>NC_136468.1:144516821-145716821 GCF_902686455.1 Sciurus vulgaris | reverse complement strand
TACTTTCACATTAAAATTTCATAAATGCCTCTGGGACTCATTTTATTCTTTCTTTTTTTTCTGTGACATTAAACAGATTTGACAAATTCTGTGTACAGTGAGATGTCTGTTGACCCAGATGAGTTTGACTTCTTTCAGATTGGGTTGGATACAGAAATAACATTTTGCTTCAAAGAATTGAAGGTAAACAAATATTCGTGTCAAATTCAAATTCAGATTTTCACTGGTGATTTTTATGAAGATTCAAGCTTTTCTTCTTCTCTTCCTTCAGGGAATGCTGACATTTTCAGAAGCTGTACATGTTCCTATATCCATTCATTTTGATTTTCCTGGAAAGTAGGTCCTCCTGAACTTTTTTGTTTCATTCTTTTGTTACATATAGACAATAAAACCCTTTGAATCGTGGGGAAATGAATCCACACCTCAGGAATTTCTTAACTTTACTAGCAACATGTATCAAACTAAAATTTTGAAAGATGTCTCAGCATTTTTAAATTGGCAACTTGATTGAGAAAGATACATTGTTTCTATAAAGTGAAACATTTATAAATTTGACATGCTCTGAATAAATTGTCTAATTAGAAAACTATACATGGCGTAAGAGAGTTAAATCCCTAGGAAACTACAAGACTTTATATATTTCAGAGCAAAAATTTTATTTGTGGTGCTGGGAGATGGTACCCAAGGCCTCACATGTTATAGGCCAGTGCTGTACCCCTGAGCTACATCTCCAGCCCCTCAAAACAAAAATTTTAAATGGGATTGAGTTAAGATGTGTTTTATGAATTGATTCTAAGGGTCCTTTTAGCTCTTAGGACTATGATTATTTGAGATTATTAAAGATTTCAACATGAAAGAATAGGTACTATTTCTTTTTACTCCAGAATTAGTAGAATCTTCTAATGTGTTCTTAATGACCACCAGAAAATAAATGTTATTTTTGCTCTGACTGTACCTTTCTAGACCAATGGCTTTAAGTATTGATGACATGCTCCTGGAAGCTAACTTTATTTTGGCTACCTTAGCTGATGACCGGAGTCGGGCTTCTTCACCACAATCACTGTGCCTTTCCCAGACACAAAAAAGGTAAGGCTGTGTTTTAACTTTGTAACTGGTCGGGGAAAGCCATGCCATCTTATTCTGAAATACTTCAGTGGCATTCACGTAGGAAACAACTGGGACGTGAAACAGCAGGTCAGAAATTTTGTCCCAATCTGGAAGAGCTGTAGTCACACCCAACCATAATGTTGAGACCTCACCAACCTTGTATCTGATATTTGTTTTTTTCTCTTTTGATCAGAATTTAATAGGACCATCTGGTTTATCTTTGACATCATTCAAAATTCATTTTCAGTTTTCAGTGTCAAGTTTTGCAGGAAAGTACATATTCATTACATAGAGCTCTTCTTTCTCAGGCCCAGGGATGACCATTTACCTTTTGTCTATTTTTCTTTTCCTTAATAACATTGTGGTGGGAGGCATACTTCACTGTAAAGTCACACAAAGTTACAGTAGAGAATTTGGAAAATAAAGAAAAGTACAAAGAAGAAAGTAGTATTCACCTGTAATTGCCCCACCCAGAGATAGATAGCTACTGTTAACAGTTTGGCTCACTGAATTTTCTTTCAGACTTTTTTCTCTTTTCCATATACTTGTATTTTAAAAACAAGATTGGGCGGGGCATGGGGGTGAATTCCTGTAATCTCAGCAACTAGGGACACCAAGGCAGGCATCACAAGTTCCAGGCCAGCCTTGGCAACTTAGTGAGGCCCTAAACAACTTAGAGAGATTCTGTCTCAAAATTAAAAAGGGCTGGGCATGTGGCTTAGTGGTAAAGCACCTCTGGGTTTAATACCCAGTACCAAAAATAAACAAAATTAATAAAAAAGGAGTGGGGTCATGTAATGTGTTCTTTTGTATTCTGGTTTTTCTCTAGAAAATATACCATGGGTATGTATCCAATATCATTGATTATGACTTGGAAACATAGGTTTTACTTACATTTTAAAGTCTGCATCTGTACTGAACATGTACAGACTTATTTTTTAGTTGTAGATGGACACAATACCTCTATTCATTTATTTTTATGCTGTGCTGAGGATCCAACCCAGTGTCTCACCTTGCTAGGCATGAGCTGTACTACTGAGCCACAATCCCAGCCCCCAAACAGGTTTTCATGACCTCATGAAGTTTCATCCTATAGATTTCTAGTAATTTATTTAACTGTTTTTCTCACTTGATCCTGTTAACATATAACATGATGTCAAGGGAATTTCTAAATGATCATATTTATAAATTTTAAGTTTCAACAATTAATCCTGTGTTTTTTCAGTACATTCCCTAAATCTGCACTATCATTGTCATTCACATTGTACCCTTAGTTATATAAAAGATATATTTCCCCAGTGACTCGGGAGGCTGAGGCGGGACGATCGTGAGTTCAAAGTCAGCCTCAGCAATTTAGCAAGGCTCTAAGCAACTTAGTGAGACCCTGTCTCTAAATAAGAAAATAAAAAGTGCTGGGGATGTGGCTCCGTGCTTAAGCACCCCTGGGTTCAATTCCCAGTACCCCTCAAAAATATATGTATGTATATATATCAAAGTAAACAGCTCATTTAATTCTGCTAACACCTTAGGTCAGATCTGATCCAGTCAAATCCAAAGGCTGATAAAAGTGGAACCAGCCAGGCCCCAGAGTGTATCTCAAGAAAAACAGCACCCAAGAGGCTTTATTCTAGGGAGACCCCCACAAATAACTCTGCAGGGGGACCTGTGGCAACCCTCCAACAAGGAGAGCAAACGGAGCCAGCATCTTTGAAGTACCGGAGAGCAGTCTCAGCGACACAGATGAGGGGCCAGGCTCTCCATACCTCAGGAAGGTAAGAGGAAGAGGTGGGGCTGTGACTGCAGCTTGGCCAGGGATTTCCACCATCAGTCTCTTCTGCGCCCTCTGCCCCAGCCACCCCAGCCGCTTGTGAGTTAGTTTTCTTTTCTTTCCTTTTCCTTTTCTTTTTTCTTTTCTCGCTTTTCTCTCCTTTTTCTTTTCTTTTCTCTTCTCGTCTTCTTTCTTCATTCTTCTTTGTCCTTTCTCCTTCTTCTTTCTTCTTCTGGCAATAGAAATTGAACCCAAGGCCTCACACATGCTTAGTGATACTGTGCCTCTGAGCTAACCCTGACTCCTGTATTATTTATTTGTTGATTGATAGAGGAGATGTGAACCTGGTCTCAGATGGAGAAAAATCTGATTTACAGACCATCAATAGAAATAGTTACATTTCTCAGTCAGTAATTTCTAACAAAGCATATTCAAAGTTGAGACTTGGGTTGCTAGTTTTCAAGGACAGATCAGGATCATCTATAGAATGCTCTGTGTTAATACCAACAATATGCTAAAGTCACAGAAGTAATTCTTCTGGTCACACGTACTGTGCTTACTTTTTCACAGGCAACAACACAAAATCATTTTCCTGGGGCTTCAAGACCCTGAAATCCACCAAGATTGCCAGTTTCCTCACTAGGAAAAGTGATGTTAGGATTGTCAGCTCCATGAGGCCCCTTTCTGCTCTCTAAAATACTGAAGCGAAGGCTCTGTAAATAAAGTAGGGAGTTCTGTGCCTGGACATGCAGGTGCCCGCGAAGCTGGCGGTCCCCACTTGTGACTGACGCAGGCCTCACTGTGCGCCACCTGGACTGCTGTGGGCCTCAGCCAACCTCTGTGGCCCCGTTCTCCTCCGCCCTGGTTTTCCATGGTGTGCTAAGACATTTGGTTTGTCCCTTAGGCCAACAATGAGGTGCAGGGATTCAGAGCCCTAGAGTTCAAGTTCCTGGACTCAAACTTCTCTCCTGCCACTGAATAGCTGTGTTCACTTAGACACGTTACTGATATTTGCCTCAGCTTCTTTGTCAGCAAAATGGAGATAATTGTACCCATTAAATGGAGTTGTGAAGAATGAGCTAACGGGTAAAATTGGCTCGCCAGTGCTCCACAGAGGCTGGTCGTTGTCCTGTAGCACTCTGCTGCTTCCAGAACGAGTGGGTCACTCGCTGCCCCCAAGCACTGAGCTGGAACTCCTTGGAATGGCATTCGGGACTTTCCCTGGGGCACTTACTAACCTCCGCCTGGCTTCCTCCTTTTCTCCCCGCTGCCCCACCTGGAGCTTACCACTGCAGGGTGGCGGATAGGCTTCCTCTCCAGCCAGCACCAGTCATTTGACTGAGCAGGCTGTGTGGACAGTGGCACGGTGCTGAATCTCTGCTTGGTCATCAGTGTGTGCCATGCATGCTGAAAGCAGGGTTGTGACCCCAACAGGGCTAGAGCCATGTGAGGCTTGTCTTTCTATCACCATGTGGCCCACCCTACTAGTTGGCTTATTTAACATTTTATTTTAAAGTAATTTCAGACTTTTGAAAAGCAGCGAAAATAGTATACAGAATTTCTATATGCCCTCTGTGCCCTCCTCCTCTTTTTCTTCCTCTTTTTTTTTTGGCACTGGAAATTGAACCCAGGGGTGCTTAACCACAGAGTCACATTCCCAAACCCTTTTTATTTTTTATTTTGAGACAGGGTCTTACTAAGTTCTCAGAGTTTCGCTAAGTTGCTGAGGCTGGCTTTGAATGTGAGATCCTTCTGCCTCAGGTTCTCGAGTCACTAGGAGTAAGGTGTCACCATGCCTGACTTTGTATTAAATTCTTCATGTATTGGAATCTATCTCTGGACTTTTTGTTCTGCTAATCTGTTGGTCTCTGCATGTGTCAAGGTGACACTTCATATGACAGCTTCCAGCTATGTTTTCTTTCTTTCTTTTTAAAATATTTTTTAGTTATCCATAGACCTTTATTTTTAAAATTATTTATATGTGGTGCTGAGAATTGAACCCAGTGCCTCACAGATGCTAGGCAAGCACTCCACCACTGAGGCACAGTCCCAGCCCCCCTCAATTTGTTTTTAATTTAAACTTTGATATCAATTTACCATATCCATAAAAAAGTGGGTTTTTTGGTATTTTTTATTCCTTAATTTATTCTGCTAGGTAGATTGTGAGTTCATTGAAGGCAGACCTGAGTCTACTCATTTCTGTCTTTATAATGCATAGTCAGTAATTTGGACACTTCAAACCTGGTTTGGTATATCCTAAGAAAGTTTTTAAAACCTCTCTAGGGGTTTCACAAAATTCCACAGTTCACTGTGTGCGTGTGTGTGTGTGTGTGTGTGTGTGTGTGTGTGTACACAGCGCATGTGTCTACTAGATGTGCTCCCTGGGGAAAGGGGATTTTCACAATTAACTCTAACAGAGTTCTGTATCTAAACAATGACCAGTGGCTCCTTCGATGCAAGAGTTATACACGGTTCTCAGGGGCGGTAACATAGGGAACACACACATGCACACACACACACAACACTGAAAAATATTTTATAATTATTTTCTTGCCCAGTTCACATGGGATTTGAGGCTAACGCACCCAGTTGTGTGGACACTCTCAGGGTTTCTTGCTGAAAGACACGGGGAAAGCTCCACTATCCAGCCCTGGGAGAAAGGCCGAGGAGAAGGGAAGCCAATGGCAGATTCAGACAGCTCTCAAACACCAAAGTCCACCCAAGCTTTGTAGTCTCCTGGGGCACCCCGACATTCTTGAGGGTGCATGCACATGACCATACACATCAATAGTCCCAGATGCTATCAGGTCATTTCCAGCCTTAGGACCTTGACCTTGACCTTGACCAAGGCTACAGCCATCAAAGGGAACTGAGACTGTCTGCCGTTATGGTCAAGGCCAGTGTGTTAGTTTCCTATTGCTCCTTCCACAGATGACCAGATTTGGGCATGAAATGACACAGATGTATTATCCTGCAGTTCTGAAGGTGGGACATCTTAGAGGGTCCACTGGGCCAAATGCAAGTTGTGCTGTGTCCAGTCAGGAGACTCGGAGTGTTTCTTGCCTTTTCCGACTTCTAGAGGCCACTGATTCTTGGGCTCCTGGTCCCCTGTCATCTTCTCGGCCAGCGGGGGATGGTTCTGTCCTTTCTCATTGCTCACTTGAACACTCTGCGTCCTCTTCTTCCTCATTGAAGGACCTCTGTGATCACATGGGGCCCACCCAGCTAGGCCAAGCCAGCTGTGAGCAACCCTGATGCCATCTGCCACCTTGGATCCCCTTTGCCATGTGACATGACATCTTCACAGGCTCATGGGCATAGTCCACAGGGGTACTGTCTGGTTTATCACTGCCACCAGCCCTGCCAGGCTGGGTTGTTGTTTTCCATCCAAAGTGGCTTCTGTTCATTGTGGTCACCCATTATTAAGGTGTATCTGTAACTGAATTCCAAAGTAGATGCCATTTGTACACATTGTACATTTGCTTACAGGGAAGGTGGGCTCAACTGATACTTTAATATTAAGTACTCAGTCTGAAAAATATCAGGCCGCAGCAGTATACCCAGGACTCGGTCACAGACATCAGTCCTTACTGACCCTTACTAAGCTGGAGCTTTCTATCTGGAGTGAGGAGTCCACACTGCTGTCAGAACTGCCACCTGACAAAGAGCATCCCCATCTTCTGATACCTGAAGATGACCCAAGAACAGGACTTACTCATTCGTGATTCCATGAACTTCCACCTGTATTTACTGAAGGCTGGTGTCCTGGAGAGTCATGCGAGGGATACTGTGGTGAGCAAAATAAACTTGTTTAGAGACTAAAGAGGGCATAGGGAATAGGGACTAGGACATAGATATAAAAGTCACATGGCCTGAACACAGGGAAATTTTTAAAAAGCTAAGTTCAGTGAAGGAAAAGTTTAGGGTGCTTTGAGATTTAAGGTGCTAAACAGCTTACTCCAGGCGGCCAGGGGGTCCTCCCTTTGAAACTGGTGCTTAACCTGAGCTGGAAGGGATAAGGAAGTGAGTTTTATGGGGCATGTGCAAAGGCCCTGCAACTGGAGGGGGCATTCTGGTTTTAAGAAACTGAAGCATGGCTTCTGTAGTGGGGGAGCAGCTTGCCAGAGGGAGACAACAGCTCAAGGTGAAGCCACAGCAATTGGTGATGGCCAGATTGTGCTGGAAGAGTCCTGTGGATTGAAAACAGTCACGCAAAGTACCTTGGTACTTAGTCTTTGAAGGGCTTTAGCAGGGAGGGCTGACCATGCTGTGTTCACAGGAGACCTTAGCCACGTGAACCGTGGGGCGTGGCCAGGCACGAACAGTCTCAGTTGGAGACCCTCAGATGAGGGGTGGAGAGAGTGGCGAGGGAGACAGCTCACTCAGGAGGCAATGCTCCCAACTGGGTGTGGGTTGGCCACAGGGGTTGAGGGAAAAGGGAGAGATGGGGGCAGTGACTGAGGTTTGAAGGACCGGTTCGAGGCTTGAGTGTGGTGAGTGGTGGCCGTCAAGCAGGCAGGAGGATGTGTGGACGTCAGTTCAAACTGACTCCCTGGCACGCAGATGGGCATTTCAGTCACGAGTGTACATGACATGGACTGAGGGCTGCCGGCATTTAAGGTGGTGATTCTTCACCAGGGGTGGCCTTGTCCCCCAGGGGACCTTGGGCCAAGTCTGGGGCCTTTTGGGAAGGGGGTGCTATTGGCATCGAGTCAGAGAGGCCAGCATCCTCCCATGCAGGACAGCCGCCCCTGCGACTAAGAATCATCAGGTCCCAAATGCCAGTTGTGCTAAGTGTGGGAGGGAGTCCTGGGCTGAAGGTTGGGCAAAGGGCTGGGTCACACAGGAAGGCAGTGAGGGACCACCGACTGGAAGAAGGCAGGAAACAGGCACCAACTTTAAGGATGTGGCCATGTTTGGTGATCACAATTTGAAGTCTGTGGAGTGGTGGGGTCAGAGGCTTTCTGAAGACAGGGCTGAGGAGCAGGAAAATGAGAGGAGATGGCTCAGTTCACATGGCCTGCCGAAGGTCTGGCTCAGCCCCAGAGTTCTGATGGCGTCCAGCGGGGAGGCCAGTGGCAGATCGCTGACCAAACTGAAGATTGTCTTGGGCCTCTGACATCAGGGAAGGGTCTGGTTTTAGAACTAGGTGGGTCGATAATGATATCCCAGGAGCCAGCACCAACAGATAGGAAGACCACATTGGTGGCGTTATGCAAGGGCCATCACCTGGAGCACTAACTGGGCAAACTTTCACTTTGGAATAAACTGCATTTTTTTTTTTCTTCTCTCTCTCTCTCTAGTTTTCTTGCATGTTCTTTGGAGCAGTTTCTTCTGACCAGCAAGAACACTCCAACCACCCTTTGGACAGTCTGGCAATAGCAAGTGACAGTGAAGAGGATGTGATTAATGGCAGTGTCTCATTCTAGTGCTTAATGATGGCTGTCTTCCTACCGAGTGTGCAATAGATATGGGAATGGAGGAGGGGCCTCTGCTCTTCTGAATGACAGCATCGCACACAACAACCACGTCTAGCTGCTTGTCATGTGTACACACGTGCTTTAAACCCATTATGCTGCCTGCGAGCAGGGAGAGCCCCTTAGTTCTCCAGCTCAGTGCGCGCTCATTCTAGAGTCTTTGTTTCCTGCCGGTTCTTCACGGTAAACCCTCAGAAGCTAACTGAAGTGCATCAGGATGTCTTGAGTTTTGTGACTAGCAGTCAGGTATTTTATATTTGTAAACATTTGGAGTTTGGTACTCTTAGAAACTGCAGTTATGCAGTCTTTTCTAATGACATCGTTTTGTTCATTTTTAAAAATTATTTTTTTTGCAGTGCTGGGGATTGAACCCAGGGCCTTGTGCTTGCAAGGCAAGCACTCTACCAACTGAGCTAAATCCCTAGCCCCTAAAAAATATTCCAAGATTTTAAAGTTACTCCTAGAAAAAAAAAATCGTTCTCACTTTTTGGAATTTTTTTGTATTTGGTAAGATTTTATTTCATAGCCTTCAATTGTTCTGATTTTCAGACGATTTTTTGTTATGTTATGTTATACAGGAAAATAATTGAATGGAAGTGATGTCAAATATTTCTGTATTATCTAAAATAGTGCAGCAGCCCCCACCTAAGAGAGCCTGGGTTTGGAGTGGAATGTGGGAGACAAATGTGTCTCTTCTTTTGCCCTTTAATTAGCTTCTTACCTGCATAAACAGACTAAAAAATCTGGCACAAAAACACTGTTAGGTAATATGGTGTGCACCTCTCCTCCCAGGCCTGTTTGCAGTCCGTGACAACCCCAGGAATGAGCCTCTGTAACACCTCACTGCTGTCTTTGGGAAACCATCAACAGGAAGAAGTGTCACCTGGCAAGCAATTGTTTTAGATTTTGTGAGGAATTTGAAAAGGTGGCTGAGTGGGTTAGTATGCTTCAGAACTGTGAACAAAGTTCTAACTGAAACCAGAATGTGTTTGGCTCCTGCAGCTTAGTAATGAGTCATAGCTACCCACAATAACCTAATAAAAACTCAAGTTCATCCCAAGATGTTTCTCAGTGAATGAAAATGGGCTTTCACCAAGCTTTTTGTGGAAACTGGCAATGCCCACATATTTTCAACTACATCCTTTCTCAAAAAAGTAGGCTAAAGATTTATGTGTCTTCTGCTTACACCAATTTTTAACACTGAATTTATGTTCCTAACAAATGCAGGTAACTACAGAGAACTTTTGCACCCAAGAGTAACCCTGTGGGCTGCTTGCTGGGGATGGAGTTTCCAATTCCCTCACTGAAGTAGGCAGGGGGCATATTGTGAAGGCCTTAGCCTTGGTAGCAGCCTGGATGCAGCATGGTCTGCAAAGGGTGGCTACACCGCTCAGCTGTAAACACTTTGGGTTTTAGAACTTTGATAGTGTGCTAAGAATAAGTACACCAGGTTTTTTTTTTTTTTTTTTTTTTGGTAGTTTCACTCTGTACCAATTGGAAGGTGCAAAGCCTCATCAGAGAAAACCTCTGTAATTCACATTCGGTTATGAGTCCATTTTGATGAGTTTGGAGGGATGTAATGAAAAAGCTGGTGAGACAGACCTATGGCAGTTAAAGCAGTAAAGGACAAAAATGCACAGACATGAAGTGCAGGTTCACTGCCAGGCTGACTAGGAGCCTTGGAAATGGAGAGCTTGAAGAAGACCAATAACAATGTCCAGGGCTGGTACCTTGTTTAGTTACCATTCAAAACAAAAGGCGTACAGTTTAGTATAAATACTATATTTATTAAATATCTTTACAGTTTATTTAAATGTATTTACAGAACTATTCCTGCATAAGTTATATTTCAGACATCCAATTCAGGTAATTGCCTCTTGGGTAAGACAAAGAATGATAGTCTCAACAGAAAAAAGCAGCTTATTAGTATACACAGATTCAAATTTGCTTCATTATTTAGCCATCTTTGCCACAAACTACCTAACAGTTAAATTCTGACGTGGACACTTTTTAGTTGAGAAGTTCAGTTTTCTTTTAACAAATAGAATCCAAATGTTTTCTGCTTTGTATTGTGTTTCATAAGCAGATTTTGGTTTTTCTGGTATTGTAAAATTCGTTAAGTGCAAAAATGTGATTCAGTTTCCAACTGAATTTTGTAGCTTCTATCAAAGATAGCTGGTATTAAGGTGACAAGGAACCATGAACTTATCCAAAGGTACAAACATTCACAGTTCTAGCCAATCTCGCTGACTATCTCCAAAACACTCAAAACTGACTCAGCAAATCCTCACAATTCCTGCCTTGTTACTTGATGTAGTAGGTTGGTGGTACTGAAGGTGGTTTCCATCTTCGGGCTACTCTCTATCCAGAACAAATGCAGCTGACAGGAGAGAACTCTCTCCCATCTGCAAGGCTCAAAACCGAGTTTCTTCTACTCTAGACACAGCCCAACCCCCAGACACGCACACCTGGAATGGATTTGTTTGTGAGTTAGTACCCATCAACAATGTCAAGTGAGTACAGTAATTTGGGACAACTTTTTTCCCCCCTCATTTCTTCTTCCAGTTTTTAAGAGCCTATGGACTCTTATTTTCTTCATCTCTATTTGGTTTAAAAAAAAAAAAAAAAAAAAAAAAAGTTCGTTTTCTGTGCGCAGGCAGCTTAAGTTCACAGGAAGAAATAAGGTTCTGATATGTTGAGTGCACATTTTAAAACAGAACAAAATAAAAATTTCAAGCATGTGATAAAAATATTGATTTTTATAATACAGTATTGCTTTATAAATATAGATGGAAAAGCTATAAACTTTACTGGTCTTTGGTGCATCCAGAGAGGGATAAATAATTTGCCACTTGTAAATTAGAAACCCAAATTTTCTCTTTTGTTATAAAAGTCCACTACATGAGGCAAATGTGTGTGTGTGTGTGTGTTTACACTGCTTGATTTGAAATACAATTAACACACACATCAGTTTCAGAATTAGACCCAAGTGGTATAGCTCAGTCACACCCCTGAAGCGCAGGTATATGACTTGGAAAATTCTATTCTGGGTCCAACGCAGCCTCTGACCAGTGAGAGGAGGAGAGTTGCTTGCTAAGCAGCACTCAACCTGACCCCAAGCAGTCATAAAACACAGTGCATGACACAAAAGGGACAGGGGAAAGAAGAAAACAAGAGTATTTATGCACTAAACTACAGGCCAGGTCCAAAGTCAATTCCACCATGAAACTCAATTCTTGCCCCATTATTTTCAGTGTCACTGGACCAACCACATTTGTCAATTTCTAACAATCATTTCTCAAAAACAGTAAGCTGATTAAACAAGTTGTGTAAAACACCACCAGTCTAGCTTTACAAAGATTGTTTGAGGGGTTAAATGAGAGCAGAGGAAAGCCAACAACCTGACCAGTACTGCTCCTACCAGTAATTAAGTGGAGGCATTGGAAAATTAATGCAAAATATATCCAGATCATAAGGCTACATACCTCTGACCAAAAGTAATTACAAACTCAGACAAAAGAGTTGAAGTCATCAGTCCTAGTTTGAATGTGTTCCTTTTAACCAACCCTTCAGGATGCAACTTTCTTTACTTTTTAAATACCCAGAGACTGCAAAGAGTTTGTGCAAAATAAATACCCCGCTTGCCACATATGCGTCCATACTCTAGCAGAGCATGACAATTTCTTCTTATTTAAACAGTCTCCCTCCACATCCCACCCGCCCTCTATCTCCTCTACCAAAGAATTCTGTTTTGTCAAGTTAGGGCAGTTAAGGCATTCTGACATGTAATTAAAGGTGATTCAAGATAGGTATCTAACATTATGCCAATTTAGGAATAGTAGATAAATTATTGAACGGCTTACAAATGAATAACTCATTCTTATTATAAATGAAATGCCTGTTACAAGCATGATGCATTGAATATAGTAATGACATGTACATGGTACATGTTAAACAATTTTAAATAAAACAAAAGCTTGACAGTTACTCAAATATACAGTACAAATTCACAAAACAAAATCTTTTAAAACAAGTTGAGGTAACCTCAAACACAAGTTTTAATGCAATAAACCAGGGAGTCAGTATCTCCTCTAGAGAAAAGACTTTCTGTGTTCTCCTCAAGTAGATTCTCGTCAGGTTTAATTGCATTCTCATCTATACACCAACGTTACCTGACATATATATAAAACATGGCTTTAATTTAAGGAGTTCTAAGTATATATATTTTTCTACCACCAAGTTAATGAAGGAAAAACTGACCCAAAAATATATATCTTTACAGCAGTCAACTTGTACATAAACCTTAAAAATAAGTTTGAGCCTGCAGGTAATGGGAAACCAAATTCGGGGTAGTTTTTATAAGGAAACTATACACTGCAAAATGGCTATTCAGAAACTGTAAACATTAAGCTTGATTCAGAAACCCCTACACTTCAGTTTGGGGCGATTGCAAAAGTCAGATCATCACCAGGAGTCTTCCCTGGGGTTTCTGTGCTGCTGCCACTGCACACGTGCTCTTGCCTCGTGGACGCGGTGATTTGGTGCATGCTCTAGAAAAGCAAGGCTCCGAGGGGAAGGTCCGAGGGCTCCCCGGGCAGCACGACTGTCACAGCCAGCAAAAACCCAGCTACAGTTGTCCATTCTCAACCTGTCAGGCCTGGGGCCAGAGAGGCCACCCAGGGCACCTTGCAGACAGCGGGGGAATTCCGGCCATAACATTAAGTTTCTGGGCTTTGAGGACTTTTACAATCTTGAGTAGAATTTCCATTAGAGAATTTTGGTAAGGATGCCCCCCTCCCCCAGTAGGTCAGGCAACCAGCCTGTGATTTGGATTAATCAATAAACTGCCAAAACTTTAAATCATGGGAACACAATTAAGCATCTTTTAAAAAGCACAAAATATTTGCATCCATAGAACTACAATTACTTTTTTTTTCTTTCAGTTTGTAACAAAAAAGCTCCTGGGACCAAGATCTTATAACCCAGATCATACTTATAAGCTCCTGGAAAACAGGAGTTTATAATGAAAACATAAAGCCACACCCAATCATCATAACAAAGACGATGCCTGTGGAAAACATGTAACATTTCTTTTGATGAATAATGTATGTTTTCTATCAGACATATCATTATTTATGACTTGTTAGACTTAAAATCCCTTTAACACATTGTAATTTTGAATTTGCTGTACCAACATTACCCATTCTCAATACTTCAACTGCTTTTGAAAAGTAATAGGCTTTGAAAACCTCCTCGGGAATGAAGGCTGATCTTCAAATCTTGCTTCTCTTCAACTGTTGCCAGCAGATACGAGCTAATGAATGACAGTAGTGGTTCTCAACAAAGATCTCAACGGGTCTCAAAAAGACAGGCAAAAGGCTTACATCACTGGCCGTTGAGATCAGTGGCAAAGAAACGTGGTCCTGCCAGCAGGATCAGCACACATGGCAGGGAAATTGGGACAATGAAAGGAAAGGCAGGAGTCGACAGCTCAGCGAGTCAGTCTGTATACTCGGCCACTATGGAAAGAAGGACGGTGATGTCATCTGGCTTTCCACCTAAAACAAGAATGAAAACCTATCAGTACATTTTAAAAAGAAAAGTCAGTCAAAACCATGGGCCTACATAAACACTAGAGTTGGGTGCCATGGCACATGCCTGTGATTCCAGCAGCCTGGGAGGCTGAGGCAGGAGGATCGTGAGTTCAAAGCCAGCCTCAGCCACTTAGCAAGGCCCTAAACAACTCAGTGAGACACGGTCTCTAAATAAAAAATAGAGCTGGGGATGTGTGGCTCAGTGCCCCTGGGTTCAATCCCTGGTACACCCCCCACCCCAAAAAAGTATTAAGAGACAAATGCTTGCATTTCAGGCCAGTTGGCTAATCAAAAACCCCCTCACAGAAAAAAATGGCCACCACATCTTCTGTTTACATCATCACAGTAAAGACAAAATCTGTTACGGTAACTTCAGCCTGACGAGAAAGTTACATGCTTCTACCACTATCCTAATTTGGACAAACATACCCAGTGTTTTGAAACTAGGAATAGCCTTGTATTCTAATCTGCCAAACTGCTATGGCATGTGGGTTTTTTTTTTTCTTTTTTCTATTTTAATATTTCCTGGAGGGCTAAGAAACGCTCTACATGTCATAATATTATATCAGTGAGAGCCTGACCAACTCCACTACTCTGATATGCTAGCACCAACATGTCGCCTAGACCCAGCTCCGAGACTGGCCTGTTCCCAAAGTCACAACATGCAGACAGGAGGACTCTTCAGTCAAGGGCAGTTTCACATTGCTTCCCTTTTCAAAATCTGCTGTGGCAATTTGGCAGGCAAATGCTGTCAACGAGTCCCACAGAGCCAGAGGAAGGGAGAAGAGAAATGTCAGACACGTGAAGGGCAGAATGTTAAACTGCTGGAATGTGCAGGCCCTCTAGGCAGAGCTCCGAGCCTCTAGGGCTCAGGTCCAAGCAGTGCAGTGGTGGCAATAAAGGGCTTCAGGTTCCGCTTGTCTCTGTAGCCAACAAAGTTCTGCCCTGAAGGGCACCCAGTGGGAGGACACGGGACATGCCCTTGCTTGTGCCCTCCTAACCTTGCTCAAAGGCACAGGCTCACAGCTAGGGGAGGACAGTGACACAGTCTCACCCACAGCCAGAAACTCCACTCTACTCTGTCCCAGTTAGTCCTTATGATGTTCCCAAAGAATGCTTACCTCTCACATTCAATCCGTTGTCACATGCAAACTGTGCGAAAGGTGACATATAATTTGGGTCATAGGCCAGCTCGTGAGCTTGCTCAGCAATGCTCCTTGCAGTCTGTTGTATACTCTCATAATTTGAGTTCTGAGATGAAAGGATAAGGGAGTTATTTTTACCACAACACCTCATATGATTTCTGCATGCAAGTATGCTTCTTATAGACGTCACTTTTTAAGATAGTAACATCTATCTAATCTTCTACCATTTAAGTTTTATTCTAGTTAAGAGAAGACAGTAAACGTGGTGCCTTGAGCAACATGCTGAGCCCACTGGTGCTCCCTGCACACCTCTCACAAAGACCTTGGCTGGGATGGTCTCTGGCCCTCAAGTTTGACTTTCCATTTTTATGTCCCTATTTGAAACTCTTAAGGTATTCTTGTTAAAATGGGATGGACTGAAAAGGTGGATTCTGATAGCATTTTCATGATGACTTCAAAAGTCTCCCTTGCTTGAGAATGCAGCCCAGCCAACTGCAGTTTGCTCTCCAAGTAAGAGTCACCAAGTGTCCCACTGAAAATATCTTTACGGTTTTACATCATGATGAAAGATGCCTGTCTAGCTGTGTGACCTTGAGCCACACCCTTGTCCTTACTGTTTCAACTTCCCAACCTGCAAAATTGGGATGGGAAAACAAGGTCCTTTCAGCTTTAACATTCAAAGAGCTAACACATTTCAGTCTAATAGTAATAACAGGCCTCAGTTTCAATGCTCCATCCCCCAAGAGGATTTTCCTGACCGATTTATCAAGGAGTGACCTCTCCATTCCCTTATCCTGCTGTGCATCATTACTATTTACCACCAACATTCGCCTACTAGAACCTAAGCTCCAATGTGGTTTTTGCATAGTACCCATGACAGGTAAGCACTTAACAGTTACTGAACACACAGACATGGCACGATGCTAAGGATTCCCTTTACCTGGTCTGGGTTAATTGTCCCTGTAACCCTGTAAGACAGGACCTTTATTACTCCACATTTTATAGGTGAGGAAACTATTGCTTAATAGTTCAAGAAGCTTATTCAAAGTCACAATAGATAGAGGTAAGGACTTAGAAAAGACACATTTTTCCCAGAAGTTTTGCAAAGCCAGGAAAACAGGGGCAGCCTAATTTTCTCCTTGTCCCCTCTATGTGGGAGAAGTCTGAACTGTCCATTACTGCTGAGCTCAGGTCACATCAAGGCTCCTAGCTGCCTGCTTTCCTTGGCTGGCTCTGGGAGGGCTATTTCTTGTCTTTTCCAGTTTCACCTCCTGCTGGGTGTGTTATAAGAATAAAAAAAGAAACAGACAACCAGTAGTCAACATCATTAAAATACAAAGAAAAATACAAACAAGAAATGCCCTCATCTGGACTTTTCCTACTTTAATTACCCCACTAAATGCTTGGGTGAGAAGCCTCTTTTCCCCTAAGTTCTCTTGTGAATATTTATAATTTTTACAATTGCTTGGAATATTAGAAATATTATTTTCCTAACGTTCACAAAATAGTCCTTTCCAAAACTACAAAGAGATAACACACGTGACTTAATAAAACTCAGTTGCTCAGAGAGGGCAACTTTCCAGGGGTTAGCCTTTGAGTTAATTACCTTTAACTTTTTTAGCTCTTGAAGGATCATATAATCAGGCATGTTGTCAAAGAGTCCATCTGTCGCTGTCAGGATAATGTCTCCTAACTGGACATCGAAAGATGTGCTATCAGCAGCGTCTGGGCTGTAGCAAGGACAGGATAGGGCAAAGTTAAGGAAGTCCTGGAGAAATGACATAATTCAAAGGGTCCTACAGGCATCATTTTATAATGCAATGAGGCTTTAAAATGCAGTTAAAAAAAAAAATGTCATTCTGAAATTCCTAACCTTGAGGAAAATTCATTGAAAACTCTGATGTAAATGTTTCCAGCAGGGCACAGTGGTGCACGCCTATGATCCCCGTGGTTCAGGAAAGAAAGGCAGGGGATCTCAAGTTCAAAGCCAGCCTCAGCAACAGCGGGGTGCTAAGCAACTCAGTGAGACCCTGTCTCTAAATAAAATACAAAATAGAGCTGGGGATGTGGCTCATGGTCAAGTGCCCCTGAGTTCAATCCCTGGTATCACCCCGCCACCCCACAAAAAGTTTCCAAAGCTTAATCTATTTAATCCCATTGTTCCAGATGTGGAAGACCTAAAAGCTTAGTTGAGCAACAATATACCATATATGGTAACTCTGAAACAATGTTTGCAGAACCAAAAACTTGGGACTTAATAGGTTAACTGAAACCAACAAGTAAAACTGAGTCTGCTGATTAGTCACACATAGCTTAAGAGGAGGAAGGCTTCTCTTCTGAGTCAGATCTAGCGCGCTCTACAACCTTGGGGGAAGTGACTCTTCATTTCCTACTTCTTCAGCGCCAAATTCCATCCTGTCTTACTCACTTGCACTTGTCAGTTCCCCTGCACACACTCTCAGGATGCTGCATTAGTCAGGGTGGGATGCTGGGCACCCAGGAGAAGAGTGTGCCTATTTCTGAATTCCAGACACCTACAGTGGTTCTGGCACTGTGTATCTTGCAAGGTCTGTAACAAAGTGCTCATCAAGCACTGGTATTTATGAGTGTGACGGCACACAGACCTTCAAGAAACATATGCTGCATGACTGAACAACGAAAGAAATAAGAATGTCCTCCAAAGTGGGAAAAAACTCTTCAAGATATTGTTAAGGGAAGAAAGCATGGCACATAGAGTGTGTAGCATATGCAATTATTTCTGTTAAAAAAAAAAAAGTGGGGGGGAGGGGAGGAGACACTGATATAGACACTCCTAAATGCAGAGAAACAAACTGAAAAGAGTCACAGAAACAGCGCTGATTCTGCAGATTGTGTGGCTGGGGACAGATAGAAGGGAGTTTTTCACTACTTTTTTTGTGTGTACAGTTTTTAAAAAACGGATAGGAAGCCAGGAGCGGTGGTGTACACTTGTAATCCTGGTGACTCAGGAGGCTGAGGCCTTAAGTAACTGAATAAAAGCCCTGTCTCAAAATAAAAAATAAAAAGGCTGGGGATGCAGTTCAGTGATAAAGTGCCCAGGACAATCCCTAGTGTCAAACTAAGGAACACCACTGACACAGAGATACATACCGAGGTAGATCTTTTTCATCACAATGCATGATGAAAACAGACATAAGAATAGGAGTGAACCCCAGTGGGCCTTTGAGGCTGAATTCTCACCGCTTCTCCACCTTCACCACTTTGGGGCCTCCAAGGAGAGGGAAAGATGAGATGTCTAATAATCTGCCTTAACCTATAATTAAGGAATAAGTGCCAGGAAAAAACTCAAGGCACTGACCCAGATGGGAGTGGCCAGAACCAAAGCACCCGAGCTAGAACATGCAAACCCCTACACTTACATAAATGTTATAGAATATGTAAAGACAGAAAAACCAACACACACTATGCCTGGGGATTTACACAAAGTCCACTCAGAAGGTTTTTGGTTCATCTTTGCTTAACTGAGGAAAGAAGTGGTGCATCTAGAGTTCAGCAATGTGCTTCTTTGGAGGGAACACTTACATGTTTATGTAACAAATATTTTGTAAGAATAGTCACTAAAGGAAAACCTCTAAGTTAAGGCTGAAACACTATTTTATAGATAAGAGTGTGCAATAACTAAAGAGAAACATGCAGTAGGTAGGAAACACACACACACACTTGTAAAAGTAGTGGAAACCAGGTCAACTCCTGTAGAAGAGAAACAACACAAGACACTCCTCTGCTCAGTCTTTGAAAACCAATCGGGTTCTAGAAGTATAGATTAATGACCAGGTTGGCACTGATGCTCTATTTTATGCTGAGGTTTTTCTTTCCCCAGGAGTGGCCTTTGCTATTCTGCCTGTGAGAGACTTGCTCCCATTGGATAGTTTTTCCTCTGCTAATACTCCCACCCATGAGCTTGGTGTTCTGCCAGCTGTAGTTCTGCCCATTCTGATTGAACATACTGTGCTGCTGGAAACTTTTGACTGCCCTGAAACATGAGCTGCAATCACATGCTAGCAAGCTGTCTCTGGGCTTGAGGGGAAGCCACCTCTACCTTGCTGGCAGGTTGGCAGAATGCAGCTCTTAAGCAGGCTGCCCCAAAGACAGCATGTGTGATCCAGCAGGGCTGCTCCAGCACTCAAGTCAAAACAAGAAGCAGCATATCAAGGAGAGTTAAAGTGCCATTCTCCAAAAACTGTTAGCTGAACTGGGCATCTACTGAGGATGTGAGGTCTCCCCACTCCAATAAAGCTAGTTATCACTGTGTATGACAATTAAAGAATATAATAAAATATTCTTCTAATTATGATAATCTGCTTAAATCTGAAAGTAAAAAGCACTTCCCATTCTCTAAAAGTCTGCAACAGACTTTTAAATGGGCAACACCAAATATTTAATTATATAATGTGTTCATTTCATATTTGAAGAAGGCAAAAATAATCACTTTATCTTAATTTGGACTTAAGATCTGGTTAAATAAGAGCTAGTAAGCAGAAAAAAACAAAAAGGCACTTGGTAGAGTGGTTCTGTTTACAGAAGGTTCATTACCCATTTATGAAGTGCCAATGTTTGTGCCAGATCCTACAAGTTTGTTAACACAGTGAAATCTGAGACTGTCTTAGCCTTACTCCAATGTAAGAAAAGTGAGAACATTAACTCGAAAAAATTCTAACTGTATGGGGAGGTTATTAACAATTTAAAAATGAACTGAGAGAAGATGTCAGGAAGGAAAAGAGAATACTTCGATGACATTATCACAGACCATATGCAGGACAAAACCACTTCTGTTTCCTGCAGTTCTACTAGATGTACAAAAAAAGGCCTGAGAATCAGGAAGTTATTTATGTCTGTGAGCTTCCCTAACAATGTATGCAAAACGTTGCACAGGCAGTGGCATGCATGAACAATGACTCATTACTCTAGCACAATTTAACAGACACACTGCATGTACTAATGCATGCTGGTATTAAAGACTGATACCTGAAATACTGTTTTCATAGTCTTGTCAAATGATTGAATATCTATCAGAATTCAACTTGGCTGTTACGAGTTCAAATAAAATACCTTTCAAAGTTCAACTAGAAGGTCCTCATTATGAAAGCATTCTGAGTCTTCTTTTTTCATAGGAAAATGGAAAATGTCTGTTCCCTATTATATGCGGGGGTGCAGGAGGGAACCTGTGGATGAGCCACATCCTATTCAAATGTAATGGCTGAAGGGAGATTACCTGTCACTTAACACAACTCCCTCGGCTTCTGGGGGAGCGATTGAGAGCTGGAATGGAGTGTTGAAGTAATGCTGCTGCTCATCTGATCGATGCACAACTTCGCCGCCCCTGACAACCAGAAAGCCTGAGTCACCCAGGTTTGCTGTGTGTAAGCGGTGGCTAGTTCTGTCCAGCACCACGATGCAGGCAGTGCTGCTACCTAGAAACAAAATGGATATCCATTTATTTTCTTTCCCTAGGCTGTCTCTGCACACACATTTTTATCACAGAACTCCAAAGAATATCATATTTGAATTCATATTCGAATCTCTTGCCTAAATAGGACTTTTCTTTTTTTCTTTTTTTGTGGTGTGGGGAACCAAATCTAGGGCCTCATGCATGCCCGACAAGCACTCTACTGCTAAGCTATGACCCTAGCCCAGGACTTGTTTTAGTTATGCTCTACACCCACAACAAAAGTCAAAAAATAATCTGATCAGGGTCAACATGGTGGGAAAAGAATAGGGTTGGTGTAGCTTGGTGGCAGAGTGCTTGCCTAGCATGCATGAGGCCCTGGGTTCTACCCCAGCACCACAACCACCTCAACAACAACAACAAAAAATGATCACATTATACATAGTAAGTGGGTCATTGAAGATCTCAATTCTTCCTTTGGCAGAAGTAGGCAACGAAAAATGACTGGTATTTAATCACACTATTTCATTTCACTAGTGCAATCTATAATCTATGCCAAATGTTCAAATGGGTGTTGTTATTAAGTTTTAATACTCAGAATCAGAATGTTAAATTTTCCTGACACTTCTCATTAGTCACTCAGGAAGCCTTCCTCACAAAATGCAGTAACATTTAAGACAGGGCACATAACAATTTTAAACCAGACTTCCATCTGTTGCAGTCATGAACAACTTTTATTGAAGACTAATGACTCACTATGAAGTAACAAGACCAATTTTCACAGGTAAGCTTGTTCACTTTATAGACTGATGTTCAGTGGGAAGAGGCCACATTCCAAGCATTCCCACAGAGCTCTGTTCAATTCTGCTGCACACAATGTGCATATCCTCCTCAGACCGAAAGGCAGATTGTACAACTAGACGGGACCACTTTCAACTACTAAAAGTTAAACCTAGACTTATCTCTACCAGAAGAACATGCAGTTCAACAAGAAATAAATGTAAATGGTCTGTAACATATGAAAAAATAATCAGTTCATCAGGATTTTAGCTTAATAAGAGTTAAAAGAAGGTATTGGTATTGTATAATTGGTGATGTAACTAATATTGGCCCAAGTACAGGGAATGTGATCGCTCTTATTCTGTGGTGGTGAGGAGTAAAATCGGACCACCTTTCTGAGGGCAACATTGCCCTGAAAAATGTACTTGCCCTTTGATTGAGCAATTCTATCTATAAGAATTTATCCCAAGAAAATAATAAGACATGCAAGTAAGACTTAAGTACAAAAACAGTGTTTAAGATTAGAAAGAACTAGAGGAGCACAGGTACATGCCTGTAATCCCAGTTACTTGTGAGGCCGAGGCAGGAAGATTTCAAGTTTGAGGCCATTCTTGGCAATTTAGCAAGATCCTGTCTTGGGCAGGGGGGTGGGGCGTGAATGGGGGTTAAGAAAGAACTGCAAATAACCTAAACATCTAAAATTAAGCCTGGTTAAGTAAGTTACAGTACATTCCCATACTGTAAGGCTACACACCATCATGTAATTCTTAGAGAAACATAGATTCTGCAGTCAACTGGCCTGCATCCTAGCTCTGCCACTTACCAGTTATGTGACCTGGAGCAAATTACTTAACCTTTCTATGCTTCAGTGTCCTCATTTACAAAAATAAGAATTACAGTAATTACCTTAGTCTCAAAGGATTAAAATTGGTTAAGTCATGTTAACATTGTTTTACAGATACCTATTTGACAGCCATTAAAATTGTTAAAGAGATATATGTGGAAAGGAAAGATTAGGGAAGTTAGGTGAAAAGAGTACATTACAAGCTAGTATTAAGATTTCCTTTAAAAAATAAAGGGTGACATCAAAACTTAAAGAACTATATCAAAAAGTGAAACTATAAGTAAATTAAAGAAAAGCAGCAGTAGGCAAAGTGTAAACTATTAAAATGATAGAGCAAAACAAAGCAAACAGGCTGTGGAACTGGCTGTGTGACATCCCAAAGTGCCAGTGTCTTCTAGCGGAGTGCCTATGGGTAAGCCACCTGTTCTCTGAAGGCTTGTTTCTTCATAACAAAATGGGGAACAAAATTCCTCTGTACCTACCTCATGGGGCTCTGTAAGCACAAAGTACACTCAAATGCACTTACCATTATTCTATGCATAAATGTGAAGAAAAATATCTGAGATCATTATAATCTTAAATTTTCTTAGTGGGATTATGGGTATCTAATTCGTGTTGTTAATTTTGTCTTAAATGAAAATATATAATAGTGCAAACAACTTAAGTCTAAGCATCCTTCTCATCCTTAATGTTCAGAAATTCCATTTCCTTGTTATCTAGAGTGCATGCATTAGAACTAACCTGACATTACTGCTAAGCTACAAGTCCCTATCCCTTAAATGCCCAAGAAAAAACAAATGAAAAAAACCCATGGGTGATGTAACTAATTAATAGTGTTCTCAAAACTTGCTCCACGGTAGCGCAAGATTACCAGTTAGTTTTCCTTCCTAACTTGATTAACAAAAACTCTATTTATCATTAATAGAATGCCACACAAAAGGATGTTCTGAAAGTTGATGGAATTAGATCCTGAGAATGAAAAATGATAGATGAGTAATACAGTCTTGGAAATTTTACTGCAGCAAGGACTGATGTTGACTCACTATTACTCAATGACAAACACAGGCTTTTTGCTATCCCTGTAGCAGTAGCCCTCCAGGTTAGAATCAAAACAGTCCTCCCGAGCTCTACGGTATCTAAAGCAACAACAATGACCCCAAGCCCAGCCTTGCAGAATCATCTGGGTTTGCAGTGTATACTTTCCCTTTGCCTCCTCAAATTAGTGGTGTGTGCACATGGCTCAGGCCTCAATAACCTAATACTGGGAGAAGAGCTCATCATTCTTATGTGTTTGGAGATAAACAAGCAAGGGGAAAAGTGGCAAAAAAAGGAGGTGCTGAGAATGAGTGCTGGATGTTCAGACAACTGACCCACAGAGACAGGCACCCAGGCAAATCCCTCAGGCTAAAACGGAAATATTTTTATCACTCAGCCCTTATTTTGTAATCTACTACTAAGCCTTTGTGCATCAGAGAAAGGGATAACCTTATTAGGACTGACCCCTCAAATTCTTAAGATATACTGGCTTCCTGAGATCTCTGCAACGCCCTTCAGGTTTCTGAGGCAATACAACAAATAGCCTGTGATGCCAACCCAGGCCCAAAAGTAGGTAGAAATTCAGATAAATAAGTAATATAGCTACTAGCTTGCTCTTTATGTTCGATTTATTTTGCAGGCTTTTAAGCAATTGCTGGATTAAAAAAAATTTACTTAATCTTGTAAAGTTGTCATTATTCAAAAGCATATCTAACTGAGATTTGGTAAAGCTCCACAGATTGTCTTTGCCAAAATTTGCAAACAGCCCAGAGACTGGGGGTGGGGGGTTAGAAGTGTGTTTATGACAAAAATGACAAGTGCATCTTTTAGAAGAAAAGAGTAATCACAATATTCAATATAGGTAAACAACTAATATGTTCTTAAATTTTATTTTACTATCATCTCCAATTTAAATGAAGGTAAATAGGAAGGGAAGCAGAGGTAGGGGAGAGGAAAAACAAAACAAAACAAAAAAACCCAAAAAAACACAAAACCCCTAAGTTTTTAAAGTACAAAAAAAAAAAAACCAATACAGTTAAGTTTTTTGTAATTTGATGTCCCGAAGCAAAGTGAAGGATAAGGGTGGGGTGGGAAGATAGTGGCAGAGGCACTCATAGAACATGCAGGAGTTAGCCCCCTGGAATCACTGTCTGGGAGCTCTCTCTCCATTTAAACTTTGGACGCAATGGGTCACAGTTAAATGCTCTGCCCAAAGTCATATAGCAAATTGACAAGTACTAGAAATAGAATCTAGAATGCTTCACTGTGCCAGGCAATTTCCAGATTGCATGTTCAAAATAAGGGATATTAAGAAAAGCAGTATACATTGAAACTGCAAGACATGATTTCTCTTCAGTTAGAAGGAAAACAAGCTATTTAGACACAGCATGGAGAAGACTGAAGAAGGCAGAGTGATTAAAAGAACCCCTCCTAAGAAGGATTTAAACTGAAGGCGAACTCACAACATGGCAATCTTAAGTAACATGAAACAGAGACTGATTTTAAATGTGGATGCTGACTGGGTAGGAGGTCTTCTAATAACCACAAAGTGCTGGCAAGTAACAGATACTTAATAACACCCTTTCTGAGAGCCTGCTCTGAAGGCTGGGTAAGTTCCCAGGAAAGCATTTAACAAACATATGTAGAAGCCTGGCCAAAAGATGCTACATTAGCATACCAGATAAACAAATGAAAGGTATTTGGTATTAAGTTTCCTACTATAAGGTTTAATTTGTGCCAGACTATTTTAAGGACTGATCAACTGTTAGCAGTCTGTAGTGTCTACAACTTTAACTCCCCAAAGGCAATCATTGAATTCTGCAGGCCAGATCCTAGTCCCTTTTTTCCTCCCTCTGAGAGAATTATATTCTGAATTTTATAATCTCTTGCTTTCCTTTATCCTCTAACCTTATTTTAGAATCCATAAACAATACAATTCAACGTTTTATGTTTCTGAACATGAAATACATGGAATAGGACTGTCAGGGGGTAATCTACAAAGTTCTCTTTAACCTTCACTACATGTTTTGGAGTACTAAGAGCAGCTTTAAGTTGCTCCTTTTCACAATGCTCCTTCAAAAATGCTACTAGAGCATTCCTGTAGCCAGCTCTTGGTACAGAGTAGCACAATAGTTTTTCAAGTTTAGCATAAATACCTAAACGTAGAATTGTTGGGGCATATTGTATGTTCATGTTTAATTTTACTTGATAATACCAAATTATTTTTCCAAGTTGCTACACCTATTTACATTCCCTCCAAGCAGAATTCTGAATTCTGGTTAACCCAAGGAATCTTCATCAAACTCTGTTTGGTAGGAAGAGCCTCAGAACAAAGCTAGATTGGTAAATCCCATCTTTGGTTTTGTTTTTAACCATGTAAAGATTTCTTCAAAGAGGAAACACAAAGGATATCTACTTACCAAGCAAAGGTACTTTATTTTGCAGCAGCTCACAGTAGCTTGTGGTGAGAATTCCAATGGGATTACTTGGTACAAACCTTCCTTCTTTTACCAAACGTTCACATGTTCGCATTAAAGTCCCTGAGAACTGAGATGGGTCAACTCCATAGTCTCTCCATCCTCCTACACCATCTGCAACCCCTAAAATAAATTACATTTAAAGAATATTGTCACCAGCTTCTCAGGAACTGTTGCTCCATCTCCTCCTAACAGTTAATTTTACTACATGCTAGGGCATGCTTACTCAAAATTCAGAATAAAGTGCTCAAGTTTAATGTTTTTATATATCAGTACTCCTAAATCACATTCTCTGCTTAGAATTTGGTGTTTCATATATTGATGAATAAACTTTTCAGTTACCACAGGGTGGCAATACCTACCTGCCAGGAGTTCAATTTCAGCAGGATTATGATATTTGAGTTATTAGTACTGTTGATTTTATAAGAACGAAACTGATTTTTAAAAATTCTGATGCTAGTGATAATACAATTGAATCAGAGCTGGCAATCAGGAATATCAAAAGCAGGGCTCAGGTGTAGCTCAGTGGCAGAGCATGTGCTTATTAGCACGTGCAAGGTCGTGGGTTCAATCAATCTCTAGCATTAAAGACAAAAAACAACAAACAATGATTTAAAAAACACGCCAACAGCAGGAAACTTTTAACATCAGACACTGGTCAATAACTGTGAAATAAAGAACAAAACAAAAAATAAATTCTATGCCCTTTCTTCCTCCTTCAGAGACACCACTGTGCTGTCCAACACGACAGCCATTACCACATGTGCCCATGAAACAAGATCCACTTAAAATGGATCTTGTCCACAATGAAATGTGGTGTTGAAAACTTAGGATGAAAAATAAGAGTGAAATTCCTCATTAATTTTATGTTGATTACATATGAAATAATACTTTGGATATAATGCACTAAAGAATTTATTATTAAAATTCATAATTTTTAGTTAATGTAAATATGAGGACATTTAAAATTACATATGTAGTTCACATTACATTTCTATTGGACAGCACTAGTGCCGAGATTTCCACAGGTCCACAGAGCTACTGATGAGTTCTGAGTCTGCTTAAGGGTCCTTAATCAAGAGGAAAAAAGTGTTCAAGAAAAATCAATAAAACATCAAAGCTGGTATCATACAATCTCTTCTTCAACCCCTTGCAAAACACTAAGCTAGTTATTCTTTTCAACATTAAAATCGATTCTTGCCTACTAAATTCAAAGGAACTAAGAGAAAATGTCAAACATACATATTATTAAGGCCTTAAGTGTTTTTTCTATAAAATCTGTAAGAAATACTAATAACAGTTATTTTGGAAATAAGAAAGTGAAAGAAATCAATGAACAAAAGGAGACTATCTGCCTTTATTTCATAGCATTGTATTATTTGAATTTTATTTTTACTATGAGCACTTATGACTTTATTTTATCTTATTTTTGGGGGTACTAGGGATTGAACTCAGGCACTCAACCACTGAGCTACATCCCCAGTCCTATTTTGTATTTTATTTACAGACAGGGTCTCACTGAGTTGCTTATTGCCTTGCCATTGCTGAGGCTGGCTTTGAACTCACGATCTTCCTGCTTCAGTTTCCTAAGCCATTGGGATTACAGGTGTGCGTCACTGCGCCCAGTTATGATTTTATTTTTAAAAATTAAAAAACAAGAATAAAAGAATTAGAATTTTCTTGTGCTCTACTACTATGTTACACCCTCAGCAGGAATTTAAAACATTTTAAAGACTTTGTGAGCACAAAATTCCTTAAACATATAAACATTTTTTGTACGTGCAACTTTCATATGCATCTTTAAAGAGGGCATTTGCTATGAAACTGGTTTAACATGAACACAAAGCTATTTTTCCTAGTGATAGCAGTTATCAAACAAAAATGGAACACATCCTGAAAAAGAGGAACCACAACTGGAAGACCAAAAATATGGAGGCTAAGAACTTATTACCAACCTTCTCCACTTTATGTGGCTGACCAGTAAGCAAAATTTCACCTTGGGGGAATTCCAAACTAGCTGATTAAATGACATAAAGCTTGGGATTTGTTTTAAATAACTGTATGGGGGAGTGGGTGATGGAGGAGTAGAGGAGACAAGTCCAGTCATGAATGGATCATTGTTGAAGTTGGATGAGGGATACGCTCATCTCTCTACTTTTTACCACAATATGAAATTTAAATAATAATGATAATAGTTTTTTTTTTTTTTTAAAGCTCTTTCTGACCGCTTGTGGAGTAAGAGCACAAGCAGGAGGACCCTAAGCAATCAGTTTCCATCCGACTCCCAGGTCCTGCGAAAGGTTTGCAGACATTTGGCATCCACAAAACATACAGTTGACTGTGGGACTAGAGGTAAGGGAAAGCAAAGCATCAGGATAACTAGAAATCTACACTTCCAAGAAAAAGTATTGTATTTTACTTTGTTTTTCAAGCAGTTGTGTGGAGACTTGGGTTAACTAGTATGAAAATTTAAGGTAGTTTACTAGAAAGTTCTTTTGAGGAATTCTTATTTTACTGGGGTTAAGATTTCACCACAATTTAAAATGCAACAATTTATGTTAAAACAAGAATTCATCTGATGAATCACTCATTCTTTTTTAACTACTGCCTGCTCAAGGGCAGAATTTCTTCTTAGTCTCTAGTTCAACAGTTAAAATTAACTTTAAATACAATTTAATTTCATCTACAAATGCCCTTCACAAGATAACCATTAAAATCTGAGATAGCATTTAGAGTCCATCCTGGCACTCACTAAATAATCTGTCAGCAGGTTGAGTCTGACCTGACACAGCCCTTCAACATTAATCAGATTTCTCCCAGAATAGAGCACAACCTTTCAGGCACCTGTTTGCTTTTTACACAGGCAAAGGATCCCAGGCAAACCGCCACTGGTTAAATCTCTTTAGAACAGACACTCAAAAAGCATATAAACTTTCCAAAAAAGATATGGAGGGTGGGGAGCTTAGTACATATACATCTGCAATTTATTTACAAAGAACAAGTTATATAACCGGAAGAGTCATATTCAGGATCAGAATCTGGCAAAAGCCAGAATAACCTACAGCACACATATATTTGAAACCTATTTTCAACCATATTTGGCAGTTATTTCTATCCAGAAATTAATATGTCCTTCATTGCATAAGCAAAAGTTCTAGTCCACAAAGAACAAGAACACTTTTTAAACAATAGAAATGGTCAGACGTAAAGGAAATTTCATTCACAATACACTTCAAAGGCAACAAAAAATAACTTGAGGGGCTGGGGTTGTGGCTCAGTGGTAGAGCACTTGCCTAGCATGTGTGAGGCACTGGGTTTGGTTCTCTGCACCACACAGAAATAAAGTGAATAAAATAAAGGTCTATCAACATCTTTAAAAATTAAAAAAAAAATAAATAACTTGATAGATTGCTTAAGATCCCAAAATGTCAGCACAGCACCTGTCCAACAGCAAAAGAATATCACTAAGAGCAAACAGAGGCTGTGCTAAGGAAACAAGGAGAGACCCAGCTTGCCTGAGCTGCTCCCCTCCTAGAGGGGAGCTTGACTACTCACATAGAAACCAAACTAATGGCTCCCACAAATGCTGTCATAGACGGTCAATAATCAGTGGTGAGTGCCAACTGGACACCATGAGCATGGAGTAAGTCTTCCGAGAAGTAGCGTTCAGTAGGCCCTGGAGGGTAGATCAGATTTCCACAGATAGGGAGGGTAACCAGAGGGAAAGAATGGCAGGCAACTAGGTGTGGTTGGGGTGTGGGTAAGCCAGTAGGCATTGAAAAATGCAGGGCAGGGGCTGATGTTGGAAAGAGCCCAGAATGCCAGTCCAAAAACTTCAGATTTTATGCTATGGACCTGTACAGTCAAATAGGGAGCCACTAGTTATTTGAGAGTGAAGTACGTCTGGTGTGAACTGAGATAAAATAAAATACACTCTGGATTCCAAAAACTTAGTACCAACAACAAAAAATTGGACAGTATCTTAGTAACAGTTTCATATATGTTAAGTATAAAATAAATTATTAAAATTTACTGCATCGGTTTCATGTTACTTTTAAAAGGTAGCTTCTAGGAAATTTAAGATAATCTATATAGTTTGTGGTACATTCCTACTGTAGACAATAGAAACTCATCAAAGTTTCTGTGTAGGAATGATATAAACCAATTTATATTTCAGAAAAATAATCCTCGCAGCAGGTATAAAGAATAGGTTGGGAGAGGGGAGAGGTTTAAACATGAGGTATCAACTGTAAGATTTTGGGGTTAAAGGTAATCAGAAAAGCAGAATAGACAATCACTGGAAATAAAAAGGAAAGAATAAATTTAAAAAGACACCTGTTCAATATGTCTTATATCAACAGGTTTCTGGATTTGAGGAAGCTGGAAAAGTATTGGTTAGATTTGGAAATGCCTTTAGAAAATGGTCTAGGGTATATTAAGTTCCAGGTGCCAGCAGGGCATTTTTGTGGAAGTGTTCTATATGACGTCAGGAACTTCTGAGTCTGCAACTGGCAAAGCAAGACAGGGCCACATCTCTGGATCTGAGAAATGGCACCACAGTGGTGGATGAAATGCTCAGGGAGGACAGAGAGTAATGAATGTTGGGTGCACACATGTGCTTGTGCTGATTTTATCTTAGGAATGAGAATTCCTGGTCAAACAGCTCACTTGTGAAATTTATCTTGCTCTAGGCATCAAATTATAATTGTAAATATGATAACTGTTTAAGCTTAAGGAATAGCCAAGTATTCAATTTGTCTTAGTAATATAATTTTTACAGAGGTAGAGAAACTGAAAAGGTGGGCTGATTAATAACTAAAAAGGCCCTGAAGGCCAAGATAAAGAGTTTGCAATGAATGTAGAAACTACTTCCTTTAATTCACTGTAATCACCTTATGTCTCCATTAATAACATTCTGTGAGCACACATCTAGCTTAAATGTTTCCTCTGACCCAAAATCCAATTACAACTATTATTAGATTAAGATAATGGTTACATATCCAAAATAGCTGAGCAAAAGGCTAAGATGAGACTTAAGGCGCAGAAAATCTCTTTAGTTCTATCATTTAAGTGGAAATGTCAGGTTTTTTTTTGAAGTAGGAAATGATCAACTAGCAAATACTTGTGATATTTATGAGTTTTTTATAGAGAATGTGATTAAGTGTGTCATAGACTGCTTTCTAAAAGTGAAGAGTTAAGACAGGAAAAAGATTAACTCTGGTATGTTTCCTATCATTTAAATGCATCTTTTTGAGAATAAAATTCTAAGCAACAACAAATTTTTATTTTTCTAATTATCATGTTATTTTTTTTGCCACAGTTATAACCATATAAAAACCAAGTTTTAGGGCTGGGGTGTAGCTCTAGCAGAGTGCAAGCCTAGTATGCACAAGCCACTGGGTTGGATCCCCAGCACCACAAACCAACCAACCAATCAACCAAAGTTTTGCTATACTTTCACTTAGCTTTTTATTAATTTCATAGATTTACTTAACATCTTTGTTCTAGGAAAACAGGTTGAAGGAAAAAAAGTTTGGTAAGTAAACTCAAATCACTGAATTTTAAAAATAAAATTTTTTTTGTAGTTGTAGATGGACAGCATGCCTTTATTTTGTTTACTTTTATGTGGTGCTAAGGATTGAACCCAGTGCCTCACACATGCTGGGTAAGCACTCTGCCACTGAGCTACAGCACCAACCCAAATCACTGAATGTTTAAAATCCCAGTTACACATGGACACTGACCTATGTAGCTGCAAAAGGCTCACTTTGGGAAAGACTTCTGAACTAAGCCATTGTTAGCACTGTCCTCCATAACCAGCCGTCACTGTGATGCTGCCGTTCTCTTGAGCCCTGTCTACTATACTCATCTCTAGATGAACATGCAATAACTTACAAAACATTTCCTAAAAGTGATGCTCAAAGAACACTAAAATTCAATTTTAATATAAATGTCAATGAAGAAAGCATGGCAATTTTATTTTATCCAAAAATATATTTAGCACAGACTCTGGCAGAATTTAAAATATTAAGTAGCATCTGAAGTAGTATCTCTATTCCTTGCATTCTAAAGTGTTTTACATGGAGCCTCATACTCCAAAGAAACAAGGTGGTTCTATAGGGATTGTTTTTCTGTCAATAAAATAAATCTTATCTGTAAGAGTGAGTATTTGATAGTGAACTGAAACTCCACAGGAGAAACTGAGGGAGGATCTGGCTAGATCACGAGAGTCAGTAGAAATAGCAGGAATCACTTTACAGCACGGTTCCATCTACTGAGAAACTAGTTACATACCAAAACTCTTCTTCCAATACTACCATCCAGTGTTTCAGAACAAGCCTTATTTGTCTAAAGGGATCACAATATGAAGCACTATCAACTGGAGAAAAAAAATGACACCTGAGGATAAATTCAATTTTCTATCAAGCGGAATATATCACCTTTATATTAACATTTCTTAAGCCTCAACTATTGGGGTATTTAAGAACACTCCTCTGTGATTCAGAACTGTAAAATGTATCTGCAAATGATTATCCCAAAGGGAACAAAAAGCAGGATACTAAAAAAATATATTCAATAGTCAAGTTATTCAGAAGTACATTGTGCTTTGAGACTATTAGTCTTTTCAGTTCTCTAGAGATGAAATTATATAGATTATTCTGTTGTCTGCTTTAGCAAACAAGCCATGTGTTTATCCCAAAGCAAGCACACTGCATTAATCACAATGAGACCTGCATCTTTTGATTCTCTAGAGACTGAGTCTATGTCAAGATTTCTAGATCTCTAAGCAGAACAATTAACTCAAATGAAGCTGAGAGAATGGAAAGGGAGAAAGGCTTAACCCTAAAATGTGTTAAAATGGAACCTATAAGCAAACTCTAAAGAAATGGAACTGCCCAGGACCACTGATGAAAAATAACATATCAAAGTGGGAACAAATGGTCTATTTTATGGTTTAGAATTCCAAACAAAAGAGTTAACTATTCTTTACTAGTTAGTAAATATGAAATTATTTAATAATTAATCAAATTAGACACACATATGTCTATTATCCAGAATAGTTCATTAACTTGAGAAAATAATTTCTAGACTGTTCTGAGCAGTTGCTTTGTCTTAAAAAGCAGTGAAAAGTGCTTAGGAAACAGGGGCAAAGAAACTTAAAATCAATTTAAAGAAGTTCTTCCTCCAACTTTACCTCTTCTCTTTAAATACCACAGCCTTAATGTGAAATTATCTATTCTGATTCAACTGTGGTCCGGGGAACTTGTAACTTATAGACTTGGCACATATCACTGGACTTCCCTCCACTGCAGAGTTGAAGGTTAAGTCACTGTAAATGTCACTTCATTCCTGGCCCACAACAGTATCTTCCTCACACACTAAATGCTGTTGGCGGTGCTTTCTGGATAGGAGTAAATAACAAACAAATCATCTAGGAAGGGGGCAGGGTGTCATGCTGGATTATAAAGAGTACAGCAGACAGACATGGTTACCCTACATACATGTATGATTACACTACTGGTGTGACTCAGCACCACATACAGCCAGGGGAATGTGAAGTTATGCTCCATTTGTGTACAATGTGTCAAAATGCATTCTACTGTCGTATATAACTAATTAGAACAACAAAAAAGAGTATAGCAGGGCAACACATGTGCTACTAAATTAAGAGGCTCCATTAAAGCTGTGGCTTCTGTTAGTTTTTAGGTATTAGGAAATGTTATACAAAACCAAATAGTTTAACATTAAAGGAAGTAACAAGCAATTAATGGCTAGATATCTGATTTATGCCTGCTTATACTGGCCCTTTAGGCTGAGAGAAAAGTTCTCCTCTTTATAATTTACAAGATTAGATCTAGAAGTCTGGTCCTTAAGATTAACCTAATATTAGTGACAATTAAGCTGTATAACCTTTTTATTTTTTAAGAAGAGGTCTGCCGTCACCCAGGCTCACCCCAAATTCCCTAGGCTCAAGCTATCCTCCTGTCTCAGCCTCTGGAGGAACTGGGACTACAAGTGTGTAGAACCACATCCAACCTCTAAACTGTACATCCTTGACCTAACCCCAAAGAGGCTACTATTCACCCTGTTTTCTTCACCCATCTTTTAAAATAAGGGCTTTGGGGATTAGGGATATAGCTCAGTTGGTAGAGTGCTTGCTTGACTCGCATGCAAAAGGCCCTGGGTTCAATCCCCAGAACCAAAAAATAATAATAATAATAAAAAAATTAAAAAAAAAAAATAAGGGCCTTGACTGAAATACCACATTCTAAGAAAGGAGATCAAGAGTCACATGTAGCCCTGGCACAAGTTATCCTGCACCACCCCCTTTTAAAAAGAACCTCATTCCTTTGATTAAGCCTGCCAAGTGGAGAAGTATCTCTTACTTTCTAAAGAGTAATCATATTTTTACTCTATATAGTCAATTAAGTAATAATCTTTAAGTGGTAGGATAATGAATAATTTTTTTTTCTTTTTATGTCCCATACTTTCCAATTTTTCACAATGAGTATATTATTTTTAGGGGAGGGATAACAAAAACTATATAAATTCAGTTAAATCTACATTCTATATTTACATTCAATATTAAAGTCATTCAACACATTGTGTTGAACATTTGCTATGTGTAAGACACTGTAGTGAAAGAGATAAAGGGGTTTACATGTAATAAGGGTTCTGTTCATGGAAACAAAAAATCAAAGGGTTATGATTGTGGTGGGGAAGTTTGCAGAGATTTAAGATCAATGACTATAGTAAAACAAAATAAATATGAAGCAAGAAAAACAAAAGCAAGGAGAATCATATCAAGTTGAAGAAACTAGAAAAGACTCATGGAAAAGCAAGGGTCTGAAATGAGCCCTGAAGGATGAAAATGTGCGTTGTGGAGGATGTTGAAGAGGGAGGCATTTTGAGTATTTTCCTATGATTTCAACTAGTAAGAATAAAGCACAAGTCAAAAAGGTTAGGTGAGAGTTCTAAACAGAGAAACCTGGCCTCCAGGTAAATGCCTATTAAATCCATGCCAGAAACCTCTCGCCATTAATCAGTCAAACAGTGCAGCACAGGACTTAAGGCATTTGGGAGGTCCCTTGGAAGGAAAGGCAGGCCTGAGGCCACCAAAGCCAACAAGGCTTCAAGAGGTTTTTATTTGTCTTAATTACGGGGCTTTGCTCCACTGTTAGCTTAGGTACAGCTCATAACTAAATAGTATTCAGACTCAGCAAAAAAGACCTTGGTAAAAGAAAGTTTGAAGATCGCTTCTGACTTGAAAGGCAGTGTACACATAGGTCAAGGGCATAGGCTCTGGAGACAGACCTGAGCTCCAGCTCCAGCTCCAGGGCTAGGATGAGGTACACACAAGGGTGTTCTTGGACAACTCTATGAGTTTCAGTATCTTCACTTGAAAAAAAGAATCTTATCATCCTTCACAGGGCTGGTGTGAGGAACAGCATAATGTGTTCCAAGTGTCTGCCACAATGCTCAGCTCAGCAGACATTCTGTAAATGAGAGTTATGCCTATCAGTGAGGAAGTCCAACTAGCAGTGAGGAAGTCCAACTAGCAGCACATAGACTAAGCTAGCCTGTAGCAATCAGAAAAAAGGAGTCTTTGACCCATGTCTGTAGGCTGCCAGCTCTACAAACACTGGTCTGTGGTCACAACCAAAAGACAATGCCACTCACAGATAATGTATAAAAGATGAGTGGTCCATTCAGTTTTTCCAGTCACACATTCACCACTATTCAATATTCCATTAAACATTCAAAAGTAACGTTTTCAAGTTCTAAAGAATAAACATGTATTGGGGGGGGGGGGGCGGACAGGAAAAAAGATTCACCTGCACTTTGAAGAGACAAGTTTTTCCTTCCAGAAGTGACACTGAAGTAATCTCATTTACCAAATAGCTCTTCAATGCATGCCACCTACTGTGTGTCAGGATTCAAACTTAGAAAGTCCTCATTTAAAAAAGGAAATTTTAGCAGGGTGTGGTGGTGCACACCTGTAATCCCAGAGGCTCATAAGGCTGAGGCAAGAGGATCATGAGTTCAAAGCCAGCCTCAGCAACTTAACGAAGTTCTAAGCAACCAAGAGACCCTGTCTCTATAAAAAGGGCTGGAGCTGTGTCTCAGTAGTTAAGCACCCCTGGGTTTAATCCCTGGTACAAAAAAAAAAAAAAAAAAGGGAAAATTTAAAATAACTAGTAAAACGACATAAAGTGAACTATTTTCTTTTGTCATAACAATAAGCCCAGTGCCTTGAATGATTGTTTCATCCATAGCAGTTCTCAACCCCTCAACCCCTGCCACACCAAGAGATGATGTGTGGAGCCCCAGGCCCAGCCTTCTAGAGTAAGCCGAGTATGGATCTGGGTGTTCGGGAACAGGTGACTCTAGTGAGTTTCACTGCCTCAGCACTCAGAACTCAATCCAGGTTAGATGTATTCAAGCACTCCACAAGCCTAATGATTCTACCTCTTGCATCAAACCTGTCTTCTATTCCCAAACTTGAAACTTCCTCTTGCGTTTCCTGGGTTAATGATAGCCCAACCACCCACATTTCCAGGACAGAAACTTTAAGGAATCTGCCAGGTGCAAACCAACTTCAATCTCTCTTTCCCTTTCATCTTTTATGTCCTATTACCGCTAAGTCCTGTTGATTCACTTTGCAATATGTCTGGAGATCAATGACTTTCCACTGATCAACCAAAACCCTTTCTAGCTCAGACTATTTCAGTAGCTTCCTAACTATCTTTGCTTCTATTCTCCTGTTACAGCTTCTATACCAACTTATCTTTTTACAATGTTGCTATGTCCATGTTGCTATATCTATGTTACTCCTCTAAACACCTGGCCTGTACATGCTATCCCTATTTGCTTGTATGTATTTAAAACACTCAAAAGAAACATAAGAAAGTAGTCATACTGGTTACCTCCTGGATGAGGGACTTTGTAGCTAGGAGACAAGAGTGAGGAGACTTTACTGTGTACACTTTTGAACAGGATGCTTCACCATTTCGATGTGCTACTTCTTCAAAGACAACCAAACCAAACCAACAAAAGCAAAAGTATCTTCTATAGCTTCCTACAAAAAAACAAACAAACAAAAAAAAAAAAAACAGGGCTGGCGATGTGGCTCAGTGGTTAAGAGCCCTTGGGTTCACTCCCTGGTTCAAAAAAACAAAACAACAACAAACAAATCCCAAACCAATACTCCTTAACATAACAATTATGGCCTTCGACCATTTTGTCTAAGCCTATTTTCTAAAAGCAATTGTCAATAGCCTTCCCTATCCCAACTTCAGCAGCCAAAAAGACAGTTGTAGTTTGGCACTCAGAGTCTCAATCTGAGACAATCTGGAGAGTCTCACCATTCTTCTCCTCATTTACCTCAGTTTACAGAAAAGCCCATCTCTCCAGATCGGACTCTGTGTTCCACACACCTAATGTGTATTCTTTCATTCTGTCCTGTCCATCTCCTTGCCTTCCCCAGAGGACTATGTAACTTGAGGGTTGAAATCTGTTTTGTTCATCTTGGTCCTTCCACAGCACCTGTCAAGGACTAACAGGAAGCAACCACATGAGATTCAGCTGACTGCACAGAAAAGTTAGAATACCCACACTTTGTTATATGAATACCAATGCACTGGTACACAAACTGTCACCCAAAAACTCCAGAGAGAAGGAATTCAGCATCAAATTCTGGAGTTGCACAAGGTAGTTTGCCCTGGGTGGGAGTTCAGTGCAAGATGTTCCACACATGGACTATGAAAAGAGAAGGCTTTCCTACAGAACACTGAAGAGGTGTCTGGCCAATAACCCCACTCTCAACTTCCTGTGCAAGTGAATGGAACAAGGGCATTAGCCAAATTATTTCTCTATGTTTTAGTTTCCTACTATGTGAAACGAGGGGCAAGAGAACAAATTCTCTCTTGAATTTCTTTGTTTCTTAGGTCTGGATTTTGGGACTCTAAATCACACTGTGTGAAAAAGAAGCCTGTTTTGGAAACTCCCAATAAAATAAAGGTTAACAAATACAACTATACATTTTATACATTATATTTATTGCATGAACTAGTTTTGAAGCAAAGGCTTCATTTTGGACTTTCCAATTTATCCCTTGCCTTTATTATGTACACTGCAACAGGTACATCTTTTCAGAGAAATTTTGATAATGACTCATAGAGCCCCCCGACTTTTACTTTAATGATAAAACCTGACTGAAGTGTTGAAAAAGTTTATTTCTTTTAAGTCGCAAACAAAAAGTCAAGTCAACCATTTTTCAATTTGAAATCTTGATAAAAGAATGAGATAGTTATGGATTGGTATTAATTGACTTCACTGAATTCAAATGATCTGTAAATAAATGAATATGTATGTACAGAATGTATTTACAAACACACCCTATCACTCAAAGACCTTTGATTGTTCAGTGGACTCAGTATACATTAAGAAGAAAAACAATGATAAGATCAAAGTGGCAGCTTAAGAACCAAGAGAAATGGTTTTAAAAAACAATGAATGTGGGCTGGGGTTGTGGCAGTGCATGTGACTCAGTGGCAGAGCGCTTGCCTAGCATCAGTGAGGCACTGGGTTTGATCCTCAGCACCACATTATAAAAAAAATAGACAAATAAAGTTATTAAAAAAAAAAAGTGAAAACAAGCACTTTATAAAACAAACAAGGCATGTTTAGATTTTCTGTTTAGATTTTCTCACTTCATAGAAATCACTGATGACAATATTACTAATTAGTGGTCAATCTAAAGGTCCTAAACAGTTTTCCAGCTGTTATGGAAATAGCTCAAACCTGTTTTCTTGTCCAACACTGCTATTCAAAGGATGAAGTTAACACTGAAGCACTTTGTTTGCTTCTTTCAGAGCAGCCAATATTTTGCATCAACCTCAGCACAAGTCAAAAAACTAGCAACTCAAAAAAACTTGCTAGATGACAGTATCCTTGAAAGATCAAAACGTATAGTCACAGCAGTTCAAAAGGAGATAAATTCTCTTCCTTTTCAAAGTAGTCTGTTAACGAGTAAAAGAAAAATCAGTGCAAAAATGTGGAAGAATTGGCCTGAGTAAAAACAGTACTGGGTCCTTCAACAGAAAGCACTCTTTGTAGGAAGTCACTTTTGTAGTCCCTGGCAAAGTTTCTGCAGTCATTTAGTAGTCCTTGGGATTCATACCAACAATTCAATCAATTCTAGAACTGTTCACCAAGAACCAACTATTCACCTCAAAATAACTATTTAAGAACCTGGAAAATTTATACAAGTTAAATGTGACGAATTCAAAATGAACAATAAGCTTACTAAGGAGAGCAACTGAAAAAGCATAAAATAGTCTAAGCTTTCTGGAGGGGAATATTTACATCAAAGGCTTCACAAATGCTCATGAAACTCCTCTTCAAGGAATTTACCCTAAGGAAGTATTCAGATTTAAAGAAATAGTCAGCCTGATGTTATTTATAACAGAAAATTGAAAACAATCTAAACAACTAAAAATAGAAGACTGATTTAATAAATTATAGACTATACAAGGAGGATAAAATGATCCAGTTATGCTTATCAGCATAGAGATGTGGTCAACTTACATTTAAAAAAGCACTACAGGGCAGAATATACATTAACCCAATCTTGTTTAATAGTGTGCAGACATACAATTACATACGCAAAAGTTGGAAGGAGTCACACTGACTATAGCTGAGTTATGAGTAATAGATGTTTTATATGGTACTTTCCTGAACAGGTGTTACTTTTATAAGCACAAAAAAGAACCGTTCATTTAAAAACACTACACACACAAGCAAGAGACCAGGTTCAAATCCAAACTATGATACTAGTTGTACCAATCTTACTGACCAGTCAACTTCACAGATGAGGAAACATTCAGATTAAACAAAGATAGGAACAGCTACTTCAAAGAGTTATAAAGATGTAAAAAGGTACAAGATAAAGCACCATATAATGTATAGATAAGATGGTAGACTTGTGTTTTGAGATACAATAGCTGGCTTAGAAGAAACAGAGTGAAATACTTTCACTCTTTAACCCCTCTCCTCTATCCACCCCAGAATCCTGTTTGGGATCTCATTCAAAAGTACTCAACATCTCTTATCCTTTTAAAAAATTTTAACTGAATTTAAAGAGTTGTGCCAAATGCCAACTCAAGTTTAAATGTTCATTATCAGCCTAATACCCTCTGTAGGAGGTTGTGTTTTTGCAAAAAGTCTGAATTTATGCTGTGATTTTGTGAAACATTTAACAAGAGAAAACAAATGTTTTTAGATTTCAAGGGAAAGAGAAAATTTAACAACATGCAAATAAAGAAAGATCCATAAATTTTACTACTAACAACAAAAAACTAGGTCTAGGACACCATTTCATAAAAAAAGACCAAATGGTATCAACTAATTTTGAAAGGTAAACTCACAAGGCACACTATTTTCAACTGACAAAAGTTAAATTTCATTATGAATAAAATACTGACAACTTACTTTTCCAAAAGATTTTCCTAAAAATGCTGAACCTCAAACCCCAGGTAAGGTCTCTCTAAAAGGCAGGGAGATCTATATAAAATGAATTTGACATTTAGCTTGAACTTGACCAAGTGTTTGATCTATTCAAAGGACATGGTTGTAGGTCACATGCTGAGCTGGTGTAGTGTTTCTGGAGTACAAACTCCACTTGGACACTGTTAAAACCATTCAGGTTATGGACTGCCCAGTTTCATAAGGCCATGCTAAAGTTCAGGGAACTGCCTCCTTCCACCCAGCTCTCCTTCCCCTGAAAAACCTCCACAACCAGCTTCTATTTATCTTCTATCTTCCGCAACAACTTAAAGTATCTTTACAAAAATGTATCTTCTAAAAAATATATCAACAGTTATGCCTCTAAAATTCAATTACTTGCTCTACAAAAAGATTCATCCATCTTGGATGCATGGTGCACACCTATAATCCCAGCAGGGGAGGCTGAGGCAGGAGGACTGCAAGTGCAAAGCCAGCCTCAGCAACTTGGTGAGGTCATCAGCAATTTAGCAAGATCCTGTCTCAAAATTAAAAATAAAAAAGGGCTGGGGATGTGACTCAGTAGTTAAGTGTCCCCTGGATTCGATTCCTGGTACCTCCACCCCCAAAAAAGGATCCATCCAGAATCCTTTAGAGATTACTAACTGAGAAGTTGTAAATTAGGAAAATTTAAACCAGAGAATCTCTAGATTGCACATTTGTGAAGGAGAAGTAGCTCTAAAACTGTAACAAATGAGAAAATTTAAAAATAAAGTTGCCTTATAAGTAGTTTACAAAAAATAAAATACACCCACATAGCAAAATAAGAGAAAAATACCAAGGAGCAGGAGTTGATTTATTTATTTGGTACTGAGAACTGAACCCAGAGCCTCATGCATGTTAGGCAAGCATTCTACCACTGAGCTACATCCCCAAGCAGCAGGAGTTTAAAAAGCAAACAGCAAACTTCTCTATCCAACAATCTCATAATCTTATTACAGAACAAAAGAACACACAGAAGTCAGACAGCAACTAGTCAAGGGCTCCCTAAACCCTGTCCTTCTATTAGTCCTACATGGTTCTTTTATTAAACCCACAATTTTCACATTTCCTTAATATTCTGCAATTTTCTCTTGAAAACACACAGATTCTTATGAAATCAGGCATATTAAAAGCACTGACTTATCTCAGAACTTAAATATTTGATCATTGTAATTTTAAAAATAATTTCCCATATATAAAACAATTATTATACACTAAAACTCCATGCCTTGCAAAGTTAAATAGTTACCATATGCCCCCAGAATTTCACTCCTGGGTATATACCTAAGAAAGTTAAAAGCTTGTCCACACAAAAGCTTGTACACATGTACAGAGCACTATTTATAACAGCCAAAATATGAAACCACTCAATGGCTATCAATGAATGAATGGATTAACAAAATGTAGTATATTCATTTAATGCAGTTATTCAGTCATTTAGGGAAAAAAAAAAGTATTGACACATGCTCCAATATGAACCTTGAAAACATTAAGTGGAAGAAAACAGTCACAAAAGGTCACATATTGTTTGATTCCATTTATATGAAATGTCCAGCATAGGCAATCCAGAAATAGAATCTATGTCGTGTTACCAAGGAGTGGGAGACAGGGGACTGGGGAATGACTGCTAATGAGTAGTGGGTTTCTTCTGGGGATATGAAAATGTTTTAGAACTAGAGAGTGATAGTGGCTGTACACTGTAGTAAATGTAAAAACTACTCAATTGTATACTTTAAAGGGGTAAATGTTATGGCATGTGAATTATACAGCCTAATTTTTTTTTTTTAAACAAATCACCTAAGGACAGGCTTGCTTTCAACAGGTAGATCAAGTTGAAATTAGACTTTTAAGAAAAATATGACTATAATGAGAATCATTTCCTGACACGACTTGAAGTATCGCTGAATTCCAAAGTCATCTTCAAAAACTGAAATCAGTGTGCACACTCTCCCAAAATGACTACTTTTAAAAAAGGACAACTTACTTTCAGATAGAGGTTCTATTAAGTATATCACAATTATCACTGTTGTCTATAAACACCAAATTCTACCTCATCTTTCCAAATCCTAAATAAAATTTACATCTGTTTATCGCTTATATAATCTCACATAATTTTTATACCTTAAGATTATTTTTAAGACTGGCAAGATTCAAAAAAACACTTCAAAATCCTGGCCATAGTCAAAACAGATTGGAAGGCTGGAATATAAAATTGTTTTATTTTCATGTTTAAGTTCCAAGTTAAACCAAGCTTAAACAAACACTCTACAGTTTTATAAGAACTGCTTTATAACTCAATATTCAGAGGTCAGATTTTACATGGCATAGACCATACTGCCATTTTTAAATAAGTGGTTTCTGTAAACTGTGGTTTAGCATGCAGAGGAGTTTTGGTTGCACTTCAGTATGAGTCAGAGTGAATAAAGAAGTTATAAACACACACACACACACCCCTAAGCAGGAAAAGTAGTAAGGACAAATAGTACCAGGAGACAGACTGGTTCAAAATTTACACATCTCATCACAGTAAACTTAACCAGTGGTATAACAGAAAGAGAACTGGAATGAGAATAATAAGGTGCTGTCCTGGTTCTGCCAATAATTAGTGGAGTTCCTCTCAGTGGAGTTCCAATCAAGTCATTTGACCTCTGTAGACTTGTTTTCTCATCCATAATATGAAAGAACTGAATTCAAAGGTTTCTAAGTCTTGCAGTTCTCCACAGTCTCAGATTCTACTGTTAAGTAGCTTAGGGCTATGGGAAGCCCAGAGATTACACTAGGCAGCTCTCATGTTTTTGTGTACCTAGGAAGCCATCCATATAGAATAAGAAAACTGAGGACATCCCACAGGGAAAAAGGAACAAGAAAAGTGTAAGCAGCTCCTGCTGGTACTGATTTACTCCTGTTGGACCTAATAAAGAGAAGGTACCTTTGCCAGTTTTCCAGGGGATAGGAGTGGTCCTTATGTCTCACCACACCCACCATAGTTAGTTTTTCCTAAAAGAAATCCAGTGGGGCCTACAAAAATTGTTGTGAAGCACCAAATACTTTTAGTCACCGCATGACTAATAGAACAGATCTATTTTAAATTAAAGAAACAAAACAGCATTTTCTTTCTCACACAAAAGAAATAACTTTCACTCCTAACAGCCAACGTTCATTCCTAAAGTCAAGTCCTAGATGACCACAATGAATAACCTGAGTTGCAGATACTTAGTAATAAATACAGTGTCAGTCCAAAGAAAGTAAATTATCTATAGGACATGAGAGGTTTATAAGAGCGGAAGTTCAACATAAATACATTATTATTCAAGATAGCTTTCAATGCCATTCAGTTTATAACTTTGACTCCTAGAGTAGATAGCAGTATTAAAGTTTCACTGAGGTCAGTGATCGACATGCCCATAATCCCACTCAGTTGGCTGAGGCTGGAGGATTCAAAGTTCTAGGACAGCCTGCACAACTTAGTGAGACCCTCTCTCCTAAAAATAAAATAAAAAGGGCTGTGGTAGAGCACTTGCCTAACATGTGCGAGGCCCGAGATTCAATCCCTAGTACCACAAAAATTTTTTTTCTTAAATAATATAGAACTCACCATTGTGTGAACTGGCTCATGGCAGTCAAGGATCAATTGAAGTCAATTTAGGAAGGTGTTTCAGGTGACTCCCAAGACAGCTTGCCAGAAGAGCTCCTATATAACAGGACACTCCTAGAGAATCCATCCCTTATTATTTCTCTCCCCTCTCCATTTGTACTGTGTGTGAATATCTGTGTATACATAATCTTTCTCAAATCTGGGCAATGACCACTACTTGATCATGTAAGTAACCATTTGTTTGGTTAAGCCTAGTGACATTCCTTTCAGGAAAGGTATAGAGCTGGGATCTCAATCTGATACCCATGCATGGACCTGTAGGCAGCACATGGACAGACTATATGCACTTAGTGAAGTTGCTGAAAGCCTATGCAAACTTTTGTCTGTGTACACATTTTTGGGGAAAGTCAAAGATCTTCTGAGGAAATAAAGGAAATTTAAGAACTACCCAACTTACTGCTAGGAAAAAATGGAATAAATCCAGCAAAAGTGTTCATGTGAATGAAATAGGAAGTAATGCATATTATTAGAGCTGCAAAATTATAAAGGGTGCCATCTTTTCAAAACAAAGGAAAATATGATCTGTTGGTCAGAAGCTGTTATTCTACAGGGACAGGTAGTCCACTCCCTCCATCCTCTAGTCTAGATAAGGAAAAGAAGACTAGAAAGGCTCTACCCAAGACCACAAATCACAGAGTTACTAAGTGGCAAGGCTGAACCTCAAACTAAACCTGGTTCCTGCCAGAATGCTAAAGCATGAAATTATGTTTATACTTTTTTAGAATGGGTTTGACCAAAATTTCCCATATCCTTGCAAATATACCACTCCACTAAAAAGGTTACATTCTAAAATTTTAAAATCAAGCTTAGGCAGAGGAATTTGATACATTACTTAAATACAGTAGCCTCCCTTTCTCCTTGGGGAATACATTTCAATATCCCCAGTGGATTCAAGGACTACAGATAGTACCAAACCCTATGTATACTACATTCTCCCTCAGACATTCCTACCTATGACAGTTTAACTAGGCATAGTTAAGAGAACAATACCTAATTAAACAGAAGAGTTAAAACACTGTACTGTAATAAGTTATGTGACTAGGTCCTTCCCTCTGTCATCTGATAACCATGATGGCTACTAAGTGACCAACTGGTGGATAATATATACAAGTGTGACTACCATCAATGGGAAAAATCCCTGGGTAGAATGTACAAGATTTCATCCCGCTACTCAGAATGGCATGTGATTTAAAACTTATGAACTGTTTATTTCTGGAATTTTCCATTTGATATTTCTGGACCTCAATTAACTGAAACCATCAAAAGTGAAACCTTGTGTAAGGGGGCTACCATACCTCAAACCATTAATGAAATTACAGACCTTTCACAAAAGCCTACTTTACAAGCAGATTTATAAGGTGACCCTTAGTGCCTCATTATTCCCTCATCCTGTTGTACTGTGACTGCAACTTTACACTTTTTTTTTTTTTTTTTTTTTGCTTTTCTGCAGTGCTGAGGGATCCAATGGAGACATTTAGCTTGTTAGACAAGCACTCTACTATTGAGCTATTCACTCAGCCCAACTGCAACTTTAAAAGCAGCACAGGTGGGCTGGTGATATGGCACAGTGGTAGAGTGACTTCCCTACACATGCAAGGTCCTGGGTTCAGTCCCCAGCAATAAGCCAAAACCAAAAAAAAACAAAAACAAAAACAAAAAAAAACACAAAGTAGGAGCACAGGTTAAAAGTTCATTGCACTAAGCACTTCTAAGTGTAACAACAGGGAAAGGGAATTGTTGATAGTCTTTGAAAAAAGACACCGAGTACCATAAGCTGCCCTCAGAGTGGATTGGTACAATTTCAATCTGTGAGAACCTTGACCTTCCAAAGAGTCTCTCTTTGTCTCAAAGGTTAACAGTGATGTTTCCTAAATACTAAATGATTTTATTCAATTCAGGTAATGAGGTCATTCATAAATTAAACTGAAAACCTTTCCACTCTCCTGTTCACAAAGTAAAACCTAAGCTACTAGGCAGTTATTTTGAGATCGGATAAAAAATAGTCATAAAAAACATAGAACCATTTGTTCCAACGCCAAACCTTGCCTTGACATATGAAATCTAAAGTAACCAAAAACTTAGTCTCACTTGAGAAGCAAAATGAAAGTGATATATGAACCTAAATCCAATGACAGCATGTCCTTCAATTTCAAAGGAAGTGCTTTATTCTCTAAAAGAGCGTTAGTGGCACACAAGTCTGTGGAACACACAAAAATCCCCAAAGACAGACATTACAGTAGTTTCTGATTGCTTCTGAATTCCACTTGGCCCTTTCTGCAAGCTCTCTCCCTAATCTCCCACTCCCCAAAGGTGTAACTCGAACAGGCCTTAGGAAGCACCTGTGGCCTGAAAAGGCTGTGACCAATTCTCAAAGCCTTCTTGGCTGCAGGTTCAACCATTCTATTTTGAGTCAAGGAGACTGCCTACCACCCCAAATGACCTCAAGTGGACAAGATCAGTTTGGGAGAATGCACTGAGAGAATTTTTGCACCAGGCCGCAGCCCCCACTGCAAGACTCCGAAAACGATGGAGATCTGGTCCAGCTCGATCCAGACGGTGAATGCGGCTGGGCTGTCGGGGGCTCACGACACTCTGCTCCGGATCCCGCAGCTTGTGGCCAGGCCGTGGTGTCAGGAGCACACGAAGCAGGGATCCCCAAGGCGCGCAGAGGGAAGGAGCCAGAGCGAGGTTAGGAGCCTGCAGGTGTCGCCGAGGGAGAGGACGAGGTCGCCCCGGGCAGACACGGCCAAGTGACTAAGAGTGCGGCTCTGGACTGGAACCGACTGGTCACATTCTCAGGCGGTGACCTTGAGCACGTGGCTCGACCGCTCTGCGCCTCAGTTTCCTCATCTCTAAAACCGAGGGGGGGGCGTTCAAACGGAAAACGCGCCTCGGAGCGCTTGGCACGGCGCCTGGCTGCTAGTAAGCGCTCCCTGCGCGCGCGCTCTCGGGCTCCTCTCGCCGCCCGAGCAGCTGGGGAAGCCCCGCGCGGGGAGTCCCCAGGAGGCGGGTCCCGGGCCGGGGCGGCGGGGACCCCCGCCGGACTCACCCAGCACGTCGGCGGAGCGATGCCGGGCCACGAAGCACGCGTCGTCCCCGTAGCACGCGCCCTTCTTGAGGAGGCCCTTACGGAAGTCCTTGCCGAAGCCGCAGCCCGCCGTCACCAGCCCGTAGTCGCCGCCGCCACCGCCGCCGGCCCTGGGGTCGGTCTGCGAGAGGCCGCCGAGCACGGCGCGGGCCACCAGCCGCCCGTACGAGAGGACCGAGAACATCGCCGCCGCCGCCCCCCCGAGGAGGCGGGGGGTCGGGGGAGCAGGAGGACGCGGAGGCCCGGAGCCGGCTCTCTCCTCAGCCGCAGTCGCGCCGCCGCCGCCGCTGGGGCGCTCCTCAGGGCGGCGCGCAGAGGCCGCCGCCGCCCCTGCCCGCCGCGCGGGGCCTCGCACACGCTCCGCCGCGCGCACCGGAGCCAGAGCGAGGTCAAAGCCGGCAGCTCCTCCGCCTCAGCCCAATTGGGGTCCCGGCTGCAGCCGCCGCCGCCGCCGCCATCTTCCGCTCCACTAGCGTGTTCCGGGCCGCGCCGGCAGCTCCGCCCCCTCTCCCGGCCCGCCTCCAGCCACGCCCCCGATTCGCGGTCCTGATCCAAACCCCGCCCCCTCGGGCTCGTTGCCCTATGCAGTCACCCAGGTCGAGCGTGCGCAGAGGGTGTGGACCAGTGTCTCCTGGGAGTTGTAGTCCAGGAGTTGTAGTCGCTTTGGACTTGTCTGCTTGGGGTCCAGGACCTAGGACAATTCCCCAGATGTGTGACTTGGGTTAAGTTATTGAGAATTATAGGTGGGCTGCTTTGGCGTTTTCTTCCGTTTTAACAATATCTTTTAAAGGCTATTAAAAAGATAACAGCACCATCCCTTTCAACAAAAACCTGAAGGAAACCAGAATTGGAGTTACATATTATCTTGTAGAATACATAATGAAAAACAAGAGGTACACAGATTTAATGATGCTTCCACAATTAATATGCCAAAGGGTTTAGAGTGACAGTCTTTTTTCAAAGAAGAGACATTTTGCATAGTGTGTTTTTTTCTTTTCTTTAGGAAGAACTGAGAGATTGTTAAATATCTCTATCAGGGTCGCCAGGACACAGAAGCACAGCCACTGGGGACATGTCATCCATAAACATTCCACACTTTGCAGATGGTTCTACCAAACTGAAAACTCCAGACTCTGAGTTTCTTTTTTTTTTTTTTTTTTTTTTTTTTTTTTTTGCGCGGTGCTGGGGATTGAACCCAGGGCCTTGTGCTTGCAAGGCAGGCACCCTACCAACTGAGCTATCTCCCCAGCCCCCGAGCTCTGAATTTCTTTATGCCAGATATTAATTTTCTTGACATTTTCTCTGACTAAGCAGGTCTTTTCCCAGCTCTGGTTTGAAGGCTTAGGGAGAAGAAGGACAGCCAAAGACTGGGGAAATGGGGCCTCCTCCTCTCCTGCCACAGCTGCCACCTCTTCTCATTGAGAGGGCGGCCCTTACCAAGAAAGGCAGCTTTTCTTTCTAAGCTCTCAGCTCAGCTGTATCAAAGGTATCTTGAAGCCTTTCCCAGATATTGACTATTGTAAATAACTCTTTTCTGAAGTTATTTAGGTCGAATAACAGTTAAGTCTAATAGGAGGTTTGTAATCTAATGGGAAGATACGATATGCTGTACAATATGCTATGAGTGTGTAAGTGTCTGGGTTAGGTACTGTGCATGCCCTGAGAGGGGGTGGGGGTGGTAACAATCCAGCTCCCACATGCCTCTGCCACCACATTTGGTGCCATGTCCTTTTAGCTATGCCCTCCAGCCATGTTCACAGCTGCCTGAAGACTTCTGACCTTGCTCTTCCTCCTACCCATTATAGAGTAATTCCATTATCTGAGGGTCCTCTGCTTTTTGTTGCTGTATTCCCAAAACGTTTGGGCATGTAGTAAATACTTCCTTCAATAAATGAAAGAATGAATGAATATTTCACTAGAGTCTAAGTTACCCAAGTGTAAGGATCATCTGCCACTGTAGTATTAGAATCTAATGCAATGCCTGGCACGTAGTGGGGAAGTTTGTAATGTTTATTGAATAAAAGAAGGAATAATGGAATAGGAACCATAATAATAAAAGGACGTAATGTTTGTTGAATAATGGAATAATTGAACGAATGGGGTTTACAAATAATAAAAGAAGATTGAGCTTTGGGGCAAATAATCCCATTTGGAATAATTTTTAGTTTAATTCAAACATAAATACATATCACCCAGGAACATTGGTCGCTTTTGACAGGACCGTAGTTACTTTAGGAATTCCCGTCTGGTTTCTTCAAATGATTCCTTTTTATACTTTCTTAATACACCTACAGTTCTGCCAACCATCCACTCAACACACGTTATTCTTTTATCCTAATTACTGTCATCATTAAAATCATTAAACACTTTTGAGGCTCATAGGATGCCAAGTACTCTATATGTTCCTGTCCTCAAAGGTTTTTTTTTTTTTTTTTTTTTTTTGCGGTGCTGGGGTTTGAACCCAGGGCTTTGTGTTTGTGAGGCAAGCACTCTACCAACTGAGCTATCTCCCCAGCCCAAAGGTTTTCATCAAAATTGAACCAAATAAATCACTTCACATAGTGAGTGGTATCTTGTCAAACATATAGACCAAAAAGAAAAGGTTAATTTACTGGATAAAGGGCATAGCAATTCCAATAATGTAATATGTAATTGCACCTTGCAATTTTTTATGGCACAGGAATTGGAGCGTGCCCAGAAGAGTGGGTGGTGGCACCTCTTAATATCCTCTGTTGGGGTATTTCCGTCTCTGCCAGCTGCACTAAAGGTTGTCCTTTGAAGCATGCAACTGCAAAGTCCCAGCAGACCTGTCAGGTAATTCTACCACAAGGACAAGCTTTTTTCAAATAATATGTCAACCCCTATTCCTTGCTTTGTACTCCCCCAGGCCAATCCCATCTTTAGTTTTCAGGGCATATATTACTCAATTTCCATGTCAGTCACAAGAACTGGTTGGATTGGATGAGTAGGAACATAAGATGTAACCTGTGCTCCGATGGGGCCGCTGTTTTCAGTCAAGTGATCCGAGTGCCTTGAGTTTCCAGCAAATGAGTTTTCTTGCTAATGGGTTGCTCACCAAAGCACGTGGCAAACAGAATCCTTTCTGAAAGCTTCCTTGCACTTTTTTGGAAAGGAAAGGAGGCAGGGCATCAGGTTCCCCTGAATCATTGATTGCAGAGCCAGCTCTGAAGTTTCAACAGGGCAGGTCAGCCAGGAGAGGGTACTTTGAAAAAAACCCTCCTCTGCCCTCCCCTGGGAGCACAATCCATGGTTGACATTTTGCTGGACTTGAGAAGCCCTGCGTTTTCTTCCTTAATGGAGTTACATTCCTAGCACTTCAAGGATTCCTGGGAGGTCAGCTGCCACTCTCAGAGGAGAGCAAGTGCAGAAAATGCCATCTGAGATCCCAGGGCACCTCTACGGCTTTAGGGGAAAGGTTTGCACAGGAGTCACCACAACCTCAGCTCCAAAAAAGAAGAAAAAAAAAAAAGCATGAATTTCCTGGTGAGAATTTTCTACCAGATTCATACACTGACCTCTTCTGAGTTTTTTTGCTAACCTAATCAAAAGGAGGGCTCATTAGCTTATGAAAATGTTTCTCAACCTTGACACTATTGACATTTTGGGCAGCACAAATCTTTGTTGTCAGAAGCTGTCCTGTGCCCCAGAGGGGGCTTAACAGCGTCCCTGTCCTCTACCCACTAGATGCCAGTAGCACCCTCTGCTTCCATACCCACCCTCTTGGGGCTCTTCAGATGTTGCCAGTTTCCTGAGGAACAAAGTTGCCCCTGGTTCAGAACCACTGGGTCATGGCAATGCCAGGAAAGTGGAAAAATACTTCTGGATCTCTTGCTATGCTTTAGGTATTTGTCTAAGGATAAAATAACCACTAGTGACTCTGTGGCAGCCATAGTGTAGTAGGGTTTGAATTAAGTGAGAATAGAGAAAAAGTATGTGCTACCAGTCGAAATAAAGGAGGTATTTGGGAAGGAGAAATTGGGCATGGGGGTGAGAATACAGGGACACTTCATGAAGAGGGAACATCCAGAGGTCTCAGACAGGGGTATGACCATTCCAGAAGGAAGAAATGGAAATTCAAAAATGTAGAAGTGGGGGCTGGGGAGATAGCTCAGCTGGTAGAGTGCTTTGCCTCACAAGGCCCTGAGTTCGATCCCCAGTACCGCAAAAAGAAAAAAAATTGAAAAAATGTAGAAGGGGACTGGAGAAGGACAGGCAGTTCAGCGCAGCTCCATCTTAGGATCTGAGAGGAATAATGAAACTTGGAACTAGGAGAGGAGGTTAGGATTTATTTGATCATAAAAAGGGATGAAGTACTAACATGGGACAACATGGATGAACCTCAGAAATCATCATGCTAAGTGAAAGAAGCCAGACACCAAAGGCCAATAACATATGGTTCCATTTTCTGAAATGCCAGAGTAGGCACATCCATACAGCCGGAGAGCAGATTAGTGTTTGCCAGGGGTTGTGGGGAGGGGAAAATAAAGAGTGAGTGCTAATGGGTAGGGTTTCTTTTGAGGTGAAGAACATGTTCTGGAATTAAAAGGTGGTAATGGCTGCATAACCTTGTAAATATAGTAGTGGCCATAGAACTGTATACTTTAAGAGGGTGAATATTATGGCAAGTGAATTCTAGCTCAATTAAAAAGACACAGCAGAGGATCTTTTATGTCAAGCTGAGGGTATTTAATGCTGGAGACCCCAATGGGTCACCAAATACTTTCAATATGCCAGGTAACAACAGTGATGATAATAGAGATAGTAGATATCACAGGCTGAGCCTTCTGTGTGCTTTGCCTGCGTTGTCTTCTTGATTACCTGATGAAACTACCCGGCAGTCCTGTCTGCATTTTTCTCTATAACACATAGAATTTACTTATTTTGTTTGATGCTGTCTCCTCCATGAAAAAAATGTAAGTTTCATGAGATCAGGGAATATTGTCCATTGTATTCATTATGGTACTTTACCTCTGGAAGGGAATATAATCATTCCAAAAGAAAGCAATGGAAATTCTCACTGCCCTGGTATGTAACAGGCGCTAAATAAGCAAATGCTGTTGAATAAAAGAAACTTAGCGATTACACAGAACAAGCAACTTATTTACAGCCAAGGTGGAGGGGCATGCATCCCATAGGAAGCCAGGGTGCAAGGCTGGGGGGAACTGGAGGTGTCCCTGAGACACCTGCAAATGGTGGAATGGCACCCTGAAAAGCCCTTTTGAAGAACTGGACATAGGTGGTTCTTGCATCTAGTGTGATATTCATGTTTTCTCCATCCAGAACCTCCTCCCCTGCATCTCTGATTATAATATTTTGATTTTCCTTGAAGGCCTAATCCAATCTCCCTAAATGCATGGGGTTTGGGTGGAATTGGACTAAAGCGCCAAGAGTGGACCCAAGACCCAGGCCTGGCCAATGGCATTGTACTTTCCTGGTCATAGAGATTAGCCCAGAGAGAAAGCATGTGACCCAAGACAGACCAATGAAACTCAAGTCTGAGGGTTTTTTTTTTTTTTTTTTTTTTTTGTCTTTTCTCTATCTCTGGCCAGCCTTTGAAAAGAACATTTGAAACAGGGTCTGGCTAAACTGCCAACGGCCTCAGCCTCCCAGGTCTCTGGGATTACAGGCGGGTGTCACTCCCCGCTATGAGATTTTGCTGAAGGTATCAGGAAGGAGAAATTCTGACTAGGGTTCCTAGGATGGTGGAACGCAAGCTTGGGACCCCTGATGGCCATCTTTGCTATTTCTTGGGAGGAATCTATCTGAAAATGAAGCCAAAACAGAGAGCAGCAGAATCTAGAGATGGTAAGGCCCAGAGGCCCGGTGACATCCTTCAAACCCCTGAATTCAGCTTTCCCTGAGCAAAGATCGGTCCCTGAACCATATGAGTTCCCTGTTGTGCCTAAGCTTCTTTGGTTTTGGCTTGCGAAGCAGCAGATCCTGACAAACACACCATGTGACCCAGGTACCATGGCTACCATTATTAAATCAAGAATAAGTTCCCAAGCAAAGGCAACTGTTAGAAGAAAGCTAATTCTCTTCTCACTTACATAGAGAAGGAACTTTCACTCCTCAACAGAAAAACCACTGATGGGAACGTCTAAACTCTTTCTTTTGTCCCTCCATAAAACGAGGAGGGATTGTCTGGTTGGTGGGTTTGGGTGAAGATGCTCAGCCTGATGCCTCTCCCTTTCTCTGTTTTCTTTCTGCTGTAGCCTGGCCCTGGGACACTCATGATCTCCTCCTCCACCATGGGAGCCTGTCCCTATGGAAAAGACTTGCCGTAACACAGCCTGAGACTGGGTAAATGAACTCTATCCAAAGGGAGATACTGTGCACAAATAAGCCACGGTCTCTAATGCTAATTATTTGGAGTTCTGCTTTCCTGATTCATGCATCTACTTCTAAGTGGGCAAGTATAATAAATGATCATTCCATAAAACTCCAAAATGTTCATTTAAATTTTCTCTTCAGAAAACTTGGCAGACACAAAGACTGACATTTGGGGGACTAAAACAATAGGTAGAGATCTGTTGGTGCAGGTGCAGTCGGGGATCTGAGCTTAAAAGTAATTGTGTGTCAGGTGGATTCTTGACCTGGGTGGTTTATGATAGCCAGAGTTGTTCAGCAGGATTTTAACTGGCAAACGCCTGAGTACAAGGGCCTCTGGGGCTGGCCTTGACCTAGCTGCCGTGAGCATGGCTTTGACCTCAGCAGGCAGCTGGAACAGGGATTAGATCATTGGGGAAAAAACCTTTCTGTCCCAGAGAAGGCTTACCCTAAAGCGGGCAGAGCTTTAGCTCACAAACCGCTGGGCTCTGGTGGGTAGGAGGGTTTTGCTTCTTGTAGTACCTCTTCCAGCGAATCATTTGGCTAGGCAAGTTGAGTCTGATTTGTTTATTGCTTATGCAATAACCTAATCGCTTTGCACTTTGGGAAACCCAGACTCTGACTTTACCCATACAATGGGAGTACATTTTATTGGGGAGGGGGGGAGAGAAAGAAAGAAACCAGGGCCCTTATACAGAAAATATGCTTCTTTGTGGGTGGAGGTAGAGGAAATGAATGAAAGATGAGAGGACATTTCATGCGACTTAGGCTTAAGAGCTTTTATCTGGGGGAAACAGGTTTGCTCAGGAAATCAAAGAGGACCTGGATTGCTCTTTAAAATATGCTTCTGTCATGCTATCAGGGCAAAACTGGTAGAAGGGAGAAAGATAAATAAAGAAAGGTTGGCTGTCTCAACTGGAAGAAGGCAGATTTTTTTAGAAACTAACACTGTGATCTTAGTAGGTAGACCAGACAGATTTGAAAGGGAAATGAGTTTTTGAAACCTCAGCTAGGTAGATATGAAGAGGAAGAAAAGATCCATGGACATATAGAAACCTGAGAGGTCACTGAAGTGATATTATAAATCAGTGGGAAAATTAAACAATTTCAAACGGTGTGAGAAGATTGGTGATTCCCTCCAGAGGGGACATTAAATTGAATCCCTAACTCATACCCTATATGAAAGTAAATTAAAAAAAAAAAAAAAAAAAAAAAAAAAAAAAAGAGTAAATTCTAGGAGTTAAGAACAAATCTTTAAAACTTTGAGAAGAAAATAGAGACTATTGGGATAAGAAGTAATGACTTTGATAATGTGTCCTTAGCACAAACTGTTAAGGAAAGTTGTGACCAAATTAACAACATTAAAATGTAAGTTTCTCGAAAGGGATCAAAGGTCTGTTGTAAGAACTGAAATTATGAAACTCTTAGAAGAAAACACAGGATGCTTCATTGTCACTGAATTTGGCCATGATTTCTTGATCCAATGTCAAAAGCACAGGCAAAAAAGGAAAAGTAGATAAACCGAATAACATCAAAATAACACTTCTCCGTGCATCGAAGGATAGGCCCAAATGAGAAAGGCAACCCACAGAAGGGGAGAAAATATTTGCAAATCATGTATCTGATAGGGGCTGATATCCTGAATATATAAAGAACTCCTACAAGTCAACAACAAGAGCAAAAACAAAAACAAACAAAAACAACACCAATTAAAAAGTAGGCAAAGAACTTGAATAAGCATTTCTCCAAACAAGATGAACGAATGGTCACTAAAAGATGCTCAGCCTCACTAGTCAGCCTCACCAGGGAATCGCAAAGCAAAGTCACAATGAGCTCTCACCTCCTTCCTGTTAGGAAGACTGCTATCAAAAACCAGAAAATAGGGGCTGGGGAAATAGCTCAGTCAGTAGAGTGCTTGCCTTCTAAGCATAAGGCCCTGGGTTCGATTCCCCAGCAAACCCCCCCCCCCCAAAAAAAAAAAAAACAAACAGAAAATAAGTGTTGATAAGATTTCAGAGGCGTTGGAAGCCTTGTGCTCTGTTGGTGGGAAATAAAATGGTACCCTTGCCATGGGAAGCAGGATGGCGTTTCCTTGAAAAAATGAAACATTGAATTATTATGTGACCCCGCAATTTCACTTCTGGCGTGCACCCCCAAAGCACTGAAAGCAGGAGCTCAGACACAACCGCACACCCATGTTTATAGCTGCAGCGTGCATAGTAGCCAAAGAGTGGATACGACCCAGGTAAAAGGAAGGGGAAAATGCAGTCTATCCATGACAATCACCAGTACTGGAAAGAAGAAAAAAGAAAAGAAAAAAGTAACAACTTAGTAGAAAAACATTTTAAAATGCCTAGCAGAGGCAATGCAGAAGAGAAAACCCTAATATCCAATAAATATGAAAAGAAACTCAGGGAGATGACAGAGTGGGAAAGCTAATTTAATAGGGTGGCAGGGGTGAGGTGAAATCCTCTCTGAAAAGGTATCTTTTGAACTGAGACTTAAATGAAAATTTGAGAACAGCCAGCCATTCAAAGTTCTGGAGGAAGGACATTCCAGGTGGTGGCAACAGCAGGTGTAAATGTCCTGGGGTAGGAATAAGTTTAGTTTGGTCAAGGAGGAAGAAAACAACCCGTGTGGCTCAAGCAGATAGGGAATGAGGAGGAGGTAGGGGCTGAAGTTAAGAAGATGCAGAGAGCAGACCATGTAGGGTCTTGGAGGTCATGGTGACGGTTTGGAGCTTTCTGCTAAGGCGAGGGAAAGCCATTAGAGTGCTTTATCAGAGGAGTGATGTAATTAAAGTAAAAAGAAATCTGTTTCATATAAACAAAAAATTGAGCATGTATTTGCTCAGTGCACCCAAAACTTAGAGCTCTGTGTGGGATTTGTTTTAAAAAAGTGGATTTGAGGAGGCCAGGAGTTCAGGACTGCAATGCGAAGTGAAATTCTAGAGATTAAATCTGATATTGGATGAAGCAGAATGACCCCTTCCATGGGCCGTTTTTGGAGATATAAAGAATTATGCCTTATTTGGGGTGGGGAGGAAAGGAATGTGGGGAGAAATCATATGGGCCTTTCTTTTTATTCCTTGCCCAGGCACAAAACCCCTGTCCCCACTCTGGAGGGTTTCTCTATTTCTGTTCTTTGAGGGCAGACTGGGAAACAACCCCTAAGTCCCCCTTTCTTCTCTGCTTTCCATAACACAGGGCTCTTTGTTAACTAATAGGTTTTCCTGCGAATTACTAGGGAACCACAGAAGGGATCACAAACTATAACCACAAACGTATAACATGAAGCTTACACAAAAGTGTAACCAACCAGAACGCTGAAAATCAAAACGCGATTCATCCAAATGTAGAGTGAATGCAGGTCAAAGGTTTATTCAGCTTGTCAAAGAACAAACAGTAAGATAGTGAAGTTGGTTCAGAAAGCACTCTGGGGAAGGAGGAAACTTCATTAGATACAAAACTGGTTAATCTCTTGCAGAGTAACAAAAACTATAAGTCTACTTGGATTCTTTTTTTTTTTTTTTTTTTTTGTATTGGAGAGAATTCAAAACGCTAGAATCAGAGCCTCTAATCAGTAGAAAATAGCAAACAAACACAGGTCTGTGCCTTTGTCTAGCTATGTGGCTGGTGGACCAAATTCAGCCCTGCTGTTTGTATTTTTAATAAAGTTTTATTAGAACACAGCTCTATCCATTTAATTATGTATCACATAAAACTGCTTTTGGTCTGTAGGCACTGAGTTCTAGAATTGCAGAGTTGAGCTGTCACAGCATATTGCCTGTGAAGCCCAAAATATTTATTCTCTGGACTTTTACAGAGAAAATTTGCAGACTCTTGCTACAAAACTAAACAATTTGGGGTGAGTTTTTAAAACAATGCTCTAGATGATGTCCAAAGGACTACACTGCCCGCTCTTGGTTTTATTTCCAAATTTAGGATAATTCTTCCTAAAAAGGAGATGTTTGGCTGAAAAAATTGGCAGCATTTCGAGAGTGTTATCTCTGGCCTATAATTCCTAAATCCTCCCACACACTCCCCCATTCCCTTTCTGTATTGGTGACAATCTCAGTGGCCCAAACCTATTCTCTGAGGTTGAAGCTTATGAAAGCTTATGAACCTCTCTTTAGTGCAAATAGGCCTAAAAAAATTGGCAGTAAGTAATGTCAGCATTTTTTTTGCAACTCACTATTTCTGAGTGAGGAGTCCAGTTAGGGCTGTTTCACAAAAATGCACTTTTGGGGAAGGTTTTTTTGGGAGGGCCCCACAGTTTCTCTGAAGTTCTGCATGTCTGCTGACCACTGGTGTTTCTCAGGTTTCTGGCGCATTAATAGTTGCTCATTGCACTGCATGGTATCTACACTCAGCAGTTTCTTCCTGCTGGCGTGTTCAAAGGACAGTGCAATAGAAATTCAGTATCTGGCATCGTTGGTTTTCTTGGCTTTGTGCATGTTAAACCTGGTATTTCTATTGATACAGCATTTTTTATAGGTATTTGTTAATTCAGTTTGATAGACTTAAATAGTAAATTAAAAAAAAAAAAAAAAAAAGTTGCTCAGTAAATATTTGTTGAGTGAAAGGGAGCCCCTGAAAGAAGGGATTTTTCTCTCCGGGTCAACCCTGTGAGAGGAACCAAGTTTTGGTGACAACGGCTGCCACCTGCAGGTAGAAGATGGAACTGCAAGATTCAGAACTGCTAAACTCAGCAAACACAAGGCCAAGATTAGCACAGAATTTTTCTTCTTTAGCTTTACGTGGATTCGTGCACCTTTTATTGTCCTTTTAAGTTAGGGAACTCTGTACCCTTCCTCTAGTAATATTTTTAGTTATTTCGAGGGCGTTTTAAGTACTTAGGGTTATGTCTTCCTTGCTCACACGCACGTTCTGCAGTAGGCGCCCCTATAATCCCAGGATGGCTCAGGAATTGAAGATCCCAGGTCCTTGGGGTGAGCACTTAATTGAATATAAATAAAATCTGGGAGACTGAGACTCCAGATCTCCCGCTCCCCTTGTGACCCCCTTCTCCCAATCACTGCAGAATATCAGATATCTATTCTCTGAAGAACTTGAATCAGGTAAGTCCTAGCAAAGACAGCATGCTGTAAGATGCTAAAAATAGGGATTAAACAAAAAGTGTGCATCTGAAATAATCTTAATCTGTTTTTTTCTTTTTGCAGTACTGGGGATCGAACTCAGGGCCTTGTGCTTGTGAGGCAAGCACTCTATCAGCTGAGCTATCTCCCCCAGCCCTTTTTTTTTTTTTTTTTTTAAATCAAGGATTGAACCCAGGGACTCTTAACCACCGAGCCACATCCCCAGCCCTCCCTCTCTTTTTTAGTTTTTATTTTTGAATAAGAGTCATGGTCTCACTGAGTTGCTTAGGTCAACTAACTGAGTTGCGGAGGCTGGCTTGGAACTCGTGATCCTCCTGCCTCTCACTTCTGAGCTGCTTGCATTACAGGCATGCACCACCGCACCTGGATTAACCTGTTTTTAACAATCTCATGATTGGTGGTAGTATTAATATTGTTATCCTGTTATTGGTATTGTACTATAGCACTATGCTAAATGTGTATTTTGGGATAAAATAACAAATTTTGTTGGCATTGCTGAGAATCTACCTTTATGGCAAGGCAGAAAGAGATTCATTGGTGAGATGAACTCCATTAAGGAAAACTCGTGTAGTGTTGATTTTAGTCAGAAACATCAGTATGGTGGTACATACCTGTACTCCCAGCTACTGGGGAGGCTGAGGCAGAGGGACCCCAAATTCAAGGCCAGCCTGAGCAACTTAGCAAGACCCTGTCTCAAAATAAAAAATAAAAAGGGCTGGGGATATAGCCCAGTGGTAAAGCACCCCTGGGTTAATCCCCAGCACCAAAAAGGAAAAGAAACATCAATTTGATGAATTTTATCTTGAAAGAATGTGTATTTCTTAGTTGTATCCACTCAAATAACCTATAAATAACAAGAAGATTGTCAGATTTAGCAAATAAAACACAGGGACCCAGTTAAATATGAATTTAGGTATGAAAATAATTCTTTCATGTGAGCATGCCCCATGTGTCATTTGGGACATGTTTATACTGAGGATATTCATTGTTGATCTGAAATGCAGCTTTAGCTGGACATCTGTATTTTATCTGGAAACCCTGCAATTTAGGAGCATAGATTATCCGTTTGCCCAAACTGTGGTCTCTAAATATCCTACGTAAAAGAAAGCAAGACTTTTAGGAGAAGTGGTTGATTCTAGGTCCAAAAGTAAAAGAATATCACAGAATATTGTTTTTCATACCAGCACGTAAAGATGCTATTTTTAAAACTATTAGGGTGATGTTAAAAGGTCTCAAGCAGTTGGGAATGGTGGTGCATGCCTGTGATCTCAGCAACTCAGGAGGCCAAGACAGGAGGATGGGAAGTTCTAGGTCAGCCTGAGCATCACAGCAAGACCCTGTCTCAAAATTTAAAAAAGGACTTGGGGGTGGGGCAAGGATGTGGCTTTATGGTAGAATGCTTCCCTAGTATACACATGGTCCCAGGTTAATCCCCAGCACTGCAAAACATAACAAATAATCCCCAGCACTGCAAAAATAAGCAAACAAAAAATAGATAAGCTAAATAAAAAGTAAGGGACTGGGGATGTAGCTCAGTGGTAAAGCATCCCGGTTCAATCCCCAGAACCATACACATACAAAGTCTCAAGCACCACTCTGAAAAGGCTCCCACAGCCAAACATGGGACAAGATGAGCATCAATAAGGATCAAGATCAAATACACTTAAATCCATACATTCACAATGATGCTTTTAAAACCCAACTCATTGATCACCTTTGGAGGATGCAAAGGAATGAACTCATTATTCTGAAACCTGGCAAATAATTTTTGAATTTTGATTTCATGTTGAACTGCTAACATTTGCATCTATTGGGTTAAATAAAATATATTATTTAAATTAAAACTGGGCATGGTGGCACATACCTGTAATCCCAGCTACTTGGGAGACCAAGGCAGGAGGATTGCTTGAACTCACAAGTCTGAGACCAGCCTGAGCAACATAGCAAGATCCTGTGTCTCTCTCAAAAAAAAAAAAAAAAAAAAAAAAAAAAAAAAAAAAAGGATCCTGTCTCAAAAAGAAAAATATTTAAAACTTCTATGGTTTCTTTTTACATTTTAAAATGCAGAGCTAGAAAACTTAAGTGGTTCTCATTTGAGGCTTGCTTTACATTTCTATTGGGCAGCATTGGTATAGGCAATGATCATCAACCACTATCATCCCAAAAAGAAATTAAGACGTAGAAATGAAACTTAGAGAAGTTGTAATAACTCCAGCTTTGAGTGCCTTCTTGGTGTCAGTCATTTATTTGAAGTTGGTAATACCAGGACAGTGAAATCCAATTTCTACCCTTGAGTTTAAAGTCAGTGTGAGAGGTGGCATATGGTAGGGACACTTTCAGTCTGGTCCTAAGCTAAGTGCTTGTGTGCCTTACTCTAACCCTTCCAACACTCCCCGTGGTAGCCATTTTTCTCTTTTTTTGAGATTCAGAGAAGTCAAGTAGCTTGCTCAAGGTCACTCAGCTAATAAGGGATAGAACAGGATTAACCCAAATGGTCTTATTCCAGAGCTGATGAAGTTCTGCCTCCTGGTGGATCAGGGCAGGAAGCTCTCCTGGAGGAGGTGAGATTTGAAGGACAAGTAGGAGAAATAAATGGGCATCTCTTCTTTTGACCTTCTTGCTGGAAGATCTGCTTACCATGACCAAAATCTTGGGCTGTCCTGGAAAGGTATTATTTCTGTAGCTTCAAAACTGAGGGCCAGACCAATCATGGTGATCAGTAACCAAAATCATTGCAGCCAAGAGGTGTTACCTGGGCAGCCAGCTGGTCTCCTTCTGTGGCTTCTGCTTAAAAAATTTTAATAGTGAGATATATTTTTACTAAGTCTTCAAACACTTCTCTTACTGAGCAGCTATAAAGTACTACAGTAGTTGAGTCTAATTTTTTTTAAAGACTTGAGAATAACTCATAAGTTTTTGCTTTCAACCTAGTTTAAACAGATGACATTGGGCAAGATTGGGGGGAGAGGGTTACCTTATTTCCAAGTGTTGCCCCTAATAGTACCTAGGATTGCTATCATATAAGGGAGGGAAGATGGTTTTTAAATTTGGTTTTATTGTTGTGCTTATTTAACTTAAAAATTAGCTAGTTTTCAATTGACAAGTAATACACCCACAATAAAGAATGACACCCTTTTCCTCACCAGAAACTTACAATTACCAGCTTCTTATGTGTTGCAGGGACCATTTTAAGAGGATCTCTCAGGTAGATCACACTGGGAAGGGACAGGTGGCTGATGTTTTGTCCCCTGTAGTGGGCCGCTGACTCTGCAGAAGAGCCCGTAGCTGGGATCTGGTCCGTAGCTGGGATCTGGTGAGACAGGCTCTCCTCTTCACTTTTAAGGGGTTACGAATGATGTCCACATAAAAGAAGCAGCAATTTGAATCATTTTCTGAACAGACCTACCTAAACAGACCATGGGGCCTGATTTTGGGGTCTGGAGGACATACTTCCTCAAAAGCTTTTTTCAATCTTTGCCTTCTTTCTAGCAAATTTGGATTCATGAAAGAACGGTGCTTTAAAACAAGCTGTGGCAGAAATGCCTTACCCCAAGACAGTGCCAATGGAGGCAGGTTCAGGACTCAGGAAGAAATCACTAGCAGGTTGCTGGTAAGAGGTGGACTAGTTGCACCTCAGATAGAGCACTAATCTCCAGGATCTATAAAGAACTCAAAAAAGTTAACACCGAAAAACCAACCCAATCAATAAATAGGCTAAGGAACTGAACAGACACTTCACAGAAGAAATACAGGTGATCAAAAAATATATGAAAAAGTGCTCATCATCCCTAGTAATTAGAGAAATGCAAATTAAAACCACCCTAAGATTTCATCTCACTCCAGTCAGAATGGCTATTATCAAGAACACAAGCAATAATAAGTGTTGGTGTGGATGTGGGAAAAAGGCACACTCATAAATTGCTGGTGGAGTTGCAAATTGGTGCAGCCACTCTGGAAAGCAGTATGGAGATTCCTCAGAAAACTTGGAATGGACTCACCATTTGACCCAGCTATCCCACTCCTAATGTTAAAAAAAATAAATAAAAGTTAAAAAAAAAAAAAAAAAAAAAAAGGTGGACAAGAGAGGAATGAGTGGTCTCGAGGACCCCGAGGTGAAAACACGTTACAACACAGAATTCGTCTCTTCATTTAACATGTGGCAGATACTTTTGACATCCCAAGAGTATAATGCAGTGTGAGTGTGTCATGGTGAGGTGACTGGATTTACTGAAAGCCCGTGAAACTATGAGGTGATCCCCCCACGCACCTGTCGAGAGAACCAAACACAGAAGTGAGAACAGAACTGGCCGCGTCAAGTTCAGGAGCCACTTGGCAAGACCCTGTCTCAAAATAAAAATTAAAAAGGGCTGGGATGTGGCTCAGTGGTTATGTGCCCTGGGTTCAATCCCCAGTACCAAAAAAAGAGAGAGAGGGTCATTCAGGAAAAATGTGGGCAGTTTCTTTTAAATCTAAACACACATGGACATATAATCCAGAAATCTTGCTCTCGGGGGTACACCCGAGGGAACTGAAAATGTGGGTTCACACAAAGTCTGTAAAATGGCTTTATCTACAACCACCCCAAACTGGGAGAACCAAAATTCCTCAGCTGGAGAGTGGATGAACAAATTGCAGTACATCCATATTTGGAATACTTGTTAGCAATAAAAAAGGATCAGACTGGAAGAACACATAGCAAACAGGGCTACATGGTTGTCAACAAGGGTGCTGAGACTAAGGGACTGTCTCTTCAACAAATGATGTTGGGAAAACATGCAGAAAAATGAAAGTGGACTCTTACCTTAGAGCATGTGGAAAAATTAACTCAGAATAGATTTAAAACCTATAGTACGTCATGGCCTAGCATGCACAAGGCCCTGGGTTTGATCCCCAGCACCAACAAAGGCCGGGGAAGAGATTAAAGTGGTAAATGTTATACCTAAAACTACTAAACTCCTGGAAGAGAACCTGGGGGGAAAACTTCAGGACACTGGGCTTGGCAATGGATCCAACATTACAAGGACAGGCAACAAAAGATAGAAACTCCATCACACTTAACAGATTACCCACTTTAGAAACGGACAATGGGCTGGAATAGACATATCTCCAGATAAGGAATACAAGTGGCCAATAAGCCTGTGGCAAGTTGTGCGACCTCACTAGTCATTAGGGAAGTGCAAATCAAAACCATGAGCTCTCACTTCATACCTGTTAGGATGGCCACTATCCAAAGAACAGAAAATTCTTAAGTGTGGGCAAGGATTTGGAGAAGTTGGGACCCCGTGGGCCTTTGATGGGAATGTGAAATAGGGCAGCCATCATGGAGAGCAGTATAGAGCATCCTCAAAAAATTTAGCACAAATTACCACATGATCCAGCAATATCACTTCTGGGTAGATGCCCCAAAGAATTCAAAGCAGGATCTTGAAGAGCGCACATCCATATTCCTCAAAGCATTATTTACAAGAGCCAAATGGTGGAAGAAACCCAGTTGTCTGTTTACAGATGAATGGACAAAGAAGAGGTGGTTATAGGCCCAGAGAGGAATGTTCCACAATCTTAAAAAGAAGGAAACCAGGTCACACGCCACAACATAGATGTAGCATATTGTGCTAAGGTGAAGTAAGGCAGACACAGAAGGATAAACATCATAGGATTCCCCTTATCTGAAGTATCTAAAGTAGTCAGAGTCACATATTGCCCAACAATGTGAATGTCCTTAACCCTACTGAACTGTGCACTTCATAATGGTGAAGATGGTAAATTTCCAGCTGTGTTTTTTACCACAAGAGTAAAAAGCAATGAACTGTTGATAAATGCCAAGTGGATGAGTCTCAAAAGCTAAGTGAAAGAAGCGAGGCTCGAAAGCCACCTACCATAAAGATGGCATTCTGGAAAAGGGAAAACTGGAGGGACAGAAAATGAGTCAATGTTATCAGGAGCTGGGACAGCAGGAGAGATTGGTTATTATAACAAGTTTGGAGGAGTTTTTTAAAAAAACACGTCTTGTTTTTTTGTTTGTTTGAGGCAGGGTCTCTAAGTTCCTGAAGCCAGCCTTGAATTTGGGATTTTCAGGACTTAGACTCTCAAGTAGCTGGGGCTACAGGTGGATGGCATCATGCCCAGCTACAGGAGAGGCTGATTATAAAGGGGCAAGAGGGAAGTTTGGAGTGGTAAACTTGTCCCATATCTTGATTGTGGTTGTGATAATCTGGCCTCATGTATTCGTTAAAACTCCTCAACTGTACACCAAAAATATCTGTACATCAATGTAAAAGAAAAGTCTATATGTAGAAAACTCTACACAAAAAATTTATAATGTATATAAACTCTCCCTCAATAAACCTGATAAGAAACGCGGGGCCAGAGTGACCCCACTTCAATACCTGAATAATCCGTGTACGGTGTGTTCTTTTCTACCCCTTTCATTATGTCTGGAACGTTTCCATCTGAAAACGTGAAAAACAAAAATGATTTTTTTAAAAAAGCCAACCAGTTTATTTGAACTGCAATTCGATCCAATAACAGGATGCAAGTTTAAGATTGTATGCACGACAAAGAATTCTTATTTCAATCCTGTCAGTGGGCGCCTGTAACCGCGTGTATGAGAAAAGGTCAAATGTAAATTCGAGACCTTTCAAAAATGTGAATTCTGTGCAAATATCCCTTATGCCCCTATAATATTTCAGAAAATACTTGAACAAGAATGGTCCTTGGCTGATAAGGCACTCCAGGAATGGCCGATGCAGAGCAGCCAAGGGTTATTTTCTTCTGGTTTCGTTAGTCAAATGGTAGGACACTTTAGCCAAGACCGTGGGAGCACAGTCTTGATCTCCTGGTAACTCTAAGCAACCCCTCTACAAGGCTGGAGGATTCTGCCTTTCTATTTGTCACCTACTTGGGTATGATGAATAAAGAAAGAGACCAGACACTGTGGCGCATGCCTGTAATCCCAGCTACTCAGGAGGCTGAGGCAGGAGGATCGCCAGCAAGCTCCAGGCCAGCCTGGGCAATTTAGTAAAACCCTGTCTCAAAATCAGAATTACAAAGGGCTGGGGGCATAGCTCAATGGTAGACAGCCCTGGGTTCAATCCCTAGTATGGAAAAAAAAATCATGATTTTAATAACAATAATAATAATAACCATTTCACCTCAAGCCACGTCAAGGAGCAAAACAGTAGTTGATGCTGCCTCATGAAGTCAGTCTTTGCTTTTTTTCTGCCTAGCTACTCTTCCTGTCTGACTTTTCAGGCTTCCCCTATGTGGCAGTTTCCAAGTGCAGAACTCCAAAAAACTATATTGCCTTGATTCCTCCCAGTGTTGGCACAGACTACAAGGGACTGTGGATGCCAAAAGTCCTAGAGGGACAGATGGACATTTCAAATCACAAACATTTGTGCACAACGCAAATGCTGAGGCTTTGGGCAAAAAATGGAACTAAGTCTTAGCCACTTCTTGTGTCCTTCCATGCTAAGGAGGGAACTTAAGAAAAACCAGGGCAAAGGAAGAGAGAAAAATGCTTTCATCTGAAAGATGAGAAAAGCCTGGCAGAAATGGGTCATCTGTGAAGTGAAAAGTTACAATGTTCCTAAGATTTGCAAAATGTATCTGAGTTGATAACAATTTGCATTTGACTTTATAAGAAGTTGACTGTCATAAAATTTACTTTTGGGCCATCTACTTAGAGTTTCAAGTTGGACAAAAGAGGGTAGTGAGATGATATCTCAACTCTTGTCATAGTGTGGCTGGAATCATGTGGAGGTAGACTTGAAGAGGACCTTAAACATCACATAATTATAAAAACAAAAAATGGTCGAGCTGTAGGGAGCTTTATCCATATATTAATCCAGCCCAAATGAAGCCTAATTTAATTATAGGCTTAAAATTTCAAAACAGAAGATAGGACAAAGTGATTCACAGACATTAAGGAATAGAAAAGAAAGTAGAATTCTGGAAGTGAAGAGAAGGTTTCAAAAACAAAACAAGTCCTGGATTTAGAGGTCACAAGATGAAGGTTTGGAAAACATAGTGTTTTTGTTTTTTGTGTTTTTTAAGAGATCTGTTTCATCAATTATTAAAAGCAATCCAGAATTTCACTGAAATACTAACGCAATCCTTTGTAGAAAAAAATTGGGATTTATGTTTGAGTGACCCAATTATATTTTTATACACTGCTTCTGGAAGCCATAGAAAGGTACTAAATTTATCCCTTTGATGATTTCATTTTGTCATATAAATTTAATGTATTTGGCATTCTTCTGAATGGGCCAATAAGTTTCTTGAATAAATACCGTGATATGTTTAGTACTTTGATATCTACTTCTGAATTGTTAGGTATAGCCAACATTCCTGTGTTTGGGTACCTCCTAAATAAGTCATTTTAGAATGGAGTAGCTTTCCTTAATCTTGCAGTCTCCAGGTCATTTCATAGAGTTATATATTGACTTTGATTTTCCCTTTAAAACTTATAAATTATTCTACTTTATTTTTGTCAAAGTTTATCATCTGTTAAAAATGTTGCCATAGCGAGACGGAAGCTAGCTGGCGATCTCCTGAGATGCGTCCAAGACAAACAAGGGAAAGGCGGTGCCGACAGGGTCTGGGAGAGAATTCAAGGATGATTGAGCCCCCTGCTCTTCCGAAAGACCCACAGTCACCTTAGGACAGCGGTTCCTAATTCTGTCCAACCACTGGCTGAGACAGGGCATTGTTAGAAATACCGGTTCCTGGGTTCTGCCCTAGCTTACAGACTTAGGGTCCGTGAGGTTGTAGCTGGGAGTCTGCATTTTGTGAACAAGCGCCGCAGAACCAACAAAGAACGGTAACTGGGATTTACGCGCCCCTGAACTCCGCCCTTGCTCAGGCCCCGCCCCCAGTCTCTCCTAGGCCCCGCCCCGCCGGCCTCGTCCAAGCCCCGCCCTCTCCCGGCCTACTCGCGAGGCCTTGCAGGCTTCTTCCCGTGATCCCTTGCGCCTGGATGTCGCGGTTGCCGGGCAACGCACAGTCGGAGCGCTGGCGGCGCGGGGATCTTGCAGGGCCATGGGGCCGCCGGGCCTCGCGCCGCTCCTGCTGGTGCTCCAGGGCTGCTGGGCTTCGGTGAGCGCCCAGGACGGAGTCACCCCGGCGGCGACTACCAAGGACCTCAACTCCACCGAGCCAGCCCCGGCCACTCTTGGACCCTCCCTGTCGCCCAGGACCCCAGGGGCCCCCAGAACCCCGGAGTCCCCCAGAACCCGGGAGCCTTCTTCCCACCCCAGGCCCACCCCGGTTACGGACGGTGGGTACCAAGTGCTAAGTCCTGGGGGTCTACAGAGATCTGGAAGGGGTAGCCCGGTGAGAGGGTAATAATAGTGAGAGCTGAGGCTGCTGTGTGCTGACATTGAACGTGCCCTAGGCAGGAATCCCCCCAGCAGGGACCTAAGAGGTCGATCTTACTCCTGCCGCACAAATGAGGAAACCGAGGCTCAGCATACGTGGGACAGTGTCATATCCTTGAAAGTACATGCAGTGGTCCTGGACAGCGTGAATGCTAATGACAATAATGAATGAGTCCCTGCGGCCAAAGTTGACATTAAATAGAAAGTTTTTAGGCAGTGGTGGAGATTAATGCAGAGGTCGCATTGAACTTTTCACTTGAATTAAGAACAGACACCAACGTTCTAGCTTGTTAAGTTTGACTAGGTGAAGGCCCTTGTCAGTTGATTGGAATTTTAAAATCTCAGGATTCCTCCTGTATTTAATTGGAGTTGAGAAGGTATGAGATGAAGGCTTATGCCTGCTTCCTAGGATTTACATTTAGGGATAACTAATATATCTCTTAAAGTGATCATCTAATCCTGGAATTACAAATTTAGAGAATGTATTTATGATCTGATTTGACACATGTCTTCAGGGGATGTCTGATCCCTTGAGATTGAGGGCAAAATTTTGGGAATGTGCATTTTTCTGGGATGAGAATTCATAGTGGTCAGCAGATTCTCACAGGGTTCCTCGTCTCAAAAAAAAAAAGTTTTTTTTTTTTTTTTTAATCCTTTGTCTGGATTGAGATTATGCCCAATAGGTGTACATGTATTTTTTAAATCTCTTTTTGAGAGAAACTTTTAACTGAGTAAGGATGAGTATTAGTAAATAAAAAAGTTATTATTGGCTGACATCCTGAACTCTAGGACTTAATTTGTTACTGAACCATTATTTCTTGGAAGAGCCTCTTTTGTAAGTTATGAGTAGTCTGTAAGAAAACCTACAGCCCAGGGATACAGCTCAGTGGTAGAGCATGTACTCAGAAGGCGAAAGGGCCTGGGTTCAATCTCCAGCATCAACAAAAGTACAGAGAAATAGATTTGTACCTCAATATATAAACAAAGCTTCATTTTACATTTACCCTGTTGACCTGACAAATTGACAGGGAAGTTAAATCAGTGATAAACTGGGACAGAATATAGCCAGCTATTCAGTGTCTGAAATTGTCTAGGGTTTGTGGAATGGACTTTCATTCATGTAAGTACCCCATCAGTTAAGCATTTTCTCCACAAAATGAAGCAATGCTTGGGTCATTATGATTAGGGCATATATTCAAGGTTTGTTTTCCAGTCTGGGTGATGAATTTGTACTTGCCTTGATCTTTTTAAAGGACCTTTCTTTAGGCCCATGACAGTAATAATTCTAACTATTTGCTGTGGGCGGGCGCTGTGCTATGCTTTTCACCTGTGATGTGTCTTATTTAATCCTCCCAACAGCCCTGCACGTGGGCACTGTTACCCTGATTATTCAGGTGGGTGAATTGCCTAACTTTAGGTTGCACAGCTTTAAGGTTAGAGCTGGCTCTAGAACTAGATGGAGATTGGGCTGCAGGCTGTGCTGGTGGGAGAGTGATAACTGTTCATCCCAGTTCCCTGCTCTCCAAGCCAAACATGCAGATGATAAGAGGCGTGGAAGAGCCGCCGAGTGCTACTTAGGTCTAGTGAGTGCTCAGCAGATACTTGGTGGATGATTAAGTGCACTTGGTGGAGACTTTTTTTTTTTTTTCGAGTCATTAAACACTATTGCTTTATCGTTAGCAGTCTTACAGCTACCTATAAGGGTTTTAAGTTTTGAAAACAAATCAAAATTGTAATTTTAAACACATAAGGCAGGGAGCCTAACTGCTCGTTTTATTTTTTACATTAGTGATTATGGGTTACATCATTCTTTTATGTAGCACACACCAGAGTCCTTGTCTAGAGACAAGCATGTGACCTTAAGGGGGAAAAGGTTTGTAAGCATTGTGTGTTTATTTGCTAATAAAACCTTTCCCTCGTATACTTTTCTCTAGTGTATACCTTTTTTGGGCTACATTTTTCTTTCCTTTTTTTTTAATGGATGTTTTAAAAATTTTATTTATATGCGGTGCAAGGATCGAACCCAAGGCCTCACACATGCCAGGCAAGCGTTCTATCACTGAGCCTCGATCCAGCCTCATGGGCTACATTTTTCTAAAGCTCATTTTTACCACGAATTAATTCATATATGCAGATAAGAATCTTGTATGGACCCTCTACCAACATTTGCTTGAGACCCTTCTTTTGTTTGATAATTTTTAGGGTTGAGCTACTGTTCTGAGAAAAGAAGTAAAACACTATAGATAAGATCAAAGTCCTGATTATTCCTCTGTTCTTTTGGTACTGGGGATTGAACACAGGGGCACTTACCTGCTGAGTCAGGTCCTCGGCCCTTTTTATAATTTATTTTGAGACAGGGCCATGCTAAATTACTGAGGCTGGCTTTGAATTCATGATCCTCCTGTCTCAGCCTCCCAAGCAGATGGGATTACAGACTTGCACACCACACCCAGAGATTTTATTCCTTTTATTTCTTCCTTCCAGGCACTCATCTCTACCAAAAATTCAGTGTTTTTATTCTCATGCTCTATTTCTTTGGAAGGGGATTGTTCCCTGTTTGAAAGAGAATGAATTAATAGGGAAGTTAAATCAGTGATAAACCAGGACAGAATATAACTGAGTATTCAGTGCCCCAAATTCTCAAGATTTTTGGATGGGGTTGTTTTTTATCCACCTAAATACTCCATCTGTTAAAAAATAGAGATAAAAATGTAGTAATTAGAAATCCAGATAATGATGAATTATTAATTAAAAGTTGCTAAGTGGGGAGATTCCTAACATCCCCCCTGTATTGTCTTAATTACCGAAGCTATTTAAGCACCTGAGCCCATGTGATTCTTGAACAAGAGCCTGTGAACATGGGTTTAGCTTCAAAGCTGCAGGTTACAGATGAGGAGAGGGACAGGTATGCAATTCTTTTTCCTGGAGGCCTTAAGTAGGCCCTTTCTCTGAACCATAATCTCTAGGAAAGGACTTGAGAATCTTTGACTGAATCAGTGCACCTTATGGTCAGGTTGGGGACTTAGGTGTGCAGTGTCAGTTATCTGCATCACCTGAAAAATTTTGGAAAACTGCACGTGTCCACGTTTCACATTCAGCTTGCCAAATCAGAGTCCTTGTAGCTAGGGCACAAACAACAGGACTTTCCAAGCTTGTCAAAAGATTAGCCACTTTGGGCAAACCTCTCATGTGGAGTGCTCAGATGACCAATTTCCACTTCACAAGTGCAGTAGGAAGAACAGAACAGACCTTTTATGTGTTACTGGTTTCTGGCGCATTGTGGTGGCAGGGGGCAGTCGCTGCCTGCTGATGGCGATGCTCTGAATCCTGCCCCTCCTTTTTCTGTAGTTGCTGCTCTGTGTGTCTGTGACTTGTCCCCAGCACAGTGTGACGTCAACTGCTGTTGTGATCCTGATTGCAGCTCCATGGATTTTAGTGTCTTTTCTGCCTGCTCAGTTCCACTTGTCATGTAAGTATATGCCATGTGGTTTTGATAAAATTTGACCAGGATAATAAAATTTGGGGAAAGAAAGTGAAAAGTCGGCCAGACCGAAAACCCCAAAGCTGACTTCCTGTGTTTTGCATGGTTCACAAGGGAAACTGTGCAAAGCAATATGTAAATCAGCAGCTTTCCCTCATTTGCCTCCTGCCAGGTGGTGCAGGAAAAAGACGGGGTGCACTTTGCTTCCCAGGAGTGCAGTGCCACCCCCAGTGTCCGGGGATGGTCACATTTCAATCTGAGTTGTGAACAGATATCATGTTCCATTTTCCTATCAGTGAATGTCTCATGCATACCTGGGTGAAGAATGCGGTTTAATTTTACCTCTCTTGTTATGGACATAGTACTTGCAACAAACAACTAGAAAGATAATCAATGCTTTGTTTATACTTTTCTAATAAATCTTCCAGGAATTCTCACAGTTCACACTATATAGAACACTGGGAAATGACATTCCCAGCAGATTACAAGATAAAGAAATCATCTGTTCTGAAGGATTCATTCTCATATTTCAGAAATTTTTGAAAGAAATAGCATTTCCAAAAAGGTACATTTATTCAAGGGGAAGCCAATTTACTAGAGAGAGCTAATTTAAGTTTAGCCTTATAGCACCTTGTGGCAATCATGATAGGTTGAATTCTTTTTGGAAATATAATGGATTTTTCCATGAGAAACCATTTTATCAACCCAGTGGGAGATCAAATAGATTTCTAATACTGGAGAAGGAATGTTCTAGTCTGGTTAATTTTCTGGCTACCTGGTTGTCTTTGTTAAAAGTCATGTGCTCTCCTGCTTGGTAAGTACAGGAACCTGCGGGGAAGATTCCTACTCTAAATTGGTACCATTTTTTAAAATGAAAACTTTTTATTAGCTAATATGGTAATTTTAGGTATAGACTATAGTGTTTAGGTCAGGGGTCAACGATTTTTTTTTGTAAAGGGTCAGATAAAAATATTTTAGTCTTAAAAAAAAAAAAAACTTTAGTCTTTATTGGTCCCAAGAATCTGAAGCTTCTCTACCTTTGTTGCACAAAAGCAGCCAAAGATAAGTCATTGACTGGACATGACTGTGTCCTAGTAAAATTGATAAAAATTGGTGTGTTTTGTAGACCCCTAGCATAGAAGTCAAGACTAAATCTCGAATACCCTTGGAAAAGGACCTCAATTTTTTTTTAAAGTTTTGCTTATGACTTTCTCCTAAGGTACAGAAATAGCCAAAACAAAAGTCATGATCCCAATTAATAGAGCATTCTTATTATGTAGGTTTCAATTCACAAAAGGCTTGCTTAAACATTTGTTAAACTATCAACAAATCCTGTATATCATCCGATTGGGTTAATGCTTCATGAGCACACAAATATTTTTTTAATCTGCCACCTGTGCACAGCCCAGCGTCTGTCATGTAGTTGACCCTCATTAAAAAGGAGTTGACTTGGGCTGGGTTGTGGCTCAGTGGTAGAGAGAGTACTTCCCTAGCACGTGTGAGGCACTGGGTCCAACCCTTAGCACCATATAACAAAATAAAGACGCTTCATCCATCTACAACTACAAAAAATAAAAAAAAGTTGACTGGGCTGGGGTGCAGCTCAGTAGTGGGGCACTTGCCTTGCATGCGTGAGGCCCAGGTTTGATTAAAAAGTGGATTGGATGAATGAATTCCTCCCTGCCACCCCTAACTGTAGGCTGGAGGATCCCTGCCACTTCCAGGCCTTTCCTGTGCACTAAGCTGTCTCTCGTTCCTTATTGATTTATTTTGTTTTTGGACACTGGGGATTGAACCCAGGCACACTTTAACACTGAATTACACCCCCAGCCCTTTTTATTTTTTCTTTTGAGATAGGGTCTTGCTAAGTAGCTGAGGCTGGCCTCGAATATGCAATCCTCCTGCCTTGGCCTCTTGAGTGCTCCAGGCTTCACTGTGCCTTTCTTGAGCACTCCTGTGTGCCTGTACCAGACAAGTTCAGCCTTCGAGAACTTACCATTGATTGAGGGGGACAAACGAGTACACGGCAGTTTCTGTACCTGAGTCCCAGGAGAACTCTGAGGATTGGCATCTAACTCAGACACTAGGATAGAGAAGGCTTTCTAGGAAGATGATGGGAGCTGAGCTGTGTCCCGAAGGACAAGTTAGCTGGGCTAGCATGGAGTCCGGAGAGGGACATTCCGGGCCACGTCCTGAGGAGGAGGAGGATGGTCTGTGCAGTTATCTGCACAGCTAGGGAGGGATGTGGCACAAGAAGTGTGGAGAAGAGCTTGGGACTCGGTGCTGAGGAGCCTGTGTGGTGCCGAGGGGTCCAGATGTCCTGAAGTCCCATCTCGTGTCATTCAGCAGTGGTGTGCAAAGTGGACCACAGAGGCCAAGCCCAGTGGCAGGGAGCCAAGTAAGACCCTACTGCAGATATGGGTTGATGGCTCCCCTGCCTGCCTGGAGGCTGTGACAGTGGGACTAGATGGGAGTATGAGATGTGAACTGCGATACTGCCGGGGCTGGAGTCTTCCTGCACCGTGGCTACTGCTTCCGCTCTGGAAGCTCCTGTCTCATTACTCGCTAAAAACCCTTCAGAAGCTCTCATTACCTGTCAACTCCTGAGCTGGGTTCACATCCCCCCACCTTCTTCCAGGTCCAGGTTCCTGCTATCCTGCATCTCCAACCCCGGCCTTGGTGCTCCAGGTTCCCGGAGACCACGGCTTGCTACTTGGTGAACACTGTTGTAACCCTTGGATTAGCTCCCCATTCCCTCTGTGGATCCGAGTCCTAAAACAGTCCTTTAAGTAGAAAGGATTTTTTTTAATAGTAAAAAGTAAATGATAATATCCAGTCCTTTCAAGGGTACGGGGAAATAGGCACACTTGAGACAGTGTTGGTGAAGATGGACGTTTGACCTCTATGGAGGGCAGCCTGGCAATGCCACAGAAGCCTTGAATAATGAATCCTCCTTTCGACTGGGCAATTCTACTCCCAGGAACATAGCCCAAGGAAAGAACTGGAAACATTTATAAAGATGTTTGTATAAGGATGTCATTATAGCCTCAAATGTAATTGGGGAAAATTTGATACAACTTAAACCAAATGCAGAGGATTGGGTAAACGCTGGAGTGTATTAATAAACTGGTGTATGATGAAGTCACTTAGTGACATGCAAAGTATATTTGATGTCATGGGAAATATTAAGCATTATATATTGAGAAAGGCCTTAAGGCAGGAGGTAGATGATACCATGTTTATCATAACTCAGTCATCACATCATATCTATATCTTTTTCAATTTATTTGGGTTCATTAGTCTAGGATTGAAGACTTGACTGTACCATAATTTCTAAGCTTTAAACCTTCCAGATTTTCTTGTTCTTATAATCCTTTGAAGATAGCTTTACTCTGAAGACAAGGAATTTTGGATTCAGTCTGGGACTTATAAAGAATCTGAAGTTCTATAAAATTTTATATTTATGCTTTCAGAGTTTGCTAGGTTTGTTAACATTAAAATTTTACCCTGATCTGTTATCCTTACTTGACAAGATTTCCTTAAAGGCTATGATACTTGACTTAATTTTTCCATGAGAGGAACGTTTCAAATGTCAGACATAAACTAAATAAGAATAGGTTCAGTTCTAACATCATGGTTTCATAAATGTCTTCCAAATAGCTGTTAACATAGTTCAGTACCAGCATCTGAAATTTGTTTGTTATGGTATTGCAGATTGAACCCAGGGCATTGTACTACTGAACCACATCCCTATCCCTTTTTATGTTTTATTTTGAGACAGGATCTTGCTAAGTTGCTTAGGGCCTTGCTAAATTGCTGAGGCTGGTTTTGAACTTGTGATCCTCCTGCCTCAGCCTCCTGAGCCTCTGGGATTACAGGTGTGCACCAACATACTCAGCCCCAGCTTTTTTTATTTTGAGACAGGTTCTCATTAAATTACTGAAACTGGCCTCAAACTTGAGGTCCTTTTGCCTTAGCTTCCTGAGTAGCTGGGATTACAGGTGTGAGCCACCCTGCCCAGCAAGCATCTGACAGTTTTAAAACAATCTGAGATCACATGCTTATGCCTTAAACTTTATATATTATTATTTTTTAATTTTCAGGGGTGATAGCCAGTTTTGTAGTCAAAAAGCAGCCATCTATTCATTGAATTTTACTGCAAACCCACCTCAAAGGGTGTTTAAACTCATTGACCAGATCAATCCATCTATTTTCTGCATTCATATTACAAACTGTAAGTATTTGATGTTGATATATTTTGTGAAACTAAAAAAGTTTTTCTTTTGAAGTTATTTTATGGAAAAATATCTCATTCAGTTAGATTTGAAGTGATCATTCTGTTTTGGCTATGTGTATAATGTCTATTTCCTGAGGCCATTTTACGAGTAGCTGAAAGTAACTTTATAGACCTGTGACCTCAACATTTTTTTTTTTTAAAGTGATCATGCTTGTATAGTTGTCTTCCATTCTCACACTTGATTCAAAGGTGTTTATATTCTGGAGACAGGCATAGGAGTCCAGATTTATATAACATACATGTGACTTTTTTACTTTATTTCCTCCTGGCGTAATGGTTTAAAATCAGGTTCAGTTTTTAACTTTACCTGTGGTTTCTATTTCCTTTTTCTTATTTTTGTTAAGTACATTTGCATGAAAACAGGATCTTTATTTTTATCTGAGTGTTTAGCTCCAGTAAGTGTCTCCATCCAAAGTACTTGTGAGTGTGAAATGTTTTCAGGGTATCAAAGATCAGAGACACATTTATGGTTTCATCAGTTAAACTTCATTACCTTCATGAAATGTCTTTGTATATATTTTGGTCTTGTTCCCTGTGACTGAAAACTTAGGTGGATGTACTTCGATTTGTTATCTGAATTGACAGCTGACCAGTGACTTTTTCTCTGCCAAAACATGAGCCCAATAAACTTGCCAGCCCCTCTGTCCCCCTTGTTCTGTACACAGCATGTCTCCCCTGGACTGAAAGTGGGAGAAAGTGATGGATTCTTGTTGGCTTCTGTTGTGCTGTTCACCTGGTGCATGGGAAACCAAGAGTTCTTCACTGTTAGGAGGAGGCTGAATCAAGTGACCCTGCTTTTGTAACAAGCCTGGGGGAATCCTGGGAGAAGTGAACGTGTAACAAGACAATGTGTCTTTTTCCCATTAGCCTTAATGTTTCTAAAAGTCTGTTTCCAAAATGCTGTAGATGTCATATGTACATGTATATGACATATATATTTTATGCTGATTTAAAATGCTTTTTCTAAACAGATAAACCTGCATTATCCTTTATTAATCCAGAAGTGCCTGATGAAAACAATTTTGACAGATTGATGAAAATGTCGGCTGGTTTCACATTGAATGCAGAATTGGATTCTTCTTTCTCAACCAAATTGGATGCTGCGAATACTGCTAAATATGAGGTAAGGCAAGACTCGATTGAGTCTACTCATTGTGTCACAGATACCCTGTCCTTGTAAGCTAATTTTTAATTTACCAGCAAAACTGATTTCCTGGGACATAGAAGAATTAATATCATAGACTAAAAAATTTAGTATTTGTTTCTCTAAGTCAAACATCATGAAAATTAAAATTGGATGTTTCAATTCTGCACATAGTAATTAAGGTTGTTCTGGGATAAGGTTGTGTTTTGCTTCTGTAGAATTTGTTTTTCTCAACCTTAAAAGAGGCAGTAAAATGCTTGAGGCATGCTGCTGGGGACATGAAGTGGATTGGTTGGTGTCTGGTCCTCTTCTCAAAATCGTATTTACTTTATTTGTAGACTTTAGGAAGATGTGTGCTATTTTATAGTATACCTTTAAAATGTGGTATGTATTAACATTGAATAAACTAACTTTTTCAGAAGCATCTTTTTGAAAGGAAAGTATAAAATTAACATGTACTGGTTCTAAAAGTTAGAAATGTAGAGGTACCTATGTAAAAACTGAAGTGCTCTTTGTCTCTATTAAAATTCACACTGCTGGGGCCAGGGGTATAGCTCAGTGGTATAGCATGTGCTTAGTATGTGTTAGGCTGTGGCGGGGGAACAATGCACACTGAAAATCACTGTGAAAACACTGGTGTGTTTTTCCCAATTTTTTAATGCATCTATAAAGCATACACGTAATATTATATAGAAGTGGGATTTATAGTTACCTACATAGTTCTAGAAGGTTCTTTTATTTTTTTGGTAACATGTCTTGTACATCCTATGTCCATACAGATGTTACCATTTCTTGAACCTTTTCCATGTGCTAGTCACAGTGTATAGATTTTCTTCTTTTTTCTTTTTATTTCGGTACTGGGGTTTGAACCCAGGGATGCTTTACCACTGAGCTACATCCCCAGTCCTCCTTATTTTTTTTATTTTGAAATACAATTTTGCTAAGTTGCTGAGGGTTTCACTAAGTTGTTGAGGCTGGCCTTGCATTTGGGGTCCTCCTGCCTCAGACTTCAGAGTTGCTGGGATTACTGTGATGCGCCACCAGCTGGGCTGTGTAGAGCTTTTCAGGCATTTTCTCGTACAACCCGGGGGGAACACATCATTGTCTCATTTATCTTAGTAAAACCCAGGCACAGGAGAGTACCTCGTAAGAGCTTGTGTTGGGGCGACATTTACAAAGGGTTCCTGTGTCTGTATTTGAGCTATTGTACTCTTTTGTGGTGTTGGGATTGAACTCGTGGCCTCACCTATGCTAGGCAAGTGGCAAGTGCTGTACCATTGAGTCATATCCCTAGTCCACGCCATTCCACTCCTTTTGTGAAAAAAAAAAAAAAAATTTTTAGATGTAGATGGACACAATATCTTTATTTTATTTATTTATTTTTATGTGGTGCTCTACCACCGAGCTATACCCCCAGCCCCTGAAGCCATTCCAGTCTTTTATTTTTTTTTTCCTAGGAGCCGGGGATTGGAACCGTGGCCCTTGCTCAGGTTAGGCCAGAGCTCTCCAAAATGAGCTATTTCTTTAGCTCCACCATTCCTGTCTTAACAGACATTTGTTTCCAGTCTTTGCTATTATAATCCACAATGAACGTTCCTGTGTCTGTGTGTGTGTGTGTGTGTGTGTGCGTGGTGATATATATAAATATATATACACATTTGATTAAATTCTTAGGATACATTTCTATACATGACTTAGGATCAAAATAAATGGACATTTTGAATATTGGTAAACAGATTATCATTCAGAGAGGTTAGTTTGTACTGCCAGCTCCCTTCCTGGCACCAAGGTGTTTGGGTAAACTTTTAAATTCAAGACAATTATCCGTATAGTCAGTAGCTATAAATTTGAGTTTTGAATATTAAGGAAGAATTTTGTGGGGCATTTTGTTTGGGGAAAGAAGGCATTCTTTCATAAAATTGGTTTATGAACATTTTTTGTATGGTTTAATGTATCCTGCAACTGCTGTTTAATTAATGGTGGTGGAAATGATTCTCTCACTCCTGTGCCCAGCCACCCAGTTTCTGCCTGCAGAGGCAAACACTGTGTCAGCTCCTGTGTGTCCTCCCAGAGGAATTCCGTAATTCAGAAACCTATGAGCGCAGTGACTTGCACCGGCAGAAGCACACGTCAGCTAGATGTCAGCTCCCTGTGGGCTGCCCACTGAATCTCCCATGCCAGCAATGCAGATGGCACCTAGCAGGTGCCCTCTGGTGCTGCAGGAGCACCATAGCCGACCTTGCTTGTGTCTTTGCAGTATGGGGCTCAGCTGCAGACTTCGAATGACTCTTCAGGTTCATTTTTGAGATTCCCTTCACCGCTGATGTCCTCTCTGTGCACTGACGATAACCCAGCAGGTATGAGAGCGGCCGTTGTTGTTCTCTGTCATTGGTTCACAGTAGGCGTGCACGAGCAGGCTTTGCAACCGCAACAGCCTGGGCCGAAGAGGCCTGGCAGCGCCAGCTGGATTTCCTGCAGTGGTTGCTGCTGGGGCACTGTGACGAGTGAGCACTCACCACCAGCAAGCAGCCCACTTACTTGTTGGACACTTCCAGGTATGCTTTGGAAAGTTCCAGAGCTCGTCAATAGCTAACACTTATTAAACACTTACTGTGTGTGAAGTGATTGCATGTGTTTTCCCATTTATTTATTTATTTATTTATTTTCCCATTTATTTATTTATTTCCCAGGTTAATATCTCCAGTTTTTACTTTTAAAATTTCCTTTTCTTTTTTTTAAAAAGATCCTGGTCTATTTTTTCCTTATTTCTTTTTTTCTCCCTTTTTTATTGGTGCCTTATAATTATACACAACAATGGGCTTTGTTACATGTTCATATACACACATGATATAGCAATATAATTTGGTCTATATGTTTCCTTCAAGCTTTTGATGAGGAAGCAGAGGCCGAGGGTTTCTTGCTGGACCCTCTCAGGCGGAGGTGGGGAGCCGATGGCCTGTGCTGAACCCCACTGCCCTTCCTTGAGCCTCCAGTGAGTCCAGCTTCTCCCTTCAGGAGCAGGAGAGAGCCCAGACTGGCCCTAGGCAGTGGGGGGCAGCAGCTGAGGCCTCAGCAACCGTCTCTGTCCAGCCTCCTGTTGAGGAGACAGGATGCACGCTAGGAACGATGTAAATGAAAACCAGACACCATTTTCACCTGCCAGTTTGACAATGCTCAGAAAATTTGAAGATGTGGGGAAATTGGCACTTACCTACACAGCTGGTGGCACCCCTGAGAAGAGCAGTTTAGCTTATGTATCAAAATGATGAGGGAACGTTTGGTCCTTCACCCAGCTATTGAACCCAGGAGAATCCTGCAGAAATGCTGGCCCATGTGCAAAATAATAGGTGGCAGCATTGTTTGTGGCAGCAACAGCAGAGACAGCTTAAGTGTCCTTTAGTAGGGAACCGAGGGAATAATTATGCCACTTCTATACCAGAATGCTAATTATAAAAGGAGGAAGAAACTCTTCCTGTACTGAGACAGCATGATCTTTAAGATATATTCATTGTTCAGTTTCTAAAAAGTGAAAAATAATTTTAAAAAATGTTTGTAACTACTTATTTTCTTTTGTTTGCATACACTGTTTCCAGAAAGATATATCAGAAACTTTATCCTGGTTCCCCCAAGGGAAAGACTGGTGACAGGACAGGAGCTGAAGCAAGACTTTACTCAGGATTTTTTAGTGCCTTTTGAATTTTGTGCATGCATTTCCTAGTGGAAAACCTATTTAAAAATTTTTTTTAGTTGTTGATGGATATGTATGTATGTATGTATGTATGTATATATAGTGGTGCTGAGAATCGAACCCAGTGCCTCACGCAGGCTAGGCAAGCGCTCTACAACTGAGCCACAACCCCAGCCCTGAAAACCTATTTTTAAGCCTGATTTTAAACATATTGTATATCAGTGTTGTAACTTATTTTGCAGTATTACCTAGATTATAGTTTTCTTCAGTTACCATTGGAAACAATTGGAAATTTTCTTCTTTTTTTTCTTCTTCTTGGGAATGTTATGACTTCCAGCGTTTCTGGTGAACCAGGCTGTTAAGTGCACCCGAAGGATAAATTTAGAACAGTGTGAAGAAATTGAAGCCCTTAGCATGGCTCATTACAGCAGCCCTACAATTTTGAGGGTAAGAATTACTTTGAAGTGGAACTAACTCATTAGATATGTTTTCTGTTCTTTGTACCCTTTTAAAATTTGAAAAGTACGGAATAATTTCCATACATGATTTGCACTGAAGTTTAAATTTCTCTTCTCTAGTACTCTGATATCAATGATTATTGAAATAATTTTTATATAGTTAACTCATATTTTGCTTTCATTCATTTTGATAATAACCAATATTATCTATTTTTTTTATGAAGGTAAATTTTTAAAACACACTTTTTAAGTTGTTGATGGACCTTTATTTTATTTACACTTACATGGTGCCGAGGATTGAACCTATTGCCTCACGCATGCTAGGCGAGAGGTCTACCACAGAGCCACCACCCAGCCCCAATAATATCTATCTTGAATAAAACAAAATCGTTACTGACACCTAAAAACTTTAGAAATCATAAAAGTACCTCAGTGTCTGTGACAGAAATACTCATATTAGCACCAAAAAGGGCTTTTTTTTTTTTTTCTTTCTCATAAACAGACTGAAAAAGAAGAGAAAATCCACTTTCTGGTTGGCAAATAAAATAGGCAGGCAGGAGAGGACAGGAAGCGGGCTTGCTGGAGCAGGGGGAAGAGGTCCCTTGTCCCTGGTGGCAGCGACTGAAGCTGGAACTGAATATGGGCACGAGACGGAGGGGAGGGGGTTCCCTGAGAGGAGAAGACACTTCAGGGATAAAAATGGATATGATTTTTGTCCAGAGCCCCTTCCTGATTTCCTCTTGTGGGGAAAGCCGAGGTAGGGCAGTCCGTGGCCCCATTGTTAACTGGGCTTTAGGATCAAGTTGAGTGTTTAGACTCAAGTTAAGGTTACCCTTTCCTTTCCCTTTTTAAATTTAATTTTACTTTTTTGGTACTGGGGATCAAACCCAGGAATCCTTTACCACTGAGCCACATCCCAGCCCTTTTTATTTTTTGTTTTGAGATAGGGTCTCACTAAGTTGCTTAGGCCTCACAATGTTGCTGAGGCCGGCCTTGAACTTGTGATCCTCCTGCCTCGGCCTCCCAAGCCCCTGGGGTCGCAGGTGTGTGCCAATGAGGTTTAACCTTTCTTCTGCCTCCTTTCCTCTCCCTCTCCTCCTAAGTCAGCCCTGCACGCCTGTGAGTTCTTCCACTTAGCTTCTCATGGTTGTCGTCAGTAGTCCCTCAGCATCCCAGACACGTCCATCTGTCCCTGTCCCCAAAGCCCCCAGTGGTCTAAAAGGTTATCTGGTGATGAGGCTGGGAGCGAGGGGGACTGGAAATGGGGGAAGGTGGACCCCTTCAGAAGGAGCCGCAGCTGTGCTGGGGGTCTCCTTCCAGTGAGGACTGTGCAGCGAGTGAGCGGGAGGGCAGGATGCCTCCCTTCCCCAGGGTTGTGGCCATATGGAAACTGCAGTGATGGTGCCCAAGCCCGGCAGTGGCTGACAGGCACGCGTGAGCTGGCCTGTCGTGCTTCCAGCCAGGAGGAAGTGATCGTAGGTGGTGTGACCATTATGACAGATACAGACAATACAGGTGGGACACCTTGATTCAAGAGGTTCTGTTGTTCCTGTAAAATCTTTAATAGGATGAAATGGCCTTTAGTCAAGGTCTGAAAAAGCTGTGAAAATACAGCTCTTCGTCATACTTCATAAAATTCATGTGTTTTCTTTTTATTTAGGTGCCTAATTCAGGAGTAGAGGTAAGAGGTTTTGTTTAATTTTTTTTTCAGTTGTCAATGGACCTTTATTTTATTTATATGTGGTGCTGAGAATCGAACCCAGGACCTCACCATGCCAGGCAAGCACTCCGCCACGGAGCCCCACCCCAGCCCTGTTTGTTTTTGCAGTGCTGGGGATGGACCCCGGGCCTCACACCTGCCAGGCAAGCGCTCACCTGAGCTCCCCCAGCCCCTCACTTTTCCCTGTTTAGATGACAAGGCTGACTTGACTGACAGTGGGGCCCAGTGCCCTTTCAGGGACTCCTGCTGTCTTCTTGGTCTCCCACCAGGGAAGCTGGCTGGCTCCCAGGATGCCAGCTCCCAGCATAGCACCTGGAAACACCTGGGTGCACACACCTGGGTGGGAGGTGCCTGTGAACCCAGTCCCCAAGGAGGCCTGACGGTGGCTTGTCTTGGCCTCCCAAAGCCTTTGGAAGGGGTCAGCCCAGGTTCCTCAGTCACTTTGGTTGTTACTTCCTCGTCTGCCATGTGCCTACGCCTCCCTGGGTCAAGTGGGTCGGTGGCTATGAAGGGCTGGCGTGGGGCTGGGCGACCTGTGCGTGCAAGGTGCAGGCATAGCGCCTGCACACAGGTAGCACTTGGATGCCGGTCCTGGCTGCAGTGGGTCTGGCTGAGTCTGGACACAGAAGTAGCCCTGGCTTTGGACTCCTGCTCGCACGTGGCCCTGAGTGCCTCACCTAGGCTTGTTTTCCAAGTGCAGCCTGGGCCCTGCCCAGCGGGCAAACACTGCACCTGGAGCCCAGCGGCTCCGGGGGGCGCAGGGGAGGGCCAGGAGCCCCGCCGACCCTCCTCCTTGTGGGTTCCTCGAGAAACCCAGTGTGAAGTCATGCCAGGGGCTCCCCATGGCTCCAGCCACTGGAAAGTGCCCCGGTTCTGCCGACCCAAACTCGAGTGGTCCAGCCTCGTGTGTGCCGCGTCCTTCGTTCAGGGCGGCGCCCGTGTGTGGGGGACGCCCCGTGAGTTGGGCTGAGTGACGACTGGCTGCCTGGGAGGATGGTTGAGTCATAGGGAGGGCTGTCCCGAGGATGGTGCTTCCCAGAGGCGCGAACAGGCGCCTCTGAAGTCCTTGGATGCCTCTGCAGTCACAGGAGGTAGGCCCTGTTATTGTCACTCTGGGGCAGACGGGTCACAGAATTAGCTGGCCCAGGGCCACAGAGCTGGGAAGGGGTTCCAGGCTACCTGGCCCCAGAGAGCTTGCGCCTTGCCCGGGACACCAGGCTAGCTGGAGCAGGCCACCGCCTTGCCTTGCCTCACCTGCTCCCAGTGTCCCGAAGGCGGAGGGCCTTCCACCTCAGGTCTGAGTGGCACCACAGCTTGTGCTCCGAAGGGCAGTCATGTAAACCAGAGCAAGGATTGTTTACATGAAAGTTTAAAAAAGCAACGTTTGGGGTCTGTCAGCGATTCGGGGACAGAGATTGGAGCCAGTGCCCCCGTTAAGGGAAGCTGCCGTTGTTCCCCAAAGCCTTTCCCCATCTGCAGCCCCAGCGGGAGAGGGTGAAGTCTGGCCCTGCATTCTCATGTCACTGTGTGCAGTTCTTTCTGTTTTTTTTTTTTTTTTTTTTTTTTTTTTTTTTTTTTTTTAGTTGTAGATGGACACAATACCTTTATTTTTTAAATTTTATTTATTTTCAGTACTGGGGATCAAACCCAGGGACGCTTGACCACCAAGCCACATCCCCAGCCCTCTTTTGTATTTTTATTTAGAGACAGGTTCTCGCTAAGTTGTTGAGGCTGGCTTTGAACTCAAGATCCTCCTGCCTCAGCCTCCCGAGCAGCTGGGATTACAGGCGTGTGCCACTGTGCCCAGCGATACCTTTATGTTCTTTATTTATTTTTATGTGGTGCTGAGGATGGAACCAGTGCCTCACGTGGGCTAGGCAAGCGCTCCACCACTGAGCCACAACCCCAGCCCCTGCTGTACTTCTTTACCCGTGGGGAGTCTGGGGATGGCATGTGACCCAGCAGGACATGAAGGAGATTAGACCAGGGTCACTGGTTCTCAAGTCTGTTCCAGTGAGGTGTCGATAGGCGAGTGTAGCTTCTGCCTTTGAGTGGAGCCTTCAGTTGTTGCCAGCCAGGTGCTCATCTGGATGGGCCTCCATTGGAGGCTGGTGTGGCCGGGCACAGCTTCTTGGGGCCCATTCTCTCTACAGAGGAGGGGCCTGCATGTTCACAGGAAGGAATCCAGGGTTTTCAGTGACTTAAACGAGAGCTAGAAAATCTGAGCCCAGGACACCGCCTGGCCCTCCAACCCGGCAGTGTCCCGTGAGGTGGAGGGCATTGTGGTGGTTGGATTTGTCTCTGCCACTCTTGTCTCACAACAGCTCTCTTTTGTGAGTGAACCATGGCATGTTTTTATATGAGAGGTTTTGCCCTAGGGCAGTTTCAGGTTTCTTGGTCATGGGAGCAGACACAGAAGGACAGCTTATTCATCTCTAACGTGACAGCCTAAGTACTTACAATTTAAAATTATGAACAGCTTGGCACACGATGGAGGGCAGAGTTCAGAACAACATGAACAACTGGATACATTAGCTTCCTTCCTAAGTGGTGGTTTCCAAAAATGGAAATGTAAAGCGCGCGTCAGATTCGCAAAGGGTCCCAGCTGTCTTTAGAGGTGCTTGCTCTTTGTCACTTTGCTGGTGATGGCCACAAATGACAAGTGTCCTTTAATAGCATTGGGATCACCAGGCTTCCTGATTTTGCTTTAAAGGATTTCCTGTCTGTTTTGTCTTGTCCACGATTCCACCACCCACCCAGAGATAATCACCCCGTGTGTGTGTGTGTGTGTGTGAAGTTGTGTATCACTTGAGTCGAGAGTGTGTTCGTTGCGGCTGTGGGGTTTGTGGGTATGTATCTGGGGGCTGTGTGTGGAATGTGCACGTGTGTGTTTTCCTCAGGAGGAGTTGTGTTTGGGGCTGAGGGCATTTGTGTGCACTTGTGTTGGATGCTATCATGGAGTTGTGTGTCATGCGTGTGATCTAACTCACATACCTTTTTGTGTGTGTGCTGGGCTTGAACCCAGGCCTGCTGCTTGCTGAGCACAAGCTCTCCCACTGAACTCAAGCCCTAAACTTTCCATTTTGATGTGTAGTTCGGTGGTTTTTAGGGTACTCACAAGGTTGTGCCACCACCACGATGTTCCAATTCTAGAATGTTCTCATTGCCATAAGAGAAACCCTGTGCTCATTAGTAGTCACTTCCCTTCTTTCCCAGCTCTCTCCCCAGGCCCTGGCAACCACCAGTCTACTTTTTTGTCTTTATGGATTTGCCTGTTTGGACATTTCATATAAATGGAATCATGTAATATGAGTAGCCTTTGGTGCCAGGCTTCTTTCTCTTAGCATGTTTTGAAAATGTATCCGTATTGTAGCAGGTCGTCGTCATTATTGTCATATATCATTTTTGTGGGTGATAATATTCCCTCAGAAAGAGCACATTTTATTTATCACTCCTTAGTTGATGGCCCTTTGGGTTGTTTTCAGTGTTATGAACAGGCAGCTGTGAATATTCATTTATGAGTTTTTGTATGACTGTGTTTTCAGAGGTAACTACTTTTCAAGTTTTGATGCTATCCTTCTCTAGCATTTTCCTTGTGAATGTATACATAGATGTATGTGTAAATATTTGTATTTTTGCAAGTGAGGAATCAACATATGCATATCATTCAGTAGCAAGCTTCCCCAACTTGGCCATCTAGATCTTCAGAAGTTTGTTTCAGTTTTGTTATTTTAACCCTTGGTCATGGAGTGTAGTGTCTCTAATAATCGAGTTCTTCTTCACTTTGTAGGTTCCTATCACTATCCAATCCATCGTCATTCAGTCTCTAAATAAAACGCTGACCCGACTGGAACACACCGATGTGCTGTGGCCGGCTCTCGCCAGTGCTGGGCAGGAGAGGATCTGCATTAACGTCGTTCTTGAGGTAGGTGCCCAGCTTGGCGTGGCGGGCTCTGCGTATGTGTGTCCTGGGCAGGGCATCTGGACCCCTTCAGAGCGGACTCTGGCTCACAGTGTGGTGGCCTGGCCTTTATGCTCACATCAGAGGGTGTTTGACACACAAACCCAGCAACTTGCAAGAATACATCAAAATTTTGTTGCTGCCGTTGCATTTCTGTGGACGTTTCCTCTGCAAATAAGCTAGTGACATTCTACTTGAAGCAGCTGATTTGGAACCTGTTTACAGCAGATGGGCACAGAGTCTCAGGTGACCCCGGCTACTGGGGTGGTACTAAGGGAATACCTCCTACAGGAAATATCCGTTGGACCACAAAAAAGTTGCAAGAAATGGGGAAGGATTTTCTGCTTATGGATATTTGAGTTATGAATATAATTAGTGAAATGTAACGGAGGCAGGTGTATTTGGAGCATCGTTTTGTTTTAGGTAAAGTACAGCCTCACATATACAGATGCAGGTGAAATAACAAAAGCCGCTCTCTCATTCCTTCTGGGGACAGTTAGCAGTGCAGTGATTCCCCTGCAGCAGAAGTTTGAAATTCACTTCATTCAGGTAAGTTTGGCCAATTTTGTTCAAGTATTTAAGTACCAAGTTAAGAAGGAACCCTAACTTCTTAGAACCACTTTAGAAGTATTGCCACATCTGACCCTTTGTACTGAAGGGCTTGTGTGTGGCCTGTGACGTCTGTGATGAAGCCGGGCAGGGTCCCTGTGTCTTTTCCTTCTGGGAATAAGCCTCCCTTCTGTGTCAGCTTGTTCTTTCCCAGCACGGCGCCCTCCCACACCCAGAAGATGTATTTATAGTTCTGAGTGGGGGGAAATTCTTTAACAGGTTGGCAATTATGAAAGGCATTTCATTTTCTCCCTGTTGTTTCCTTATTAAAATGAAGATTTATCTGGGGGCATGTCTTCACTGTCTTTCAGCAAGAAACAGAGCCGGTGCCTCTCAGTGGAAACCCTGGTTATGTCGTGGGGCTCCCGGTAGCGGCTGGGTTTCAGCCTCAGAAGGGATATCCTTTTTGTTTCTGTGGAGGTTGATTTCCCTGTCCACACACCTGGCCTACGCTTCTCTTTCCTGCTAAAGTCCTATGGGGACGAGAGACCTGGTGGGCCAGAGCTTCCTCAGGACAGCTCTGTGGGCGTGCGTGTATGTCTGTCTGTCTATTTGACTGCATAGCCAGAGGGACTGAGTGGAGACAGTGGGACTTGGGGAAATGCTGGTGTTTTAAAACCAAATCTTCTGATAGATAAGTTGGTGTTTGGATGCATTTAATTTCACATTTAAACAGAGACTCCTAAACAAACTTAGTGATTTTGAAAATTTGGAATGAATTTTGAAGGATGCTTTCTGAGGATTTCTTTTTCCTAAGGAACCTAGTTATAACAATTACTTTGTCCCCTCCTGGGAAATAACTGTCAGCATCCCATAGGCCTAGAGAAGGGGACTTGGGGAACTCCCTCACATCTCATGTCACCAGGGACACTGTTTTCTGACTGACTGGAAACCAGGTTGCTCTAGCACCAGGCGACTGTCCCTTAACTGTCTGTGAATGTCCGGGATCATTCAGACAGCGAATAGATTTGGACAACTCACTATCCTCCACAGCTCGGCTGAGCAGGACTGTCTAGCCGTGGAGGGGATGCGGACCCCAGTGTTGTTTGGTTACAATATGCAATCTGGCTGCAAGCTGAGGTGAGAGAGTGACTTTGAAGTTGCTTGTGTTGATCAGAAAACAGAACATTCAGGGCTGGGGATATGGCTTAGTTGGTAGAGTGACTGCCTTGTGTGCACAAGTCCCTGGGTTCAATTCCCAGGATAACAAAAACCAAACAAACAAAAAAAGAAAACAGAATATTCCCAGTCTTCCCCATTTTAACCAAGCCTCTGCCTCAGCAGATGAGCGCATATAAACGCCACCATAGTTTATTATCATTATTAATGAATAGTAGCAAAGTGATCACAACCATTTTTCTTGCCAAATATGGCAGACTAAAAATCTCAAAGTGTGCTTCATGTTCAAGGTCACATAGCACTTGCGTTCAGAGCAAAAATGTTTTCCTGGTAGTCCTTCCCATATTTCTGAATTTTAATGTACACAGTACAAGAAAACCAGTGAAAGGAAGGCTAAATGTGATCTCTACTTTGAATTTATCTTTTTATTATCAAATATGTGTACATCATATAAAATGCCCATCAGCTCTGTAGGACTTGTTATATAAGCAGCGGTTCTTCCCCTCATTCACCCATCTCAGATACCATCAAGTTCAACTCTTCTAGCTGGGTTTTTGGAAATCTACCTCCAGATCTTTAATCTGCATTTAATGTATTGATTTTTTTGGCTTTATAATTTTTTTTTTATTGAGCCCCCCCTTCTGGCTCTTTCTCTTTCGCTCCCTTTCCCACCGCCCACATGTCAGTCTTCTCAGGGTGGTTTTGTCACTGTTCTGGTTAGGCCAGCTTTCATCATTTCCATATTCTGATCTTAGACCAGATTTCTCAAAGGGGGTTCCACGGAATACTTCTCGGTAAGACATCCGTAGGCAGAGGTCTATGATTCAGGGTGTTTGGGAACACCAGACCACCAGGTTAGAACCGTGAGTCCTTCCTGTCGGACTTCTCACATGCCAGTGCTTCAGGAGGGACGGGGACATGCGGAGGCAGTGTGTCCTCAACTTTTGTCCATGGCACCCTTCCTGTACAGAGAACTGGAACACAATTTGGGAAACATGGTTTTGGAGTGTTTCCATGGCCAGGATTCTGCAAAGTTAGGGACACTGTAGTTTCTGTCCAGTTATTTCCCCCTCGGAAGTGAGGAAATAATGCAAATGGAAAGGGGTGTGTATCATTGAGGCTTTTAAAACTGGTGGATGACTGTCACCTGGCCTCTTTTTCCTTCCCAAAGACTGTCCAGCACCATCCCATGTCGGTTAGTGGTGCGGAAGGTGAAGGACCTGCTGAGGGGCCAGGGCTTCCCAGATTATGTGGCCCCATTTGGAAATTCCCAGGCTCAGGATGTGCTGGACTGGGTGCCTGTCCACTTCACCACCCTGTCGTCCAACGTGAAGGTAAAGGGGAGAGGCCACATGCTTGCAGTCCCTTGGACTTCTGGGTGGGGTGACGGGCAGCTAGGGCTATGCCCATGAAGAAGGTGGGGTGCTCTGTGTGAGGAGCTGGGCTCTGTTGGCAGAGTGGCCTGGACCTTGAATACTGCTTTTGCCTTTGTTGGCGATGTCATGTTTGGTCAGCCAGTTCACGGGCTTGAACCTGTTTCCTCATCTGGGATGGGAACGATGGTACTGACCTCGTGGGTCAGTAAATGAGACCCTTGGCAGGTACCTAGTGTCACTCCATAAACAAACCTTTGCAATCACCATCCTATAACTACAGGTGGGGCATCCCTGATCCACAACTCGGAAATTCTAAGTGCTCCAAAAGCTGAGACATTTCAAATACCCACGCTACTACACAAGTGGAAAATCCCACACCTGGCTTCCTGTGATGGTCACAGTCAAATGTAGCACACTAATGATATCGCATAGCCAGACGTGGTGGCATACGCCTGTAATTCCAGTGATGAGGCAGGAGGATAGTAAGTTCCAGGCTAGTCTCAGCAATTTATTGAGTCCCTGTCTCAAAAATTTAAAGGAGGGGTAGCCCAGGGTTAGAGTACCCCTGGGTTCAATCCCCAGTACTGACAGGTAGGTAAGTAGGGAGGGAGGGAGGTAAATAGAAAGAAAGAAAAAGCTAGCTCCAGTCTATGTGTATATGAAAACTGAATTTCACATTTGAGGTTGGGCCCTGTCCCCAAGAAATGTCACTCAGGCATATGCAAATGATCCAAAATCTGAAGAAAAAAAAAAAAAAAAATCCAACACACTTTGGGTCCCAAGCGTTTCAGATGCGGGATGATCGACCTGCACCTTTACTGTGGGTGCTGTGCGTGCCCTCCCAGCACAGGGAGGTCTCAGGCCGCCTCCTGTAGAGGCAGCCCACGTGAGTGCTCTCAGTGCCAAAGTTCCCCAAGGAGTTTAATGGAAGTTGACATCCCACAGATCGTGCCTGGTCACACGTGATTCTTCCGCCCACTGTTTTCTTTTGTCTTGCAGTCAGTGTGGGCCGTCCCGTCACGGAGGCCTGCGCTCCAGCTTGTGCCCTAATTGCCCAGCTATTTCTTGTCATGCTTTCTGCAGGCCTCTCATTATCCGCTTCGCATATTTATAGCTCAGGCATAATGGGGTGAGGCAGCTCACCGGCTCTGATCCCGCCCTCTCGCAGCAGAGATCCAGGATTGTCTGCTGCTGCTCTGCTGCTCAGTCTCCGCTAAGCTCAGCTGCCTAGTGAAGCTTGCAAATCGCTCTGGCCTCTTGGTGCTGGATGTAGACACCCGGTTATTACTGCCCCTTGGAGGGAAGGTGCTGGCTAGGAGCGGAGGCAGCCTCCAGCCTGAGCTGGGCGTCTGGACCATGGCATGGATGCGCTCAGTGCAGAAGATGTGTTGCTAGTATCTTTGATAACATACACCACTGGATCCCACTGTCGCCTCTTAATTGCTAATGATGGAATTAAGTAAAAGAATGCTTACATTTCCTCCCACTTCAACCCTCTGCCCCCAGGGCCTGGTGCCTGCCAGCTCTCCCAACCCTTTTTATTTTGAAACAGGCTTTCACTAAGTTGCCCAGGCTGGCCTTGAACTCTTGATCCACCTGCCACAGCCTCCCAAGTAGCCTCTCAGTGCATTTTCACGTGCTGTGCAATGGAGCAACGAGTCGAGTTCACTCCCCACTCCCTCCTCTCCTCTGGCTAGTTTCTCTCCTGAATTATCTCTGAGGTAGATGTAGACGATCCCAAGTTCCTGAGCGTCCCACAGCTGGGGGCAAGATGGCCAGTGCTGTCGGCCTCCTCAGGACCAGCAGAGATGGAGAAATTATGCCAGGTGTTATGGTATTTTTGGAGCATTGAGGACTTTAATAATATGTGCCTTTCAAAGCTGTTTTTATCTGAACTTCTAGTCTATTCACTCTCTTGCTCAGAACATTTTGTAATATGTGGAACATTTTATAATTAAAACTCTGAACTGCAGATTAGGTTTGACTTGAGGTTGTGTAATATTCAAATTGATTAATGGCATTTGGTTTTACAGGATTTTTGCCAGCTTCCCGTGGCTTTGGTTATAGAAGTGAAGTGGACTAAGTACGGGTCCCTCCTGAACCCACAGGCCAGAATAGTCAACGTCACTGCAAAGCTCATTTCCTCCTCATTTCCTGAGGTAGGCCTACCTGGAGTGAAAGGTGCGGGGTGGCCCGGGGTGTAGCTCAGCGGTGGAGCGCTTGTCTCGTCTGCCGGGGGCCCTGGTGTGCCCCCCCAGCGCTGCAAAACAACACACCACAAAGTCTAAGACAGATCCAGACAGAACTCAAGTGGGACAGGTGAAATTTATTCCTTGGTAAAAAAGATTACAACATAGATTTGTAAAACAACATAGATTTGTAAAACGATTTTCCTGTCATTAGTATTTACATGGAGGGGGAACCCGCTGGTAAAGGTCTTATTTGTACTGACAGTCTTGATTAGATTTGATCTTTAAAACTCTCACAAAATGGAATCAGTTGATAGTGGCGGGTCAGTCGGGACCACCTGGGCCAACTCCTCTCGGCCTGGGCAGTGGCCCATTGGCCCCTGGCTACCTGTCATCTCCACGAACTGGGAAGAGGAGGAGAGAGGTCTCGTCTCTGTCCTCCGGGCCGCACACTGCAGGGTGGGGCTGCATCTCTGGCTCTCTGTTACAGGCCAGTGCCGGAAATGAAAGGACAGTTCTCATTTCCTCTGTGGTGACTTTTGTGGCAGCGTCTGCACCTGCAGAGGCAGGCTTCAGAGCTCGGCCTGCCATCAACGCCAGGCTGCCCTTCAACTTCTTCTTCCCATTTGTGTGACGTAAGTGGTCCCTGGAGGATACTGAGTCCCACCTCGGGGTCTTCACCTCTGGAACGTGTGCACGTGGGGCCACAGTCCCTGAGACAGCCCACTTCCTCACCTCTGCAAGCCTTGGTGTTGCCCCCAAACCAACACACGCTGCCCCTGGACTGGCTCCGGCTCTCTTGTCCCCTTCTGGAGATTTCACTCTGCTTGGTTTGGATTTAGAGTTGGTCAGAGATGGAAATGGTCTTTGGGGGGATGGTGGAAAGAACAGACCCAAAGTAGCGAGCATGTCAGGGATCTACTGGTTTACTCAGCCCTGCTGTAATGCAAGTTATTTTTAAAATTTTCATTGTTTCTAGCTCATGTTTTCTTTCAAGTCCTATTGAAATAAGTACAAAAATAGCAAAATACGTATAAAATCATGCAAGTAGGGTGCGAAGCCTCACCAGGGACTCTTAACAGATCATGTGAATTACAGGGCAGCCTTGGGTCTAATTGCCACCCTGCCCCAGGCCCTGCAGTGAGCTGGCTCTGCAGGTGGCGGGCTGCGTGGGATGCCAAGGGTACGGGAGGAGGGCTCAAGGGAAGAGGCTATTTTATACATTCATTGTACAGTAATTGAGAACCACGTGTCAGGTGGCAGAACACGGATACCTCATAGGAGGGTCCTGGGCACCCAAATGACATCCCTGTGGTGACAACAGCAGAAGCTCTTTAGAACAGCTTGGGAATAAAAAGGGCTTTTCTAGAACAGGCTGGAGGCTAAGGTAGCTGCTTTTCTTTTTCTTCCAGAATGAAAGGATGTGCCAGTCCCAGCATAATGATATGAAATTCGAAAACTGTACATTTGATGAGATTAAACCTTATATACAACTAGTACTTGTTCAGCGTGTTCATATTTAAGCCGAGAGTACAGTGTCCGTTAAGAGAAAATATAGTTTGATACATTTGTTCTACACAGCAGGAGGGCAGCTCTTGGGTCACACCAAGGAGGAAGCAGCCTCTGGCCGGCTGTGTCCAGTGGAACCCCGTGGCCCGACCTCTGACCACGGCCAGTCCGGAAGGCAGGGTCTTCTCTGGGGTGGGCTGGTGGAGTCTAGTTCACCTCGCCGAGAAGCCCGTGCTGCCTCAGCAGCTTGTTGAGTCTTTCAATTTCTTGTTCCTGTTGCAAAAGCAGACAGACACTGCAGGTGACCTTCTCAGCCTCTGCAGGGATGTGACCCTGAGTCCGTGAGCCCCAGGCCCAGGGACACAGGTGTGAATGGGAGCTACGCTCCTTGTGGAATTCAGGCTGCTGAGGCAGACGGGGTCCCCAAGCAGCGGCTAAACCTGAAAGTCGCCAACACAGCAAGGGAAGGCGCAGAGGCTCAGGCCCCACGGGAGTAGAAGCGCCAGGCCTAGGTGGAGCTGCAAGCCAGACGCTGTCCCCATATATCTTACCTTCTCAGAGCAGCTGAACTCAAGGTGCTGGATCTTGGCAGCCAACTGAATATTCATCTGCTTTAACTTTAAGAGTTTCCGTTCTGAACGTGTCTTCACCGAGATAATTATCCCTGAAAGATAATTGAGAGTCACGATATTTCTAGTCTAACTGTTGGGGGCGGGAATGATTTCTAGATGTATATAGTGGGAAAAAGTGACAAGTGGCAGTCATCACAGGGTGGCCTCAGCACTAGGAGGGCCAGGTGTTTCCCTTCTGAGCCTCTCAGTGTCCCCCTCAGCTCACATGGGCTGAGAAATCCTTTAAAATAATCACAGCCTTGAAGCTCCTTGCTCCAGACCCTGTCCAGGACAGTGGCACTGGTCTGTGGCAGCAGGCACGGATATGCGCCCCAGCCCCAGGCTGGCCCCACTGACTTCAGCCCTCAGCAGTGATGACTGAGAGCGTCCTTTCTTCCCTTGGACAGAGGGTCTGTTCTTCATGGGCTTTGCCCTCTCCACTATGTCCGGCCCACTGCCACAGCTGCTTCAGCCTGGTTTGCCTGCAGGTCATGCTGGAGCCCAGCGGGCTGCAGCCAGGCCACCAAGGGAAGCAGCTCCATGTCAGAGGGCGTGTGGCTTCAAACCCGTCACTCCCTGCGCCCCCATGAACCACAGCCTGTTGTGTTACCCCTGATACAGCGATTCCCAAGCCCTGGCTAGAACCTGAAGCGCCCCCCGGGTAACCTGTGCCCAGCCTTATCAGACTTTCTGCTGAGGACTGCTGAGAAGCAAGGCCTGAGGGCAGCTGCTGTGGCAGGTCCACGTAGACTCAGGAGAAGCATGGCTCCCCTGACACGGAGAGCCTGGTGCACCGGCGTGCAGGTGCCACCAGGTGCTGTGCCTTCCTGCACCCTGGTGGAAGGACCCTCCTGGGCCACCTGGGCCACCTGGGCTGGGTGGCCTCCTCTTAGGAAACACCAAATTAAAAACATGCTCGGCTGGGGCTGGGACTCAGCGGTAGAGCGCTGGCCTAGCACGTGGGAGGCACTGGGCTCACCCCTCAGCACCACATATAGATAAAGAAAGAAAATAAAGGCGTCTGTCCATCTACAACCACGAAAAAATGGAAAACAAAACCAGATGCTCTGGGAAAAGCCCGGAGGCTTAGCCTTGCCTCAGGGATTAGCCCGACCCTTTCCGTGAATGTCTTGACAATCAGGAAAACAGCCTGAAGAGGAGAGGTGTTTCCAGAGCAGGGGCCTGGTCTCCATCTGTGGCCACAGTGGTGGCAGTCACCAAGTCTCACCTGGCCCCCACCTTTCTCTGGACTTCTGGGAGGAGGTGGTGGCCGTGATGGAAACCAGGTGCGTGTGAGCTCAGGCTCCCGGGTGGCTCAGCAGCTGGCCTGGGCACCCGCTCCCCTGTGCCCTCTACAGCCCAAAAGTGCTGGGGACATACCATTGATGATCCGGGCCACCCGCCACAGCCGGAGCAGGATCAGGAGGCCGAGCGCCTCAAACTCATGCTCCCGGAACAGGAGGACTATGTCGAGGATGAACGAGAGCAGCACCACGACGGCATCCAGGATTTCAAAATTGTGGTGAAAGAATTCCAGGCGGAAGACGAATATTTTCAAGAAAATCTCCATCATAAAAATGACCAAGATGGCGATGCTCGTGTAGTGGAACACCTGAAGGGGAGAAAGCCACAGGCCAGGGCAGGTCACACGGACTGGCCAGAGGAAAAGTTCGCTCGGATGACAAATACCAACCTCCAGCCCAGGTGCGGTGCTGGGGTCTAGAGAGAGAGCTGGGTGTCACTGTGTGGCAGGTAGGCAGTGCCAGAACTCAGGCATCCGCTGTGCCCCCCTGCCCAACAACTCCGCTGCCAGGAACACATCCTACAGCAAAGCCTGCCCGTGCACAGCGATGTCCGATAGGATGTTTACGGCAGCGGTTTGCAGAACCAGGGATTTTCTGCATTGTCTGTGAACAATGTCAGTGTCATTGGAAGGCCCCCACCCAGTGAATGGTGGCACCTCCATACATGCACAGTTCCACGGTTAAAATCTGGGGCATAGCCAACCACACATACTGGTTTCCACTGGGAAAGACCAAGATGGTGGTCAGTGAAGAGGGTCCCCAGATCTCTATCATAAACACCTCGCTAGGGACACACCTTCTGTTTCTGGAGCAGAGAACATTAAAAGTGAGCTCGAACTTCGTGTGCCAGAAAGGAAATGCACAGACTTATGGGCATCATGTCAAAAGGACACAGCAGTCAGCCTGCAGAGCCTCACAGTGACCAAACTTGGGACAGTCTGAACATCAGAAAGGGTGACCAAGATCGACTGAAACACACTGAATGCAAAATAACAATCCATGCGTCCACATGGGATTGGAGAAAGTGGGGTGGAGAAAGCTCCTCTCATGGAAGAGCAGCAGTAACTAAAGCTGGGGAGAAGATGGAATCAGAAAATCACAATCTCGCAGCCCTCAGCTTGCTCATTGCCTGGCGCAAGGGTCATAATAATGCCTACCAGGGAAGAGGATGTTTGTGTCATGCCAAAGTACCACTAGGCAGGCTGTTTGTAACTGCAGAGGGACACGAGTCCAGGGACAGTGGCACGGCCCAGCACTTGCTACCCAAATTGAACGATCCTGCTGAGTGTCACTGAGTAGAAGCCCCGGCTTCATAAGGCACTCCTGAAGGTGCCATATAAAGAATGTCACCCACGCGTAGAGAATGCGTGCTGACGGAGCCTGTGGGCCTTGGAGCTAACTAAAGGGCCTCTTTGTCTGGATTTGTCCAGACTAATCTAGAACCTGAGACTCTACAGGACACTTGACTGGACTCTTCAAAAGGTCAGTGGCATGAGGAGGGGAGAAGGGTGGAGGTCTGGCTCCATGCAACAGAGGACATCTTGGGACAAGAGGAAATTCAAAGTGGTAAGGATACACCTGACCATTGACTAAGGTCTGATGGTTCCTCAGGAGAAAGACCATATTCCTGCCTGTGTCGAAATGTTTCGGGGAGAGGTGTCACTATGTGTCTTATTTTCAAATGACCAGGCAGAAATGCCTGAGCCCACGTGGATGCATACTGGTAACGGAAATCGTGCACTGGTCATTTTTCATAATTAAAATGTTGGGGGCTGGGTATGGTGGCGCATGCCTGTCATCCCAGCCTCCCAGGAGGCTGAGGCAAGAGGATCGCAAGTTCAAAGCTAGCCTCAGCAAAAGTGAGGCCCTAAGCAGCTCAGTGAGACCCTGTCTCTAAATAAATACTAAATAGGGCTGGGGATGCGGCTTAGTGGTCGAGTGCCCCTGGGTTCAATCCCCAGTACCAAAAAAAAAAAAAAAGAAAAAAAAAGTCGAGGGAAAAGTTAGTATGGCAGGTATGTTGATCCTACTAAGAAAGCGGGCGGGACAAGGTACTCCTTCCCCGCAGACCAGGGCCAGCACAGGAGGAACAGACCGGGCTGCCTCTGCCCTCGGCTGTTGGTAAAGAGAGGTATTCACACAGTGATTCCATTTTCCCTTAAAGCACGTGGGGAGGTGCCTGAAGGCTCGGCTTTCCTCCAGTAGCCCAAGGTTGGTGTCCACCGCCTGCTGGGTGAACATCCGGGGTGGCACCTCTAATTCAACTGACAGATGAGTCACTGAAGGGACTGCACAAACACCAAAGGAAGACAGGCGGACACTCCTGCGCCCGGGGAAGGGAACATGCATCCTGCCCGTGATTAGACGCTCCTGGAACCAGCGCCGGGCTCCAGCAAGCTGGCATCAACAGCTCGCGTGAAACGAGGTTTCCTCCTCGTAGAAAATGCTTCTCTCTCAAATTTGGAAAGGCAGGCATTTGTCCGGCCATTACTAAAACACCCAACCACTTCCCAGCAAGGCCCCGCTGGTCCCGGTGGGTGGCAGCTGCCCGGCTCCGGCCGGTGAGCTAGAGAAGCGACCGCCTCACCAACACCCCAGAGAGCCAAGACCCGCTACTACCTGGGTCGCGTAGTTGTTCTTGTCAGGCTCGATGATCTTCAGGTCCAGAATGAGCTCGGCCAGCACCAGGAAAGCGTCCAGAATGACCAGGCAAATGATGACGACCTGCAGGTCACGGGAAGGGCCAGAGACCGTGAGCCCGAGCGGGGCCCCGTCCACCTCTAGGAGCAGGCCTGGGAACATCTGGGTGAGACCGCCGGGCACGGTGCCGAGGACGGAGCGCCACTGCGATACCTTCCCGGAGGAGCCTGTGGGGCAGGTCCCCGAGGCCACGTGTCGCCCCTGCCCACCTCCTGCACCCCAGAACCTCTCTGCAGCTGCTCACTGCCCCTCAGACACTGCTGGGCTTTCCGTGCTCGCTCACCGTTCCTCAGGGCCAGCCCAAATCCAATGCCACTTCCTAGATGGCAAAAGCGTTTTAAAGTCCCAGTTTTCTATTTCTGGGGATTGCTGTTGTCTGGGGTGCACAGAACTGATCCTCGATAAGTCATCGGACATCCCACCTCAGGGCTCTGGGCTGGGAAGGGACTCCAGGGGCTGCCTGCTCTTCAGGTGGCAGTGACGCCACTGTACGCAGAGGCCAGCCTCTGCTTGTCGGGGAGAGGCCTGCGTTTCCTGGACAATGGGAGAGCTGAGTGGGGCTTTCTGACCCGCTGGAGGAGGCTCGGGGGGCGCCAGGGCGGAGTGAGCTGGGGGTCTCACTGCTCACTGGTGGGAACGGCAGCAACGGGAGGAGTCCCAGGGGACCCTGTGCGATGCCCCTCCTTTCTCAGAAAGCCCAGACCCCAGGCTTTGCCTCCTATGCTGCCAGATCAGTAGCCTCTGACCTTGAAGCTTAACCTGCCTTACACTGGCAGCGTCGCGTTGACGTTGACAAGTCTGGGCCTCTGCGAGAACGGACCCCTTCACGTTCTGGCCATTTCAACCTGTAGGTAACTGCGTGAGTGTGTGCCAGATGTGAGTTTTCACACACATTCAAACTCAGAGGCTTAGTAAAGATTCAAGCTTCTGGTGTTTTCTTTCTTTCTTTTTTAATCTTTGGTTTTATTTTAGAACCAAAGAGATCTGAGAGGTCTTTAAAAAAAAAAAAAAAAAAAAACTCAGGCATAGATATTAAGAATAGTCCCAATATTCAGCCCTAAAAAGGAATGAAGTGCTGGCACACGCTACGTCACGCCACGTGAAAGGGGCCAGACCCAGAGGACCACGTGTGGCGTGACTCCTTCCCTGCAGGGTCCAGAACGGGCACATTCAGAGAGAGGATGCAGACTGGTGGCTGCCTGGGGGCTGGGGAGGATGGGAAATGACCGCTCAGTGGAACTGATAAGAATGTTCTGGAACTAGAGAGTGGTGAGTTCCATAACACTGAGTAGACTACATGAATGCCACAGAATTATTTCAAAATGATTAGATTCATATGAATCTCACCTGAGTTTCTACAAAGTGAAAACAAAAATGAGAGAAAGACTTAAGACTAAGAAAGCCACAATGCCTGGACCCCAACCTGGCCCTGCCAGCCTCGATGCCCCAAATCCGCCAGCTCACCAGGTGGCACTGTGCCACCGGGGAAAATGCAGAGACTCTGGAGAAGCTGGTTGATCCCCAATCCTCCCCTCGAGGGCCGGGCCAGGCCTGTGGCTGTCCCAGGTCTCCTCCGCCCCTTGCCAGCACCTTCCAGTGCGGTGGAGCCTCCGTGACCTTAGGCCTCCCGCGTCCTCCAGAGAGAGCGGAGTTGGCCGTGTCTCCTGTCCCCAGGCGACAGGGAGGGTGCTGCCCATCGCGGCGTCCACAGAGGTGTGTGGGGGCCCGACTTTCTCTCCCTGGGTGTGCCACCCCATGTGAGAAGGGACAGCAATAGCTGCCACCTCACCTTGGCCACCTCAACACCCAAAAAAGGGATTCCAGGACCCTCGACCTGCAGTTCCTGCCATCAGAGAGCAAAGCCTGAATCCCTGCCCTCCTCCCATCTGGCTTCCCTGGTCCTCCACAGCCCCTCTCCCCACCCAAGGAGGTTGCACCTTGACCCCTGCGGAGAGCCCACTGCCCGCCACGCCCCTCCCTCGTCACCTCCTGCTGCGGGATCACTGCCCACCACGTGAGCCACGGCACCCTGGCCACCCTCCCAGGCAGCCGGCCCTTCCCTGCGCCGGCCCTTGGCAAACATGGCCTCACTACTTGGAAAGTGCCCCCTTCCATCCACAGGGCTTGTTCCCGCTCAGCCTTCCAGTGTCGGGTGACACATCACCTCCTTCTCCCTGGACCTCCCAGGGTCTCTGAGACCCTTCCGTCCCCCTGCGGAGGACTTCTCTCCAGTTGTAACCAGAATTTTTCTGGGTGATGATCCCTGTAATTCCTGTCGGTCTGCAGACTGTCTAATCCTCCTCAGTGAGGGCAGGGACAAGTTCACTGCTGTATGCAGTAGGTGCTCAATAAATGACTGTCACATGACTGAATAAATATCTTGATTTATTTCATGACAGTCCGTTGGCTTTTTCCTGATAGCGTCTCTGGGGTCCTGGCTCTGGGTGCCAGTCCCATCCTCCCGCAGGCTGAGTGGACTGGTGGTCCATTCAGGAGGCAGGGGACATCCTGAGGGGGCGGTCCAGGGCTCCAGGGATCCCCTTGCAGCTGGAAGGAAGCTGGCTCCTTCCCGCTGTTCCTGAAATCGAGGGTTTGGAATTTCAACCCCAACAAGTTAATTCCACGTTTCCCTCCCGTCACAGCCACAGAGGCGCCGCAGAGCGGCAGGGAGCGCCTGGTGCCCGTGGCTTCCCTCTGTGAGCTGGACAGGATGGGTGAAAGGAGGCTCAAGTCACTTGTTTCTGTTTTACCCTGAACACGGTGAGAGAGGGCAGCGGCCAGGGCTGCCGGCCTCTCTGCTTCCGGAGGGACCTGGGCTCCAGGGAGGACACCTGCAGCCCTGTCCCCAAATGCTTCCCTTGGGAACTGGACCTGCGAGGAGCGGTGGGCTCCCTCACTGGATCCCGCATTCTCCCAGACCCAGGATGTGCTTCCAGACACCAGCCTGCCCCGCTCAGGGCAGGGCGGGGGTCCCGGGGGCTGACCATACTCATCCTGCATTTGACCTTCAAAGCCAAAAGGTCCTGGTGACCCATGAGGCTCAGTTCCCTCTGCTCTTCTTTGAGGCCCAGGCCTCCCCCTGTTCTCCACATGGACACGCCTGGAGTGCGGTGCTGGTTCAAGCCAGGAGCAACTCTTGGCCTCACCCCACAAAGGGAGGCTGAGGACCATGGTCACCAGCCGGTGAGGCCGGGCCCTCTCGGCCTTGCTCAAGCTCAGGCAAGGCTGCCTTTGCTGATTTCACAGGACCGATTATTTTCCTGCCCCCCATGATTACCCTTTAATCTACTTTGCGAGTGTGTTAAGATCTGCGGGACATAAAAACCGCCACAGGTTTAAATGGGCATGTTCACCAGGTGCAGCCATGCTGCTCCCCAGCTCTGGGACACCGACCTCATCCCCTGCCACCCAGCAGCGGCTCCCGGTCCTGCGCCTCCTCACTGGGCCCCACCAGCCTCTTTTCTGCCTGTTCCAAACCTCTGCCATCAGGGGCCGCCGTCACCACGTGGCCTTGAGCATCTGGCTCGCTCACGTGGCCTCACGTTCTCAAGGTTCATCCCTGAGGCCCGAGCCAGAGCCTCGCTCCCGCACGTGGCTCAACGGCCCGTCGTGCGGATAGCCCGCACTTTGTTTACCAGTTCACCTGCTGATGGCCTTTAACTTACTTTTGGCTGAGGACTATTTCCTCCCTGACAACCTGGGAGCGGCCCCGGACACCCCGGTGCGCTCGGGGCTTCCTGGCAGGTGGTAGGCATCTGGGAAGGAACGGTCAGTGGCAAGGCAGAGGCGGGCCTCCCTGGCAGGCCTGGCGACTGGCAGAAGGCTCTCCCCCACCTGGGGCCTCCTGGGCCTCTGCCCCTCCTACCTGGAACCTGTGGGAGCTGAAGAGCTTCCTCAACGTGCTCCTGAAGTCGCGGGCAGGCCTGGGCACCGGCCTGGGTGCAGCCTCCCTGTCCCCAGCGTTGCCCTCCTCGGCCGAGGCTGGTCCGTGTGGGGGCTGCTGCTCCTCCTTCTCCTCCTCCTCCTCCTCCTCCTCCTCCTCCTCGTTCTCCCATTTCTTGTAGTTGATGTTCCAGGCGTGGTAGTCGTCCCCCACCACAGTGAAATGCCTCAGGAAGTTGCTCATCCTCTGGGCAGGAGCTACCTTGGCCCTGTGGGTGACCTGGGCGGGACAGAAGGCAGAGCTGGAGGCAGGGCTGATGGGGGAGCAGGCCCAGGTGGCCCCAAGGTGCTCAGAGCACCCTGAGCACAGCTACAGGAGTCGCAGTGGTTTCTGTGCTTTTATTTTTAGAATCCAAGGGCTCAGTGTCAGTGAGGCAACAGGAAACCCCAGACCCACCAGGCCTGTCCCTGCGGTCTGGCTGGCAGGAACCAGCGGAATCTGTACTAGGACCCTGTCACAAAATACCCACAGCAAGCCCAAGTGTAAATACCGGAAGAGCCGCCCTGCAGTTCAGACCTCACAGGCCGAAACCTGGAGGTGAGCGGGCAGGGTGTGGGGAGGGGAGTAAAAGTGTCACAGAAAAGTCGTGGGGCACTCTCTCCCTCCATGCCACAGATCCATCCTGGATGGACAGGGGTGGCAAATGGAGTTTGTCCTAAGCTCATTCAGTGCTGTTTCAATTACACTGACAGTTGCTTAAAGAGGAAGAGCTTCAAAGAAAAGCAAGTATTCCATCCCTTTACTTGACCCATCTTATCCTACAAGATATCAAATTTTTTACCAAGCAATATCTCAGGTATGAGTACAAGAGTAGGTGATTCAACAAGCAGAACAGGAAACGAGTCCAAAGAGACCCATGTCCCTGTGGAAACCTCCAGGTAAAGTGGTACCAGTCTACACCAGTGGGAACAGATTGGAGAAGTTAGGACATCTGCATTCACCATCAGGGGAAAAAAAGAAAAATCCAGTCCCTACCTCACACTATACACAGAGGAAATTTCAGATGCCTTAACACTAACAGGTAGATGTTAAAACTTAAAGCATCAGAACAAATACAGGCAGGTATCTTGGTGCTCTCAGGATAGGAAAAGATTGTGTAAATAACACAACACATGCAAAGTAGATTCGACTCTATCCAAATCAAAAGCTTTCATATGACATGCACGTGTATATACACAAACATGCATCCCTGCAAAATTAAAAGATATTCCCACAGACTTAGAGTAAATATCTGCGATGTACTTAATAATAAACAAAGATTTGCAGTTCAGAATATAGATAGAAAGAAATCTTATAAATCAAAAAGAAGAGGAAAAGTCACCGGGAAATGGATGTTAACAGGCAGATCAGGTTAAGAGAAGATGCAAAGGGCCCAATGCCTAACCTCACTAGTACACATCTTTTCACTCCTGAGATCGGCAAGAATCTTCAGAGTCTCCGATATCCAGTGCTGGGGATGGTGTGAAGCAGCATGGTCTCCTGAACCCTGAAGTTAGGAATGGATGCCAGCAGCTTCATTTGGGGAAGCAATTGGCATTGCCTGGTCAAGTTAGGTTGTATCTTAATCATCTAGTGATTCCGCCCCTTCACAGTGTCCAAAGAGAAACCCGTCCACACGTGCTCAAGTTGGTGATGTGTTCAAGAATCTTCACTGCACACAGTCATTCCCATAAACGGTGGGCCATAGGAAAACGCCACTTCCCTGTTCATGCGAGGGAATGCTATACAGCAGTTAAAAACAAAGAACTCACAGTAGATCCCTCCTTCCCTGGCTTTAGGCACCACATTCTCCTGGTTCTCCTCTGTCAGTCTCTCTTGCAAGATCCTTGAGAGGAAGATCTTATATTTAAGTACTGGAATTCCCAGGGCCTGGGCTCTGCCTACCTCTCTTCTCCATTTTTAAGTCCCAAGGGGATCTCACCGGGCACCATGGCTCTAAAAACCATCTCTAATTGATGATACGCAATATCACTTGCAGCCCCATCTCTCACCTGAACTCCAGACTCAATGGACAGTTGCAGGCAGAGCATCTTCCTTAGTTTCTAACAGGTAACTCATAGCTAGCACATCTGAAGCAGAACTAGTCATTCTTCAGCCAAACTGTCCCCATTTTAGTTTAGGACATTTCAGTTGTCCACTTCCTTAGACCCAAAACTCGAGCATCATTCTCCATTCTTCTCCCACCCAACATTGCCCAACTGTAAGTCCTTCTGGCTCTGCTTTCCAACTACATTCCAAAGAGGACATCTCTGGTCCCAGCCAATCGTTCCTTGTCCTCTGCTGCCTACCAGTAACCATCCTCCATACAGAAGTAGAGAGAACGTTCTAAAACCGAAATGAGACCATGCCACGCCCTTACCCAAAGCCCTCGGATGGGTTTTCACTGCACCTGGTCCCCCTTCCTGGACATCTGCCTGGCTCACACCCTCACTTAGTGCAGACTTCTGCTCAGACCTCACCTCCTCTGAGACCCCGTCACTCCCCAGTCCCATCCGTTTCCATGCCCTGCTTCTCTTCTCTTCATTACACTTCTGCTATTAGATCTTGCTTGTGCACTTATTATCTGACTCAACGCTCCGTAAGAGTGGGACGTTTCCCTGTCTTGTGTAACCGCACACCCAAATGCCAAGAACAGTGCTTTGCACTTAACACTCAGGAACACTCACCTGAGGGGCTGAATGAATACAGGAATGTGGATAGACCTTTGAACACGTTCAGTGTAAAATGAAGATGTGGAATAATATGAACAATGTAATGCCACTTAAGTGAAAATTTAAAATTCATGGAAAATATTACTATATATTGCTTTTGGATTGTGTAAAAAATGTAAGCATAATCATATAAGGGAATAGAATTTCTGCTTCTGTCCATGCTAAAGTAACTAGTAGTAGATTATCCCTTTTGCTAGAACAGATATAAAACTAGATGAAACATGAAATTTAGCTGGGCACAGGGGTGCACACCTGTAATCCCAGTGACTTGGGAGGTTGAGGTAGGAGGATCAGAAGTTTGAGGACAGACTTAGCAACTTAGCAAGACCCTGTCTCAAAAGAAAAAATAAGGGCTGGGGATGTGGTTCAGTGGTAAAGCACCCCTGATTTCAATCCCCAATACTTCCCCAAAATATTATTATCTCTGAGAATAGAGAATCACATGATTTGATCCCCACAATCACCCTGAATTTCGACCTGGGGGTATTTTCTGGACTATGGAGGTAAAGACTGCGTTCCAGGACTATTGAGTCTCCCTCTTTCAGGAGTACCATAGAAAAGGAAGCAGTGCAGAGAAGGATCTCCAAAAAATGGACTTTGACTGAGTCCTAAACATATAGAGCAGACTCCAGGAAGCAAGGAAAACATAACTTTCAGGGGTGGAGGGAACTCCTGGGCAGTTGTGAATTGAACAATGACCAGAGGTAACACACGGTTGGATTGGGGGATGTATGAGTTTCCAATATCCAGAATAGATTTTATGGGACACCTAAGCATTTGTAGAAATTCCAGAAAAGCAGGTCATAGAAAGAGACCTAATCTAAGCCTACAGTAAGAGCTACCGTAGACTCATCCCAACAAAACTTTTGAAAAGTCTTAAAAAGATCAAGCTGATCCCCAACTAACTGTTGGAACAAAACTCAACACTCTGTTGGGGAAGACAACAGCATATGCTCAACAACACAGAATACATATTGTCCAGCACATGATAAAAAATTACTAGATAAAGAAGCAGAAAAGCATGGTCCACAACCAGTAGAAAAATTGGTTAATAAAAAACTCAAAACAGACACAGATAAAAGAACTGACCAACAAAGACTACTATAAAAAATACATTCAAAGATTTCAAGGAAAACATAAATTCAATGAAGGAACAACAACTTGCAATAGAGAAAATGTAACTATGAAAAAGATTCAAATGGTTACTCTTGGAACTAAAAAATACATCTATGAAATGAAGAATCAATGGATGGGATTAACAGCTGATAAGATACTACAGAAGAAAACAATAGTTGTGCCCCATTTGTGTACAATGAGCCAAAATTTAAAAAAATTTAAAAAATAATTTAAAAAAAGATACTACAGAAGAAAAGATCATCAAACTTAAGGACAGAGCTAAAGAAAACATAAAGTGAAAAGAAAAATGGCTAAGAGCTTAAAAAAAAAAAATCCTGAGGGACAGTATTAAGTGACCTAACATGTTGGTGTCTGTTGTACTGAAAGGAGATGATAAGGAGATTAAGGAAGAAAAAAATTTGAATAATTCATGATCATGGTTCCGTCGGGAAGGGTAAATGCTATAGCAGTGAAGATGTGAGAATCAAAAAGTACTTGAACTCTCCCTGAAAAATATACTTTTACATTATTCAGAGATTTGATTAAAATATAACAAAACAAAAGATTAGCATCTGCCCGTTCAGGTTGAGGATTATGTAAGCCTTTGATAATATTTCATTCTTTTGTATTTTTAACAATTTTTTTTTCAAAGTAAGATGAAAAAATCTCTCTCCACCTTTGGTGCACACTCCAAGTTTTCTCCATGATAAGGTTCACGAGCTTAGAGAAGCTCAGCGTGCAGAGAGAAGACCTGGGCTGGGACACCCACTGTTGCGTGAAAGGGGGCATTTCAGAGATGGGGAGCAGGACTGGCTCCAGGTCAGTGAATCAGCAGCATCACACTTGGGAGAGAGGAGGAGGCACAAGCTCTTCGGCTCCTGGTCCTCTGACCTATCCTCTGTTCTGTGGGACCTTACACGTTTCTGAGCTCTAAACTCGGTCAGAGAACACCGCCTCTTTCACAAACCTCGGAACCCCTAACATTTTCTGGTTAAGTGCCTTGGGGAAGCCCCAGCACCTAAAGACTGCGGGGTGAGCTGAGGGGGGTGTTCAAGGGGTGCTGCTCCAAAATGCCACATCCAGGACTCCAGGCTGCCTCCCGCCCCCTCTCCCACTTTCTTCATGCACCTTGGGAACCTCAGACCTGAGATTTCCGCAGAGGCTGGAGACCAGAGGACAGCTATGAGCCCCGCGTGAACCCTGAGGGCCCCCACAGTCTCTCGCCTTCTGATCCCAGGCCGTCTCCAGCTCTCTCCTCACCTCCACAGTTTACTTCCTCCTCTGCGGCCACCAGTCTGAGCTGTCATCTCCACCACCCAGGAAGGCCACACGGCCTCCGACTGATCTGATTCGTCCAGTGCACCTGATTCTCCACCCAGCAGCCTGAGAACCCTCACCCTGAGCTCTCACTGCTGCCTGCTTCCCCCTGTAATGGCCCCTCTTTACTCTTCCAGTAAAAGTGCAAGGCCTCCCGTGATGTACGCAGCCCCGTGGGGCTTGGCCTCTCTCCTGCCCCACAGCCTGCTCACTGTGCTCAAAACGCACGGGTCACCCTGTCCCTCCAATGCTCCAAGCTGCCCCAGTCTGAGCCCTGCACAGGCTGTTCACTCAACTGGAATACTCTCCTCCTCACTCTGAGCTTGGCTCACTCTTACTCAGGCTTGAAGTCTTGACTGAAACACCACTTCCTCCCAGAGGTCCTCCCTGACCCCTGAAACCTAAATATATCCTCTCCCAGTCTGATAACCTCTGATCACCCCTGATCACCTTTGATAACTTCTGATAACCTCTCCTCGCAGTCTCCACTTTTCCTTGAGAGCCTTATCATTGTTTCCAACTGGAAATCATGTGGTGTGCCATTGACATATTTCTTCTCTCTCAGCGTTTAAACTCAGGAAGGTGGGGTCTGTGTTCCCTGAGCCTCATGTGACATCTGACTCGTGGTAGAAGCTCCTGCATACCTGTCAGCCAAGGACACTGGTACCCTGCCTCCCACACCAGGTCACAATTTCCCCCAGAAACATCACCTAGGGACCAGGGTTGCCTCAGCCATTTCTCTGCATGGTGGAAGCTCAGGGTGCTTTGCAAAAACCACATGTATATTTATTTCAGAGAGGAAAGTTTTCTTTCCGAAACCTTGTGACTGGTCAAGAGGCAGCTTTTAGTAATTTGGGATGGAGATATTTGTGGCACCCAGCAGGGCAGAAAATAATTCTGTTTTTCAGTCAAGACTGTCACGGCAGAAGCAGAAGAGTTCCAGAAAGAGGGTAAGGCACAGCTGACCAAGGAGACTGTGTGGCCCCTTGGCACTCAGGGGAAGGTGGTGGGTCAAGACACAAGAGCCCTACTACCCCATGCCTGGGTGGGGGCGTCCACTCATCCCCAGTGAGAAAGACCCTCCCATCCTCCACCTTTGCAGCCTCTGTGGAGTCCGCTCACCCACCTGCTGTCGGCGCCCTGCGATGCCCAGATCCCGCTGACACGTGAACTGCTAAAGGAGTCCCTTCGTGCCCTAAGCTTGGTGGAACTTTCTGTCACTTGCAACCCCAAGAATCTGCACCACAGAGTCACTGACAGGGACACTCCCCAGCTCCCTCTCCCCTGCATGAACCCCAGCTGCCCCACTAGCTCCCAACACTCCTGTCTCCCAGGCCACCCTCCTGGATTGAAGTCCAAGCCTCCGGTTCCTACTGGCTCGACGGCGACACCCCCATGGACAGCAAACTGAACTCATTTCTCCCTAAATCTGCTGCTCCTTCCAGTGGGTTCCCAAGGGCATGGCCCTGCCCCCACCTGGCTGCTGGAGCCAAGCGCTGCCCACTGTCCTGGGCTCCTTCCTCCCTGGAGCCTTGGAGGCTCCACGCTCTGGAGGCTGCACATGCCCCTGTGCCTCCTCTCCAGCTCTCGCCCCCCTGGACCTGGACCCCCAGCAGCCTCCGCCCTGGCAGGCTGGTCCTCCGTGCAGCTGGCCAGAGGCCTCCTTCTCCACCACGGTCAGGCTGAGTCTGGCTCCCTCCTGTCCCCACCCCAAGGCCATCTCAGGATAAAGAGCGAGTTGTCCTGGGCCTGGGCCGTCCTCGGGGGCCCCTCCTGGGCCTCGGTCTCCCCAGCGACTCTGGACTCCTCGGGCTCTGGCGTGCACCCACCGTCTGCTCCTGGGCCCCACCCAGACCCTGGGTCTGGCAGGCCCTTCTGCCCCTCTCGTCCCCTGTCCTGGGCAGAGATCTGCCTCCCTGGGAGGCCTTCCGGCGGTGCTTCCTCCATCTCTCTGCCCCTGGCCATGACTTCCGTGGTGCTTGCCTCCTGAGCTGGGCTGGGGACACTGGGGTGCGGTGGGGGTGGGCCGAGACCCTCCCTCCCTCGGGCACAGGGAGCACAGGCCCCAGCGCATCCCGCAGGAGGGGGAAGCCAGGAGGACAGACCTAGAAGGGGCGAAGGCACCATCTGCAGGAGGGGAAAGTCCCCAGGGAGGGCCACCCCACGACTGCAGAAAAAGGCACCTGTTTAGAAATTCTGGCCGCTCCCCATTCCCAGAGCCTGACAGCCTTCCGGGCCCATCTCCCCCTGCTCCCGCCCAGAGCTGCTCTTGGGGACTTGATCTGCTTACCAGCCCCCACCTGATCCAAGCTCCAGCAAGGCCCGGGCGGGGCAGCTCCTGCCTCCCGTGCTCCTCCTGAGCCCTCTTCCCGTGTGAACTCTGGCAGCTGTTGGAAACCAAGGCCTTCCTTTGGGGTCTTGTGGAGGGAGGCGACTCACCCCAAATCACACACTGCTGAAATCCACCCCTGGGCCGCCACGTGGAGACCACGTTCCAGGACCAACCAGAACACAGAGGGGTTGGGCAGCCAGTGACCGCAGATCCCCCAGCTAAGGGGGGATGGTGGGTTGAGCTGTGGTCCCCCAAGCTCACGCGTCCTCTGAATGTGACCTTACTTGGAATGTGGGACTTCACACATGTCATTAAGGATCCTGATAAACTCGTCCTACGTTCTGCACGGGTGTCCCTGGGACGAGAGGAGGGGACGCGAAGATGGAGGAGACTGGGGTGAGGCCAGGGACACCCAGGACCGTTGGCCCACCTCGGGGACCAGCCCCGGACGGAGCCTCCCCCAGCGCCTCCAGAAGAGCCAGTCCTGCCGACACCTCGGATTTGGACTTCTGGCCTCCAGAACCGAGTCAGAAGAAATCCCTGTGGCAGGCTGTGACACTGCCCCCAGGACACCAGCGCAGAGGCACTCTGCGGACCCCGCACTCTGTCCCTCCACCTCCCGGGACACAGATCCCACCTGGACCCAAGGAGAAACCGTGCTTCCCCAGAGGCCACCAAACCACCGGACAGACGTAGCGCATCTCTGCCACCGGTCCCAGCAGGGGCTCCCTCTGCGCCCAGCTTGAGGCCAGGCCCCCTGCTCTCGCTTGATGCCTGATGCCCCTGATGACCCTAAGAAGCAGGTGGAGTGGCGGGAGCAGCCTCTCCATCTGCAGGAGGGAAAACGGGCACGGAGAGGACAGAACCGGCCCGAGTCACTCGTGTCACACACCAGTGGCAGGTGATGGGACAGGGGCTGGGCTCCTAGAGACCCCCGGAGGCACGTCAACAGGAGTGCCCTCTGTAGAAGGGACACCAGACTTTTCCTTCTTTATTTTTTTTTAAGGAGACATGGTCTTGCTATGTGGCCTAGTCTGGCTCCAAAATCCTGGATTCAAGTGATCCTCCTGCCTCAGCCTCCCAAGTACCAGGGAATACAGTCATTTGGGAAAAAAAAAAAGTATTTGTCCTTCAGCTGTGCCAGGTACCAGTGTGCAGGAGGAAACCAGGCGAAGACGGGTTTCTATCAAAATTTATCCTAATGAGAGACACACGTGCATATGGACGCTCTCCACAGCCCTGCTAGGTCAGCCCCAAACCGGAAACAACCCCAAGCTCCGTGGCTAAATATGCCACAGTGGATCCATGCTGCGGGGGGGCATCCAACACAGAGAGCCGGGCTGAAAATCCCGATCCCCGCGTACAGGGAACACTGACAACCTCCCAGCCAAGCGGTTTCTTCTGAGATGGGCGGAGAGTGGGACAGGGATATGGGGTGGACAGCAACTTTCCCTTTGTTTTTTCCTATTCATTTTAACCTTAAGGAAGATCCAGGCTTTAAAGAATTAAATGGTGAGCTGGATGAGGCGGTGCATACCTGGAATCCCAGCAATGCGGGAGCCTGGATCACAAGTTCAAAGCCGGCCTCAGGACCTTAGCACGGCCATAAGTAACTTTGTGAGACCACGTCCCAAAACAAAGAATAAAAAGGGCTGAAGATGAGGCTCAGAGGTAAAGCAACCCTGGGTTCCCTCCTAGTTGAAAAAAAAAAAAAAAAAAAAAAAAAAAAAGAATGAAGCGACAAATGAATATTTAGTAGGGACAGGGAGAGAATAAACCAAATATTTATATATGACTCGAAGCCCTAAGAAACCAGAATAACAAAACAAAAAAGATAAAAGTCAAGAAAACTTTCTAGAAATAAAAGAGGACTTTTAAAAAAAATGCCATTTCTACAGGTTAAAACTGGTAGAAATGGATCATTTCATAAAGTCCAACCGAACGGATCTTTGCCTGTACACATGTGCATTAGTTTGGCTGCTTAGGCTGAGGACTTGTCTTGTGGAGTTGTTAAACATGAGAAGTAAACGAGAAATTCAGGCTCAAGACCTGGTCTACCTGCTTCGTTCCAAGACACGCTGCCGAGGGACAACGTGGCAGAAAAGATTTTTCAAAAACAAGAATGATGGTCACAGTAAGAGGAGGATCAGGCCCAGGCGTGGTCTCGCCATTCAGACGGGGACACCAAGGCCCCGCGATGTGGCGACCCACCCGGGCAGAGTCCGGGGGGACTCGGCCCTGGGTCTCCACCAGGTGGGCCAGGAGAACTGTCCCAGTCCCGCCTTGGTCCCGCCCGCCACTGACCCTCCTCCACCTCCTCTCTCCATCCTGGCCGAGCCCCCTCTCTGGCCGGGAGGTGTCCCCGCGCCTCCTGCTTCAGGAGGGTTCCCGCCTGGCCCGCCCTGGGATGCGCGAACCGCCTTCCACCAGGGAGCGAGAAGGTTTTTAAGGTCAAGGGACAGGAGCCAAGGACTGGGTCCCCTCCTGCGTCACCAGCGCCTCATCTGTCCTGTCCTGACTCCTCCCTTGCTGGAGGAGCCAAGGCCCTGCTGAGCCCCTGGGGGAGGCCTCTGGGCGCTGGCGCCTGGTGTCCGGGTGCCTTTTCCCCTTTACTGATTTTATTCTGGGCCCTTTTGCTGCAAAAAAGTTTCAGAAGTACATCTGCGTGCTGGCGGCTGGGGGCTGTCCTGGTGAGGCACTGGAGCTGGCTGGGCTGGGGACCCCTGCGTGTTCCTTTATTTAAAGCTTTTCCTTGGTGTCCCATCGATCTTCAATGGGAACAGCCAAAATGCCCTCCGAGGCCCCTGTCCCTGCTGCAGCCCTGCCCACTACCTGACCTCACCGTCTACCTCTCGCCACTCTGGCCATGCCGCCTCCATTCACCTTTCATACCAGGCAGGTTCCTTCAGCCACAGGGCCTTTGCACATGCAGCTTCCACTGCCTGGAATATGTAACCCTGTTCTCCTTGTCATCTATCTTCCTTTCCCTCTGTCAGTTCCCTCTCAAGCATCCCAGCTCACGGGAGCTGGCTGGGACTCTCCCACGGCATGTTCACAACCACCTATCTGGGCGACTGCGTCTGTCACCCCTGCCCCTGTCTCAGGGACACACATGGGAGGGAGGCTTGAAACCCTCCCGCAGGGGAGGCAAGGCGACTCGGAGCCCAGTTCACCTGCCCCCTAGGAGCCCGTGTTCTGAGGAATGCCTATTTTTAAAATCAGGGAAGTCTTTAAATAAGCGTAGAAGGTTTTCCTCCTCTGGGGCGGGGAGGAAGTAAGTCTGAGGCTCATGAAAACAAGCTTGTGCCCCTCGGCAACCAGCCAGCGGGAGGGGGCATCTACGGGCTGGAGCCCACGTGGCGCCCAGGTCCCCGCCTGTGCTCCGCCACCTCTCCGCCCTTCCTGATTTGACAGGCTTGGCTGCAAACCCAGCTCAAGGACTGTGAGGCTGCGTGGAGATGATGTCCACAGGAGTGGAAAGCCCAGGCCACTGGAACTATCTCCAGAGCACCTGCGGTGGTAGCCGCTCTCTGCAGAACTCTTTATGGCACAGGCAGGAACCCTGTCAAGGGGGCCCCCAAATGTCTCTGTTTACAGATGAGCAAACTGGGAACAGAGAGGCCAAGCAACTGCCCCAGGTCACACAGCCAGTGAGAAGTGGAACTAGGACTCCGACCAGGGCTGCCCAGCACAGTGCCATCCTCGTGCGTGACCCTTGTGATCACTGCCCAGCCTATGCCAGCTCACGGCGATGAAGCCCCACGCTGGGTGGGAGTTGGGCAGTACCCTGCAACGCCCTCAGACTTCACATCCTGCCTCCTGGCGCACGCTGACACGCAGTCTGTAGCTAATTCTACACTCACTAGATACTCGGACTTCCCATTTTATCCTCTTCTATTTCTTAAAAGCCTGGTGACCGCCCACTGAATGGATTTCAGGACCACCAATGAGTTTGAAAGACACTGGCCTAAGGGGAGAGGCTGCCTGTTTCCCTGAATGAGGGAGAAGATGAGAGAGAGGTGAGAGGGTCCAAGTCTGTAGCAACAGCCAAAAGGGCATAAGTTGAGCTACTGATTTTACAAAAGCAGAGGAAGAAAAATTTCTAGTTATCCAGCTAGAAATTAAGAGTTGTGCTAGGCTCTGTGGAGCAGGCCTGTCATCCTAGTGACTTGGGAGGCTGAGGCAGGAGGATTGCAAGTTTGAGGCCAGCCTCAGCAACTTGGCAAGACTCTGTCTCAAAATAATAAATACCTTAGGCGAGGTTGGGGATGTAGCTCAGTCGTATAGTGCCCCTGGTTCAATCTCTATAACCTAAATAATAAGGGTTGTCACCAGTGTGGTTCAGGCCCAGGGCCAATGTCTTGGTGATGCTTCAGCCGTGGGAATGACAGCTGGAAGAGTTCAGGGTCCCCTATTTCCTTCTCCATTTCACAGAGGGGCCCTGCTCAGCCCAACCGGTGGCTCTTAGTCTCAGCTGTATGTTGGAATCACTTGGAAATTTTAAAAAGTCCTAATGAATCTGCAGATTCAGAGATTCTGATTTAATTGACCTGGTTGTGGTGATCGCTAACGTGCAGCATGGGGAAGGCCACACAGCTGCACCCAGCGCCTCCAGACAGAATGAGCCAAAGGGCACCTAGGCAGCCAGGTGGCACGCGCCGCCTGGAATCCCAGGGACTCGGAGGCTGAGGGAGGAGGATCACAAGTTTGAGGTCAGCCTCAGTTCTACTTCTCACTGGCTGTGTGATGTGAGGCAAGTCACTTGGCCTCTCTGTTCCCAGTTTGCTCATCTGTAAACAGAGACAACTTAGTGGACTGTCTCGAAATAAAAAAAGGGTTGGGGATGTAGCTCTGGGGCAGAGCACCCTAATTCCCAGGCTCCCCAGAGGGGGCTGGCGGATGCCACTGTCTGCACTGGGCTGAGGAGTAAGGTGGACCCGGGGGCCCCTCGTTCCCACCGTGGAGCCTGCAACGTCCCGCTCTGTGGGCTGCAGCCAGGCCCCCGGCAAAGCGCTTCCCACGCCAAATCCTGACGCGTCCTCCACCATTACTCTGCAAGCTGGCGCCCTTGTCCCCGCTTTATGGAGGAGGAAGACCGGGGCTCAGAGGTGGGGAGAGGGACCCGGACAGGACAAGGGCCGGAGGGAGGCGTCCACGGTGGAATCACGCGAATCCACCACCGCGCATCGGGTCTGCCAGGGCGGAAAGCTGGGTCCCCTGCGCAGCGGCCGATTCCTTCCTCAAACCAGGAGAACCCGGCGGTGAGCAAGCTCCAGGAGCAAACCCGGGAAAGCGGCTTTCAGGAGGCGGCGGGTCTGCCGCTGCCCGGCGCCAGCCTGGGGGAGGTGACCCCGGGCTCCCCAAGGGCGTCCCCTGCAGGTGCCCGGCCTGGTGCAGTGTGACGGGCGCCGCCCTGATGCCCCTGGTCCCCGCACCGCCCCACCAGGCCCCTGCCCGCCCCTCCCAGGGACAGGGGCAGAACCAGCCCAGGACGCAGACCCGTCCCCTCCCACCGCGCCGCCTGCTCGGATCTGCATGGTTCACAGTTGCAATCGGAGACCGGAGGCTGTGTCCTCTCTCCTCCCGCCGGGGACAGGCCCAGCCTCAGCCTCGACCCGGCCGGCAACTCACTGGATTCCCAGTTTCGGCTTCACGCCTTTATCACCCACTCGAAGGCCCCTTTTCTCCGCTTTGACAGCGCTGGAACTGAAGCGCCTTTCGGTGGGTCTGGTTTGCGTTGTCGCCAAAAGTTCTATTTTTTCCCACAGTGCGGGGGTCAGACCCAGGAGCTGCCCCAGCCCCGCCTTTGTCTTCCCAGTACGTAAAATAACGGCGCAGGTACGATCAAGGCACCTGAAATGCTCAGAAAATAGTGCCAAAAATGACTTTTCCTTTTTATGGATTGCTTCCCATTCACCAGAGGACTACACTTGGGTGTGAACATCGGCACGATTCCCTTTTTGTTTTCCGGGGGAGGAAGTACCTGGAATTGAACTTAGGGGGGTCGGCTATGGAGCCGCCTCCCCAACCCTACTTTATTTAGAGACAGGGTCTCACTGAGCTGCTTAGGGCCTCGCTGTTGCTGAGGCTGGCTTTGAACTCACCATCCTCCTGCCTCAGCCTCCCCAGCCGCTGGGATGACAGGTGTGAGTCACCATGCCAGGCTCTGTCATGATTCTTGATACAAACTGTCACCTTTCTTCCAGCACAGCTGTGGGGGCTGAGCCAGTCCCCCGCACAGATGCCCCTGAGCCCATCCCGCAGGGGTCCTTTCTGGTTCACCTAACTTAATAGGAAACTGCAAACCAAAGAAAAGTCACTGCTGTTTCCCTGTTTCTTCGACACTTTGTAACTAGCGGTTCCTAGAACGCAAAGAGCACCTAACTCTGGCAGCCACTGTGCTAACCACAAAATCCAAGGCTGCGACCAGGCCGGGTCCTGCTGACCCTTTCGAGGCTTCTCGGACCTGCCACCCTTAGCTCTCGTAGCTTGACCCTCCGCAGCTGGCCTGGCCGGACCCCAGAACTCTGTGTAAATGCCGGAAGGGAAAGTCAGCACTTTCTTCCCCGCTTGCAACTTCTGCAACCAATATCCCCCAAACCCACCACCCTGCACCCCGGATATCAAGGTCAGAGCTCATCAGTCCTACTTGGATAGCCACTCAGGACAGCCATGTGATCTCGGAGGCCAAGCATTTGCTGTGAAGTCAGGCCGGGCTGACTTTTGATACCTCCCAGCTGTGTGATCCCGAGCAAGTGGCTTTACTTCTCTGTGCCCAAATACCTTGCCCTGTTAAGATGGAACGCTAAGGAAGAGCCCGGACGGCCTCAGCTTTCGCCTGGTGTCTGAGACCACTGTCTCCTTGGTCCTCCAAACAAACCTTCAGGGGTCGAGGTGGGAACTAATCTTTTTGTCACTTTCCAGATAAGGAAACTGGGGCAAAGGGAGGCAGAGGACCTGGCCTTGTGACTCAGGGTTGTGAAAATGGGAAGCTGGGGTTCAAATGGGTGGGCTCAGGCTCCCAGGCTGCCTGGAGGTCATGTAAGACCCTGCCACGATTCACCTCTGTGGCCATAGACAGGGTGGGAAGGCCCCGGGCAGGGATCTCTCAACCCTGCGGGAAACACCGAACAGAGCTATCCTCCGAGGCGGAGGCCCTTTGACGCTGCCGGACACCCCAGGGAACTCACCTTTACGTCACTGGAGGCCATCTTCCTCTGCCTCTGGGTCTGGAAAACAAGAACAGTGGTTTGCATCCCTCATCCTGCTGCTGCCCAAGCCCGGGCCTGGCATCCTTTCTACCAGAGCTGTTCTACGTTAAGTTAGTTTCCACAGAGTCTGAAGAGCGCAGAGCTCACAATGTCTGCAGAAGGACACGCATCCCGGACACGCCCCCCCAAAGAACTGAAGACGAGCTCGCCAACAAACCCCTGCTGGAGGACTGGGTCCACGTTTGGAGATGGCAAACGGTACGTGGTAGAAGTATTCACCATCTCTGAAAGGTGGGAGCCACCCGTACGTCCGTGGATGGGAGTGGATGAACAGAATACGGCATGTCCACGCCACAGAATATTACGCAACCATAAACAGGAATGAAGCATGGTCGGCTGCCAAGACAGAGGAGCCCTGAAAACACGATGCTAAGAAAAGGTGCTGCACACAAACGTCGCATGCCATGTGATCCCCATTCGTGTGAAATTTCCAGAATAGGCAAATCCACAGAAAAAAGGCTGGTGGTTGCCGGGGGACTGGGAGAAGGGAAGAGCAGGGAGTGGCTGCTTAAGGGGATGGGGTTTCCTCTTAGGGTGATGGAATGTTCTGGAGCTAGATACAGGAGATGGCTTGATGGCTGCTCGCTAGACTGAATTAGGAGTTCAGAATGGTTGACTGTAATGCTATGGAAATTCCACTCCAATGCCAAAGCCCGGCATCGTCCTGCAGCAAGGGTTGGGGGTCTGGGTAGTTGGCTGATGTGCATCTGAGCAGTGGGGGTTGCCCAGCCTGCATGTGTCGCTGTAGAAAGAAGACAGACAATCCCATCGCAGCACGGCGGGTGCAGGGCGGCCCCTTCCACGCAGGAGAAACACACGTGTGCTTTACGGAGTATTTTACGTCCATGAGGCAGCAGCCAGAGCGTTCCCAGCGGTCCTCCTTGGGAGCAGAGGGAGTGACCTGGACTTGGGCTGAGTAGCTGCCCACCTCCTCTTTGCTCCTGCAGTCTGCACTCCAGCAGTTCTAGATGGGCTGTCCTCCAGGGGCCTGCTGAACCCGGAGGGTGTTCGAAAGTGGAGACAGATGTGATGCAGCAGAGGCGACAGAGTGGGAGGAGGAGGAGGAGGGGGAGTCAGTAGGACAGGCCACCAGAGTGTCCCCTGAGCAGGCGGAAGCGGTGCAGACCTGGCAGCCCCTCTGCTGGGCCTCACTGAGGCTGACCACAGGCTTCTGATAAATGTGGGTTGTTTTAAGTCACTGAGTTGTGGTCATTTGATGGGCAGTGAGAGGAGACCAGGATGACACCCCTGAGCTGATCCCAGCACGCTGAGGGTCAAGGACACCCCCTATGACAGCCACCCAGGAGCCCCCTGCAGGGACAGATGGGTCTGTCCACTAGAGATGGACAGTTAGGTTGTGTCCAGGCTTTTCTTGCCCCAATGTGCCAACGAGGGACTCTAGGGGCCTCAGGCTCCTTTTATAGCTAAAGAAGTAAAATATCAGCATTTTGGAAAAACATTCACATACAAAGAAAAAGAAGCAAAAACCCCGCATTCTCCTCTCCCCAGACAGAGTGCGCACGGGCTGTCCAAGACGGTCCTGCCGGCTGGCTAGCGGAGCCGCTCTGCCCATCCGCACCAGATGGGCTCCATCGCCACAAACGAAGGGGAAGGGAAGACTGGGGTGCCCTGGAGACCCCCCTCCTTGAGACGGGAAGCAAGCACACCCAGGAAAACGCCCAGCTTCGCCGTTCAAGCAGTCGAAAACGTACAGCCCCCACGCTCTCCCTGCGAAATGAGGGGCAAGGGACAGAAGTGGGACGACGCGTGCCACGGCCTGGGGGACTCAGCTCGCTGCTGGGGATGCTGCTCTAACAGGCACCTGGCACCGGGGGCCAACTGCCTTCAGCGTGATCAGACCCTCCGCTTCATTTTGGCAACTGTGTTTCAAAGAAGTCACTGGACGGCAGAACCGGTGTTGACGCGCGTGCTGAGCAATGCCGACAGCTAAGTGCTGGGTGCCATCTGCAAGAGCCCCGCTCAGCGAGCAGCTGACAGGCGGCGGCCGAGGTCTGCACAGGGGTGGAGAAAGAGCTCTTAAGCAACCAGCAGGCAGAAGTGCAGGCTGCGCCCGATGCTCTGCTGGCGACTGTGCCCAGCTCTCTGACCCTTCCCTGGACGCCAAGTCCCAGGCTGGGTGAAGAGGCAGGAAAACACGGTTGGCTCCAGGGTGGGCTGATGCTTCAGCCCAGGCGAGATCTCGGCCCCCAGGGCTACGTGCTGGGAGGAGACGACCCAGTCACGCACTGGCGAGCAGGCGGGCCAGTGGCGCAGTCAGACTCCTGAGGAAGTGACACTGTCAGTTTCCTGAATTTCAAGGGCGCCCGTCATACGAAGACTGGGGGGAGAGGCCTCCCTGGGAAAGGGAGAGCGAAGAGCTCGGGAGAATGGGAGGCTCCTGCTGGAGCAGAGTTGCGGGAGATGAGCCAAGAATGGAGCGGGAGGATCGCAAGTTCAACGCCAGCCTCAGCACCTAGGCAGACCCTGTCTCAAGATAAACAACAAAAAGGGATGGGGATGTGGCTCAGGGGTTAAGCGCCCCTGGATTCAAGCCCCAATACCCCTCCAAAAATGGCCTGGGGCCCAAGTATGGAGGGCTGCTGAGGAATGCTGGGGTCAAGGGTGGCTGCGGGGAGGCCTGTGAAGATGGCCGCAGGATCTTGGGGTCAGAGTGGGAGCACAGGCCAGACTCGGGTGCTGGGGGAGATGGCGTGGGGTGGGGAGCCAGGCTGGCTGGAACCCAGGCTGGGCCACGGCTCGCTGGGCTTCTTCCTCCTTGCTCAGAAGTGTGGGTCCGGGAGGGCCGGGGGCCACAGAGGAGTCTGGAATTATGCAAGACTTAGTGCAAAGCTCGTCAAAACCCTGTTCGCACCAGCTCTCCCCCCAGGGACTCACAGGGGAGAAGTTGCTGGCCCCAGCCTTGGTTTTACTCAAGTTCCCAGTGGGGCTGTCCGGAAATACTGCAGCTTTGAAAGCCCCAGGCAACCTGAGGCTGCAGGGGCGCAGCCCAGAAGCACCTTCAGAGGGGCGGAGATGAGAGTGGAGAGGACACAGCTGGGTAGGAGGCTGGGGCCTGCGCCAGGCTAAGTTTACACCAGGCATCTCATCCTCAGCATCCTGTGAGGTAGGCACCAGGCTGAACCCCACAGGGCAGATCAGGAAACTGAGACACAAAGCGACAAAGTCACACGGCTTAGCCTGCAAGATCCCCTGCGCCCGGCAGGGGTGCCTCCTGAGGGAAGGCTGGAGGTTCCTGGAGGGGGCTGGCCCAGAGGAATGCCCCCTCTCGCCAGGAGATCACCCCAAACCTAGCCCACCATTCTTGTTCCTTGGCACCCCTGACCCCAAGAGGTGGGTGTTCAAAGCATTTCCAGGTGAAGGATCTGCAGCCCGGGGCTTCCTCCTGCAGGGATGGGCGCCGGCTCAGTTCAGCCTCCTCCTCCCTTCCTTGGAAGGAAGCACCCCGCCCACCTTCCCTGTCCTGGGCCAGTCGCCCTGGGCCTCAGGGGGCTGGGGCAGGGCAGAGGGACCAAAGGACCAGGGCTGCACACAGACCTGGCTGCAAGTTCAGGCTCAGCCTCCAGGCTCGGCCTCCTTCGGCTGGGCCTCCAGGAGTCTCGGCGTCCTCACCTGTGAGAGGGAGACAGTGATGGGCCCGGCGCCACCTGTTGCTGCCCTGCGGTGATGAAGCGAAAGCGCCCGGCCAGGTCGCGCCCTGCGGGAGAGGACGGCTCCCGGACGAGGCCGCGGCGGGAGGGCTGCCTGCAGGTGCCGGGCCCGCACCCGGCGACACAGGGTCCCGGGGTCCCTCCCCGCGCGGGGCCACGAGCACAGGGGCTCCCGCGGCGAGCACGCCACCGGGTGCGAGGGGTCCCGGCTCCGCGGAGGCTGGGCGGGGCAGCAGGGCGCGACCCCGCCGGGCACTCACCGCGCGTCCGCGGCCACCGCACGACTGGCAGCCCCGGCTCGCCGCGCCTCCCTCCCTCCCTCCGCCCCGCCCCGCCGCCTCCCGCAGACGGACAAAGGTCCCCCGGTGGCGGCGAGTCGCGAATCACGGGAATCCCGGCCCGCGGCCGGGGAAGGGGCGGAGGAGGGACGCACTTCCTTCCTCCGCGGGGAGGAGCGAGGCCTGGCCCCCCGGCCTCGGCCACCCCTGCCTCCCGACTCCATGCAGGGGGCGGAGAGTGGCAGAATGTCCTAAGGGGGTGGCCAAACTCGAAGTCCCCAGGGCTCCCCTTGATGGGCTGAGGCTGGAGGAGAGGAGGGGGCGCCCTGCTCCAGGGCTGGGGTCATCAGAGGAGGCCCGCTGGCTCCTGTCCCCCTGGGCCTCCAGTTTGTCCTCTTAGCTTGTCTTCTTCAACAGACCACTGGTCCCAGGCTCCCAAGGGCGGAGGCCATCTCCTGCACATCTCTGTGCTCCGGCTTACTCATGGGGGACACAGCTCAACTCCTTGGGGTGGCATGAGTTTCCTATTGCTGCTGTAACATGTTGCCACAAATCCAGTGCCTAAAACACCACAGATGTGTTCTCTTACAGCTCCGGGGACCTGGACTCTGAAGTGGCTCTTACAGGGCTGAAAGCAACTTGCTGGCCGCCGTGTGCCCCTGGAGGCTCCAGGGAAAGCCAGCTCTGCCCGGTTCAGCTCAGAATTGCCTGTGTTCCTTGTCTCCTGACCACTCAGTCCCACCTCTGCTTCCCTCTCTTAGCCCCTTCTGCCCACCTCATAGGAACCCTGTGATTTCTGTAGGGGAGGGAGGTGACCACTACTTCCCCCTTGGTTCTTCTGTGGACTTTTTGACTAGATCTGGGAACCCAAGAACTGGTTGTCAAGAGAAAAGCATGAGAGTCATATCATCTTCACACATGCATGTGATCTTCCCAAGAGGGTGAAGTGTGCAGAAATGACCAAAGCATGGCGTTTTCACAAAGGAACGTCAGGTCAAACAGAACTCTAGGGACATCGCTAAGAGATATGTGGAGGGGAGGCGATGTGGAAGCTTCTGGAAGATAGGGGTTACTTCAGAGAGCTTGTTGATTCAGGCCAATTGTAACCCTAATTACCGGTTTCTGGGGACTAAGGTGCTTTCCCAGCTTTGGCCTGAGAAGGACATTCCTCCTAGAAGAATCTTGATGGCGTGCTGCTGCATGTAGGGAAACATTGGCCAAACGGCCCCTTCTCAAATCACAGATCGCAGGTGACTGGCCTTCAAATAACCGATATTCCCTCTTTCCGTATTTTGAGGTGACACATCTTTCACGCCTGGGTTTCATCGGCCCCACCGGCACAATCCAGGACCCTCTGCCATCTCAAGATCCTCTGCGTTTTCAACAGGACAAGGTCCCCTTTATCACGGAAGGCGACAGACTCACGGGTCCTGGGATTTAGGACTGGATAGTTTGTGGGGCTTCGCCCACCTCCCTAGCGATGTTTCCGGTGGCTTCTCTCCTATGGCTTCCGCTCTTCCCAGTGCCACTGGGCAGCAGACTTTCTTAAGGCCATCTCCCCGTGACGTCTCCGGCTGTTATTCTTACAGCTGCCTCCCAGACCCTATGGCATGGTCTGGTCCATTCTAAACGTCTTACATTTCATCAAAAGCTCTGCTCTTCCCCCAGGGCCAGTGGACAGAGCGGAGAGGGTGCGGGCACTGTTCTGCCCCGAGGTCCCCACAGTGGGACTTTCCTACGGTGGGGAAGGGAAGAGGGAGAGGGCGGAGCCACCCCTCACCTGCCAGCAAGCTTCTTGGGTCCTGCTGGTAGTTACAAGCCTAGTACAGGCAAGTGGTGGCCTCCACAGGCTAAGCTTGGGCCCTGGCCCCACCCCCTGCCAGATTCCTCTTTCCGGATCCTTCCCAGTGACCGTCTCTGCACCACACCCCAGTGGTCCTAGCAAGGCCTTCAGCTCCCAAACTCAGCTATGTCCTGGGGCCTCCAGTAGGGATCTATTTCCATACTTTTGGGGACATAGGAGCCCACGGAGCGGTGTAGTATTTCTGGAGAATTTAGTAATGTCTTCAACATTGCCATCTTCACTGATATCTTCCTGTCTTCTCAGGAGACAGGAAAAGATCTCAACTGTGCACAGAATTTGGCACGTGGTAGGTGCTTTACATTTCCATTGCATAAATTAATGAGTATCGAGCATCAGAAGATAGATGTACAATTATTGCTATGATTCAACACAATACTGAAGATTCCAGCCAACACAATAAAACAAGAAAGAAGTACAAAAATTGAAAAGAAACTCTTCATTCACAATCATTGGACTTACCACCAGAAAAATCTAAGAGACCTACATATTATTGTGCCACTGGGTAGCAGGCCCTTTCTCGATACTTCCTATCACATGGAGGAATGGCCTCTGCCCTCACAGAGTCCCATTTTGGGGAAGTGAGGCCAACCATCCTTAGGGCAGAGTAACCTGTGGTCCACAGAAAGAATCCAGAAGGCCCAGGAACTTGGGTGGGAAAAAAAAAAATTACCTCTTTATTTTCATTAACCTCTAATTGAAATTTAGCATTCTCTTTCATTATGAATGTAGGCAACAAAACCTCTGTTGCATTTGCAATACCAATACTTTATATCAAACGGATGTTTTTGAGATCATATCTCAAAATAGTACTTGTGTTTACCACTACAAAGTTATAAATTATTGGCAGCTGACCTCACCGTTTAATGCATCAACCAAGAACTTCATGTATTTATCCTAATTTTAAAAATGAACTGGGGAACTTATTTCAAGGTAACTTTGTAACACAATGCATTGAAAAGCATTACTCTGAGAAGTGGCTCAGAGGCTTCATCAGATGTCAACAGCCCCAGGTTACAAAAAAGACTTAGGAACTGCTTTAGAGGAAGGATTTATTCTGCTTTGGGCAATGCCATCCGTTCCTTCCCCAGGGAGTCCCTGCCCCACCCCCAGCAGTGAGCCCAGTTTGCTTGTCAGTCATCATCTCAGGATTCTCTAGGTGTCCTGCTTTTTGATGTTCGCAGAGCATTTCAAGGAAGATCTAAGCCCACTCCTAGGGAATCTGTAATTGCTGTAAGTGTCCCAGAACATCTGGAGCTGGGCCTGCAGTCCAGTTTGGACATTATGCAGAGGGAAGAAAGGGCTTCCTCTGCTGGTTTTGGTTTCTCTGGGGCAGTGTTTTTAGCCTCTGGAGTTGACTACTTCCCTTCCTAGGGCATAAGCCAGGTCCTGCTCTAGGAGAGTATGAGAACATGGAAAGGCAGAGAGAGAAGTAGGAGAGATTTCAGCCAGGGGTGGGCAGGGGCTCTGTGTGGGTTTCCAGAGTTGCATCTGCTGTCTGGGTGCAGAAGCGCCTCTCGCAGCAGACATGATTCATCGACAGCAGTGAGAGCCACATGACGGGGTCGTATGAGGCTTGGGTACTTACTTGCGACAAGGCAGCTTTGTTAAAAGTGCATGTTGCTGGGGCTGGGGCTGTAGCTTGGTGGCAGAACACACTTACCTAGCATGCATGAGGCCCTGGGTTTGATCCCCAGAACTGGAAAAAAGAAAGGAAAAGGGAGTGGTTAACTTGATCCGCTTCTTATCACACAGAAGAGCAGAAGGAGCATAGGAGCTGGCCTCAAGGAGGCCCGCACCCCAGTCCTGCTCCGTCCCTTCCTTTGCTGGCTGAGTGATTTTTCATTAATTTAGTGAATCATGTTTGAGTGTCAGCTAGGAGTTGGGTACTGAGAGCACGGAGGTGAACCAGACAGGCAGCTCCCACCTGCCCTCATCCCACCCACTCCACAGGGAGGCAAACGAAGACCCATGACAAAGTGAACAGTATTCAGGCGGAGCGAGCAGGGGGTCCTGGCAGAGAAGAACAGAGGTGGGGATAGAGATGGGGACCCATGGAGCTGTGGGGCCAGGGAAGGGCTTTCTGAGCAAGTGACATTTAAGTTGATATTAAAAGGTGAGGAGGAGCTGGCTGTGAAGAGGAACAATCTTCTAAGCTGAGGGAACAGCACGTGCAAAGGACCTGAAATGGGAGGGAGACCCCACAGGAGACCTAAAGGAGGCCAGGACCCCGGGGGGCATCCTGGACTGCAGAAGAGAGGAGAGAAGTAAGGCCTGAAGCAGGCAGGGGCTGCAGGACTGGAGCCCATGCAGAGCACAGGAAGCTGGGGGGCGAAGTTGAAGCAGCGGAGGGACAGGTTTGATTTTTTTTTTTAATGTAAAATGCACATAACATGAACACTTTAACCATAATGAAATATGTAATGTGGGTGGCATTTAATGCATTCACAACATTATGTAGTCCCCACTACTACCTAGTTCCGGAACTTTCTCATCTTAAAATGAAACCCTGGACCCATTAATCAGCTACTCCCCATTCCTGCCTCCCTCTAGTCCTGAGCACCGCTAGTCGGCTCTCCATCGCTGTGGATTTGCCTCTTCTGGAAATCCCACAGAACGGCTTCACGTAACACGGGGCCTTGCCTCTGGCTTCTTCTGCCCAGCATGGGGATTTCTGGTCCACCACGCCCGGCTTCATTCCTCTCAGGCTGACTCGAGTCCCTTCGCCCAGACACACCAGACACACACATTTTGGTTATTCATTCACCCACGGATACAGTCTGACTTAAAAAGACAACTCTGGTTGCCGGGTGGGACTTGGTTGCGTGTCGGTAGCAGATGCCGATGGCCTGGACTTGCCTTGGGACCAGGGAAGGAAGAGGGTGACAGCGATGCCTGTGGGAGACAGAGCCGATGGGTGGGAACTGGGGGTGCACCGGCAGGGAGGGGCGGGGCACAGAGGTGTCGACCAGCCAGGAGGGGCCTGGGCGGGGCTGGCCTAGCTGGTCCCAAGTCAGCTTGGGACGTGGAGGCGTCGCGTGGGTAGCAGGTTTGAGTCTGGAGCTTGGCAGGGCAGTTTGGCTTCCTCGGGGCACAGCTGCTCTTGAAAACCAGGGCTGGGCTGAGATCCCCTCTGGAGCATGGACGAAGGGACCCAGGACTGAGCCACAGGTGGAGCAGGTGAGGAGGAGGCTGCACAGGAGGCGGAGAGGAACCAGGGGGCGGAAGGGAGACTGGGCAGGTGGGGACCTGGAAGCCAAGAGAGGAGGGCTCCTGATGGAGGGGGAGCCGTCTGGTCAGGGGCAGGGCAGCACTGGAAAACACCTGAGGGTCAAGCTCTCTGCTCTCCTGGGTTCTTCCTGCCCCTGAGGGCCTCACAGTGGGGAGGGCAGTGGCCCCCGTCACCTGGGGAGTTGGCAGCAGTGCCTTGTTCCACCTGCTGGCTGCTCGTGGAAACTGCTCTCCACAGTGTGGTCGGCCCCCTGGAGATGGTTCCACCAGGCATCCTGGGGGACCACCCACCTTCTCTCCACCCAGGGAGGCCCACACCCAACTGGGGCCCTGGTCCCCTGGCTGCCCTCTGTCTCAGGAGAGGGCTGGTGACCCTCTTCTCTGGCCAGTGAGCCCTGAGGGCAGGTGCTGGGTTTCTGGGTGTTTTCCTGCCAAGGACAGCAGGGCTGAGACAGGAGGAGCCCAGGTCCCGGGAGCAGCTCACTGTGTGCTTGCTGGCTTCTGGTTTTGAGTGGGGCTCCTCTCTGGGGTCGATGACGGGTCCCAGCCCCACCCACACACTGTTGGAGTTGGCTCTGATCAGGGCCCAGGTCACTCTTTCTGCATGGGGACCCACCCCCACCTCCAGGTCTGTCTGGTGGAACTGCTCCTCAAGGTGTCCCCTCTTCCAGCGGAAATGGGACTGGAGTCCAATCAGGTCAAAGGATGGCACTCCCAGTCAGGGTTGTGATCGGGACTCTGCAGTACTTCCTCAGGGAGCACCAGGGGCTGGAGGGGCTGGAGGGGTCCAGGCTGGGTCTCCTGCCGTCCCCCTCCTGCAGGCCCTCACTGCCTTCTGGTATGTCCTGCCCCTGCAGCCAGCCTGAGCTGGTCTCTGCTGTTTGCAGCAAGGAGCCCAAACCAGCCAGGAGGGGAGGGAGGTCCCTGCTGCGGGGAGCACACAGCCGTGCAGAGGCGGAGCTGGGCACAGTGGCCTCAAATCAGAGGTGGCAGGAGGAAGGGCAGAGTTTCCAGAACATCAGTGGCTTCATTGAGTTCTTTCTCCTGTCACAGGCTGGAGGCACGAAGTCCAGGACGTGCTGGGGACGCTCACACCCTCCAGCTCATGGCTCTGCCATTCCCGGGTGTTTCTCCTCCTGGCAGCAGCGTCTGTGCCTCAGGGACAGTCCCAGGAAGGAATAAACAGAGGGCAACAGATGCAGGTCAGTGTCTCCGCCAGGAGGTTCCCAGAATGGCCTCCCAGACGGGCTGACCCACCAGGCCAGTGGAATTCCGGCGGGAACCCTTGGCTGAGACTCCTCTGCTGGGACTGCCACGGGCAAGAAAGGACCAGACAGCCCTGGAGCACCGAGGGCAGAGGCCTGGGGTCAGGCAGAGCTGCTGATGGAGACCAGAGGCCCCTCCCTGAGGAGCTGGCGAGGCCCTGCCTCCCACTGCCCCCAGTGCTCGCCTGGCTGTGGCTGGTTGGAGCACAGCGGTCAGGCCTGCTGGCGTCACCATCTGGGCCAATGGGGAGGACGCATTTCCTAATCGCTGCGGGGCCTCGAGCAGCGTTTGTCCACGTGTGCGCAAGGCCGGCAGCGCTGACGTGAGCTGATGAAGACCACCCTGCTGGGCCCCGGAGGCCAAGTCAGAACCCGGGCGGCCAGGCCTGCCTCTGCATTGTGCAGGGAATCCCCATGGCACCCTCTGTGAGACTCAAAGTGGACTCTGGCCTTTGAGCCGATCCAGAGCCCGCTACCAACGTGGACTTTTCAGTGACCGTCACGCAGAGCCCTTCCTTCTGCGGGGGTGTTTCAGGCGTGTCCAGCTCTGTGATGAGACGGGTGCCCTCTCCATCCCCCCTCGTGTCTTCCCTCTCAGGAAAGCACAGTGGCTCTCGCTTAGCTGAGGCTCCGGTGCTGTGAGCTGGACTCCGGTGCGGACTGTCCCTCAGTCCCTGCCACGCTGACCATCCTGTCTTTAACTGGAACTTGCAGGCACGTGGACTTGTCGCTCACACTAAATGAAGGGCCTCCATCCTTCCTCACGGCCCACCAGGCCACTCCAGGTGGATCTGTCCTTCGTCACTGCTCCAAGTCACAGGGATGGCGGCGTCCCGCCCATGCCTCCGCTCTGGCTTGCAAAGCCTCTGCTTCCGCGCTCCCCTCCCAAGGCCTCTTCCGCTCACCATGCTGGGGTGCTTTGTACGGATCTCGCCTCTTTATTAAGACGTATCTCAGACTTCAAAGAATGATCCCGTAAGGACGTTTCTGTCTTCACCACCGGGTTTGGGAGTAAAATGATTTTACTGAACCCCAAAGCTTGCATGCCCCGGTGGCCTCTGCTTGCTCCCGGGGTGCAATGCTGACGGCAGCATGGACGCCTGCCCAGGCCCTGCTCCCGAGCCCGCTGTGATCCTCGCTGCCTGCTCAGCCCCTCAGAAGCATCTGCCCGTCTGGGGCGGCTCCTTCTGTGCTGTCTCCATGGCACCTCCTCGGGAAAGCCGCCCACCTCCCCTAACAGGGCTGGCGGGTTATCTCCCCGCACAGTGGTCCACCCAGTCTGATTCTTGGTTGAAAGCCCGTCTCTCCTGCCCAACTGTGAGCCACGGAGGGCAGGAACCTCATCTTCCAAGGCCTGTGCCGAGTAGCTCCCACAAAAATAGCCCCAGTGAAGAAAGGTGCTAACCAGGTGTGTGCGTTTAAATATCCATCACTTGAGAAACACTTGAGTGCATACTATGTGCCTTGAGAAACACTTGAGTGCATACGATGTGCCTTGAGAACACTTGAGTGCATACTATGTGCCAAGTGAGCATACTGATTTTTGTTTTCAAAATGCACCACTTGGCTGGAGAAATCACAATCTGTGCCTGTTTCCTCATTCATCAGCAAAATGGGGACAAGAGTACCCCTTGGGCCTGGAGCCTGCAGAAGCTACTGCTGGGACAGGGCTCAGCATGCACCTGTCACAGGTAAGTGGGGCTGGAGGCAGGCCAGAAGGGCCAGCTCAGCGCAGGAATAGGGTTTGCACCAAACAGGACGTGGACCTGGCCAGGACTTGCTGGACTTTTCCTTGGACTCTGGCCAGTGGTGTCCAGTTTCTTGAGTGGGCACTGGCCACACTGCAGGCTGTCATCGATGCTGCTCAGGACAGATTACCAAAGCCAGTGCTGTGGAAGGTGCTCAGTGCCTTTCCACCCACATGCGGAGGGTGCAGGGAAGCCTCTCCTCTGGCTGCGGGAGAAGTGGCGGGGAGAGGAAGGGGCATGATAGAACGGTTCTCTGACACACGTACACCTGCTGCTGCCAGCGGGGGCTGGGTTGGAGCACACAGGTGACTTGCGACAGCTTTTCTGGAGGAACACCCAGATGCAGGTCCTTGGATGAGAGAGGCATTGATATGTGGAAGCAGTTTTAAGCCATTCTGTTGAGAAGCTGCATCATTTCTCTTTGCTGAACTAAGGTGATAGAAAATCCAGAAGCCCATTTCAGCTGCAAACCCAGTTCAAACTGACTGAAGTGATGAAGGAATTTTGTTATTTAACTGGATTAGTGGCAAGTGAGTTTCAGGTATGGTCTGATCAGGCCTCTGGCTGGTTCTCTGTTCTGTTGGTCCTTCTATTTTCCTTGGGTTGATTGTCCTCAGGTTAGTTCCCCTCCTTTTTGATCAAACCTAGAAATTTTAACTATTGATTTAGAGAAAATATAGCATTTAGAGAGGAATGCAACATCCAGAATGTGTCAAACACTAAAACCAGGTTTCCTCAAAAAGGAGGGACAAGCTGCAGAAGGCAGACTTCAGACAGTGAAGAGACTTTATTTGGATCCTTTTGAACCAACTGTTTAAAACAAAACAAAACAAAACAAAACAAAACAACAACAACAAAAAAAAAACAAGTAAAACCACCTAGGAATTTCAAACACTGGCTGGGTATTATGTGAGGGTATTACAGTTTTTTTTTTTAACATGACAGTGGAGTGTCTTGACACGTCATACAGCCTGGATGGCGTATGACTTCCCGTCCTTGTGGCTGGACATGATGCGGAGTCCACTGGCCGTGTGTTCACATGAGCACAGGACAGTGATGTACCGAATGGTCCACTGTCTTTCCCATTCCCATCCCCCTCCCTTCCCTTCATTCCCCTTTAGTTTTTTTTTTTTTTTTAAACCTGTTAATTATCAGCTTTATTTTAAAATGTACAAATATTCTGACATGTGGAACTTAAGCTTGATGGATTCTTGAAACTCCACACAAAACTGGCACACCCAAGAAATCCATACCAAATTAATCACTCATAGACTGCTAATTCCATCCACTAATTTAACAATACAGTATTCAGGATAAATTAAAGGATTTAATATTAACACTTTTAAAAACAGTCACTTGTAACATGCTGCTATAATTAGAACAGTTTTTGGGTTATTGATACAAGAAATTTCAACAGCAAGCTTAAAGCTTTCTGAAAACATAAAAATTGAGACAATGAATTGATGCAAACATACTACATGTGAGAAAAATACTCTTCTTATGAATGTTAATACTCAGCTAAGTATAATCACTGGCACTGTGACTTGAGCCAGATTTTTAAATCTGGATTAGCTTAACCAGGGGGAAGGCTTCCAATGGAGGAAGGAATGGGACTCAAAGTTGGAATATTTGAAATTCTAGGGACAATGAAGAGACCTATTTTGGGGGAGCAGAGTTACATATCAGAACAATAGGAAAGTATTTTAAAAATTAAAATATATGTTTCAAAGTATTTGCATCAGCACCTCATGGTGAGTTGAAACTTCTTTAACAAGGCCCAATCTGAAAAATGCATATAAATGAGAATTTAGAGAGCCAAGACATGCCTTAGTCTTGCTGAGTGCAAGGCTATGGCTTTGCATTTTGTTCAGGGTCTCGACTAAATTGTAGGGACTTCAGAAATAATAGTCTTTTATAAAAAAGATATTGCTTATCTATAATAAATGATTTTAGTTAAAAGGTTTGACCAGGTAAAAGTTCATGAGCAGTGCACTGACTTTCAGGTTTTACCTCTCAAATATTCCTGAGAAAACAGTAAGAAAAAAGCAGCTTTCCTCACTTTCTAAGAACTCTTTTTCAGACTTTTCTAGATGAAATACACAGGCAATATTGCAGCTAAGGGACAAACTGAGGGACTGCTTCCCACTTAAACCAAATGAGAAGAAAACTTAGAACGATCTGTAAAAACTGCAAGGCAAAATGCAGCTCAAAACTGAATGGAGCAAGGGTCCTTTGCTAAGTGGAGGATGAAGTGTGATTACCCACTTGAAGGTCCCATTACATTGTGAGTGCAATTCAGTTTGGGGAAAATAGTTTAATGTATCTCTCAGAAAAAAATAGTTTATACTTTGCATCACAAACAAAACAGTGGTTATGATGTCCAGCGCCACCAAGCAACTTTCATTCTGTCCCATACTGCTGAGAGCGAATCCAAGGCAGGGCGGACATCCAGGATGGTGAACTGGTAGTCCTTGTTGACTTCGCCACCATCGTAGTAATCTATCACATATCTAACTTCCGTGCCACAGCGGTTGATGATCCAATCATGCCTGTCAAAGGGCAACTCATACCCCATCCAGGAACGAATTCTTGCCCTTGGTGAATACTCTTTTGCTTTCCCTCCAAATCGGATCAATGATGGACCACAGGGACACTCCGCAGCATGAAGAGCTTCCCACTTCAAAATCTCCTTCCAAGCCTGTTCGTTGTTCTGATTGTGAATTCTAATGATATTATACATATCTTTCTGACTAATATCCTCATCCTTCCACTTCCACCCTTTCCTCAACATTGCATTCCAGAACATCTGTTCAGAAGGATAAACCCACTTTTTCTCTGAATCTGCTCGTGGAATGGATGATTCCTCTCTGACGGTAGACAAAGGAAAGGGCTGATCTGGAGCTGGTGTTTGATTAGGTGGTGGCATCAGATTTGAAGGATCCAGGTTCTCCTTATTCTTAGCAGGAGCGCCTGTAACAGGACACTCCACATACTCATATGCACGATCTTGGTGGGCAGGCACAGAGTGTGTTTTGCTCTCACAGGTTTGAGCAGAGGGTTCCGCACTCATTGGACAGCCTTTCATTTTCCCTTCATGCATTGGGCATCCTGAAGGTGGTGATGCTGCCTGATGATCTGAAGCTTTTGAGGTCTGAACTGGAACAGCAGGAGTAGAGGCTGACAAACCCATGGTTGGAATCAGTGTTGACTCCAAACTATTTTAAATTTCCAGCTCCAACCCAAGCCCCGAGGACAGCGATCTGCTGTCGTCCCCACCTTCCTCTCACTGGGTCACCGCTGTCGCCTCGGTCACCGCCCCCTTTAGTTTAAAAAAAAAAATCTTCTTGAAAAGATGTAAACTGAAATGTTTATAGATATCACGGCATCGAGGACTTACCTCAAAATAACAATTCTAGGGCAGAGGAGAGGCCAAGGTGACGTTGTGGCTGCCTGACGGGCACATGGGGCCTCGAGACCCTTCCGTCCTCTTGGGTAGACAGAACTTAAAGTTTTAAGAAGCGGACCTTCCCACTCTGATCAACAATTTAATTCCACGGAATTTACCTAAGAAGCCGCACTTGAAGAACATGTGCACGCCTCAGTGTGGGTCAGGAGCTTTATTCTGGCATCATTCATGGCAGCAAAGGCGAGCGCCCCAAGTCCGGTGGCAGAGGGCTGGTTAAACCAATCACAGCATTTTAGAAACGGACACTGACCCGAGACCAGATGCCGAGCCTGACCCCCACTCAACCTCTGACCCTCGTGTCCACGAGACTCTAGCGAGACGTTCTCCTCCGCGACTCCGAGCCTGGCCACCAGCAGGAGCGCCCGGAGCAGCCACTCCTCGCGCCCGTCCCTTACTGGTGCCACGAACTGCGCACGCGCAGGCTCGGGAGCCGGGCGGGCCCGCGCCAGGAGCTCGGTTCTTGAGCTTGGCACACCGAACAGAGACCCGGTGCCCAGGGTCCGCTGTGCATTGCGAGGCACGCCCCCCGGAGGTCACCCTCGGGGCGGTGAGAGGGCCCCCAGCTTGTTACCGTCACCAGCTGTCAGAAGGTGACACCGTCTGGGAACGCTCATCGCCCAGCTCTCTAAGCCACTTCCCAGTTTCCATGGATGGACTTGGGACCACAGCCTCCATCTTCTCCAGGCTGGCTTTATGCATGGTCCTTGCGTTAACAACGGTCTGTTAATTAACAGGCCTGCCGTGTGGCAAGCAGCAGGACTGGGGTCTGGTAATAAAATCATGCAAAGGAATACTGTAAGCCAGGCACGGGGACACACGCCTCTAATTCCAGGGCTTGGGAGGCTGAGGCAGGAAGGTCACAAGTTTGAGGCCAGCCTTAGCAACTTAGTGAGGTCCTCTCTTAAAATAAAAACCAAATCTCCTCCGGGCTCCATCCCCAGCAGGACGCCCCCCCCCCCAAAAAAAAAAGCCTTAAAAAGAATACAACAGGAGTATATACCCCAATATAGAATGATCTTCAAGATTTATTATTCAGTATTAGTTAATATACTTACCAAAATCAAGATGTAGAAGTGTATAAAAATTCATGTGTAAGGAAGAAAGGATCAAAATTTATCCTTATTAATACAGAATTGGCAAGTCACCATCTCTGGGGAGGAAAATCGGCTTAAGGGGTCTTTTTTGGGGGGGTACCAGGGATTGAACTCAGGGCCACTCGGTCACTGAGTCACATCCCTAGCCCTACTTTGTATTTTCTTTAGAGACAGAGTCTCACTGAGCTGTTTAGCACCTCACTTAGGCTGAGGCTGGCTCCGAACTCACAATCCTGCCTCAGCCTCCCGACCTGCTGGGGTTACAAGACATTGCACCACCGCGCCCAGCTTAAGGGTCTTTCATTGCGTATCCTCTTAAACCTTCAGGCGAAAAACATTTAACCACATGCATGAACATTATCTACTGCAGAAAAACAATTTAAAAGCCAGAACAGCTTCCTGGGTGCCTGGACGCAGGGTGAGTAGCTAAGAAGGTCACTGTGGTAAACAGCTGCACCTGGCAGGTGCCGGGCCTGGTGTTGGGGACTGGCCTCTGCTGTTCCTTCTGGCCTACTGGAGGCTGTGCTGTTTCTTTTTGGCCCCAGGCACAGGTCTCTACATGCACACCTTGAGGCACGAGGCAGGAGGCAGGAGGCGGGTTGGCTGGGAAGAACAAGGGTTTCCAGTGAACACCGCCAGTGCTGTTGGCCGAGACCAGGCTCGGTGGCTGCCTGATCCCCATGGGGGTCTCTCCCACACGCTCTTTTTCTATTGTGCTCCTAGTTTCAGCCAAGGGAGGTAGAATGTTCCTTCAGCAAGGCTTACGACATACTAGATTGCGGCCGAGTTTTAAGAATGAGGTAGAGCTCTACAGTGTGTCCATCCAGAAGTCTCCAGGAGAGAGTGAAGACACTTCACAGTGAGTTCAAGAAAGGAAGAGGGGGCTGGGGAGATAGCTCAGTTGGTAGAGTGCTTGCCTTGCAAGCACAAAGGTCCTGGGTTCAATCCCAGCACTGCAAAAAAAAAAAGGAAGAGGGAAGAAGACACAGCACAGTGACACCTGGGGAGAGCAGCTGGGCACTCAGGGGTGAGGGAAGATTTACTGTCACATTTTTGAGTGTTTTGATTGTTTTAAAAAGATGTTTTCAAGAGTAGTTTCAGGTTACAGCAAAACTGAGCGGGACAGAGAGATTTCCACACGCCCTCTGCTTCACAAGCAGGGTATTCGCATGTATTGCACTATCCAAAAATTAACTGGGCCGGGTGTGGTGGCACACGCCTGTCATCCCAGCCGCCCTGGAGGCTGAGGCAGGAGGATCGCAGGTTCCAAGCCAGCCTCAGCAAAGTGAGGCGCTAAGCAGCTCAGTGAGACCCTGTCTCTAAATAAAATACAAAATAGGGCTGGGAATGTGGTTCAGTGGTCGAGTGCCCCTGAGTTCAATCCCTGGTACCAAAATAATAATAACATTATTATTAATAATATTATTATTATTAATAATAACATTATTATTATTAATTGAAAAGATCAAAATAGTCTGAAAAAACAATCTATGGCTTTGTAACTGATTTGTTGAGACTTCTGTGTAAAATTACTTTTCCTTTGGTTTCCTGGGTGACACTATGTCACTTCTGGAAGTTCGTGCATCTTTGTAGAATAGACTTTCTCAACAGTGCTTCTTGCAAACTAATTCGTAACTCCATGATGACGGGGGAGAGATGATTTTTTGTTTTTACTTTAACTTTTTTTGTTGTTTTGATTTTCCTGGTGCTGGGGATTGAACCCAGGGTCTTGCACGTGCTTGGCAAGCACTCTACCACTGAGTCACACCCCAGCCCTTTACTCCAATTCTTATCCATGCTCCTGGATTAAGTGACAAAACACACCAAGGTTAAGGCTTAGGATTTCCTGCGCAGCTCTCCTGGATCGGGTCTCGGTTCTTTCCGAGTTGTTTCATCCCACAGCAACCAGCGCTGCAGCGGTTACCATCCCTGCTCTAACCAAGCACAGGTTAGAGCTGAGCACAGGGAGGTGACATCCCTCCTCAGATCATACAAGCACAGGGGCACCTAGGCCTCGGTCACTGCCTGGCATGGCCTCTGGGGAGACCGGCCTCGGGATGCTGCCACTGGGGCTTCCGCAGACCTGGGCGCTGGCATAGCTCAAGGCCACGTGTGTCCACCAAGCCTTGCAGAATGGGCACTCTGCTTCCTTCCATCAGAGCCAGCCTGAGCAGCAGTGTGCAGAAAACCTTATGATTTGGAGGTAGTTTTCCTATTTCTTTACAACAAACGGCTCCTAAAAGAACCGAAAGCTTAAGTGGACTCACCCACTTAGGCTGTTTAGAAACTATTAACAACTCAGAAAGTCCCTCGTGGCTGGAGGACACGTGTTCCTGTGTTCATCCCAGCGAACACATGTGTAGTATAAACACGAACCTTACTACCAACGGGATCTTCCTACTCTTGGCAAAGAAACCCTGAGTGAGCTAATTAGTAACAAGCATGCATAAATACCATTTAAAAACACTAGACTAAAAACATTAGATTCTAGGTCAGAGAATCTATCTATTTCAGAAACCCTCTTCAGGATTAAAGTAGTAATGACAAGAATGGCCGTGAAATTTGAGAGGACTGTCCCTCCCACTCACCCGAAACCACTGTGGACCTCCTTCAGTTATTCGGCTAAGAAAGAGCCACGCATGCGCACTCACAGGCAGCCTCAGCGCAGACCGTCAGCAAGCCCAGGGGCTGAAATGTGCCATCAGGAGCCCCAGGGCTGGGTTCTGCTGCTCGGTTTCTTTGGCTTCAAACAGTCCTGACAGTTTGTCACTGCAGAAGCTTTGCCTTCCTTCCTGTGTGGAATCCAAGTGGCATAAGGAACTCTTGGAGGAAGAAAACAGCCCAGCTAATCAGGGTCTTTAAAAATAATAATAGTGATATTCCTACCCAGTGAACTATTTTCTGCATCAAACTCTGACCTTAAAAGAATTTGCAGGTGGCAACTTCAAACAATTTAAAGTAAGAGATAATTCCCATTTGAAGTGGGATTCTGGATCAAGGATGGACTATTAGAGACATCTGACTGGAAACTGAAGTCTCTGGGTTTAAGTGGCAGTCTGTTTGAATTCATAAAACAACAAGGACGATGCTAAGGACTCGACTTTATTATAAATGACAGAAACAAATGAATTCAGAGACCTGGAGTGAGCAGAGTATGGAGAAAGACCCTGAGAGACCCTCCTGAAGAAAACAACTAAAATGCCGAGTGAAATAAAAAGCCACGTTCTAAAAAAGTAAGCCACAGGGCTGCCATGAGAGACTAGGAGACTGATTCCCCTCGTGGAAACAGGACCTTGGACCCTTGGGAGGTGTGAGCAGAAGGCTTTTGCCCTGAGGCTTCTGCAGAACCCTGGAGGACTCTACTTCCACCGTCTGGGGGGTGGGGACTGAGGAAGGTGGGAAGTCTGTTAGGAAGCTGCCATTTTTACAGGCCCCAATTCCCTGACATTGCTGCATTTTGTAGGCATTCTCGTGCGGGTCGACCTGATTTCGGCAGACCCTGAAGACAGGCGGGCATGTGGCCTAAGCAAAAAGATGAAACCCGTGGAACGCTTGCTTATTTTGACCCTGGCGCTGGGTAGAGGAGAAGAGCTCTCTCTTGAGAATTTACAACCTAGACCTGTAGGTCTGGTGCCTGATTTTATGAGACCAGTACACAGTGAGGAACTTAAGATTCTACCCCAGCTTCTTGGCGAGAGGCAAGCGCCTGATCTTTTCTGGAGGAATTTAACTTCAATCCAGTGATGAAGAAGCCACACAGATAAAAATGGGAAGAAAATGTCCATTCTGTCAAAAATCGACACACAGTTTGGGTGTGGTGGCACACACCTTGAAACCAGGGCTTGGGAGGGTGAGGCCCTCCCAAGTTTGATCACAAGTTTGAGGCCACCCTCCACGACTTAGGGTGGCCCTAAGCAAGCAAGAACCTGTCTCAAGATAAAACGTAAAACGGGCTGGAGATGTGGCAATCCCTGGTACCAAAAGAGAAAAATAAATAAATAAATAAGGGACACTCAGAAACAACTGATAATTATTAGCAACAACAAATGCTAAAAATGACCCATAAAGACTTCGCATGTTGGAATAATTAGAATATACATAACCATGTTGCTTATTATATCCATAGAAAATGTTAAAAAATAAATAAATAAATCAGGGAATTAAGACAACAAAAAATGACCAAAGGGATCTTGCAAAAAAAAAAAAAAAAAAAAAAAAAATCCAAGAGAACTTGAAATAAAAATTAAAAATTCAGTAGATGGATTAGATAGAGTAAGCAACGCTGAAGAGAAAATAAAAATAAAGCAGAGTACAGAGTGGTAGAGAATGAGAGATGGGAAAAACAAGGAGCCGTTAGTGCGAAATGGGAAGCGGAATGAGGTCCACCTGCATAAGGAAGCGGAGACCACGGGGAGGCGGCGGGAGGCCTTCCAGCACCCGCATCGCGGTGTCAGTGGCGGTAACGCGACGGGGATGGTGAGGAGTGGAACTCCGAGGAGTAGAGAAGGGAGGCAGGGAGACGGAAAGCAGGAAACGGGACGTCCCCTCCTCAAATCCTGGCCCGGGGCGGGGGAAGGCCAGCCGGCGCCAGGAGGGCTGCAAAGGGCCTGCCGGGAGCTCTGCGCGCACCTGGGAGGCCCAGAGGAAGCCCTGCCCGGCGCCCGCGGAGGGAAAGGGCAAGGAGGCTGAGGCTCCGCCCCAGAGCTCCGGCGGCCTTTCCCGCCTGCGGCTCTGAGAGTCCCCCGAAGCCTAAAGGAGACCGCTCAGCTCGTCCACTGCGGTGGATGGACGCGGCTGCCCGCGGACGGGCTGCTGGGCCGGGGGCTCCGGCCGCGCACACTGGCTGCAGGGAGCCGGCCGCAGGCAGAGGAGGGGAGGGAGACCGAGGCAGGAGGCCGCGGAGAGGCTCCGTGCGCTTCCAGGCAGCTCCCGACAACTCGCCCCGTTGGCACAAGAACATGGACATGCAAGGGTGTGTCGTGGAAAGTGCCAGCTAGCACTCTCCAGGGGGCCTCCGGATTGCCTTGTGCTGGTGACGCTTCAACAGCCGCGGACGTTGCCGGCAGTGTGGGCAGAACGGCCCGGGATGTAAAGCTCTCCGTGCAGCTTCCTGAAGTAACTGTTCTGTCAACTGCACGTGACTCTTTCAGCTGAAAGAAAAGAAGGCGCAGCTGTTTTGTTGACATTCTAGACGCTTCTAAATAAGTGGGGTTTTTTTTGTTTTGTTTTTTTTTAGTACTGAGAATTGAACCGAGGGGTATTTTGACACTGAGCTACATCTCCAACCCCCTTTTTTATTTTGGGACAGGATCTTGCCAAGTTGCTGAGGTTGACCTTGAACTTGCAATCCTACCTCAGCCTTCCGAGTCACTGGGATTACAGGGTTGTGCCACCATGTCTGGAAATCAACACAATAAACACACACACACACACACACACACGCACACACATAAAATGGGAATTGAGCAAGACAACATGGGTCTCTGAAAAATAAATGTTAAAGAAAACCATTCACAAAATAATATGGTGTAATTCTCTTCCTATAAGGCTAAAACCTGACAATATTTAACAATATATTGTTTGGGGATAAACACACAAAATAAAGAAAAGCAACAAAATGACTTAAAATCCGAGGCAGTGGTGAGCTTTGAATGGAAAGGTAAGGACGCAATTAGGGAGGTACAGAGAGGGCGTCCTGAGATACCAATAATATTCCATTTCACAACCCAGGTGATGGGTATGTGGGTGTTTATTCTTTTGCATACTTTAAAAAAAAAAGACAAAAATATACAGTATATAAAATATACAGCACATATCTTACATATACATATATGTACCCATTAAAATATAATTAAATTACACACAGCCAAAGGTGGGGGCACTGGAGCCCCCCTCATGAAAAGCCCTGGCCTCCTGAAGCAGCCTTGTCAAATCTACAGAAGGCTGTCCTGAGCTGCATCACTTTGTGTGATGCCAAGAAAGGAAAGCAGCTAAGCAGCTCTGAAGGTGACTGACTTCTGCCTGGGGACTCACTTGGAGCGAGTTCTTCAGTTCCCTCAATCCTGGGCTCCTTAGGCAGGTGAGCTGACATCTTAGCAGCACTGGTACACACACAGGCCTGGAAGGGGCGGCCCATCTCTCCTGGAGTGACAGCAGTTTGTTGTGGGGGGCTGCTGGTGAGGGTGAGCAGCCCCCAGGCCCTGTTTCTAGCCAGAGCTGTCTGGTTTTATCCATCTTACACACAGGGCCTCTGAATACTGTTCTGTTTTAGGGACTCCACTTGGAAAAAAGTGTGGACAGAATTTAGCGGAATCCCAGCTTTCTGGAGTTGGGAAAAGAAGGCAGATCACTATTGTTTTCATTCTACAAATGCAAAAACAGAGGTTGAGGATATGAATTAATACTGACTTGAGCGAGATTATGCACTTTAAAAACTGATTTAAAAAAAAAAGTACCATTCTTGGTGACCAAAAGGTGCACCCAACAAATTATTTGCACTGCAGCAAATTTTAGGATTGTGTGTTCTTTCCTCTTATTATGAGACGAGATATCTCAGGGCCAGAGAGCAAACAGCAAGAGCTGGCCTGAAGCCAAAGTACACCAAGCTGAGCTGAATCCAGCCTGCCTGGTCCACGCGGGGGTCTGTGCTTCTTACCACTTACACACAGCAGTAAATCCCTCCTGGATGGGGGTGTCTCCCATCTCTATCGACTCTCACCACCTCAACCTGAAGGCTCAGAGCCAGTGGATGAGCAGTCTGAGCTCCTCTGAGCTAAACTGAGGCAAATTAACTTAGGCCAACCTCAGCAAGAATGTCCTTTATTCCCCTCACTCTCTGCCACACCCACCTAACTTGCCAATTTTGCTGGAAAGGTCAAGCAGCCAGTCTGTCCAAGAACATAATGACTAGTTTACTGCTCTCTTGTTCGCCAGCCCTGAACAACTGGCGCGTGGGCCAGTCCTTGCTGGGATACACAGTATTTGCAACTGTGCTAATTAGGCAGCTAGAAGAAAAAAATGGGCATTTAAAAAATATTTTTAGTTGTAGATGGACACAATACCTTTATTTTTATGTGGTACTGAGTATCAAACCCAGTTCCTCCCACGTGCCAGGCAAGCGCTCTACCATTGAGCTACAACCCCCGCCCAGAAATAGGCATTTTAAACTTCTTGGTTAAATGAAGATTGAAATTAGTATCTAGACACAGCTGGATTTCACTGAGAACTGGATGGTTGGGATATAAGAATGAATTTGATATTCTAGCCCCAAATTTGGGTTACAATTTAACTATTAGACTGGTCAAGATTTTTCAGTCTGACTTTGGGCAGGAATGATTCCTTCTTGAGCTTCACCAGAGACTTTATTCAGTAACTCTTGTGGCATCTGCACATTGGTAATACTACATAAACATTTTTACCTGAAGGTGACAGAAGGACATGTTGATTTTTGACTGGTGCTACCAAATTGAATGTTCCATCAACAAAGAAGGATGACTTATTTTCAAGTCCTAGTAAGGCAGCTTTGTGCAATCCCTCAAGATGCTGTTTTCAGAAGCACTTGAAGACCATCACCACACTGATTCATTTCTGGTATCTTGCGTGCCTCACAACCTTAAATTTGGAGGCATTTTTCTTAGCTCAGGAGTGTGAAGTTTTTCCTGAGTTTAGCTAAGTAATATCCCATTTCCCTATTTAATTATTGTAAACTTATGATTTTTAACTTGTTTACAAAATTTACTTAACTGATGCTTTATTGGACTGTAATATTTACACTTCACATAACTGACAAAACACCTAAAAAAAATGCTCACCTGTACTTGAAATTATTGACAACTGCAATAAATCCCAATGCCACGCTTGTTCAAGCTAACGAAGCCGTCTGGCTGATGTGGTTGGATCTCAGTAACCTGTGATCAGCCACTATCAAGCGCTTAATCAGGGAGGCTTGGAATTCTCAGTCTTCCTTTTCCCTCTTCAGGGGCTCACAAAGGTCTGCAAGATGCTTTCCTAACGTCCTTTCCAGTCCCTTTGTGTTGCCTTTGGTTCTGGAGTTTCATCTCTGCGGATGTCCACTCAGCGATGACCAGGTTTAGACAGGCCGGGCTGTGCGTGGGTTTTGTGGGCTCATCCTCACAACCCTATCAGGAAGTGTTCTGGCTGTCCCTATTTTACAGGTGAGGAACAAAGCCTGGGGCATAGTCTAGGTTGATGAGTGCTGAAGGCTCACATCTGATTTTCAGATATGAACTGTTATTTTTCGGGCAGGAATTGCAGCTCAGTGGTGGAGCACTTGCCTAGCTCATGTGGGGCACTGGATTTGATCCTCAGCACCACATAAAAATAAATAAAGGTATTGTGTCCATCTATAACTAAAAAAATATTTTTCTTCAAAACCATCCCTGCAAATTCAAGGTAGCGAGTCCAGGCTGAATAAGCTGTTGAGACCCAAACAATGTGAAACATTCCCCCTTGTCCTCCTGTGGATCTCCAGCTTTGTTCCCTTTCTACTACTAACTCCACACATGTGGGTTGAGACCCTTGTCTCTGGGTTCATTTCACATGCTTCTTCTGCAAACGGCCCCAAAGAATCCCAACATCCCTCATGCACCATGTCCTTACAGTGGTTCTTTGGCTGTCTTGGGGACTCTGATGTTTGCCTTGCCCTAATGATAAGTTGACTATCACTTCCCAGCAAGCAAGGTCCCTTTCAAACTCCCATCCCACCCACACTGGGAAGCAGGGGGTTCGCTTCCAGCCCAACACCTGCGCCTGAGATTTGTTCTTGTATTCCGCACCCTATGGTGTGTACATCATGTGGTGAGTCTCTGAGTCTTTAAGGTGCTTGAAGAACAAGAATGATAGCTGTGCTGCTCACTCTAGCTACACCTGACCAGGCCTAGTCTATGGACTCGATCACATGACCTAAGGACAGTGTCGCCTTTTTCTATGTTCTACAATGGTGCTATCATCTTGAGACCAGAAATACTTAAAATGACTTAAAACTAGAACTTAAAATGTCACACTAATGACATTTCAATGGTTCCTAATGACTTCATGATTCCTGCTGGAAACCTACAAAGGTGCTCTGTATACAGGCAGTGCTCAGAAATGCTTAGCTATCCATGGTTCAGTATCACATCAAATACAAAGCAGGTGCCACTTAGAACTCAGCTGAGATATGCAAACACCTGAACTGAGGTTTCTCAGACAGCACTGCAGAGGAGCAGGAGCCAGGCCTTCTAAGCACATCGCATTACTTCATTCAGGATCTGTAAGAGGCAACTGTTACCACCTGATCTACAGCCAGGGACTCACTCTGTGGCTCAGTATTCAAGTCACTCGTTCATATTCAAGCCAGAATATGGATAAGCATAACCACTAGGTTAAAAAGGTAGATAGAGGAGACAGGATTAGTGAACACTGACAATGCATCACATATTAATTTCAAAATTATTTCAGCCTATGGATTTTTATTTTTTGTTTCCATTGCTTAACCACTGAACCACATCCCCAGCCTTTTAAAAATATTTTCTTAGGTGTTGATAGACCTGCATTTTATTCATTTATTAATATGTGGTGCTGAGAGTTGAACCCGATGCCTCACCTCACACATGCTAGGCAAGTGCTCTACCAGAGCCACAACCCCATCACCCCCCCCCCCATCCTTTGTACAGACAGGGTTTCACCAAATTGCTTAGGGTCTTCCTAAGTTACTGAGGCTGGCTTTGAACTCATGATCCTCCTGCCTCAGCCTCCCAAGAAGCTGGGATTACAGGCGAGTGCCAGCGTGGCCAGCTTCTAAAGATCTTACATCTTAAAAAACCAGACTGTTTTGCTCTTTGCTTTAAGTTAGATACCACTCCAGTGTTGGTGCAGGGTGGCTCCATTTTACAACCTATGGCCTTTTAAAATCCTGTAGGTGATAATTCTTAATATTCAAGGCAGTTTTAAAATGTGCAGACCTGGCCTTTGATGCAACTATCAATGTTCGCCTCTCTTCTGTCAAAGAGGGTCTGGGATTATTGTGTAAGGTGTAACAATACGATTTTGGATTTGTCACAGAATGTGGAGCAGGAAGGCCATGAGGTCTGCTCAGGACCTGCTGGCAGGCACAGTAGAGGCCAGACCTCAGTGCACCTGTGTTCCTTTCTTTTTGTCCCACTGTCACTCCAGCAGTTCCTTGCCAGATGGCTCGCTCCATGGCACAGATGAAACCAGTTTGAAACAGAGGAAAGTACTTTTCAGGTGGGCCTGGGGATATAGCTCAATGACAGGGCTTACTTAACAGGTGCAAGGCCTGGGTTCAATCCTCAGCACATTAAAAAAAAAAAAGTTCTTTTTGGGTGACCTGGCTTTACCCACTTTTAGCATACATATGAGAAATGGATAGGCATTCAACACATTTGCACAAAGAAACACATAAGTCAGGGACCACGGTGCAGGCCTGTAATCCCAGCAACTAGGGAGGCTGAGGTAGGCGATTCCAAATTTGAGGCCAGCATAAGCAACTGAGGGAGACCCTATCTCAAAATAAAAAGGGCTGGGGATGTGGTTTAGTGATAGTGTGCCCTGGTTAACCCCCAGCACTGCAAACACAAATACGGCACCACCCTGTGTTCCACAGGAATTACAGAAGGGGAAGAGATCCAAGAACTGTGTGTGAAGATGCAGGTGGCCGAGTCAGAATAATAAAGTAGCTTTTAAATGTACCTGTAAGTTCAAGTTAACAGGAACAATAAGAAAACTATGGATACAGTCTAAGTCTCATCTCCCCAAACAGTAGGCGAGGGCAGTTCCACCTCATCACTTATAGAAACTCAGTTATATCCAGATTAGTACTAAAAAACATGAGCATCTATATCACAACCCACCTTTGGAAAACAGATCACGTGAAGGAAGACAATCCAAGATGAGAAAGTGTGGTTTCCAGAGCAATTTATTCATTAAAATCTATTCAATATGCCATCAACAGTTTTCTGTGTGTATTGTGCTGATAAATAGACACTGAGAAGATTTAACAAGTTCATCATTTAATAAGTCTGAATTAATTTTCACCACATGGTATTGTACACGGTCATCTGTTGAAACAGATTTCTTTTTAACAGATCTTAGTTTAAAAAAGTCATAGATACTGTGAGTTCTGTATAAACTGGTGGATAGCAAGTTAGTTCCTTTGTTTTGACTTATAAGCCTCAACTTCACCGCAGAATAAAGAATGTAGGCCAAAGAAAGCATAATCGGTCACTCGTATAGGACAGTATTGTTTCTATAATTTGAAGCTTTCTGAATGGACGGGTTCAGGCCTGATCCAACTGTAAAAAGATTACTTAATGAATAGACTATATGGAAATTGTACAAAATGTTATTAACTTTAATCATTAATAGCTTAAACAGCACTATATTACTAATTGCTATTCAAAATCAAAAACCTGTTTTTGAATCCCCGAGGAGGCAGTAGGCGTGCACCACCATGCCACCCTGTTCTTTCGGGTGTGTCAGTACATTTTCCAACAGAAACTTTGGCTTTAGGAAAGAGTCACAAACATTTAAAAGAATGGCTTTAATTGTCATTTTAAGTATACGGTAGGTAGGGGAAGTGTGCTTTAATTAAATATACATCATACCAGTGATGCTGGCAAGGTTGAGATAGTTACTCCTACTGTTGATAGCTATAAAAACTAGTTTGTACATGATAAGACAATGAGAGGAAAAAGCAATCCCTTTGAAACAAAATTTTAAAATAAAAAATGTTCACAGTGGTTTGTATCAACAGTATGCATTTTATGACAATAACATGTACAGATTCAGAGCACCCTAGGGCTCTCTTTATATCCTAAGGAAAATGAGCATTTACATTATTCATGGGTTGTACTGAATTAAAAAAAGATCAATTGTACACTTACCCCATAGACAGGTAACTGTCTTGGGGTATACAGCTTTAACACCATCATTAAAGTTGTTTGCAAAAGGAACAGGGAATTAAAAAACAAAAACTAAACACCTTTTCTTGGGAGTGGAGCGTCTTTCATTTGCTGCTATAACCAGCAAATGCCATTCATTAACTCAAAAACAGAAGGAGGGCCCCCCACAAACACAGATCTATCTGAGCAGGCTGACCAGTACACATGACAGCTTTAAAAATGAAGGTTATATACTCTATGTTACAAGTCCCAACCAGGCAGTGTCAAAATGACACCTATTTCTTTGCTTGCTTTGTGATCATACCCCTTGGAGGTGTGACGGGTCTTGTGGCATTCGGCTTCTTTTTCTCTGCAGGCTTTAAAATCTGAAGAGATTAAAAAAAGATAATACATTTTAAGCAATATACTCAACACAAAATCTTCATAAACTTAAAAACCTCATTCAAATCTTTTGCCCAGAAAGGTTCTGGATGTTTAAACCTGGTCCCACAACTTGGAAAGCCTCACTCATATATTAGCATAAACCAAGCTGACATGTAAACATTGTGCTTATAAAAATATGATGACAAACAGATACAATTCTAAGCTTGCAGAACCTCTAGCTACCACTTCTGAACAGTTTCTCAAACCCCAGAGATCCCCGCACAATCTCTGGGAAGTGGTAAAAGTATTGTTCAAATTCATTTAACAGGTGACTGCCACAAGAATTCAGTGGCTATATTTTATTTCTGACTGTGCCAACTTCAAGTTGGCCACGTTTATCATAATAAGCAGTTGAAAAAAAGTTTGAGACAGATGCTCACGCGTAAATAATGCTTTTGACATGATGGCACTTCAACAGAGGTTCTGTAGAAATCAGACTGGAGAAAAGTGGGTAGAACTAAGTGATCCTATAGCACATCTGGCACACTGCAGTTACTACTATTTTCACACGCAAGTGGAGATTTAATTTTAGCCTAACATCACACTGATGGTTTTAGATCCATTTAAAAAGTACGAGGAGCTAATATATTATTCTGTTCTTACCTATTTAATTCAAAACAGTTAAATTCAAAACTGGGGGAATGGTTTCATGATTCTTGTTTTCCCTTTAAAAGGGATCCTTACTTAACTAGGACAAACCCAGGTTATGGGAAAATAAAAATTCAGCCTACTCGACATGAATAACAGTAGGCAGAAAGCAGCAACTATTTTTTTCTTAAGTCAGCATGATTCACACCTAATAAAGGGAATAATGTTGAAAACATGTTCTACCTGAAAGGAACACATTAATGTTTCGTCCACACTCATCATGGCACCTGCATTGTCAAACTCTCCACAATAATTGGGTGCAGAAAACAGAGTGACCAACTGCCTCTTTGCAAAAAATTCATATCCATCTTCAACCACCTTGGAGAGAAAATTTTTTCAGTGTAAGTAGATGCAAATTTTAGGTGAGTAAAACCACTCTTCAGTTTCCCACTGAGCCTGATATTCTGTAGGTTGTCTCCAGAGACATTTAGTATAAATAAGCAATACCTACCCACCAAAATCAACAAGGAGAATCTGTGCTCACACACATGCGCTTAAGTGTACATGTAAAATTCAAAATCAATACCTGATGGGCTCTACAAATAAGATCCAAATCATGCTTATGGAGAAATTTTGCAACCACTTCTGCACCAAATGTGAAGGACACTCCTCTGTCATTTTCACCCCAGCCTAAGACATCTTTATCGGGGTCAGACCACAAAAGATCACAAAGAAGACCTTGATCTGGTACATCAGTTGGTCGCATAATTCGCCGAATCTGCTCCATAGATTGAAGATCTGGTGATAAACCTATTAAATGTGGAGGGGGAAAAAAAGAGAGAACTGTTAAAAAGATGTTATCACTTCAGAGTTCTATTTGTCTATAGACTCAGTAACTCTGACACGGAAACTTCAATCAAAACTATGACTATGTTCTATTTATTCAGTTTTGATCAAAACAAACTACTCTAGCTTGCCTCTAGCTTGTTTCTAAAGCCCTGGGTTTGATCCCCAACACCACAAACTAAACTGAATATGCACTGGAGTTCACTATATGAACTAATCTGCAGGGCGTGCTGTATTTTAAAAAGTACACAGGTCAGCTCAACATAAAGGAACTTGTAAAATTAAAATCCAGTGACTTTCAATACTACTGCTCTGTGTGCCTCCCTGGTTGAGTGAGAGAATGAGAAGCAACGTGTATACATGTTGTTATCACCACTTCTAATGACTGGGCACAGAAGATGCAGGTATTCATGTAAGAAGCAGCTCTGCTGTCCAGAGACCAATATATACTAGAACTGCTGAGACGCCGTCTGTTCTCATCTGAGTTCACAATCTCATGCCCACCTTGACCCACCTGTTTAAGTACGGGAGGGCAGAGATCATGCCTTCATTAAAATGTTATGTTGACCTTTTGATGGCCGTTTAATTTCTGGTCATACAAAAAAAAGAAATCCTCTTTGCAATTATTATTTTAATTACATCATACATAACAAACACTGAGCAAAGCAAAACAGCTTTTAGAATCAAGCCAGAGCTGGGTGTGGTGGTACACAACTGTACTCCCAACTACACTGAAGGCAGAGGCAGGAGAAGTTCAAGGCCAGTCTCAACAACTTAGTGAGACCCTATCTCCAAATAAAAGATAAAAAGTACTGAGGATGTTGCTCTGTGGTAGAGCATCCCTGAGTTCAATCCCCAGGCCAAAAAAGGGGTGGAGGTGGGGGAATCCAAGTCAGAAAAGGTTCAGAGAGGATCAAAAACAGATCAAGAGAAATTTACTACATTTTCAGTATTTAGAGGATCTAGGGCTCGACAAATTAACTGACGTTTATTTTATATTTAAAAATACTTTCTGATCTATTTTCAAATCCAACTGTGGCAGTCTAGAATTCCCTGTAAAACCAATTGCTTAATTCAGACCTCTTAACTAAATGAGTCTGGCTGCAATGAAACAGGCGTGTAACATAAACAAAAGAGGGCCACTGGACAGAGGAAGTCACTGCAGTGACAGCTCACACCAGTGTTCACCTTTTAGAAGGGATCATACCTATGTGGCATGAAAATCAGCCCACATACCTCCATGACAGCAGAATATTTTCTCATCCACGATGGCGGCTATCGGTAAACAGTTAAAACAGTCTGTGAAAGTTTTCCATAGTTTAATGTTGTATCTTCTTTTACCTGTGAAAATTTAGATGGTTGAAGAGATTACTGTTTTCTGGTTTCATTCTCTCAGACTAGTTTCTCTTAAAGATAAGTTTTGATTATTTTCTATATAAGCAAAACTATGCTTTTATTAAAAATCTCCTGGAGGGGTCTTAGGAGGATTGAATTTGAAGGTACAGGACACAGAGATGTCTGAGCTATAAGCAACGATTTACATTTTCACATGAAATATTTTAAAATTTCATAGAAATGTGAAATCACAGTCCCAGAGAGGAAAATGATTAAGGATTACCGTCATAGCCCAACAGTTATTTGGTAGCATCAATTCAGTTTGAGAGCTAATCTGTTCTGTCCAATCTCAACCCATCCTAGTCCTAAAGGCTATCATGGACACCTTTTTTGGTGCACCACCAGCATCTCCTCTGGAGGAAGCCTGAGAGCTAATGCTGACTTTCCCACGACAACCTATTGAGAGCAGATAACTGCAACCCCTGCTCTACCAGGAAGCACAATGAATACAGGGGAATACAGGCGTAGGTACTTCAGAGTACCTATTCCTAACATTATCCAAACTTAGAATGCCTCCATTCGATTGAGGTTACAGGGTGGCAGTGCTCCCTCACCAGCACATTATTCCACACAATCTGAAGTCAGAGTGTGACTGACAGAAGTAAGCTCTTAAGCACTGTTTCTACATGAAAATTATGTTGAATTCAAGACTTAGTCACAAACAAGTACCAATGTTGGCGTGCCTTTGCCTCCTCTGCTCTAACTACTAAAGCAAAACACCACTAATTACTCTTAAACCAACAATTCCTTCCCTATCCTGGGGAACAGAGGGACATCTAAAGGTTTGGTGTACTACTCAGACCAAGCAAGACTTCTTGAACCGTACCACTCACCTCAACCTACTGCAAATCAAGCAGCAATGGGAGTTTCACACAGGACTTGAAATGCAGTGCAAACCCAACAAACCAGTTACTTCTCCCTGCACACAGGGATCCTGGCTGTCTCCTCTAACCATTCCTGGCTCCTTGATGATTAGAAATTACTGACCATGGTTCGATCTTTGGAGGTCATAGTTGCCTCTGTTCCATATCTTCCTCTACTAGAGGGTTCTGGAAGCACAAATTTCCCCCTACAAAAGGCTGAAGGGGAATCTGTGCAAAGTCAACACTTCCAATTTCTGATAGTGAGGATGATAACTGAAAAATAAAAACAGACGCCAGCCTGTCTTACCCTCCACTCAAAGTGACTGCTCTATTTCCTACTGACACCTGTCTCTGAACAACTGCATACAGGCTTTGCTGGAGCTGTTCCCTTTCCCACACGCTGCGTTTGCCACCACCAACTAACCCTCTTCTGTCTTGAGACAGCTTCACTCAATGCAGCCCAGCTTCTCTCGCTGATTTCTTTGCTATCTTTGTCAGCTCCTCTATTGTAAAAAAAAATCCATTTATTTTTCTTCCTCTTATTATCTTTGAGCAACTCCAGGATCACTGCCTTCTCTCTCTGTGCCTCCTCCCTAAGGCCACCTCAGACCACTAGAAACATGGCTCCACCAGGGCTGAGTCTGTGTAATTGCTAAGATACCTCCACGCTTCCTAAGTTCTGAGCCAGAAGCTGTAACACAGTCTCCTGCTACTAAATAAAAGACAGCTCTGGTATCAGGAAAGACCAATAAACATTACTGTTTGACTAAACAACAGACACTTCAGCGGTCTCAGCATCATTAAGGGGGTGGGGGGGAGGGAAAAAAAAGTAGTATAGGGTATTTATTGTGTTTGCAAACTAATCACTTTAAGCAGTGGTTTTTATTTTTATTTTAAATATTGTGGTTTTTTTTGTTGTAGGTGGACACAACAACTTTATTTTTATGTGGTGCTGAGGATTGAACCCAGGGCCTCACACATGCTAGGTGAGTGCTCTAGCACTGAGCCACAACCCCAGCCCCGAAGCAGTAGTTTTAAAATTATTCCAAAGAAACCTACATTTGAATAAAACTTTTCATTTTATTATGCCCACAAATGGGCTGGATGGTGAATATATGCCTTCTGGGAGAAGGAAGGTTGGGCCTAAGGTCTACAGGTATGTCTAGAAGACTAAACTGGAGTTAAAACTATGAACCAACATAATTTTCTCAATCATTTTTCAAAGACCACTGCATTAAGCAGAAACCCAAACTGGTGTAGCCAGTACCATCACCTGAGGACACACATTATAACAAAGAAGCCATCTGAATCGGAACTTTATCAACAAAATTATCAAAGTACTTGCTAACAGTGATAAAAATCCTTGCCTCTTACTTTTACCACCTAAGCAGAATAAGTGCTCTGTCATTAATCCTTTGATAGTCATTGTTAATATCAAATGTCTTCCTCACATACTGTTTGTCCCAGTCAGTTCAGAACCTATAGATATTTCTACCTGATGATCCCTCCTACCTCATCTTATCAGCTGGATATCTCAAGGGTGATGAGCCAAGCAAACATCCAGGTATGGAAAAGATGGTTACAGAAGCACTAGGTCTACAAGTGCACCCTCTCTATGCGTGCACACCCAACAAATGAGCAGCTCAGCAGCCCTTCTGTGACTGAGGTGTGAACACGTGTTCTGAGAGACTGCAGGTTATGACCACCATGGAGGGGAGGGCCACGATGACGGTCCGTCACGGATCCCATGATTACATATCAAGTGTCAAGCAACTGGAATTCTTTAATCACCCTCACTCCCAACCTGAACCTTCTCCTTGCAGAAATGAGCACAAAAGGGCAGTGGAGGCAATGATTCAAAACTTTTTGACATTTTGTTTGCCTAAACAATAAAAATCCTCCATCCAATTGATGATTTAAAGGCTTTAAGAATCTCATTGCTGGGGCTGGGACTGTCACCCAGTGGCACAGCATTTGCCTAGCAGGTATGGGACACTGGGTTTGATCCTTAGGACCACATAAAAATAAACAAATAAAGGCATTCTGCCCATGTATGACTACAAAAAAAAAGAAAAAAGAAAAGGAATCTCATTTGTCAATAATCAGCTCAAGATGCATCTTCAAATAAACCATCCAAAATCAATTACAAAATTGTTTGTGTAAAATATTATAAAAAATTTACAAACCATTTTAAAGTATTTGCTTTCTTGTTTTAGTATTTCTTTGGGAAAATGCCATTTTACCAGAGTATACATGTGCCAGAAAGAAGAGAAATACAACAATACACATTTTGCAAATTAATTATTTATACACTGCAAGATCACACTGACATGGAATATTCTCTAGAAAAAGCAAAGATAGAGCAGAAAGGAGACAAGTGACTTCATGGGAGCCACGGTGACAGCTGCACAACACTACAACCTCACTTCACGCCAGAGAACAGCACGACACATCCATCTAGATGTGCTTCATGGAATGGAATCATACCTAGACACGGCTGTTACAAACTATCTGTATGGACAGGTAATTCTTTGTACAAAGAATTTTTTTTTAAATACTATATTCACAAAAATTATCTATTTTTTGGTTACTGGGGATTGAACCCAGGGCCTCACACATCAGGCTACATTCCCAGCCCACACAACAATCATCTTAAAAAGAAACCACTACTATGACCATTAATTCCTATTCTGATTATCACATCATAAAAGAATCCAATATAAAATCCAGTATAAAAATATAAGAGGGCTGGGGATATATCTTGCCTTTCAAGCACAAGGCCCTGGGTTCAATCCCCAACACAGCAGGAAAAAAAAAAAAAAGAATTCAATACAAAAGAATTCTGTATTAGCAACATCATTTTTCAACCTGATGAATTCTAAACCCATGCAAACCCTAACAGCAGTGTGTGACAATTCAGTTTAGGACAAAGAATCTTAATTAAGCAACTCTTCCTCAGAGGTAGATAGTACTTACACTCATCGTAAAATCCGTAAATTCTATTGATGCTGGCACATTCATGGTTTCCTCTGAGAAGAAAAAAATTCTCGGGATATTTGATTTTGTAGGCCAGTAAGAGGCAGATAGTTTCCAGTGACTGCTTCCCCCTGTCCACATAGTCCCCAAGGAATAGATAGTTGCTTTCTGGCGGGAAACCACCATATTCAAAAAGTCGAAGCAAATCGTAGTACTGCCCATGGATGTCACCTGTAGACAAGAATCCGGTTATACAGTATCATCAGACTTACAGCTCAACTCCCGAAACAAGCTTTGAAAAGTCATTCTTTAGATATTCATTGCACAATGGCACTGACCTCTGATAATGAGCTTAAAGTGATAACCAACACACTAATTTTTAATCTTGTATCTCATTTAACTGTAATAAAAATATTTAAGTGTATGTATATGCCAAGAACCTCACACAAAGTTCAACTAATTAAGAATTTATTTTGTGGAAAGCAGTTTTATGCCTCAGCATGCCTTCAAGCAAAGTAACATGGTTTTCCTTTCAGGCTGGCTGATCTCCGACAGCTGAGTCTCTGGGTCCTGTGTCAACAGCCGTTCTGGGCTTCCCGTAAGCCACAGCTCCCATGGAATTAAAGCACACCCACCACTGCACTCAGCTGTCAATTTTTCCCTGCCAGACAGCGCCAAAGAGCATTTCACTTTAAAAACATGCATCAAATCTTATCCACATAGTCAAATATGCTAAAGAATCTATCATTACTCAAATCAATAGTTTTTATAGTATATAGATGATCTGTTTTTGCTATGTATAACAATATAAAGACAAATCCAGCACCAAATGCAAGTTCTATTTTTTTTAAGGTATAACCAATGTTGCTTGCTTTAAACCTGAATTACAATCCAACACTCATAATTCAGAGCTATCCACAGTTCTCCATTCCTCGCTTTATTTTTTTTTCTTTTGCAATGTTTATATTCCTTTAGTGAAATAATTTTCAAAAATCCAAAGCACACCTAAGTAAACTAAGTCTATTAGAGATGTTTATTGTGAAGCTATTTAAGAAGTTCCGGGTTATAAATAGTATTGATTCTACTACCTAATACAAGGCCATCAACATATCCTGTAGCCAAAGATAACTCAGTGTCACAACTTACCACATATTTTGAGTGGTGCTTCAAGTTCTAGGAGGATAGGCTGACTGAGAAAGATCTCACGAGACTTTAAGCACAGTCCTCTGATTTCATTTTCCTGTAGCTGGACATTCTTACCTGGCTTGGACCCTCTCACTGTAGGGCAGAAAAATTTCAATTAGCCCCAACAAATCAAAATACAATTTAACATAAACATTTTAAATATCTGAGAAGTTAAGTAGTTTTCTGACAGGCCTAATGCTCTGGACACACTTATAAAGAGCATGACTTTAATGCCTAATTAGAATCTAGGACTCAGAATTCAGCTGCATGTTCTACACCAACTAAGACTCCTCAACAGCATCCTGAGCAAGAGTCACCATGTGTGGATGTTAAAGGTCTTCCTTTACTACCGCTGAAATCAGACTCCCCATGGCTCACAGCCCCTGGTCTTAGTTCCATCTACAAGCCTTGTTTACCTGTAGCCTGTTCACGGAAGCAGCTCTTTAAGCCACCAATTTTCTACAGCTTTATAAATTAATTAGCATTTGCTAACATGACAGTAATAATAGTTATTTGGAATAATGACAGATTTCACCCTGTCGAATTACCATATGTGTCCTAAGAACTGCTTATTTCAAAATGTGGGGTTAGAAATACTCAAGAATTTTCTACCCATCAGTGTTTTTCAGAGGACCATGAGGATCTCAAAGGTCTCTGATTTATCTCTGAAAAAGCGTATGTGTTGTTTTCATCTCATTAAAAAATACCACAGGTTGGGCACAATGGTATACTTCTACAATCCCAGTGGCTCAGAAGGCCGAAGCAGGAAGATTGCATGTTTGAGGTCAGCCTTGGCAATTAAGCAACAACCTGTTTCAAAATAATAAAAAGGGCTAGGGATGTGGCTCAGTGGCTAGGCACCCCTGGGTTCAATCCCAGGATAAAAAAAAAAAGTGGGGGGGGGGGGGGGGCGGAGGCTGGCGGTAGATGTAGCTCCGTGATGATAAAGTGCCCTTGAATCAATTCACTATCCCACCACCCACAAACATGATGCAGGCTCACTGTAAGTATTTTGTTCAAGTTCTGGGCCTGAATTCATGTTTATAATTATGTGTATATGGTGAAGGATGTCAGCATGTGCTGACATGAAAAGAAAGGTTCTCAGTCTTCTTAACATATAAAAAGGGGAGAGGCTGAGCCAGGAGGACCACAAGTTCAAGGTCAGCCTTAGCAACTTAGCAAGGCTCTAAACAACTTAGTGAGATCCTGTCTCAAAAAAAATAAAAAGGGTTGGGGATGTGGTTCATGGTTAAGCACCCCTGGGTTCAATCCCGGGCACCAAAAACAAAAAATAAAATCTGGAAAAAGTAGTGGGAGAAAGGAATCCCACAGCACAGGATTCTAAACTCCTCTGTGCCGCCTTAGAGCTCTCAGTTCTGCTCAATGTAGAAGGGGAGGCCTTGTGACAGCTTGGTTACCAGTAGGTAGGTAGCAGTATAATGAGAAACTTTTGTTTTGGTTCCAGCTGTAACAGATTAGAAAGTTCTTAAATACAGATTAAACAGAACTGAACTGCTAATGTACCTTAATTTTACAGTGATTAAGTGGCCCCTTGATGAAATAGGCAATCCAGCAAAATGGTTTGCTGGCAGAGCCTAAGGAAATACACAGCCTGATTATCCTCAACATGTTTGAGTCCAAGTTTTTATATCTGGTAAGAAGACTTATGCACACAGGCATTGTCTGAATTAAAACAAAAGTAAAAACACAGAGTCTGACTAAAGAGGAAAATTAAGGCTGCATCTTTCCTTCACTAAACCCAATACCAAGTGATTTAGTTTAAGCAAAACCACAAAATCCATTGGATTAAATCATGTTGATAATTTAAATCTTACTGGTTCTGGAGGCATTATCATTTGCATTCAAAATTATAAAAGCACTGGTTTAAAAGCTGATTAACAGCAGAAAGCTTAACCAGTTTGAGTCTAGTTTTGTTCTGTGAATATCTAAGTAATTGTAATACAGAGTAATAAAAAAAACCTACGTAAAAAACGTAATGTTTGTTGAGAATTTTTTTTCCTATTAGAAGAGTATGTCCTGCTTTGGGAAATACTGCCCTAGGTGAAGCTACCCTTCAGCCTGAGCAGCTACTGAAGAAACAAGTAAAGCAGAAATGGAACTGTGTGGAGTGGCACTGTTTCCCAATGAAAGATAAGGAAGGAAGGAAGAAGGGATGAGGAGGATAAGCTCCTGAAGCACAAAGTAGAGAGAAGAGGGGAGCCAGGTAGGACCCTGAATGCTTTGGATTGGTACTGGTTCTGTGGGTTTGGGCAAATCACTTTACTTTGAACTACAAAATAAACAAAAGCTTCATTCTGATTAAAAATGTTGTAAAACAAGAAGCAGTAAGCGGGGAAGCACTATAATAAAAATCTTTAAAGGAAGATACAAAGAAGACACACGTGTAATACAACAGCAAATGAGCAAAAAACCCCGTTTTCTTCTGTAAGTACCATGTAAGCCTCTTTTTTCTGCCTGGACACACAGACTCCTGGTGAAACATGGAGCCATCCCTGCATCGCTGGCCTAGAAAACCCCAATCAGCAGTGATTTCACAAGTTAGCCAGAAACCTGGGCAGACTGCCCAGCAAGAAACTTTATTTTTGGCTAGGATGGAACTCCTCGTAGCTTCTGGTTTCAAAATGAATTTTCTTTAGCAGAGTTCCACACTTGTGAATGAGTGGCCCACTCTTTGCTGTTATAATAAGTAATGTCATCAGATTAAATCACTGCTGCTGATATAAATTTTCTTGGCTTTGGAAGCTTCCTACTGCCACCTTTAAACATAAGTTTACCAGAGTTTTAATTCTCTTACTGTCTTTCTATTTATCCTGAGTGGGAGAGTTCAGAGATTACTAAAAAGCATTACTACTAACAATTTTAAAATTACTCTTAATGAGAACAAGATTAGATGCATATTTTTCCCACCATAACAAATGAATTCTCTACAAACAGTCCAGGGGAAAACATTATAAAAAAAGATACTCTGCCAAATCCTCTCCCACCAGTGGGGAGATTTCTCTCTGCTCATCTCTTCAGGACTCCACCCAGACTTCCCTTCGCCCTGTAAGAAGAGCCTGTTACTCGTGTGCTTCCCCTTACATGCTGTACCACACTTTCTGAACTGCTCTTACAACACCCACCCCACAGGGTACTTTGGATGATAACTGCCAGTTGGAGTCTGCAGTTCACCTGGACTCCCCTGGTACAACAGAAGCCCCAGGAACACAGGTCTTGCTATGTAGTGTGCACAAGCAATTCTAGTACTTGGCAGATGCTCAAAATGTTGCATGAAGTTTGGATCAATCTTTTGAGTTCTAATGACATGTAGCCTTAGAATTAACATATACTCTAGACTATATACTTTCAACTAGCAAAAAAACTAAAACAAAAGCCAAAAGTTTCTGAACTTTAAAATTACAAAGCAATAGTGAATAGTGTGATTTGTCTACCAGACTTTACTGGTATGTCTTTATAATCATGAAAATTTAGGACTACTCTGGTGTTTTTGTTTTTTGTACTAGGACTGAACCCAGAAACACTTTCACTGATCTACATACCCATTCATTTTTAAAATTTTAAATTTTGAGACAGATTCTCACTACACTGCCAAGGGTGGCCTTGAACTTGCAATTCTCCTACTTCAGTCTCCAAGTTGCTGGAATTATAGGAATGCATCACTGCATGTAGCTAGGGTTACTCTGAAGTTTTTAAAGGATTTCCAAATGAGTTTGGGCAGCCCCATTTGGTATTTCCTAAAAGTTGTCAAATCAGCTAGTAACAAAAATTTACTTCACTATTTGCAATGTCCATCAAATAAATTAATTGTAGTTAACATTTACTAAGCACTTGCCATCTGCTGGGTCCTGTGCTAAAGGGCTTCATGTTGCCATTTAATTCTTTCAACAATGCTATGAAATTAGGTACTATCACCTCATTTTGGATGCTGGAGTTTAGTGACTTCTTCCAAGGCCTCTAAGGTCTAGTAGATGCTTCCACACCACCCTTCTATTCAAACGTCTGTTCTACCTTAAGCTTCCAAACCAAGGGTATTGTTATAGGACAAACTACCAAACCCCCGATATATGGTTACAGTGCAAAAATTTGATGTGGGATAAAGCCATTCTCCGGTTAAAAAGTGCTTCAGAAATCTCAGTGCCAGGCACTACAAAGAAATGAAGTTGTGAACATGGGTACATTATTACAATACCTTAAAATACCCATTCAGGCTTAAAACATGACTTTTTAGTACAGGCATTTCTTTTATCTGGCAGGAAAGGGAGATTTAGAAAAACGCATTCTGATGGTTAACAAATGACAAATGCTGTTATATAAAAACATAACTTTAGCTGGTAAATCACTATCATCAGTAGGTCAAAAACCTTTCACATGCTAGGCATGGCTGCACATGCCTATAATCCCAGTGGTTTGGGAGGCTGAGGCAGGAGGATCGTGAGTTCAAAGCTAGCCTCAGCAACTTAGCGAGGCCCTAAGCAACTCAGTGAGACCTGTCTCTAAATAAAATATAGAAAAGGGCTGGGGATGTGGCTCAGGGGTTAAGTACCCTGGGTTCAACTCCCAGTACCAAAAAACAACAAAAACGAAAAAACCCCACTTTCACACAATGTTATCAAAAACAAACTGATAAAAAAATTTGAAACTAGAAAGAATGTTACTGGTGATTATTTGCAACAACAGCCTTTTCTCAGAAAAGGCAGTTAACTTTTCATGCAGCCCAGCAACAAGCAGAGAGATGAAAATTATGGAAGAAAATTGACTACTGAGATTATTTATGAGGAATTTAAAGTCATGCATTCTGTCATATATAACCAACAAATAAAATAATAAAATAAAGCCATTCTCATCACATAAAGGTCCTTAATTGTTGAAATGTCATATTAAGGAATAGCACACAGACAAGAGCCCCAGATGAATTGTTTTAGAACCTAACAATGGCATGACCAGTATGAAAGTGACTCAACGTATTTTATTGTTTTAAGATAATCCTATTCATGGGGCTGGGGATATAGCTCAGTTGGAAAAGTGCTCGCCTCGCAGGCACAAGGCCCTGGGTTCAATCCCCAACACCACACACACACACACACACACACACACACACACACACAAAAGATAATCCTATTCAAGCAGGTAGCAATTTTAAGAATAAGCCACAATATAACTACCATGCACTAATAAAAGCATTAAAAGTCACATCATATTACTTGAGTGAATTATAAAATCATTATCTTCATGATAAGTGACTGATATTTATGACAGATTTAGGGGAAAAAAAGATCTCAATTCAAACACAAAATCGTAAATCTCTGAAACATTAAACTTTCCCACAAACTACCATGTGATTTTCTTAACAAAACAAAAAAACATAAAAATGTTATCAAGAATCCTCTGGTTTCTTTGCAAAATCACCAGCAGGCAGACCTTCACTTTCTGACCACCACAACTGTTTCCAAACCCATCCTCCCATGTCTGCTGAAACTGCTGGTGTCATATGCACTCCAGGCTTTAAATTGACACCACTTTTCTTAAGGTAGGCAGTTAGGATAGAGCCACAAAACATGTCCACTGCTCTCAATGGTCTTCTACACCCAAGGGGAAGTCAATTCATTAAAAAAAAAAAAAAAAAAAAATCTAACTTTTCACAGTCTAAGAACACGCTGGGATAAAATTCAGAGTATATACTCTACATCTGTTCCTATATTTTATCAGTTTCCAGTTCCTGTTAAGACTTAATATCAGTGACATCCTTCTAGTCAAAGGATGTCAGCAGACCCTAGTGTAGTGGAAAAACCAAAGATTTCAGATAAATCATCAAGACACATGCTTCAGCTAAAGAGGTCTGATCCTAAAACAATTCATCCCAGATTTTCAGCTCCAAGGAAATATAATCCAAGGAAATGATTTCTCTTGAAGAAGACTGGAGTTTCCTCACCTACGAAGCAATTCTCACACAGAATATCATTTCCTTCATAGTTAAAATCTACAAATAGCCCCAACTGTAAATTAAGTGAAGCTTTGAGCCCATACAACACCAATCATTTCCCTGCTCCAGGGTCAGTAATTCTCGCCATCAAGACTGACACATGATTTTGCGGAACAGGTCACAAGTCATGAAAGGATGTAGTTTCAAAGTCTTATCAACCTCATTAACTTCCATCACGGAAAACTAAAGGATGTAGTAAGAACGGCCGGGCCTACTGCCCTTTCCCCAGTTCTAAGGAGAGCCTGGTCTCTGCTCCTGGGCATTGCATCTCTCCAAGCACAACACAATGATTTATATGACCCTTTAGATTTCATTACTACCTTCTACTACAACATGCAAAGGACACAAGAAGATGTAATCCTTGACTGCGTGGTTAAAAAAAAAAAAAAAAGGCTCCTGATGGGCCCAGTAGTGTACACCTGTAATCCCAGCTCCTTGGAAGGCTGAGGCAGGAGAACCCCAAATTCAAGGTCTGCCTGGGCAATGTGGCAAGATCCTATTTTTAAACAAAAACTTCAATGTGCTGGGATGCAGCTCAGTGGTTCACCCCCAATACCATGAGAGTCTTGAGCAAGCTGCCGAACATCATCTCCAAGAGCACATTCCTGTCCTGCCTCCTAGGCAATACGGTGACATTCAGCTGACACCCTAGAGGGCAGAGGTTCACCACACAGACTTTGTATAAATTAGGGAATTAGAAACATGCAATTTGGAAGGCAATGTTCAAATCACCTTCTGTGTTTATTAAAAAAAAAAAAAAAAAAAAAAGCCAATAATTGTGGGTATTCATTAGGAAAGACTACTCTTGTTTTCTTTCCTTTGCATTTTAATAACTTTTAAAAGTCATTATGCTTAGGTCCATGTTTCATATTCAAAAGTCAAACACATAGTTCATTTAAATGATTCTAGAGTCTCACAATATCTGAACTCTATCTTCAGAAACACTCTCAGATCAGAGGATTAAACTGGTTAACACTTTCCATGGCCAGGGCACAGGTCATATTTAAATAACTAAACCAAGGCAGGCAATTAAGCATTCTTGCATGGTCTTGCAGACAATGGCCTTTGTTAGTGCAAGGATGCTTCTTGTAAACCAGATTGAGTTTCAACTACTGCAATGCAAGAAAACACTAGTTAGTCATCTCTTCTCCCCGAGAGGTTTAAGGAGTAAAACTGCCCCAAATCTAAATTTTGCCCAAAACATCAAAGTATCAGACTAATCAATAGCTAGTATATTTTCTTTAAATCTCCTAAGTTTTATTATGCGGTTACCTAACTAATTAACTAATATCAGCTGCCCTAAGGAGTAACAACCTCAAGGCTTTTATCATTAGCAAGGCAGACCTTGGATAAAGGCTGCCAAAGTGGGTCGCAGAGGTGATGCCTCTGCAAAAACCTACCTAGTTTAGAACTGCAGAGCTGCAAGTGCCTAAAACGAAACCATCGTGCTGTTTTTCTTAAATAAGACTTCACTTTTGTTACCTTTTCAGTACTATTCCTGAGTCACTTCTCAGTTTGTACAGTCCTCAAGATTAATGATTCTTAACATGTATAAAAGCCTAACAAGGTCACAAAAATCATATTATCTCCTTTTCAGAATTACTTAAATCTTACTGAAAATTTTTAGGGAAAAAGACTTTTGGAGCATTACCAAATTACAAAATTATCAGTATCCTCTAATTTGGAGGTATATATATTCTCAACAATCACCTTCAAATGTTCCTCTGCCAATTTAGCATTCATGAGGAAAAAATAATCTAAGTACATATATTATGAAGTTTTCTATTCCCAAGGCATTTAAATCCTTTGCCTTCCTATATTATTTCAACAAAAAAGGTTTAAAAATCTGATTTTCAAGCTCAGAAGAGTAATTCTTATGAAATGAGAGATGAGCCAATTTACCCAGCAATATATATATATATATATATATATATTTTTTTTTTTTTTTTTTTTTTTTTTTTTTTTTGCAGTGCTGGGGATCGAACCCAGGGCCTGGTGCTTGACAGGAAGCACTCTACCAACTGAGCTATCTCCCCAGCCCTACCCAGCAATTATTTTAGCATGATTCCATAGGTTAAAATTAACAAAATCTGTTAGGTGAACAGAGACAGTTAAGAGTAAATCATAACTTAAAAGTTCTAATATTTTGGATCCAAAGATCCCAATTTCTCCTGTTTTCTGAGAAAAAAAAAAAAAAGCCCACTCCAGTCTAGCCTCACCATATCCCTGTCAATAGGTGCAGACATTCAATATTTAGAATCAAAATATTCAAAGAAAAGTTCATTTCTCTTTTTTTTCTTTTTCTTTTTTGGTGGTGCTGGGGACTGAACCCAGGGCTTCGTGCTTGCAAGGCAAGCACTCTACCAAATGAGCTAAATCCCCAGCCCTGAAAAGTTCATTTCTATGGTAAACAGTTTTAGTGGGTTTCTGACCAAGTGCTGCCTCATATAAAGAACTGAATTAACTAGTATTATAGATATGGCTCTTATGTAAATGCCAAGCACAGAATGACAGAAGTTTTCACCCACAAAGGGCAGCAACATTTCAAGAGCATTTCAGAGGTCCTTAGCAGGATTTAAGTGGCGTTTTCTTTCTTTCTTAATATTTTTTTTGGGGGGAGGGCTTTCTTTAAATAAAGTACAAAAGGTAAAAAATACACAAAATAAGGAGAAAATATTTTCAGTTGTTTTGAATTAAAAAAATCTACCAGAACTGCCCAACCTTTTATGCTCTCAACTCCGTGACTCACGACTAACATAACAACATTTCAGGGTAGTTATAAAGGCAAAGTAAGTTAAAACTCGGCCAGTTCACGTTGTCGAGTGTCCAAATCATCAAGAAGGGGACGTGCCCGAATCGTCCCAGAGTCCTGGATAAGAGGGTGGCATTAGTGGACGAGGTCTTGAATCTGAGGGGTGCTCAACTCCCCTTCCCTCCTCAAAATCTGAACCTGTTCCCTCTTCCACCTCACGAGTCTCAGGTCGGCCAAAACTAAAGCTTTGCTTTTAGCTTTCCTTAGCCACCGGGCACCTCCTCCTTCCTACACCGGGTGACAGCGGAACGCACCAGGCTCTAGTTCCAGGCTCGCTGGGCTTGGAACCTTGCTGTCACTGTGGGGCCTTGGTCAGCTCCGTTTCTGTGTCTTCGCGTCTTCTGTCAAACGGGGAAAGATCAGGGCACCTACCTGGCAAGGCTGCTGGGAGGGCTGAACTTGGCGCTAGAGAACCCCTGACACAGCGCTGCAGAAGCGCTGGCTGTTATCACAGCGAGCACCAGGAACGCGGGGCGCACCTACAGGGAACCTGGCACCGGCGGGACGTCCGCACGGCCGGCACCGCGGGTCTGTGTCCAGGCACGTCCAGCAAGAGCGCGCGCAGACCGCGCCGAGAGCGGGGCTCCGTCCCCGGCCCCGGGAGCAGGAGGAGGTGGGGAGCCCGGGCCTGGGGGACGGAGCGCGTGTCGCCCCTCCGTCTCGGGACGGCAAAAGGACTGAAAACCAGCAGCCGGCAGGACGGGAGTCACTGCCCCGCGACGGCCCGAGCGCGGCGCGCCAGGACCCCGTCCCACGGCCGGAGGACGAGTACTGGAAACTCGAGCTCGCGGGCCCAAGTGGGAGCGCGCGTGCGGCGGCCGGGACCCCGGCCTCTCCCCCGGGGCGGGCGGCGGGAGCGTGGGGGCGGGGAGCGGAGTTTCAAGCCTCCGGCCCGAGGGGGCCGCGTCCGGGTGCAATGAATGAGCGGGGCCGAGGACCCCGGCCGCCGCCCGCCCGGCCGGCCAGTCCGCGGGGCTCGGACGCCGCGCCGCAAGCCCAACCGGCCCCGACCCCCGGCCCGAGCCCCCGCCCGCGGGCCCGGCCCGCTCGGCCCGCCGCCCCCCTCACCTTCCAGCAGCCGTTGGATGATGCTGTCGATGTTGAGTTTATCTATATCCGCCATCGCCTTCCCGCCGCCGACCCGCCCGCAGCGGCGCCGCCGCCGGCTCGCGCCCGGGACTCACACCTCCTTTGCCACGCCACGAGCACAGAGGCGGTGGTGGCGGCGGTGGCAGCAGCCGCGGCGGGTCCCCCCCCAGCCGCCCCGCTCCCTGCTTCCTCCTTCTCTCCCCACTGGAACCACGAGAAGAACAAAATGGCCGCCGACTCCTCAGCCAGCCTCGGGCGGCGCACGGATGCGCGCGGGGGAGTGCAGCGGCCCGGCCGGGACTTCTTTATGGGCCGCAGGGCGCGCGGGAGAGGGCGGAGCCGGGGCGCGGGAGGGGGCGGGGCCAGGGGGCGGGGCCGGGGCGCGGGAGGCGGAGGAGACGGTTGAGCGTCTCTGCCGCGCGCGAGATCCTTCCGCCAAACGGGCCGAACAAATAGGCCCCGCGGCCCGAGCGTGAGTTGCAAAGTTGCACGCGGGAGTTGGGGCTAGAGGGGCAGAGTGCTGCTGTGCGCTCCCAGGATGGGGTCGCGTCCTCGGGGGATCCTACTCACCGGGGCCAGATGTTTACAGACCTGGCCGTGCGGGAGCTCACCCAGGCATTTTGGAGGTCCTGGAATTTACCCCTTGAGATAAATGTGGGTGAGGGTGGAGCGGGGTGATAATATAAGAGAAGTAGGTTGACGTATTTTGAATTCAGCTATGCTGGAAACTGGGGGAAGAGAAAAATTCATTTGGGGGCTAAAAGAAAAGGAAAGAAAAGCCGCCCTCCCCCACGCGTGCCCAGATGCTAGCGGGTTACCGTGAGCGGTGGGAACACGGGGATCGAGTGCGCGCGCTTGTCACCACGCGGGGGGCGGGGGGAGCCCGTCCTCAAAAATAAAATGTCATTCCTATCTTTGGATTATCTTTCTTGAACTCGGAAAGTTATGTAATCATCGGAACGGTTACCCTGATTCTAGCCTGAGCCAAGTTGAATGAGCGCGTGCAGCGGATAAAAGGAGAATTTGCACATTTCGCGCTTCGGGGCCGCGGGGCGGAAGAGAAGAGCGTCTTTACAGGGGCAGGCTGTGGCGCGGTCCCGGGCTCTCCAGACGCCCGGAGAGACTCAGGCCCACTCCTCTCTGGCTTCCCAGCCTCGCCGAATGCATCCCTTTTCAGCCCCCCACCCCCCAAAAGGGTGCCACCTCCGGGGGCTGCGCGTCGCCTCTGGCTGGGTTTGGAAGTGCCGCCCACGTTTAGCAGACACATCTGCTTCCTTTCCTGACCTTTCCGTTTATCTGTTTCTTACGGCAGCGCTTTACAAAGCCCCTTCCTTCCCCGGAGAAATTAATTTTGTTTCTCAAGACATGCAGGATGCACGAATTCCCTTCCCCGAGTGCCATCGAAGTGACTGTGCCACCTGGGCATCCATTTTCGCCCTTACTGTTGGCCCCCAACTCTTGAGGTTCAGGGCTCTCCCTAATCCTCTCAGCTGCTCACTCCTCTGTCCAGCCACCAACTCTCTCTCCCGTGCTAAGGCTCTGCCCACCAGAAGTCACACGAGTGCAGTTTGTCAGCCCAAGGCACCGAGCCCAATTGATGACTCTTGGGATCGGTGCCCAGCACTGCTGTGAACATCTGCCTATGGAGGTCAGGGTGGCTCTTGCCCAATTCCAGGAGACCTTGGACTCTTCCCCGGCAGGGTGTATCATTGCGATGGCATTTGGAGCAGGAGGTATGAAAGAACAATTCACTACATGGACAAATATTTATGGAGCACCTACTCTGTGCCAGGCATTGTTCTAGGTGGTGAAGCAGGCGTTGAGCAAGTCAGACAAGGCCTTTCTTTCATCGAGAGTCATTTGGTAAGCCAGACAATAAACAAAGATGCAAATAAAAGTTTCAGCTTCTGATAAGTGCAATGGAGGAAAAACAGTTACTGCACTCATTTTCTTACTATGTACCAAAAATCTTCTCATTGTATCTTTAAGACGACCCCAGGGATTATGTACTATTCCTATCACCTGTTTTACAGATGAAGAACACAAGGCACAGAGAGGCTAGTTGTTTGCTGAAGGCCACACAGATAGGAAGTTAGAGAGCAGGGCTGGAACTCAGGACAGCCTGAAAACACAGCCCTGTTTCACATTCCGTAAATTCACATGGCAAAGACCTAGAGGCTATGGCAAGGCCTGGCACACACTGGAACACAGTATCATTGTGGAACCAGATGGGATGACTGGTTGAAACTCGTCTGTGCCCACAGTAAATGTGCCAAGGTTGTCCATATGCAAAATGGCAGGTGTATTGACTTCTGTCCACACCCTGAGGACAGGAGGACTTCAGCCTCTCTCGACCTGCCATCCTCTGTGGGACAACTCCTCTCCAGAGTCTAGTTTTACTAGCACACACCTAAGTGAGTCAGCTGGCCCGAGAGAGGCAGAGCTCACCAAGGGGCTTGAGCAGCTAGCAGAGGAAGGAACCAGTTCCCTATTGGCCCTTCTCTGCTGTGATCCCATCGTGGCTTCCCCCGGAACCCGAGAGGGAAGCAGTTGACCAGAGAGGCTGCTGCCTCATTGATGGAGTGTCCTTTCCCTTCTCTGGGCCTCAGTTTGCCTGTCTATGAGACGAGAGCACATTAAAAGGTCCCTTCCAAGCTGTCCTTCTGGACGCACAGGGCATTCCTCAGGGGCTGCTAAAGACAGTGGCGAGCTCATAAAATAAGACTAGGAGAGAGGGGTTGTGGCTAAAGTATTTTAAAGCCATTAATGTCTCTATAGGCACTTGGTCTCTGCAGGGTATCCCAGTGCCTAAAGGGATGAGGCCAATAATGTGAAAGCATTCAGCCAGCTGGGTGCGGACCATGGCCAACTAGGGAGCCACATCCCATCAGAGGAGGCAGCCACATCTCGGCTCCAGCCTACTGGGGCCTCGGGGGAGACTGGGACCCAGCATGGCCAGATCCTCTGAGTTTCCAGCAAACTTGGACATAATGGATTTTTATGTGAAATGTTCCATTTTTAAAAGTTGATCGTGAACTCAAATTCTTCTGAAAACGTGTGAGGCAGACAGTGGCTCTGTAGGCTACATTTAGTCCCAGGCCAATCATTTGGGACTTTGTTCTGGAAGGTGGGGGGTGAGCTCCTCCCAACCTCTCCCCAGTTTAACGAGCATCAGGATTGTTAATAAATGATTGGAAGAAGCTGATGCTCAGGGCTGCCGGCCGTCTGCTCCCTGGATATTCTGAAGGTTTTTACAAAGTAGGGAATGCTGGTGGGGGGGAAATGTGGGTGCAATCTCTTTGACAAAGTGTACATCTTTTGGGCAGACACTGGCTTTAAAAAAGAATGGAAAGCATCTTTTAAAAAAGATTTTTAAATGATACATAAAAAATTATGCATATAAATGGAGTAGCAATCGATGTTTGAATACATATATCCATTGTGTAGGGTTCAAATCATGTGAAACATCTATTTCCTAAACATTTATTCTTTCTTTTGGTATTGGGGATTGAACCCAGGGGCATTCTACCACTGAGATGTACCCCCAACCCTTTTCCTTTCTTGTTTTGAGACAGGGCCTTGCTAAGTTGCCCAGACTGGCTTCAGACTTGCAATCCTCCTTCCTCAGCCTCCTGAGTGGCTGGGGTTACAGGTGGGCACCACCACACCCAGCTTAAAAGAAACTTTTTAATTCTGGAATAATTTTAGATTTACTGAGAAGTTGTGAAGATGGTATAAAGAGTTCCCATATACCTTTCACTCAGTATCCCCTGGATGTAAACATTTTATATAACCATGTACAGTCATGTTCTTGATTCTCCTCCTTAACACCTAGATCATAAAGAAGTGTTGGGTCAGGTTGTACCACCAAAAAAAAAAAAAGAAAGAAAGAAAGAAAGAGAGAGAGAAGAGGAAGAAGAAGAGGAGGAGGAAAAGGAAGTAGAAGAAAAAAGAAAAGAAAGTAAGAAAAGAAATGCTGGATCATAAAATACCACATAACCCAGTCAGCCAGCAGCATCGGACTTCATTTGTAAGAGATCCTTTTGGTTTCTGGGATGAGACCCTGGGGGTGGGAGTGGGGAGGCCTGAAAGAGGCTGTTGAAAATGTGGTTTTCCTATTCTGAGCCTCAGGTTTCTTATCTGCAGAATGGGGACGATATTGCCTGTCCGAGAAGGCTGTTGTGAGAATCTGCCTTCTAAGGTGCTCGGGGAGACAGTAACCATGCTGGTAATAGCAGTTACCGCGTGCCTGCCCCTGCGCTCCTGGTCTTTCTGGCGGGGTGGTTTCTGACCTTCACGCCTCTCTAGGAGTTAGGAACAGAGGAAATCATTTGTAACCCAGTAGGGAGGCCCAGGGCCGGGATGTAAACCCAGTCAACCTGACATCACACTGTTCTGGGGGTCAGGGAGAGGGGAGCCTTTGGAACAATCCCGGAGCCTTCTGGGAGGAGGGGTTTAGGCAGGTTGTTCAAAATCTCCTGCACCAGCCTTGGCTCTCAGGGCACTGGGCTGACCTTGGCTGTGTCTGAGAAGGCCCAGATACACTTCCATCTGGACTTCCCCAGCAGAGAAATTAGGATGATTATCGCCTTGCTAAATGTTCCTTAGCTTCACAGGATGAGTCAGTCCGTGGCGGGGAAGGCAGCAAGCTGTCCCAGTCTGGGGAGGGTGGATCGAGCTGTCATTTGGAACCAGGCTGGCAGAGTCTCCTTCGCCTCTGGGCACCATTCACATTTGGGGCGACCATTCCCTGTCACCAGGGCTCTGTCAGGCCTCCAGGATGTTGGACCACACCCCTGATCTCTGCCCACTGGATTGGTCGCTAGACCCCTCCCCCGTGTCACAATCCAAAACGTCTCCTGATTCCATCGTCTGTCTCCTAGGTGGAAACCACTCTCGGCCCAGCTGAGAACCACCTTAGAGCATGTGGGGCCTGCAGCAAAGGGGCTTTGAAAATGTCCTGTTTTCCTGTCACTCTTAATCCTGTGTTAAGTGCTTTGCCCAAGGTGACCGTTTGGGCCAAGAATACTATGGTATCATTTATCCAGTACTCACTCCAAACTACGCCCACAGAGCACTTGCTTTACGTGCATCTTCTATCTCATTCCCACGCAGTACACAGGGTAAGTCATTATTCCCACGTTATCAAACAAAAAGTCAGAGAGGTTAGGTGACTTGACTAAAGACACACAGCTACAAAGCCAGAGAAACTTGCTTTGAATCTCGATTTGCGTGGCTCCAGAGGCCATGAAGTTGCCGAGTTAGAAGATCGTGTGAGGACAGCTATTGTGTAAACAGTAAGATGCCATTCACGTATCAACTAGGAGAAGCAGCACAGGGAGAAGAATTTGTTCGGATGCGGAGTTCAGAAGAGCCAAGTTCTAGTGCAGAGTCCAGGTGACTCGCTATGGGCCGTGGCCAAGTCATACACTTGACTTACAAGACACAAACGTGCTCATCAAGCCCAACCTCACCTTCCTCCACAGTAGGTGGAATGACTCTCTGAACAATGACCAGGACAGCAAGGCACCGGGCCAGGCACTTTGCATACATACGTGTTATTTAATTTCATCCTCGGTAACTCCAGGAAGCACCATCTGTTCCTACCCTTCTTTTTAAAATTGAGGTGGAATTCCCATAACACTAACCATTTTTGAGGGCAGAGGCATTTAGGACCTTCACGATGGCGTGCAAACATGACCTCTATCTAGTTTCAAAAGTGTTTTCACCGCACCAAAGAGAAACCCGGGCCCCTGTTCATCTGTCCTTCCAGCTTCTGACGACTGCCAGTCTGCCTGTCTGTTTTTGCCTGTTCTGGACGTTTCATATGACTAGAATCACAGGACACGTGACCGTGAGCAGCTGCTCTTTTCACTTAGCGTGGTGATTTCTGAGATGCATCGGCTCGAGCAGGACTCTGTACCTTGTTCCTTTTTTGTGGACAAATCATATTCCTTCCGACGGATGGATCATGTGTGTTCATTCCCCTGTTGATGGACTTGATGGACGTTTGGATTATCACATCTCCTTTTTTATTAGGGGAGGGACCTGAGACTCAGGAAAGTTACATAACTTCCCAAGGTCACAGAATAAGCAGATAAACTGGCTGCTCTGGATTTTTAAACTACAAGGAACTTTTTTGTTTTGCTTTTGAGTACTGGGGATTGAACCCAGGGCCACTCTACCACTGATCTGCATCCTCAGCCCTTTTTTGAGACAGGGTCACACCTAAGTTGCTGAGATTGGTTAGAACTTGTAATCCTCCTGCTTCAGCCTCCGGGGTCACTGGGATTACAGGTGTGTGCCACCATGCCCCACCAGGAACCAAACTTTTACCTGTATTAGAAAACTTTTGCCTGTATTAGAAAGTCCCCAACTCTGGTTAACAGTGGAAAAAGAAATTCAATGAACCATTTAAAACTTAGAGCAAAGTACTGGTTGGTAATAAAAAAGAAAATTGGGGGTGGGTGTGTGTGTGGCTCAGTGGCTTGCTGCAACAAAACCCATACACATGTAATGTGTTGAATAAATACATTCAATATATTTAATGATTATTTTAAAGCCTCAAGCAAGGTATTTACATGGATGCCCTCTTCACACTGCAGAGGGAATGAATGTTAACATTTGGCCATATTTGACTGCGGGATTTTTCTTTTTTAAGGTAATGAAGGAAGCAAAGTATTACAGTAGAGATTCCGTTGGAATTCCTTCTAGACCCTGCTGGCTTTCCCTGCCGCCCTCCCAGCGGTTCAACCAGCTAGCCTAAGATTACTGTGCAGGTAACTGCTTTCCTACTACCCGACATCAGATCAACTAACAACCAACAAGAAGGAACACCACAGCTCTAGCCACCAGGGGCGGGAGGAATGGATTTTTATCAAGTCAGATTTATGACTGTCTTTGTTGCAGAAAGTAGACTTTTCTGAATTTATTTGTATTAAAATATCCTTCCAACTATCAAAAGGTGGTTGTCGGAATGGATAGCTACTTTTTTTTAAGTGTCCCATTTGGCGAGAGGAAAAAAATCCAATCATGAGAAGGAATGAAGGATAACTGGTGGCAGATTCATGCAGTGGTGGAAATGAGTGGGCCCAGGCTCAGCACGTCCACGTGGAAGATGCATCTCAAAGCTGGTGTCGGGCCGCCAAAGCCAGCTGGGGAGGACGAAGCTGTGAGATGCGATGACGTAAGCGTTTAAAACAGCAGTGCAGCATTATATATTCAGGACGGCACTTTGCAAACTTGTTGGGGGGTGGGTGACCACGTGCTGTGAGAAAGGCATTTTACACCCAACCCAGGGTCAGCCTGTTCAATTGCTCTGCGGTGTGTAAAACACTCCAGTACCTTTCACCCTGTCCTGTCCCATGCCATCTCACCCTGTCCCCCCACATCCTATCCTTTTTAAAAAAAAAAAAAAATGCTATTTGCAGTATTCTAAATTGATTTTCAAGCTGCAGTTTGTAATACTGACTTAGGAATCTTAGGAATCTGCAACCATACAGTGAGGGAGGAACAAAAAGATAGAGAGAGAGAGAGAGAGAGAGAGAGAGAGAGAGAGAGAGAGAGAGAGAGAACCATCATATTCAGGAGGAAAGGAGGGAGACACATCCTGGGGTGCGATTTTTCTTCTAATGCTTTGTTTCCTAAATTGGAAGGTGACTGTAGGAGTGGGCTCTATTATGCTTTTACAAATCAACTTTCTTCTGGTATGACGCACCCACTTAGAGAAGGGTCCAGTGAATTTCGACCAATGAATGCGCCCCTGGGCCCCACCCCTTAAGAGCCAGGACCTTTCCATCACGCCCCAGAACTTCCCTCCTGCCCGAGGCTGTCAACCCGCCTGGCCTCTGGCCCCAGGCCCCCAGGCCCAGGCAACTGCTTTGCCTTCACAGCCTACGAGTCACCTGCCAAGCTGCTTTCTTACTCTCTGCTCCTTCCACTCAGCAAGATGTTTTACAGATCCGATCGGTGCATCCGTCATCATTGCTTTTTATTTCTGAATGGTATCCATCGTACAGATAGATAAGGATGTGTCTCTCCATACATCTGTTGGCAGGCCTCGGGGTTATTTTTGGTTTGGGAATTGTCTGTTTTTATGCCTGAGATGGTTTACCAAAAAATAAATACAAAATTTGGCATTAAAAAAAAAAAAAAGAAAAAGAAAGGAAGGAAGGAAAGAGAAAGGGATGCACAAAAAGCCCCTCCCCCATCATTCTGGCGCCGAAGTCCCACGCCCAGGCTTCCTTGCCCTCAGCTCTGGAAAACCACTGAATGCTGTCCATGACGGACAGAGAGGCTCGGCTACTGTTTCTTTAAACCAGTGGTCCCCAGAGACCGCCTCGGCGTCTGCACTGCCCTGGCCTTTTCTCCCAGGAAACGTGGATTGCAGCAAAGAGGCCACTGGCTGGGCCGGACAGTCATTCATGCACCACCCAGCCCTCCAGCGCCCGCTGAGCGTGCCAGCCCAGCTGCAGAGTGACAGCTTTCTGGGATGTGCTGTCATCAGCTTTCCACCTGCCCACAAGATGCCCCCGACCCCAGCCTGGAGGGAAGGCCCCGCCAGGCTCCAGGGCCCTGCAGAGGCAGGAACTCGGACTCACGCTAAGGGCCCAGGTGGGTCCTGAGTGGGCATCGGGCAGGCAGCAGCTAACCTGGCAAGGCCAACCCCGGCCACTCCAAGTCCTGCCTGGCTGCATCGCCTTGGCTGGGTGCTTGTCCTTAACCTGGAATCAGATGACTGCCAAACTGAGGCTCTGTCGCCTTGGTGATTGGGTGGCCTTGGACGAGTTCCCTGAGTCTCCCTTTTGTCATCTGTGGAGATAGTACAGAATGAGTGAAATGACCTACGGTCCACTCCTATTGGTGCTGGCACACCTGGGGGAGGTGCCTCTTCCAAAGCAGGCCCTGACCATGTGTCCAGAACCCGGCCACGGCCCTGCCAAGGCGCCATCTGTGGCCCCTCCGCTCCCGGGGCCTGCTTGCTGGCTTCTGACACTTGGTCCGAAAGGCAGCACAGCGTCACCTGACTCTTGGAACTCTGCCAAGGTGCGGCAGAGGTCCCGGGAGGAGGGTCCACACAGCCCCAGGCCGGTCACGTGAGTGGAGAACTTTAGATGATTCTCGGTGCCCCTTCCTGCCAGACACCCAGCAAAGGCTGAAGAGAGGGGATGAACTGCCCCACCGATGTCTGCCCACACTGCAGATTTGTGAGTGAAACAGATACGCATTGTTTTAAGTCATGCAGTCTCCAGGCGTTTAGCCAACGGGAAAAGACAACCGGAGCACTGGAAAGCCACCTGGCACCTCGGTGGCCCCCACCTCACGCTCCCCAGTCACAGCAAATCCCAGTGCGACCCCCGTCCAGTCCCCCCAAGTTCCAGCCACCATCGTCTCCATCTCTGGGGCGGAACTGTTTCTGCTCTTGCCTGCTGCCCCCTGTCCTCCCCGCACCCAGAGCCGCCTCTTAGAGTGCAGTCTGCAGCCACTCCAAACTCCTGTGGCTCCTCGTCCAACCTGGAGGAAAATCCAGCCTCCTGCCTGGGTCTAGGCACAGCCATGTCCTGGAGAGGAAGGAGGAGGGGGAGGAAGGGACACGAGCCCGATGACCGAGTCTGTCCATTTCCGTGGTGTAAATACTCCAACCATCAGGAGCTGCCTCCCCCTGAGGACAGGGCCAGAAGGCCAGGGAAGCCGCCCAGCTTCCCAGCTCAGGCCTCGGCCTCCGCAGGGCTCCGTGCCCCAGTGCCGCCGCTTGCACGGAAATGCTTTCTGCTCAGCTGGCAGCCTGTCCGAGAAGCCTTCCCGCCGCCTCCGTCTAGAACAGCCCTGTTCCCCAGCCGGCCATGGTGTCTTCCCCACGTCACTCTCCACCGCTTGACTCCATATTACGCTTTTGTCTCTTTTCTGTCTCCCTACCAGCTGGGAGTCCGTCCCTGCACCCCGGCCCCTGTGCTGGGCATTGAACCCAGGGGCGCTCCACCAACCCTTTCTAAATTTTTTATTTTGAGACAGGGCCTTGCTAAGTTGTGAGACTGGCCTCAAACATGTGATCCTCCTGCTTCAGACTCCCAGGTGGCCGGGGTTCTGGGTCTGGGCCAACACTCCCAGCTCCACAGGACTTCGTCTCCTCAGTAGAACTTGGTCAGATAAACGGTGCAGATGGAATTGAAGATATTCATACGATAGTTGCAAGATGGGGATAATAAAAATTGGGGGAGGATTCAGGTAAATGACACAGGTGACAAAGGCCACCACACTCGGCTCCCAGCAGGTCCTGGTGAGGTTGCTATTTGCCTCATGTTGCAGGCCTGGTGGGACCTGGGGCCCCGCCTGTTTCCGCAAGGAAGAAAGGGCATCCAGGGCACATCCCTTGGGGCAAAGCAGACCTTGGCCCGACTCAAGAGTGCCCATCACTGCAGGAGAGAAAGCATTCCCCAGGGCCAGGGACACTCTCTTTGGTCTTTGCTCTGTAGTCTAAGAGGGGGGGCACCAAGGGTTAACGGAGTAGAAGTGGGGAACAAACAGCCCTTTTTTAAAAATTATTTTTTAATTTTTACAGACTGCATTTTGATTCATTGTACACAAATGGGATACAACTTTTCGTTTCTATGATTGTGCATGATGTAGATTCACACCATTCGTATAATCATACATGTACATAAGGTAACGATGTCTGTCTCACTCCACTATCTTTCATACCCTGCTCCCTCTCATTTCCCTCTACGTAATCTAAAGTTCCTCCATTCTTCTCTCACCCCCCCACCCCATTATATATCATCATCCACTTATCAGGAAAAACATTTGGCCTTTGGTTATTTGGGATTGGCTCATTTCACTTAGCATGATATTCTCCAATTCCATCCTTTTGTCTGCAAGTGCCATAATATTATTCTTCTTTATGGCTGAATAATATTCCATTGTGTATATATACCACAGTTTCTTTATCCATTCATCTGACAAACAGCTTTTTATTGATTTCATTTTCCGAAGCTCAAAATCAGTATTGGTTGCAATATTGTCAAGGGCAATTAAAAAAAATCCCCTCCTGTGAACCACCAACCAGATCATTCTGTTTTTTGTTTGTTTGTGGTTATATTCAAAATTATAAACAAAGCCAGGTGTGGGGGCTCACGCCTGTAATCCCAGCTATTCAGGAGGCTGAGGCAGGAGGATTGCAAGGTTGAGGCCAGCCTCAGCAACCGTCTCAAAATTAAAAAAAAAAAGAAAAGGCCATTCCTGGAAGGATATGCTAGCACTGCCCACGGGCAGGAGTGGGGTTGCTGGGAGTGCCCATCCATCCCCTTTTCATCCTTCCGAGCTGTTCGAGTTTTTAAAGTAGTGGACAAACAGTACTTCCAGAAATGAAGATCTCAGGCTAAAAGGTTGGTTGCAATTATTAGTCTACTTTGAAGAAACACTTGGTCATTTACTGTCCATTTTTAAACAACGCACATAACACGTAAGCCGTGGGCTGAATTCTGTCTTCCCCAAACTCATAGGCTAAAGATTTAAAACCCAGTGCCTCCGAATGTGACCGCACGGGAAAATGAAGTCTTTAACGGGGCAGTAAAGTGAAAATGGGGTCTATCGGGAATCCCTCAGAGGCGGGAGGGAGGCTGGCGAGCAGACACGCACACAGCCAGCCTTTAGAAGCCACAGTTGGCCACCGGTGAGTCAAGGAGAGAGGCCAAGGGAGAGCCACCCTGGCCACCGGCACCTTGGACTCTGGCCCCCAGACCGTAGGGAAACTCCGTCCGTTGTCACATCCCAGGCTGTGGCACTTGGTATGAGCAAACGAACACACATTAACCGCGGGAAGCTCCAGACCTGGGGACGGGTCGTCCCATCACCCCTGAGTCCCCCCCGCAAAGCCCTCACCAGAGGCCGCTCCTGGCCCTTCCAGCCCGTGACTCGCAGCTCCATCTGGGCGGCAGTTTCCAGTTTGCTGCCGGCCGCGGGGAGACTCTGCCTCTAAAACAGCCGCTTGCATGAAACCCAGAGCACTTGACCTTTTTGGGCGGCTCTGAGCTGGTCACCACAAGGAGAGGTCCCCCGGAGAAGGTCACACAGCTTCGCACCAGAGACAGAGTGTGACAGGCCTGGAGCCAGTGCTGCTGCACTCTTTCTACAAAGTTCCAGAGAGGAAATACCCTGGAGGCCAGAGGGCTGTGGGATGCCCAGCTGCCCCGCCAGGCGAAGGTGCTGGAGACCCTGTGTACACCAGTGGGTGCCCCTGTGCTGATAAAACTTTATTCACAAAATCCCGTGGCGGGCCGGGGCCTCCTCGGACAACCCCCCGTGCAGAGCAGGGATTCGCTTTTTCGTTTTGTGTAATATTCTACTTAGGATTAACGATCACCTTAAGGGGAGAGTCTTGGCTGTGCTAGCCCGTCTCTGACAGTGTCCAAGCCCTAAACACCTCTCTCTCTCTTTTTGGTACTGGGGATTGATCTCAGGGCGCTCGACCTGAGCCACATCCCCAGTCCTATTTTGCATTTTATTTAAAGACAGGGTCCCACTGAGTTGCTTAGCTCCTCACTTTTGCTGAGGCTGGCTTGGAACTCTCAATCCTCCTGCCTCAGCCTCCTAAACGGCTGGGATGACAGGCACGCGTCACTGCACCTGTCCCTGATAATCTCTTTTTAACAAAGAAAATAGACCTTAAGTCCCATCTTTTAGAAGGTGTGAAAATATCCAACTAGAATTTTAGGAAATTGTTATACCTTCTATATATATATGTATATATGTATATTACATGTTTACACATATTTATAATTATATTTATGGCAAATAAAGCTGATTTTCCAATTATGAAAAAAAATTTAAACAGATTTTAAATTAAAAAAAAAATGCAAGTTGAAGCCAGGTGTGGTGGCATATGCCTACAATCTCAGTGGCTCTGGAGGACGAGGCAGGAAGATTATGAGTTCAAAGTCTCAGCAACTTATCGAGGCCCAAGGCAACACAGCAAGACCCTGTCTCTAAATAAAATATAAGAAAGGACTGAGTGAAGCTGTAACTTAGTGGTTAAGTGCCCCTGGGTTCCATTCATGGTACTAAAAAAGAAGAAAAAAAAAAAGAAAATTGATTAAAAATGTTAAGGATGTATTAACAGCAGAGCAGGCATAATTATTTAAAAACTTTTTTTAAATTGTCAATGGACCTTTATTTATTTATTTATTTTTACATGGTGCTGAGGATCAAACGCAGGGCCTCACACATGCCAGGCAAGCACTCTACCACTGAGCCACAACCCCAGCCTCCATAACTGTTGTAAAGAAGTTTTGAAAACACTGGTCTTTAGAATACCTGGATTTTTAAATTTCATTTTTTACTTTTAAATTTCTGTGTTTTCATGTGATACCTACATGTTTAAAAGTTGACAATTTATAAAAATAATTTTATCTCCCTCCCACTCCTGTCCCCCATCTATACTGTCTCCCATCCTTGGGGTGAGTCACTTCATTAATTTCTTGATATTCTTTCAGAGTTGTTTCACTGACAAGCAGATGCAGATCATGTTCTTTACTTTTCTCAATTCCCGACATTGCCTGGAGATTTTTTCCATATTGGTGCTCAGAGAAATTCTTAATTCTTTTATATGGCTCCATAGTATTCCATTGTGTGGCTATACTTTAGTCTCCTGTATGGATGTTTAGTTGGTAATTGACATTTTTTAGGGGATGAAATCAATATTCCCCAGGGTCTCTGGATATTCTTTATCAACTGAAAACAGGGGCTCTTTTGCTTTTTCCTGTGCTGTCTCATCTCCCAGAGTATTGGCTGCCTTATGGTTATAAGATGGTAGCCACAGCTCCAGACATCACAGATAGTCTCTGCAGTGTATAGTTGTGAAGGGAGAAAGCACTTTTTAAAAGACACTTTTTTTTTTTTTAAATTGCAGGGGAGTCTGGATTTGCAGCGTCTATACTGAGAGTGGAACTCTGCCAGCGAGGGATAAGGGGAGGAGAGGGAAGGGCTGTTGTGTGGGCAATCGGCCAACGGCATCTCTCTATAGCTCTGCTGCTTTCTAGCTATGTGACTTGCACCTCTCTGAACTTCCGTTTCTTTCTCTGTAATTTGGGATAAGAGCGATGCCTACTTTTGTGGGGGATGGGAAAGGGAATCCACATAGAGGACTGTGAGTTGGCAGCAGCAAGAGTTTCACTCAATCATAGTTCCCATGGTGACTGTATTGTCCTCAGAATAATACATGGAATTTCAGAGCAATATAATGAAGATCAGTGGAATTTGAGCAGAAGGCTCCCACACAAGGGTCACATCATTAGTCGGGTCAGTGGCTCTGGAAGTGTGAGACTTCTTAGCGTTTTTTCCCTACCTGCGGCCTGGGGGCAAGGTCTAGGTGAGATAATGGGTAGGAAAGCTCCTATTCAGGGCTCTTTATTTTCCTGTTCAAAGATATTTAATGAACACTTGCTATGTGCCAAGCACTATTTTGGGCAGTAAGTAAAACAGAGTCCCTTCACATATTAGCCCTGCATTAAAAAGAAGAAGGAGGAGGAGGAGGAGGAGGAGGAGAAGAAGGGATAAAAAAAATCACTGACTTTATGTGGCAGTGGAGTAGGGACAGACAACAAAAAAAGATAAGTAGGCAAACTATATAGAATGTTCTATGGTGATAGAATGAGAGAAAGGGGATAAAAATTGGGACCGTTATTGGCAAGAACCAGAAAACCCAACCTCATGTGGCTTCAGCAAAACATTGAACTGACTAGTGTGAGCTAAAAGTGCATTCAGGTATGGCTTGATCCAGGAACTTAAATGCTATCAGGGCTGGTCTCCCTTTGTCTCTCTCCTCCCATCCCTCAGTTCAGTGTCCCTCTGTGCGAACTTCATCCCTCAGTCAGATCTTCCCCTCCGCCATCCTCACAACCCCAAGACTAGCAAAGAAGGTAGCAGTTTCATCTCCCTGGCAGTTCAAACACAATTCTTGAACCTGATGCTCAGTGGTCCAGTCAGCAATCACAGTAGCCAGAGGTGTGTGAGTTTCTGCTCAGCCAGGCCAGAGTCACAACCACGTGGGTACAGGACGTGGGATTGCCATCTTCCCGACCAAACCCAGGATGAGGCGGAGGGTTGGTCCCCAGGAAAAGCAGGATATTGTTACTGTGAGGAGACACGGAGGGGTGGAGGAGCAGTCGGTGGCCAGTACGTGGCGGGTGACTTTGAAGGCGACCTTTGAAGGCCTCTCTTCTCCGAATTCTAACCAGCCGTCCTTGGTTGCACCAGAAGATGATTTCTGAAAATTATTTGGCAGTTCTGGCCTGATTTCTCTTGCCAAAAACCAAAAAGAAAAAAAAGAAAAGGCAGCCATCAGGACATAGAGGCCCAGCTGCTTAATGAATGGGCGCAGCGGAAGACAGGCGGGTCTACTGTGGGCAGAGGGACGCCCACTGCGGTCAGGGCCAAGAGGGAAGGGCCGAGGCAAGACCCAGGGCGAGGGACTGTTCGCACTCTGCTCTCCTGACCCAGGGCCTGATCTGACATTGGTCGATTCACGCCTCTAAAGATAAAGGGCCAGGGCCCAGCAGGGGCTGTGTCATTGACAGGAGATGCCGGCTGGATGCAGGGGTCGGGTGGGACAGAGGCACCACACCCCACGGGGGACACCCGGGGAAGCTTTCCTCCTTGTGGGATGTGAGTCCCTTCCTCTGCGACCCCGGATAACACAGTTCTCCTCCTGCCACACCCGGAGCAGGGAAAGCAGGAAGACAGGGCAAAATCAAGGTGCCTGCCATGGAGTAACGGGGCTGCATTGAGTAGGGTGGTTCTTTTCCTCTTACTCTAGAACAAGTGCAGGGGCGGGCGGACAGGCAGCTCCAGGCGGGTGTGCGGGAGACCCACGGAGTCTGCGGGACCAGCTCCCTCTGTATCTGTTCATGTGCTTGAGGTTGCTGGGAAGTTCACTCTGCCCGCTCTGGCGGGGGCAGCCGAGGGGCAAAGCAGAGGCACCCAGATGTCTGGTCGTTAATGCTTCTTTTTAACAACTCTCACCTCGCCTCTCGGTGCCTTGCAAGTTGCAGATGTGCAATAAATAGTGCTGACTGAATGCGTTCTTCCTGGACATTCCTGGGCAGGACGGGAAATTAAAAATGCAGCAATTACCCCTGAGACTGATTGCACACTTGACTTCAAACCAGGCACAGTGTTTAGAGACACTCTGTGCATGCACCTTTTATTTTATGTGTAAAAAAAATTAACTTGTGGCTAAAAGTCTTTCTATTTAATCATGATTTTAACCATCAGGACCTGAGTTCAGAGAGGTGGACTGGGGACTTGACTCCTCTTCTGCCTGACTCCAAGGGTTCTTCTCTTAATTACTAGATGATCGTGTTCCTTGATTCTTGAAAAACGTCGGGACCCGTGCGCAGCGATGCTCGCTGCTGCCGTCAGAACTAACACATAGGGAACTGAGCTCAGCATTTCCAGTGAATCATCCTGTGTGATCCTCACAAACCGTCCTGCGGAGCCAGTACTATAAGTAGCCCAGTTTCCAGAAGGGGAAGAAGTCCAGGGTGGCTCCTGGCCAGGTGCAGTGGCGCACGCTTATAACTCAGGACAGCGACTCAGGAGGCTGAGGCAGGAGGACTGTGAGCTCAAGGTCGGCCTCAGCAACTGAGCCAGGTCCTGTCTCAAAATAAAAAATAAAAAGGGCTGGGGCTGCAGCTCAGTGATAAAGCATCCCTAGGTTCAATCTCCAGTACCAACAATAAATAAATAAATAAGAGTAGCCCCTGGAGGAACTGAGTCAGGATTCAATCCGGGCCAGTGGGTTGCAGAGCAGAGTAAAAGCTGTCCATACCACCTCATCAGCTTTCAGTCTCTGTGCAAGCCCATCTAAGGCTTGAACTTAGGTGTCATACCTCCACAATCCCTGGAGTAGAAGCCTCCTCGAATTTTGTGCTTGAAGCATCTCATGACTTCCTACTACCCCTGGGCCTGCTGCCAACTCCTGCACCTGGCTCTGCCCCCAGCTTGCTCAGCATATTCAGGGACAAATCAAAAGCGCCAGGGAGTGAGCTTCCCCTGACATCCCTAAACTGTGATAGTGAGTGATAGATGATACCCCAGTTCTGTCATCCCGTGCCTGGGAGAACACTGAGGTATGTTCCGCACTGTTCTTCATGTCCACGTGTAGGATTGAACCGTGGTTGTCCACAGTGGTAATTTGCTTGATAAAAGATGCCATTTGTGTTAGTCAGCTTTCAAGAACTGTAACAAAATACCTGAGATGATAAACTTAAAAAGATGAAAGGTTTGTATTGGCTCACAGTTTTGGAGTTTAGGTCGCCTGATTGGCCCCATTGCTTTTTGAGGCAGTATGAACATGGTGGGAGCGCGTGGTGGAGGAAGCTGCTCACCTTGTAGCAGGTAGAAGCAAAAAAAGAAACAGGGAGGGGCTGGGTCCCCATACCTCCTTCAAGGGCACTCTCTGTAACCTCATTTCCTCCTATTCGGCCCGGCCCCTTAAAGGTTCTACCACTTCCCAAGAGAGCCAGGGGTTGGGTGGACCCCTGCCCCAGTCAAGGACCCTTTTATTAATGTCCTTTCCTTTCCTGTCTCCCTCCCTCTCTCCTCCTGAAGTTTCTTGGAATCACTTCCCAGATAAGCAACTCGAAGTAGAAATCCTTGTCTCCGAGTCTGTTTTGTGGGACTCAAACCAAGTCAGAGCAATGGTCTCAACCAGGACGCACGTTCCCTGTCCACCAGGGCTGTCTGCACTTGAAGAAGCTCCGGAACAGGCGGCCTCAGTGTCCGAGCAGGTGGGTGGGTGGCGTGTGGATCTGTGTCTCCGGTCGGGGGGCCTCTTCCACACCCTAAGTGCCTTGCCTGGAAATCGAGTCAAGCCAAGAGCAGGGAGCTTTGCAGCCAGGACTGGCTTCTCTTCCCAAACAGCCCGAGGGGAGGGCCTCTGCTGACCGACCAGCACAAACCAACTTGCTCCTCGCTGGGCGTGAGCAGGGCAGGACCCGGGCAGCACCCAGCCTGGGTTTCAGTTCTCTTGGGGGTTTCTGGGGGAGGGCGGAGGCCGGGCTGGGATGGGGGAGGCCCGGCTGTGTTTCCCATGGTGTGAGCCCAGGTCACCTAGCCTGGAGCTCAGGGGCTCCAGCCCCAGTGTGAGGTGCAGGAGGTCCTCGCTCTTCCTAGCACAGCCCTCTCTGTCCCCTGCCCCAGGCACATCACCTAATGCCCCGCGGCCCCAGGAGGCACCAGCCCTGATGGTCCCCACTTCACTAGATGAAGCAACAGGGTCCCGGATGACCTGCTCCGGGCAGAGCTGGGTGGACCTGAGGTCTGCCCTCTTCCTCCACAGCCCTCGGCCACCCCAGCGACTCAGGGTGGCCGTGCTGGTGGCTCTGCCGCCTGGACACAGCCCTGAGGCCCCGGGTCCCAGCAGTCACCCTCGGCTGGCCCTGTGCAGGTCAGGGTGCGGCTGTGGCTCTGCCTGGCGGGTCTTCTCATTCTGGGGCCCAAAGGGACATGCTCGCTTCTGTGGCTAAAAGGAAACGGCCAGGAAGCCGGGGGCAGCAGCAAGGCCCCCTCCTGCCTGAGCGACGGACACGCGGTGGTCTTTTGTCCCCCTCTGGTGCAGGGTGGAGCCCACAGCCTCTTGCGTGCTTGGCAAGTGCTCCCCCCAGGGACATCCCAGCCACGCCTGGCGTCCCGTGAGCCAGAGCCGGTCACAGGGCCGAGTCCACGGGGCAGAGGACCAAGGGCGGCAGATGCGCGGCGTTGCCCTCTGCCTGCAGACGCTGCCTCTCTCCCACCCACTCTCAAGGTGCCGCTTGCCAGCCCGGAGGAAGGCGGAGTCCCCTGCACCCGGCCACAGGGAAGGCTGGCCTCCGGGGTCCCGCGACGCTCTCTCTGCTCCGCAGACAGCTTTGCTGTGGCTGCCCGCCCGGTCTGGGAGGGACGCAGCGGGCGGTCCCTGCTTCAGTCTCCCTGGAACCACCTGGGGAAGGGCCTTCAGTCACCTCCCATGAGGGCCCACGGTCCTGAGGCACCGACCCTCCAGTCTCCCCACCGGCCACCCAGTTTCAATGTCCAGGATGCCACCTGACGCTGTCCAGCGTCCCCACCCCACTCTCCCTACAGTCTCACTGTGGCTTCGTCTCCACTCCTCTCTGACTTCCACATATGAGCGAAGACACTTGACCCTTGACCTCCTGAGTTTGACTGATCTCGCTTAACGTGATGGTCTCTAGTCTGTCCATTTTCCTGCAAATGCCCTAATTGCATTTTTCTTCATGGCTGAGTAAAACTCCACTGTGTATCTAGACCACATTTTCTTTATGTCCATCTGTTGCTGGACACCTAGGCTGGCTCCGTAGTTTGGCTCTTTTGAGTTGCGCTGCTACGAACACAGGTATGTGCTTATCACTGCAGAGCCGCAACTGGCACCTGCCCCTTGGGAGACAAGATGGCTGCTGGAGCACCGACCATCCTGTCTGCATTCCAGCCTCACAGAGTTTGTCAAGGGGAAATGAAGGTGTGTCTCTTATATTTAAGGACACTTCCTAGAACTTATTTTTACCATTTCTGCTTATATCGCATGAACTGGAAGGTAACCCACGATCATATCACAGCCATGGAGCTGCAGTGAACCATGGTCTCTGGTTTGAATAGTCACATGTGGTTTTATTACTAAAGGAAGAAGGGAGCACAGAACTGGGGAGCAGGTACCTCCGGGCCTGTCAGTGCCCCAGACTGATTGATATGTCAAACTAGTGCTTTCAAATGTGTGCTCCCCGTTCGGTTAGAGCAGGGGCCTTTTTAAGGGTAGGACAAAAAAAGGGCGTGGAGATGATCCAGTTGATGGAATCATTTTGATGATTCCATCAAATGAATGGCCTCTTGGAAGGCCGTTCAAGAGATGGGTTTGTGTTTCTCAGATGGCTCCTGCTCGCTACTCCAATGCCAGCTGGCTTTTCAAAAGCTCCCAGTTGACTACACTTGTTTTTGAGCTGAGTCCCCGGAGTGCTTCTTTGTCCTGCCACTGAGCACAGCTAATCCTGTGAACGATGTGCCAGATTGCTGTTCTGCTGCTTCCTGGCTGTGTGACCTTGGGTGAATGACTTCACCTCTCTGAGTTTCAGCTTTTTCCCTCTGCAAAATGGAGGCAAGAATAGTGCGTACCTGTGAGCTATTGTGAGGAGATGGACGAAGTGAGAAACGGGGTGAGTTTAGCTTTTTACTTGGCTCCTGAGCACCTGATACAATTGAACTACTGAGAATTAAAAAAAATCAGCTTGTCTCCTTAACCATCCGTTTTGGAATAGTGACTCCATTAGAAATAGAATAGAGGCTACATTAACAAAGTAAAAATATCAGGCAAAGTTAACTTCATCAACATGACATTAAAACCCAATGATCATCAACATGATGTTAAACCCAATGATCAACATGGTACAACGTGAAGTGTTCGAGAGACGGTCTATACCTTTCTGTGCATAAGGCTTCAGGATGCTGGAAGGGCAGTGTATTTCCACCGAAAGCCCCCAACGCCTTCCTCCTGCAAACGATGGCAGCAATGACAATCATGGTGACCGCGGCTGACGCACTGAGTCTTGTGCGGCTGACGCACTGAGTCTTGTGTGGCGGGCGCCAGCCTCTTACACTTACAGCCCAACCCAGGTGGACCAAGGGCCCAAAGCCACAGCTGGGGAGCGGCTGCCGCAGTCAGCACCAGGGGTGACCCGGCGCCCTGGATTTTGTCTCTGGACAGGTAAGGAAGCGTTGCCGGTCAGCTCGGCCTCCCTGGCAGTCTGCCTGCCGCAAGCTCTCCGTGGATTCGTAGGTCACGGACCTTTAAACATCAGAAAGAGACGCCATCTCCAGCCCCACCTTCCTTTAGTCTCAGGGTTATGGCCTCCATGATGGTTTTCTAGAGAGCCGGGGGAAGGTTCTGGAAGGTAGCACATGCTTCGGAAACATCTAGCAGGATTCTCTCCAAATCAAGCCCAGTGGAAAGTACAGGAAAGGGTGGAGCTTTGGTAATGCCCGCCCCTCACTTTTTCCATTGAGAACACATTCACGTATTATTTGTGTACAGGAAAGTCAATAGAGAGAGAGAGGTGAGCGTAAATCCCCAAGAATCTGAGCAGACAACAGGATGAGTGTGCGGTTACAAGGTGGCTCTGTGCCAGCTGCCAGCATGGTGCCCAACTCTGCTGGCTGCGTGCTGTGTGGCCTTGGGCAAGGATCTTAGGCTCTCTGGGCCTCAGTGTCTTCATCCACAAAACTGGGTAATAATGGGACCTGCGTCACACAGTATGGCCTTGAGGGTTCAGTGAACCCGTGTGAGGTGCTGGGATCGGGTCTGGCATAGAAAGTACTCAGAAAAATTTGGGAGGTGGGGATCCACCGACCACCACACTGTGAACTTGGGCCTCCGTCTTATTCCCACTGGTCTGCAAACGACTCCAGCAACAGCCCAGGAGTTCACATGTCCTGTCTCACCTGATCCCTGAGACCCCCTTGTGATGGGGGCTGGTATTCCCATTCCACAGATGAGGAGACTGAGGCTCAGAGAGTGAGCGCAGCTTGCGAAAGGCCACCGTCTCTAAGTCCCAGTGGAAGGACTTGAACTCGGGCTCCTCCATCCACCTGGCAGAAGCCCGAGGTCATGCCCACTGCACGGCCCTGCCCGGTTGCCCAGGCTTTACTGGCCTGTGGGCCCTGATGCTGGGGGTATGACTGGGGCATTAGCTCTGGGCAGCTTTTGGGGTGGCCCCTGGGCTTTCATTTGTAAAATGGGGCCAAGAACAAGGCCAGGCCCTGCTTTGAGCCTTTTCTTCCCGTCCTCTCTAGAGCCTCCTTTAGGTCTTCCTGCCTCCTCGGTTCCTCTTCCCAAGTCGGGCTCATGGCCAGCCTGAGGGTCCAGGTGCAGGTGGAGGGCCTGGGAGCTGCTGCCTGGTGGAGGAGGAGAGGAGGGAGAGACTCAGACACGGGACATAGGGCCTGTGGGGGCTGCGGGGCGGAGGCAGGCAGAGCCCACGGAATCTTCAGCCAGCAAGCTTGTTCCGGAAAGCCAGGAAGTCGTTACACTCTCCAGCTGTGCTGTCTGAATGTGCTGCACATCTGGTGGCCTAGAAATCTCTGGTGGCTTTTCCCTTTATGTTCACTGGCTTGCTGTCTGCAGCTCAAGGGAGGGAAAGGAGGCGGGTGGGGTGGGGAGGGGGAGGGGAGGGAGGAAGGAGGGGGAGGGGAGGGGGAGGGAGAGGGAAGGACTGAGGCCAGGAGACCAAGGGAAGTTCACACAGAGACAGACATAAAAGCACAGAAAAAGATAGAAAGGTAGCGAAGCCCAAAGCCTGGGGTGTAGCTCAGGGGCAGTGCTTGCCTAGCAGGCCTGAGCCTCTGGTTCCATCCCCAGCCCTAAAAAAGAAAAGATGGATGAGCTCGACTCCCATAGACAGTCGGTCGACAGAACAGACAGCGGAAGACAGAGAAATAGACCAGGTTGAGAACGGAGACGCACATCCAGGACAGAGGCCAGGAAGCAGGGACGAATGTCAGCAGGCGCCCCTAAGCTGAGCTCTGGGGAAGGCGTGAATGGAGATGGACAGACGGTGGGAGGAGACAAATACACCTGCAGAAAGGCAGAGAGGAGGGAGGGGGAAGGAGAGGGAGGGCGGAGGGAGAGCAGCAGATCCTCCGAGAAAGAAAACTGAAGCGTTCGAACAGAAAGATCCACTGGGGTCTTCTGTTCTGCCCCCAACTCCAGAGAGTCAGACTATGATAGCCCTTAATCCAGAACACTGATCTCTTTAGAAGAAAGAGAGGGCTTAAAAAATGTTCTTAATAGAAGCAATTGCTCCCCAAAGGGCAAATTATTTTATTCACTTTTTTTCTTTTTCCCTTATAACTCAGAACTTTCTGAGCAGCTTCTAAGACAGTGTTTGAGTGTTGTTTACTTTCTTCAAATACCTACCAGCAGTTTCTTCTTCATTTTTTGGGGGGCCGTGGGGTACTGGGGATTGAACTCAGGGGCACTCAACCACAGAGCCACAGCCACAGCCCTATTTTTTATTTTATTTAGAGACAGGGTTTCACTGAGTTGCTTAGTGCCTCGCTGTCACTGAGGCTGGCTTTGAACTCCCAATTCTGTCTCAGTCTCCGGAGCGGCTGGGATGACAGGGGCGTACAGATAGTTTCTTCTTAACAGCAGATAAAAGTTTCCTGGTAATGCTAGGGGCCAGACAGATGCAGACGGTGGGAACACGAGGCTAAGAGACTAATTCCATAAAGTGGACCCACTGTGCTGACCCCACATGCTTTCTTTTTCAAGAAGCAATGTACCTGTAGCCCTGCCTGGCCTAAGCGGACAGGCTATGTCACATTCCTCAGCAAACCACCTCTTATCTACAGTAAAAGGCAGACCTGAGATAATGTAGATGGGAGGAACCCAGGTTACCCTGAAGGGAGCTTTTAGACCATTTTCATAGACCAGAGCCTGAAACTCAGGGAGATAAGGATCATTCCTCCTAACCATAAAATCTGTAGGAATGTATGGTTCAGAATCCCATTAGCCAGCTGTAATCCCAGTGGCTCGGGAAGCTGAGGCAGGAGGATCCTGAGTTCAAAGCCAGCCTCGGTAACAGTGAGGTGCTAAGTAACTCAGTGGGATCCTGTCTCTGAAGAAAATACAAAATAGGGCTAGGGATGTGGTTCAGTGGCTGAATGCCCCTGAGTTCAATCCCTGTTACCCCCACCCCCACAAAAAAGAATCCAATTAGAACTGATCAGCATAGGTCAAGGTGACCTAGAGTTGTCATGGCAATGGGTACTGGAAAGTCTGATGTCATCTTGCTGTCAGTCAAAAGTCAAGAAGTAGACCTGGGTGGGACTCTCTGGAAACTTCTCTGGAGTGCAAGAGAGGCACATGGTCCCTCTCCTCTGTAAGGACCCATTCTCTCCCTTGAGAGTGTCCCCTTTCCTTTTTTCTGTTCCTTCAATAAACTCATTCCTGCTACTCTGAGTGACATGTCTGAACTCTTTCTCACTTGATGGCAAGAACTGGGGTTTGAAGGGGGATCTTGTACTATCCCAGTTGCTCGGAGGGCCCCAGCTATGTAAAAGTAAGATTGAGAGGCCTCTTGGTGTATGTTGGGGGACACAGAGGAGACAGATGTGCAGAAAGTTCTAGAACAGGGAAGAGAATTTTCCCCTCTGGGTGCCAACAGAAGGTTAGTGTGGCTTCCTGGAGTGTTGTGTAAGGAGGAGTTCTGAGGCCTCGTCTCAGGCAGAAAGAGTGCTGTGATCCATTATTGATGCTTGCCACCATCTGGGAAGGGGCAGCCGGGGCAGGTTTGCCATACTCAGTTGGCGCTCCAAATTGGTAGGTTCCACATATACTGATTCAACCAATCTTGCTTGAATATTTGGGAAAAAATATTGCATCTATCCTGAACTTATACAGTATTTCTTAGACAATACCCTGTAACAGGAACAACTATTTACATAGCACTTACATTGTATCATTGTGAGATGTTTTCGAGTCCATGAAAGGATGTGGGTAGGTTATATGCAAATATGATGTCATTTTATAGAAGGGGTGTGAGCATCTTCAGGTTGGGTTAACTTCTGGGAGTGGCTGGCATCTGAAACCAATCCCCAAGGATACTGAGGGACAATTGTATTTGCTGTTCCTGTTCCAGAATCTAGAACCCGTGTGACACATTGGCACAAGAATAATAAATGTAAGTCGACATACCATACGCCTACTCATATGAAAGTCAGAACCATCAGGAGTTATATCTACAGCCTGGCCTGAGATCCTACTCACAGCTCCCTGGCAGAACACGCAGCCAAGGAACTGAGGTCTTGCTGGACTGGCCCTGCCTCCTGAATCCGATTATTCTCCCAGAGCAGGGCAGGTGGTGTCTGGTCCAGGATGAGGCACCGGTGGAAACCCGTGATAGAGACTAACCCAGGGGATCTAAATGGATTTCCAGGAGTTTCTGAATGGAGGAGGGGGAGCAGCAATTTTGGATGATTTGAAGCAGGCATTTTCAAATCGAAGTAGCCACGTTACCCTCCTTGCCTAGCTCAGTATCTGGCACATTGCAGGTGCTCAGTTAATACTTGCTTAAAAACCATGGAGGCATCCTTCACAGTTTTAGCGACACGACATCCATTTCCATGATGTCACATCTGTGCAAGCTGGGCTTTTCCGGGTGGCTGTAACGGAGAGCAGTTACCACCGGAAAATCAAGGTGGAGCAGGAAATGAGGTGGTGTCCAATCTGATTCTGAGGTTTGAGAATTTGTGTCTTGCCCATCAGGCGCCCACGTTCTGTTCCGTGCAACTGTGGTTAAGAATGAAAAAAAAATTTTTTTTAAAGTTTCATATCAATTTATTTTTCCAAAAAGTGTAAACCGTTGGGCCATACTTGTCAAATTGTTTGGGCCTAACTACTTAATGAGTGGAACCCTTAGGTATTTCTTTTTACCTAAGGCCACCGTGAAAAAAGCCACTGAGATTCCTCCGCCAGCGCAAGGCGAGAAAGTTGGGGAACCACGTGGCTCGGAAGAAAGGCTTTAATTGGTTAACGGCCAGCCAATGAGGTGAGTGACTTCGAATCGGGTCCAATCAAGAGCCGGCCTGGTCAGGGTGCAGTACGTAAATGAAAAAGTGGGCTGGAGATGGACAGATCCCTTTGTTAAAAATGGCCCTTTTCTTGACCTTGACACTAACACCCACTTCAGTGTTAAATGCAAAAACCTCACCCTAAATCTTAACCCTGCTGGTGAGGATAATTGCAGAATTATAGTATTTGGCCACCTTTGAGATCCTTTAGGATGCGCCCTGATGCCTGTCCTAGCCTCTGACCCACCCGGCAGAGCACACCACACTGCATTTTTTGGCTCTCAGCGTTTGTGTCCCCAGGCTGAATTTGGGACTTCCTCAGACGATGGGTCTCCCGGGGGCAGGCAGAACCCGCCTCAAAGAGGCAGGCGTTGCCAGACCTCCCTTTCCCAGCACCTCTTGCAGGCGGCTCAATTGATCAAGCTGCACATCCGTCCACCCAAGGAGGATTTCCACCCTCACTGGTCCAGAGGAGCGGCCATGAGAGAAATCTGGAGTGGGGGATGGTGTAGAAGGGAAACCCATCCAGGGTCCGGGAACAGCAACAGAGAGGAGCTGGTTCAGCAGCCCGGTTCCAAGCAGGTTTCCCCAGTGTGGGGCCCGTGTGTGCCTTCCTGGCAATTATGTGAGCTCCTGGCTCTCCCTGGGATTAAATTCCTTTTCTACTGAATTTAGCCAATGTGCATCTGTGACTGGAATTGCTACTAAAAATCTCAAGCTGATTCTGGAAGCCATCATCCTCATTTATTGCGGGTGGTGGGGGGAGTCTATGAAATATGTCAAGCAGAAAATGTACATAGATTGTGTGTTAGTCAGCTTCTAGTCATTATAACAAAGTACCTGAGATAATTACTCGTAAAGAAAAAAAGGTTTATCTTGGCTCATGGTTTTAGTGGTTCTGGCTTGTGATTGGATGGATTTGCTCTCAGTCCTCTGGGGGACAATGGAAGAGCAAACTGCCCACCTCATGACCAGGAAGCAAAAAAGGAAGAGGATGGGGCTGGGACCAAGTCTTTAACACACAGGCCATTGGGGACATTCCAAATCCAAATCCAAATGATAGCAGATCTCTTTTCTCCTTTTAAAGAAGTGAGATATAACTACATATAGGAAAGTGTCCAATTTTTAAGTACAAGTCAGTGAATTTTTACTCTTGATTATACCCTTATAATCACCACTAAAATTAAGATGTAGAACAAGCATTCTTTGGTCTTTCTAGATTTTTTTTCCAGTTACAGACCAGAAATCATATACACATACTGTATGTGCTAATATATGCATAGATGATTTTGTGTATACGTAACTATCTTTTTTTAAAAAATGAGATCATCTTTGATGTAATAGTCTGCACACTTTTCTATTTCAATCATAAAAAATCAAGAAAGTGTGATCAGTCCATGTGTGCATATATGAATTGACTCATTCAATCCACCAATCCTTTTTCTTTTTTTCCAGCTTGTACAATATGCTCAGCTTTGAGGCATTGAAAGGATTTAAACAGAGGAGTGATCCCAGAAGGGGCAATTCAAGCAGCTTTCCTTTTTGGATCATTCGGGAAGAAATATGCTGTCTGCCCTGCTTGGTGGAGGAGGATGGCTGAGGCAGTTCCCAGGATGGGTAGCCGCGGTGATTTCCTCCTTTGCTTTGTTCCTTGCAGCTTTTGCGTGCTCATTTTTGATCCAGCTTCCCCAGGGGTGGGCCCTGCCTCCTCCCACCGCTCCCCCACTCCCTTCTCCGGAGAGGGCCCTGCTGTCCTAGCTTCTGCTAGCTTCTCCCGCATCCTTCCGGAGCTGGTGGGGTATGCACATGCAAAGACACGTATGAACTCTTCTCAGAGCCTCTTCCAACTCGTCTTTCCTAATTGACAACATCTTCGGGGGAGGGGGCCTAGAGGGCAGCTCATTCTTTTTGTTTTTTAATTTTTAAAAAATTTTTAGTTGTAGATGGACACAATGCCTTTCTTTTGTTTATTTAGTTATTTTAATGTGGTGCTGGGGATCGCACCCAATGCCTCACGCGTGCGAGGCAAGCGCTCTGCCTCCGAGCCACCACCCCGGCCCAGGGGCAGCTTGCTCTTTGTGCCACTGCACAGTACTCCAGACACCTGCTGTCTTTTAGTCCTGACCAGACTCCTCTGTGCCCTTGGCCAGTGGACACATAGGTGGGCCCTCTGGGAAGCGGTGTCCCGAGAATGGGCTGTGATCCCTGGCCCAACTGCAGGGTCTTGGAGGTCAGGCTGGGAGGCCCGCATGTGCCTGTCCTCCCAATTATTTGCCCCTGGAATGCACCTTGTGATCCTGAGCCCTGAGGCTGTTCCCATCATTTCTCCTTTCAAGAAGTTGTTCTGGCTTGTTTATGACCCTTCTCTTCCTTGTTCCTGTGGCCAAGTGCGTCACCAGCTGGCCTCAGGGTCTCCCCCTTCCCTGCCCCACATCCATTCTTGATCTCCCACCCATGCAGGCTTCAGCTGTTCCACAGATGTCCGTGTGCCAGGCCTGTGCCCACCGTGTCCAGGCCTCTTCCAGGCATTCTTGGCCACAGGATGCACAAGTACCTACTATGGGTCAGGCTCTCTGGGACCCTCGTACAAGTTCATGTTTAATTCTTATAACGAGTCAGCCAAACTATTGTTGTCTTCATGTTATGGACAGGGAAACAGGCTCAGAGCAGGGAGGGCAGACCTGGGTGATGGTGAGCCCGAATTCGAATCTGTGGATGCCAGAAGTCTCGGTGAGTCTTCTACCCTGGGCTTCCTGGCTCGCGAAGCAGTAAGCCTCAGGAGATGCGCTGGATGAATGTGTGAGTAAACTCGTGAGACATTTCCCATGCAAGCCCTGTAGGTCAGGCACTGGTCTAGACACCAGGCCCAGAACAGCAAACCAGATGCCTTCTTAGAGTTGAGATTCCCATGCAGAAGACAATCCAAACAAATAAGCAAACAAGCAAACAAAAATGAGGTCACAGACCGGAGTTGTGGCTCAGTGGTAGAGCACTTGCCTGGCATGTGTGAGGCACTGGGTTCGATTCTCAGAACCACAAATAAATAAATAAAGGTCCATCGATAACTAAAAAAATTTTTTAAAATGAGGTCATGAAAGTACAGGGATCTATGTAGGAAATCCAATAAGATGAAGTAGAGGCAGGGGCTGGGTAGTAGTGAGGGTAGGTGGTCCAGTGCTAGTAGAGATGGTTTCTAAGGAGGTGACCTTTGGATGAGAGCTGAATGGCAAGAAGGAACCAGTTTCACAAATAGGTAGGAGGAGCAAGAGGATTCCAAGCAGAAGGAACAGTACATGCATGCAAGGGTCCTGAGGTTGAATCCAGCTTACTGTGTTTAGGAAGCAAACACTAGCGTGACTAGAGCTGAGCAGCAGAGGAGAGTGGTAGGCACAGAGTTCAAGATGGTGGTCAAGGGTCGGACCAAGCAGGCATATTGGTCACATGAGAATTTGTGGTGCTCAAGGAGAGGAATAATGTTTTCTCAGGTGGAGAATAGACCGTAGCATGGGGAAAAGAAGCAGCCAGGGCCATAGTGAGGAGGAGTCTGTGACAATGGTGGCCTGGACCAAGGCGAGGTCTGTGGAAACAAGAGAAAGCAGGTTGGGGAGCATTTAGCAGAGCGGATCATGGTGGGGGATGGGAGCAAGAGAAGAGTCAGGACGGTGCCTTCAGGACGGTGCCTTGACTGGAGCAATGAGCAGGTGGTGACAGAGCGGCTCAGGGAGACGGAGCGGAGCGCCACGTCGGGCATCGGAAGCTGGCTGGGCACCGCTGCATCTCAGTCAGCAGGAGATTCCTGGGCCATGGGCGGTAAAGCCGTAGGGCTGGATGTGTGAGGACAGTCCCTGTGCTAGTTCTCCGTTGCTGTGACAAAACACCTGAGAAAATGAACTTGAGGACAGATTTGTTGCTCACAGATTCAGACCACAGTGACTGGGCCCTGCGGTCGTGGCTTGTGGTGAGGCAGAGCATCTTGGTGGTGCACATGGTGGAACAGAGTTGCTCACCTCATGGTGGCCAGTGGGGGCGAGGGGCCCAGGGGTTAGGGCCAAGATATACCCTTCAAAGTCGTGTCCCCAGCGACAGCCTCCTCAAGCTTCCGCCTCCTCGCACAGCCATCAGCTGTGAACACCTGGTGAATCCAGCCACGAGCTCAGAGCCCTTGTGATCCCACCACCTCCCAAAGCCTTCAACAACGTGAACCTCAGGGACATCCCAGATCCAAGCCATAAATACAGTCCCCTCCTCAAGAGAACGGGGAGACGAATGTGCATGTCATCCATTGTGACCAGCTGGGACCTCCAGCAGCTTAGCTCACAGCCATGCCCAAGGGGTCCCTGAGGGTCCCGGAGTGGCTGTGATGTTCTAGAAACTGGTCTTAGACGCTGTGCCGGGGGCCTCTGCCTTTCTGCCCCAGTGTCCTCCTCTCAAAGGCGCACCGATGGTCGCTTTCTGGCTTTGGTGTCAGGTCACATGATACCTCCCTTCAAGCACTCCCGCAGCTTGGCTGGGGTACTCTGAGAGCTGCTGTTCTTCCTTGAGGGCCTTTGCCAGAATGCAGGCCACAAAACTGGGACAGCAGGGACTTCATTCAAGGTCACAAGAGCTAGGGCCCGATTGCCCAGAGAACCAGGAGGCTCAAAGGTCCACAGCCACATTGGTTTGGTGCCGAGTGGAATATAAAAGCCAAAACGAACTCTCAGGGTAATAAGGATATTTACAAGGGAGGAGGTTGGAGCGAGGACACCTGGAATACCACGGCTCAGGAGAGGGAAGCTTAATACCACAGCTGAGGACGTTGGATGGATGATGCGTGGTGTAATGCCATCTTTGGTCTCCACTTGGAAACGTCAGCAAGATCTGTTGCACATCAATGATTCAGGAGTTAGGTTCAGGTGGAGCAATGTGCTGAAACCAGTCCTTGGAAGGTTCTGGAGTCAAGACCCCATACAGGTTATACCAGGAGGGGCCTTAAGGGAGCTAAGGGATACCATGGAGTGCTCTCCGCCCTAGACAGAGCTCCCGGAGGTTGGGGAACACACAAGTCACTTCTGGGTCCCCAGTAACCAGCACTGGACATGAACAGAGTAAAGGCTCAGGGGCTGTGGGGTGGATGAATGAATGAAGGAATGAATGAACTGTCAGAAGGTCATGCATGGGGGACGGAGGGAAGAAGAGGAGACTGACAACAAGCAGATGGGCACAAAGGTCATGGTCAGCTAATACTAAGTTTTGGTAGCCAGACTGCAAGGGGGCCTGGCTCCTGACGTTCACACAGGCGTTAGTGTCCTGCTGCCATGTAACAGGTCACCATAAACGAGGCCACAGGTCACCATAAACGAGGCCACTCAAGCCAGCACCCATTTAGTCTCACAGTTCCGTAGGTCAGGCCATGTAGGGAATTTTCTTTTGATTCGACTCCTGTGACTTAGGAAACTTCATTCCATCAGTAGGATTTCTTCTGTTTCATAAAGTAACGCAACCGTGGGCCACATACCCTGTCAAGTTCCCAAGTCCTGCCACACTTGGCGGGAGGGGCAGAGACGATGCTGATGCCAGGCCTGGACGCCAGGAGTGGGCACCTGGGGGCCGTCTTAGAATCCTGCCAATCACAGTGCCCGGGTGCCACGCCTCCCATACCAAGTGGGGCTGATGTGTGGCCAGAGGACGCTGCTGAAAGGGCCGTGTGCGATTTCAGCTAGAGGCTGAATTAGATTAGCAAGAAGGTTTTCAGGGACGTTCCTCTGCCCTGCGCGGGTTCTCTCATCAGCGCGTCCCACGAATGACTTTAGGTGGGGTTGGGATACCCCGGGGAGACTTCCAGAGGAGTCAGGCTGGAGTTGGGCCTCTCTGAAGACGGGGGATTTAGACAGGATGTTTATAAAGATCCCAAGTGAGCAGGGAGAGCAGATAGCACGAACAGGGAGTGTTCTCAAAGAACTGAGCAAAAGCCACTGTAGGGAAGCTCCTTGGTTCATCCTCTGGTCAGGAGACCAGAGCAGGAACCAGATCTTATCTCAGGTTCCGACTGCAGTGCTTGGAGAGGGTGCGTGGAGAGCTTGTGCTGAAGCCACCTTCCTGCTGGTGGGAGCTGGCGGAGATGGACCAGTGGTGTCTGTCCTGTGTTGTTGTGAATCTGCCTTGGGTCAACTACTTTGCCCCAATCTCAGGGTCTTTGTCACGGGGCACTAGATGAAAATAAGAGCTGAATGGCTGGGTGTGGTGGCCCACGGCTCGGGAGGCTGAGGCAGGAGGATCGAGAGTTCAATGCCAGCCTCAGCAAAAGCGAGACACTAAGTGACTCAGTGAGCCCCTGTCTCTAAATAAAATACAAAATAGGGCTGGGGATGTGGCTTGGTGCTTGAGTGCCCCTGAGTTCAATCCCTGGTACCACCCCACCTCAAAAAAAAAAAAAAAAAAAAAAGAAGGAAGAAAAATGAGAGCGGAATGGGACATCTGAAACAGAGGCTGGAAGCGGGGAGCCATCCCCGCTCTTGGCAGATACCTGGAGGAACCCCTCATGCTGGGTTTGCACACCTCTCCATTGGTGGCTCCTTGCCAGGGGGAAAAGGAAAGAACCAGAGAGTTGGGCTTTTGCTCTCTGCTTGGGAAAGCACCCCAGTTTCTGCAGAGCTTGGAATGACGAATTCCCTGAGTGTTGAAATCCCCTGGGGAGCTTGGGCCATGCAGACTTCTGGGCTCTCCCCAAGGTCCAATGTGCAGGGGGCTGACCCTGGAATCTGCATTAAAAAACAAAAACCAAAAAACTTCCCAGATCATTTCACTCTCACAGAAAAGTTGCCATCATAGTTTAAAGGATTCCCACATCCCCTGATTTTTATCACGTCTGTTCTCTCATTTCTCTTTCCATATGTAAGTAAGCATCAGAATCATTTGAGAAGTTATGAATGTGATGCCTTTTTTTTTTTTTTTTTTTTTTCCTAAGCTTGCCTCCGAGGAACCAGAAAATTCTCTTACATAACTACAGCACGATGATCAACTTCAGGATGTTCGGCATGAAGGCAATACTATGCTCTAATCACCAGTACCTAGTACATTCCTGAAATTGTCCCTCCCTGCTTTTGAATACTCATACAGAGCTTTTAGATGGTTCCTTGGGTAGAAGCCCTTTCGTTCGCCTGTGTCTGGGGAGCCCGTTTATGGTCTCCGCTGACCTTGAAGCCATGAGCGATGGGAAAACCTGAGACACTCACGCTCTCAACTCTTACCTCTCATAACTCCAACGCCCAAAGGACTTTAAAACATAGTTTTGCGGGGCACAGATTTAGTGCTGTAGAGGGGTTTCCAGTTGGGGATTTATTTATTTTACGATCCGCTTTGCTTGGAACTCAAATCTGCGAGATTTCTTTAATTGCCTGGGTTGCTAAGCTGGCTGTCTTGGGGGATCCTGCTGGGCTTTTAATTTCCCTGACTTTGATCCTCTGTAAGGAGGGGGGCTCTGGCGGGGTCTGAGCTGCAGCGGGCTGCTACCACCAGCTGGGAGGTGAGTGGGGGAGGGAGTGGTCAAGGGTGGACAGGCATGAAAACAGCCACCTCATCTTCCCTGCGCTCAGTGGGCATCCTGGCCACCACTGTGTGAGCAGGGTCAGCATTGATCCCTCGTGCAGATGAGGTGACGGAGGCTCAGGAAGCCGAGCAGGGATTTGAACCCGTGTGACCACAAAGCCTTCGTTGACCAAGCCGTGACAGAACCCCTCTCAACCCAGAGCAATACAGACAAGGTCAGGAAAGCTCTGGCAGGAACTGAGGCCGAGGAGCCTGCGATCAGCGCCGGCATAGCCGAGTCTAGGACCTGCGGGGGTTGGGTGCGTGTCCCAGATCTGCTGGGTGATTTGAGACCTTGCCACCTGCAGCTGTCTGGGTTCACGGTGGCTTGAGTTTGAATTCTGGTTTTGTTCTTCACCAGCGATGGCCATGCTGGGTGTCTGCTGTGGCCTCTCCAGACCTGCTCTGCACCGGGAGGGATTCCGCAGCAGGAAGCTCCCCTGCCCTCTGCTTGGGGGCGGGGCTTGACCCAGTGGGTCAGAGGGAGGTGCCAGGGAGGTCATGATGTCCGGCTCTTCCCTGGGGACACTCCACCTTCTGCTGACGCTGAGTCTAGCCTAGTCTGTGCAGCAGGGACAGCGGCTCCGCCCAGTGCTGGAAGCCTCCCCTCCCCTCCCCCAGCCTTGGGGCTGGGGTCAGGGAGTAAGGGCTCCCGACTGTTGGACTGTTGCCTCGGTTCCTGGGTATGGCTCTGTCCCTGGCCCATGTCCCATGCCTTGCCACACCTTTGCCAGGGGTCCCTTTACTAGACTGTCCATCTCACATCTGGAGGAGGCAGGAAGGGTTCTGTGAAGAGGAGCTTCCGACTGGATCACAGGAAGATGAGCAGGATGCAGACAGGCCCAGAGGGGAAGCCATGGCAGAGCGAGGGCACCGTGCTCATCCGGCCACCTAGTGCCGGGTCACTAGCTGCCAGCTAAGGGTCATGCTATGCCCTTTATCTGCCTCGGCTCCTCACAGCAATCCTGGGCAGTAGGTCCACTCACCATTCCATTCCACAGATGACAAAGTTGAGGCACAGAGAGCTCAAGCAACTTGTTCAAGGTCACACAGCCAGGGAGACAGGAAGACCCTGGGGACTAGACTTGAGCTACTATCCTTAGCGGCCTGAAGCCAAATAAGTGCTCTGAGGGGGAATTTGTGAAGCAGGAGGGCAGGACCAGAAACCTCTGGGGTGCTTTTGGCTCTGCGGGCAGGACAAGGTGAGACATTTTGCTCTGACACGTGCCCGGGATCACCCACTCCTATCCCTGTTCAGTCAATTCCAAACCTTGCCACCTTCCAAAGTGCCTAACCACTCTGAGCCTCAACTTACCACTCTGTGAAACGGGGATGCACCTTACTCACCGCCTGTGGTTCCGTGAAGATCGGGTGAGCCCATGTTTAAGTGTTTGGAGCAAACAGTGCATCTTCCGTCAATTTCACTATCGTGATCCTCCCTCTTGGCCTCCTTATCTACGGGACAACCCAGGGGTGGTGACCGAGGGACTTGAGTGTGGACTTGTCGCTCCTTCCTCCTGGGCAGGCTGCCACGAGGTCATCTGACCTGATCTCTGCTGGACTGGTATCCCTTGCTTCTCACTATTGCCAGGACAGACGGACCCGTCCAACAGCTGCCAGACCTGCCTTGTCCTGTCCCTTGCACTCCCAGCCTCAGCTCCAGCCCTGGCCCCTTCCTCAGGGGCCCAGTGAGCCTGCCTGCTCCCACCTGCCCAGAGACGCCACCAGCTCTGAGGCCTCAGCCCAGCTTGGACAGCCCCCTTCTCCAGAAACCTTCTGTATCCAGGCCAGACCCCCAGTTATACACGGCCACCTGCTTCCAGGACTCCCACACAGCATTCTTCACACTGCTACTTACATGAGCCTTGTTGTTTTATGCATGTCTGACTTCCCACCAGCACTGAGCCCTTAGCTGGGTGTGGCGGCACACCTGTAGTCCCAGCAGCTTGGGAGGCTGAGGCTGGAGGACCAGGTGAGCCCAGAAGTCCAAGAACAGCCTGGACAGCAGAAGGGGATCCCATCTTTTGTGTCAATTTCCCATTACAACAAAAGTCCATATATCTACTCTTTTGAGTGGAAGATGCATTCACATAGTTCACACCCCCCCCCCCCCCAAAAAATACACCTGGAGGGGTTTCTGTGACATTTCTATGCATTCTCTCTCTGCCAGTTACCACCTCCCACCCCAGGTCCCCCTGTCCTGAATGCCTCATCTATGTTTATGCAGACAGAAACAAATGTGAAAGGTAGATCCTCTTTAAAGTCTAAAAGGAGCTAATCCAAAATGCCAATGGAGATTGTTCTAGAACTATAAGAGGCAGAGGAGAGAGGGGGTGGAGTTCAGTTTCTGAGCCTGGCTACCTGGGTTCAAATCCTAGCCCTGCCACTTACTGGCAAATTACTTTGACTCTCTGCGCTTCAGTCTCCTCATCTCATAAAATGGGTGTAATAAAGACACTCATGTATGAGATTATATTTGCTACTGTTTATAAAGCACTTACAATAAAACCAGCACATACTAAACCCTGTTTAGGTGGGTTTTTCCCCTGCCTCTGATTGTATTGAAATAAGTGGGCACTAGAAAAAGAGATTCCATTCTACCCTGGATACAGAAGGGGAATTTCATAGAGCTAGGCTATGTCATATGCATTAAAGTTTCGTTTTTTAAAAAACAAATGGAAATCTTATTATAGAAAGCTTTAAACATGTATAAACGTAGAGAGAATAGTGTGATAAACCCTCCTGGACCCTTGCTCACATCAGCCTTTAGTGACACACAGGACCACTTGCATTTCTAACAAGCCCTGGTGCTTGCTAAGTCACTAGAAGCCCCGAGTGGAATTCAGGGCCCCCCACCCCTGGGGATCTGTTTGAATCATTCTAGTTTGTTGTGATCCAAGACAAATTGCTATTTCTTTTTTCTTGGGTGCTGGGGATTGAACCCCCAAGGGAGCTTTAACACTGAGCTTCATGTCCAGTGTTTTTTAATTTTTATTTCGAGAATAAAAATTGTTTTGTGATCCTTCTGCCTCAGCCTCCTGAGTGGCTGGGATCACAGGCATGCGCCTTTGCACCTGGCACAATTCTATTTCTTAAGGTCAGAAAAGAGTAGAAACTTTTTTCTTCCCCCCAAGATAAACGTTGCCTGTCCCTGATACGAAGATTTCCTGTCCAAGTTCAGAGCCCAAGCACCAACTCAGGAGGGCCTACAATCCCAGTTCTTCCCTGGGGTCCCCTAAGTTGACAGAGAGCACTCCTCCCCTGCCCTCCTTCACCCTCTTCCGACCCTGACTGTGCTTCTCCCGAGATCCTGAAAGCAAGCTTGAAACCAAAGGCTTGTGTGCATTCATTCAAGAACCACCTCCAGGGCTGGGGATAGAGCTCAGTTGGTAGAGTGCTTGCCTTGCAAGCACAAGGCCCGCAAAAAAAAAAGAAAAAAAGAAACAGAAAAAGAACCACCTTCAGTTTCCTGGGGAGCAGAAGTCCTCCCTGAGGACTTTGGCAGGATTCCTGGACCCTGGATGCACTGGGGGACTCTAATTCACCTTCAAATGCTCTCTGGGAGCAGGGTGGCTCCCTGGGCAGCTTCCTGTCCTTAGGGAGGGGCCCCCATTTAGCAAATCCCTGTGCTGATGGAGGCTGGATGATGGAGGCTGGACGCAGCCCTGCTTGGCACAGACATGGAGGACTTCTGGTTTCCTCCTGCTGACTTTGGACCAGACGCCGTCTCACAGCTGTTAGCGTCTATCTCCAGCCGGCTGCCCTTATTCTCATTCACAAAGTTAATTCTCGCAAGGACCTCACGAGGCAGACCTATTGTCATGCCGGTTCACGGAGACCTGAAGAACCAGAGACTGCTTTGTGACTTCCTTCCTGCCCTCTTTTACAAGAAAAGAATTCAATTCGTAGCAGGATCATGGCTGCTCAGAATTTCTCAGCCTCCTTTGTGGGTAGGCATGGCCATGGGACTCAGGGGGCCGAGGGCAGGAGGGAAAGGTCCCACAGTAGTTCCCAAGAACATCCTCTAACAGTCGGCTGCGGCTTTCTCCTTGCCCTTACGCTGGTATCTGGAACACGAAGTCGCCCTCTTGAACCACGAGGCGGGGCCCCAAGTAGAGGTGCGTTCGGCCTGGGGATCGAGGGCTGGGGAGACTTCGGCTTGTTCCAACGTTCCAGCAGCAAGACGCAGGCCTGGAGGCATGGAGCAGCAGCAGCTTGGCTTGGCCGAGCCCCTTCCCGGAAGAGCCATGCTAGGCAGCTGCCTGTGTCCATGCTGACTGTGGAACCCTGAGAGCTTTGAACTTGGCATGGAAGGCAAAATGGCCCAGGGTCAGAGCTGCGCCAGACGCACTCCCTTCTGCCAGAGAGAATGTCAAGAGCTCTTTTGGCAGGACGTACGGCGCCTTGGTGTGGGGAATCAGAAGCCAAATTCCACTTCATCCCCAGTAGACTTTCTCCACAAGCCCCATCTGATGTGGAGCCTAGGTAGGAAGAGAGGCCATGGGTGAGGAATTGAGGCCAGGCAGTGGAGGCCGAGGGAGTGTGCTCTTTTATTGCACTGAGAGCAGCCTGTAAGGTGCTTCGTGCTGAGTGCTGGGGCCTCTGGGTAAGGAGCATGGTGGGTTGCAAAGTGACAGAAACCCCTCCCCTCCTCAGATGCCCACCTATGGCAATGGGACTTTGCACCTCCTTGAGAATGAACTTGGCCATGGGAGTTGCTCCAGTCTATTGGATATTAGCAAACATGCCCTTGAAGCGTGAAGAGGGGCTTGTCATTCCTCACTGCTGGAAACCTGCCCCACACCATGTGAGCCAGCCTGGGCTAGCCTGCTGGATGATGAGAGATGCCTGGTTATCCAACCATCTGCTGGCCTGGGAACTTGAACCTCCTCCAGTGGAGGCAGCCCAGGTCAGAGGGCCCACCCCACCAGCCAGCTCATAGAATCATGGGTAATAAGGAGTACATAGTGTTTTAAACCTCTAAATTTTGGGGTGTTATGTTATTCAACAAGAGCCGGCTGGATCGAGGGGCTTTAGGAGGCCTACTTTGGCCACATAGGCTTCATTATCTTACAGATCAGCGTCGGGTAGAGTAGGCAGCCCACTGATGCTGTTGAGGACCCGGCTTCTCTCCTGTGTCTGACCTTTTTTCTTCAGTGTTCTGCCTTGGGCTCTGAGTTCGATGTCACATGTTCCTGCAAGGTAACCATGTACCCAGAAATCACATCCTCACAAGAAGCCTCCCAAGCATAAAGCTGGGACTTGATAGTAAGAGTCTTCCAAAAAGAAGCTTTTTATAGAAATTCAGCTCTTTCTAAGAGTAGAAAAAAATTTTCTAGAATTTTCCACCTTTAGTTCATCGGCCATATCGGGTCACATCTCCAGCCCGCTCCAATGAAACGGGGTGCCACGTTTGGCTTTCACTAATCATGATTTGTGTCCCAGAGGTGGACACACTGTCCCCAAACAAATCAGGGTTTTGCTAGCCAGCAAACTGGGGGAGTTGTTGGGGACAGTTCTGGGAACGCTGGGGACAGTGTGAACTGAGTTTCTGTGGCCGAATGTGCAAGGTGTGCAAGGGGTGGCAGGAGACCTGTGAGGGCAGAGGGGAGCAGGGAAGAACCTGAGAAGTCTTTCCCAGAGCGACTGGCTGTCCCCGATGTCCTCTAAAGATGAACAAAGCGGTTTTTGGTCAATCAGCTTGGGAAAGTTCGAGTTGTGGTTTTGTCGCGTTGCCATTGTGGGCTGAGAGCTTTGAAAATGCTAAGGCACCACCAGAGCTGGGGCGGGCGCTGTGGCGGGCGCTGTGCGTCTTTTCCTGCACTGGGTCCACCTTAGAGGATTCATTTCCTCCAAGGGTCCCTCCGCACGGACACTCAGGGAGGGAGCTTTGGGGACCCCTCAGGAATAGGCGTGGGGCGATTCTTGATCAGGGTGACATTGCCCCTCACTGAGCAATGTCCGGAGACCCTTTGGGGCATCACTGGTGGGGGGTGGGGTGGAGGGCATCAGGCTCTTGGCATTAGGCAGGTGAAGGCTGTGCTCCTTAGCCTCCCTCAGTGCCCAGGACAGCCCCCCAGCGAGGAGTTCCCACCCTCAAGCCTGGGCTAGCCTGTTGGATGATGAGAGATGCCTGGTCATCCAACCATCTGCCGGCCTGTGAACTTGCCACTAATAGGCCACACAAAAACTTGTGAGTGAACACTCAGGGTGGCATTATTCGAGATAACCCCAAACCAGAAACAACCCAAATGTCCATCAGGTGATGAATGGGTAAGCCTCACGTGGTCCCTCCACAAAATGGACTTGTTCTGGGCTGTGAGTAGGAAAAATGGAGAAGTGCTGAGTCAGGAGCTTTCAGTCACTGTGACAAAATCCCGGATAGAAACAATTTAAAAAGAGAAAAGGTTTATTTGGCTCACGCTTTGGGGAGGTTTCAGCCCCCAGTTGCCTGGCTCCATTGTTCCTGGGCCCAAGTGAGGAAGAGCATCATGGCGAGTGAGGGGTGGGGCAGAGCTCCTCAGCTCTGGGGGCGGGAAACAGAGAGTGCGCTGGCTTTTGTGACAGAGTCCCTCCCCCCAACCCACTGTGGTATGAATTTATCAGTGAATTAACCCACTGATGAGGTTGAGCCCTCATGATCCAGCCACCTCTGAACACTGCTGCATAGGGGACCAAGCCATGAGCCTTTGGGGGCCACTGCAGACCAGAACCACAGCAAGAGCTGAGGTTGGGAAAACAGACCAGCAGGTAATTGGTTTGCAAGAACAAAATCGGGGGATCAGGTGAGGGGACTGTCCCGGCAGGCCGAGTTTGCTCTGTTTCACTGATTGGCGGGAAGTGCTAGGGACTCGTCCCTGGATGTAGACCCAGATTTCAAGGCTTTCTGAGCACCTGCTACAGGCCAGGCAGTTTCATGTACATATCACATGTGGGGTGCAGCTAAATCTGGTCACTCCATTACGAGAAGATGAGGCTGAGAGGTCCAGTGACTTGCGTGAGGCTGCACAGCTGGTAAGTTACAGAGCCTGGGTCTGAATGCCTTTGAATCTGCCCTTGACCCCACGGACTGGCCATCCCATGTCCTGACTCTCACCAGGGACCGAGGCCCAGGCAGTGGGCCTGCCCCAGCTCTGGTGGTAGCCTGGGTCCTGGAGACGCTGATGCTTATTATTGGCCTCACGCCTCTGCCCAGGCTGCAGCTGGCCTCTGGATGGGGGTTGGTTGCTTAGCAGTGTGGAGGCAGATTCTGCCCTGAGCTGAGGAAACCATCTCCTCTGAGTCTCGGCAGCAGAACTTCAAGGACAGCAACCCCAGGAAGGCCAGGGGAGCAGGGCCTGGTCTGAGCAGGGACGGGAAGGGACAGCCATGTCCCTGGGCTGGACTGGGGCAGGAGAGCCCACCTTAACGGGAAGACTCAGCTTCAGGGGACCCTGGGTTCATCACAATGGCGCTGTGACTGTGACCACAGCTCCCTTCCCTCAGCACCTCTGCCTGAAGTCTGGCACCTTGCTGAGGGAGTTACAATTCAGAATCCCACGCCATGCCCAAGCCCTGTGCTGCAGGTGACTAGTACCACGTCCCTTTGCCAGTGAGGAAACTGGGCTCACAGGGGTTGTCTGACGGAGAGGGGAAGCTGGGCTCTAAACCCAGGCCCTTCTGACCAGCAGCCCTTGCAGAGTGTCAGATGCTCTTAACAGGCTTTCTACGTAGTTGCTCATTACATTTTCACTCCGGCTCTATGAATTCTGACTTTTATTCTCTATATTTTGTAGAAGAGGAAACTGAGGCACAGAGAGCATAAGTGACTTGCCTTAAGGTCACACAGGTGGTAACTGGTGCATCTGGGATTTGAACCCATGATTCCAAGGTCCATATTTCCAATCAGTAGGTTATGGAAGGAACCAATGGAGGAAAGAGACAGAAACGGATGGGGCAGCCATCGGGTCGACACACCTGCATGGCCGGTCAGGTCCCAGGATGCTGTCATCTGTTTCAGAGCTGGGGCCTCGCCTCCTGGGTCCTGGTCTTTCCTGCAGCCCATGTGCCAGCTGGGGACACTCCTTCGTGGGACATACCACCCACCAGCTTGCTTTGGGTCACAGGGAGAAAGCAGCTTTGAATGTCAAAGGGGTCCTCTGGGAAGGTCACTCCATCCTCTGCTCCTTGACTATCTCAAGAGCATTGTCTCACAGCTTCTGAATCCAGCCCAAGTTCTAGAAAGCACTTTGTTACTCTGCCCCCATATTTCAGAGGGTGTATTCTCAAGAGCATAAGCCAATAACCTGGGCTTTCTGGGGCCTTCTGTGTTCTCATATCAAGGAGATATGTGCCAGCGAGCCCAGAGAACCACCTTGTGCAAGGCTCGGGCAGGGGTGGCCATCTTGAGCATGTGCTGGACAGTGCCCAGACTGTGACATGGACCTGCCTCCTAACCTTATGAAGGACATCTTCTTGTCTCTTCTTGACATAAATTTGTTCCCTCTTCTACTAGTTGTGACCTTGGGCCAGTCCCTTCGTTTTTCTGAGCTTTGACATTAGAAAGATGCTGGGATTTGCCCAAAGTCACACAGTCAGTAAGGAGGAATGCCAAGTTTGTCCAACCAGTTTCCTGAGTCCTTAATGTTTGAAGACATTTTAAGTTTTGAGGCAGGGAGTGGGCAGAGCTGATTAAGACCCCTGCTCTTCAAGAGAGTACAATTTTGAGAAGGGTCAGTAAATGTGACTTGTCTTGCTAGATTGCCTGAATCGTTTACTGATGTCTACCTCGGGTACTGCATCTTGGATCTGGAGGCAAGAGTTCAAGGCTCAATTGGTAATGCCTGCTGGGGAAGTAAATGGTTGCCTTACATCCAAGGCAAAGGAGGGAGGGGACGGGGAGACAACCTTTTGTACTTCAGGGAAAGCCTTCTGAGGTATGGCCTCAGGGGAGAGTGGTGGATGTGTAGGGACATAGCCTCCACCCAACTGAACTCTCTGGGGACAGAACAACAGGCTAGAGAGCTCACAGGCTCTGGAGTCAAAGAAATTTTGAATTCAAACCCTGGCTCAATCATTTATTTAATGCGTGTCCTAGGGCATATTATCAAACCCCTCTGAACCTCCGTTTCCTCCTCTATAAAATGTCGAGGTTACTGGGACAATTACCGAGTGCCTGCTCTTGCCACCTTGAACCCTGAGAACAGTGCTCCACAGGAGGGGATGTCCCCTCCGGGCACCTTGCAGGACTCCTCAGGTAGTCTCACTCCATGGTATGTTTGAGTGGCGTCCCCTGGTGTGCCACTGTGACTGGCATTTCCTGAAGTTGACAACCTGCCTCAGGCAGAGGCCCAGAGAGGACAAGTCACTTACTGAAGTCACAGTTAGCACAGGCGGGAGTGGGATTTGAGTTCAGGTCTGTCTGGCTCCACGCCCCCAGCCTGTCTCCACCATGCCCTCCTGCAAAAGACAGTTTGCCAAATCTGGAACAGCTCAGAGCGCAGCTGAGGTGGGGGCCACTGGAGCCCGGAGCTCCCCACGTCTTGCTGAGAGAGGTAAAGGGGGCGGGAAGACACGCTTGGGGCAAGAAGGATGCTCAGCTGTCAGCAGGCTCTGCTGGATGACTGACAAGCTCGTCACAAATCCTGTGTGGGGGACAAAGGGAGCCAGCAGGGACGGGGACGCACCTAGACTGGCGAGAACAGGAGGAAGACTGTTCCGGAATCCGAGAGGGGTTCCCCAGCCGGAGCTGGACTGTGGATGGAGGAAGCAGCTCCGCCTGGCCAGGCTCCTGCCCCTGGCAGCACCCACATGCCCAGAGTGAGCGCGGAGAAGGGAAGCCCCTCCCAAAGGGAAACCTGGGTACTTTTACCAGAGAAGCAGGAAGGGAAAACGAACATTCTTTCTGCAGCCCTGAGCCGGATAACTTCAGAACATTCTGGCAGCTCTCAAATGCTTTAATTTGATGACCATCGATTTGATCATCTTTTATTTTCAGGGACATTGCACAGAATTAAGTGGAACTTTATATAATGACCTCGATTCAGGGTGGGTGGGAGCCGGGAGGCTTGGGCAGGGTCCTGAGGCTGTGGATGTCAGTGACAGCCCTGCTCGGGGTGGCCTCTGAGTGTGGACACTCCCAGAAGGTGGACCACAGGGTCTCCAAATGCCCTGCTGCGGCTCATCAGCAGCAGAGGTCTCAGAGCAGGTGTGCATGGGGGAATCCGGGGTCACGGCGGGTAATCCGGTCTGGCCAGGCGGTAGCAGGTGACCCAGCTGTCCGCCTGATCCTGAGCTACTGGATAAGGGGATTAATCTAAATCTGTCTGAGGATAGCACAGCTCTTTAAGAGAGCCTGGGACCCAGAACCTGAAAGCTGAACGCAGGGACTTCATGCTAAGTCCCCAGCCTGTGTGACCTCAGACGTCCTCCCTTGGTTCCCTGGAAAAGCTGCCATGGTGATCGAGCCCCTCGATGTCGGGGTGGAAAGTAGAGAACCTGGAGGGACCTGGGAGGAATGGGTAGAATATTGGGGGGGGGGATCGAGGTGAACTGGGGAGTCCATTCCCTGCTCAAGCAGGCAGTAAGACCCAGTGACCATCAGTGGGTTTGGGTCCTGGCTTTGCCCTTTGTATCTGTGTGACCACGAACCTGTGTTGTGGTCGGGGGTCTTATTATCTCCACTGTACAGATGAGGAAACTGAGGCTCGGAGGAAGCTTGGTGGCTTGCTCAAGGGCGCTGCCTGCTGCTCCAGGAAGTGCTTGCAGGTCCAGGACTAGGTGAGCGGAGGATGCGGAGTCCAGGACCGGGGCTGCCTCACTTCCTGAGCTGTGCCTCGGTTTCCTTGTCTGTAAAACAGGACAGGAACAGAGCCCCTCCTGTGGTTGCCCTGACGGCTGAGCGTTTGCCGGACACTCGGGGTCCCTGGGCCGCCGACTCGGGCTCGCTCTGCCTTCCCAGGCCCCAGGACAAGCCCGACTCTCTCCATTAAATTATGTCTGTTAGGATGACGGATGTGGTTTCCATTTTCCTGCCAGAATCACTGACTGACGCGCTCCAGGCCCACGAGGAGTGGCTGCCATTTCTGAGACTCAAGATGAAGGTGCACCTGGGACCTGGGAACTGCGTCACCATCACTGCAGGGTGGAAACTGGTGTTTAGATCTTTCCAGAAGTGACTCAGCTCCTCCGTCCACATTTCATTGGCCAAAGCAAGTCACACAACCGCTTCTGAGTTCAGTCAGAAGTGGGTTGTGAAGACCGATGTCCAGCAATCGTGTCTACCAGGGTGTCCTTGGAAAGACCCAGAAGCCATACTCTGCTCTCTTCTTAACAGTCAACCCTAACGAGGTCCCTGATTAGGTTTTCCCAACCAGTAAGAGCCAGCAGGTTATTGAGCATTTGCCATGTGCTGGCCTAAGCACCCGTTTTCAGAGAACCCATGAAGTAGGTACTATCAACCTTGGTTTTCAGAAAAGAAGCTGAGGCTCAGAGAGGGCCAGTGACAGACTGGACCCTGAAGCTGTGCCAGGCAAAGCAGAGATTTGCCCCGAGGCTCAGATTCGGAAACCCGTGTCCTTGCTGCCAGACTCCAGGACTGTCTTTCTCCTCTTATTCCAGAAACCCAAGAGTGAGGAGAAGCTAGTATTTAAGCAGCTCAGCCCCTTGGCTCTCAAGGCACCGGAGTTCCGCCGTGTGGTCCAGTGACCCCGAGACCGCTCCAGGATTCTGTTGCCCACTGTCCACCTCCAGACTTGGCCAGAGCTGCCCCTGCCTTGCACAGGGCTCAAGACCAGCCTGGCTCAGGAGTCTGCCCACGAGCTCTCCAGGTGGAGGGTACCAGCCCCTCCGTCCAAGCTCTCCAGAGGGGGACACCGGGCTGTGCTTATGGAAATAGCTGTTTGAGTCTCGTCTCAACAGACATTGGTTTCCCCACAAGTCCCAAGAGACCCCTCTGTAATTTGTACAATGATAATGGCAGCAGCTGCCCTGGGGACCCTAGTTGATGGTCAGTGCCTGTTTTAAGTGACTTCTTTCACCAGGTATGGAGTGACTCAGGCACAATGACTGTCACGGAGGAAGGAGTTTATATCTGCAAGTTCCCAGAAACAGAAGGCACGACGTGCCAAGCAGGGCCAGGCAGGGGAGCCCCAGGTTGGTCAGGAGGCAGCGGGTAGGGGGAGGTGTCACAGGAGCTGCCTTTGTGGCTTCCACAGGAAGGAACAGGTGGATGCGGCAGGGCAGCAGGACGAGAAGGCTTCGGGCTGGCTGGTCTGTGTGATTCCGGCAGGGCGTGGGTACACATATGTGGGTTCTGCAGAGTTCTCCCAGTTCTGCAGGCTCTGGGCTGTCTGGGGCAGGAGCTGGGGTCTTCTGGGCAGGAGCTCTGGATTGGTCGGTTTGCATTTGGAAGGTATGCTTACAGGTGAACTGCTTGTTATCTCTAGGAATAAGCTAGGGAGCAGTCCTTTCCAGTGTCCCCAAGTCCCCAAGATCTGAAAGCATTTGAATAAAATGACGTGTCCTTCAAGTATCATACTTGGAATCAATCCACGCGGTATCCACTGGAGTGAGCATGACCACCAGGGGCAGGAGGAGGGGTGAACAGAGGCTTAAGAAATAAGAGGTCTTGAGATGGAAGTTTCCAGCTTCCCTGAGTCAACCCGCAGCATCGTCCAGGTCCCAGACCTTTTCTCTCTTTTACTTTTCTCTGCTCAGCACGTTGTTGCTGTCTCTGGGTAGTGCCAAGAAGGCTGCCATAGCTCCAGACATCAAAGCCTTATGTAAAAAGGGTCCCAACAAAAAATAAGAGTGTTTCAGTAGTCTGTTGCTGTGGAACCAACTGGGCCACAATTCCGTGGCTGAGAACAAACACAGTTTATTATTTTGCATCTCTTTGTGTTGATGTGTGTGTTGCCACATGATTTTTCTGTTCCACCTGGCGTTGGCTGCAGCCATTCACTCAATTGCATGCAGCTGGCAGCTGGGCAAGGTTGGAAGGCTCAAGAAAGTTCTGTCGGCGTGTCTAGGCCCTTGATGCCTTTCCCCGTGTCTAGCTTGGGCTTCCTCATAGCATGGTGGTCTTAATGTAGTCAGCTGTCTTTCATGGTGACTGGCCAGTCCTCCCTAAGATGTAGACCTGCAATTGGCCCAGCATCACTCTTGGTCATTTTCTTGGTCAAAGCAAGTCACAAGGTCAGCTCCGACTCAAGGGAGAAGACACGGAGTCCACCTCTTGAGGGGTAGCGATGCAGACTGTGTGGTTAAGGTTTAACTCAGCAGGTCCACGCTGTCCAAACCTTGCACATTCCCAAGAAGGGTCTGGCCCTTGCTTGGCTCCTGGGAGATAACCTCTAAGCCCTTTGTTTACGGGAGGCATTGGGCCACACCAGATAAACTGATCTGACAATGTGATATATGATGTATGGTGGTGACCTTGTATCCCACGGCATCTGCTCGAACTTGACCTTGGAGGGATTGGAGACCGAATAACTACGATCAGACACGTGGTGGTCAACCATGCCTATGTGACCACAGCTTGGGTGTCTTCCTGATTGGCAGAACTTCCTGTCGTCCCACATCGTCGCTGTGAGAATAAAGCAGCGTCCACAGGACTCCCCTGGGAGAGGGCAGCTACTGTCCACTCCTGGTCTCTACTAGACTGCCCCCTGTAACTCTGACTTTTGCTGATTTTAATCTGTGTCCTGTCACCGCGATAGACCAGGGCCAAATCTAGTCGCTTCTCTGACTCTCCTGAGTCCTCTCGTGGAATCGCGACACCCGAGACTGGCCTTGGTGGTCATCTTCAGAGAATACCCACCACGCAGGAAGCGAAGGCAGGCAGTTTTCTGCTCAGGCTGCTCTCCTTTTTGGGGGGACCCTGTGCAGACTTCTCTTTGTGCCTCGATTTCCTGGAGGCTCTGCTTAGATCAGAATAACCCACCCCCTGGTGGGTGTACTAGGGCTGGAGCAAAAGCAGGCTACAGAGAGGCAAGCAGCTCGCCCAGGTCCCCTTCCCACGGGGTGGGTGTGGCCCTCCCTTGGCAGATGAAGAAACTGAGGCCCAGAGAGGTGAAGTGCCTCGCCCAGGCTCTCGCGCTCTCCCTGACTCCAGAGCCTGGTCCTGAGGCGGAAATGTCTACCTCTGCACCGGACGCCTACAGACGGAGCCCCTGTGGAAAGGAGTCAGGCACCCAGGCTGCACTACAGAAGGCCCACGGAGGCAGGGGAAGTGGCCCCCTTTCCTCAGAGCTAGGCCCGTGGAGGGCTGGAAAAATCTCATTCCTCAAGAGAAACGACTTTAATGCTTCACTTTTTAAAGCAAAATCAGGAGTAGAACGTTGTTTTCCAGGTTGCCTGTGATTTGAACTGGCATACAAAAGGATTCCTGTTAGGGTAGAAACCACTTTCTTATTGAGGAAACCCTCTGGATGGGGCTTTTTCCTCCCCTGGTTCTCCTTGGGCTGGTCGAGAAGGATGAGGAGACAAACCTGGTGTGTTTACCAGGAGTTTGACTGAGGGAGGGGTCCAGGAGAATGAGAAGTGAGGACTCACGCACCTTGTGAGTGCTCACCCTGAGGCTTAATGAATTATCGTGCCTGGAACATAGTAATTGTGCAACTAATGTGACTATTTTTTATTACTACCATCATTATATTATGGAGGAAAGAGATTCAAGGTTGCTGCGGAGCAAGAAGTTATAGGGGTACAAAGGGATTGTGGCCTAAGGAGGAAGAGATTCCAGGGAGCCGCGTCCTGCAGGGAGGCTGGCCACAGAGCTTCCTGGCCTCACTCAGGAGTGGTTATGGAGGCCGCTCCATCTCCAACCTGAAGGAGAGGCTCCGAGAGACTCACGGCTCCTCTCATGCGGGCCTTGTGCTCCTCGTGGTCAGCAGGGGCTCCAGCCATCACATCCACAATTCAGGCAGGAAGAGGGATAATGGCGAAGGAAGAGCAGCCTGCGTGGCCCCTGCATCAGCAGGGAAGCCCCCAAGCCACAGCTCCAGATGCAAGAGATTTATTCAGAAAAAGCCCCCACAGGAAACTGTCAGGCAGGAAAGGAAGAAGCCAGGGTCCACGTTCGGGTCAGCTCAGCCCTGCCCTGTGGAGCTCAAGGTACACAGGACAGCACAGAGGCCGTGGCAGGGCATGGGATGGGAGATGCCCAGGTGGCTGGGAAGAAGACCTCCAGGAACCCGTCCCCACGCAGGCCGGTGGCACCAGAGCCCCATTCCATCCGGCGGGTGCTGGAGTGTGGGACTAGTCGGGGGTCAAGGCGCGGAGGTCACCAGCGATCTGATGCTGCCTCCAGTCGGGTGGCCGATGGTTCCCTGTGCCTCTCAACGGACGATGCGTCTGGGGCTCCCTCACCTGCCCTCCCCAGCCCATGCGCCCTCCGGATCCCCACTCACCACGGCCGGGGAAGCGGGGCTGTGACAGGCAGGGGCGGAGGGCACGAAGCGGGGGAGGGGAGCCCAGTTCTTGACTTTCTCAAAAAGGCGGCAGCATGTGGCCTGGCCCCAGGTGCTCTCTCAAAATTACTGCTGGCTGCCCACCCGGGCTGGTGCCCAGCACCGGCCTCAGGCAGTGTCCACTGCGCCGTGTCCAGGAAGGTCACAGGGAAGGCGAGGAGAGGCCGCGGGGGTCAGGAGTCCCAGGAGGACATGGACTCTGGTTCAACTGGTCAAGAGACTTTCAAGGAGGGTCAGAGGGTGGGCAGGGAACAGAACCCAGAGGCCGAGGCACAGAGGGAGGCCATTGCCCTGACAGGGACCAGAGGCTGCAGAAGGCCCAGGCAGTGGAAGGCCAGTGCGGGGCTGGCCTGAGGGGAGGGGTCACCATGAAGGAGGCTGGAGCTGTGGAGGCCGTGACCGCCCCAGAGGCAGGATGCCCAGGCCCAGAGGGGCTTGGAAGGCAGGTCCCACACACTGCATGGCTCTGCATGGCTCCCTGCCGGTCCCTCCCGTCAGCCAAACCCCACTGGAAGCCACGAGGCCAGGGAGTCCCTCTGGGAAGGGCCTCATCAGAAGTGCCAGGGCTGCACTAGCAGGGAATATACCCCACCTGAAGGCCACCACCCCTAGAGAGGCAGCTTCCTTGTGGAGCACTGTGCTATCAACTTCCTCCAAGACTTCAGCCTACTGAAGGCTAAGGGGGGATATACTAGAAATCTCCAGGGACATTGTAAGTCAATGGAGGAAATCTGCAATATCTCTGCGGTCCACTGATACCTGAACAATATGAGAAAAGGGAAGAAAATGCCCCAAACAAATCTAGATGTTACATCAATAAAACCCAATGACAGCATGGCAGAAGAAATGACAGAAAAGGAGTTAAGAATGTACATAATTAAAATGATCAGGGAAGCAAACGATGAGATGAAAGAGCAAATGCAGGCATTGAATGATGAGATGAAAGAGCAAATGCAGGCATTGAATGATCGCACCAATTGACAGTTAAAAGAGCAAATACAGGAAGCAAAAGATCATTTCAATAAAGAGTTAGAGATATTGAAAAAAAAACCAAACAGAAATCCTTGAAATGAAGGAAACAATAAACCAAATTAAGAACTTCATAGAAAGCATATCCAATAGGATAGAACACCTGGAAGACAGAACCTCAGACATTGAAGACAAAATATTTAACCTTGAAAACAAAGTTGAACAAACAGAGAAGATGGTAAGAAATCATGAACAGAATCTCCAAGAACTATGGGACATCATGAAAAGACCAAATTTAAGAATTATTGGGACTGAGGAAGGCTTAGAGAAACAGACCAAAGGAATGAACAATCTATTCAATGAAATAATATCAGAAAATTTCCCAAATCTGAAGAATGAAATGGAAAACCAAGTACAAGAGGCTTATAGGACTTCAAATACACAAAATTACAACAGACCCACACCAAGGCACATTATAATGAAAATACCTAATATACAAAATAAAGACAGAATTTTAAAGGCTGTGAGAGAAAAGAACCAAATTACATTCAGGGGGAAACCAATACGGATATCAGTAGATTTTTCAATCCAGACCCTAAAAGCTAGAGGGCCTGGAACAACATTTTTCAAGCTCTGAAAGAAAATGGATGCCAACCAAGAATCTTATACCCAGCAAAACTTACCTTCAAATTTGACAATGAAATAAAATCCTTCCATGATAAACAAAAGCTAAAAGAATTTACAAAAAGAAAGCCAGCATTACAGAACATTCTCAGCAAAATATTCCATGAGGAAGAAATGAAAGACAAAGAAGCAAATCAGCAAAGGGAGGAATTATCCTAAAGGAATTGTCAAATAAAGGAGGAACCAAGTCATGTCAAATAAATAAATAAATAAATAAAATTTAAAAAATGAACCAAATGACTGGGAAACCAAATCATATCTCAATAATAACCCTGAATGTTAATGTCCTGAATTCATCAATCAAAAGACACAGACTGGCAGATTGGATTAAAAAGAAAGATCGAACAATATGTTGCCTGCAAGAGACTCACCTCATAGAAAAAGATACCCATAGACTAAAGGTGAAAGGATGGGGAAAAACATACCATGCACATGGACTCAGCAAAAAAGCTGGAGTATCCATCCTCATTTCAGATAATGTGGACTTCAAGCCAAAGTTAGTCAGAAGGGATAAAGAAGGACATTTCATACTGCTTAAGGGAAGCATAAATCAGCAAGATATAGCAATCATAAACATCTATGCCCCAAACAGTGGCTCATCCATGTATGTCAAACAAATCCTTCTCAATTTCAGAAACCAAATAGACCATAACACAATAATACTAGGTGATTTTAACACACCTCTCTCACCACTGGACAGATCTTCCAAACAAAAATTGAAAAAAGAAACCATAGATCTCAATAACACAATCAATAATTTAGACTTAACGGACATTTATAGAATATACCATCCAACCAAGAGTGAATACACTTTCTTCTCAGCAGCACATGGATCCTTCTCTAAAATAGACCATATATTATGCCACAAAGCTAATGTTAGCAAATACAAGAAGATAGAGACACTACCTTGTATTCTATCAGATCATAATGGATTGAAGTTAGAAATAAATGAAAGAGTAAAAAACAGAAACTATTCCAACACCTGGAGATTAAACAATATGCTATTATATGATGAATGGATAACAGAAGATATTAGGAAGGAAATTAAAAAATTCTTAGAGGTAAATGAGAACAAAGAAATATCATATCAAAATCTCTGGGACACTATGAAAGCAGTACTTAGAGGGAAATTTATTTCATGGAGCGCATTTAATAAAAGAAGTAAAACTCAACAAATAAACGACCTAACACTACAGCTCAAAACCCTAGAAAAAGAACAGACCAGCACCAAAAACAGTAGAAGACAGGAAATAGTTAAACTCAGAGCTGAAATCAACGAAATTGAAACAAAAGAAACAATACAAAAAATTGACAAAATAAATAGTTGGTTCTTTGAAAAAATAAACAAAATTTGTTAGTGTGGTTCTTTAGCCACACTAACAAAGAGAAGACGAGAGAAAACCCAAATCACTAAAATTCGGAATGAACGAGGAAATATCACAACAGACACGATTGAAATACAAAACATAATTAGAAGCTATTTTGAAAATCTATACTCCAACAAAATAGAAAATTTTGAAGACATCAACAGGTTTCTAGAGACATATGAATTGCCTAAACTGAACGAGGAGGACATACACAATTTAAATAGACCAATTTCAAGTAATGAAATAGAAGAGGTCATCAAAAGCCTACCAACAAAGAAAAGTCCAGGACCAGATGGGTTCTCAGCCGAGTTCTACAAAACGTTTAAAGAAGAGCTCACTCCAATACTTCTCAAAGTATTCCATAAAATAGAAGAGGAGGGAACCCTCCCAAACTCATTCTATGAAGCCAATATCACACTGATACCTAAACCAGACAGAGACACATCGAGGACAGAAAATTTCAGACCAATATCCTTAATGAACATCGACGCAAAAATTCTCAACAAAATTTTAGCAAATCGCATACAAAAACATATTAAAAAGATAGTGCACCATGATCAAGTGGGTTTCATCCCAGGGATGCAAGGTTGGTTCAACATCAGGAAATCAATAAATGTAATTCACCATATCAATAGACTTAAAGTCAAGAATCACATGATTATTTCAATAGATGCAGAAAAAGCATTTGATAAAATACAGCACCCCTTCATGCTCAAAACACTAGAAAAAATAGGGATAGTGGGAACATTCCTTAACATTGTAAAGGCCATTTATGCTAAGCCCATGGCTAATATCATTCTAAATGGTGAAAAACTGAAAGCATTCCCCCTAAAAACTGGAACAAGGCAGGGATGCCCTCTTTCACCACTTCTATTCAATATCGTCCTTGAAACTCTAGCCAGAGCAATTAGACAGACCAAAGAAATTAAAGGGATACGAATAGGAAAAGAAGAACTCAAACTATCCCTATTTGCTGATGATAAGATTATATACTTAGAGGAACCAGGAAATTCCACCAGAAAACTTTTAGAACTCATAGGTGAATTCAGTAAAGTAGCAGGATATAAGATCAATGCACATAAATCTAATGCATTTTTATACATAAGTGATGAATCTTTGGAAAGAATAATCAGGAAAACTACCCATTCACAATAGCCTCAAAAAAAAAAAAATACTTGGGAATCAATCTCACAAAAGAGGTGAAAGACCTCTACAATGAGAACTACAGTACACTAAAGAAAGAAATTAAAGAAAACCTTAGAAGATGGAAAGATCTCCCATGTTCTTGGATAGGCAGAATTAATATTGTCAAAATGGCCATACTACCTAAAGTGCTATACAGATTCAATGCAATTCCAATTAAAATCCCAATGATGTACCTTACAGAAATAGAGCAAGCAGTCATGAAATTCATCTGGAAGAATAAGAAACCCAGAATAGCTAAAGCAATCCTTAGCAGGAAGAATGAAGCAGGAGGTATCACAATACCAGAACTTCAACTATACTACAAAGCAACAGTAACAAAAACGGCATGGTATTGGCACCAAAATAGACAGGTAGATCAATGGTATAGAATAGAGGACACGGACACAAACCCAAATAAATACAATTTTCTCATACTAGACAAAGGGGCCAAAAATAAGCAATGGAGAAAAGATAGCCTCTTCAACAAATGGTGCTGGGAGAATTGGAAATCCATATGTAACAGAATGAAACTAAACCCATATCTCTCACCATGCATGAAACTAAACTCAAAATGGATTAAGGACCTCGGAATCAGACCAGAGATCCTGCAAATTATAGAAGAAAAAGTAGGTCCAGATCTTCAACATGTTGGCTTAGGACCAGACTTCCTCAACAGGACTCCCATAGCACAAGAAATAAAAGCAAGAATCAATAACTGGGATAGATTCAAACTAAAAAGTTTTCTCTCAGCCAAGGAAACTATCAGCAATGCGAAGAAAGAGCCTACAGAGTGGGAGAAAATCTTTGCCAATCATACTTCAGATAGAGCACTAATCTCCAGAATCTATAAAGAACTCAAAAAACTCTACACCAAGAATGCAAATAATCCAGTCGACAAATGGGCTAAGGAAATGAATAGACACTTCACAGAAGATCTACAAGCAATCAACAATCATATGGAAAAATGTTCAACATCTCTAGTAATAGGAGAAATGCAAATCAAAACCACCCTAAGATTCCATCTCACCCCAATTAGAATGGCGATTATCAAGAATACAAGCAACAACAGGTGTTGGCGAGGATGTGGGGAGAAAGGTACACTTATACATTGCTGGTGGGGCTGCAAATTAGTGCAGCCACTCTGGAAAGCAGTGTGGAGATTCCTTAGAAAGCTTGGAATGGAACCGCCATTTGACCCAGCTATCCCACTCCTTGGCCTATACCCAAAGGACTTAAAATCAGCATACTACAGAGATACAGCCACATCAATGTTCATAGCTGCTCAATTCACCATAGCCAGATTGTGGAACCAACCTAGATGTCCTTCAATTGATGAATGGATAAAGAAACTGTGGTATATATATACAATGGAATATTACTCAGCCATAAAGAATGATAAAATTATGGCATTTGCAGGCAAATGGATGAAATTGGAGAATATCATGTTAAGTGAGATAAGCCAATCTCAAAAAACCAAAGGTCGAATGATATCGCTAATAAGTGGATGAGGACACATAAAGGGGGGAGGGAGGGGTTAGTGTTAGGGTTAGAGTTAGGGTTAGGGAGGGGGGCAAGAATGGAGGAAGGAAGGACTGTATAGAGGGAAAAGAGGGGTGGGAGGGGTGGGGGGAAGGGAAAAAATAACAGAATGAATCAAACAGCATTACCCTATGTAAATGTATGATTACACAAATGGTATGCCTTTACGCCATGTACAAACAGAGAAACAACATGTATCCCATTTGTTTACAATAAAAAAAAAAAAAGAAGTGCCAGGGCTGATGGACAATCACCGGAGAACCTTGTCCCTCAGCCCGGTGAGGAGGCAGAAGCTTTGCTGAGCCCTCCTCTCCAGGAAAACGAGATTCTTCTTCTTCTTTTGTTTTTAGGAGGAAGAGTTTACTGAGTGGGGTCACCATCTGGGAGTCTCAGTTCATGAACAGGCAGGCCCACTCCTTGGGGACCGAGGTGACGGAGGACATGGTGGCAGAAGGGCGGGGAGGAGGACATGGCAACTAGGAAGCAGAGAGAAGCTCAGCTCAGCTGGCCACACGCACAGCCCACAGGCGCCCCGTGACCCTCCCTCCGGCCACACCCCACCTGCCTACGGTGGCCACCCAGTTAACTCCCGTCAGAGGAGGAAAACCTGTGTGCTGGCTTCTAAAAACATAGGCGCGTTTTCCCGATTCTCTGCTGGTATGTAAAGGGCACCTTTCCTGCGAGCTGTTTGGGGTTTGGCTGCTTCCTTTCCACACACAGATCTCCTTGGTTTTTCCTCATTTCCACTTTTGGCAGGAGAGAAAGGTCGCAACGGGCATCTTGGTGTACATAGACCCCCTTTGCCTTACCTAGGAAGAGGTTCCAGATTAGGTTTTCCCAGTTGAAGGGTACAGACATTTTTTATAGCTCTTGCTGAGGCCAAAACGCTTTCTGAAGGATGCATCCATCCTTGTCCCTGCTCATCTCAGAAGTCTGTCCCTGAGGTTATAAAGGGTGACTCAAGCTTTCACTGGGAAAGAGGCCCAGAGGGGCCCAGATCTAGATCCCTCGGGCAGGAACCTGAGACTCGATGCTGAGAATTCCCGTCTCTGGGTCTGACGGTTCTTGGTTGCAAACTACAGACTCCTCTGCTGGGTTAGGTGGACCCGCAGTTTACCAAAGGCCAGTCCATGGGTTCCCTGGTGGGTTGGTGACTATGTGGCAGGATCAGAACTCCAGTTTATGCCAGGGACTCTGAGCACTGGACGTTCAGACAGCACCTCTGTCCCTAGACCTCCCGACGCACTTCCTCCGGTGCCTCATTGGCCACTCAGGATCTTGGTGGCTTCCGAGACCTTCAGATCTGCGTGATTCAGGGTTCTCCACTCAGCCCTGGAACCGCACTAGGCTGCTGTTAGCAAGGAAGACAGGAGGGAAGTTCTGAGCGGGGCACACAGTCCTCTCTCAGTGTCCTGGGGGACCCGTCAAGGAACCACTCCCCCTTCAAACAGCAAAATTCGTGATCTCAAGTCCTTCGTATAAAACGGGACGACGTTTGCACAAAACCTAGCTGTCCTCTCAGGTACTCAAATCCTCTCGATGGTTCGTAAGCCCTAATACAACGTCGACACTGCACAAGGAGTTGCTCACGTACTGCATAGGGAACGAGGGTCAGAAAAGAGTCTGTGTGTGCTCAGTACACAGGGGATTATTTTCTAGAACGTTTCCATCCACAGTTGGTTGAATCCCTGGATGCAGAGGTCTGGGGAACTTGGTGAGAAGTGGCCACCCTGGCCCTGACCACCTGGTCTCAGCTACAGGCGCCTCCTTACCTGCTCATAGTCCTTTGTGCCCAGGGGAGTTGTGTCCAGTACCATTTCAGGGAAAGAAGCTCTGATTGCTCGAACCTGGTGAGACCTTCTCTTCTCATCCAATCAGTCGCACCAGGAGCACAGACTGAGTGACATCACGGCCAGGACCCTGGAGCATGGGCTCCTTCAGGGCCCTTTGCTCTCCAGATGACCCACCTGAAAGGCAAACCCCAGGTCCCCACGAAGGAGGAAGCGGGAGATTGTCTCCCTCCCTCCCTCTCTTTCTTTTAAAATGATTGGTCACTTCATTAGCAAACGAGAGGACAGAAGTCAGAATCCAGTCAGACTGCCCGACATTTGTGTAATAAATGAAATAGATCAGTATGGCTTTTATTTTGAATAACATAGCACCACCTGAGGAGGTCCAAGGAGTTGCCGAGGAGAGGGGCCTCGACTCAGGAGGATGGGTGAGTGTGTGCATGTGTGTGTTTTGGTTTTGGTCATGAGGACCGAAACCAGGGGGCCCTACCAATGAGCCACCACCTCAGCCCTTTTCACTATTTTGAGACAGAGTCTCACAAAGTTACAGAGGCTGGTCTCTAACTTGTGATCCTCCTGCCTCAGCCTCCGGAGCCGCTGGGATTACAGGCGTACACCACCGCACCCAGCAAGGAATACACTTTCAAGAGAGAACACAGTCATCTTGAGATTGAGAGACCCTTTTGGGGTCCCAGTCTGTTTTTCTAAGGAGACTTGGTGAGGGGTGGACCTGGGTAGATATGTGCGGATGACATCAGTCGGGTGATCACAAGATAGTTGTGGGGTCTGACATCTCTCAAGGTCCTTAGGTTGACATCTCCATTATCTGATAGATAATTTTGGGAAAGTACCTGATCATAGGTTTTGTATCTTTCTTTGCTCAACCTACTCTGAAAATACATCTGTTCGTGGGATAATTAAGAGTGCACAGGGGAATTTTCACAAGTGGGTGAATTTTCAGTAGATTTAAGATTTTGAGTGAGGATTTGTAGGTTTCCTAGAAATCTAGGAGTGACAGTTTGGGGAGAGAGAACTGGTTTGGGAGTGAAGGTAGGAGGGCCAGGCTTTTGGATTAGAGTCTCCTTATCCTTCCTTTTGTCTCCGTCCTGTCTTTTTATTTATTCCACCTACCTCAGTAGGGGGATGACATATTTCATCATCTTTGTAGGTTTTAAAGTTCCCAACCTGATGCTGGCAGACTTGAGAAATTGAGGCTCAGAGAGGTTTACCAGTTTTCCAAAGGCACACAGCAAATCAGCAGCTGACTGAGGACTCGGTGCCCTCACCTCTACACAGTGCCCTTTACCTGTGCCTCCTTTTCTGACAATTATTTTCACATCCCCTAGTGGGGAGCATTTATGCTACATCACTGCTGGCCCCACATAATTGGGCCAGAATGTCAAATCTAGGTTGGTACCATTATATTCTCTTTCCCAGCAAGTCATGATTAAAATATTGATTTTTCTTTTTTACAAACTGGGATTAGAATGAAACTCATAAGAAATAAGCTGGGAGGCAGAGGGAAGGGCAGAGAAGATAATCTTTTCAAAAAGAGGCCAAGCTGAGAGACCAGGGAGGGGAGCTGGAAAGAGTTGCTGCTTTGGTTTCAGACAGTGTTCTCGCTGCTCCTAGGAATCTGCTTCTGTTTACCAGATATAACTCTAGAATCCATAAAATTCAGCATGGTTTTGGCTGCAAGAGGAATATGTGATCCAGTCTGGCTCAAACAACAAAAAAAAAACTTAGTAATTCTCATAAGAATTACTGGTGTGATCAGGGTTCAAAATACATTGTTCTGTCCTTCTCTCTAAGCACTTTCTTTGGCTTTGATCACACACTGGTTTTCCTCATGGTTACAAGAGGGCTGCCAGCAACAACAGCCACCACATACATCCATGGAGCCAGGAGAGCCTCTCCCTCCAACCCTGGACTACGCATCGTCCCTCCTTTCTTGTTGAATTAGGCCACTGTCAGTAACGTGCCTCTCCTGGACCGATGGCAGTCTCCAGCAGAACTCGGTGCACTGATTGGCTTGCACTTGCGTCCTTGGTCCAATCGTGGGCAAGGAGGATGGCTGGAGGGGCCGCTGACCAATGGGTTCCTGCTGGAGCTGTGCGTCAGAATCAGCTCCTGGACACACAGGTTAAAGGGGAGAGGGATGGTCACCCCAACGAACTGGAATCTGCTAGAAAAGGAGGAGGGAGAAGAGGTGCTGGGGAGGTTGAAAAGCTCATTTTGTGTCAGTTTGTGTGAGTTTCGGTCCTGGCGGGCAGAGAGTGGCTTGGGCAGTTTCCTGGTCTGTGTCCAGCAGCCTCTGTGGGGCCCTCTGCAGCCTGGCTGTGGTCCCCTCCACCCGGTCGCCAGTATTTCTTGCCGCTGGCACCTGGTTCTGCTCCAGGCCCGGCTGATGGATTCTGGCATGTTCTGATTTAAAAAGCCTCGCACTCCCCTGCAGGAGGCTGAGAGCTGTACCCATGAAGACAGCGTGAACTCTCCCCAGGAAGGCCTATTTTTAACCATTCCTGAGCCTAACTGAACCTAGTCACCTTTCAGCCGTTGACACTTGAAACGGGTGTGTCACACGCAGGCAGCTGAGGCCTGGAGTGGCTCTTTGTTCACGGAAGACGGCAGAGACCAGCCTTCACAGGGCTGCTCACACCCGGAGCCATGGTCAAGCAAGGAGCTTTCAAGACAGATGGCCCTGGGTTCAAATCCTGCTGCTCCATTCACTGCCTCAGTTTCCTCATTTTTAAAATGATGGTAACAAGTATCCATAACACCTTGTTTGATTATTTGGAGGCAAAGCCTAATGGGGGACTGTTGCTAATCTTTATTTATCCCACTGGTGTGAGTATTCATATGTCTCTTGGAAGAATCATTTGTGTGCTTGATCTAAAACCCTAAACCCACACTATCACACTAACTTCCCTCATGGTGACAACATGGTTGCCAGCAACATCAGAGACACCGTGATTCCTTGTGTGCCATATTACCTTTCTGAAACCAAAATTCAATAAGTTCCAAAACACATCCTGTCCCAGGAGTGCAGGGACAAGAGAGTAGGGAACTTTACTATGGTCCAGCTACCATTCACTCAGGGGGCTGGGAAGTGAAATGGAAATCGCATGGACTCAAAAAGTGCCCTAGAAAACCAGGACCCTCCATTATCTCCTGACAGCTCTGTGGTTATTGAATGTAGCCCCCGAGGAAGTGTTTTGGGGCCAACTGTACGAAAAGTGTTCATCTCTAAACTACCAAACTCTGTTAGCACAGTGGAATGCTCATGATTAATCACCCTTGACCTTGATCAGACTGGGCTTCCCTGTGTCATACAGGGGGCAGCAGAGGGGTGGTCCCCAAGGACCCAGCACTGGTGAATTTCTTTCTTTATAATCGATTTTTAAATTTTTTGCAGAGGAGCGGGCCTGGGGCTGAGTTCACTGCGGGTGCAGTCTGCCCGGCGGGGTCGCTGAGAGCGCGCGAGTAGGAAGACAGCGAATGGAGAGGCGCGTGGCCAAGGGCTGGTGATCAGCAGCAGGAGTGGCCAAGGACCAAGGCGGGGTCACTCCGGGCCAGGAGCGCCCCTCTGGATGGCTAGCCTGGCGAGGGGTCGCCGCAGGTCGCGGAGGAGCGTGTCCCCCTCCCCTCCCTCGCCGCAGCTGCGGGTCGTGCCGGAGGCCCGCGCCCCGCAGCGCCTTCCGGGGAGAACGCCGGCTGTGCGCGTCACAAGGGCGCGCGCTCCGGGCCGAGGCGGCCGCACTGGGACCGGGCTGGCGCCGCGCCGCCGTGCAGCAAGCGCTCGCGTCGTCGGACCCGCGGCCGGAGCCGCGCGCAGACCGGCTGCAACCGGGCAGCCGGCTGCCGGTGAGTCCCCCGCCCCGCCGCGCCGCAGCGCCACCTGCCGGGCAAAAGCAACGCTGGCGGCCGCCCGCAACCCCTGCAGACCAAGCGGCCCTCAGCCTGGACCGCCCGTTCCCCATCAAACCCGAGTGAAATACAGTGTGTACAGTAACTCCTGAAAAGCCCAACGCATTTCCAGTTTCCTCCCATAACGACCTTTTTTTTTTTTTTTTTTAATATACGTATGTCTTTCTGCATCCCTGCTTAGCTAGTCCCCAGACACATATTTAATTCCTGAGTTGTGCAGCCATGTCTCAGTCTAATCCACAAAGCTGCCTGACCCAGGGTCCCTGCAGAACCCTCCACAGGCCAGGCTTATCCTTTAAAGTCAGATTGTCAAAATTTGGAAGCAGAGAAGGGGTCAGCTAACTAAATATTAGATGGTGAAGGCGGCCCCTGCCTGGAGGGAAGGTCATCCGTTCAAACAGCGTATTTGCCAAGAGTTTACCCTGTGCCGGGGACTATGGTTGCAGCCTGGGGCCGACTGAGCCCCAGGGAATGGGAGGCCCTGACTTCTCAGCACTTTCCTCGGTTGCACACACTGCTCCCCAGAAGTGTGCCAGCTTGGGTGCCTCCCAGGACCTGTTGGCTCCAGGCAGTTATAGGGCACAAGGGAAGTGGGGAAGGAGCCTTTAGGCAGCAGGGAAGAGTGGAGCTTGTGGCCAGGAGAGAGAGCGCGGCCCACATTCATGTTTTGAAACTGTGAAGGAAGGCTGGTTGGGTTGGACCCTGAGACTGTGAGTTTGAGAACCTTGAATGAGAGGGTGGTAAGACCGGGACCAGGACACCGGGGGCATTCTCCAAAGACCCAGCTCTGAGGACAAGGGAGGATCTATCCCCAGGGAGTGGAAGGACCCACCCTTCCGTACCTCCTTCTGGGTACTGACCAGAGGAGGCCTGTGTTGGCCTCTGGAAGCTGAAGAGAAGCCAGGATCCTTGAGGAGCTGGTTCTGTGGCTGCGAGTATGTCTCAGCAAACAGCACCAGCTCCCAGGGAACGCCACTCAGCACACAGCCAGTGAGCTCAGGGACCCGCAGAGCCTGGCAGACAAGCTCCATCCATCCATCTCTGATCGGGCGTGTGCTAAGTACACACTACCCCAGGCTGAGACGTGGGCGTGGGTGTTCCCATTCTACAGATGAGGAAACCGAAGCTCAGAGAGGCCGAAGCACACTGCCCGTGGAAGGCACGTGCACCCAGTCCCGCTTTTAAGTCAGTGCTTGGCAGAACCACTTAGGACCCAAAGAGCCCCGGGACACAGGTGGGCTCCGGGACAACGGGAAACCGAGGCTGCACAGAGTCCCAGAGCTGAAAGTGGTCCCAGAATGAGTTTCCTCTGCCCAGACATTATCAGTGAGGGGCCTCCTGCTCAGTCAGCTTCCACCCGCATCCAGGGCTCCTCCAGAGACAACTGAGACATGGCCCATTCACTGCCCTTACCCGGCCTCCCTGCCTGTGGGAGTGTCCCAACACTAGATATTTTCCTTTAAACACCATTTATCAAAATTCAGTTGGCTTCCAAGCCTTCTAGAACAGAGAAAAGTCAGAGGTTCTTGGATTGCCAGCCACTATTGTCCCATTACCTATCAGGCTGAAAGTCATTTTCAAGGCAGTGGATCATGTAAGTTAGGAAGGCGTTAGGCTGTAGTGGACACATTACTTGATGAGACTGCCTTAAACAATAGTGACACCTGTTTCACTCAACAAGAAGCCTGGAGGTAGGCAGTTCCCAGGAGGGGCAACCGCAGAGAGTGTTAATAAGGGCCGGAAACGTCCCCCATCTTTCTCCTTTGTGCTCCTCAGTTTTACAGTAATATTTCTTCTCATGGTCATTGGATCGTTGCCACAGCACCAACCTTCACCGAACTTTCCAAAAGTAGACAGAAAGAGAAACATGGATCAATTTCTATTCGGTCACAAACAAATAGGAACAGACTTCTCCTTATGTCTCATTGGCCAGAGCTGGGGGCACATGCCCATCCTTAAACCAATCATTGACAAAGAGGGGCGGAGTTACCATGATTACTGGGAACCAATCACAATTCATCTTCCAGTACATTGAGGGGGCACAAAATCAACGTTCTGTTAAGAAGGAAGATGTTAGCTATAGTTAGCTCAGGTCATTCTAGCTGCTGTGACAAATAAGTCTCCACATAACATTGGCATGGTGCACGGAAGTTAGTTTCTCACTTATATGAGTCCTTTAAGGGTGTTCATGGTTGGCAGGTGACTTCTTCCATAATTTGATTTGGGAATCTGTCCTGTGGCTCAGCCTCCCATAAATGTCCATTGGGGAAGAGAGAATGGAAAAGTCACCTCATTTCTTTAAAAGGTGTGGTCCAGGAGTTGCTCACACACCATTGGTGAGAATTTGTCACTGGCTGTGCCTGGATGTAAGAGTAGCTGGGAAGCATAAGCTCTAGAAGCTTCCTCGGGGCCACTCTGAGCCAGGGGGAGGTAGGTGTTGAGGGGGCCAGGAACCGGATGGCTTCCAGGTTGGTCTTAGGACATCCTTGCTTTCAAAGCACAACCAGGCTTTTCCAGACCTCTTTCCCTGTCACTCCCCACTGGCTGTGGCCCCCTACACTCCACCCCCATCATCTCCTGAGCACGCTTTTTATTCATTTGCTTCTCGACCTTTGCCTGGGCCATTCTCTATGCCTGGAATTCCCTCTACACTTTCCCCCTCTGCTTGGGGAGGTCCTGTTCCTTCTTCCAAATCCAAATTAAAAGCCATCTCCTTTGTGGAGACTCTCCCACGACTTCATTCTCAGCTGCTTCAGCCACATTCTTTTTTTTATGTGTGTCTGCCAGGAATTGAACCCACTGAGCCACATCCCCAGCTCTAATTTTAATTTTGAGACAGGATCTCACTGAGTTGCTTAGGGCCTCGCTAATTTGCTGAGGCTGCCTTTGAACTTGTGATCCTCCTGTCTCAGCCTCCCAAGCTGCTGGGATTACAGGCGTGCACCACGCTCCCAGCCTATCCACAGCATCTTGAAGGCTGATTCACCACCAAATTCCCTATCATGTTTAGCACACAGTAGGGGCTCAGTGTTTGTGCTGGGTGGATTTAAGTACTTCAGGCATGAGAACTCTATGTAGATGCGAGTGATAGAAAACTCGGATTGCTTCATTGGACATAACCCAGTGGCATCTTCAGGCTTGGCTAAACTAGAGGCTTAAATGATGTTTTCAAGATTCAGTCTCTTTCCACATTAGCTTTATTCTCAGGTCCCCCTGCAGAGACCAGATGGTCGTCGGTCATTCCTAACCTCTTTCTCCTAGGTTCAAGTACAGGAGGAAGCAAAGTCTCTCTCTCCCTGAGGGTTCAAGCTTTGATTCCACTACTCATCTTCTTAGACTAGCCAGGGTCACATGACCATCCAGGGGCTAATCCTAGGCCAGATGGCTAGGATTATGCAGATTGGGCAGGGACCAGATTGGTCCATCTAGAGTCAGATGTTCCACTCCTGAAACTGGTGAGATGCAGTCATCCCTAGAGGAACAAGACCCAGGGGCAGGTTGTGGCTTCTCCATGGCCTCTCACAAGCACTTCAGGGCCTCCTCTCCAGGAGCTAAGGAATGCTGGACCCCGCAAACCCTCGGAGACATTCACCACCACACTTCACCATGTGGAATGACCTGTATTACACCAGCCACTGTTTACTGAGCACTTAATATGTGCCTGGGACAGTGCCTTACACATAATGTCTTGCAAGGTGGCTTCTAGAATTCTCCAGATGGTGAAACTGAGCCTCCACAGAACTGAAATGACTTGCCCAAGGCTAGTAAGTGGTTGTGGTGGAATTTGAGCTGAGATCTTGTGAAAAACACAACCACTGCTTTAATCCCCTGTATTTCCAGACCCCTCCTCAGTGGGTGACAAAGCTAGAATTGCTGCTTTAGGAATCTGGCCCCTGAGTCTGGGAGTGGGGACACAGCCACATGGGGCTTAGAGAGTCCATATCACCCCCTCCTCTGAGTAGGCCAGGTGAGGTTCAAGTGATGACCTGATAAAAATGTCACTTGGTGCCACTGGCTCTGCTCTGAAAGGAAGGGGTGCAGTCCACCCACCACTGTAACTGGGCACATTTTATTCTGGCTTTATCAGGGGACATGCCACCCCAATGCCACTTTGCCCCCTTTTCTTTGGGAACACTGGGAGCAGAAGGGTAAGTGACATGCTGGAACCATCTGCCCAACTCCTAATAATAAATCGTGAGAGGAACAAGTTCCGGGCAAACATTGCTTTAAAAGGGGGGGCTCTTCTCACACCCGGGCAGCCATCTGCCTGGTCCTCACGTGCCAAGCTGTGGGCGGAGGAAGGGACTGGGGAGAGTGGGCAAGCAGGGAGGGGTCACTCAGTCCTGCACCACCAGCAGGGTAGCTTACACGTTCTTTGCCTTTTGCCCCCATGGACAGGACATTGCTGAGACAGAGAGGTGTGCTCACTGGCTTCGACCTCCCAGTGTCTGAGCAGAGGAAAGTTCGAGTCCTTCACAATGCCGGTGGTAGGTAACCACGCTCCTGGGGAGTCGGGCACTCTGCTGTCCACTTCACAAGAATTAGCTCTTGCCATTTTTTTTAGATGGGAGGCTGGAAGCTCAGAGGCACCCAGTGACTCTCCCCAGGTCACAAAAGGTGGCAAAGCCAGGACTTGAACCCAGGGCCCCCAAAGAACACCCTCTTCCCAACATAGTAAGGCACCTCTTGAGTATGTGATATTGGAAGGAGCCGTCTGTCCACCCTGGCAGCCCAGGGCAGGGTTTCCATGAAGCAGACAAGTACTCGCCATCGTCCCAGGTGGCCTTTCCCTTCTAGCCCTGTCCAGGCAGTCATCCGCCCTTGAGCCAAGGGCGGGCTTCTCTGGTCACCTAACCCCTTGCTCTCTGCCCCATCACAACCAGTTGAAGAAGCACAGGAGAAAAAACTCAGAAAGCCTTCCAGAACCTTCAGAGAAGGTCAAGGAGCAGCTGGCAGAGGCCGAGCTTCGGAAGCTGAGGCAGCAGTTCCGCAAGATGGTGGAAAGTCGCAAGTCCTTCAACTTCGTCAGCCAGCAGAAGATCTCCGGCCAGCAGTAAGTGACGGCGGGGCTTCGGAGGACAGTGGGGTGGGCTTCACGGGCTCACCTTCTCAGGAACCCTGTCCTCATGGAAAGGCTCCACTTGCAAGAGAAACCCCCGAAGCAATGGTTGTCAGCATCCAGGGGTGTCGGGGACCGGGGAGCCAGCCACCCACAGCTCAGGGAGGTCCCTGAGTGAGGATTTCTGGGGTCTCTTTCTCTCTACCTGTGGTTCCTGTCCGCTCTCTGAATTTCAGCCCCTGCTGGAAGGAAATGACTGCCCCCAACTCTCGAGTCAGCCAGTGACCCAGGGCCGAGACTTGATCAGTCCCAGATTCCCAGGGGAGGGGGGCTGTGATTGGCTCAGCTTGGGTCAGGTGTCTACTCCTGGTCCAATCAGCTGTGGCGGGTGGGGCGGGGCCAGGGGAGGAGAAGTGGGCGTGGCTGCTCCTGCCCTGGAGGAGCCTTCTGGAAGTTGTTGGGGCTGCGGATTCCAATGGCTTTTGCGATGTGTGCGTCCTGGGAACTTCATGATGGAACCTGTGAAAGTGGTTACCCTAGAAATAATGATGTGTATATTTCTTTGGGTAACAGGTGTTCCCTGGAGTTGAATCAACAAAGTGTGAAACAGGAATTCTTAGATCCCTTCCAAGGGGATTTAATGCCTTAGCTACCTCCATAAAGTTTAGAGAAAGCTTACTGTTAGATAGTCTTCGTGTGGGGTGATGCATCAAGTTCAGGGGATGGAGAAAATGGTTCTTTAGGTTCCGGTGGATTCACTTCATCCTGGCCAGGGCTAATCCATATGGGACGGCCCTGGGAATTTTTAAGAGACATCCTTTCCCAAGACACTTTACTGCCATCTGTTGGAAAGATGATCATTATGTAGGGATTTTATTAGAATAAGCAAAAGTGTCTCCTAGGAAAGTGTAATAAATAAGGAATCTGTCGTGTTTTGTTGGCATCCCCCAGGGCGGTGCTGTCCATGACCTGCACATCCGTGCCTGGCCATCTGACTCCCAGCCAACGCCTGGTGGGCATTGAGAGATGCCCCCTTCCTGGCGTGTCTCTACATGGGCCCACTGGGTCCAGTTTCACTTTGGTGGAACTGAAGGGGCGGAGTGTAGGTTCTTTACAGTGAACGCCTATCAATAGAAGCGAAACTGAGGAGAGGTCCCTGGGGCACTTTTTCCAAGTGCCCACCCCTCCCTTAAACTACCCTCAGAGTGAGCACCCCTTAAATCTAGGGGTGCCTCCCTCCCTTACTGTCTAAGGGCTGCCTACAACAAACCTTCCTTTTGCTTTAATCGCCCCACCAAATGGCTAATCAGGTGCAGCTGTCTCTCTTTTCTCTCCACCTTTACAAAGACCCCCTTCCCGGAGAGACTGAAGAAGAGGAGAAAAGTCCAGTTGCAAGTTGAGAAGACTCGGTGCGCGGGTCCCTATCCCTGTGTGGCTATTGAAGTTGTGACTGATTAAATGAAACAGAAAATAGGATTCTTTTTTGGCCCGCAGCCACGCCTATTAGATTATTGCCTGAGGTCACTTTTTGGCTCTGCTGCGAGGATTCCGAGGTTTCAAGAGGGGACCCAATGGCTCACAAAGCCTAAATATGTACTCTCTGGCCTTTTATAGAAGGTTTGCTAACCTCTACCCTAGAACATTCTTTAGCATTCTAGAGCCCTGCTTCAGTGAGTCTGTGGAACACTGGAGGAGCTTCTGATCCACTCGGTCCCAGGTTGGGGCCTGAGGTTCTGCATTTCTCCAAAATGCAGCTTCCAAAAGACACTGAGGCATCGGGCCCCCAAAGCACACCAGCAGCAGGAGCCGGGGATCCAGACTCTGCCAGAAACTCGGCCTTTGTGCCCTTTCTCGTTGTTCAGCTGCACAGCCCCCACCAGCTCTGCTCCAGAGTGGAGAGAAGAAAGACCCACGTCACTTTAGTGCATCACTGACCTTCCCAGGAGAGAAACGGGGTCTCAGGCGGTCGGGGTGCTAGGCCCAGATCTCAGTCCCCAAGGTGGGAGGACGTCTGCCAGGCTCCTTTCAGGGCTCAGGTACCTGGAATATTCCTTGGAGGTAATTTCTGAGGTTCTGGGTTAACTGCAGGCCGCTTTCCCAACAGCAAGGAAATCCAGGCCCTCCAAGCAGAGCAGAATGAGATCGCCCTGGTGCTGGGTCTCCTGAAGTCCTCCAGGAACTTGGATCTGAATCAGAAAAACTACATAGAGCTGCGTTTCCTGTTGCAGGCCAAGGAGGACTACGAGGGCCTGATCAAGTCCATGAAGGGGTTGCTGGCGGAGCTGGACGAGAAGGTGCGGCCTCCAGGGGAAGCAGCGGGCATCCCCAGGACGCCCTAGGCAGACCTGGCTGTCCTCCCCCTCCGCTTCCCGGAATGCCGCCACCCGTGTGCCCACGGGGCTCCCAGGGTCTGCGCTCAGTCCCATTGCTTCCCGTGCTCCCCAGGGCGCTGCAGTCCTTGGCACATCAGCCAGGGGCAGTGACCGCCACCCCTTCCCCAGCCTCCAGCCTTATAACAAGGAAGGCCTCTTCCTGGTTCATGATGCAGATCTGCCATGGGTGGCCAGGGCAGAATGGCGTCCATCCAGAACACTGCCAGGTATTACGCCAGGGAAAAGGAGAGTTCTGGAGGGCCTCACGCTGGCCCTTGAACACCCATGTCACGTCTGCTCATGACTTGTTGGCTCAGGAGAGTCATGTGACTCACCCATCCACACGGGGGTCCAGGAAGTGCAACCCTACCATGCATCCAAAGGTGGAGAGCTAAGATTTACTGGGTGGCATTAATGATCTTGTCCCTGGTAGGTATTGAAGGGCCCCGCGTGGTTCAGCCCCTGCCCACCTTTCTGGCTCACCTCAGGGCCTTTGCACATGCTCCCTGTCACCACCCTGATTGTCTTTCAGGTCTCAATTTTTATGTGACTTTTTTTGGGGGGAGCTGTTATGTGTCCTGTCTCCAGTGTACGTAGCTCCTTCTCCCATTCAGGCTGCTGTCCAGGAGCAGGTAGCACCCTCTGCAGCGGGCGTGGAGTCAGGTCGAGGGAGGGACTGTTTACAGTGAGAATCTGTAGGACAGCAACGGGGGCACGTGGTGTGGCCCTGGAGAGCAGGAGGCAGCCAGAGGAAGGGAGGACCCCACTGTGATCCTCCCAGGTCAGCCTCTGCGTGGAGCGGGGCCGGGAGTCCATCCGGGGGCTGCATGGCCCCCACCCTCGTCCACGGCACCCACGGCTCCTTCCTAGCTCTTCTCAGGGTGGCCATTCCGCCTGGAGGCAGCGCGGCTTCCGTCTATCTCCAGGTCCGCTGCTCCAGGAGGCTAGGGCTATGTCCTCTTGGTCCCCGTGCCTGCCGCCTCTGCCCTAGGCAGTGTCGGGCACACGGCAGGTTCTCAGTGCACATCCATTTCATCTTGCCTCTGCCTCAGACTCTTCCGTGGCCTTCTGCTGTCTTTTCCCTGAAGGCCACATGCTCTTGTGGGCACGGTCTTGCTGCCCTGTGACCCTCCTGCCCGCTCCTGGGTGTTCCGTCCTCCTGGCTTTTGAACCCACAGTGCCGTCCTTCCTGTGAGGCCTCTTCCTGGGCTGTTCCCCCTGCTTGGTGAGCTCCTCTTCATCCCTGAGGTCCCAGCTCAAAGGCTATTTCCTGTCCCCGCTCAATGTCTCCAACTGAGCCTGTCCCCTCTCCCGAGGCTTCGCCCTGCACGGCTCACTGCCAGGCTGGATTGTAAGTCTCCGAGGGCAGGGACCTCTGTCCTGCTGACCGCATTCTCCTGCCTGGCGCGGGAACAGGTGTTACTAGGCACGAATGGATGAGTGAGAGAGGCAGGAAACCAGAGGGATGGGGACGTGGGTCTTGATAAGCACTCAGCGAGGACAGCCTAGTGTGGGATCCTCCACAGATCATGGCACTCACTGCCCGGTGCAAACCCTCTGGGCTATGTTTTGCCCCAGGCCAGGCAGCTCCAGAGTGCCTTCTGGTGCCCCCCACACCCGAACAGCAGTCCCTCACCTCATGGTGAGCCACAGGAGGGAGAGGAAGGGGCTGGGTCCTCTTCAGGTGGCACAGCTTCCTAACAGCACCTCCCTGGGGAACAGGTCTTTGCACACGGGTCTTTGGGGAAACATTCCAGATGCACACTACAGCACTCTGCCAACCTGTTTTATTTGGGGCGGGGATTGAACCCAGGGGTGTCTACCACTGAGCCACATCCCCAGCCCTTTTAATTTGAGACAGGGTCTAAGTTGCTTAGGGTCTGGTTAAGTTGCTGAGGCTGGCCTTCAACTTGCGATCCTCCTGCCTCGGCCTCCTGAGAGGCGGGGATTACAGGTGTGCACTGCTGCACTCTCCGTTGTGTCTTAGTTGGCTCATTTTACTATTTTATGCCAGCCACCTATCTATAGCTTGCAACTGCAGGCATAGATTTTTCTTTCTGTATCCCATGGTAATGGCAGGGACTGTGCTACAGAGACTTCGTGAAGATGTGGGGATCAATGAAGGGCCTTGAAACTCAGGGGTCCCGGCACAACTGCTCCCAGGATTCAGCAGCCCAGGCGTGGCTCAGGGGCCTGTGACCCCCAGCCAGAGGCAGACTCAGTGTGGGTGACAAGCTTTGCCTCTCACTGAGGCACCAAGTCCTCCTTCACCTAGGACCCCTGAAGCCCAGAACAAGAGCTGAGCTTCAGCCCGTCCTCCCAGGTGAATCCCAGCCGCCGCCTCTAGACAAACAGGAACACACCAGGGTGCTTAAGTGCAGTGTCCCCTTCATTGCCCTGCTGCCTTTACGCCCAGGGTCTCCCTGGAATGCCTCACCTCTTAGTCGCAGCCCAAACCTCAGAAGAGGAAGTGCCCCTGTTACAGTTAGTACCTGGTCCTCGCAGTCTCCAGGGGTGCTCTTCTTCAGAGGACATTGGCAGGCTGGCCTGGGTCTCCTGGGACTTTGCTCAAGCTGCTGCTTCTCGGTGGGGCTGAAGGACGGGTGGAGAAGGGGGAGTTTACCCCCGCGTGGACTAAGCCCCGACTCTGCAGCCGGCTACGCTCGCTGCCGGCAGAGGGTGGAGATGGCAGCTGTGGAGTGAGGTTTAAGGGACAGTGACCAGGTGGCATTTGGGTAGAGAGAGACATGTAAATTCTTTTCTGCCAGCTGTGGGGGGGTGTGTTTCACTTATCTGAAACCAGAGTCAGTCCATTATCCTAATAGGGAAAGTGGGGTAGGCAAGCTTTGGGCTGCAAGTAACGTAGTATCTAACCAAGAGGCTCGAATCAAAGGGTATTTATTTATCTATTATTTTTTAAGTAGACTTTGTATTTTGGAATAATTCTAAATACACAGAAAAGTAACAAAGCTAAGACAGAGGCTTCCACAGGCCCTTCACCCTGCTGCCCTAAGAAGGGGATCATCTTAGGTTACTTTTGGACACTCATCAGGACCAAGAAATTCACCTTGGTACATGACTGTGAACTGGCCTACCATCTTTTTTTTTTTTAATTTATTTTTATTATAAACAAATGGGATACATGTTGTTTCAGTTTGTACATGGAGTAACAGCATACCATTTACATATTCATACATTTACATAGAGTAATGATGTTTGATTCATTCTGTTATTTATTTTCCTTCCCCCCCACCCCTCCCACCTCTTTTCCCTCTATATAATCCCTCCTTCCTCCATTCTTGTCCCCCTCCCACCCCACATTATGTGTCATCATCTGCTTATCAGTGAGATCATTCGCCTTTTGGATTTTTGAGATTGGCTTATCTCACTTAACATGATATTCTCCAATTTCATCCATTTGCCTGCAAATGCCATAATTTTATTATTCTTTATAGATGAGTAATATTCCATTGTATATATATATATATATATATATATATATATATATATATCACAGTTTCTTTATCTATTCATCAATGGAAGGGCATCTAGGTTGGTTCCATAATCTGGCTATTGTGAATTGAACAGCTATGAACATTGATGTGGCTGTATCTCTGTAGTGTGCTGATTTTAAGTCCTTTGGGTATAGGCCAAGGAGTGGGATAGCTAGGTCAAATAGTAGGTCCATTCCAAGTTTTCTAAGGAATCTCCACACTGCTTTCCAGAGTGGCTGCACTAATTTGCAGCCCCACCAGCAATGTATGAGTGTACCTTTTTCCCCACATCCTCTCCAACACCTATTGTTGCTTGTATTCTTGATAATTGCCATTCTAATTGGGGTGAGATGGAATCTTAGTGTAGTTTTGATTTGCATTTCTCTTATTACTAAAGATGGTGAACATTTTTTCATATATTTGTTGATTGCTTGTAGATCTTCTTCTGTGAAGCTTCTGTTCATATCCTTAGCCCATTTGTTGATTGGGTTATTTGTATTCTTGGTGTAGTTTTTTGAGTTCTTTATATATTCTGGAAATTAGTGCTCTATCTGAAGTATGAGTGGCAAAGATATTCTCCCACTCTGTAGGCTCTCTCTTCGCATTGCTGATAGTTTCCTTTGCTGAGAGAAAGCTATTTAGTTTGAATCTGTTCCAGTTATTGATTCTTGCTTTTATTTCTTGTGCTATGGGAGTCCTGTTAAGGAAGTCTGATCCTAAGCCAACAAGTTGAAGGTTTGGACCTACTTTTTCTTCTATAAGATGCAGGGTCTCTGGTCTGATTTCAAGGTCCTTGATCCATTGTGAATTGATTTTTGTGCAGGGTGAGAGGGGTTTAGTTTCATTCTGTTGCATATGGATTTCCAATTCTCCCAGCACCATTTGTTGAAGAGGCTATCTTTTCTCTGTTGCATATTTTTGGCCCCTTTGTCTAGTATGAGAAAATTGTATTTATTTGGGTTTGTGTCCGTGTCCTCTATTCTGTACCATTGATCTACCTGTCTATTTTGGTGCCAATACCATGCCGTTTTTGTTACTATTGCTTTGTAGTATAGTTGAAGTTCTGGTATTGTGATACCTCCTGCTTCATTCTTCCTGCTAAGGATTGCTTTAGCTATTCTGGGTTTCTTATTCTTCCAGATGAATTTCATGACTGCTTGCTCTATTTCTGTAAGGTACGTCATTGGGATTTTAATTGGAATTGCATTGAATCTGTATAGCACTTTTGGTAGTATGGCCATTTTGACAATATTAATTCTGCCTATCCAAGAACATGGGAGATCTTTCCATCTTTTAAGGTCTTCCTTAATTTCTTTCTTCAATGTTTTGTAGTTTTCATTGTAGAGGTCTTTTACCTCTTTGGTTAGATTGATGCCCAAGTATTTTATTTTTTTATTTTTGAGGTTGTTTTCCTCATTTCCCTTTCAGCTGTTTTGTCATTTGCATATAAAAATGCTTTAGATTTATGCATGTTGATTTTATAGCCTGCTATTTTGCTGAATTCATTGATGAGGTCTAGAAGTTTTCTGGAGGAGGTTTTTGGATCCTCTAAATATAGAATCATGTCATCCGCAAATAGTGACAGCTTAAGTTCCTCTTTTCCTATTCGTATCCCTTTAATTTCTTTGGTCTGCCTAATTGCTCTGGCTAGAGTTTCGAGGACAGTGTTGAATAGAAGTGGTGAAAGAGGACATCCCTGTCTTGTTCCTGTTTTTAAAGGGAATGGTTTCAGTTTTTCTCCATTAAGAATGATGTCGGCCATGGGCTTAGCATAAATAGCCTTTACAATGTTCAGATATGTTCCTACTATTCCTATTTTTTCTAGTGTTTTCAGCATGAAGGGGTGTTGTATTTTGTTGAACGCTTTTTCTGCGCCAATTGAAATAACCATTTGATTCTTATCCTTAAGTCTATTGACATGATTGATTACGTTTATTGATTTATGAATGTTGAACCATCCTTGCATTCCAGGGATGAACCCCACTTGATCATGGTGCACAATTTTCTTAATATGTTTTTGGATACGATTTGCCGATATTTTGTTAAGGATCTTTGCATCTATATTCATCAAGGATATTGGTCTAAAATTTTCTTTCCTTGATGTGTCTTTTCCTGGTTTGGATATATTAGGGTGATATTAGCTTCATGAAATGAGTTTGGTAGGGTACCCTCCTTTTCTATTTCCTGGAATACTTTGAGAAGTATTGGAATGAGTTCTTCTTTGAAGGTGTTGTAGAACTCAGCTGAGAATCCGTCTGGTCCTGGGTTTTTCTTGGATGGTAGGTTTTTAATGGCTTCTTCTATTTCATTGCTTGATATTGATCTGTTTAAATCGTGTATGTCCTCCTCGTTCAGTTTGGGAGGAGCATATGCCTCTAGAAATTTGTCAATGTCTTCAGTAGTTTCTATTTTGTTGGAATACAGATTTTCAAAGTAGCTTCTCATTATGTTCTGTATCTCAGTGGTGTCTGTTGTGATATTTCCTTTTGCATCATGTATTTTAGTAATTTGAGTCTTCTCTCTCCTTCTCTTTGTTTTAGTGTGGCTAAGGGTTTGTCTATTTTGTTTACTTTCTCAAAGAACCAACTTTTTGTTTTGTCAATTTTTTGAATAGTTTCTTTTGTTTCAATTTCATTGATTTCAGTTCTGATTTTAATTATTTCCTGTCTTCTACTACTTTTGCTGTTATTCTGTTCTTCTTTTCCTAGGGCTTTGAGCTGTAATGTTAGGTCATTTAGTTGTTGACTTTTCATTCTTTTCTGGAATGTGCTCCATGCAATGAATTTTCCTCTTAGTACCGCTTTCATAGTGTCCCAGAGATTTTGATATGTTGTATCATCGTTCTCATTGACCTCTAAGAATTTTTTAATCTCCTCCCTGATGTTTTCTGTTATCCATGTTTCATTCAATAGCATATTATTTAGTCTCCAGGTGTTGGAGTAATTTCTGTTTTTTATTTTGTCATTGATTTCTACTCTCAGTCCATTATGATCTGATAGAACACAAGGCAGTATCTCTATTTTTTTGCATTTCCTAAGGGCTGCTTTGTGGCATAACATATGGTCTATTTTCGAGAAGGTTCCATGTGCTGCTGAGAAGAAAGTGAATCCGCTCGTTGATGGATGGAATATTCTATATATGTCTATTAAGGCTAGGTTATTGATTGTGTTATTGAGTTCTATGGCTTCTTTGGTTGGATTTTGTTTGGAAGATCTATCTAGTGGTGACAGCAGTGCATTAAAGTCACCCAGAATTATTGTGTTGTGGTCTATGTGATTCCTGAAATTGAGAAGGATTTGTTTGATGTACAGGGGTGCACCATTGTTTGGGGCATAAATATTTACTATCGTTATGTATTCCTGATTTATGGTTCCCTTAAGCAGTATGAAATGTCCTTCCTTATCCCTTCTGACTAACTTTGGCTTGAAGTCCACTTTATCTGATATAAGGATGGAAACCCTCACTTTTTTACTGAGTCCATGTGCGTGGTAGGTTTTTTCCCATCCTTTCACCTTTAGTCTGTGGATATCTTTTTCTATGAGATGAGTCTCTTGCAGGCAGCATATTGTTGGGTCTTTCTTTTTAATCCATTCTGCCAGTCTATGTCTTTTGATTGATGAGTTTAGGCCATTAACGTTCAGGGTTATTATTGAGAAATGATTTGTATTCCCAGTCATTTGGCTTATTTTTGGTTTTTAAGTCGGCTTGGTTTCTCCTTTGAGTGGTTTTTCTCTAAGGTAGTTCCTCCCTTTGCTGACCTCCATTGTTGTTTTTCATTTCCTCCTCATGGACTATTTTGTTGAGAACATTCTGTAGTGCAGGCTTTCTATTTGTAAATTCTTTTAACTTATGTTTATCATGGAAGGATTTTATTTCATCTTCAAATCTGAAGGTTAGTTTTGCTGGGTATAGGATTCTTGGTTGGCAACCATGTTCTTTCAGAGCTTGAAATAATATGTTGTTCCAGGCCTTTCTAGCTTTTAGAGTCTGGGTTGAGAAGTCGGCTGCTATCTGTATTGGTCTCCCCCTATATGTAATCTGATGCTTTTCTCTCGCAGCCTTCAAAATCCTATCTTTATTTTGAATGTTAGGCATTTTCATTATAATGTGTCTTGGTGTGGATCTGTTGTGATTCTGTGCATTTGATGTTGTGTAAGCCTCTTGTATTTGATTTTCCATTTCATTCTTCAGGTTTGGGGAACTTTCTGATATTATTTCTTTGAATAGGTTGTTCATTCCTTTGGTTTGTATCTCTGTGCCTTCCTCAATCCCAATAATTCTTAAATTTGGTCTTTTCATGATATCCCATAGTTCTTGGAGATTCTGTTCATGATTTCTTACCATTGTCTCTGTTTGGCAACTTTATTTTCAAGATTAAATATTTTGTCTTCATTGTCTGAGGTTCTGTCTTCCAAGTGGTCTAGTCTGTTGGTGATGCTTTCCATTGAGTTTTTTATTTGGTTTATTGTCTCCTTCATTTCAAGGATTTCTGGGTTTTTTTGTTTGTTTGTTTGTTTGTTTGTTTGGTTTTTTTTTTTTTGGTTTTTTTGAGAATCTCTATCTCTTTGTTGAAATGATCTTTTGCTTCCTGCAGGTGCTCTTTCAGCTTATTGGTATTATCATTCGTTGCCTGCATTTGCTCTCTTATCTCATCCTTTGCTTCGCGAATCATCTTAATCATATATAATCTGAAGTCCTTTTCTGACATTTCTTCTAACATACTGTCATTGGATTCTATTACTATAGAATCTAGATTTGTTTGGATCATTTTCTTCCCTTGTTTTTTCATGTTGTTCATGTATCTTCCCCTATAGCAGTGCTGATCTGGGGTATTGCAGATTTCCCCCCATAGGCTTATAGTGACCCTATAGGTTTCCAAAAACCTTTCTTTAAGGGGAGATCAATATTAGCAGTGCCCAAATCAGACACTATGCAATCCTAGACCAAATAGCCCCTATGGGGACAATAACAAAAGTGTCATAGTAAACAAAATGAGTTCAAATATTATCTTCAATAAAACAAACAGGTTTGCAATAAGGTCTGCAGTTTCTAATGGAGGACAAAGAGGATGCAGAGGGATGTAGAATGTAGCTATTAATGGGATAAGAAAAGAATATACAGAAGTTCTAGAAAATAGGGTGAGAGTGTAATCAAACGAAATTGGATATTAGCATGCAAAAAAGGGAGAAAGAGACTCTGAGGGAACAGGTAAACAAAAGGAAAAGAGAACAAGAAAAGTAAAGAAATAAAAACTTAAATATTTTTAAAAGGAGAAAAAAGAAAATCTACTGTGTAACAGTCCTATACTAATGAAACCTCCCAGTGTTCAGTAGCCTGATGCATGAGAGGTACCTGACAATGAGCTTTAAGCCTCCAGCAGGCGTCTCAGGATGGGCTTTGCCTCACCCAAAGATCAGAGCTAAGGCTTCCAGGATTATCCAAGATGGCCACTCTGGCTTTGAAATGTGTTGGCAAATGGGGAGCTGCAGCTCAGGGGTGGATGTGGTCAGCTGGAGGTCTTGGAGACAGGATGCAGTTGGTCCAGCAGGGGTCCTGGAGGTCGGGTGTGTTTGGTGTGGTTGTGGGATCCTGGAGGCCGGGTGCAATCAGTTGGTCTGGGGTCCCGGTGATAGGGAGCAGTCAGTCGATGTGAGGGCCCCAGAGACAGGGAGTGATCAGATGGGCTGAGGAATCCTGGAGACGGGGCTCAGTCATTCTGGCCAGGGGTCCTACGGGGCCTGGCTGTTATCTCAAAATGGCGGCAGCCTGTGTAATCAAACCTGCAGGTACTGTAACAGTGAACTTCCAGGCGACAGCAGGCAGCTGGTGCTCCACTGGTGGTAGACAATCAGTTTGCTGACTGTTGTTGGAGGATCGGACGATCGGGAGGTGAACCTCGTGCGTTGTGTGATGGATAGGTGTAAGGCAGGCGATGGACAGGCGAGAGGCAGGCAAATGGGGGATGATAGACGCCTGACAGTGAGCAATCTGCACTCTAAAAAGGTGTCGATATGCTGGCAGACTGCAGGTCATCACAGCAGACAAATGGGGTAAAGAGCAGGGGATCGATAAGCAGCAAAAACTGCCTCACCGAGAAACAGATATCCTCTGCTTGAAACCGGAGTTACAGAGCGACAAGGAACGCAGCCTCCCTCTAGTCCGCCATCTTGGATCTTGGACTACCGTCTTTATTGGGATTTCACTGGGTTTCCCATTCATTCGTGTCCTTTTAGTGTCCCAGGAGTCTGTCCAGGACACCACAGTGCATTTGTTTGTTTTTACTTAAAAAGAAGTCCCCTGGACAGAGGTGGCCTCTGTACTGATTGTCTGATGTCAAGATTGTGGCAGCCAGGCCTTCCTGTGTCTCCCCCATGTCCCTCCACCCTGGGCCACGTGTGTACACTTCAGAGGAGGAGGTGTCCCCTGTCCTTCTGCAGGACTGAGTCTCCCGGGCAAGGTCTCCCCAGCCCCTTGTACCCTGGAGACCTTGCCTTGGAACATCTGCGCCCTTGCCTCCACCCACCCTCTCTTTCTCCAAGGGGTCCCTCTCTTCCCTCCTTCAAATAACCTGAAAACCAAGCAAATCACAAAACATAACATTCCTGGGATTCCGGGTGACCATCCACATCCCCCCTTTCTAGAAGTTTCTGGGAGGGTTTGTCTACCTTCTCTGCTTCCCTTTCTAGGGTAGGGGGCTGTCTCCACTTCTCCCCCCAGTGTTTGGAGTGACATCCCCTCTACCAAAATGGCTTTCTCCAGCTTCGTCAAGGAACTTGACTTCTCTGAAACTGGGACCCTGCCTCAGCTTCCAGGCAGGGACTGAATCTGGGAATATCGAACTCTCCAGCGGGAAGGGGACTCTCAAATAGAAGACCGATGCGGATCCCTTTAGGATAGTGGGGCTTTTTACCTGCTGCTCCCGTCCCTGGTTCTTTCCCTTTCTTTCCGCCTCCCTCCCTCTGTCCCTCTACTGAGTTAATTGCACACAGTCAAGGTCTTGTATCTTATGGGTATAGCCTGATAAATGTTCACGTAGGTATATATCCCTGCAACCCTCACCAGTACCAGGAGAGATCATTCCAGAGCCCAGAAAGCTCCTTGATCCCCTTCCACTAACTACCCCCAAGGAACCCCTGTCCCAACCTCCAGCATCATGGGTTTATTCTGCCTGCACATGGAACTGCCCGTAAATGACCACTTTCAAAGTATGTCTTTATGTCCGGTTTCTTTCATTCAACATCTTTCGCTGATACCCCTTTTCGGCTATAAATAAACACTTTGTTATGATTCATAGATGATATGAAGTTATGCTTACTTCTCTTTTAAATCAACGTGATACCCTAATTATAATATAAAGAAGAAATAAAAGCTATTTCCACTACAATTAAATGTAATTCCATATGTGAATGTTCTCGTGTGATATATCTGGAACAGGGCCAGGAAACTCATTTTGTAAAGGACCAAACAGTAAATATTTAGGCTTTGTAAGCCACATGCTCTCTTTTGAAACTACTTCACTCTGCCCATATAGCCTGAAGGCAGTTGCCTTAAACAATACCTAAGTGAATGGGTGAGGCTGTGTCCCAGTAAAACTTTATTAATAAGAACAAACAGTGGGCTGGATCTGGCTGAGGGCTGCAGTCTTCATACCCCTGGTCTGAAAGATGTAGTCAGGAGGGCGTCTAGCTATGTAGACTCACCAAAGATTCTACAGCCCAACTGCCGACTGATGCTTCTCCCATGCAACACAACCTGGGTGCTGCTGGCGAAATGAGCTCTAAAATAGTAAATTCCAGCACAATCTTTTTTTTTATGCTGCAATGTAACCCAGTGCCCCCCACAGGCAAGCAGTCTGCCACTGAGCTATAGCCCCAGCCCAATCACCTTCTCTTGATGTAAACAGTCGCTTTGTTCCTGGAGTCTGTGTATTTACATAGAAAAGACCATTCAGGGCAACCTGCTACAGACCCCCTCTCACCCTGCTGAAGCTCTGTCCATCCTTGAATAAATCCTACTCCTCTCACTCTTGCAAAAACAAACAAAAACACAGTTCCATCGGAGGTGCAGAAGGGGATAAAAGGTCTGTCATGCGTCGTGTCCAGGTGTTGAGAAGTCCCTGGGGACGAGAGACACATCTTGAATGCCGGATGCTGTCTCACAAGTCACAGTATGTGCGACATTTTGTGACCAACCCATTAAATGCCCACAGTACCCTTGTTTTGCAAGGGTCAAGTAACACCTGTGCAAGGTTACAGACGGCCCCTTGGGGGACGGTCATTCGGGCTAGAGACCATGGCTTAGGGGGGCAGTCTTTATATCCATAGGTGAGTGAAATTCACATGCACAGGTGAGATCCCAAACTCTAAATTGCCTCATTTTACCCCAAACTGACTAAGATTAAGTTGAACTCAGCAGACATTCAAGAGATAAGATTTAATTCACATGACAAGAAAGACTATGGCCGTCCTTGCTTTTGTCCACTCCAATGAGTAGAATTTATACCTCTATGGATGTTAACTTTCTCTTTCTCACTCTCTCTCTCCCTTGCAGATTGTTCATATGGAGAAAAAAATCACCAGTCAAAAACAGATCTTCGCAAAAATGCAGGAGGCCAATAACCCACGGAAACTGCAGAGACAGATCCGCATTCTGGAAAGCCGTTTGAATCTTGTATGTAAGGTGTCCCCTCTGCTCCCCGCCCCCTTTGCTAAGGGTAAAGAAGGACGTCCTCTGAGCCATTAGCAGACCACGCCCGTTCCCTTGGTGGACTCAGGAGGTGGTGGACTAACGGTGGGCACACAGGCCAGGAAGCATTCTCGAATCTGCCATCCGCTGCTCTGCACTCTGTCCCGTCTACCTTAGCACATGCTGCTGTCCCCCACCCCAGCCCCCACCTACCCTGTGGTCCCTGCTTGGTTTCCAGAAGCAGCTCAATCGCCCCTCAGCAAGCAGAATTAGCCCTCCTGTGTGGCAGTGAGCTGGTGCTTCTGTCATAGACCGTGACCCATTGTGGTCCTGCTGAATGGTGTCATCCCGTGAGCTATTAGGCCCAGACATGCATTACCTGATGGCCAGAAAAGTGATGTTTTCTGATCACCCGCTACTCACAATGCCTTTTGTGTTAAGTGGGATTCTATAAATGGCTAACTGACTTAAATAAACAAACAAAACCCCCAAAGAACAATGACAAAAGCCAAAGCATTGGTCCCACAACTGAAAAATTCAGAGGTAGAAGCAGGGCCTTCAGGCATGGCTGGATGCAGGTGCTCTAAACATGCTCTTTGGACATCTTCTCTGTCCATCTCTCCCCAGGGCAAACTTCATTCTTGGGAAGCCCCTGACATGAGCAAACGCCCGCAGAAAGGGAGCATCTGTTTCCTAAGTGTTTAATATGCCTGTGGGGTGGGGGTTCCCACTGAACCAACTCGGGTCTGGCGCCGCCCTCCCACCATCCCCCACCCGCCAATCACTGTGGTCAGAGGAATGGAATCCAGGGACCTGAGTCATGTGACTCCTCTCGGATGGCTTTCTCTCCCTCAGAGTATCAGCAGAGATTGGTGACAGTGCCATCTAAACTACGTGAACTGAGAGTGGGGACAGGTGGTTCCCCCAGAGAATCAAGAAAGCAGAGAAATGCTGGGTGGGTCCTGTTCACAGCCAGCTGGGCTCGTGATGCTGCAGCTCCTGTGGCCTTGGTTTGGAGGGAGGCTGGTCCTCGCCTTCCTGCACAAGACTCCAGCCCTCCCCCAAACCCGGGCCTCCAGGCTTTATCCAGGCGCTCTGGAGAGCTGCTCGCGTCTCCCCAGGAAGCAGCCTGGGGACGGGAAGGCTTTTTAACACTCAGCCATCTAAAACATAGATTCCCAGATCCCCTGCGGAGATGGCACCTCTGAGCCTCCAGGGCTTAGGCCAGGCACAGGCACTGCTGCCAGCAACCCCGGAGGGTCCCTCTGGTCACACCTGAGAGCATTGGTGTCCGCAAGGTGCAGCCTCCCTGATGGATCGGATGAACTGATGGACGAATGCGTGACTGGGGGAAGACGTCTGCGGGGCTCTGTCTGTGCAGGTCTATTCCAATCCCTGTGCTTCTCGCGTCGGTTTCCACAGTGCGGCTCCTTCTAAGAACTCGCCCGCGGATCTCACTCTGCGCTGTCCACTCGTTCCTGGAATACTCATGATTCTTTCCTCCCCCAGTGACGTCTGTGGCTAGTCCCCTCTTGCGTTCCCTCTTCCCCTCACACCTCACAGGTCTGGCGGTGCATTTTCGTGGATCAGGGGCCATCTCCAAAGGTGACTCAGGATCCCAGGGTACCCGTGACCCTGAAATCTCCTCCACCCACTCAGAGAGCCTGAGAGCCCTCCCAGTGGCCGGCAGGTCCTGGAGTGAGGGCCAGCAGGTAGAGTGGAGTGAGAACACAGGGAGACCGAAAGAGTCCTGGGTCTCAAGTTTAAGGAGGCGCTCTCGCTCCGGCTTGTGGAGATGGCCTGTGGACACTTGGCGGCAGGGGCTCCCTTAAATCTTGTGGCCTCGACCCTGTAGAAACCTAACATCTCTCAGAACTCTGATGGGATCAAGCCCTTTCTGCCCCGAATCTTTTCGGTAGTTGTTTCTTTTCTGTGTCCATGGAGAAATTTGCCCCAGCCCTTCATAGTTTTTATTTCAAGACAGGGTTTCACTAAGTTGCTTCGGTCCTCTCTGAGTTGCTGAGGCTGGCTTTGAACTTGCAATCCTCCTGCCTCAGCCTCCAGAGTCGCTGGGATTAGGCATGCGCCCCCTTGCCCGGCTCACATCATTAAAAAAAAAAAAAAAAAAAAAACAACTCATTTTTTTTTCTTGTATACATGAGCTATTTTTTAAAATTATTTTTTAAAATAAGTTTTATCATGTATATTTAAGGCGTAGTTGGTGGTGTTCTGGGAAAGACGTGGAGAGTAAAATGGTGACTGTCTGAAGGGAATGAACACATCCCTCACGTCACACAGCTACACGTATTTCTGTGGCAAGAGCAGCTACGTCGGGCTTCGCGGGGACTCCAGACACATTAGTTGGGTTTTACTACCTGTCGTCCTCGGGGCGATCAGGGCTCCGCGTCCCCTCACCTGAGCCCCCGCCCAGCCCCGGAACCGCTGCTTCACTCTCTCTGTGGACCTGGCTGCTCCTCTCCAGTCGGCCCTACATGTAAGGCAGACGTGGTACTTGTCTTTTCATGTCTGGCTTAGTCCGCTGAGCGTGATCCACCCTGCCGTGGCAAATGGTAGGACCTTTAAGGCTGAATAACGATCAAGCGTGTGTGCATGTGTGTGTGTGTGCACGCGCGTGTGCTTGTGAGTTTCTTGATCCTTCGCCGGCCAGGGAACACTTGGTGTTGCTGTATCTCAGCGACTGTGAACGCTGCTGTCCACACACGGCTGCCAATCACATTTCCTCTGGCTTCACACCAGAAGAGGGTCATAGGGTAATTATTTTATTTTTTAGGTGTAGGTAGACATAATACCTTTATTTTATTTCTCTGTGGGGCTGAGGATCAGACCCAGGGCCTCACGTGTGCTACCACTGAGTCCCAGCCCCAGCCCCATATTTTTAATTTCTTAGGAACTTCCATAAAGTTTCCCATGGGCCTGCACCAACCTATATTTCCATAGCGTAACCCACATCATTTTTTTTTTAAACTAAGAAAATTTATTAAGAGGTACAAAAAACGGAGAGACTACACTAAGGAACACCGGGCACGGATCACTTGACCTGGGGTCGCTGGCGCTTTGCCTTCATTGCTTCCCTGCTCTTCGCCTGCGGTGTTTCCCAGTGCGTTGGTTGCAGGTATCCGGTGTCTCAGCCCTGATTTCTCCAGTGTCATCTCTTACAATTAAATGTGCTTTTTCATGATTGCAACGCCAGCATCGCGTCCCACAAAGTGAGCACTTCCTTCACGTGACCCAGCACCCCGGCCTTATTAAAATTTCTCTGGTTGAACCAAAAATGCCTTTGAAAGGTTGGTTCCGTCAAAGTACACATGATTGTTAGGTTCTTTTAAGTTCTTTTAACCTAAAATAGTGACTCTTAATCAGGGATGATTTTGCCCACAAAGGACCATGGCCTTCTGAGGGACACAGTCTGGCTTGTCACAGCTGAATTGGGGGCAGGCAGAAGTGATATTGAACAAGCCAAGAAGCACAGCACAGCCCCTGCCACAGAGAATCATCTCGCCCGAAGCACCAGGGCTGCTGAGTTTGAGAAGCTCTTTGTTTCCCGCTATCAATTTGTCAAGAGTCCAAAACTGCTGCCTGTAGGAAGTTCTAGTTTTGGATTTGACCAGTTACTTCCTTTTTTATTTTGCTGCCATTTGTTTTTGTTTTATGAGACAGGGTCCTGCTAAGGTGCTGATTCTGGCCTCAAACTTGCAATCCTCCTGCCTCAGCCCCCCGGGTTACTGGGATCGCAGGCGTGCCCCACCACAGCCGGCTTGGCCCGTTATTTCTACTGCTGTCATTTAACGTGTTCCTGTCTGCCATGTCATGATGGAAAACTGGAAATCAGGTCTAAAAGTCATTGAGGAATTTGAAATCCAGAGAAAAGAACCCAGCAAAGGCCACCAAGCCAGCTGGTGGCCCACTCCACGGTCACCCAGGCTCTGGTGGTGGCTGGGTGGCCTGGGATGTGAGGCAGCGTGGGGGACCTTAGAACCTCCGCCTGCCTTCGGGACGCTCGACTTACAGCCCAGAAAGGAGCCCTGTCTTGAAACACAGCCCTCCCAACAGGTCACCGTCCACTTTGATAAGATGCTGACCAACAACGCCAAGCTCCGGAAGGAGATTGAGGACCTGCGGTTTGAGAAGGCCGCTTACGACCACGTCTACCAGCAGCTCCACCAGCGCCTGCTGATGCAGAAGAAGACCATGAACTTGGCCATCGAGCAGTCCTCTCAGGCCTACGTGCAGAGGTGTGCTGGGGAGATGCCCAGGGCTGCTTCCCACTCAGTGTGTGGGGAACCATAAGCCATGAATCCAACCACTCTGAGCACTGGCTGCGTGCCCAGCAGAGGCAGGTGCCCTCCAGCCGCCCTAGGAGTTACTGTCCCCATTTACAGACAGGACAAGGAGGCTTCGAGATGCTAAAATGCTTACCTGAAGTCCAGGTCAGTGGCCGGTGTGCTGGAGTTGATACTCAGACCTCTGTTCCATACCATTCCCACCAGGTGCCCCCGCCTCAGCCCTGAGGGACTTTCTCAGTGCACATCGCTCGTGGCCTGTAGTTGGGCTGTGCGGAGAACAGGTTTTAGGGCCAGATGTGTCTGGATTTGAATCTTCACTCCATCCCTTCACATTGTTATAGGATCTCTTTAGGTGGGAAAGAGGAGTGGGTAAGACACAGGAGTAAGGGAGTGCCCGGGACACAGGTTGACAAGTGGTGATGGTGGTGATGGTGATGGATTTGATGGTGATGGAGGTGATGGTGATGATGTTATGGTGGTAATGGTGATAGTGGTGATGGTAGTGATGATGGTGATGGTGGTGGTGGTGATGGTGGTGATGATGGTGATGGTGATGGTGGTGATGGTGATGGTGGTGATGGTGATGATGATGGTGGTGATGGTGGTGATGGTGATGATGATGGTGGTGATGGTGGTGATGGTGATGGTGATGGTGGTGATGGTGATGGTGGTGGTGGTGATGGTGATGGTGGTGGTGGTGATGGTGGTGATGGTGGTGATGATGGTGATGATGGTGATGGTGATGGTGGTGATGGTGGTGATGGTGATGGTGGTGATGGTGGTGGTGATGGTGATGATGGTGATGGTGATGGTGATGGTGGTGATGGTGATGGTGGTGATGGTGATGGTGATGGTGGTGATGGTGGTGATGGTGATGGTGGTGATGGTGGTGATGGTGATGGTGGTGATGGTGGTGATGATGGTGATGATGGTGATGGTGATGGTGGTGATGGTGGTGATGATGGTGATGGTGGTGATGATGGTGATGGTGATGGTGGTGATGGTGGTGGTGATGGTAGTGGTGATGGTGGTGGTGGTGATGGTGGTGGTGATGGTAGTGGTGATGGTGGTGGTGGTGATGGTGGTGATGGTGGTGATGATGGTGGTGGTGATGGTGGTGATGGTGGTGATGGTGGTGGTGATGGTGGTGATGGTGGTGATGATGGTGATGGTGGTGATGATGGTGATGGTGATGGTGGTGATGGTGGTGATGATGGTGGTGGTGATGGTGGTGGTGATGGTAGTGGTGATGGTGGTGATGGTGGTGATGGTGGTGATGGTGGTGGTGATGGTAGTGGTGATGGTGGTGGTGGTGATGGTGGTGATGGTGGTGATGATGGTGGTGGTGATGGTGGTGATGGTGGTGATGGTGGTGGTGATGGTGGTGATGGTGGTGGTGATGGTGATGGTGGTGATGATGGTGATGGTGATGGTGGTGGTGATGGTGGTGATGGTGGTGATGGTGGTGGTGATGGTAGTGGTGATGGTGGTGGTGGTGATGGTGGTGGTGATGGTAGTGGTGATGGTGGTGGTGGTGATGGTGGTGATGGTGGTGATGGTGGTGATGATGGTGATGATGGTGATGGTGGTGATGGTGATGGTGGTGATGGTGGTGATGGTGGTGATGGTGGTGATGGTGGTGATGATGGTGGTGGTGATGGTGGTGATGGTGGTGATGGTGGTGATGATGGTGGTGATGGTGGTGATGGTGGTGGTGATGGTGGTGATGGTGGTGGTGATGGTGATGGTGGTGTTGGTGGTGATGGTGGTGATGGTGGTGATGGTGGTGATGGTGATGGTGATGGTGGTGATGATGGTGATGGTGATGGTGGTGGTGATGGTGGTGATGGTGGTGATGGTGGTGATGGTGGTGATGATGGTGATGGTGATGGTGGTGATGGTGGTGATGGTGGTGGTGATGGTGGTGGTGATGGTGGTGGTGGTGATGGTGGTGATGGTGGTGATGATGGTGATGGTGGTGTTGGTGGTGATGGTGATGGTGGTGATGGTGATGGTGGTGATGGTGATGGTGATGGTGGTGATGGTGGTGATGGTGATGGTGGTGATGGTGGTGATGGTGGTGATGGTGATGGTGATGGTGGTGATGGTGGTGATGGTGATGGTGATGGTGCTGGTAGTGATGATAATGATGAGACAGAAGATGACAATAGGACAAAAACCACTTCCTGGGGCACGACCTCGTGCTTGCAGCTCCAGCTGTTGAGTAGGTCGGCTGTTCTACACTCCTAGGAACCTGGCTCATTCAGAGACCTGGTGGCTCCTGGCCAGGCAGGAAGTCCCTGGGCTGGCAGGGAGAGGGGAGGAGGAGGAAGGAGGCTCGGACACCAGCCTGTGCGCCCCTCGCAGGCTGGAGGCCATGGCACGCATGGCCGCCATGAAGGACCGCCAGCAGAAGGACACCTCTCAGTACAACCTGGAGATCCGCGAGCTGGAGCGGCTCTACGCCCACGAGTCCAAGCTCAAGTCCTTCCTGCTCATCAAGCTGAACGACCGCACGGAGTTCGAGGAGCAGGCCCGAAAGGAAGAAGGTACGGCCCGGCACTGGCGCTCTGTGCCCGGGTCTCCCCGCGGTGGACTCGCCGAATACAAGATGCCTGGTTAGGTTCGAGTTTCAGGTGGACCGTGAGTGCCTGAGAAGCCATCCCACGCGGTGTCCGTGGGTCGGTCTCCTAGACCACGCTGGCTCTGCCACTCACTGAGGGGACCCCAGGGACTCTGCAGAGTCACACAGGCATGGCTGTGATGTGTCACAGTGAAAATCAACTGGGGGCAGAGGCACAAGGGGTGGAGGCCCAGGCGCGTGCTTCCTGGCCAGCCACGCAGGCTCTGACCCTGGGGCGTCAGTAGGCTCCCGGTGCCCAGCACACGGCACGCTGCAGGCTTCCAGGGGACAGGCGGGGGCAGCGCGGGCCAGTGAACCCTCCTTTCCATTTAGGGCAAGTGCAGGGAGCTGATCACCCTCCCCGGCAGGACCCGGTGGGGAGGGAGGCCTGCTGGCTGACCTGCCGAGAGCCCACATGGCCACAGCCACGTTGGTTTTCACTGTCTTCGGCGCTGGGCTGCACCCTGGCCCCTAGATCCAGCCTTCCGCTGCTTCCGCCTGTCCCTGCTTATCATGGGGACGGTTGCCAGGAGTTTCTGAGGAGCTCCGTGTCTTACTCCAAAGTAACAAGAGCCACCGAGCATCTTCACCTTTGCATCTGGGTCCTCCCACCTGCACCCGCCCATGCAGTCACCGTCCATCGCCCCCCTACCCGTTCACCCTGTCCACCTCCAGTCATCCAGCCAGCTACGGAGCCACCAGCTTGCCCAGGCGTTGCTCCTAGGTGCGTGGCATTGTGAGTGCCATGTGACAACACAAGAAGTGGCATCGTCACGAGCCCCCAAGGTCCACAGCACTGTGAGTGGCAGGCCCAGGACCCCATCCCAGATGTGTCTGCCTCCCCTCACTTAGTCCAAGGCACAGCTCCGGACCCCAGCCCGCAACCGCACCCCACACCGCAACCGGGCAGCAGGTCCCGCTCCCTGCCAACCCCCTCGATCCTTTGACTCCCGGCCCCCTTCTCCTCTCCCACCTCCAGGAGGAGGAGACCAGATCATAAATGATGCTGAGAAACTTCAGCAAGACCCCCAGGGCCACGGAGAGCCACATGTCACATGGCCTGATGTGCCCAGAAAGATCTAGAGAGCACCTCTGATTGCTATGTGGAGGCCAAATCAGACAGAAAAGGCTGGGTTCAGGATAGTCAGGGCTTTTGTAGTTTCCAGGCTACCAAGAACAAGGCCCAGAGGAGAACCTCCTTGAAGGTGCTCATTCCTTGAACTCGCCAAGCTCTGGGTCCTCCTAAGAATCCTCTAGCCCCAGCCTTCCTTGGACACTGCCTTGACCTTCATTCTGCCCAAGTGTCACCTCTACAGAGAGGCCTTCCCTGGCTACCCACCTAACACAGGACCCCCGTGTCTTCTTCCAGCCGCAATGGCAATAAGCAGGTTTCTTCTTCTGTTTACTTGGATATCTTTTCTTTCCTCTCTTTGTCTGATTCCTCCACACAAAGCTCCTTGGGGCAGGGATTTGGTACCAGCAGAGCCTGGCCTGGTGTCTGGCACCTAATAAATGTGAATTAGGTATTTGCGAAGTGGACAACAAGTGGAGCTTCTGACCCATCTGTTGGAAAAACCCAGCCCCTTCCCCAGGACCGGGTAACCATGCCGTTGAGCATGTGCTATCTGCCCGGCTAGGAGCACATCGGCTTCTCTTTTAGACTCACTGTCACCGTGTCTGTCTGCTCTAGCTCTCAAGACAAAAAAGCATGGGACGAAGAGCAAAGGAGAGAGTTTTGAGAGCTACGAGGTGGCCCACCTCCGTCTGAAGAAGCTGGTGGAGGACGGGAACCTGAACAAGCTCATTGAGGAGTTTCTGACCAAGGAGGAGAAAAACTTTGCTCGGTTCACTTATGTCACGGAGCTCAACAACGACATGGAGATGATGCAGAAGAAGACCCAGAGGATCCAGGTGGGGACTGTGCTTGCTTGCCCAGGCCTGGGACCACCTGCTCCCAGAGCAGGCTCCCGGGACGTTCCACACATGACAGTAAAGAGGGCCTCAAAATCACACCCACTTAGCAAACGTTGCTGTGCGCCCCTGCATCCCCCCTACAATTTAACTTCCCTGAAACTGGCAGTGGTCGTTCAATTGGTATGTCCATTCAACGTGTTCAGGTCCCTCTGGCTTAAGTAGTGACATTTATAATCCATGGCACATTTTCTAATCCAGAGAGATGCAAAGTGTAAAGTATTGACCCTCTGGCCCTGGCCCTTTGCTTTAAGTCTCCTGACCCTTGTTAGACCACGGCTTCAGAGAACTGAGGAAGGATGTGTAACTCTCGTCTTGGAGAGACCCAACAGACCTGAGCATGGTAAAGGCTCTGACAAGTCCTGCAGGGGGAAAAAAAAAAAAAACCTGTTTACCTTTGTGGAAGGCATAATTTCCCAAACTTAATTGGCTCCCCTGGTTACTTACTCCCCAGAACATAAACAAACATCCCTTGGAACTGCCTGCACCGAATCAAGTCTAAATCCCTCAGTGCCACACTTTGGTCCTGTCCAAATTTGGCCCTGCAGGCTCAGGTCCATTGCCACCCCCAGGGTCTGCTGCAGCTGGTCCCGGCTGTCCCTCCTCTAATGTGTCTCTCCTGTGGCCCCCTTGCCCTCTTCTGATGACATCTTGCTCATCAGTGCAGTCCCTGCACAGATGTGCACAAATGTCACCACCTCTGGGAATTCATTACTCCTTCCACGGAGGCCTCTGTCCTCTGATGATGTGGCCAGAGCAGCGCCCTCTGCTCCACAGTATGTCCCAAACGCAGGGTGAGTGCTCCAGCTGAGTGCAAACAGCTCACACCTCTAACATGGGTGACAACATTTAAGCTTCCTAGTGACAGATGATTTTAACGAGCATAGGGAAAGTTGGTTTTAATGAGCACATTTGTGACTTCATGGATATCTTTGGTAGGAGGTAAGTCAGAACCATGTCAGGCAACAAATAAGAAACAGCAAAATAACCAGTACTGGCCGTCGCCAGGGAAGTGCTGAGTAAGGAGCAAGAGACACGAATTGTCCAGCACCAAAGGGCCCAGCGGTGATTCGGCCAGGCAGCCTCAGGGGTAAACCCAGCTCAGTGTTTTAAAAGGGACGATAAACGAAGGTCTAAGGATGGACCTCCCGTTCCCATTCACCCTTTGGTCCTGCAAAAATGCCAACCGTGTTGTGATGGAGCTCATATTAAACGGAGCAGCCCGGTGAGCTGGGACGTCCAAAGCAGTTCAGCAGAGGTCGCTCGCCCAAGCCCCGCGGGCGACGCGGGTTCGGCGCGTCGCCACTGCCCCCTGGTGGCCACGTGCCGCATGGCAGGGGTCGGCGGGCGGAGGGACAGCGGCCGGGCGGGGGTTCTCTCTGTGCGGGAGGGCGCATCTTTCTAGATCCAGCGGGACAAGGACAAACCCTAGAAAACGGGACGTGAGGACGCCAGTTGGATACTCTGGTCTCTCCAGGAAATGTTCCTGAACAGGACTGACCTTGGGCGTCCCAGCATACGTCCCCTCTCCGTGAGAAAAGATTTCTGGGGGCGGAGTTGCTTGTAGGGTTGGGACCGTGCTAGCCCAGTGGCGATTTTTTTGTTTTGTTTGTTTTGTTTTGTGTTTGTACTGGGGATTGAACCCAGGGCACTCCACCACCGAGTCACATCCCCCGCCCTTTTTATTTTATTTTAGTCTTGCTAAACTGCCCAGCTTGTAATCCTCCTGCTTCAGCCTCCCAAGTCACCAGGATCACAGGCACACACCACAGTGCCCGGTTTCCCAGTGGTTTTTGAAGCTGGGAACTTGTTAGAAATGCACATTCTTGGATTCAGAAACTCAGGACCAGTGATGTGCCTTTTCACAAGCCTCCAGGGAATTTTTTCTAGATTCTGAGAACTTTTGCTCCAGAGCTGCGCAGACCAATGCAGTAGCCACTAGCCAAGTGTAGCTGTTTAATTTTAAATTCACTGCAATTAAATAAAATTGAAAAACCAGTTCCTCAGTGGCACTAGCCACACTCCAACACCCACATATGTGACCACAGTCGGTATTACTGTGGGCAGAGGGTCCCCACCATTGCAGAAGATGCTGGTGACTGTCCCCTTAGATGATTCTCCAGAAAGGACGCACCCTCCTGGTCATCATTCTACTCTTCATTACGAAACCCCAGAGAGAACCTCCCCAGCCCAGGAGGGGCTCCGAGGTTCTGGGACTCTTGTACTGATCCTGACCGGGCCAGGCACAGTGGGGCACGCCTGTAACCTCAGGGACTCAGGAGGCTGAGGCAGGAGGATCCCAAGTTCAAGACCAGCCTCAGCAACTCAGCGAGGTTCTAAGCAACTTAGTGAGACCCTGGCTCAAAATAAAGAAGGAAAAGGGCTGGGGATGCGGCTCAGTGGTCAGGCGCCCCTGGGTTAAAAAATAAAATAAAATTAAAACACCTCATGGGCCCCTGGAGGCTCAGGCTGGGTTTGAGGTGTGGTGGGGGCGGGGAGCCCTGCTTTCCCTCATGGTCCGACTCTCTCCGGGGACAGGACGAGATCGTCCTCCTGAGATCCCAGCAGCAGTCCTCGCATGATGACAACCGCTTTGTCCTGAGGCATCTGGAGGTGAGCCGGGGGCCGAGCGGGGGACGTGGGGCCTCTGCTGTCTGTCGGCCAGGCGGCCCGTCAGTTGGAACCTGGAGCCATTCCAAAGGCTCCCCGTTTCCGAGGGTGGCGCCCAGGACTGTACTTCGTCCCAGGGGCTCAGTCCAGACAGATCCGCACTGCAGCCTTTTCCTCTGTTCCCCCTTGTCCTGGCTGCTCGCCGGCCTTGATCAATCGCAGCAGGCTCGAGGGTTTCTTGAGCAGGTACTTCGTGCCCGGCACTGGACTCAGTGCTTGGAAGTGGATGCTGTTGATCTCTCCATCTTACAGAGGAGGAAACTGAGGTTCACAGAGGTAAAAGCACTTGACCAACCTTGAGGAGCTGGGATGCTTTATGACCTTCGAGTTGTTCTTGGCAGCTAATGACAGGGACCCAGGACAACAGTGGCCTAAGCAAGATAGAAGCTGATTTGCGAAGTGGCACTTCAGGGCCGGCATGGCACCATCACCGTGCCGTCCACGGCCCAGGCTCCTCCTAGCTTTCTAGTTCACCATTCTTGGTGTGTGTGGCTGACATCCTCAATGTGCCCTGTGGTTCCATCATGGCTTCCACAGGTCCAGCCATCACAAACACATTCCAGGAAGGGAGAAGCCCGGGAGTAAACAGGCATAAAGGGTGTGTGGGGGGGTCTTGCTCGCTGAGTCAACCAGCTTAAGTTACTTTCCAGACATCTTGGCCAAATGATTTCTGTATTTGCATCTCACTGACCGTCCATGTTGCAAGACAGGTTTGGAATGTAACTTAGCTTCTCCAAGGGCCTAACCAAAGTCCTCTTTTTATGAGTAGTCCCTGGCCCAGGACCTGCTCTCCTGGGGTGTTCCCCATTCCTCCTCCGTGGCCTGTGTCCCTGGGTCCCTGGTCCACAGGGATGAAGGTGCCATCCTCCGACTGGCCACTGGAGGGCAGCAGAGCACGTGCTGCCCACAGAGGCTCTTGGGCTCAGCCAACGCTCCAGGTGCTGGGAAGAGGACACTGCAGACCCCCAGGCAGGGTCCAGGTCTTAGGAGGCCCCCCAAAATAACCCCACCAGAATATTTGCCTGTGCTCCCACATCCTCGCTTGGGGCCATCCAGAGCCCAGACTCTTATTTGGGGTGGAGGCAGGCATTGCTCTGTACTGGGAGTTTAGAAGGCCCAGGAGAGGCTGCTGGGGGTGGTGGTGGGGCCCTCTCTGCCTGAGGTCCCTGCATTAGCTCTTTGTTCCTTAGGCTTCAGCATGACCTTGGGGACTTCTTTTCAAGAGCAGATATCTAAGGGGGAGAATTCGTCTTAATAGCAATAGGCTCACAGGTCATCCTATTTCTCCATTTCACCAGCTTCTGTTTCTTGGGGAGAAGGGGTGAGCCCACTCCCCTGCTGGGATCCTGGGTAGACTCAGTTACTTCCTAGCTGCATGACCTGGGAATAGTGACTCAACCTCTCTGAGCCTCAGGTTTCTCATCTGTAAAATGGGGGGAATCATCCTACCTGCTGCTCCCCCTGCCGTGAAGACCGTTAATATCCTGACTCATGGGTGTGACCACCAGACCCTCTAGGTGCAGAAAGCTGGAAACAGTAGCTGTCGCTTTTGTTGTTTTGTGTAGGCTGAAAACCTAAATCCCCCTCACCTGGTGACCAAAGATCAGGTCCTGGGATAAGTTCAAGCGGGCAGGCTGGAGGAAGGCCCCTCTTCTTCTCCGAGCTCGGTACTCCCTGCCTGAAACCTGGGCGCCGGGGAAGATGAGTCGGGCCGTGTCCGGACCTGGGTGCGGGCAGCCTCCTCCGCCGGGCTGCCTTTGTGGTCGATCACGTGACCTTCCTTTAGTGCCCGGCATCTCGTGCACCTGGGGGTCGTGCACCTGGGGGTCCCGGTGGCTCTGTCTCTCCTGGCTGGCAGGTTCTCCAGGTGCTTCTCTCGGCCAGGTCTGCGCGGCCGCCCAGGACTCGGGAGGGGGAGGGGAGAGGGGAGGGGGAGGGGAAGTGGGGAGGGGGATGGGACTCGGTGACTCTCATTTCCAGCCGCAGGTCCGAGTCCCTGGGGGCTTCCTTGCTTTGCTCGGGTCGCACCTGGAGCCAGTGGAGTCTGACCCAGAGGGTGGAGCTCAGGCTGCAAATATAGAGTTCCCAGGTGACACCCGTGTCACCCAAGCTGAGACACATGGGGCTCGCAGAGGGTCTTGAACGTCACCGTGCCTCCGCCCGATCCCGCAGGTCTGGGTGGGCCCCGGAACTCGCACGGGCACGCGTTCCCAGGCGGAGTGCCGTCGCTCGGTGGTGTGCGGACCCTGAGCCGGTCTGCGCCCGGCTGCGCCTCCGGGGAGCACCGAGCACCTGCGGGTTGGGATGCACCGCCCTGCGCCCCGCACCCTGGTGCTTCCTGTTCCCTTTTTACGTGTCAAGGTCTTGCGCCCTCAGGGGGCGGAGGCCCTGTGGTTCGGGGATCCCGGCCCCAGAGGGTGGCGGCCGGCTGACCCTGGGCCCCGTGTCGCCCACAGGAGAAGCTGAAGAGGACCACGGAGGAGGCCAACAAGTTCGAGGACAGAAACCGCGAGCTCAGCCAGACGCTGGAGCAACTCAAGGGCGCGGTGGAGAGGCTGTTTAAGAGGATCCACTGCGACGCCACCAAGATCCTGGTGCGGCTGGGGGAGACCGGGAAAGTCACCGACGCCAACCTGCCCCAGTATTTCTGTGAGTGGCGCTGGGGCCTCGGGCTCTCGCGGGCTTTCCGGGGCTGGCCATGACCCGGGTCCACAGGTGGCCAGCCTGGTGGTGAGGCTCCCTGCGCCAGAGCCCTCCGCCTGGGCTCACGTCTTGGTTGTGGGCTGACCAGCCATGTGACCGGGGGAGGGTTTTGAGAGCTCTTGGTTGTGGCTGTTCTTTTTAGTTGCACACCACGGTGGAGTGTCTTTTGATGTCCACACACACCTGGAGTAGGACTTCCTGTCCTTGTGGTTGAACGTGATGTGCGTCCACTGGTCGAGTGTCACATATGTGCCCAGGACAGTGAAATAGTTCATCCCACTGTCTTTCCCATCCCCATCCCCTCCCGTGAACTTCCGTTCTCCCCACCATTGGGAGTTAGCATCCACGCACCAGAGAAAACTTTCAGCCTGTTTTTTTTGGGGGGGATTGGCTTATTTCATTTAGCATATATAGTCCTTCATTTACTGGCAAATGCCATCATTTCATTCTTTAAGGCTGAGTAATATTCCATTGTGTGCATGTACATTTTATTTATCCATTCATCTGTTGAAGTTTGGCTCTGTAGTTTAGCTATTGTGAATTGAGCTGCTATGAACATCGATGTTGCTGCATCACTCTAGTATGCTGATTTTAAGTCCTTTGGGTATAAACTGAGGAGTGGGAGAGCTGGGTCAAATGGTGGTTCCATTCCAAGTTTTCTGAGGAATCTCCACACTGCTTTTCGAGTATTTGCACCAATCTGCAGTCCCACCAGCCATGTATGAGAGTACCTTTTCCCCACATCCTCACCAACATTTATTGTTGCTTTCATATTCTTCTGGGCAAGTTTTTGAACATCTCTGTGCTTCCATTTCTCAATCTTAAAAAACAAAAACGTGGGGTTAAACCCTGCAAAGTTGTTTGGCGGACTAAATAAATGGATAGTTCTTTGAGGAAAAACTTCAGGCACATTGCAATAGATGCAGAAAAGAGCACTTAGTAAAATACAATATCCCTTCCTGATAAACACTCCCAACAAGGTAGAGCTAGAAGGGAACTTTCTTAACGTGATAAAGAAATGCACGCTCAAAAAAACCCCACAGTTAACCTTGTACCTAATGGTGGAAAGCTGGGTACCTTTCTTCTAAGGTCAGGAGCAAAGCAAGGGCTTCTACATGCTCTGCACCTGTTCAGTGTGGTGAAGGAGCCTGAGCCCATGCAAAAAGGCAACAAAAAGAAACGAAAGGCTCCCCGGCTGGAAAGGAGGAAATGACATGCTCAGAACGGCACCTGGTGTGGCAGACGCCTGGAGGCTGTTGCCCACCTTTCTGGGCAGGGCCCTGAGCTGGGGGGTGCTCCCAGCCAGATGGGGTCAACGTGGAGTGAACAGCTGTGCTGTTCCTGGAGTTGACCTTGAGAGTCTGCATCCAGTCTGGCTGGTGGTGGGTTGGGCGGCTTCGCGGCCCAGCCATCAGTGGTACTCATGGTCCCACTCGGTCTCGGTGACCAGGTTCTGGTCAAAGAAAGTTCAGAAACCACAGGACCCACCCCATGCACGCACAGTCCAGGGAGCCACTCTGACCAGGTCCTGGCCTGGGAACTTTCTTGATATCCAAGTTCCCAGATGCTGGCCAAGGAGAGAGGCCTGGGCATGCTCTGTGAACCCCCTTCTGTACACAGCCTCCGGATTCTTTGTCACCGGGCTCCTGCGTGTGTTTCTCCTCCCCTCTCCCATTCACCTCCAGCCACATCCTTTCATCTGTTCCTCCAACACCACCTCACCAGCACACCTCAGTCCTGCCCCAGGGCCTTTGCACTGACTCTTCCTGGGAGACTGGTCCACGGGCTAGTTCCTCCTCATACTCACACCTCAGCCTGTGTCCTTTCTGCCATGAGGCCCCCCTGCACCGCCCCCCTCGGAAGCTGCCCTGTTGCCTCCGCTCCTGGCAGTCCTGAGATTTGACATTTCCCATTTGTCTCCAAGTAGGGGACGCTTTCTCTACCTGAGCTTCTGAGGTCTCTGAGCGCTGATAGCAAAGTTCAGTTGCAAATATTTCTGCTCTCCGGTTTTCAGGTAGAACGGTAACAGTTTGCAGGGTGTGCTATTTTTTAGGTGCTCCAAATTCAGTAGTTTCTGAGTTTGGAGAAGGCGCTTCTTCCCCCTCGATGACCAGGTCCCCGGCTGTGTCCTCCCTGCAAGTGGAGGGAGGGGCGGCTCCCCGGAACTCTTCAGACTCCAGGCAGGTCGCTCAGGGAGGGCTGTAGGGAACAGCATCCCAGGCAGAAGGAACAGCATGAGCCAGGGCCCAGCGGCCTTCACAGAGTGCAGATGGAGGAAAAGACAAGCATTTAGGGCTGGGCTATCCCCGAGCCCAGTTCCCAATCTTTACTGTGACTGGGGTGTCTCAGCCCTCCTTTCCTGTCCTCCCCTAGCGCCCTCAGGATGCTCCGTCCCCAGATCTGCATGCCCCTGTGTCCAGGCACCCGTGTGTCCCTCTGTGCCTCAGGAGTCAAAGCTTCTGCTTGGGCCTCTCCCGAGGGCGCACCAGGTCCTGGGGGCTCAGGCGCGTGCCCATGTTCCCGCTCCCTCCCTGGCGCTCCGGCAGGGCGTGGACAGGTGCCCTGCAGCCACTGCCCGGGCTTGCTGTCTTCCAGCCCTCATCGAGAAGAAGGCCAGCGACCTGCTGCTGCTGGAGTCCTACAGGCGGATGCAGGAGGTGGACGCAGACACTGAGATGCCCCTGCCCTTCGTCAACCCCTTCTGGGGCGGCTCTGCCCTCGTGAAGCTTCCAGAGCCCGTCAAGGTCACCCCGCCCTTGCTGGGGACCGACCCCTTCGGGGACAAGCTGGACGAGGGTGAGTGCCCGCCCTCGGAGTGGCCGATGCCCGGGGGTCAGCAGTGCCCGGCTCTCCCCCGGGTGCACTCCAGGTGGCTTTCTGGGGACAGTCCTCCTGTGCCTCTGGACGACGTGGCCACAGGTCTCCGAGTTCAGTGCTTTTGAATATTTCAAAAGTCACAAGTACCTTGTGATCATTTAAAACGAACCTTAAACACATGCGAGTTTGGCGAGCGGAGTGCTCACGGCCCAGGGTCTTGGTCTGCCACGGCCTCGCTCCCCTACCCTTCCGCTCCGGGGACGCCCTCCGTGGTCCCGCCCCTCTGTGACCCGTCCCCTCCTGGTCCCTCCCCTCCGTGGTCGCTCCTCTCCGTGGTCCCTCCCCTCCTGGTCCCTCCCCTCCTGGTCCCTCCCCTCCTTGGTCCCTCCCCTCCGTGGTCCCTCCCCTCCTGGTCCCTCCCCTTCTTGGTCCCTCCCCTCCGTGGTCCCTCCCCTCCTGGTCCCTCCCCTCCTGGTCCCTCCCCTCTTGGTCCCTCCTCTCCGTGGTCCCTCCCCTCCTGGTCCCTCCCCTTCTTGGTCCCTCCCCTCCGTGGTCCCTCCCCTCCTGGTCCCTCCCCTCCTTGGTCCCTCCTCTCCGTGGCCCCTCCCCTCCGTGGCCCCTCCCCTCCTGGACCCTCCCCTCCTGGTCCCGCCCCTCCATGGTCCCTCCCCTCTGTGGTCCTGCCCCTCCTGGTCCCGCCCCTCTGTGGTCCCTACCCCCTTGGTCCCGCCCCTCTGTGGCCCCTCCCCTCCTGGTCCCTCCCCTCCTTGGCCCCTCCCCTCCTGGTCCCTCCCCTCCTTGGTCCCGCCCCTTCGTGGTCCCTCCCCCCCTTGGTCCTGCCCCTCCATGGTCCATCCCCTCCGTGGTCCCTCCCCCCCTTGGTCCCGCCCCTCCATGGTCCATCCCCTTCGTGGCCCCTCCCCTCCTGGTCCCTCCCCTCCTTGGTCCCTCCTCTCTGTGGTCCCGCCCCTCTTTGGCCCCTCCCCTCCTGGTCCCTCCCCTCCATGGCCCCTCCCCTCCTGGTCCCGCCCCTCCTTGGTCCAGCCCCTCCGTGGTCCCGCCCCTCCATGGTCCGTCCCCTCCGTGGTCCCGCCCCTTCATGGTCTCTCCCCACCTTGGTTTCTCCCCTGGTGACAGAAGCATGGCTCATGTGGGAAGTGAGACTCTTAGCCGTGGCTTCGGGGCACCCATGCCTTGGCCCTCTGCACTCCCGACCCGCCCGTCACAGCGGAGCCGGTCATCTCCCCACCCAGGGACACGAATCAACCCCACTTGCCGTTGGAGGGCAGTTTTGCAACACGTATGGGAATGGACCCAGGGTCCATTCTCCTGGGTCAGAGATGAAGTGGAAGGATGTTCACTGCCCCCCAAACCAGAAACAAGTGAAGCCCACCCCTGCGGGCCTGGTTAGATATGTTAGGGCTTATGTATGTACACAGCTCTCGGGAGTACTGTGCAGCCGCTAAAAAGAACACCAGGGGTCAACACAAGTGGATGTGGGAAGATCCCTTGGTAACATTCAGACCTAAAGAAAAAGCCAGTAAGTTGCACAGCAGTATGTGTGTCCTGAGCCCATCGTCCTCAAGAAATCACCTCCGCATGACTGAGGGCCTCGCCGAGCTGCAGGGTCCAGCCTCGAACTCAGCCCCCAGCACCGCCGGGGTTTCAGGGGCACACCACATACATGTGTGACCAAGTGCACACACATGCACAGGCACACATGTGCATGCACACACACATATGTACACACACACACTCCCACACGTGTGCACACACACGCTCGCACACGCGCGCACACACACACACTGAGGCAGCCAAGCTCAGCAGGGGCGGAGCAGGCCAGGCGCCACCCCTTCAGCACAACTTCCTGAGCCCTTAGTTCCTGGCGTGGGGCACGGCGACGGGAAGCCCAGTCCTCAGAGGCCAGGAACTTACAAATGAGGTCATCTCTGTCCAAGGGAGTGTGGATGCACGTGGCATCTCCCCACCCACAAGCCACTCTGCACCAGGGGTATGAATTAGACGGGGCACCACTTCTGGGCAGGTTAATCTGGGAAAGGACCCCGGGGTAGAAACGACCTGACAGTCGGATAGGGGTTGAACTACAGCCCGTCCATTCACCCTCTCCTCTTCAAGCAGTGCACATCCTGAACAACTGCACATGACAGCCTTGTCTCCTTGATATTAAGCCAAACACCTTTGCGTTCTTAACTGGGAGGAAAAGCAGTGACCGCCTGGACCTCCCTGGGAGAAACCTCTGCCCACCCCCTCCTGAGCCTGAGGATTTTTACGCCCCACTCCCCAAGTGATAGGGGGACTGGCCATGCTTGGGCGTCCTGCTAGGGTGGCCATGAGCAGGACAGGGCCACACTGTCCCTGGAGGGAAGCCCGTGGAGGGACCTGGCTGGCTCACCGTGTCCCCTCTGCACAGTGGAGCATCCCCTGGACCACAGCAGCCTGCGGCAGCTGGTGCTGGACACTTACACCCAGAAGGACATGCGCCAGCGGGACGTCCACTTGGACAGCATCGTGAAGCGGCCAACCAGCTAGGCCAGGGCGGAGTCACGGCCGGGGCCGGGGCCACCGTGGTACCAAACCAGAGAATAAAGGTTTTGTTCCCAACCGCGGCGCCTCCTCGTTCTCAGACCCAGGAGGGGTGCTGAGCCCAGGGACGGGTGGCGGAGAGAGGGCGGGACTGAGGGCCACTGGGCAGGAGGGACTGAGGGCCAGTGCACCAGGGGCCAAGAATCCATGTCTGTGGCTCTGTGTCCGTGTCTGTGACTCTGTGTCCCTGTCTGTGACTCTGTGTCCCTGTCTGTGGCTCTGTGTCCCTGTCTGTGGCTCTGTGTCTCTGTCTGTGACTCTGTGTCTCTGTCTGTGGCTCTGTGTCTCTGTCTGTGACTCTGTGTCTCTGTCTGTGGCTCTGTGTCCCTGTCTGTGACTCTGTGTCCATGTCTGTGACTCTGTGTCTCTGTCTGTGGCTCTGTGTCCCTGTCTGTGGCTCTGTGTCCCTGTCTGTGGCTCTGTGTCCCTGTCTGTGGCTCTGTGTCCATGTCTGTGGCTCTGTGTCCATGTCTGTGACTCTGTGTCCCTGTCTGTGGCTCTGTGTCCCTGTCTGTGGCTCTGTGTCCCTCTCTGTGACTCTGTGTCCCTGTCTGTGACTCTGTGTCCATGTCTGTGACTCTGTGTCCCTGTCTGTGGCTCTGTGTCTCTGTCTGTGACTCTGTGTCTCTGTCTGTGGCTCTGTGTCCCTGTCTGTGGCTCTGTGTCCCTGTCTGTGGCTCTGTGTCCATGTCTGTGGCTCTGTGTCTCTGTCTGTGACTCTGTGTCCATGTCTGTGACTGTGTGTCCTTGTCTGTGACTCTGTGTCCCTGTCTGTGGCTCTGTGTCCCTCTCTGTGGCTCTGTGTCCCTGTCTGTGGCTCTGTGTCTCTGTCTGTGGCTCTGTGTCCCTATCTGTGGCTCTGTGTCTCTGTCTGTGACTGTGTGTCCCTGTCTGTGGCTCTGTGTCCCTGTCTGTGGCTCTGTGTCCCTCTCTGTGACTCTGTGTCCCTCTCTGTGGCTCTGTGTCTCTGTCTGTGACTCTGTGTCCCTCTCTGTGGCTCTGTGTCTCTGTCTGTGGCTCTGTGTCCCTGTCTGTGGCTCTGTGTCCCTCTCTGTGACTCTGTGTCCCTGTCTGTGACTCTGTGTCCATGTCTGTGACTCTGTGTCTCTGTCTGTGACTCTGTGTCCCTGTCTGTGGCTCTGTGTCCCTGTCTGTGGCTCTGTGTCCATGTCTGTGGCTCTGTGTCTCTGTCTGTGGCTCTGTGTCCATGTCTGTGACTCTGTGTCTCTGTCTGTGACTGTGTGTCCCTGTCTGTGGCTCTGTGTCCCTCTCTGTGACTCTGTGTCCCTGTCTGTGACTCTGTGTCCATGTCTGTGACTCTGTGTCTCTGTCTGTGACTCTGTGTCCCTGTCTGTGGCTCTGTGTCCCTGTCTGTGGCTCTGTGTCCATGTCTGTGGCTCTGTGTCTCTGTCTGTGGCTCTGTGTCCCTGTCTGTGGCTCTGTGTCCCTGTCTGTGGCTCTGTGTCCATGTCTGTGGCTCTGTGTCTCTGTCTGTGACTGTGTGTCCCTGTCTGTGGCTCTGTGTCCCTGTCTGTGGCTCTGTGTCCCTCTCTGTGACTCTGTGTCCCTGTCTGTGACTCTGTGTCCATGTCTGTGACTCTGTGTCTCTGTCTGTGGCTCTGTGTCTCTGTCTGTGGCTCTGTGTCCCTGTCTGTGGCTCTGTGTCTCTGTCTGTGGCTCTGTGTCCCTGTCTGTGGCTCTGTGTCCATGTCTGTGACTCTGTGTCTCTGTCTGTGGCTCTGTGTCCCTGTCTGTGGCTCTGTGTCCCTGTCTGTGGCTCTGTGTCCATGTCTGTGACTCTGTGTCTCTGTCTGTGGCTCTGTGTCCATGTCTGTGGCTCTGTGTCCCTGTCTGTGGCTCTGTGTCCATGTCTGTGGCTCTGTGTCCATGTCTGTGACTCTGTGTCCCTGTCTGTGGCTCTGTGTCCCTGTCTGTGGCTCTGTGTCCCTCTCTGTGACTCTGTGTCCCTGTCTGTGACTCTGTGTCCATGTCTGTGACTCTGTGTCCCTGTCTGTGGCTCTGTGTCCCTGTCTGTGACTCTGTGTCCCTGTCTGTGACTCTGTGTCCATGTCTGTGGCTCTGTGTCCATGTCTGTGGCTCTGTGTCCATGTCTGTGACTCTGTGTCCCTGTCTGTGACTCTGTGTCCATGTCTGTGGCTCTGTGTCCATGTCTGTGACTCTGTGTCCCTGTCTGTGACTCTGTGTCCCTGTCTGTGACTCTGTGTCCCTGTCTGTGACTCTGTGTCCATGTCTGTGGCTCTGTGTCTCTGTCTGTGGCTCTGTGTCCATGTCTGTGGCTCTGTGTCCCTGTCTGTGACTCTGTGTCCATGTCTGTGGCTCTGTGTCTCTGTCTGTGGCTCTGTGTCCATGTCTGTGGCTCTGTGTCCCTGTCTGTGGCTCTGTGTCCATGTCTGTGGCTCTGTGTCTCTGTCTGTGGCTCTGTGTCCATGTCTGTGGCTCTGTGTCCCTGTCTGTGACTCTGTGTCCCTGTCTGTGACTCTGTGTCCATGTCTGTGACTCTGTGTCCCTGTCTGTGACTCTGTGTCCATGTCTGTGACTCTGTGTCCATGTCTGTGACTCTGTGTCTCTGTCTGTGGCTCTGTGTCCATGTCTGTGGCTCTGTGTCCCTGTCTGTGACTCTGTGTCCATGTCTGTGGCTCTGTGTCTCTGTCTGTGGCTCTGTGTCTCTGTCTGTGGCTCTGTGTCCATGTCTGTGGCTCTGTGTCCCTGTCTGTGACTCTGTGTCCATGTCTGTGACTCTGTGTCTCTGTCTGTGACTCTGTGTCCCTGTCTGTGGCTCTGTGTCCTTGTCTGTGACTCTGTGTCCCTGTCTGTGGCTCTGTGTCCCTGTCTGTGATTCTGTGTCCCTGTCTGTGGCTCTGTGTCCCTGTCTGTGGCTCTGTGTCCTTGTCTGTGACTCTGTGTCCCTGTCTGTGGCTCTGTGCCCCTGTCTGTGACTCTGTGTCCCTGTCTGTGGCTCTGTGTCCATGTCTGTGACTCTGTGTCCATGTCTGTGACTCTGTGTCTCTGTCTGTGACTCTGTGTCCCTGTCTGTGGCTCTGTGTCCCTCTCTGTGGCTCTGTGTCCCTGTCTGTGACTCTGTGTCCATGTCTGTGACTCTGTGTCTCTGTCTGTGACTCTGTGTCCATGTCTGTGACTCTGTGTCTCTGTCTGTGACTCTGTGTCTCTGTCTGTGGCTCTGTGTCTCTGTCTGTGGCTCTGTGTCTCTGTCTGTGGCTCTGTGTCTCTGTCTGTGACTCTGTGTCCCTGTCTGTGACTCTGTGTCCATGTCTGTGACTCTGTGTCCATGTCTGTGACTCTGTGTCTCTGTCTGTGACTCTGTGTCTCTGTCTGTGGCTCTGTGTCTCTGTCTGTGGCTCTGTGTCTCTGTCTGTGGCTCTGTGTCCATGTCTGTGGCTCTGTGTCCCTGTCTGTGACTCTGTGTCCATGTCTGTGACTCTGTGTCTCTGTCTGTGGCTCTGTGTCTCTGTCTGTGGCTCTGTGTCTCTGTCTGTGGCTCTGTGTCTCTGTCTGTGACTCTGTGTCCCTGTCTGTGACTCTGTGTCCATGTCTGTGACTCTGTGTCCATGTCTGTGACTCTGTGTCTCTGTCTGTGACTCTGTGTCTCTGTCTGTGGCTCTGTGTCTCTGTCTGTGGCTCTGTGTCTCTGTCTGTGGCTCTGTGTCCATGTCTGTGGCTCTGTGTCCCTGTCTGTGACTCTGTGTCCATGTCTGTGACTCTGTGTCTCTGTCTGTGGCTCTGTGTCCCTGTCTGTGGCTCTGTGTCCCTGTCTGTGATTCTGTGTCCCTGTCTGTGGCTCTGTGTCCCTGTCTGTGACTCTGTGTCCCTGTCTGTGGCTCTGTGTCCCTCTCTGTGGCTCTGTGTCCCTCTCTGTGGCTCTGTGTCCCTGTCTGTGACTCTGTGTCCATGTCTGTGACTCTGTGTCTCTGTCTGTGACTCTGTGTCCCTGTCTGTGACTCTGTGTCCATGTCTGTGACTCTGTGTCTCTGTCTGTGACTCTGTGTCTCTGTCTGTGGCTCTGTGTCTCTGTCTGTGGCTCTGTGTCCATGTCTGTGGCTCTGTGTCCCTGTCTGTGGCTCTGTGTCCCTGTCTGTGACTCTGTGTCCATGTCTGTGACTCTGTGTCTCTGGCTGTGACTCTGTGTCCCTGTCTGTGGCTCTGTGTCCCTGTGTGTGACTCTGTGTCCCTGTCTGTGGCTCTGTGTCCCTGTCTGTGATTCTGTGTCCCTGTCTGTGGCTCTGTGTCCCTGTCTGTGGCTCTGTGTCCTTGTCTGTGACTCTGTGTCCCTGTCTGTGACTCTGTGTCCCTGTCTGTGGCTCTGTGTCCTTGTCTGTGACTCTGTGTCCCTGTCTGTGACTCTGTGTCCCTGTCTGTGACTCTGTGTCCCTGTCTGTGACTCTGTGTCCCTGTTGTGGCTCTGTGTCCCTTCTGTGGCTCTGTGTCCTTGTCTGTGACTCTGTGTCCCTATCTGTGGCTCTGTGTCCCTCTCTGTGGCTCTGTGTCTCTGTCTGTGGCTCTGTGTCCATGTCTGTGGCTCTGTGTCCCTGTCTGTGGCTCTGTGTCCATGTCTGTGACTGTGTGTCCTTGTCTGTGACTCTGTGTCCCTATCTGTGGCTCTGTGTCCCTCTCTGTGGCTCTGTGTCTCTGTCTGTGGCTCTGTGTCCCTGTCTGTGGCTCTGTGTCCCTGTCTGTGGCTCTGTGTCCCTCTCTGTGGCTCTGTGTCCCTCTCTGTGGCTCTGTGTCCCTGTCTGTGACTCTGTGTCCATGTCTGTGACTCTGTGTCTCTGTCTGTGACTCTGTGTCCCTGTCTGTGACTCTGTGTCCATGTCTGTGACTCTGTGTCTCTGTCTGTGACTCTGTGTCTCTGTCTGTGGCTCTGTGTCTCTGTCTGTGGCTCTGTGTCCATGTCTGTGGCTCTGTGTCCCTGTCTGTGGCTCTGTGTCCCTGTCTGTGACTCTGTGTCCATGTCTGTGACTCTGTGTCTCTGGCTGTGACTCTGTGTCCCTGTCTGTGGCTCTGTGTCCCTGTGTGTGACTCTGTGTCCCTGTCTGTGGCTCTGTGTCCCTGTCTGTGATTCTGTGTCCCTGTCTGTGGCTCTGTGTCCCTGTCTGTGGCTCTGTGTCCTTGTCTGTGACTCTGTGTCCCTGTCTGTGACTCTGTGTCCCTGTCTGTGGCTCTGTGTCCTTGTCTGTGACTCTGTGTCCCTGTCTGTGACTCTGTGTCCCTGTCTGTGACTCTGTGTCCCTGTCTGTGACTCTGTGTCCCTGTTGTGGCTCTGTGTCCCTTCTGTGGCTCTGTGTCCTTGTCTGTGACTCTGTGTCCCTATCTGTGGCTCTGTGTCCCTCTCTGTGGCTCTGTGTCTCTGTCTGTGGCTCTGTGTCCATGTCTGTGGCTCTGTGTCCCTGTCTGTGGCTCTGTGTCCATGTCTGTGACTGTGTGTCCTTGTCTGTGACTCTGTGTCCCTATCTGTGGCTCTGTGTCCCTCTCTGTGGCTCTGTGTCTCTGTCTGTGGCTCTGTGTCCCTGTCTGTGGCTCTGTGTCCCTGTCTGTGGCTCTGTGTCCATGTCTGTGGCTCTGTGTCCATGTCCGTGGCTCTGTGTCCATGTCTGTGACTGTGTGTCCCTGTCTGTGGCTCTGTGTCCATGTCTGTGACTCTGTGTCCCTGTCTGTGGCTCTGTGTCCCTGTCTGTGACTCTGTGTCCCTGTCTGTGGCTCTGTGTCCATGTCTGTGACTGTGTGTCCCTGTCTGTGGCTCTGTGTCCCTGTCTGTGGCTCTGTGTCTCTGTCTGTGACTGTGTGTCCCTGTCTGTGGCTCTGTGTCCCTGTCTGTGGCTCTGTGTCCCTCTCTGTGGCTCTGTGTCCCTGTCTGTGACTCTGTGTCCATGTCTGTGACTCTGTGTCTCTGTCTGTGGCTCTGTGTCCCTGTCTGTGGCTCTGTGTCCATGTCTGTGACTCTGTGTCTCTGTCTGTGGCTCTGTGTCCCTGTCTGTGGCTCTGTGTCCATGTCTGTGACTCTGTGTCTCTGTCTGTGGCTCTGTGTCTCTGTCTGTGGCTCTGTGTCCATGTCTGTGACTCTGTGTCTCTGTCTGTGGCTCTGTCTCCCTGTCTGTGACTCTGTGTCCCTGTCTGTGGCTCTGTGTCCATGTCTGTGGCTCTGTGTCTCTGTCTGTGACTGTGTGTCCCTGTCTGTGGCTCTGTGTCCCTGTCTGTGGCTCTGTGTCCCTGTCTGTGGCTCTGTGTCCCTCTCTGTGACTCTGTGTCCCTGTCTGTGACTCTGTGTCCATGTCTGTGACTCTGTGTCTCTGTCTGTGACTCTGTGTCCCTGTCTGTGGCTCTGTGTCCCTGTCTGTGGCTCTGTGTCCATGTCTGTGGCTCTGTGTCTCTGTCTGTGACTGTGTGTCCCTGTCTGTGGCTCTGTGTCCCTGTCTGTGGCTCTGTGTCCCTCTCTGTGACTCTGTGTCCCTGTCTGTGACTCTGTGTCCATGTCTGTGACTCTGTGTCTCTGTCTGTGACTCTGTGTCCCTTCTGTGGCTCTGTGTCCCTGTCTGTGGCTCTGTGTCCATGTCTGTGGCTCTGTGTCTCTGTCTGTGACTGTGTGTCCCTGTCTGTGGCTCTGTGTCCCTCTCTGTGACTCTGTGTCCCTGTCTGTGGCTCTGTGTCCCTGTCTGTGACTCTGTGTCCCTCTCTGTGACTCTGTGTCCCTGTCTGTGACTCTGTGTCCCTGTCTGTGACTCTGTGTCCATGTCTGTGACTCTGTGTCTCTGTCTGTGACTCTGTGTCCCTTCTGTGGCTCTGTGTCCCTGTCTGTGGCTCTGTGTCCATGTCTGTGGCTCTGTGTCCCTGTCTGTGGCTCTGTGTCCCTCTCTGTGACTCTGTGTCCCTGTCTGTGACTCTGTGTCCATGTCTGTGACTCTGTGTCTCTGTCTGTGGCTCTGTGTCCCTGTCTGTGGCTCTGTGTCCCTCTCTGTGACTCTGTGTCCCTGTCTGTGACTCTGTGTCCCTTCTGTGGCTCTGTGTCCCTGTCTGTGGCTCTGTGTCCATGTCTGTGGCTCTGTGTCCCTGTCTGTGGCTCTGTGTCCCTCTCTGTGACTCTGTGTCCCTGTCTGTGACTCTGTGTCCATGTCTGTGACTCTGTGTCTCTGTCTGTGACTCTGTGTCCCTTCTGTGGCTCTGTGTCCCTGTCTGTGGCTCTGTGTCCATGTCTGTGGCTCTGTGTCTCTGTCTGTGACTGTGTGTCCCTGTCTGTGGCTCTGTGTCCCTCTCTGTGACTCTGTGTCCCTGTCTGTGGCTCTGTGTCCCTGTCTGTGACTCTGTGTCCCTCTCTGTGACTCTGTGTCCCTGTCTGTGACTCTGTGTCCCTGTCTGTGACTCTGTGTCCATGTCTGTGGCTCTGTGTCCCTGTCTGTGGCTCTGTGTCCCTGTCTGTGACTCTGTGTCCCTCTCTGTGACTCTGTGTCTCTGTCTGTGGCTCTGTGTCCCTGTCTGTGGCTCTGTGTCCCTGTCTGTGGCTCTGTGTCCCTGTCTGTGGCTCTGTGTCCATGTCTGTGACTCTGTGTCTCTGTCTGTGGCTCTGTGTCCCTGTCTGTGGCTCTGTGTCCCTGTCTGTGGCTCTGTGTCCATGTCTGTGACTCTGTGTCTCTGTCTGTGGCTCTGTGTCCCTGTCTGTGACTCTGTGTCCATGTCTATGACTCTGTGTCTCTGTCTGTGGCTCTGTGTCCATGTCTGTGGCTCTGTGTCCCTGTCTGTGACTCTGTGTCCATGTCTGTGGCTCTGTGTCTCTGTCTGTGGCTCTGTGTCTCTGTCTGTGGCTCTGTGTCCATGTCTGTGGCTCTGTGTCCCTGTCTGTGACTCTGTGTCCATGTCTGTGACTCTGTGTCTCTGTCTGTGACTCTGTGTCCCTGTCTGTGGCTCTGTGTCCTTGTCTGTGACTCTGTGTCCCTGTCTGTGGCTCTGTGTCCCTGTCTGTGATTCTGTGTCCCTGTCTGTGGCTCTGTGTCCCTGTCTGTGGCTCTGTGTCCTTGTCTGTGACTCTGTGTCCCTGTCTGTGGCTCTGTGTCCCTGTCTGTGGCTCTGTGTCCATGTCTGTGACTCTGTGTCCATGTCTGTGACTCTGTGTCTCTGTCTGTGACTCTGTGTCCCTGTCTGTGGCTCTGTGTCCCTGTCTGTGGCTCTGTGTCCTTGTCTGTGACTCTGTGTCCCTGTCTGTGGCTCTGTGTCCCTGTCTGTGGCTCTGTGTCCCTGTCTGTGACTCTGTGTCCATGTCTGTGACTCTGTGTCTCTGTCTGTGACTCTGTGCCCCTGTCTGTGACTCTGTGTCCCTGTCTGTGGCTCTGTGTCCATGTCTGTGACTCTGTGTCCATGTCTGTGACTCTGTGTCTCTGTCTGTGACTCTGTGTCCCTTCTGTGGCTCTGTGTCCCTGTCTGTGGCTCTGTGTCCATGTCTGTGGCTCTGTGTCTCTGTCTGTGACTGTGTGTCCCTGTCTGTGGCTCTGTGTCCCTCTCTGTGACTCTGTGTCCCTGTCTGTGGCTCTGTGTCCCTGTCTGTGACTCTGTGTCCCTCTCTGTGACTCTGTGTCCCTGTCTGTGACTCTGTGTCCCTGTCTGTGACTCTGTGTCCATGTCTGTGACTCTGTGTCTCTGTCTGTGACTCTGTGTCCCTTCTGTGGCTCTGTGTCCCTGTCTGTGGCTCTGTGTCCCTGTCTGTGGCTCTGTGTCCCTCTCTGTGACTCTGTGTCCCTGTCTGTGACTCTGTGTCCATGTCTGTGACTCTGTGTCTCTGTCTGTGGCTCTGTGTCCCTGTCTGTGGCTCTGTGTCCCTCTCTGTGACTCTGTGTCCCTGTCTGTGACTCTGTGTCCATGTCTGTGACTCTGTGTCCCTGTCTGTGACTCTGTGTCCATGTCTGTGACTCTGTGTCCCTGTCTGTGACTCTGTGTCCCTGTCTGTGACTCTGTGTCCATGTCTGTGACTCTGTGTCTCTGTCTGTGGCTCTGTGTCCCTGTCTGTGGCTCTGTGTCCCTCTCTGTGACTCTGTGTCCCTGTCTGTGACTCTGTGTCCCTGTCTGTGACTCTGTGTCCATGTCTGTGACTCTGTGTCTCTGTCTGTGACTCTGTGTCCCTTCTGTGGCTCTGTGTCCCTGTCTGTGGCTCTGTGTCCATGTCTGTGGCTCTGTGTCCCTGTCTGTGGCTCTGTGTCCCTCTCTGTGACTCTGTGTCCCTGTCTGTGACTCTGTGTCCATGTCTGTGACTCTGTGTCTCTGTCTGTGACTCTGTGTCCCTTCTGTGGCTCTGTGTCCCTGTCTGTGGCTCTGTGTCCATGTCTGTGGCTCTGTGTCTCTGTCTGTGACTGTGTGTCCCTGTCTGTGGCTCTGTGTCCCTCTCTGTGACTCTGTGTCCCTGTCTGTGGCTTTGTGTCCCTGTCTGTGACTCTGTGTCCCTCTCTGTGACTCTGTGTCCCTGTCTGTGACTCTGTGTCCCTGTCTGTGACTCTGTGTCCATGTCTGTGGCTCTGTGTCCCTGTCTGTGGCTCTGTGTCCCTGTCTGTGACTCTGTGTCCCTCTCTGTGACTCTGTGTCTCTGTCTGTGGCTCTGTGTCCCTGTCTGTGGCTCTGTGTCCCTGTCTGTGGCTCTGTGTCCATGTCTGTGACTCTGTGTCTCTGTCTGTGGCTCTGTGTCCCTGTCTGTGGCTCTGTGTCCCTGTCTGTGGCTCTGTGTCCATGTCTGTGACTCTGTGTCTCTGTCTGTGGCTCTGTGTCCCTGTCTGTGACTCTGTGTCCATGTCTGTGACTCTGTGTCTCTGTCTGTGGCTCTGTGTCCATGTCTGTGGCTCTGTGTCCCTGTCTGTGACTCTGTGTCCATGTCTGTGGCTCTGTGTCTCTGTCTGTGGCTCTGTGTCTCTGTCTGTGGCTCTGTGTCCATGTCTGTGGCTCTGTGTCCCTGTCTGTGACTCTGTGTCCATGTCTGTGACTCTGTGTCTCTGTCTGTGACTCTGTGTCCCTGTCTGTGGCTCTGTGTCCTTGTCTGTGACTCTGTGTCCCTGTCTGTGGCTCTGTGTCCCTGTCTGTGATTCTGTGTCCCTGTCTGTGGCTCTGTGTCCCTGTCTGTGGCTCTGTGTCCTTGTCTGTGACTCTGTGTCCCTGTCTGTGGCTCTGTGTCCCTGTCTGTGGCTCTGTGTCCATGTCTGTGACTCTGTGTCCATGTCTGTGACTCTGTGTCTCTGTCTGTGACTCTGTGTCCCTGTCTGTGGCTCTGTGTCCCTGTCTGTGGCTCTGTGTCCTTGTCTGTGACTCTGTGTCCCTGTCTGTGGCTCTGTGTCCCTGTCTGTGGCTCTGTGTCCCTGTCTGTGACTCTGTGTCCATGTCTGTGACTCTGTGTCTCTGTCTGTGACTCTGTGCCCCTGTCTGTGACTCTGTGTCCCTGTCTGTGGCTCTGTGTCCATGTCTGTGGCTCTGTGTCCATGTCTGTGACTCTGTGTCTCTGTCTGTGACTCTGTGTCCCTGTCTGTGGCTCTGTGTCCCTCTCTGTGGCTCTGTGTCCCTGTCTGTGACTCTGTGTCCATGTCTGTGACTCTGTGTCTCTGTCTGTGACTCTGTGTCCCTGTCTGTGACTCTGTGTCCATGTCTGTGACTCTGTGTCTCTGTCTGTGACTCTGTGTCTCTGTCTGTGGCTCTGTGTCTCTGTCTGTGGCTCTGTGTCTCTGTCTGTGGCTCTGTGTCCATGTCTGTGGCTCTGTGTCCCTGTCTGTGACTCTGTGTCCATGTCTGTGACTCTGTGTCTCTGTCTGTGACTCTGTGTCTCTGTCTGTGGCTCTGTGTCTCTGTCTGTGGCTCTGTGTCTCTGTCTGTGACTCTGTGTCCCTGTCTGTGACTCTGTGTCCATGTCTGTGACTCTGTGTCTCTGTCTGTGACTCTGTGTCCCTTCTGTGGCTCTGTGTCCCTGTCTGTGGCTCTGTGTCCATGTCTGTGGCTCTGTGTCTCTGTCTGTGACTGTGTGTCCCTGTCTGTGGCTCTGTGTCCCTCTCTGTGACTCTGTGTCCCTGTCTGTGGCTCTGTGTCCCTGTCTGTGACTCTGTGTCCCTCTCTGTGACTCTGTGTCCCTGTCTGTGACTCTGTGTCCCTGTCTGTGACTCTGTGTCCATGTCTGTGGCTCTGTGTCCCTGTCTGTGGCTCTGTGTCCCTGTCTGTGACTCTGTGTCCCTCTCTGTGACTCTGTGTCTCTGTCTGTGGCTCTGTGTCCCTGTCTGTGGCTCTGTGTCCCTGTCTGTGGCTCTGTGTCCCTGTCTGTGGCTCTGTGTCCATGTCTGTGAATCTGTGTCTCTGTCTGTGGCTCTGTGTCCCTGTCTGTGGCTCTGTGTCCCTGTCTGTGGCTCTGTGTCCATGTCTGTGACTCTGTGTCTCTGTCTGTGGCTCTGTGTCCCTGTCTGTGACTCTGTGTCCATGTCTGTGACTCTGTGTCTCTGTCTGTGGCTCTGTGTCCATGTCTGTGGCTCTGTGTCCCTGTCTGTGACTCTGTGTCCATGTCTGTGGCTCTGTGTCTCTGTCTGTGGCTCTGTGTCTCTGTCTGTGGCTCTGTGTCCATGTCTGTGGCTCTGTGTCCCTGTCTGTGACTCTGTGTCCATGTCTGTGACTCTGTGTCTCTGTCTGTGACTCTGTGTCCCTGTCTGTGGCTCTGTGTCCCTGTCTGTGACTCTGTGTCCCTGTCTGTGGCTCTGTGTCCCTGTCTGTGACTCTGTGTCCCTGTCTGTGGCTCTGTGTCCCTGTCTGTGGCTCTGTGTCCTTGTCTGTGACTCTGTGTCCCTGTCTGTGGCTCTGTGTCCCTGTCTGTGGCTCTGTGTCCATGTCTGTGACTCTGTGTCCATGTCTGTGACTCTGTGTCTCTGTCTGTGACTCTGTGTCCCTGTCTGTGGCTCTGTGTCCCTGTCTGTGGCTCTGTGTCCCTGTCTGTGACTCTGTGTCCCTGTCTGTGGCTCTGTGTCCCTGTCTGTGGCTCTGTGTCCCTGTCTGTGACTCTGTGTCCATGTCTGTGACTCTGTGTCTCTGTCTGTGACTCTGTGCCCCTGTCTGTGACTCTGTGTCCCTGTCTGTGGCTCTGTGTCCATGTCTGTGACTCTGTGTCCATGTCTGTGACTCTGTGTCTCTGTCTGTGACTCTGTGTCCCTGTCTGTGGCTCTGTGTCCCTCTCTGTGGCTCTGTGTCCCTGTCTGTGACTCTGTGTCCATGTCTGTGACTCTGTGTCTCTGTCTGTGACTCTGTGTCCCTGTCTGTGACTCTGTGTCCATGTCTGTGACTCTGTGTCTCTGTCTGTGACTCTGTGTCTCTGTCTGTGGCTCTGTGTCTCTGTCTGTGGCTCTGTGTCTCTGTCTGTGGCTCTGTGTCTCTGTCTGTGGCTCTGTGTCCATGTCTGTGGCTCTGTGTCCCTGTCTGTGACTCTGTGTCCATGTCTGTGACTCTGTGTCTCTGTCTGTGACTCTGTGTCTCTGTCTGTGGCTCTGTGTCTCTATCTGTGGCTCTGTGTCTCTGTCTGTGGCTCTGTGTCTCTGTCTGTGACTCTGTGTCCCTGTCTGTGACTCTGTGTCCATGTCTGTGACTCTGTGTCCATGTCTGTGACTCTGTGTCTCTGTCTGTGACTCTGTGTCTCTGTCTGTGGCTCTGTGTCTCTGTCTGTGGCTCTGTGTCCATGTCTGTGGCTCTGTGTCCCTGTCTGTGACTCTGTGTCCATGTCTGTGACTCTGTGTCTCTGTCTGTGGCTCTGTGTCCCTGTCTGTGGCTCTGTGTCCCTGTCTGTGACTCTGTGTCCCTGTCTGTGGCTCTGTGTCCCTGTCTGTGACTCTGTGTCCCTGTCTGTGGCTCTGTGTCCCTCTCTGTGGCTCTGTGTCCCTGTCTGTGACTCTGTGTCCATGTCTGTGACTCTGTGTCTCTGTCTGTGACTCTGTGTCCCTGTCTGTGACTCTGTGTCCATGTCTGTGACTCTGTGTCTCTGTCTGTGACTCTGTGTCTCTGTCTGTGGCTCTGTGTCTCTGTCTGTGGCTCTGTGTCTCTGTCTGTGGCTCTGTGTCCATGTCTGTGGCTCTGTGTCCCTGTCTGTGGCTCTGTGTCCCTGTCTGTGACTCTGTGTCCATGTCTGTGACTCTGTGTCTCTGTCTGTGACTCTGTGTCCCTGTCTGTGGCTCTGTGTCCATGTCTGTGGCTCTGTGTCCCTGTCTGTGGCTCTGTGTCCCTGTGTGTGACTCTGTGTCCCTGTCTGTGGCTCTGTGTCCCTGTCTGTGATTCTGTGTCCCTGTCTGTGGCTCTGTGTCCCTGTCTGTGGCTCTGTGTCCTTGTCTGTGACTCTGTGTCCCTGTCTGTGACTCTGTGTCCCTGTCTGTGGCTCTGTGTCCTTGTCTGTGACTCTGTGTCCCTGTCTGTGACTCTGTGTCCCTGTCTGTGACTCTGTGTCCCTGTCTGTGACTCTGTGTCCCTGTTGTGGCTCTGTGTCCCTGTCTGTGGCTCTGTGTCCTTGTCTGTGACTCTGTGTCCCTATCTGTGGCTCTGTGTCCCTCTCTGTGGCTCTGTGTCTCTGTCTGTGGCTCTGTGTCCATGTCTGTGGCTCTGTGTCCCTGTCTGTGGCTCTGTGTCCATGTCTGTGACTGTGTGTCCTTGTCTGTGACTCTGTGTCCCTATCTGTGGCTCTGTGTCCCTCTCTGTGGCTCTGTGTCTCTGTCTGTGGCTCTGTGTCCCTGTCTGTGGCTCTGTGTCCCTGTCTGTGGCTCTGTGTCCATGTCTGTGGCTCTGTGTCCATGTCCGTGGCTCTGTGTCCATGTCTGTGACTGTGTGTCCCTGTCTGTGGCTCTGTGTCCATGTCTGTGACTCTGTGTCCCTGTCTGTGGCTCTGTGTCCCTGTCTGTGACTCTGTGTCCCTCTCTGTGGCTCTGTGTCCATGTCTGTGACTGTGTGTCCCTGTCTGTGGCTCTGTGTCCCTGTCTGTGGCTCTGTGTCTCTGTCTGTGACTGTGTGTCCCTGTCTGTGGCTCTGTGTCCCTGTCTGTGGCTCTGTGTCCCTCTCTGTGGCTCTGTGTCCCTGTCTGTGACTCTGTGTCCATGTCTGTGACTCTGTGTCTCTGTCTGTGGCTCTGTGTCCCTGTCTGTGGCTCTGTGTCCATGTCTGTGACTCTGTGTCTCTGTCTGTGGCTCTGTGTCCCTGTCTGTGGCTCTGTGTCCATGTCTGTGACTCTGTGTCTCTGTCTGTGGCTCTGTGTCTCTGTCTGTGGCTCTGTGTCCATGTCTGTGACTCTGTGTCTCTGTCTGTGGCTCTGTGTCCCTGTCTGTGACTCTGTGTCCCTGTCTGTGGCTCTGTGTCCATGTCTGTGGCTCTGTGTCTCTGTCTGTGACTGTGTGTCCCTGTCTGTGGCTCTGTGTCCCTGTCTGTGGCTCTGTGTCCCTGTCTGTGGCTCTGTGTCCCTCTCTGTGACTCTGTGTCCCTGTCTGTGACTCTGTGTCCATGTCTGTGACTCTGTGTCTCTGTCTGTGACTCTGTGTCCCTGTCTGTGGCTCTGTGTCCCTGTCTGTGGCTCTGTGTCCATGTCTGTGGCTCTGTGTCTCTGTCTGTGACTGTGTGTCCCTGTCTGTGGCTCTGTGTCCCTGTCTGTGGCTCTGTGTCCCTCTCTGTGACTCTGTGTCCCTGTCTGTGACTCTGTGTCCATGTCTGTGACTCTGTGTCTCTGTCTGTGACTCTGTGTCCCTTCTGTGGCTCTGTGTCCCTGTCTGTGGCTCTGTGTCCATGTCTGTGGCTCTGTGTCTCTGTCTGTGACTGTGTGTCCCTGTCTGTGGCTCTGTGTCCCTCTCTGTGACTCTGTGTCCCTGTCTGTGGCTCTGTGTCCCTGTCTGTGACTCTGTGTCCCTCTCTGTGACTCTGTGTCCCTGTCTGTGACTCTGTGTCCCTGTCTGTGACTCTGTGTCCATGTCTGTGACTCTGTGTCTCTGTCTGTGACTCTGTGTCCCTTCTGTGGCTCTGTGTCCCTGTCTGTGGCTCTGTGTCCATGTCTGTGGCTCTGTGTCCCTGTCTGTGGCTCTGTGTCCCTCTCTGTGACTCTGTGTCCCTGTCTGTGACTCTGTGTCCATGTCTGTGACTCTGTGTCTCTGTCTGTGGCTCTGTGTCCCTGTCTGTGGCTCTGTGTCCCTCTCTGTGACTCTGTGTCCCTGTCTGTGACTCTGTGTCCATGTCTGTGACTCTCTGTCCCTGTCTGTGACTCTGTGTCCATGTCTGTGACTCTGTGTCCCTGTCTGTGACTCTGTGTCCCTGTCTGTGACTCTGTGTCCATGTCTGTGACTCTGTGTCTCTGTCTGTGGCTCTGTGTCCCTGTCTGTGGCTCTGTGTCCCTCTCTGTGACTCTGTGTCCCTGTCTGTGACTCTGTGTCCATGTCTGTGACTCTGTGTCCCTGTCTGTGACTCTGTGTCCATGTCTGTGACTCTGTGTCTCTGTCTGTGACTCTGTGTCCCTTCTGTGGCTCTGTGTCCCTGTCTGTGGCTCTGTGTCCATGTCTGTGGCTCTGTGTCCCTGTCTGTGGCTCTGTGTCCCTCTCTGTGACTCTGTGTCCCTGTCTGTGACTCTGTGTCCATGTCTGTGACTCTGTGTCTCTGTCTGTGACTCTGTGTCCCTGTCTGTGACTCTGTGTCCATGTCTGTGACTCTGTGTCTCTGTCTGTGACTCTGTGTCTCTGTCTGTGGCTCTGTGTCTCTGTCTGTGGCTCTGTGTCTCTGTCTGTGGCTCTGTGTCTCTGTCTGTGGCTCTGTGTCCATGTCTGTGGCTCTGTGTCCCTGTCTGTGACTCTGTGTCCATGTCTGTGACTCTGTGTCTCTGTCTGTGACTCTGTGTCTCTGTCTGTGGCTCTGTGTCTCTGTCTGTGGCTCTGTGTCTCTGTCTGTGACTCTGTGTCCCTGTCTGTGACTCTGTGTCCATGTCTGTGACTCTGTGTCTCTGTCTGTGACTCTGTGTCCCTTCTGTGGCTCTGTGTCCCTGTCTGTGGCTCTGTGTCCATGTCTGTGGCTCTGTGTCTCTGTCTGTGACTGTGTGTCCCTGTCTGTGGCTCTGTGTCCCTCTCTGTGACTCTGTGTCCCTGTCTGTGGCTCTGTGTCCCTGTCTGTGACTCTGTGTCCCTCTCTGTGACTCTGTGTCCCTGTCTGTGACTCTGTGTCCCTGTCTGTGACTCTGTGTCCATGTCTGTGGCTCTGTGTCCCTGTCTGTGGCTCTGTGTCCCTGTCTGTGACTCTGTGTCCCTGTCTGTGACTCTGTGTCTCTGTCTGTGGCTCTGTGTCCCTGTCTGTGGCTCTGTGTCCCTGTCTGTGGCTCTGTGTCCCTGTCTGTGGCTCTGTGTCCATGTCTGTGAATCTGTGTCTCTGTCTGTGGCTCTGTGTCCCTGTCTGTGGCTCTGTGTCCCTGTCTGTGGCTCTGTGTCCATGTCTGTGACTCTGTGTCTCTGTCTGTGGCTCTGTGTCCCTGTCTGTGACTCTGTGTCCATGTCTGTGACTCTGTGTCTCTGTCTGTGGCTCTGTGTCCATGTCTGTGGCTCTGTGTCCCTGTCTGTGACTCTGTGTCCATGTCTGTGGCTCTGTGTCTCTGTCTGTGGCTCTGTGTCTCTGTCTGTGGCTCTGTGTCCATGTCTGTGGCTCTGTGTCCCTGTCTGTGACTCTGTGTCCATGTCTGTGACTCTGTGTCTCTGTCTGTGACTCTGTGTCCCTGTCTGTGGCTCTGTGTCCTTGTCTGTGACTCTGTGTCCCTGTCTGTGGCTCTGTGTCCCTGTCTGTGATTCTGTGTCCCTGTCTGTGGCTCTGTGTCCCTGTCTGTGGCTCTGTGTCCTTGTCTGTGACTCTGTGTCCCTGTCTGTGGCTCTGTGTCCCTGTCTGTGGCTCTGTGTCCATGTCTGTGACTCTGTGTCCATGTCTGTGACTCTGTGTCTCTGTCTGTGACTCTGTGTCCCTGTCTGTGGCTCTGTGTCCCTGTCTGTGGCTCTGTGTCCCTGTCTGTGACTCTGTGTCCCTGTCTGTGGCTCTGTGTCCCTGTCTGTGGCTCTGTGTCCCTGTCTGTGACTCTGTGTCCATGTCTGTGACTCTGTGTCTCTGTCTGTGACTCTGTGCCCCTGTCTGTGACTCTGTGTCCCTGTCTGTGGCTCTGTGTCCATGTCTGTGACTCTGTGTCCATGTCTGTGACTCTGTGTCTCTGTCTGTGACTCTGTGTCCCTGTCTGTGGCTCTGTGTCCCTCTCTGTGGCTCTGTGTCCCTGTCTGTGGCTCTGTGTCCATGTCTGTGACTCTGTGTCTCTGTCTGTGACTCTGTGTCCCTGTCTGTGACTCTGTGTCCATGTCTGTGACTCTGTGTCTCTGTCTGTGACTCTGTGTCTCTGTCTGTGGCTCTGTGTCTCTGTCTGTGGCTCTGTGTCTCTGTCTGTGGCTCTGTGGCTCTGTCTGTGGCTCTGTGTCCATGTCTGTGGCTCTGTGTCCCTGTCTGTGACTCTGTGTCCATGTCTGTGACTCTGTGTCTCTGTCTGTGACTCTGTGTCTCTGTCTGTGGCTCTGTGTCTCTGTCTGTGGCTCTGTGTCTCTGTCTGTGGCTCTGTGTCTCTGTCTGTGACTCTGTGTCCCTGTCTGTGACTCTGTGTCCATGTCTGTGACTCTGTGTCCATGTCTGTGACTCTGTGTCTCTGTCTGTGACTCTGTGTCTCTGTCTGTGGCTCTGTGTCTCTGTCTGTGGCTCTGTGTCCATGTCTGTGGCTCTGTGTCCCTGTCTGTGACTCTGTGTCCATGTCTGTGACTCTGTGTCTCTGTCTGTGGCTCTGTGTCCCTGTCTGTGGCTCTGTGTCCCTGTCTGTGACTCTGTGTCCCTGTCTGTGGCTCTGTGTCCCTGTCTGTGACTCTGTGTCCCTGTCTGTGGCTCTGTGTCCCTCTCTGTGGCTCTGTGTCCCTGTCTGTGACTCTGTGTCCATGTCTGTGACTCTGTGTCTCTGTCTGTGACTCTGTGTCCCTGTCTGTGACTCTGTGTCCATGTCTGTGACTCTGTGTCTCTGTCTGTGACTCTGTGTCTCTGTCTGTGGCTCTGTGTCTCTGTCTGTGGCTCTGTGTCTCTGTCTGTGGCTCTGTGTCCATGTCTGTGGCTCTGTGTCCCTGTCTGTGGCTCTGTGTCCCTGTCTGTGACTCTGTGTCCATGTCTGTGACTCTGTGTCTCTGTCTGTGACTCTGTGTCCCTGTCTGTGGCTCTGTGTCCATGTCTGTGGCTCTGTGTCCCTGTCTGTGGCTCTGTGTCCCTGTCTGTGGCTCTGTGTCCCTGTGTGTGACTCTGTGTCCCTGTCTGTGGCTCTGTGTCCCTGTCTGTGATTCTGTGTCCCTGTCTGTGGCTCTGTGTCCCTGTCTGTGGCTCTGTGTCCCTGTCTGTGACTCTGTGTCCCTGTCTGTGACTCTGTGTCCCTGTCTGTGGCTCTGTGTCCCTGTCTGTGACTCTGTGTCCCTGTCTGTGACTCTGTGTCCCTGTCTGTGACTCTGTGTCCCTGTTGTGGCTCTGTGTCCCTGTCTGTGGCTCTGTGTCCTTGTCTGTGACTCTGTGTCCCTATCTGTGGCTCTGTGTCCCTCTCTGTGGCTCTGTGTCTCTGTCTGTGGCTCTGTGTCCATGTCTGTGGCTCTGTGTCCCTGTCTGTGGCTCTGTGTCCATGTCTGTGACTGTGTGTCCTTGTCTGTGACTCTGTGTCCCTATCTGTGGCTCTGTGTCCCTCTCTGTGGCTCTGTGTCTCTGTCTGTGGCTCTGTGTCCCTGTCTGTGGCTCTGTGTCCCTGTCTGTGGCTCTGTGTCCATGTCCGTGGCTCTGTGTCCATGTCCGTGGCTCTGTGTCCATGTCTGTGACTGTGTGTCCCTGTCTGTGGCTCTGTGTCCATGTCTGTGACTCTGTGTCCCTGTCTGTGGCTCTGTGTCCCTGTCTGTGACTCTGTGTCCCTCTCTGTGGCTCTGTGTCCATGTCTGTGACTGTGTGTCCCTGTCTGTGGCTCTGTGTCCCTGTCTGTGGCTCTGTGTCTCTGTCTGTGACTGTGTGTCCCTGTCTGTGGCTCTGTGTCCCTGTCTGTGGCTCTGTGTCCCTCTCTGTGGCTCTGTGTCCCTGTCTGTGACTCTGTGTCCATGTCTGTGACTCTGTGTCTCTGTCTGTGGCTCTGTGTCCCTGTCTGTGGCTCTGTGTCCATGTCTGTGACTCTGTGTCTCTGTCTGTGGCTCTGTGTCCCTGTCTGTGGCTCTGTGTCCATGTCTGTGACTCTGTGTCTCTGTCTGTGGCTCTGTGTCTCTGTCTGTGGCTCTGTGTCCATGTCTGTGACTCTGTGTCTCTGTCTGTGGCTCTGTGTCCCTGTCTGTGACTCTGTGTCCCTGTCTGTGGCTCTGTGTCCATGTCTGTGGCTCTGTGTCTCTGTCTGTGACTGTGTGTCCCTGTCTGTGGCTCTGTGTCCCTGTCTGTGGCTCTGTGTCCCTGTCTGTGGCTCTGTGTCCCTCTCTGTGACTCTGTGTCCCTGTCTGTGACTCTGTGTCCATGTCTGTGACTCTGTGTCTCTGTCTGTGACTCTGTGTCCCTGTCTGTGGCTCTGTGTCCCTGTCTGTGGCTCTGTGTCCATGTCTGTGGCTCTGTGTCTCTGTCTGTGACTGTGTGTCCCTGTCTGTGGCTCTGTGTCCCTGTCTGTGGCTCTGTGTCCCTCTCTGTGACTCTGTGTCCCTGTCTGTGACTCTGTGTCCATGTCTGTGACTCTGTGTCTCTGTCTGTGACTCTGTGTCCCTTCTGTGGCTCTGTGTCCCTGTCTGTGGCTCTGTGTCCATGTCTGTGGCTCTGTGTCTCTGTCTGTGACTGTGTGTCCCTGTCTGTGGCTCTGTGTCCCTCTCTGTGACTCTGTGTCCCTGTCTGTGGCTCTGTGTCCCTGTCTGTGACTCTGTGTCCCTCTCTGTGACTCTGTGTCCCTGTCTGTGACTCTGTGTCCCTGTCTGTGACTCTGTGTCCATGTCTGTGACTCTGTGTCTCTGTCTGTGACTCTGTGTCCCTTCTGTGGCTCTGTGTCCCTGTCTGTGGCTCTGTGTCCATGTCTGTGGCTCTGTGTCCCTGTCTGTGGCTCTGTGTCCCTCTCTGTGACTCTGTGTCCCTGTCTGTGACTCTGTGTCCATGTCTGTGACTCTGTGTCTCTGTCTGTGGCTCTGTGTCCCTGTCTGTGGCTCTGTGTCCCTCTCTGTGACTCTGTGTCCCTGTCTGTGACTCTGTGTCCATGTCTGTGACTCTCTGTCCCTGTCTGTGACTCTGTGTCCATGTCTGTGACTCTGTGTCCCTGTCTGTGACTCTGTGTCCCTGTCTGTGACTCTGTGTCCATGTCTGTGACTCTGTGTCTCTGTCTGTGGCTCTGTGTCCCTGTCTGTGGCTCTGTGTCCCTCTCTGTGACTCTGTGTCCCTGTCTGTGACTCTGTGTCCATGTCTGTGACTCTGTGTCCCTGTCTGTGACTCTGTGTCCATGTCTGTGACTCTGTGTCTCTGTCTGTGACTCTGTGTCCCTTCTGTGGCTCTGTGTCCCTGTCTGTGGCTCTGTGTCCATGTCTGTGGCTCTGTGTCCCTGTCTGTGGCTCTGTGTCCCTCTCTGTGACTCTGTGTCCCTGTCTGTGACTCTGTGTCCATGTCTGTGACTCTGTGTCTCTGTCTGTGACTCTGTGTCCCTTCTGTGGCTCTGTGTCCCTGTCTGTGGCTCTGTGTCCATGTCTGTGGCTCTGTGTCTCTGTCTGTGACTGTGTGTCCCTGTCTGTGGCTCTGTGTCCCTCTCTGTGACTCTGTGTCCCTGTCTGTGGCTCTGTGTCCCTGTCTGTGACTCTGTGTCCCTCTCTGTGACTCTGTGTCCCTGTCTGTGACTCTGTGTCCCTGTCTGTGACTCTGTGTCCATGTCTGTGGCTCTGTGTCCCTGTCTGTGGCTCTGTGTCCCTGTCTGTGGCTCTGTGTCCATGTCTGTGACTCTGTGTCTCTGTCTGTGGCTCTGTGTCCCTGTCTGTGGCTCTGTGTCCCTGTCTGTGGCTCTGTGTCCATGTCTGTGGCTCTGTGTCCATGTCTGTAACTGTGTGTCCCTGTCTGTGGCTCTGTGTCCATGTCTGTGACTGTGTGTCCCTGTCTGTGGCTCTGTGTCCATGTCTGTGACTGTGTGTCCCTGTCTGTGGCTCTGTGTCTCTGTCTGTGGCTCTGTGTCCCTGTCTGTGGCTCTGTGTCCCTGTCTGTGGCTCTGTGTCCATGTCTGTGACTGTGTGTCCTTGTCTGTGACTCTGTGTCCCTATCTGTGGCTCTGTGTCCCTCTCTGTGGCTCTGTGTCTCTGTCTGTGGCTCTGTGTCCCTGTCTGTGGCTCTGTGTCCCTGTCTGTGGCTCTGTGTCCATGTCTGTGGCTCTGTGTCCATGTCCGTGGCTCTGTGTCCATGTCTGTGACTGTGTGTCCCTGTCTGTGGCTCTGTGTCCATGTCTGTGACTCTGTGTCCCTGTCTGTGGCTCTGTGTCCCTGTCTGTGACTCTGTGTCCCTCTCTGTGACTCTGTGTCCCTGTCTGTGACTCTGTGTCCCTGTCTGTGACTCTGTGTCCATGTCTGTGACTCTGTGTCTCTGTCTGTGACTCTGTGTCCCTTCTGTGGCTCTGTGTCCCTGTCTGTGGCTCTGTGTCCATGTCTGTGGCTCTGTGTCCCTGTCTGTGACTGTGTGTCCCTGTCTGTGGCTCTGTGTCCCTGTCTGTGACTCTGTGTCCCTCTCTGTGACTCTGTGTCCCTGTCTGTGACTCTGTGTCCATGTCTGTGACTCTGTGTCCCTGTCTGTGGCTCTGTGTCCCTGTCTGTGGCTCTGTGTCCCTGTCTGTGGCTCTGTGTCCCTGTCTGTGACTGTGTGTCCCTGTCTGTGGCTCTGTGTCCCTGTCTGTGACTCTGTGTCCCTCTCTGTGACTCTGTGTCCCTGTCTGTGACTCTGTGTCCATGTCTGTGACTCTGTGTCCCTGTCTGTGACTCTGTGTCTCTGTCTGTGACTCTGTGTCCCTCTCTGTGACTCTGTGTCCCTGTCTGTGACTCTGTGTCCCTGTCTGTGGCTCTGTGTCCCTGTCTGTGGCTCTGTGTCCCTGTCTGTGGCTCTGTGTCCATGTCTGTGGCTCTGTGTCCATGTCCGTGGCTCTGTGTCCATGTCTGTAACTGTGTGTCCCTGTCTGTGGCTCTGTGTCCATGTCTGTGACTGTGTGTCCCTGTCTGTGGCTCTGTGTCCATGTCTGTGACTGTGTGTCTCTGTCTGTGACTCTGTGTCTCTGTCTGTGACTCTGTGTCCCTGTCTGTGACTCTGTGTCCATGTCTGTGACTGTGTGTCCTTGTCTGTGACTCTGTGTCCCTATCTGTGGCTCTGTGTCCCTCTCTGTGGCTCTGTGTCCCTGTCTGTGGCTCTGTGTCTCTGTCTGTGGCTCTCTGTCCCTGTCTGTGGCTCTGTGTCCCTGTCTGTGGCTCTGTGTCCCTCTCTGTGGCTCTGTGTCCCTGTCTGTGACTCTGTGTCCCTGTCTGTGACTCTGTGTCCATGTCTGTGACTGTGTGTCCTTGTCTGTGACTCTGTGTCCCTATCTGTGGCTCTGTGTCCCTCTCTGTGGCTCTGTGTCTCTGTCTGTGGCTCTGTGTCCATGTCTGTGGCTCTGTGTCCATGTCCGTGGCGCTGTGCCTGGTGCTCACGTCCTGTCCTCTCATGGTGAGCCGTCTCTCACTCTCCCTCCTCAGCCACCTCTGCCCTCTTTCTGTGAGCTGGGACCCTGGGGACTGCAGTGTCCCTGCAGGGCCCTCCACAGCTTCCCTGGCAGGACTGGGAGCCGTGCGGACATGCTGTGTCCGGTGAGGCCAACAGAGGCCCTGACTCCCCTGGTCCTGCCCTAGCCCTCCTACGGGTCACAAGTGACCGCAGCTCCCAGCATCCAGGACTTCAGGGGTGTGGGCACAGTCTGACCGGCTCCTGCAGCTGAGGGACCCCTCGTTCCCTGCTGTGTCCCCAGCTCCATCTCACCCATGTGGCTCTTTTCTGCTGTGACACCGTCCCCCTTGGCCTTGTCCTGGTCCCTGGGGTCCTCTAGGAGCCCCTTCCCCTTCTCTGTAGTTCTGGGGGAAGTAGCCGCCCATGCTTGGGCCCTGCGGTCAGAAGGCTGAAGACAGCCCCAGCCCAGGGCTGATCAGGTGACCCAGGCCTGCCAATCAATCAGAGCCCTGCACCTGCCTGTCCCCAGCAATCAGCTCAGGTGGGTTCCGGTACCCCAGAGAGACTCCAGGAAGGCCTGTTCTGACGTCATGTGGAGCCAGAGGGAGGAGTGCCCTGTTTCCCTAGGATTGCCGAGCGGATGGAAGAGCTGGCAGCTGCTGGGAGCCATTTTGCCATCCCTGAGGGCAGAGCAACATGAAGAAAGAGCGGTGACGGCCTCCACGAGACCCAATGCCTTGTTCGGGCTCCTGGATGCAGCTGTGCCTGAAGTCTTTGGATTTTTTTTTTTCAACAGGATGGGATCCTTGGACTCCTTGGTTATGTGAACCCAGTTGTTTTTAACGTTTGGATTCTTGCATCCATAACAGACCTGAGTGCGTCCACTATGACTTTGGTCACTCAGAGTTCAGGCCCAGGCCTGTGTCCCAGACAGGACCGGAAGTTAGTCTCCCTCCCCTAGTTTGCCAGGAGAGAAGTACAGACAACTTGTACTTTCTCCGAAACCTGAACTTACCCTCTTATGGTTAATCAGCACAATTTTCATCTGACCAGCAATATTCTTAGCATATGTGTGAGGCTGCCATCTCAGGGCCTATCAGCCTGTGTGGGAGGCAATCCCCGTGGCATTCCCAAAGGAAGGGTGACATGGAAACCAGGCTCTATGGACACTTGAGCTGTATGGAAGAAAGGGCTGGGTGTCCAGTTAACAGTCTAGTAAAATCTGGCCCTTGACGGAAACAGTCCTAAGTGAATGCAAAGGTCTATCTTAAATAAAGAGTCACCAAGATTCAATAACAAGGACAATAGGGTCAGCACTAGCTCATATGCCACCTTTGTGCAATTCAGCAATTCTGTGCATTTCTCTCAGAGGAACATCACGACCAAACACACAACCTTCTGTTTATTTGAACACGGCCTGGGGACAGATTTCCACATGCAGGCTGTGTGGCCACGTGGTCAGCTGTAAGTACCCAGGTGGAGATGGAGGCAGGGGCAGGGGTGGAGGCTGACTGGGGAAAGAGACCGGGGATCCCAGGGCGGGGCCAGTCCTGCTCAGTCCTTCTCCTCTCCGTGGGTGATGATGTGCACCAGGTTCTTATAGTCCAGGTTGCCCGTCACGTCAGGTGGGAAGGCGGTGAACATCTGGTCGATCTGTGAATAGCCGGCAAGATGCCAGGATGATAGGGGGGCTGGGCGGGGGTGAGCGTGGGGCCCGGATACAGAGGCCCCTGGGTGCGGGGTGTGAGATGGCCACCCAGGCTACTGCCCAAGGAGAGCTTGTGGTCCAGCTGCTGTGCGGGCAGAACCCCCTCCCAAGGTCATGCCTGTTCCGGGGCAGCTTGCAGCTGGGACCCGTGTGGGGGTGTAGAGGGAGGTTCCAGGCCAGGGCTCCCACGTGTCCACAGAGACCATCTCTGAGTCTGACTCTCAGCTGACCCAACCCCCCAAGTGGACATCCTGCAGGGATATTCCTGGAAACCCACCTGGTGCAGGGACTCCTAAGGGGCCAGGTGGATCACCAGTGCTATGCCTGGTGGGGTCTGTGGCTAAACGGGGGTGCGTGGCCCCTCTACAGGGGCCGTCACTGCCCGGGCCAGCTGAGTGTGGCCACGTAGGCAAGAAGCCAGATTCCTTGAGGGAAACTAGAAATTGAGATTTTTTTTTTTTTTAAACCACCTAATTTTCCATCTCATGAGTGTTGGCTGGTTATCTGGAGGCTTGTAGCAGCTGCCGCCGGCATGGCCCAGCGGGGCTAGCGCCTTCTTTCCCGCTATTAACTTGTTTGATCCTCACAGGGTGTTTTGAGGTACGTTCCATTCCTGTTTCTGTTTTACAGATGAGGAAACCGAGGCACAAAGGGTAAGGAGCTTGTCCCACTTCTCCCATCTGATGGGAGGTGAAGGGTGCGCTTTTAAATGTTTGAGTTTTGCAGGAAAAATGTAAATACAATTTTTAATAAAATGTGCAACTTGAGGGAAACGGGCCTCGGAGGCTTCGGGGGAGGGGCAACTTTAAATAGACTCATTGAGGCTCGTTAATCATTCACAGGAACATGGTCGCTCATGGAGGGCCTTTGGCAATCTAGCCAGTGTCCCCTCTCCCGGACTCCTTACTGCCACCTGCTCGCAAAAGTTTCCAGCAACTTCACCATTGCTGATGCTGCTGGGAAGGCCAAGCAGAGAGTTGAGCAGTACACAAGTTGCACAACCGTCTGTGGCGGCCCTTCGGGACACAGTAAATGGAGGCGCTCGCTGTGTCCCGGTGCATTGTGGGGCAGGCCGAGGCTGGAGTCAGACAGCCTGGGGTGACCTAGGCTCTGGCATTCGCCATGAGTGCTGTCCTTTGGGGCAAGCGACGTGACTTCCCAGGTCTCAGTATCCCCATTGTTCTCTCTCCCGGGACCTGGGCGATTTGGGAGGAGACAGATCCCCTGGAGGGAGCCTGGGGCTGTGTGGCGGGGACCCCTACCTCCTCCTTGGAAAACCTCTCGGCCTGCGTGGTCAGCATCTCCCGCACACTGCAGAGAGAGCAAAGCGGTGTGGGCCCAGGCGGGCGGGCGGAGCGGCGGGCGCGCCCCCCGGGCCACTCACTAGTCGGCCTTCAGCACCCCTTTGCCCTCGGGGTCGAACACCTTGAACGCGTTGAGAATGGTCTCCTCGGGGTCGGCCCCTGGAACAGAAGGCGGGGTCCTGAGGACGCAGGGCCTGAGCTCCCCGGGAAGCCTGCCCCTGGGCGCTGGGCCCAGGGACTTGGGGAGCCATCGGAGGAGCCAGGCACATCTGAGCTCGCCACAGGCCACATGCCACCGAGGACCCGGGTCCTGCCTTGGAAGCCTGCAGCTGTGTGGCCTCAGGCCAGTGCCTCCCGGTCTCTGAGCCTGGGTTCCCCTGAGCGCGCGTCTGACCTTGTTCATATCTTCCCCCTCCTTGTCGCGTCCCCGAGAGCCGCCCGCTCTCTGCCCACCCGGTGGGTCTGGCGCCCAGGTTTGGCCCAGAGCCCAAGATGCACCCGCGGGCACGCGGGGCAGGCACAGCCCCTCGGGCTCACCCTTGAGCTTCTCCCCAAACATGGTCAGGAACACGGTGAAGTTGATGGGTCCCGGGGCCTCCTTGATCATCTCGTCGATTTCCTCGTTCTTCACGTTCACGCGCCCTGCGGGGGACGCGGGGTGGGGTCAGCGCTGGGAGAGGGTCGGCGGCTGGGGTGCTGGCCCTGGCCGGTCGCCTCAGGGCATCTGCTCTGGGAAGAGCCAGGAACGGGGAGGCCGGGGCGTGCAGAGGCCGGGGCCGCGTGGAGACCTTCTTGGTGGTGGTATTTACAACAGCTGGTCAGCCAGAAGCAGCCCGCGCAGCCCGTGGGAGGACGGGCTGGCCTTCTTTTTGGTACTGAAGACCGAACCCGGGGTGCTTCACCACCGAGCCACATCCCCAGCCCTTTCTTTCTTTATATTTTTGAGACAGGCTCTAAGTTGCTGAGGCTGGCCTTGAACTTGGTATTCTCCTGCCCCAGCCTCCGAGACTCTGCCTCATGGTGAGCAGCTGCACCCAACTTGGTTATCTTTAAACCGGCATCAAGGCTGCAGATGGGGCTCAGTGGTAGAGGCTTGCCTAGCATGGATGAGGCCCTGGGTTCCATCCCCAGCACTGCCAAAGAGTTGGCGGGTGGAGGGAGAGTGTCTTTCAAATAGTGTCTTCACGCCTGAAAGCTTTTATACAAATATTTTAATTTTTTACTCAAATGGGAAATATTCTTATTTTAAAGAACCCCCCCCCCACGTTGGAGGCAGGAGAGACAAATTAGAATCACCCAAGGGAGCTTTTTCAATTATACCTGCTGTAGCGCACTGTGGTAGAGATTGTGACATACCTGCTTTTCCTCCTGCCAGTGCCTATATAACACCTGGTGCAAATTAGAAAAAGCTGCCCTTTAAGACAGTTTATGTTTTAGATATAAAAAACTATGGTAGCTTCAAGCGTGAATAGCAGCCTGTAGAATCGGGCAGTGCACAACCTGCACAGCTGTTCGTGGTGACCCTGAGTTCTGAGGATAGGAATTGGTGGTGGTGGTGGGTGGTGGGTGGTGGCAGATTGGACGTGTATATTTTGAAAAAGCTCAATGCTCTCCCGATCGCACTGTCGAGATGTTAAATAAAGCTGAATCCAAAATAGAACGATCCCAGTTATTCGAAAATCCGAACAGATAAGCCTGGAAAGACTCAGAAGAGAGAAACTGAAAGGTCAACGGCGGAATGTGGCCTTTGGGGGTAACGTCAAACTCTCCCTGATGCTTTTCAGAATGTTCTGCTGCTCACGCACGTGAGCTGGCGCCACATCGCAAGTCACACACACCAAAGCTGCTTCTGGAGAGACTAAAAGGTATGTGAAAGCGCTTTCCCTTCCTCTGAGTTGTCTGGAAGGTCAGTTGGGGCAGTGTTTCCTGGGGAAACAGCAAGCTGTGGACTCTCTCTGAGGGTCCCCCCTCCCGCCCCAGAGGTGTGGGACGGGGGACCTGCCAGGTGGCTGCAGGTGACATACCCAGAGCCGCAAACGTGTCTCTCAGGTCATTCTTGTCGATGAAGCCGTCCCTGTTCTGGTCCATGATGGTGAAGGCCTGGGGAAGAGAGGTGACCAGTTGGTCAGCCCAGGAGGCTGGGCTGAGGATGGGGGACACGTGGCCCTCTGGAATCTTTAGGGGGCCCCTAGGACTTTAGATCAAGAGAGATTGAAAAGAGCCGGTCAGTTTCTCAAAATGTCAGGCACACCCAGCGGCTCGGGAGGCTGAGGCAGGAGGATCGCGAGTTCCAAGCCAGCCTCGGCAAAAGCGAGGACCTAAGCAACTCAGCGAGACCCTGTCTCTAAATAAAACGCGAAATAGGGCTGGGGAGGTGGCTCGGTGGTGGGTGAGTGCCACTGAGTTCGAGCCCTGGTACCTCCGCCCAAAAAGATGTCAGGCACAGTCACTGCACGTCACGACCATGGCGCACTGAGGGACACAGTGCACATCCACAGGGACGTTATTCCCCGACCGGAAATGACTGACGCCGCCCTTCACGGGATGGCGGGTGAATGCCTGCTCCGTGCGGTGGAGAGCGGCTCAGGAGGAGAGAGGAAGGGGCCACCAGGCTCAGGGCGTCCCTGGGAACACGGGCGGATGCACAGCGGCAGGAAGCGCAGGCCTGGGGAGGGACTGCGGCGGGGACCAAGCTTCCTGGGGGGCGATAGAGCGTCCGCAGCTGGAGGCTAGTGGCCCTGGAACTCACTCTGTGACTTGATTAAGCCCCTGAATCTACCTTAACCCGGCAGGAGGGGTTTATGGTCTGTGAATTGGGTCTCCGTAAAAGGGCTATTGTTTTAAAAGAAGTTAAAGAAGTTAAAACGGGGGTCTCGGGCAGTCTGCCAACACTCAGGCGTGTCACAGAGGACGCCCATTTTTCGAGTTCTTTGCTGCAGCTGGTTTCTGGAAGGATCCGCACCTGCGGCCGCCCACCCCCAGCTGGTCTCAGCCCCGGTGGGGAGGGTGGGGAGAGGAGTGGGGAAGCCCTCCCCGTGGTGGCATTGCACCCCGAATCCCTCTCTTCCTGGTGGCCCCGGGGGATGGGCATGCCAGCAGGCAGACTGCTCGCGGGGACAGGCTGAGCCCACGTCTGCGGCCCCGGCTGGTCTCTCGAGCGTCCTCCCTCCAAGGGCCAGGTGGGCCTGTGGGTGGCCCAGAGCCAGCCTTTGCTTCTGTGGGGACCTTGATTCAGAGTGTGTCCTCAGCCTGTGGGCAGGGCTGAGCTCTGCCCCACGGTCACTGAGGTTTGCTTAATAAGGGACGTCCCCACTGCGGGACAGCATTTCCAACGGAGCTGGTGCTCGGTCCTCAAAGACTGTACATAAAATGGGAGGGGGGAGTTAAAAGAGAGAGAGACAGAGAGAGAGATGGGGGGGAGAGACAGAGAGAGATATAGAGAGGGGGAGAGACAGAGAGAGGGGGAGAGACAGAGAGAGAGAGAGATGGAGACAGAGGAAAAAGGGCAGAGGGAGTTTCGTCCAGACGGGGAAGGCCAGCAGAGTGCTGGAGGGGACTGAGGGGAGGCAGAGGGATTGGAAGAGGGAGGGCAGCGGGGACACGTGGTCCCACATGGGATGCGTCCACGGAAGCTGTGAAAGGACCAAGGACCGAGCAGGAGCGGCTGGTGCGCTGCGCCTTTGTGCTGATGTCCAGTGCCCCATGCTGGGCACAACCAGGAGGAGCACAGTTTTAAAAACCGCACGCTGCAAAGCTCAGGAGATTTGTGCTGCTTTCCCCGCGTGGATGGGAAAAAATACGGATTCTTCCCACCTAATGACCCAGTATTGATGGAAACCTGGGGGAGGCAGTTTATTCTTGGGGCCCGTGGGAACAGAGATCCTGGTGTGGGGTTCTGGAAGGGGGTTTGCACCAGCAGCTCTGCTCGCTCCCCTCCCTCCTCCCTCTCCCTCCTCCTCTCCCTCCTCCCTGTCCCTCCTTCCTTTCCCTCCTTTCCCTTCTCTTCCCCCTCCCTCCTCCCTCTCTCTCCTCCCCTCCCTCCTCCCTCTCTCTCCTCCCCTCCCTCCTCCCCCTCCCTCCTTCCTTTCCCTCCTTTCCCTCCTCTTCCCCCTCCCTCCTCCCTCTCTCTCCTCCCCTCCCTCCTCCCCCTCCCTCCTTCCTTTCCCTCCTTTCCCTCCTCTTCCCCCTCCCTCCTCCCTCTCTCTCCTCCCTCTCTCTCCTCCCCTCCCTCCTCCCCCTCCCTCCTTCCTTTCCCTCCTTTCCCTTCTCTTCCCTTCCCTCCTCCCTCTCTCTCCTCCCCTCCCTCCTCCCCCTCCCTCCTTCCTTTCCCTCCTTTCCCTCCTCTTCCCCTCCCTCCTCCCTCTCTCTCCTCCCTCTCTCTCCTCCCCTCCCTCCTCCCTCTCTCTCTTCCTCTCCCTCCTCCCCTCCCTCCTCCCCCTCCCTCCTTCCTTTCCCTCCTTTCCCTCCTCCTCCCCCTCCCTCCTCCCTGTCCCTCCTTCCTTTCCCTCCTTTCCCTCCTCTTCCCCCTCCCTCCTCCCTCTCCTCCCTCTCTCTCCTTCCCCTCCCTCCTCCCCCTCCCTCCTCCCTCTCCCTCCTCCCCTCCCTCCTCCCCCTCCCTCCTCCCTCTCTCTCCTCCCTCTCCCTCCTCCCCCTCCCTCCTTCCTTTTCCTCCTTTCCCTCCTCCTCCCCTCCCTCCTCCCCCTCCCTCCTTCCTTTCCCTCCTTTCCCTCCTCTTCCCCCTCCCTCCTCCCTCTCCCTCTTACTTCTGAGTTCCTTTCAACCAGTGGTTCTGCTGCTAGGAATTTACCTCAAGGAAACGGTCAGAGGTGGGAGCAATGAGGTGATCTTTATAATAATAAAACATTCTAAACAAATGCACCAGCCAATCAAAGGGCATCATTTAAAGAGATCAGCAAAAATGCTGATGCCGAATTGCTCAAAAAAAAGCAATGGAGGCGTGCCTTTTTGGTGGGGGGTTGCAACTTGGCTTGAACAATAGATACATGTGTCACAAAGATGACCCCGAGGCCAGGTACTGACTGCAGGACTGATTACGTGGGAGGAGAAGGGACATGGTATTTCTTTTCTTTGTGCTTTTCTAAAACATTTTTTTCGATTTTTTCTGGATAATCTGCAAAGGTTATTAGAGAGAACTTCTTGGACAGGTTCCCACATGTTCACACGGACAGAGGTGCCTGATCAAGGTCCCCGCCGGGACAGGGAGTGAGAGGAGGGTCCTGCCTGCGGGAGGGCCGCGCACCCACCTCCTTGAATTCCTGGATCTGGGTCTGTTCGAACATGGAGAAGACGTTGGAGTTGGCCCCTTCCGCCCTCTTCTTGGCTTTCTTAGGCGCCTGGGGAAGAACAGCATCCATGGGGAGAGGTGGAAGCTGGAGTCAGAAACCTGGTGGGCCCACCCTGGGCGGGGGATGGTGGATGGGTCCACACATCTCTCAGCAGGGGGACAGGACTGGAAGGACAATCTCTGACAAGAGGCTGCGGTTCCTCTGCAAGCTGGGAGACGGGCAGGTGCGCCTGGTCTGGGGACAGAGGCCACACCTGCAGATCGGCCAGCTGGCGCCCACCGCTCCGTCTGTGGCATTTCCAGCGCTCAGGGAGGCACGTGTGGAGCCTCGATTGGCCGTCAGGAGTGCGGGACGAGATGACGCCCTTCCGGGGTGTCACAACCCATCTGCTCTCACCCTACAACTTTCCTGTGTTCCAAATGGCAGAGAAATCACCTTCCTAAATGTCCCCGCCATGTGCCAAGTCCGCAGTGCAGAGAAGGGCGGCCTCCCCTCCCACTTCACTCTGCCTCTAAATAACAGCAAAGGCTTCCACGTGGCACGTGCACCAGTTCGCAGAATTCTCCCGACTGCTCTGTCGAGCAGATGCTCTCTCATTACCATCCTGGTCTCACAGGGGAGGCAGCTGAGGGTCAGAGAAGATGGGTCACTTGCCCAAGGCCACACAGCCACACAAAGGCAGGGCTTGCATTGAGCTTGGACAGTCTGACTGCAGAGTCTGTGCCCCTAACCACTGACCCACAGTGCCCCGCGCTGGGGGCTGCCTCTTCTGCAAGGGGAACACCTACCCCAACGATACGGGAGGAAAGGTTTTAAGTTTACAAGTTCAAAAGGTGAAAACAGAAAGATTCTTTTCCCCAGCTGCCTGAACAAGAGAAAAGAATTACAATTTGATCCTTAAAAGCGGTCAATCCCATTTTGCAAGCCCCGGGAGATATCGATTCCTCGAGAGGTCAGCAGACAAGACATAAAAAAGCCAACTCTCTTATTTTGTTTTTGTGAGTCCCCGGGAGCTGCTGTTATTTGCGGCCGCCCAGGGCACTCACTGGGCTCCCTCTGTGTGTGCAGAGCGCACGGGGCTTTTCCACGGTGGCTGGAGTCCTTGGGAGCCGTCTCTCCCCCTCTCCGCTTTGGTCCTGGCCTTGTAGGTGGCACCTCGCCCTCCCTGCCGCCCAGCCTCACCCCCTCGCCATCCGAGGCTACTCACCATGGTGGAAGGGATGCAGGGCTACCTCCTGCAGAGAATGCCACGCACTGCCCAGCTCTCCTCGGCCGGGGAACAATAAATACTTCCTCCCCAGGTTTAAAAATAACCCCATGACCACTTTTGGCAGTGATAGGTGAGTAGACGCCACCTAAGGCCTCCCCACCCCATGCCGTTCTTCTGAAGTAAGGGCAGCTCACTGGCGGCCACCGCCACCAAGTGACACGTGAGACCCAAAAATGCATTCAAGGTTAAAGAGACAGCAGCTGGGTCATGGGAGAGATGCTGTATGCTGTCTGCAGTGCTCGGGAAGGCCACACTTGTGCTTGTCAATTTGGGGAAAGAAAAAGGCAGAGAGAGGGAGTCTCTCTGACACTCCGTATCATGGTTCTCACTGGTCCCACCTCAGGGCCTTTGCACGTGCCGTCTCCTCTACCTGGCACACCTTCCCGTCATCTGCAAAGCTCTGTCCCTCCCCTCCTTCCCATCTTCACTTAGACGTCCCCTTCTCAGCAAAGCCTCCAACGTGCACCTGCAGAGGCACATGTACGGGTTTCCACTCATACCCCCAGCACACACACACACACGCACACCCAGACCAGTCAAGAGGAGCTTTTCTGAACAAGATTCTCTGCCAACACCAGATTGAATGTTTCCCTAGCTAATAGGCATGCCATGGATTTTCGTTAAAGCGCTGTGCGAACAGTCAGAAGCTATAAATGGCCAAGAAAAAAGGTCGTTGCAGCCGCAGCGATGGCGAGGTGAGGAGCCCTGGCCAGGGTGAGGGTGGGCTTGGGCCCACGGAGGCAGGCGGGTGTCCGAGTACGTCCCCCAGGGCACCGTCCGGAGGGACCGTCTTGGGAGGCATTTTACTTCACTGGGCCTGTGGGAGGGGTGCTCAGAGGAGTGCTCTGGCTGAACAGGGAGAGGCCCAGAGTCTCTCGGGGCCTCAGTTTCCCTCTGAAACCTGAAGACCACAGTGGCGCCCGTGCAGTTGTGAGCAGGGGGGTGGCCTCAGGCAAGTCTGAGTACTGGGCAGCCTGAGTAGGCCTGGGCCACACGGCTGCTAGACCTGGGGTCCACAGGGTGGAGGAGGCCGAAGAGGGGGCAGCCTGGGCTGCTCTGCCCTCCAGGCTGGCATGACTGGGCACCTCTCCTGTTGACCACAGGCCTTGCCTGCTTGCCACCCGTGGGATTCCCACAGCTAACGAGTTGCCTGCAGCCAGAGGTGAGTCCAGCTGATCAAAAAGAAAAATCCAAAAGAAAAATAACCGAGGCTCTCAGAAGCCAGAGAGAAGCCTGGGCTGAGCCACCGGAACTGGAACTTCTAGAACAATCGGAAAACAAGTGGACTGTGACCTCTTGCTGCAATAAAAGTGTGGTCAAACGTGGTGGCTTCAGATGCACACATCTGTTATCTCGTGGCCCTGGGGGTCAAAAATAGAAACTGGCCAGCCGGGCCGCGCTCCCTCTGAGGCTGCGGTGGAGAATCCTTCCCTCGCCTCCCCCGGCCCCCAGAGGCTGCCCACATTCCCTGGCTCACAGTCCACATCATTCCAGCCGTGAGCCAGCCTCTCCCAATGACTGGCTTCCCTCCCTCTGGTGAGGACCCCAGTGACTGCGCCAGACCCAGCCGGGTAATCCTCCGGGGGAAATAGAGGAGACACAGCCGGGCATTCACTGCGTAATCTCTAAAAGCCCAAGAGTTGGTTTACTCCAGAAAATAAAATGAAGAACGGAAAGAAAAACAAGCAAACAAACCCCAAAACCTCTCGGAGCTTTAGGTCCTGCTTTCTGCAGCAGAAATGAAGTGGGTGAGTTAGAGGAGAGGTTTGTCCCTGATAAAAGCGTCTGTCCTGGCAGAACCATCTCCTCGGGCAGGACCGAGCCCTGCAGAGACGGGGCAAACTTCTCGGTAGCCCCAGAGGCAAGGGTGGGCTTGACTGAAGGCCAGAAGGTCCTGGCCCCCTGCAAGCGGGGGACAGGAGGAACACTGAGTTGGGATTCTCCTCTCCTGGTAGCTGAGGGCTTTGTCACTGCACAAGCCGTGCTTGAGCCCAGTCCAGCTGCGAATGAAGTTCTCCTTTTTGAATTCCAGAGAAGCCACAGAATTCTCGTTACCCCGGCCTGACATCGGCTTCCCTGGTCCTTCCTCTGTTCCAGGATCTAATTTTGGCCTCCAAACCTCGCTCTCTTGTTCTCTCTCTCTCTCTCTCTCTCACGCACACTCACCTGTGCACACGAGCAGATTGTTGCACATCAATGGTCTCGTACTGCACACACACAGATCCCATCTCAGGCCTAGTGTCACGTCACACACCTGAGCACAAATGCACACACACTTCCTGCCACTGGGTCTTTCCTGATGGGCCTTGGCAACCCTCCTGGTGGTCCCCGGCCCCGCTCCCTGGTGGCAGCCACGTGGCTGTGTGGGGCTGTGTGGCCCACTTGATACCCGCTCAAGCGACAGCTGAGCCGGGGCCGGGAGTGACAGCAAAATCCCAACTAACTTCCTCTGGAAAAGGATCAGAGCGATTTTTTTTTTTTTTTTTTTTTTAAATAAAAAGGTCAAAGTAGCCACAGTGGGATGAGTGTCCCGGATGTCCCCGTGCGGGCTGGACCGCTTCTGTCTTCATTCAGTACTGGTGCTTCTGGGGCTTTGGAAGGTTTAAACCCGCCTCGCTGGGGGCATATTTTCATTCCTTTCCTTTGCAGGTACTTTTTCCACTTTAGTCCCCAGAATGAATTGAAGTCATTACATCCCACTCTGTCGGGGAAAAGGGACGCTTCTCCACCGGACAGACTGTAGAACACCCAGCCGAGCAAGTGGGCCCACGTGTGGGAAGCAGCCGGGAGGAGGGTTCATCTAGAACCACACTGCTTTTGAGACGGCCAGGCACAGGGCAGGGGACTCCGTAGCCCCTTGCAGCCCGCGTCCCTTTAAGGACCGCGGTGAAGTCAGCCGACTCCTGGAACACAGGCATACCAGGCCCCGTCAGCTCCAGCTGCTGGCTGACGACTCTGTCACCAAGTGATAGCCTATCTCCTCCTGTCAGGGCCCCGGGGTGTCCGGGAGAGCCACCAGAAAGGAGGGCGGCCTCTCCTGCAGGCCAGATGGGCATGACCGGCAGAGATGGGCACCACGGCCCAGCAAGCCAATTAATACCTTTAAAGTTCCAGAATCCCCCTGGTGTGGCCCATGACCAGTAAACGTCAACTCTCACTCCGGAGCACCGTGGGGCCCCTCAGGAACTGTGGGCAGAAGAAATGACGTTCAGACAGGCGTTCATCTTCTCATTTCATTGTGACTTTGTCACTCGCTTAGGTTCCCAGACCAAAGTCCTCAGGCATCTGGATTCTGCCTCACGGAGGCCCCTGAACTGTCCTGCAAAGCCCTTGCCCCCAAGGCAGGAGCTCCCAGTCTGGGGTCTGTCCCCCCCTGCCTTTCGCACTCCCACTCCGAGTCCTTCCTCTGTGCCCGCCTCCGGTGTCCCCTCCTCCGATGTCCCCTCTGATGATGTCCCCTCCTCTGATGTCCCCTCCTCCGATGTCCCCTCTAACGATGACTCTGGAACCCTCCATGGCTCCCACTCCCCCAGGAGGAAGGCTCCCCTCCTGGGCCTGAAAGTTAAAATCTTACCCTTGACCCTGATCTGCCAGAATGGCATGGTGATTGGCAGCTGAGTTCCAGGTCGGCTCATTCACATCCTTGGCTGTGGGGACCTGGATTCTCAGTCCCCTGGGTCACTCCGGCAGGGAGCACCAACAGCTACACAGTGCCAGGCGTGGCGTACAGGCAGCGTGACGGGGAAGGTGTGGCAATTATCAGGAGTGGTCCTCACCAGCCTCCCCTCCTGGTCTCCCAGCCTCCCAGCCTCCCTTCCTGCTGCAGGGCCCTGGTACAGAGCTCCTAGGGACAGGTGCGCTGGACTAGCTGAGTTCCAGGGGACACGTACTGAGTCCTAGAGGGACTTGAGCCGGTCCTTGGCGTGGGTAACAAGGCCTGGGGAAAGCAGACCTGCCCACAGCCACCACTCAGCCACCACACGGTGAACTCACCAAACAGGTCCCCAGAGAAATCATCCCCACCCCACTTGCCAGAGCGCCAGGGGTTGGGCACCGCACAGCAGCGCCACCAGGCAGGCGCTGACACTGGACCCATTTTGCAGATGAAGAGGCCAGGCTCAGAGCAGAGCAGACACACACGCACTCGCACGCGCAGCCCCACTGCTGGCACCAGGCAGCCCTGGGATTCCAACTTGGATCCTCATGCCCCACTGTCCTCAGTCTGGTATTCCCTGGGGCCTGGGGACCCAGCCCCAGCCCTCACCCGCCCCTTACCCAGTGTGAGATCCACCCCAGGCCGCCAGTTGACTGTTGGTGGCTTTTTCTTGCCTGGTATTTTTAGCCCTGGGTCACCTGCCTGCCTGCGGGGGGCAGAGACTCCCAGACAATATCGTTTTTACTGCCGCCCTTCAGATGCCCGCGGCCAGCTGTCTGGTGGCATTCCTAGCCATTGTTACCTTGCGCAGGCCCGGATTCCAGAGACAGCTGCTGCCAGCCTCCCCTGCCTGCCGGCAGCCTCAGCCCCATCGCTGAGGAACGTGGCCTGGTGACAGCGCACACTGGTCCCACACGCCCGGCCTGGAGCTATATAAAGGCCGCGCTGCTGGCTCCTCAGGCATCTGACCTGGGGTCCTCGGGTGAAGGACCTTTCAGTGCTTCTTCAGCCAACACCCAGCAGTGCAGGGCCGGGCAGGCCCCTCCCGCAGCCCTCGTGGGCTTGGACTCAGTGGTGGCCACAGCCTCGGCCTGGGGGTGTGTGGGACCAGCTCCTTCTGTGTTCTGGCAGGAGATAGGCGAGTCCTGTGCGCCATGGAACATCGAGAGCACCCTTGGGCTCCACCCAGTAGCCACCAGGAGCAAGCCCCTTCCCAAACTGTGAAACCGGAAATGTCCCCAGACTCGCCAGCTGTCCCTGGGGTGTGGGTTGTCCCTGTTTGGGAGCCACTGACCTACAGAATGATTCCTGGGTTCCCTGCCAGGGAGGAGGCCAAGGGAGGCCCAGGGTGCCGAAGCCCACCGACCCCTCATCTCCTGGCCAGGGCCTTGGGGAAGGAAGGGAGCGTGGAATGCCCACCCTGCCACTTGGAGCTTGGGTGGGGAGGGTTAGTGGCTTTTCCCTGGTGAACCTTCCCCTTCTCATCTGCAAAATGGGTTGGGTCAGAACCCAAGCCCCACGGAGTGAGGACCACGGGTGTGATGGTCCAAGTTGGAGGTTCAAGCGTCCTCTCTGGAATTCATGTGGACTCTCTTGTTGTCCCTCAGCTTGGGCCAGCTCACCTGGGTGACCCCAAGAGCTACCACTGTCCACCCTCCGCAGCCTGTTGCCAGAGGGATCTTTGCAGCAGTCACTGCCTGCACTTCCAATGGCCGCTCCCTCCCTGAGGATGAAGATCCTCCCCGCCAGCGCCCTGCCCAGGCCAGGGCTGGCCATTCTCCATGGTGGGGGCTGTCCTGTGCCTTTGAGGATGTCAGGCAGCCTGTCTGGCATCTCTCCTGAGGTCAAGGACTCCAGATATGCCACATTTCCCCTGGGACAAAACGCCCCACTGGAGAATTGCCACTCTAGACAATTCTTGTCTATTAGGCTCTTCTGGCCCCACGTCCCTCTCCTCCTACCGCGGAACCTCAGCTCCATTCTGCATTTCTCCTGCCAATTACTTGATGCATGTCTGACTCCCCGCGTGGACCGCAGCTCTCAGGCAGGGACCGTCCGTGCCTGTCTTGCTCACTGTGACTTCCTGCAGCACCCAGTCATGGCTCAGTACATGTTTGTTGAATGATTGGACTGGGGACGCTGGCAGCATCCATTGTACCATTTTGTTAGTCTGTCTCCTTCTCTGAACTTTCCAGGATGGGCCAGGATTCAACCATCTTTCCAGGATCCTTGGTCCTGTCACATAGTCGGTGATCACTATAGACGTGTTCCATGGAACTGAATCCAACAGACGGAAGGTGGTCCAGAGTGAGTCCAGCACACCTTGGAGTGACCTGGACAAGCTCCTTTCCCTGTCTCAGGGCTGTGGTCAACGTCGCTTTCATAGGCACCCCTGCCTCCCCTGGCTCTGCAAGCCAGCTGGGCCTTGCTCATACTGATGAAGAGAGTCACAAGGTGCTGGGCCTCAGGGGGACCTTCTGCAGTATGTGTGGGCTTCACTCTTTATCTCCTGCCCCCAAGCAGGTCAAAGCGGTCAAGGAAATCAACTCACTCCCCTGCCAACTCCAGCTAAGCTCAGTGAGAGAGAGTGCTGTGATCAATTAGCAATGTCTGCCGTGGTACTGGGTTAAGGTGTGGTGCCACCTATGATATGTGTCCGTCATTCCTCCTTTGCAGGTTTCCTCTGAGACCTGGGGCAGAAAGGAAGTTCTTGGCCCATGTGTAGTGAGGAGAATGGGAGAGAATTTCCGGGTTGAACCAAATGGAACAATGGAGCAGTTTTTTTATTTCTCCCGGAAAAGCCACACAGAAAAAAAAACTAAGTGGGCCTTATTCTCCTGGGTGACTCTGGACAAGGGAACAGGAGCCTGAGGGATCGGGGGGGGAGGGTGCAACGAGGGTGTATCCTCGTTGGGGGCCAGGACATTTCACTGAGGACAAAAATAGACAGGGGAGAGGAGAAAGACAAAGAGGGGTGGATTAGGGAGCCTGCTATGGAATGAAGGTGTGTGGCCAGCTAGGGCCTGAGGTGAGTCATGGTGTTCCAACGGGAACGGGCCCCAGGACAGGCTAGGGTGCCATGCCCAGAGGCTGTCCTCAAGGTGAACCAGGGAGTGTTCAGAGGGGAGGACAAAGCCAGGCTGACTTAAAATCTGAACAGAGCTGGGACCCTGGGCCAGTGAGAAATGGGTTGTGCACAGGTATCAGCAAACCACAGGCAGATCCTACACCTACCGGGATCATTGTTCTGTCATAACAAGGAGTTTGGGAATAGGCAGTCCCCGGGTAGCTCAGTCTCTGGACACCATGAGGGATCTGGGACTGTTTCTGTGATTCTATTGGTATTTCCTTCATGCTCCCAAGATGGCGGCCATGAATCCAAACGCCATGACCTTACACCTCCATGCTGGATGCGGGAGGTGGGGTGGCCACAAGGGAGAGTGCTGCTTACACACAGCTACTTCTTACCTAGGAGGAACATATCTTCTTGAAGAAGACCCTGGGAGGCTTTCCATCCACATTACTGGCCAGAACAATGTGAGGTGCCCACGTCTGCACCAAGCCTGGTCTATCCTCTCTGAGATCAAAGACTCTTTGGCCAAATCCTGAACATAATCAGAATTCTGTTAGCAAGAATAAAGATGGCAAATGGATTTGGGGTAGGTAACAAATAATGTCTGCTCGGCCCCTAACCCCCTGCCCAGCTAAAGCAATATTTTCCAAATGTATATATGAAGAAACAAAATCTTCTGCCAAAAAGTTTCCATAGCCACAGAGTGAATCTAGTTCAAAAGATTCCTCGCTTGCAGAACTTCTCAGAAACTTTAGCAGTCATAATTACCATTTGTTGAAAAATTGCTTCTTGAGAGGCACCATACCAGGCTATCTTAAGTCCTTAGAATAACTATGGGACAAATCAAGGAAGGGGGCAGACTCAGAACTGGAACCTGGGACTCCTTTAAAAAAAAAAAAAAGTTTTTTTAAAAAATATTTTATTAGTTGTTGATAAACCTTTATTTTATTTACTTATTTAAATGCGCTGCTGAGGATCAAACCCAGTGCCTCACACATGCTAGGCAAGTGCTCTACCACTGAGCCACAACCCCAGCCCTTGGGACTCTTGATTCCAGCTCTGTGCTCACATGGACATATCACTCCTCTCTGGGGAGATGATTCACTAAGATTAAAAGCTTTGAAACTTCCAGCTTCTCTCTTGCTGTGCTTCCTCCCCGCTGGATTGTCCCAGGCTACTGGGAAAAGAATTTGGATTAAATGGACGCTCCAAATTGAAGTCTGTTCTGTTACTTTTTTATATTGCTCTGTTCCTTTCTTTCTGAGCACTTAACGATAGTTTCAAATTAAATTTTTTTCAGTTTTCTTTTTTTTAAATTTATTTTTATTGTAAACAAATGGGATACATGTTGTTTCTGTTTGTACATGGAGTACATCATTTGTACATCAAATTAAATTTTTGCATTCATGTCCGAGAGAGGCCCCTACCTGTGTTTCCAGCTAGAACATCAGCTCCATACTGGCTGAGAATTTTGTCTCTTTTCACTACTGTATCCCAGCACCTAGATCCAGGCCCAGCACACAGTGAGTACTCAGTAAAATCACCGAGGCAACAAATGATCTGAAACTGAATTTGCACGTTTGTTTAAGGGTCTGGGTAAAAACTGGGTTACAAATTCTGATTTTGTAGGGAGGATCGAATAAATGACCTGAAAGAAACCAAACCAGAAGTTAAAAAAAAAAAAATCCCTGGGGAGTTGGTCTTGAATTGCTGCTGATTTCTATCAAGATCAATTCTCTCAACAGGAAAAATCCATCCACAGCTAGAGAGAGACCTCCTGCATCCAGACCCTGCAGCTGAGAGTGGGCTCCATTTCTTCCTTTGTTCCTCTTCCAGCCTGAAAATGCCCCTACATCTGGCTTCCTGGAGGAAAATACAGAGAGTGCATCCCCATGACCTTTCCATTTGGGTCCTTCCCAAATGTCGGGATCTAATTGCTCAGGAGTCATGGGGCTGAGGTTAGGGTAGCAACAGCTGAGCTTCTGTCCTGCAGTTCTCCAAACTTCCCAGCAGGGCGCAGTGTTACTTTAGGGCTCAGCATGCTGCACCTCAACACAGAACCCAGGGAGCAGAAATCTGGAAAAGGAAGAGGGCCATCTTTTGTCCCGCCTGTCCCTGCCAGGTCTGCCAGACCCGTGTCACCCATGCCACTTCTGGAGATCAGAAGGGTGAGGATGAAGTGAAGTTTCTGTAAAGGAAAACCATTTTCTGGTTTGTAGTTCATTTATGCATTCATGACTTAAATATTAGAAGCCTACTATTTCCCAGAACCCCAGGGAACAAAACAGACACAAGTCGGGGCTCTCCCGGAGTTGGTCTTGTGGTTGGGGGACAGGTAGCAGGTCAAAGTTGATGAACAAAAAAACCAGTGACCCTGGTTTTAAGCATGCACACATACAAATATTTGCTTGCCTTCAACAAAGTGAGAGTCATGCCATAGGTACAGTTTCATAACCACCTATTTGCTTAATAAGATAACAAGATAATCATTCCACGTCAATAGACATTGATCCTCATCATTATTGGAACAGCTGGAGAATGTCCAATTGTATAGATGTCCCATATTTGATTCCTTGCCCCCCCCCCCCCGTTAATGGGCATTTAGGATGTTTCCTAATTTTTTCCTAATTAGACACGAGGTCACCATTCTCATAACATTTTTATGTGTCCTAGTTGTGCTCCCGCCCCTCCCCCGCCACTCCCAGTGACCCTCAGGGCCCGGCAGTCTCTAGGCAAGCCTCTACCTGGGTCACACCCCACTCCTCCAATGGCTTCCTAGAATGCACTTTGGAAGCCAAGATGCTGGATCAAAGGTCATGCACTTTCAAAGCCTGGGAGGCCTGGGTGTTTCTCAGGCACGCCTTTGGGAGGTCTTCAGGGAGACCCACTCTGGCCTGAGAATGGAAATCACCTTTTCCGGAGAGAAACCAGCAGCATTTGTCTCCAGAGACTGGCCGGATGGGTAATTCTTATTTTAATTTTCTTCTTTATTCGTTTCTATATTAAATTTTTTTTTCTACATTGGGCATGCCTAGCTTTTTATATTAATTTTTCCTCGTGAAAGCAATATTAGATTGTTATAAAAACCCAACACATGTGTATCAGTTTAAAAAACACACACACACACAATGCAAGAGAAGTATGTAAAGTAGAAAAGAGGGCCCAAGTGTCACCAGAAGCTGTGGTACTCCATTGCGTGTGTCTAGCTTTTAACACCATCTAGCCCCTGCTGGACACATTCATGTTATATGAACTTGCCCCCAAAGAATGCTGTCAGAATGATTAAAAAATTAAAGTCAGCTCATGTTCCGCACTGAGAAAGAACACCAAGTGGGCTCCCTCAGAACACGTTTTCTGTTCCTGTCTTTCTTCACTGGATAACGCATCTGAGAGATCGTTCCCTACAGGGACAGGGGTCCTGCCTGGCTCTTGATGAATGCTGTAACAAATTTCCATGTGCATGAATCACATGAGTTATTTACTTGATCCCCTGTGGATGGACACAGCTCGGTTATTTTTCTGTGTAAACAATGATGGATGGGACATCTCCATGCAGTAACCTGAGGTCCCGTGGGAGCAGGACCAAGCTGGGCAGACCTGAGGAACTTCAGCAGCTTCCTGTCCGTGTCCTCTCCCTCCAGGGAGGACAGGCAGGGCTGGGGCATCCTCAGAGTCTGCCTAGCCCTCAGCAGGTGTTTTGCGATGGGCCTTGAGACCCCCAAATAGAACAGCAGTGGGATTCTTCACTCTTCATAAGGACCACAGCTGTGCATTTCTGTAGTTGTGGGAAAAAAGAGGTCTTTCTAAAATTTTCTAATGGAAGTAATATAGGCTCAGAAAAAAAAAAAATTTAATGCAGACACGTATAGGCAAGAAAATAAATTATCAGGAGTCCACCACCCAGAAATGGGCCTGGCTGGCATAACATTTCCAGATTCCTAATGTATTCAGACACAAGCACGCCCCGCCCCCACGCTTCCTAATCTGCATCCTTTCCACTTAAAATATGTCACGCACACCTCGGCATGTCTACAAATAGAGCTGAATGTCGCCCCTTCTAAAGGTTGCACAGAAGTGCTTAGCTCTTCCAGCATTTATTTACAAACCTCCTCTTGGTGGCCCTCTAGGTGGGTTCAGATTTTCATCTGATTATAAGCCACCCTCGTATCCTCTCTGACAACTTCTTTAGAATTAATTCCTAGTAGTGCAATTGGGGGGTCATGGAACTTTTTTTTCAGTACTGGGGATGGTGCCCAGGGATGCTTTACTACTGAACTATATTCCCAGCCCTTCTGGAGACAGGATCTTGCTAAGTTGCTCAGGGTCTTGCTGAGTTGCTTCAGCTGCCCTGAAACTTGCCATCCTCCTGCCTCAGCCTCTTGAGTGGCTGGGATTACAGGCATGCACCACCACACAACTTTTAAAAACAGATCTGATGCATGCAACTAAACTGCCTTTCAAAAAGATGCTAATTTCCACCCTCACCAGCTATATATGATATTATCCTGCACCTCACAAAACTGCTAAGACACTGAATATACTTCCAAATTGCTTTTTGGCCATTTTTATTTCTCCTCCTCATCATCCTATTTCTTATTTTGCATCGCGTGTTCCTATATTTGCTCGTGTTTTAAAGAGCTGGCAATATATTGCAGTTATTTTTGCAAAGATATGCAAATATTTTTTTCAGATTTTAATTTGTCTTTAAATTATTTTACTTTTAATTGTGGTAAAATATACATAACACGGAACTTACCCTTTTGATCATTTTAAAGTGTACAGTCCAGGGGCCTGAAGCATATTCACTTCATCATGCAAAGCTATCACCACCACCCGCCTCTGGAGCCCTTCCTTCACCCCCAACTGAAACTGTCCCCTTAAACACTGACTTACCAGTCACTCCTCCCCAGCCCCTGGTCACCTCTATTCCAATTTCTACGTCTAATAATTTATGCATTGGTGGCCTTTGTGTGCCTGGCTTTTCTCCTGCATTGTGTCTTCAGGGTTCACCCACTCGTCAGAATTTCCGTCCTTTTTAAGGCTGAATCATATTCCACTGTGGATACCACACTGGTCTCATCGGTTCATCGATCCAAACACTCGAGTTGTTTCTCTTTGGCTGCAGTGATAGTGCTGATGTGAGCACGGTTATGCACATATCTGCTGGAGTCCCTGCTTCCAGTTCTCTTAAGGAGACGCTCAGAAGTGGAGGTCTTTAACTTTTAATGTTGTCTGTGAATCTTTGGCACGTGGAAGCTTTACATTATAAAGGATTCATCTATCAATCTTTCTCTGATTGCTTTGGTTCTGGGGTCATTTCTAAAGACTATACACTATTTTAAGACATCTAGATAAGGGTTCTGTTTATTCATTGCTGTGTAACAACACACCCCATAACTCAACGGACTGAAAAAATAATAATCATCTGCTTTGTCCGTGAATCAGGAATTTGGACAGGACGCAGTGGGGCCAGCTTGTCCCCAACCCACAGGACTTCAGCCGAGGCAGCTCAAGTGAGGCTAGGGAGGCTCACTTCTGGGGTGGCCCACACACATGGCTGGTGCCTGTGACCACTGTTGCGGGGGATCTGCACTGAACACTTGGGTTCCTTTGCTCATGACGCTCTCTGCAAGCGTAGCTGGGCTCCCTCAAGGCTTGGTGGCTTGAGGATCTCCAGAGATGAAGGAAGAAGTATATGACATTTTTGTGACCCGGCCTCCAAAACTTCAGAGTGTCACTTTTTCTGGACTCTATTGGTCAGGGCAGTCATAAAGGCCAACACAAGTTCAAAGAAATGAGACAGAGATGCTACCTCTTGATGGAGGAGTTGCAGAGTTTTGGAAGAGCACATTGGATGGGAAATACTGTTGTAGACATTTCCAGAAAATGTAATCCACCAAGTCTGCTGTTTGGCCAAAACAGTTGGCATCCATCTCATAGGTCAGACACACCCAAGGCCCCAGAAAAGTCCTCCCATTTTCTGGTCAGGCTCAGAGTCAAGGTCCAGATGCCCCCAAGGATCCTCAGGGATGAGGCCCTGGGCACAGACCTCGAGTGATTTTCTTCTGAAGACCGTGAAGTGAAGAACCCAGGTATCTGCCTCCCCTGTGCTCAGCACACAGTGGCGGGGCAGGCAGAGGGTGGTCATTCCTGCCACTTCTATTCAAAGCAGAAGGAAAGGGGACGCCTACCGCAGTCACTGCTCCATAGCAATTTTGAAATCCAGCTGGGCCGACACTGGCAGGTGCTGCCATTTCCTCCACTAGTTCTCTGTCATTTCCTGGATGTGATTCTGAGCTGCGCTTTTTCATAAAGCAGAGTCCATGTCTGCAGCTGACTGATCTTTTTGGCTTGCTTCCTACCCATGGAAGTTCAAGGACCCCAAAGCCTCATTTTATGTTGTATTATCCCTGTTCCTTTTAGTTCAAGTAGGCACCGCCTCCACCAGAACCTTCTATAATTCCAGCTCCTTGGAAGGTTGGGGCAGGAGGCTTGCTTGTGTCCAGGAGGTCAGGGCCAGCCTGGGTATCACAGTGAGACCCCATCCCCCACTCCAGAAAAAGAATACTAGGCTATTTATTTTATTATTAATGAGCTTCAAGAGTTCTTTACATATTGAGGATACGAATATTTTTTAACCAGATATGTGACAAGCACATATTTTCTGCCAGTCTCTGGTTTGTGTTGTCATTCCTTGAACAGCAGTGTTCAAAGAGCAGAAGGTTTTAATTTTGATCTAAGGTAGTTTTCCAATTTTTCTGATTGCTCGTGGTTTTGATGCGGCGTGTAAGAAGTATCTGCCTCACCCAAGGTCACAAAATTTTTCTTTCTCTGGGAATCTTTATAGATTTTTAAAAATGTTCTACATTTAGCTTATGGTGCATTTTTGAGCTGACTTTGTATATGGGGTGAGTGTAGGATGTCTGCTATCACCATTTCCAGTCAACGCTGCGTCGCACGAAAAGAAAAGGCATTATTGTTGGGAAAAAAGTGAAATGGGCAGATGACAGGGTTATCTATTTAGCAAACCTGATGGAATCTACAAACAAACAAACAAAAACGCTCTTAGAACCAGGGAGTGAACTTAGCAAAGGTACATACAGGCTGCAAGCTCATCATACAGGTGCCGAACAACTGGAAATTAGAATTTTAAAACCCAATTCCAGGGCTGGGGAGATAGCTCCATCAGTAGAGTGCTTGCCTTGCAAGCACGAGGCCCTGGGTTCGATCCCCAGCACCGCAAATAAATGAATAAATAAATAAATAAAACCCAATTCCATTTACAAGATCTTCAAACAAGAAATGTTTAGGGATGCATCTGTCAAAAGATGTGATGAAAGATTTACAGATCAAAAACTATGAAACACTGCTGAGGCACATTAAAGGTGCTCTGAATACACAGAAAGGCACGTCCTGCTCACGGGGTGGAAGTCACAACACTGTCACGATGTCAGGTTCCTCCACACTGAACAAGAGGTTGAGAGCAATTCTGATAGAAATCCTAGGAGGTTCTTTAAAAGAAATTGACAAGCTGATTCTAAAATTTACATGGAAACCAAGGGGACTGAGAAGCCAAAAAAGTGTTTAAAAATAATGGCAGAACTGGAGACCTGACACCACCTGATTTCAAGACTTGTTATGAAACAACAGTATTCAGAGTGTGGTGTTGGTATCAAGTTAGGCAAATAGATCAGCGGGGCGGAACACAGAGTTCATAAATAGGCCTGTGCACACATGAATAACCGATTTTAGTCAAAGGTGCAAAGTCAATTCAGTGGAGAACAGATAGTCTTTTGCCAATTTTAAATTGGATTGCTTGTTTTATGATAAAATAGAGTTTCTTTTTAAAATTGAATCTTGAGAGGGTTTTTTTTTGAGTTTTTTTTTTTTTTTTTTTTTAAATCTACTTATTCTGGAAACTGGTCCTTCATAAACTATGTGTTTTGCAAATATTTTCTCCTGGCGTGCAGTTTCTTACTTCATTTTCTTAAAGAGTAGAAGTTCTAAATTTTGATAAAGTCCCATTTATCTGTCTTTCCTTTGGTACCGTGTGTTCTTGTGTTGTGCATGAGAACTCTTGGCCAAACTTAAATCACAAAGACTTTCTTTTATGTCACCTGAAGTTTCAGAGTTTACACTAGGTCAATGCTCTAGTTCAAGTTAATTTCTTGTGGAAAGCCCGGTATGACCTTTTTAAAAAATGTTTTAATTTTATTTATTTATTTATTTTTTGCATATGGATGCCCAGTTCTTCTAGGGCTATGTATTGAAAAGAATGTTCTTTCGCTATCAAATTACTTTTGCACCTTGGTTGAAAATCAATTGACCATATACGAGTGGGTCTAGTCTACCCCTTCCCCAATATCACACTGTCTTGGTAACTGTCACTAAGTAAGTCTCGAAATCAGGTAATAAAAGCCTGGAGACTATTCTCAATATGAGAAAAAAAAAATGGGTATCTGGAGAGATGGGGATGGGAAACAGTTTTGTTTCCAAGCCCAGTAGTTTCTGGCTTCTTTATACGTAAGAGTTGTTAGTCCATTTCCTCCTCTTGCATTTTATCTCAGGTGGCAAGAAAGAACCAGTCGACACTTCCAATACTCTATTTACCACTGAGCACACTTCCTCTTCTCCATGTTACCACAGGTGACACACTTTCTGCTACCACCTAACAAAGGTCCTCTATCCTCCAGTTTTCAGTAACGGAGCTTAGGTGTGCGCAGACTTCCTCCTCTGGGATCCACAGACTGAGTATCTCCAAGGCCCTGAGCAGTCCTGGATGCAGGTGCCCAACCAGCAGGGGGCGCTGAGGCTGCCTGGCCATCCCTCTGCTGGCCTCTCGGGACTGCCTCCTATCTCTACAGTCTGTGCTTCCTCCCCGCATGGTGGTCTGGGGTGCTCAGACTGCTTACCTGGAGGCAGAAGACCTCACAAGGAGAACAGGGCATGGAAGACCTGGCCTTGGAAGTCACATGTGGACAGAGTCCACATCCACTTGCTCTTTGGGCCCAGGCAACCCTAAACTCAAGGAGGGGGACTGTGACTTCACCTCTGGACAGGAAGTGGTGGAGTTCCCCAAGAATATTTGAGAATGAGAGAGAGTGTCTGTGGTCATTTGGGAAAATAACAGTCTAACATAGTAAGGAACCCCCTCACTTATGAAAAAAATTTCTTTAGGCCTAATTAAAACAAACAAAAAATTCCCATTTCCTATTTCATCTTTCTTGAAGATACCTCTGGGCATTTAGGTATCAAACCCAGTGGGGTACTGGAGGTGGCTCATGCAGGCTCATGAAAGTTGATTTTTAAATTTGGGGAGGCGGGGTGGGATTCTGTTGGTTGTTAAACACAACAATTATTTTAATAAATTACATTGCCCTTGAATCAATTAAGTTAAAAACATGATAAATAACACAAAATTCACCACTTCCTGATTACCTTACAAACTCTGTGATTATTTGTGCTCTTGGGGTTAAATTCTGCTGCATCTACATGGTGGGAATAGAGTGTCACTATGGATTTCACCCCAACTTCACATCCAGTGGCTTTGCCTTAGGCAGAGCTAGAATTTGGTCTTAGTAGGAGTATTTACACCATGGAAATTGGCAGATGCTACCCATCTGAACTGTTTGATGGATTCTCTAGGCCTAAGAAAGAGATGGAAGAGAAAATGTTAATAATGCAGATTAAACAGGAAAGCATGTTATGCTGTCCCCATTACATTGTGAATAACATTAGAAGTTGGGGGAAATATCCCTCCAGTATCCAAAGAGGTTGATGGAAGAGTGACGTTCCAACAAATGTATGTTTCACGTTCACCCTGCTTGTTAATGAAAATTTTAAAAATCAGCCAACATTCCCCTGAGGACTTGGCCCACGGATGGGATGCTACTCCATCTGCCCAATCATGGTAGAATTACAGTCCCAGACGACAGATACTGTTTGATATTAAAAAAGAAATAGAAAGAAATTTTGTTGTTATACTACTTGTATATTTTGTATGATAATCTTTTATATCAATAAAATTCACAATACCAAAAAACTCGTGTACTGCCTCCATCCATGCATATTTATTTTTAGAACTTGTTATCAGCCCACTAGGGATCAAAGTCCTTCATCAGAAAATAATGGCAAGCATTCATGGGATACCAGCTCTGTCCTGGCTTCTGGTCTAAGCCAAGGGCTACACAAATTTGGTTTCCTTCCACCTCTCTCTCTCTCTCTCTCTCTCTCTCTCTCTCCAGTCTCCTCTTGGCCTCAGCAACTGTAGAGGCAGAGAACGCAGCCGGCTTGGCCACAGGGAAGAAAGACACGGTCTCAGAGGAGAGGGGGAGGGCAAAGGGAGGGAGAGGTGGGAGTTAGTTAATTAATTTGGGGAGAGATATAAAGCAGAGGAAGATACCGTTTGAATGCAGTTTCAGCTCATTTTTCTGATGGCAGTTCAGTTGCCCCATGAGGATATAGCAACTTGGTCAGTTCTGGACAAGAACAGGCATCACCAAGGCAAAGTGGGATGCACCCCCTCCTGCCTCCCAACAGAAAGTTAACTCCCTCCCAACGTTCCAAGAACTGGCTTTGGCCACACGGAGTACTCTTAGTGGGTTGCTCTGGAGGCACACCGCTGGTTGGAATCCCAAATGTTCCCATAGCAGCTGTGTGACTTTGCGTGTGTTGGTTGGCCTTTCTGTGCCTCAATAGCCATCTTCTGTGAAGTGGGAAGAAGAATAACTTCCTGATAATTTGGAATAAAGATAAATACTTGAAATGATTAATGTAATAAAGGATGGAATTCTTGGACCTGGGAAGAAGAAGGCCTCCTCAGTTTACCACAGGATCCTACATATGACCCAAATGCCAGCACAGGGGAGAGGGAGTTTGTCTTTGACCCAAGGCCTGGACTGCAACATTGACTCCACTAGTTCCAGAGCCCACCAAATTCCAGTGACCCAGTTCTCTACTGGCTCCCGGACTGTCTTAAAAGGCCATCTGCAGCCAGGCCCTCTGGTGCACGTCTGTCATCCCAGTGGCTCAGGAGGCTGAGGCAGGAGGATCACCAGTTCAAAGTCAGCCTCAGCAAGAGTGAGGTGCTAAACAACTCAGTGAGACCCCATCTCTAAATAAAGCACAATATAGGGCTGGGGTTGTGGCTCAGTGGTCCAGTGCCCCTGAGTTTAATCCCTGGTACCAAAAACAAACAAACAACAACAAACAACAACAACAACAAGAAACCAGCCATCTCTGTTCCCCTGAGCAAAGTGCACCCAGGTCCAGCCCTCCCCAAGGGCTCATGGGCTTCTGGGAGTAGCTGAAGCCTGAGCCAATCAGGAGAATCCCCAGTCCTTGGCTACTGTGATTGGTTCAGCAGGGCCACGTGACCCAGGCTCGGACCCAATCAGAGTGAAACCCGGTGTTTTGAACACAGTGCTGGGAAAAGACTCTTTCTTTGCTGGATTCCTAAAATCAAGGTGCCGCTGAAAGCTGATCCCACCCTTCTCAGAGGGATGCTGCCCAGAGCCCAACCCTAAGGAGGAAGTGGGGCAGAAACGGAGGTCAAATCCCATCTTTTCAGCCCCGGATAAACCTGCTCCACATTCTTGGCTATCCTGTCCCCTCATAAGACTATTTTAGCTGGCTTCTAAAGTTTTATTCTGCTTTTATCCTATGCATAAGCCAGTGTAGTTTATTGCTGCTTTCTGCTGCTTGCAATCGCGACTTTCTAGTAGATATTGTGAAGTTAATCAATTTTATACAAGATTTTGTAGAGGAAGGAGTTGGCTTGGACAGGGACTTTCACTAGAGACATCCTACTTGCTGGTGCCCTTTCTCCATATCTCTTCCCTCTCCCCTCTTTTCTCTCTCCACCCTTTGTCTCTCATTTTGTCCTTGAAGTTCAAATACTTTTCCCTCTATTATAAGAACGTGTTATTTCTTCTTTCTGTAGTGCTATTTGCTACCTTTCCATGGGGGTGGGGGGATCCATTTTTGACTCAGTTCTTGGTAATGTATTTTTCCAGACCAAAGGCAATTCCCTTCCTAAGAAAGAGTCAGGTGCCACTGATAAAAGAGAAAGGTAGTAGGAGGCAATATAGGGCAGCACTACGGTTGCCTATTAACAGGACACTCCTCTCCTTCCTTGCTGGCAGGATCCTAAACATATCAGGGATTAAAGGAAGGTGAGCTCATTGGCTGGGCTTAAATATGGGCATATGCAACCCATGCTGGACAGCAAGGTGCAAGAAGCAATTTCTGGGGCCTTCTGGGGAAATTTTTCTCCCCCAATAAGAGGAGAGCATGTTAAGGACATTCTCTTTCCTCCCGTTTCCAATTACTTCCTCTGAATGCAGTTGTATGGGGATGTGATACCTGGAGCTGTGGCAGCTATTTTGTGACCACAAGAAGGCAAAGGGAATAATAGAGACACTGGTCTAATGCCTTCAGTTTTGCTCAGCCTTCACGCTAAGCCTGGGAGCCACCTCCTCCAGACTTCTTGTTATATGAGAAATATCAACCCCTGCTCATTTAGGACAGGGTTTAGCAAGTGTTTTCTAAAAAGGGCCACATAGTAGATATTTTAAGTTTTGCAAGCCAGATGGTCTCAGGCGAGACTACTCAACTCTGCATTTGTATTATGAAAGCATCCATAGACAATATGTTAACAAATGGGTGTGACTGTGTTCCAACAAAACTTTATTTTAAAAAAACAGGCAAAGTGTCAAATTCCCAGTGGGCCACAGTCTGCCAACCTCTGTTTTTGTCCACGTTGGCTGGATGTGCTGTCATCTGCCCAACGCGTGTCTAACGGCAGGGATCAGCCACCTCGCATGGCCATCCCTCACCCCAACACGGCTGCGCTCACGGGCCCTCGTGTTGCTTGCTGGAAGCTTTCATTTATTTTTTTTCTGCCAACATTCATTTATTCAACAGGCATCTATTAAGCACCTACTGTGTGTCAGAAACTGTTGTGATGTTGGGGCTACCACAGGGAATGTTGGATACTGACCTTAGGGAGTTCCATCATGTAACAGGGGGAGTCGCAGAAGACTTTCAGGAGGAGGTGACAACTGAGTTAGCCCCAAGAGATGTGTAAGGTAATGGGAGCAAAGCTTGTGGGCCTGGGTGGGTAGGAGGTCATTCCGGGCAAAGGTCTGGGGACAGGAGTGGACTCGGCACATCTGTGGCTGGAATGGAGAAGGCGAGGGAAGGATGGAGGGGATGGAGGGGATGGAGGCTGAGAGGTCACGGGATGGCCTACCAGATCTTGTGCAGCCTCGTGGGCCATCAGCTTTCACACGATTGAGCAGGAGCGATGCAGGGCTTTGAGCAGAGGTGGGCGTCAGCTTACTGACAGCTACCTGGGCTTGGGGGACAGCGGGGGAGCTCAAGAGGAGAGGGCCCTGCGAGATGCTGAGGAGGTCAGTGGGACTGGAGGCTAGAGCGGAAGAGCGGGTGTCGAGGTGCTGTGCAGGTTCTGTTCCGGACGGTCTTGCTGCTTTAATATTTACTGAGAGTCGGGGCAGAGGGAAGGACTCAGGGAAGCATTTCCGAGGCCTTTGTGCAAAGCCTTTAACAGAAGAAGGAGAGCAAGCAGCAGAGAGGAGCTCAGGCTTTGTCTGTCTTCAAGCTTTGCCTTGCGTTTGTCCTGAAAACTCCACGCACTAATGGGACTTCAGCACAATTACCTTCATTTAAAGCATCAGGTAAAATCCATAAATGTTGAAACGGAAAGCGCAGGAATGTAACAGGGATTGTCCCGGAGGCCAGGGCGTCTGCAGCGTCCTGCCCCAACTGCAGACTGTGGAGGGGCGTGTGGTCAGGACCACGAAGGAAGCTGAGCCCCAACCAGCACCATGAGATCCTGGTGCCCCGGGGGCCCGGAGGCTGCTCCATACACTCTACTTACCTGTGTTAATATTTATCAAAACACTGCAGACACATTGACTTCAAAATTCAGGCCTCAGGTCAGCATGACTACACAAGGCTACAAGCAACAGAAAATCCGATGGCTGATACATGAACTGTCAGAGTGGATTTTAATGTATTTATTCTGATTCACAACTGGAGGTCCAGAGGTGAGCTCTTGGTTAAGTGGCTCAGCAGCGGCCGGTGAGATGTTTCTTTAATTTTCTTGATCTTTTCCTCATGAACACAAGAGGGCTGCTGTGACTCTCCCTCTGTGTTCCTAACAGGAGGAAGGAGACTTTCCCCGAAATCCTCTGCAGGTTTTCAATTATGTTATTGGCCCAAAAGTGTGACTGTCACCAACAGCAAAGGAGTCTGGAAAGGTGAGAGTTTTTCCTTTTTAGCCTCCACAGTAGAAAATCGAGGAAAAGGAAGTTGGGATGGCCGTTGAGAGGGAAAGCCAACAGTACAACTGTGTCCCTCTCCCGCCCCGCCTTACGGGGAATTCATGCTTTCCTGACGCGACCACTTTCAACTCACTTCACAGGGCTCCCTTTCATGTTTGTCTCTTCTAACTAACATGTGTATTGTGCTACTTACTGTGGTTTTCTCTTTCCATTCACGTACCTATGTCTCCCATCTCTAGAAGGTAAAATTCACCCTTCCTCAACGCTACTCCCGCCTGTTACACAGGCCACGCACAGGTACTAACTTCCCCACCCGTATTCCAAGTATGGCTTAATGCTATTTAAATATTTTCATTTATATTTTATATTCTAAAAATGTTCAATCAACAAACACGACCGTAGGCACTTAAGGTCAAAATTGGCAGTGACAAAACACATCGACAGCAGGATGGACGCAAATGGCACTCACCCTGGGGCTTGCCATACAGTGCCCCCAGCCCAGTCCCCCGGGAGCAAAGCCTCAGATGAACCTCACTTGGGAGGGTCTACAAAGCACTTGATCAGGCAGCTCAAAACTGTCAAGGTCATCAGAAACAAGGAAAGCTTGAGAAACTGTCACAGCCCGAGGAGCTTAAAGAGACCTGACAATGAAGAGTAGTGTAGATTTCCTGAATTGGATCCTAGAACAGAACAAGACCGTGGGGAAAACTGAGGAGATCCGAATGGACTGTGGGCTCAGTTGATAATGATGTGTCAGTATTGGTCCATATATGGTCACGCGGTTACCATATGAATGTCAGGCGTCAGGGAGGGGAGATGGCGTGGAGTACGTGGGGACTTTCTAAGCTGTCTGTGCTATCAGTTTTTCTGTGAATCTAAGATCGTTCTGAAAAAGTCTGTTAAAATATTGAATTCATATTCAATGTTTATGTTATGGCTGTTCATATTATTTACAGCCGGGCCACTTTTTGTACCCTGACTACAACATTATGTTTTTCTTAGAGTTAGTGGTTGCCTCTTTTTTTTTTTTAATTTTACTGTGTTCTTATTCATCACTCACCCCAGACTCTTTATTAGTGTAGCTCCCGTAATACGCTCTAGCACACTGAGTAATTCATCAATTTAATTTTTCAGTTCATAAGGCTGCTCCATTGTTTCCTTAACACTCCCTCCGTCAAAAAGCAGCAGGTTTTGTTTTTTTTTTTTTTTTTAGAATTCAAAAAAAAAAATTCCTTTAATCTCTTATTAAAAATTCCCTGATTTATAGCTGGAGAAGACACAGAATTCATCAGGGAAGGAACAGAGACTGAACTCACCTCTAACCTCTGAGTGGTCGGCTCTTCCCACCTTGTTTCTTTGTGGGCTGCAGTCTGGAAACCGCGGGACGCTGGACTCTACTGCAATGTGTCCATCTTCCGTGCTGGGGCTTCCCTTTCAGACCGACAAACAATGATAATCATGGCTACCTTTTCTTGAGCCCCATGTGGGTGCTGGGCCCCGTGCCACGTTCTTAACACGGGAGCTCCTGTGACCTGTGAAGGAGCCCAGTGAGTCTGTCACCTTGGGGGGCCCGTGTCCCCTCCATGGGGGAGCCGTCCCCAGGGTTCTTGCTTCATTGTGGCCAACTGTATTCCTTCGCGTCCCCATCCAGCCCTCTGAAAGCCACCTAAGCTGGGGACCGCCGGGGGCTCTCCACTCTGGAGAAGACTGTGTCCCCCAGTCCCAGAGAGAAGATGACCCGACCAGGACAGGCGGCCTCCCACACAGTGGAAGCGCTCATCCTGCAGGACTCTTCCTCCCGAGCGCTGCCTGTGGTGATAGCCGTTAAGAGGGGCCTGGCACTGGAGGTGGGAAGCTCTCCAGGCCCAGAGAGATCAGGCGTGATGGCTCAAGGGCCTCTCCTCCCAGGCCCTCTCCCCAGAGCCACTGCTTCCCTGGGGGACCCCTGGAAGCACCTACTGTGTGTCTCACATGCGTCTGCCTCCCCCGGCTCACAGCCCCTGGCACCTTCCCTGTCCTGTGTTCCCACAGGGTCCTGGAGCCCGCCTCAGTCTAGGCACCGAGTGAGCACCTACTCTGCGCCGGCCTTGGGTCCTGTCCCGCTGCTTCTCCGACTTCAGTCTTTGAGTTCCTCTGCATGAAAGTCCCATCTGCGCTGCTTTGGGCTTATTATTTTGCTTTTAACCTGACTTCCCATTTCAGTGCAATACATTTATTTTGAAAAGGAACTTTAGATCGCTGCCATCGATGGAAAACCAGCCAAAAGCAGGTAGTAGAAGACACTTAGAGCTGGTATGTTTATAAGCACCTACTCTGTGTCAGGCAGTGGGCACACAGTACATGACGATTTAAATAAAGACTGGTTCTCCGGTTCCCTGGCACAGCCTCTAGCACCTCCAGTGAGGCACACATCCGGGGCCATGCGGCCTTCTCCCCTTCGGATGGATCCGTGGCTGTCCCCACTCTGCAGATGTGGAAACCGAGGCTCAGAGAGCTGAAGAGACTCAGGAGAGTCTCAAGAAGAAGGCACTGGAGACCAAGTCCCTGTCCTACAAGAATCATTACAATCCCTCTGCCTCAAACTGAAACCTAATGATTTGTAACATTTTATATTCCAACCAGGCCTCTCGGGGCTTTTATAGGGTGTGAGGTCTGACTTCCAAGCAAATGAAAAGAGATTTAATAACACCGTAAAGATTTGGGAAAGTGACACACAAGCGTCCCTCTGAGAAGCCCAGCCTGCCCAGAGCCGCTGGGCTTGGGGCTCAGAACTCCGGGACGGGGCAGCGTTGATGGGGCGCCGCACCCCACACGTGCCATGTGACCGATCGCTGGCCGGTGACAGCCTGCCTTCGATACTAAAACCATATGAGTCCATATGGAGCCAGGGCGGGGGCGGGAATCCTGGCGGCTCCCGGCTGCAGATGGCCATGTATAATTCACCGCGTTGGTGAGCTCGCATCTGTGCCGCTGCTCATTCTTCAGTTGTCAGACAGACACAAGCCCGAGCCTCTTATTTTATAACACGGATCTGCCAACGGGAGCGGGGAGGCAGCCGGGGAGGCAGGGCCGCTGCCAGGAGAACTCAGAAATAATTTGGGGGAGAACATTCGGCATGTTGGCGAGGACAGAAGCCGTGCCTCGGGACGCCCAGGCCGACCTGGAAGGCGGCTGCTGGTTCTCTGAGCCCTCCCGGGAGGCCCGGCCCGGAGGCTCCTGGAAGGGACCGTTCTCACCTGCCTTCACCCCGGCCTCCTTCCTGCACTCTGGGGCCACCGGGATCAGCCCTGTGGATGAGCCGGCGAGTCAGGTGTCAGCACAGTGAGGCATGTTCTTCCCGGACTCAGCCTTCCTTACAGCGGGTCCTGATGTCCCCGGTCAGATTGGAGCAGGGTGGCGAAAAGATTGAGCTTCCTTCTGGAGCGTGTCCTAGCCTTTCTGAGCTAGACCAGGTACCTGCTCCCCAGGCCGGAGCCACCTGCACCCAGTTTTGGTACAAACCATGCTGGAAAGTTTTTTTTGTTTTGTTTTTTTTTAAGATGCCAGAGCTTGCTTGGTCCTTGTGTAGGACAGGCTAGAGTCCCAACCAGTGGACGTCCCCAGGAGCAAATAAACAACCGGATAGAGAGGTGGTGGGTAAACCCTCAGCTGCTCGCCCTCCCGAGGCCACTGTGTGTGCCCTGCTTATTTCCCAGGGGGTCCCCAAGCCCTAGCCACCCACAGCATAAAAGCCTGCCTAATGTCCTCACTCCCCTGCGGACACCTCCCTCAAATCCATGTCTCTCGGGTTCTTGCCTCCAGGTCTGTCTTAGGAACCATTAAGACAGAGACCCTCTTTCCTGCATCCTTAGCATCCCGGGTTCTATCTGTGCTGGCAGGGAAGCTCCTCCCTGGCCGTGGCTCATTTAGTTTTTTGTTCCCCCGTTACTGTGTGGGGACAGGAACTGTGTGTATCTATCACATTCCTTGTTGTGAACCCACTGCCCGACACATAGTAGGTGCTTATAAACTTACCAGCTATAATATCTTTGGCAAGTCACTGAACACCTCTCAGCCCAGCCACCCTCTCGTACCTAGCAGGTGGACAGTGATTCCTGCCTCATCTACCTCATGGAACTGTCCTGAAGATCAAATCGAAGGAAGTGGAGGGCGATCGTAGTGACTGCCAAGATGCTCAGCCAAAGAAAGAACTCTTCCAGGACAGAATTTCCCAAAGTGTCATACTCTGTTGGGAAATGAGTTAATTTTGGGTAGCACCACAAGCAATTTTATTTGAACGATTATATATGTATCTAAATAAAACTTGGGGAAAAAACAAAAGCTCAAAACATATTTGCAAGGGATGTGTTTGGCCCCAAATAATCAAAAACTCAAACAACCGTCGCATAAACAAGTTAAATTTGACAAGTCAAATTTTCTCGGGTAACAAAAATTTCAGACATCAACAGTCCAAGGTTGATGAGGATCTCCAAGGATGTTGTCAAAAGCCAAGGCTCAAAAAAAAAAAAAAAAAAAAAAAAAAAAAAAAAAAGCCAAGGCTCCTTCTAGCTTCCTGCTTTCATCCTTAGCATGAGGCTTTTATCCTTATGACCTCCAAGAGGTTGCTCTACCTCCAGCCATTGCATCATCATTCCAGGCAGGGGAAAGGGAAAGGAAGGAGGAAGAAGACTATACCAGATGCAGAAGTCCACTGCCACCATCGTAATCATCACCCATTGTATTTTTTAATTAGGAAAAAAGGACTCTCTCAGGATCTTCTCTCTTAGACTTTTACTTATAATTTATGGAGAAAACTATATTCCCCAGGCTCCTCCTAGCTACTTGGACTTCTGAGAAGACATTTTTAGCTAGGTGTGTTGCTTCCCTGTCTAAAAACCTGCGACTTCAGTGAGAGCTCAGTAAAATAAAAGGAGTGGGTTTAGGGAAAACATCCAGCAGTGATCCCTCGGGTGTGGTCTTGGGAAACCGGCCTTTCTGCCTCATTCTCCTGTGCTTGTCTTTGCTTTCAGATGGCGCCTTGAGCTTCGATTCTTCCCTTTCCCTCTGGTCAGCAGGCCTGTGACCTTCCCGAGGACAGGCGTGTGCTTCAGCCAGCCCTGACTCTGTGCCTGGCGCCCGGCGAGGGGAACGCACCCGACTGCTTCTGGCTGGGGTGATCATTCGCCCTGGTGGATTGACATTTTGGATCAAGTGTGATGATTTTCTCAAAAGAAGAAAGAATCTAAGACATGAGGCGAAGGACTCTGTTCGCGTTTGGAGGTGAGGCGTCCCCAGGAGCTCCCGGGTGGAGGCGGGAACCTTCAGAAGTGAAGCAATCAGAGGCTGAATTTGGATGGACTGGCTGGGCGGTGGCAGAGGCGGTGGGTCCCTGGGTCCCTGGGTCCCCTGGAAGGGCCATTTCCCTGCAGCCCCTTCTCCCCTGCTCTCTCCACTTCCTGCTCCAGGAGGGGAGCCGCTTTCCTCTCTGGGCCCTCCCGAGACGGGCTGCCTCACCCCGGCCCAGAGCCACGCGGTCGCCGACTACGGAGCGAGACCTCTGAAACCGTAAGTCCCAAATAAACTTTTTCTTCTCTACCTCGTTCTTATCAGGTGTTTTGGTCACAGTGATGAAAAATTGGCTACCAGACATAAAAGAACGGGTGCTGCCCGCTGTCCACCTCTAGGGGGCGCTAGAACAAGCTAAACTGACCTGTGGTGAACAAAGTCAGGAGAATGGCCAGCGCTGGCCTGGGAGAGCTGGGTGAGTGTCCAGGGGGTGACACCTGTACCTCAGGAGGGGTTGGGGTCACATGGTGGAGACATTTGCCCAGAGACCTGCAATGACATATGAAAGATTCGTGCATTTCGCTGTATTTCAATTTCACCTGAGAGAGAGAGAGAGAGAGAGGGAATTCTGGTTAAGAATACACAAGTTGGAAGTGTTTAAGTATGATGCTTGCAACTTTCCTTTTTCCAGTACTGGGAATTGAACCCAGGGGTGCTCTACCACTGAGCTACATCCCCACCCATTTTTATTTTGTTTTGTTTTGTTTTTAAAGTATCTTTAAGATCTCGATAGACCTTTGTTTTATTCATTGACTTCGATATAATGCTGAAGTTCAACCCACTGCCTCACATGTGCTAGGTAAGTGCCCCCCACTGAGCCACAACCCGAGTCCCTTAATTTTTGGTTTGAGACGGGGTTTTGCTAAATTGCCCAGGCTGGCCTTGAACTTGCGATCCTCCTGCCTCAGCCTCCTGAGTCACTGGGATTACAGGTGTGGGCCACTGGGCCTGGCTCTGCAACTCATTTTGAAGTGAAAAAAGAGTGAGAGACAGAGAGAGAGACAGAGAGGCATTCAAGGAAGAAGAGACTGATCAGCATTATAACACAATGCTCATTATGGAGTGTGGAAGGTGGGCTCAGGAATCTTCACAACTCTTTCTGTATTTTTGGAACTTTTTTCATGCTAACCCCCAAATCCTCAACAACACTGAAGAAGGGCACTGTATTAGATTGTTGGGCTGTTGAAACACAGCACCACAGACTGAGTGGCTTCACCATCAGCAGTGACTCATCGCAGAGTCCGGAAGGCTGGAAATCAGAGACGGAAGCGTCTGCCTGTCGGTTCCTTCTGAGACCGGAGAACCGTTCCTCCCTCTTTCCTGGCTCCTGGTGGTGCCAGTGAGCCTCAGTGTCCCTGGGTGTGTTGAGGTGTCAGCCCGTCCTCCTTATGTCTTTATGGGGCAATTTCTCTGCACATCTGTCTATGTCCACAGACACCTTTTTATAAGGACACCATTCACATTGGTTAAAGTCTATTGGGTAAATGATCTCATTTTAATTTGATCTGCTCTGTAAAGACCCTATTTCTGGAGAAGGCCACGTTCTGAGGTACTGAGGTTCAGGATGCCTACGTGTCTTTTGGGGGGGACACAATTCAATCCCTAAAACCCTAACAGGTCCATTTACAGCCTGAACTTGGTTTAGGTAAAAAGTAACTCTAGGGACTATTATGGTTTGACTGTGTCCCCCCGAGCTCCCCCAGGCTCCCGTGTCGCTGCAGGAGTTCAGAGGCAGTGACAGGCCAGTGAGAGCTGTGACCGGGTCAGTGTATGCCGGTCTGATGGGCCAGTTGGGTGGTTCCCGCCGGCAGGCAGGGCTCTGGGCTGCACCCTGGAAGGCTGCGCCTCCCCTGGCCTTCTCCCTGCCTCCCCCTCACCCCGAGCTGAGCACCCGCCACCCTGACCTCAGGCCCAGAGCGATGGAGTCGGCCCAGCCTGGACTGAAACTCTGCAATCATGAGCTCAAAATAAACTCGTCCCCCTGGAAGTGGCTCTGGTCAGGTGTTTGGTCACAGCGTTGGACCAAACACAAGGACCGCTCGGTGATTAATGTCATATTGGCAAAACCTGCTGCCAGCGTCTTCACCTGTACAGTCTCCATTTGGCCCTGTTAGCAGGTTGTGAGGATGGTTCTGTATCAAGAGAGGGGACGGTTGTCCCAGGACCTTTCCTGAGGTCCTTTTCTGTCCTGGTGCAACGTGGACGTATCAGTGTAGGGAATGAGTCAGGGTCTCAGCAAGAGACAAAAGCCACCATCCGGGAGGAGGGTCTGAGCATCAGGGAAGGGCAGACAAAGGAGCTGAGCTCCCACAAACAAAGTCACCCCAGAACCAGGTCGGGGAGGGCTTTGCTACAACCACTGACCACAGGCAGCCAGTATCATGGACCCTATGTTGTTGGTCACCCCTTGTGGCTGCCCTTGGCAGCTGGACCTGGCTGCCATTGCTGAGGACCCGATGGGATTCTTCCTGGGGCTGGTTTCTTTGTCCCTTAGCTCCCAGTTCTTAGCCCAGGGCCAGAGGACCTGATCGGTTGAGCCCAGATTATATGACCTATGACGTAGCCTCCCCTAGGAGAGCAATCACCAGCTTCCAGCTTCAAAAGAAGGTTGAAGACTCTGCCTGACCATCTTGCATGACTGATGACATCCAGGAATTGCCAACACACAGAAAGGGACTTTAAACGCCAGGTAAAAAAAGGAAGTGGCTGGAATGGACCCACCATTTGACCCAGCTACCCCACTCCTCAGCCTATACCCAAAGGACTTAAAATCAGCATACTACAGAGATGCAGCCACATCAATGTTCATAGCTGCTCAATTCACAATAGCCAGACTGTGGAACCAACCTAGATGTCCTTCAATTGATGAATGGATAAAGAAACTGGTATATATATATACAATGGAATATTACTCAGCTATAAAGAATAATAAAATTATGGCATTTGCAGGCAAATGGATGAAATTGGAGAATATCATGCTAAGTGAGATAAGCCAATCTCAAAAATCCAAAAGATGAATGATCTCACTGATGAGCGGATGATGACAGATAATGGGGGGGTGGGAGGGGGGCACGAATGGAGGAAGGAGGGATTATATAGAGGGTAAAGAGAGGTGGGAGGGGTGGGGGGGAAGGAAAAAATAACAGAATGAATCAAACATCATTACCCTATATTAATGTATGATTACGCAAATGGTATGCTGCTACTCCATGTACAAACAGAAACAACATGTATCCCATTTGTTTACAATAAAAATAAATTTAAAAAAAGAAGAAGAAGAAGCGACAAATACCCTTCATGTCATTTCTCTTGTTCAGCTCTCAGAGTAACTTGGTGCAGTAGCAATATGGTGAACAGCACTGCCTTCTGCTGAGAAAACAGAGGCTCTTTGTCATTAGGTGGCCTGCTCTGGGTCACTCAGGTCAATAGTTCTCACCAGGATCCCAACCCAGGCAGTCTGTGACATTGTCCAGAGCCACCAGACACAGAATTCTGGGTGGGGTTGGTGGGGACATTCAACGAGCTCTGGAGTTGTGCCATTGGCAGCCCCAATCTATCTCCCAGCCCAGGAACCTGGAAGGTTTTGTCCTCCCATCTGACATTAGAAGGTCAAAACTTCTTGAACTCCGCGCAGGAGGAAGTGTGTCTTGTTCCCATGAAGTCACTATTTTGTGGGCAGGGTCAGGAGCCTCCTGAGAGGCAGGACCCCGTCCACATCATTCTCCCATTGTCCCGGGAATCTTCTCATTGGGTGAGAAACAACCACAGAAGTTAGTGGCTGCCTACGGCGACCCCTGTACTGTGGCTCTGTGCCTGGGCTGCCGTAGGCAGGGCTTAGCCGGGTGAGTCTTCTGTTCTGTGCTGTGGAGGTTTCTCAGGGTGGGTCTGTCTGGAGGGTCCACTCCCAAGTCCGGTGCCTTCCTGGGCTGTGCACGGGGTCCCGGCTAAAGCTCACCTTACGGCCTCTCCATCATGGTGATCCCCACAAGCCCACGCAGACAGCACAGAGACCCCCACCTCCTGATGGGCAAGCTGTGGAAGGATTTGTAGTCATGTTTTAAAACTGCCACACCCATCCAAAGAGGTGTCATCTGCCACCTGGCCTGTCCCTCCATAAGCAGGGAGAAGAGGAAAGACTGGCAACAAGGGCTGCTTGGGCTGCAGACAGCTGAGAGAGCCCAGAGACACCAGGTCGTCACGCTGGACGTTGCTGCGGCTGACTGTCCCCCTTCTGTCCCATCCCAGTCCCCGACCTTTTGACTTTGAGTACAGCCACTCACCCTTCCAGAGGGCTCCTCCTGTCTCTGCTCCGGCCAGGCCTCCCAACCTGGGTCTCCTGCTGAATGAACTATCTTATTTAGGGGACAATGGAAACCTTTGTCCGTCTCCTTCCCGGGGTGGGCCACTGTCTGTAGGAGAATCCAGATTACCCTGTGGGCCGGGCTGGCGATTACCCCTGCGCATCCCGTGCGCCCAGCCCCTCCTGGAAGGCGCGGGGCGCAGCAGGGCCGCACAAAGGGAAGAATGTTATCGCGGGGAGCCAGGGCCGCCGGGCTTGGCTCGGTTGCAGAAAACACACTTCACTCATGCAGAACACGCCAAATTGAAAAGATCGCGGGTTAATCAAATCCTTTTCTCCTCTGTTTTTATCAAACTCAAGAGGGGCTGCCCTATTAATTAGAAACGCTTTTTCATGTAAAACACGGGTGCTTTGGAGATAAGGAGGGAAGACCCTTGATTCCGCCTGCACAATGATGTTTCAGTTATTTCATTACAAGACGCCACGTTCATTGCCGGCCCCGTGGACACGGCACACACCTCCCCTCGTTCCCGGGGCAAAAGTGCCTGTGATTCCAAGAGTTTTCCTATCGGTGAGAGACTTTATTTTACAGGAGCGGGACGCGCTGGGGATCCCAGGCGTCTACGTAGCACTAACAGAAACATTTAGGCTTGCGACCCGTGCTGTCCTGCACGGTAGCCACCAGCCTGTGGCTCGTTAAATTGAAGTTAATTAAAACAAAAATCCAGTTTCTTGGTCTCACCAGCCAGATTTCCAACACTCAATAGCAACTTTGTGGCTACTGGCTCCCGTACTAGACAGCAACGCTGTGGAACCTTTCCATCCTTCCAGAAAATTCTATGGGACAATGTTACCTCTTTTAACACACTTGAAAAATCTATTTGTCATTTGGGGGGAAAAAATCAAAAAGCCTTCATCCGATGCATTCTCTCTTTTGGAAAAAGAAAAAATACCAAAAATCTCGAATCCAAAAATCTAAAAATCTGAATTGTTTCAGAATCCAAGACTTTTGAGAGCGAACAAGTTACAAAATTTCAGTGGACATAGACTTTGTCTCATGCGTAAATTACCAAAAACGGGGTTCGATGTCAGCCTAGGTATTATACAGGGACTTCAGGGAGTTTCTCCTTGCGACCTAGGTTCCCCTCCCACGGGATTCCTCATTATGTATGTGAAGACACCCCAGGTCTGAAGTTCTCCCGGGGCCAGTCACTGTGGGTAGGAGAACGCGAGCTGCCTCGCTCTGCAGGAACCCTGCTGGGCACGCTCTGCCTGGCATCCATTCCCCTCCTTTTGGCTAAAGCTCCCTGATTTTCCTTCCGGGAGTCACCTGCTCCTTCTCTCTGACCACATGGCTCTGCTGGGGATGACCCACTGCCCAGCCCCGGGCGGGCCCAGGATGGCGGAAGCCCCACCAATCACACTACGCCTCTCCTGTGGCCCTGGCAACGGGTTCAATGATGGCGGCCCAATGGGAGGGACCCCTGGGATATCTGCTGGGAAGGGCAGTAGTCAGGAGGTGCTGGCCGCCATCATCACTTCCCCAGAGAGAGTGGCCTGTAAGCAACCCCACTGCGGAAGAAAGCAGAGCTGGGAGGGGGAGGGAGGAAAGGGTCCTGGTGATATGCAGACCTCGAGGGGTGGCCACCTTAAATGACAGATCCACCCTTGAGCTTCCCAACTCTTGTGCTGAGGCCAGTGTGGATGGGCTTTCTGTCACTTACGAACCAAAGATTCCAGATCACCCATGGTCCGAGGATGGCGATCCATTTGCAAAGGAAAAGGAGGCTGTTTTTCTCTTCAGATGCATTTTTATTCTCAAACCGCTATGAAGATCCACGTCAGGGGACAGGAGGTAGCAGTTCCAGATGGGTCTCCTGCTCCTTCCAGGCTGACCTGATCAGACTGAGGAGCCCCCTGAGCCCCCAGGACCAGGTTCACAGGCCGAGGCTGCACCTGTGATTCTCTTTGCTAAGAACTTGGATACAGTCAAAGCAGAGACTGATGGAGCACTGGACAGTGCACCCCCTGGGCTGCTGAAAACATTCTGCTCTCACCCTTCCTGAGACCCAGATCGTTTAAAACAAATCCACCTGTCACTTGAAGCTGGCTCAAGTAGGTGTCTATCCCTGCAGCCAAGTGTGCCTGGCTAAGGGACTCTTGGACGTCTGAAAAGATATTTTGTTAGGATCAACTAATTCTGTTCCTAGGACTTTAGTAATTGAAGTATGTATACAAGGATTTAGCTATGAGGACATTTAAAAATACTCTTCTGCCTCCTATTAAGATATTGGGAGACCCACACACAATTACAGAGGGACTATTCAACACACTCTCAGACACAATGTTAGGCGCTCCGTATTTGCTGAGTAAATGGATGAAATACAAAATTGCCTTAACATTATGTCAGAATAATATATTTATTAACATGGAATATAGTCATGAAATATTAAATGAGAAAAATGTTCAAAGAAATGATGTATTCTGTATGATCCCAAAATTTAATAAGAGAATCACCATATATTTGCATATGCACCAAAGAAGGTTTGCAAGAATAGAATTTTGTGGGGGTTTTTGTTTTCGTTGCGTTTGTTTGTTAACATTTTCTTCTCTTTGCTTGTTTGCTTAGTTTTCGTTTTGATTTTTGGTTGTGAACAGTGTTCTTATGATCAGAAAACGCCGGCTTCATCCTGCCTCATCTAAAATAGTCAAATGGTGATGTTTACACCAGAACAGTGTTAAGCCTTCCAGTGATCTGGGATCAAGCAAGAATCTTCACTTAGTCCGGACAATCAGGGTAGGAGCAACACCCTTAGGAAACAGCATCCGGCCTCCCTCCCGGCCCCTCCCCAGGAGACGCTGGGTTTCACCTTCCTGCTTCCCCAGTTCCTAGCTGTGTGATCTGGGGCAGATTGCGGCACCTGCTTAGGCCCCAGCTCCTCTGTCTGGAGATGAGGGTGATGAATGCTCAGTGAGTTGCCAGAGGCTCCAACGAGCTGCAGCAGACAGGGACCAACTCAGGGCCTGGTACAGAGCCAGGGCTCCCCAAGCAATATTACTAATACTAATAGGGCAAGAGTAGTGGGGTTGGGAGCAGGATTTCCACCCCATCAGCAAGTACACTTCTGACATACACCAAAGCAAGCTGAAAATAGGGACTTGAGCAGGCACACGGACACCGAGTTCCACTGTGGCACTCTTCACTGAATCCAAAAGGTGGAAGTGTCTGTCCACAGATGACAGGAAAACAAAATGTGTCTATCCAGGCCATGGAATATTATTTGACCATCAAAAAGGAATGGAGCACTGACATGCCACAGTGTGGATTGACCTTGAAAAGGCGATGCTGGGAGAAGCCAGTCACAAAAGTTGCTTAGTGTGTGAAGCCATTTACATGAAATGTAAGAAGACAGAAATCCAAAGAGACAGAAAGGAAATGGGCACACACCTGTGCTCCCAGTGACTCGGGGGGCTGAGGCAGGAGGATTGTAAGTTCAAGGCCAGCCTCAGCAACTCAGCGAGGCCCTGTCTCAAAATAAAAAATAGAAAGGACTGGGATTTGGCTCAGGGGTAAAGCCCCTTTGGGTTCAATCCCTAATATGTCCCCCTCCACCCCCAACCAAAAGGAAGTTCGGGGTTATCAGGGGTTGTGGGGAAGGAAGGATGGGAGGAACTGTTGCTTATTACAGTTTCTCCCTGGGGTAATTAACAGTGGTCGCGCAGGATTGTGACTGTACTCAATGCCACTGGATTGTATGCTTAATGCTGAAAGTGCCTCACTTTGTGTCACGAACATTGAACCATGGTAAATTCAGAATTGTGATCTCAGCTGAATGCTTGCCTCGAAAACTCACACCTTCCCTTTGAATTCAGCAACCTGCTTGGCGACCAAACCAATGCTAACTGCCAAATGCAATCGTCACACCGATCAGGTGCCGGGACCCTGTCCGTGAGGTAAAAATGCAGCCCCCTGTTCTGCCCTTAGGCGAAGTGTTTGGGTCCAGCTGCTGAGCTACTTGTTGGAAACGCAGAGGGGAATGAGCTCACGCTGACCCGGATGGAGTTTGTTTGTATCTGGATCATTTAAAGGGGGGGAAAATAACTGTGATCTCTGGAGGAAGTGGGAGGAGGATCTCCGGTAACCTGGAGGGAGGCCACTAACCTTGACCTGGGGTGTCGGGAGGGTTCCTGGGGAAGTTGCATTTATGCTAAATCCTAAAGAGTAAAGAAAATTGGCAGGGACACTGCCAGACACTGGGTCAGGTCAGGACCTTTTACTTCAACCTAAGCACTGAAGCAGGTGGCGATTCTCCCCATGTGCACTTGGGGACGTCTGCTTCCCTGGCGCCCCACGCAGGAGCTGCTCTCCATTTGCAGTGGTCGGAAGAGTGTTCCAGAAGGAGGAATCAGCAAGCAGGAAGGCTCAGAGGAAAAATGGGTGTGGATTCTCCTCGGACTTCCAGTTCTCGAGTGGCGGGATCGTTGAAGGCGTGAAGTTCCACAGGTAAGCAGGACCTTGGTCATTCGAAGAGTTTGGACTTGACCTTCAGGGCAATAGGATCCATTGAAAGGGCTTACGGTGGGAAATGACAATGCTATTCTACCGTATTTTTTGAAAGACCTTTCCCAATTAAAAAAGTGAGATATTATTAGCCTTAGTGGCTAGGGAAATTGTTTAAAAAACAAAAAAACAAAAAGCAAACCCCGCAGGCACGATTTTTAACTTGACAGTGTTTCACAGACACGCTGGAGTGGGGTTTTTTTCCTTAATTCATTATGCTGACACTAACCATCAAACCCCATTCCCTGGAGCTCAGCTGTGTTGTAGCTGAAAACTTGCTCAGTCTGTTTACTCCACACAGCACCCAATTTTCCAAATCTCTGCAAATTTGCCCTTAACAGTAAAATACTGGGTACAGAGCATCTTCCCACTCCACCCAAATTATCCCCCTTGGCGTATGCTAACAGCCTGATGCTATGATTGCTGTTGTGATGGAAGAGATTGCAGCCGGGTCTTTCCAAGACTTTCCAGAGGAGCCTGTGGGCATTTTCTGCTTTTACATTGTCCATATCGGGTCAGGGTTGCTGGGCAATTCATGTGCCCCCCTGTAACAGTCAGGAGAGGCTGGGTTATGCTGCAGTAACAAACATCTCCTGAAGCTTCACGTTTCCCACGCGGGTTCCATGTTGGTCACGGGTAGGCTGCAGCTCTGTTTCATGGGCTCTTCCAGCTGGGATGCAAGCCAGGGGAGAAGCCTCTGTCTGGGGCATCACAGGTCTGGTGGCAGAGGGAAAAGAGAACATGGTGAACCACACACTGGCTCCCGACCCTTCTGCTAAAAAGAAAGCTGAGCTCATTGTCATTGCCCCCAACTTGGGTCTCCAGTGGACTGCCTTTTAGCCCTTCTTGCTCATGATGAGGATGATGAAGAAAATAATTTCCCTAAGTCCCGTTCCTTGAGGACAACTTGCCCCTGGCTGTTGCGAGGGTGCCTTATTATCAGGGAGGTGGACCCTCCCACAGATTGAAAAGCTCCCCTCTTCTTGTCTCTGGATGGAGACCTGCCTACATGCGACAGCAGGTTGCTGGGGTGGGCCGGGATTCAAGGGCCTCAGCCCAGAGTGCACGCTCCCAACCGCTGTACCTTTGCTCCCTCTATTGTATGGATTCCTCTCTTGTCCTTGTTCTCAGAAGCCATCAGTCCCGTTATTTATGGCCTCTGTCACCTCTTCTCTTGTTCGCTAACTATCTCAAGCTTTTTTATGTCTTGCTTGGGCTATGGAAGCATCCTCTCTCATCTGGTTTCTCCTTTGCCTCATCTTAGACATGCTGCCTTATTTCTCTTTGGGAAGCCTGAGCTTGCTCATGCTCCTCTTCTCCTCAAGAACCTCCAGTGGCTCCCCATTGTCCACCGAGACACACTGTGGTTTGGCATTCAAGCCTCCAGGATCTGACCTGGCCTTGTGCTCCCACTGGCTTGGACTAATTGTTCCCAGCTCACTTTTCTCCTCCTTGCCTTCGTCCTTAGAGTTTCTCGCACTGCAAGGGTCTGAACGTGGTTTGTCCCCCAGAATTCACACGTAACGGTTTGTGAGGTGGGGGCTAAAGGGGAGACCACCCCAGCAGGGGTTAATGCTTATCTTTCTAGAATGGGTGAGCCCGTGGGAATGGACTAGTTCTGTGACAGTGAGCTGCTATAACTGAGCCTGGCACCTGCTCTCAGTCTTTCCCACACCCATGTCCCCCGCCCCCAGTCAACCACTCCCCACCTCCTTTCCTCCATGATGCACTGCAGCACGAAGCCCTCGCCAGAAGCCAAGCAGATGCCGGCACCCTGTGCTCGAACCCCCAGAACCGTCAGCTCGATAAACCTCTTTTCTTTATAAATTATCCCAGCCTGGATATTTTGTGATAGCCACAGAAATCAGACTTAGATACATGTTGTTGAGCATCTTATTCCATAAATGCAGACGGGTGTATACATGTTTAACCACCACCAAGGTCAAGGCGCTGGAGAACCTGTCCAACATCCTTGAGGCTCTCTCGGCCCCTGCCCATCGGCTCCCACCAACCTCATTAGAGGGCATCACCTTTTCATTCATTCTCCTGTCCTTACACTTCACACACAGAATTCAGGGTCTGCTCCTTTTGCTCAACACAATATCTGTCTTGTGCTTTTGATAACAGCATGAAGAATAAACTAATGTGTACAAATTTAGAAGAAAAATGGGTATTAGTAAAATGAGGTTTTTCAGTAAGAAATGACACGGAAGACCTGACCAGGCTCAGGACATTCAAGTCCTCCCCAGAGCAGGAGATGCAGAGCTAGGAGGAACCACGGGCTTGATCGGATCCCAGGGAAGACGGCCCGGCGGGAACTTTCCGAAGGCGGTAAAGGGTAGAACCTGAGTGGGGGTGGGTGGGGTCCGCAGGGTCTGTGGTTTTGTGTGAAGGTGTCCGTCTACACCTGCCCCACGGGCCAGAATGCGGAGTTTCCCTCCTGCGAGCCCCCAACTCACGAGGCCTCAGGGAGGAGGGGCGGGGAGTCTGCGACTGGGCTGATTGGGCTGAGCAGGAGCCGCGGCAGGCTGGGCAGGCTGGGCCAGGCAGGCCAGGGCTCTGGCTGGCTGTAGCCAGCTCAGCTGCAGGCTGCCAAGGCCACGTCACCCTCCTCTCACACTCCAGCTCTCTCTGAGATGTAAATGACAGTATCAGAGTAGAAATTACCGAGGAGGGACAAAGTTCAAGGACCGTGTTAGTTTTCTGGCTAATTTTGTGTCTGGAGGGTGATTACCCTTGGCCTTGCAGAAATTCATTGTGAGGCTCGGCTGCGGGTGTGACTGTATGGACGAACACTTGCCTGGTGGGCGTGAGGCCCTGGGTTCAATCCCCAGCATGGAGAGGAAGGAAGGAAGGGAGGGAGGGAGGAAGGAAGAAAGGAAGGAAGGAAGGAAGGAAGGAAGGAAGGAAGGAAGGAAGGAAGGAAGGAAGGAAGGAAGGAAGGAAGGAAGGAAAAATCGTATTTCCTTATGTAAAACCCTGTTTCTGCACATCTGCAAGCAGCAATGGAAGACGGCTGACCTGACCCCCTATGGGTAAGCTACATCTAACTCAGGGACTAGCCTGAGTTATGCATGCAGTAGGTGCCTACTAAGAACTTCCTGAGTTGAAGAAACATGGACAAGAGGAGAGGAGGAAACACACAGAGTGCGGCAGGAAGGCAGGGGGCAAGGAGAGGAAAGGGCGAGAGAGTCCTGGAGGGAGCCAGGGAGGGAGGGCTGGGCAGCCCGGCACAGGGGCAAGGGTCTCTCTGGCCCGGTGCTAGCAGCGCACAGCACAGTGCACAGCAGGCCACGGGCCCCGGGCCAGTGGCTGAGCCCCGGTCCGCTCCTCAGAGACACAGACCTTTCCTGGACCGGCGTCCCATTGGCTACCTGTGCGGGGCTTGCTGAGTGGAGAAGCTGCCCTGATCCAGGAGAGCCAGGACACCTGGGGCAGGCCGTCCCCCTTTGAGCTTTGCTTCCTGATCTGTAAAGTGGACACCCAGGGGGCCGTTCCCTCAGCTCCCCTCAACTCCGCAGCTTACGCTGGACCCACTTCCCCGGACGCCTGCCGACCCGCCTGGAGGATCCCCCTGTGCTGTTCCCCTCCGGAGACTCCGGCGCGTCTCTGGGCTCCTTAGGTGCACCCTGATGCCTGGCTGGACCAGGCAGCCTCTTGGCGCGGATGAGGCAACTACGCTGCTTCTGCCCCAGATTTCCCGCTTATTCTTACGTGATCATCATCAAATATTGGGCAACTCCTGGAAATGCGGTGGAGAACCTGGGCACCCAGTCCGCCGCCTTCCAGCCCAGGTACCCCCTGACTTGGCTTCACTTCCTGGTTGGCTGGAGCGGATCCTCAAGTAGCCTTGTCAACAGTTCACGTGAGTATCACATTGGCGGAGCCTCTAATTATCTGAGCCTGGCTCTTCCCTCCTTTGCAACACGGGCAGTGTCTGGGCTGAGTGTCCAATGACCGAGTTGCTGCTTTGGCTTCCGTGATTCTGAGGCTGTAATATTTGGAGCTGGAGAAAAATTTGATTCTGTTTTGCTCAGGTGATCCCTGGGCCTCACAGGGGGATTGTTCTAGGTTTCTTCCTTGCATCTTCTCCAGGGCAAGGCAGCGTGGAGAGAGGTGCCCAGCCTGCTCCCAGCTGGTCCGGCCACCCCGGCCCGGGTGCCAGACATGCAAGGAGGGAAGCTTTCGAATAGCCTCAGCCCTGCTGCCAGCTGCTGCAAACCCACCAGTGACCCTGAGCAAGGACACCAGCTGCCCCCAGGACACCCATGGATTCACGAGAGGATCATAAACTGACGTGGCTTGTTAGAAAAGGTGGCTGGAACCACGTGTGTGTCTCCTCGTTGACTTTCCCTGAAAGGCGACAAGTCCTTTTTCCTGGGTATGTGGGTCGGTTTCCTGGCCCAGGATGCTTCCTGAAGTTTCTGGCCTCGCTCGTTATTTTGTTCTACTCCTTTTTTTTTCTTTCCTGGTGAGCATCCACTTTCCTAACGCCAGTGGTCTCCCTCGGAAGCGATCTTTCTGCTCACAAACTGTTACCATTTTCTCCTTCTCTTTATTCCCTACCAGTTTCTCAAGTTTGCCTTCCAGTGACTGGTTTTGAATTTGTTCTGGGACAAAGGGCTGAACCCAGGCCTTGTGCATCCTGGGCAAGAGCGCCACCACTGGGCTATATTCCTGGCCCCTTTTAGACCTTTATTTTGAGGCCTGGCCTCACTAAGGTGCTTGGGCTGACTTTGAACTTGCCAGTCTCCTGCGTCAGCCTCCCGAACAGCGTGAATTACAGGAGTGTGCCTCCGTGCCTCGCTGGTTTTGATTTTCTACAAAGTCAGTTTTGCACTTTGATATCTGTTGTTGGGATGTCCATTGTCCTTTTGTTTTTAAATCTCTTGTCTATACTGCCCTTAGAAATTTCTTCCCCTTTTTTTTATTTTTTGGATTGAAATCGTTCTTATTTAAACCTTCTATTTTGTACATGAAGTAACTTGTAGTTTTTTTTTCTTCTGAGCCTACAGTACCTTTCGGAGGTAGGTTCTTCCTTCCTGCGTTCTGTAGTTACTTTTCGGAACCCTCGGTTGACGCACTCTTGTTCGTTCATCTTTGCTCAGGCTGGTCGGATCCTGTGCGTGATGCCTGGGGTACTTCTTGTCGCCCACTGAATGACTGACTGATGGAACGGCCCCACCTGATCCCACCGCCACTTTAGAATCTAAACCCGGGGAGGGCAGGCCAGCTTGTTTGTAGAGCAACTAGAGTTAGTGTCCAGCAGACGCCTTGGGTCGCCCAGTGCGGGGCTGAGCGGGGATCTTCTCTATTCTACTGTCCAACATCTAAAACGGCCACCCATCAGGTGCCTGTGTCAGCCTCTTCCCTGGCCCGTGGCCCTTCCCAGAGACGTTCCTCTCAGGATACAAGTATCTTTGACTTTCTTCCCTCTATTCCACCCTCCTCCCCAGTGTCCCCTGGAAACTCCAGTCTCTAAATGGCAGAGGTGCAGGCCAGCAAGAAGGAAGGTACTTCATCTACAAAGTCACACCCCTCCGCTGTGGAGACAACCCCCCAACACTCACCCGGTCCTGGGCCTCAGAGTCTGGGTTCGCGAGTGGGAAAGGGGCTGAGTGTTTCCCCGTCTCCTTTGGGTCTGGAGGGCTGCCCTGTTTTGGAAGATGAAACTTGAATAGGCTTCTGACTGTTTATCACAACCCGCTCCATCTGCCTTGTATTTATGGAAATTCCTCCCAGATTCTGGCAATGGGCGCCTGCCAGTCTCAGTGTCAGCCGAGTTTTTGATTCTTCCGACTTCCTAGGTGTATCCGTGGGAAGCTGGGCAGATGCATCCTAGAGACCGCTACTCTGACATCAGTTTTAGTCAGCCACACCCAGCCTCTTCCTTCCAGAGCTGCCTTTCACTCATTCACTCATTCAATCAACAAACATTTGTGGAGCCAGGTGTGACCATGCATCAGGAACAAGAAGGTGAATGGAACTTTGTTGGCCTTGAGGTTACCTTTGGAGAAAGTAGATTCATCCTTATCAGATGAGTACAAGAATGGTATGAAACGCTGAGACCTCTCTAAACCAGAGAGGTTAGGTGACCTGTGTAAGGTGGCACAGCGTATTGGAGCAAGGTTCTCCACTGTGCTTCCTGGCCTCCTCCTTCCCTTGGCCCTTTCTTCCCCAGCTCTTCTCTTGCCAGGTGATCCATGACCACTGCGCCCTTCCTCAAAGATATTTATTTTCAGGACCCAGGGCTGTCTCCATTCTCACCCAGCCCAGTCATTCTCATGGAGCCCCTGTCCAGGCTATGGACACCTTGTCCACACACTAGAGGTAGTGTCTAGAGGACTCTGCTGTGCATCTCCCAATTCAGTGGTCAAATGGCTGAACCTATTTGCTTTTCTCCTTTGACCAGGGAGTCCTTAGAGCACCTTGAGACCTTGAGATCCAGAGAATCTGACTCAAAGTCCTAATCTGCCCCCTCTTTGCTGTGTGTCCTTGGCCAAGTTGCTCACTATTTCTGAACCTCATGCCTTGTCCCTTGTGCAAATCAATTTGGAGAACTCTGACTCCTCTGCCTTTTTGTGGGAAATTCAAGCAATCCTTAAGGTGTTAAAGGCTCTGACAACTCCTACATGCAATAAACCTGGGAATTTTGTTGATCCCCCTATTTCCTATGCTTTAACCAAGGAACCTTTTGGAGAAAGCAGATTCATCCTTATAATATTAGGAATTTCCCTTTTCTCATGGAGCATGTTTTACCAACCCACCAATTTTGTGTCCTTGAGGACATTCTCCAGGAGCTCCTGGTGCACACCATTCCTGAATCCTATCCTGTAGCTCCCACCTTGGAAAAATATACCACCAATCAAGTCAGCTTCCCAAATATCTGATGGGGCAAGATTCACATTGGCTATGTCCTTATGGGACACTAATACCAAAAGCTCTGCCATTGTTTTGTACAAGATTAGGTGCTGATGGGGAAGCAAAGCATAGGGACTTCTTTTATAACAACCAAACAGTCTTCAATGTGTATTTTCTTAAATCCTTGGTTTATTGCAGAAGCTACAATGCAAAAATCAATTTTCTTAAAAGACAAGATGAGAGAGTTCATGCGTACTCACCAAAGGTTATTTTGAAGAAGGAGACACTTGCAACTAACCTGAAACCTCATTCCCGTTACGGGTTCCTTAAAAAACATCGCGGGCTTTCAGGTTCCCTAAAGACCATCTGCTTCCCTTGTCCAGCAAGAAAGATGACGTGGAAACTACATATTTATTCTTTGCAATCAATGCTAGGGTCAGAGGTGACCTGAGAATGCCAGAATTCCTCCAGCCCCTTCTGTTCCCCCACCCTCCCTCCCCGTGGTGCCCACGGCATCTCTGCTCCAGCAAGCCCTTGCCAAGCACGACCCTCGCCTCCTTCCTGCCTATCCCTCTGCCTTTGCCACTGCGTCCTCCTTGCTGTGAACACTGTCTCCTCTCCTGCAAGAACAACAACATCAACATCAACACACGCCCCTCCCTGACCTGCTAGGAGTCTCACCTGATGTCACTATTGCCTGATTTAATTCTTCCAGCTACACTTTGAGGAGGAAATTCTTATGCACAATTGACAGATGAGGAAACCGAGGTTCCCAGAGCAATGTGCCCACTAATGGTTCTGTGTCCTTCCTGCCTCCAGCTGGTTTTTGTTGTTGTTGTTGTTGTTGTTTTTAACCAGGTGAAGTTTACATATTTCTTCATCACCCCGGCAGACACCCCTTCCTCCCTGCCCCAGCCTCTAGCCATGTCCACTCTGCCCTCCTGGTTGGTTTTGCCTGCCCAGAATCCAACTCCCTTTCTGGAACAATGCCTCACATTCCTCTGGGGAGTCACCGTCTTCTCACAGAAAACAGTCAAGGCTGGTCTTCCTGGAGGGCAGGGGCTGGTCCCGCTCGCCTCTCCACTTCTGGCTGGGGTTCTCTGGGCTCCAGGAGACCCCTGCTACTCAGAAGCCCTGGTCTGCAGTTTGTACATCTTTGATGAATAAAAAATGGGAATGTGAATTAATTATTACTTAACACATTCAGTTCGGTTGACAAAAATCTTTCAAAACACAAGGCCCCCAAAGCTGGAGCCAGCTGACATGCCCATCAACGGGTGACTGGCTTCACAGAGGATGAGGGTTCCACAGAGAGGCCAGTCAGGGAGGGACAGCAAGGGGCAGTGACCTGGGAAGATGGCCTGGACGCTGCATCAGAAGTGGAAGAAAATTACAGAGGAGGCCAGTGGCACAAAAGCACTCCTGTGGAAGAAAAGAAATAGGTGCATGCGTGCATATAAACATGACGGATTCTGGAGAACGTTCTAGAAACACGCCTACATTTTAACAAAACTGATCTCTGGGAAAGATAGAATTACAGAGAGCTTTCTCTCATTGCTGGGAACTTATTTAAATTACAAAAAGACAGAATTAATGTGAAAACTTTTAAGTCTCACACAACTGTACGGCATCTGCAGAAACACCCCGGTACCCATGCATGGTACAGCAGGAGAGCCCCAGTGTGGAGTGCCGTCTTCCACAGTCAGTTCTTCACAAAACACAAACATAGCGCAAGCGGAAGTACTTTTGGAAAATAAAAACCGGACCGTAGACTCAGGAAACTTTCCCTGTCTACTGCATGCCTTGTGGTGGGCATCTTGCCACGTCAGTTCGTGGGGTCCGCTCCCTTCTTTTTCACTACTTCTCGATATCCTGCCACCTGTGTGCTCCGAGTGCATTTGCCAACTTTGTCACGCCGAGGCTCAGCCCTCAGGTGGTTTCCAGTTTTTTGCTATTATAAACCACAGTGCAATGTACCAGGTGAGTTGAACTCCCCAGCTCATGAGGTGAACAGCTTCGCTCTGCCACACATTCCTGCTTTGATGTATTCATCTCAGGGCCAATTGATCATGCACTGAAACTCCAATACTAAGAGCCAAATAACCTTTTCTCTGCATAAGTTAATTATCTCAGGTATATCATTATAGTAACACAAAGCACAAAAGGTAAATTCTCAGAAGTAGAATCACTGGGCTGTGTGGATGGATCTTGCCAAACTGTCTTCCAAAAACATTGGTTGATTTATCCCCATCTTCTGTGTGACTGGGATTGCCTTTCCCCCACATCCTCACCAACAACAGATGTTCTCCCACTTTTTAATTTAATAAAGATTAAGTTTATTGTGGTTTCCATCTGCCTATTTTTTCCTTTGTGGTGCTGGGGATGGAACCCAGGGCCTCGACCACGCTAGGCAAGCGCTGTACCACCAAGTGCAAGCCCAGTCCCAGACACCTTTGGTTACCAGTGCACTCGAATTCCTTCCCTGCTTAGTGCCCTTGATGTTGTTGTTGTTGTTTTTCCTTTTCTTTTGTGAACATTTATATCCTTTGCCTAGTTTTTGTTTAAGGGCAAGTTTTCTGTTCCCCTAAGGCGCTCCCTTTATCCTTCCATCATTGGATGTTCTGATCACTAGTAGCTAGCTCAGATCTGCCATCCCTTACCTGAAGGCTTTGGGAAGGCATGTTCTAGGATTCTGATCTGCTTCCCTCTTGGAAAGATATCAGGGCTGTGGGCCTTATCTAACCCTCCCAGTGAGGTCTGGGACACCCTGGAATCAAACACGTCAATTTCTGCAGTCCAAGGAATAAACATTCCCACAAAGCAGAATGAAAAAGAAATAGAGTTAGCTGTTCATATCAGGTTTTGCCACCAAATGTGTCACCCATAAAAACCAGTCTCGGGGTGTTGGAGACTGTAGACTTTGGGCAGATGGATTGTGGATCTGCATCACTTTTTGTTTGCAGGGAGGGGAAAAAAAAAAAAAAAAAAAACAAGGCCCAATGAAGGTAACTTTAAAATTAAAGTCACATCTGTGCGGGGAAGTTAAGGGAATGCCACAAGCTCAGGATCCCTTCCCCCAGCTGCAGACTTCAGAGCACTCAGGCAGGTGGGACGGGTGGGATGTCTGGGCTCACCTGGGCTCTTGGCAACAGGTGTGCACACCTCGTCTTCAGCTCACTGGCTCAGCCCTCTCCGCAGCTGAAGCTCCATTTCCATTTCCAGCTCAGCACCTCTGATCCTGCCAGCCCTGCCATTCCCGATGGGGTCCAGCAAGGACCAGCTTCCCACCCGACCCTTCGCACTTGACCACTGCCTGCAGTTTCCTTTGCTGCACGCCAGAATCCAGACATGAATTTGGCCCCATGGAGCATCCTGGTATGATGTCCTCCTGCCTCCCCGTGTCCACAGACGGAAGTCGGTGGTTCCCACAAGGAGGCCCCCGCGCTAATCCTTCCCCCAATATATAAAAACCAGGTACTTCCAGGAACTGTAAATATGAATCTACTTTAGGCTTTTACAGCGACTGTAGAATTGAATAATCATAAAAGACACTTCTTACATGCAGATTTATGCCTTCCCTGCGTCCCCACCCCCAGTTCCCTACCAATAAAAAACACATATTTTACCAAAATATATGTCCCATCCGTGATCCTGGAACACCTCACTAAGTGACTATATTTATTGGGAAATGATTCCCATTAATTTCAGGCATCATCCTAATATTATATTTATGACAGACCATGTTTGTGCTGGCAAGGGCCCCCGCCTGGCTGCAGGCTTACATTCTCCATTCCTGCAAATACATCTGTAAACATTGCCTGGAGGGATAGAATCGTAAAAACAAAATAGGTTATCTTTGGAAAATCTGTTAATCCTCATCAAATAAGACAATGGCCCGCCTGGGTTAAGAAGCCAAGCGGCTTCAACTGAGGTCTAGGCCGATCCTAATGCCACCCCTCCCCCATTCCAAGTTATGCTGCAACTTTTCGTGCTCAGGAGACCCTCATGCTGGATACAGCGTGGCCTGAAAGCCTATGGAGTGGACAGTTGCTCACCCTGTGGAAGGAGAGAGAAGACCCAGGAGGGGAGGGGATGCTTGTTCAGGGAACCCGGGCGGTGAGATGTGAGCAGAGACCCAGATGGAGGGAAAAAAAGATGTCTGACTCAAGGAACAAGATGACTTTGGACAGGTCAGAGGCTTGTCAGGGACAGTCCCTGATTCCAGGAGGGAAAGGCTCAGGGCTTTTGAAATTACAGGGATCTGAGATGTACTTTTCAACGGTGCCATGCGGAGGGATGCAGGGCACCCCTACCACCCAGCACAGTCTTGAGTGGGGGATTCTCCAGGGAGGAGGGACACAGGGCTTTGCTGTGGCTTCTGTCCCTGAGGGAGCTATTACACCTGCCCTTCCTTCATCCCTGCATCTGGGGACAGTGCTGTCCACCCCTCCCCCAACTCAGTCCAAGGGCCCGGGTGCTCCCTAGCACTTGGCTCCAAGCATGGACTTGGCAAGGGCAGCCCTGGCCGATTGGCCATCTCTCGAAAAATCTCAATCTAAAGAGAGCACATCCGCTCCGGCCTCAAATTTCCAGGTGAAATCCTGGAGTGGCTTTCTGTAGCCTCGCCTTGAGTCCTAACCTTGATCCCGGACCTTCTCTGGTCCAATCTCTGGAACCAGGACGACGGGCTGCTCTGATTCGCCAGCCTTGGGTCACGTGCCAATCCCAGAACCAATCCCTGTAACCAGAAGGAGGGCGAGCTCTGATTGGCAAGATCGGACACCAAGGGGTGTGTCTAGGGCGGACAAAATGCTCTGATTGACCAGGCCCGAGTCACATGGGCATCAGGAGCCCATCACGTGCAGAGTGGGTGCAGTGCTTATGTCCTTGGCAGGACCAAAGGACCCACTGCAGGTGAAGCAGCCGGGTTGGACGGTGGGCAGCACAGATGGTGACTTGGTCATTGTGTTCATTAGTATTATGGTCTGCGTTTTTGGCATCAGGAACTTTTCTCTCTCTCTGGTCTGTTTTTATCTATGGATTTTGTTCTCTGGAAGACCTTCCCCATCGTGTCAAAAGGGGTGCCGGGCACTTAAGCTCCACCTAGTGATTCATTTGGTCCTTCAAACAACCTGAGGAACTGAGCCCTTTCGTTACTTTCATGTCACAGACAGGAACATGGAGACAGACAGGTCACTCAGGCTGCAGACTCCCTGATCGTGGCTACTGTGCATGGTTGGGCACACCTCTCGTGTGCTCCGGGTGAGGACGTGGAGAGGAACAGACCCTTGGTGTAATGGTTTGCTTGGGCTGCCGTAACAGTGCTCCTCCAACTTGGCGGCTTACAGCACGAAACTCATTCCTGAGGACCTCATTCACCCTCAGTGGCGTCCCTAAATACCCTGAGTGTTCCGTTCACTTCGGGCTCTGGTGTAGGCATCTGAGGTGATCCGTGCAACACAGCTGGTCTCCAGGAGTCAGGGGTCTGGGCTGGCAGCGGGTAAAGCAGGCAGGCTGGCCCAGGAGTGGGACGGAGCTGTGACTGTGGTAAGTGCCCTGTGCTGGTGACTGCCACCACCTGCTTCTATTTGCAGAGAAACTCACTCCCTTCAGGAGAGAAGCTCTGGCCTCACAGGCCTTCAGAAATGTCAGGGGTATTTTTAGCCCGGGGAGTCGGTGCGTCCTGCGGCAGATCAGAGAAACTAGACTGCTCTTGGGAGAGGAAATGAAAAGCCACGAAAAAGCTGCACATCAGTAGAGGGGCTGGGCCCCAGGGAGGCCTGGGGGCTTCAGGAGAGAGCAGGCAGGCTGCTGGACAGCTGGAACTGTAGAAGGGGTCACACGTGGAGGCTCAGGGCCTAGAACCTTCCCTAGTTCACTCCTGGAAGTGTCTGAAGGTCTTCCGGAAAGTGCCACCTTAGCAGGTGTCCACGGGGAACAGCACATGCCGTGAGATGGCCAAGTGAACAGACCACACAGCAACAGGTCTGTAAGTCATTCGACAAACCTATGGGCTGCTGCCTCGGAGCCCCCATACCATCAGTGCCTGAATGGTTCAGATATGAGGTGCCCAGCAGACTCCTGTGTGAGTGACCGGGTTATGAGCGCCTTAACTTAATCAGCGCGTTAGCCTCCTGATGGGGATTAACTGGGTGGAAACTGCAGGCAGGTGGGGTGTGGCTGGAGGAGGCGGGTCATTGGGGTGTGACTTTGGGGTGTATATTCTGTCCTTGGTGAGAGAAGTCTCTCTGTGCTTCCTGGCACCATGTCCTGAGCCGCTTCCTCTGCCACACGCTTCCACCATGATGTCCAGTTTCACCTTGGGCCCCAGGGAATGGAGTCAGCCATCTGTGGACTGAGACCTCTGAAACCATGAGCCCCAAATAAACTTTTCCATCTTGAAAAGTGTTCTCGTCAGGCCGTTGGGTCACAGCAGTGAAAAAGCTGACGAAAACAATGCTCAAAGCATTCTGTTGAACGAAGAGCACAGCCATTCCCTGGGTGAGTGTTCACGGTGATTTGGAACCACCGAGCTCTGTGCTCCCTCTGAACCTCCAGAACTGTGAGCAAAACCAGCCTCTTTTCTTTATAAAGCTACCCAGCCTCTGGTAGTTCATTATAGCAATGGAAAACTGTTACAGCCAGACACCACAGAAGACACCCTAAGCTCTGAAGACCCCGAGACACCCCTCCTCACCCCTGCAACTCAGCTCTGTGTCCCTCCAGAGGCTTTTGCAACAGTTTACTCTGTCCTGTGTCCCTAAGACAAGCCACTCAGCCACCACCCTTCTTAGTATTTTTCCGTGTGCACAAATCATATGCACGATTATCACTTATTTTATACTTTTCTTCAAATGGACTCAGGTTTTTTTTTTTTTTTTTTTTTTTTAAAAACTGTAAATATATGTATTGGAGAAGGAAACTTTATGTTGCTACTATAAATGAAACACCAGTTTTTCTTTGCAGAAATAGAATGTAACCTAAAAATAAATATATAAATATTAAATTTTTTAAAAAATTCACTGTTCAACTCGGCACAGTCTTTATTGTTATCTCCCCCACTGATTTTTTTTTTTTATTCCTCATAAAGGGAAAAAAAAAATCACAGGAAAAAAAAATCACAGTGGAGAAATGTGGCAGCTGTCACCCCATCCAGGGGGTCAGGTTTATGACACCAGAAAGGGGGCAACCTGACGTCGGGTGCCTCCTGGTTTGATGCAGCAGGACACAGCCTCACAACTGCCCCATCCTGCCCCAGCGCATGGTCCACGTCTCATCCCAGGACCCATCAGGACACCCCAAAGTGACGGACGCCCTCCGAAGTGGACTCACAAAACGTCAAGGTCGAGAAAGACAAAAGAAAGGCTGCACACCATTCCCGATGAAAGGAGACGCGGAGACGCGTTGTCGTCAGTTTCATCGTGTCAACTTAGGGTGGCTCCTGGGCTGGAAAAAGTCCCTGCTATATAAAGTGCGGCCCGAGGACACCTGGGCACATCTGAAGATGGACCTGTAAAATCCAGACTGTGGAACTAGGGCTTCCTGAACGTGCCCGTGATGCAGCGTGTGTGCACAACAGTGACCTCGTGCTCTGGGGATGCACGCAGGACCGTGGGGGACGGCAGGAAGCCACAGTGGTGCAGGGCCTGGGAGGACGGCAGGGAGAGAGGAGAGAGGGCACAAAGCCGGCATTTGGCAGAGCTGGAGAAGCTCAGAGAGTGTGTTTCACTTATTCTTCCTGCCACTCTATTGTTCTTTTTCCATGATAGAATGTTCTGGAAAATGCCCGCGCAGGGAGAGTGAAGGCAACTGCCATGTCGGCAGAGGGGAAGGGGACATTGGGATGTGGCGTGCGCCTGGTCAGCGCCATCTCTGATTCTCTGCCTCTTCTTGTCCTCCCTCCCCGCTGGGCAGCTGCGGGTCACTGCCCCCTCACGTCCCTCCGAGGGACTGGTGACCCTCATCAGCATACAAAAGCCTCTGAAAAGTCCCGCAGCATAAAAATATGAGGAGTGTGTCCGCTGGGCTGAGGGGCTGCCCTCTGTCAGCCCCTGCCTCGTCCCTGGGGATGTACCATCATGCCCATTTCACAGATGGGTCTCCGGGGCTCCGAGGCGCAGGTCCCTTATCTCGTGCTTCCCGGGCTGGCAGAGCAGGCTTGGGAATGTCCTTCCTTAAATGCCCGTCACACCCACTGTTGGTGCCCCAGTGCAGCAGCTGGCGACCCAGTGGCTGAGAGGAGGGACTCTGTCACTCAGATCCCACTGCCAGTCTGGGCTCTGCCGCCTGCTCTCTGTCCATCAGGAACAGGTTGCGCTGCGTCGGTGGACACAAGTCACCCAGAGCAGCGTCTGCAGGGCCTGGGAGGGACGGAGACCCAGAGCCGGCGAGTCACGGGTCAGGCGCGCCTAGAAAGTGGCGGGTGCAGGATTGGAGGTAGCTGGACCCTGTCCTTGTCATCTTGGGCTCGCCTCCTGATCCTGGTCCCACCCGTCCCCCTATCTTAAGCCTCTTCCTGCTCCCGCTGGCCTAGCCCAGGCCGCAGCTGGGTCCATGGGGAAGGCGCCATTGCCTGGCCTGGGGCGGCGCCTGTCCATGCCCCGGGACGGGGCTCTTCCAGGCCCTGTGCATGTCCAGCTCACGTCCCAGCTGGGGACGGTGGATGGTCCCACTGCCACCAGGCCACCTGGCTGCTGCTGTGTGGGCCCGACCAGGGCATTCCTCAGACTCACCCGCCCGCCTCCTTCAAAACTGGGCCACACTGGGCCCTGGCGCGAGGGAGCGGAGCATCGATGACGTGCACAGAGGGTGGGAACCCGCGTCTGCCTAACTGGTGTCTCACACAGTCGGACGCGTCTGACTGACTGATGCATATGTATGAGGACCGGTGCGTTTCCATTCAAACCAACGTAAATTACCTCTGACCGATATATTTTCCTGGAAATCAATGCATTTTAACATGAGATAATATTTATGAAATTGAATTTTTTATTGAAGCTAATGCAATTCTATTCTATTTTATGCATTTTTATTAAACTAATGCATTTTAAATTAATCCATTGTATATTAAGTACAACAGACATTGGTACTTACAGTAAAATAATATATGCCCGCTGAAATCAATACAGTTTCAAAACCCAGCATTTTCCATTTAACTGAAGGATGTCAAGAATACACAGCTGTGACTTGGGGGCATGTAAATGTGAAGTCCTGTCTCTCTCTCTCTCTCTCTCTCTCTCTCTCTCTTTTTCCCAAAATCATTATCACGTAAAAGACATGGTGCCTCAGGATATGGCCAGAAGCCTGGCGGACTCCCACAGCCTGCTCGGTCAGACGTGGGAGTCGCCCGACCTTCTGACCCAGCGGACAGGTACTCTTCATAAGATGTGACCCGTCCCTTATCACTACTAATAAAGCACCAAAGTTTGCAAATTGCTTCCTTTGAAAAAAATAAAAGCTAATATTTAGCATCGGTCAGGTTCTTGGCAGAACGAACGACACGCCTCTGTTGGCGTTCAGAGAAGACCTTAATAAAGAGACTGTTTATTAGGGCGAGGGCAGGTGTCGACAAGGAAGTGGCCCCTGGGGGCCCAGAGGGAGCCGCCAGCAGAGAAGCTGTGCAGCCTGGCAGCCCCTGGGGAGGGAGTCGCGGATAAACACCCCACCTCTGTCTCTTCCCCCTCTCTGATCTCTCCATGCCTTCCGAGGGCCAAACCCACCAGAAGCCAGAGGACAGGGGGGACCAACCACTGCGGCAGCCCTGGGGCCACACAGCGTGAGCTGGAGAGAGGAAGGGCAGAGCGAACCTGGTGGTGATGGCAGCAATCAGCACACCCCCTGTTACATGCCAAGGGCCCTCTCGGTTAATGCTCACGGCACTCACGAGGAAGACACTGTTCCCCTTTCCAGAAAGGGGAAACTGAGGCTCAGAGAGATTAAGTAGGAGAGCTAAGGTTTGGACAGAGATCCTTCTCACTTTACTGAGCAAGGGGACTTCTGGAAAAGAGCCTGCTCTTCAGTAAAAGAGAAGTTTCTCTTTAGCCTCATTTTACACCCCTTTCCTTGCTGCATAGGACTCTAATGTGAAGATTTGATGTCTGGGGTTGTGGCAGCCATCTTGTGACCATGAGGGAAGATTTCACTAAAACACTGAGTGTGGCAGAGCAGAAAGAGCAAGAGAGTCTGCAACCTTGTTGACAGTCTTGAGTCTCTTACCCAAGCCCAGAAACTCCTACATGCAGGCTTCCTGCTAACTAACAATACACACATCCTTGTCTTTGAAGCCAAGGTGGGTGCAGTTCACTGTAATTTGCAGCTGGAAGCATTCCTGATACACCATTACACATACATGGCTTGAATTTTCATAAGAAAAATTATGAACACAAAGTCAAACAGAGTAACTATTTAACCACACCCTTCTTCCCCCTTCAAATTGGTGATGGGATTTTTTTCCTTTCAGATAAAAAACCAGAGGCACGTGACTTTTTAGGGTCGAACTTGCAACCTGTTGTGTCGCATGTCCACGGGGGTTTCTTTCACTGGGCGCAGATGGACAGGCATGTGTGCACCTTGCCGTCCCATCACTGAAGGCCCCACATGCACCCCTCGCAGACTCGATGTGGCTGCTGTTGCATTTCCTGTGACGATTCTTTAGAACTGGGTCCCAATACCCCACCAGCTCGGGGCTGCTCTGGGTCATTCCCCGACCTTTCCCCAGAGCTCTCCACGGATGCCAGCATCTTCCTTCCAGAGAGGAGACCTTTGCTCTAAGCTTCCATCTTGGTCCTGCCTCTGGACATGGATTCTGGCACCTGGAGCCTTTGGGAAATTTGTTCCCCCCTCTGCAGTTTTCCGTGGTGAGATTCCCTAGCCTTCCCGCTCACTCGCCCGTTAGTGTAGCTCTGATGAGTCTCAGTTTCCTCATTGGGAAAATAGGAGCTGGGTGAAGACCCACCTCGTGGGATTGCTGGTGCTGGAGTTGGGGAGGCTGGGATGGAGGACAGCCCTCTCTTTGGGAGTCCATGGAAGTTCTTGACGTCCACGTGCAGGACAGCTGGCTTTAGTGGGGGATGGGAAAATTTAGATCTTTTTAATGTCTCCTCTTGGATGAGTGACTGGGTTATGAATTCATTCCTAACCTTGATGGTCCAAAGGGTGTCGATGGGAACCAAAGGCATGGACATTAAAGCCAGGGAGACCTGGTTCTAATCCGGGCTCCACTTCCCAGCTGTGTGACCTTGGGCAAATCATTTGCCTCTCTGAGCAGCCTGTCTCCTTTGGAAAATGCAACCAGCAAGGGATGCCTCATAGGCTGGTTTAAAGATTAAATGAGATTATACACAGAAAGCCTCAAACACAGGGCTCTCAAGAGCATCTGCTGTCTCTCTTTATAGCCGTCATTTTTTTTTTTCTTGTCATGCCCAGAAATAAGTAGGGAAAGATGAATCCAGAGTCCTCTGGTCTACGTGCTGTTTGGTCTCTGGAGACAGATGGAGAGAGGAAGAAAGTGCGTGGAGGTTATTGGTTGAGTGGGAAAAATTCTCTTCTTCAATAAAAGTGATCTCAAAGTTACAGAAAAGTTAGAGGGGCTCGGCTATGAATATTTTCATACTGTTTCTAGGTTCCCAGCTCTTGGTGGGCTGAGACCTACTGAACTTCACACCCCTCTGCAGTGCTGAGCATGAGGGGGCGCCCATTAAATGCTTGTTGCTTCAAATGGATCCCTGAGTTGGTCAGTCCAAGCTGCCACCGCAAAATACGCAGTCAGGGGCCTCGGCCAACAGGAATTCATTTTCTGTCAGTTCTGGAGGTGGGAGGTCTGAGATCAGAGTGTCAATGTGATGTGTCGCCATCCTCTTGCTGTGTCTGCACGTGGGAGAGAAAGACAGAAAGCAACCAGGTCTGATTTCTCTTCTTAGAAGGGCACTAATCCCACCAGACCGTCCTACTCTCATGACCCCATCTCCAAATGCCATCACATCTGGGATTAGGGATTCAACATAGGAATTTGGGAGGGATACGCTTAATCCATGTCAACACCCGAAAATTTTGTGCTTCAGGTACAAAGTAGGCTGAATTCGAGTTGAGAAATGTGCATGAGCATGCTTGGATAGATAGGAGGACTGGGAGAGCAAGGGAGTCTGGGCAGGGCAACCCAGGGACACTGAGGTCCACTTGGCTCTGGCTGGCCAGTGGTGGAGCAGCCGAGGGCTCAGGAGCTGGAGTTTATTGCTTTGGAGCCACTGATGTGAGACCTGGAGCAAGTGTCCTACCCACTCAGGGTCCAAGTGTCTCTATCAGTCAAACAAAGACTATCAGAACAAGTACTGGTTTTGTCTTTCTTAAGATGGCCTCTTGGTTTTCTCTGATGAACTTCTATCCCTGTAGCTCTGCCCCTCATTGTCACCCAGCCCAACTGAGGGATTGGGCAGTGATGTGGGATCTGGGCTAGGGGTCATCAGGATTGGCTCAGAAAGCATATGATCTAATCTGGACCAATGAGAAATTTCTCCAGGATATTTGATGGAAGCGTTGGGAGAAGAGTCTTCTCCTTGGGGTTGTTAGTGGGGAGGACGGAAGTCGAGGTTCTAGCAGTCAATACTGCCACCCTGAGAATGAAGCCAAAGATGAATAAGTCAGATCCCACGGGAGAAGAATAAAAAAAATCTAAAATTCAACTTCAGAGGTGCTTGATCCACCTATGCCTGAAACCCTTCCACACCATTAAGCTTTCCAGTTAAGCCCATCAATTATTGTGAACTTAAGTCAATTTGGGCTGTGTTCCTGACAGTTGCAACCAGAAGCATGCGACTGTTTCTAATGTGCTGGCTAGAACTTCTCCAGTGTTTCTCGCCTCTGTGGTTGTCACCTGGGCCTCTCAGGTTTGGGATGACAGGCTCCCAATTGTTGAAGCGAAGGACCACCTGTCAAAATAAATAGCAGGACACCCTGGGAAGCAGCCCCGCGGCCTTTCAGCTTGCTGTCCCCTCTTTCTCCTCCATTGTTTTCAAGTTCCCAGGGGCTTCCCCACCAAGCGGAGGGCGTGAGGGGGAAGGAGAGCCCGCCCCGGAAGTCAGGCGCATCCCCTGGCACGTGACCAGAGCTGGCCAATGAGAGAGGAGCGGAAGTCTGCTGGGCGGGGCTCGGGAGAAGTCTGCATCATCCGCCAGCGGCCCCTGCGCTCGTCAGCCTTCGGTGCTGTGACAAAGTGCCCGAGACGGAACCTGGAAGGCGGGGAGGTTTACTTGGGGTCGCGGTTTCCGGTTCCTCTGGGATTCAACCGTGTGGACCAGCGGCCCACAGGAGACTCGGGCGACCTTCGGCCGCCAGGGGAGCAGAGAGGGACGTGCAGCCACTTCGAGAGCCGCGCGGGACGTGAGGTGAGTACCAGGGGCCTCTGAGTGAGGCCGGGGTGGTGCCCAGGACCTCTAGAGCGCTGTCCCCTGCTGCCGTAGAAAGGGACCAAATAAAATGAAAGGGAGAGGCCGGCCCGGGCGTGGGAGCGGAGGCCGTGCGGGCTGCAGACTGCGAGTGGAGAAGCTCCCTGAGGCCCGGGCAGGAGGCCGGGTTGGGAGGCCGGTCCTGGGCGATGCAGGCTTCAGTTCAGGGTGACCAGAATGGGGCGAGCCAGGATGGTTGCCCCACGATGTGCAGGCACTTCCCGCAGCTGAACCCTGCATCAGGCGGGGAGTCCTCCATGGCGCATTTTAGCACCATCTTTAAGAGGAAGGGAGGGAGGGAGGGAGGCCCGGGGTGGGTTTCAGGAACGGCTGGATCCAGGATTCTGTTTGACTGTCAGGCTCTCTTTTTGACCAGAGGGGCTTTATTCTCAGCTGGCTTTCCCTGAGTGGTGACAAAAATGGGCCCCGCCGGTTTCAGGTAGGAGCCAGGAGTTCGGCAGGAAGGGAGCACCTCTGTGCCAGGAGTTCTGAGAGCCCTGCGGGGGACTCTCATTGGCCTGCCTGGCTCCCAAACTTCCAAGCTTTCCCTGGCAATCGCTGGGGCCAACGGGTGGGAATGATCTGGTTAGCCACTGCTGGGGGTCAGGGAGGAGCGCCCCACAAACCCCAGCGAGGGAGAGTAGGCAGGGACGGATCCCAGAGAAACCCAGGGGGCTTTTGCCAGCAGCCCCCACACCCAAGTTAAGTGTTGCATGAGTAGCCACCCAACCCCTGCTCCACCTTCATGGGGGCCGTGCCCTTCTGTCCTTGCAGTCTTTCCAGCAGAGCGGGTCAGTACTACGTACACTCATCATTCCATCCCTGGGTTTGCATAAAAAAACCACGTCCATGAAGTAGCAACTGCAATGTTTTTCAATCACACAGCAAAGATATTTAAAAATATCACCCATATGTGTTTTAAATACAGGCAAATATCTGGCAAGGCAGCCGGCTTCACACCCGCGTGCCATTCTGAGTTATAATCTTCTCGCTTCCAACTCTCAAAATCACACGTTGAAGGCCAGACAAGCCCAGAACTCTGCTAAGGCTGTGTCTCTCCCCAGAATCTCCCCAACCCACCCAGCCCAGATTTCTTTCCTGGTGCAAGAACTATCTGTGATCCCAGAGAGGAATTTAAGGGTCCTGGGCTTGAACTGAATCATTTGCCTATGACTGAAAATATAGAAATGGGACCAGGAAGTTATAATGACCTCCAACCCAACTTCCATAGACCATGGTGGCAATCCAGTGCACACCAGCCCCTGCCTGCCAGCCAGTCATGTCGACTGTCTTATGTTAGTTTTTAAAATCCAACTTTACTAATATGTGATCTTATAACTTAAAACTCCCCCCACTTTCTTACCTTCCAGATTTATACCTTCCTTTAATACCCAAAATGAGGTCTTTCTTGAGCAGCATGTTATTCCAACTCAAACTAAAAATGTATTTCCTTTATATGGATTTGCATTTCTTAATGCTGGGGACACATTCTGAGAAATCCATCAGTAGGGGCTTTCATCATTGTCTGAACATTATAGGGCCTACTCACACACACAAAGATGGCAGTGATGTCAGTAATATAGTCATGGGGCATTGCATATATTCAGGCAGTTGTTGACCAAAGTGTTGTTTTGTATTACTCAAGAAACACAGAGGTAGGTCAGGTTTGGTGGGATTACTGTCTCTGTGATATCAACTCTATACCCTGCTGTCCTCTCTGTGGTCTTTCCCATCAACCTCATGTCTCCAAGATGGCCACCCCAGCACCAAGTGTCACATCTAGACACAGAAACATCCCTAGTAAACCTTCCTCAGAAGCACCCTCAGGTCTCCCTCAGATCTTTGGCTAGACCAACATCACGTCTGCTCCTAGACCAGTCATCAGTGAGGACGATATGAGTGTCTGGTTAGTTTGGACTTCAGATCAAGGTTAGCTCTGATCTGGGGAGAATGTCGTTTTTATTCTCCTGAGTCATGATTGGAAGCTGGGGTATATTTTGAAAGCACAGTGGCTATGCCAGCAAGGCATGGGAGGCATGGCAGTTGGGCTGATGTAACAGACCCCTCAGTGCCTTGCCTGGGCCCCCCAGCCCTGTCATTCTAGTGCTTGTCTTCTGACTGCCAACCGTGTGACCTACATGTCATTGCCAGGGCCTTTCACAGCTGCTGGAACCTGCCTTACCCATCATTCCTCCCCAGAGATCCAGTAGCAGCCCTTGGTGATGACCAATGGGTGTGTGAATACTCCAGTTCCCCCACTCCAGAGGTGGGGTGGCTCCCAGGTTCCTGATGGGTGACACTCCGGGTCAGTTGTCCATAGTGGTGACTAGCTTAATGAGTCATTTTTGAAATGGGCTTCTTTCTTCTCCCGTCTTGCACGTCCTACTCTGTCTCCTCACAGCAAGAACTTGCATTTGAGTCCTTATGGGGTCTGCTGTTAAGGGATAGGACCGCCTGCTGCAGAATGAAGATGGAGGAGGAAAAGGGGGGCTAATGAAGAGAAGGAGGGGAGGATCACAGGGAGGAGAGTTTCAGAACTTCTGAAAGTCCTTAAAAATCTCACCACGCTGAAGCTCTCTGCCTCTCAGTACCACAGTGCAGTCGATGGCTTCTCTTTTTCTCCTGAACCCTTCCTCTGGGCTTTGGCTTCTCGCTCCTCCTGGCCAGCACCCTGTGAGCTTGCTGGACCTTCACTCTGCCGGCCGTGCCGGGCTTCCCAGCTCCCTTAGCCTCAGTTCATCACCGTCCACTCAGCTTCCCGTGAAGCTGGGGGAGGCCCACAGCCCTTTACAACTCAAAAATCATAAGCTCTGAAATATGAGAGGTTTTATTTTTAAGTTTGTGGCAAATTTCTTTAGCTAAAAAAATCAGACCAGGTGCAATGCAGACTTAAAAAAGAAAAAAAGCCCACTTTATGTGAAGAGTTGCACGTTTGCTACAGAAATATTATGCTTAATTGTGGGCTACTGCCCAGACCCTACACATGATGTAAGTATGCACTATCCTAAACACCTGGAAAATTGTGAATTCCAGAATACATCTGGTTCCAAGGGGTTTGGATAAAGCGGGTGATGAAGTTTGATGCCAATGATTGTCATCTCCATTTCACAGATAAACTGAGACTCAGCCAAGTTCAGTGGCCAAGGTCAGAGTCAAGGCCATTGCCAACCAAGCCCTCGATCCTGTCAACATTCACAGTTCTTGCTGTACACTTGTACTCTGTATATTATTATTTACTTCATTTATTTCTCTGCCCTGGGTCACTTTTTACTTAGATGTATTTGTATAAGGAAACTTCCTATCACCTCAGTGGAAAACTGGTATTTCTTGACCTATTTGGAAAGTAGATGGAGAAAAGTATGTTCAGAGTAAAGTAATAAATTATTGCACGTCAGAGGAGCTGAGGCTGAAACCTGCACCTGCTTTCTCTCTCTCTCTCTGTTTAGAAGAAAACTTTCCAAGGGATGGGGTGGAACAGACTCTGCAGAGCCTGACTTATGTTTGTTCTGTGAAGTGACCAGAAAGGTCAAGAACTGGCCAGAAGAGCCAAGAGCCTCAGATGACCATCAAAAAAATTGTCCATTGTTCTGTGGAGGTGGGAATGGGATCTGAAGTGGAAACTGAGTTGCTTTGCAGAAATGAGACACACTATTTCTTACACATCTGACCTGTGAGCCAGTGTCTGCATCTGATGCTGTAATCAGGTGTCCCTGTCTGACATGTGAGGTCTTGGCTGCCCCGAGGAGTCCCCTGGCAGCCCTTTGTCCTGGTCCCAGATGGCCCCACATGCTGAAGCCTGCTCCTTCTACTGCTACTGGGTGGTCTCTTCTCTTGAGGCTTTCTTTGTAGAGGACAGGGACTCTCTTGCCTCATCTCTGGGATTCCCAGAAGAGGCCACAAATTTGTTGGCATCCTAACAATCTCTCTGCCTGAGAATGTGCCTTTTCACCTGATTACGAACAGACCTGTGGATCTTGTGTTTGCACTGACCCCAGCTCATGGAAGCTTCCTCCAAACACACCCAAAAGAGCATCTGCTACCCCTGCACCCTCAGAGCTCCCAGCACAGACCCGAGGATTTGAGAGGTGCCATGGTTGAAGTCCTGCTCAGTTCTCTCTTGGGCACGTGGCAGGACTGTCTTCATTTCTTTGAGGATGACCAGGCGAGAAGAGCCTGCTTTAGCCAACGGATTTTGCATGTCTCTTCTAGGTGAAGCCCTTGCAAGATGATGCACAATTTACTGTATTTCTATTTGTCCTGCTAGGAGCCCAGTGACAGGGGGCTGTGCTATCCTGGATGCCCCAGTGAGGATGAAGGGGCAGAGCTTCTGCTGACCCCCTGTGGATACACAGCAGGAACCAGACACAGGCACTTGTTATGTTGAGCCATTGTGGCTCCAAGGACGTTGATATGGCACATCCTAGTCCCTCTTGACTGAGTCAGAGAGGAAGCCAAGACAAGTCCTGCTTTCTCCAAGAGCCTCCTTGTAACTCTTTCATGGCACCATCTTTAATCCTAGCTCAGCTGTCCACAAATGCATCCCTCTGTTCCTTCCTTTGTCCCGCTCTCCTCCTCCTTCCCTTCCCTCCTTCCCTCCCTCCTGCTTCCTTCCTTCTTGTTTTTAAACAAGTATCTCTTGAACACCTACTCTCCTCCAGTCACCCAGAGTTCTGCTACATTGGCACTTGGCTCCAGGTTATTTTGTGCAGTCATCTTCTGATTGGCTCCTGGGAGTCAGCTGCATGTTCTGTGGACTGTGGTCTCCCTGAGGACAGTAACTCTGAGGACTTTCTCAGCACCATGCGCTGAGTGGGGTTGATCACTGATTTGCTGACTGACAGGAGGATGGTGTCGTAAGCGTGTGGTTGTGCTTTTTATGTGCGCAGTTGTGCGGACCCACTGATTTTGCACTGGGCTTGTGGGGGAGCATCAGCACTCTCCAGTTGGACTGTGTCTGGAAGGCTGTGAGAATCCCACCTTGCAGCCCGTTCCTTGTTCCAGGTCCTTGGTCTCAGAGATGCTGGTGGGTGTGCTGGCCATGAGATGGGCAGACCCCAGGTGGCTGCGCTCCTGTCCTCGCAACACTGACAGTTTGGTCACTCTAAGACATGAAGACTGAAACCTACCCACACGAGCAGTAGTCGGCTCCAACAGTGACCAAGCACTCACTACACACCAGATGTACCCCTGATGTCACTGCAGACACCTCCCCGTTCCCCATAAGGAAACTGAGGTTCAGAAAAACAGTTTCCAGGGATCCTCAGAGACCCTTTCCTTTCCCATGAGACCAAACAATCCTCCTGTTTCACTTCAGCATTTTGAAATGTATTTTGATCTATTTCAGATATGAGAAGATATAAAGAATAACACTTGTATACCTATTACCCAGCCTAAGAAATAAAGGTAACCAGCTAAAGCCCCCACCTATCCCTCCCCAAGCTTAGTCCCACCATATAATCCCTATCCTGAATTTGGTGTCTAGCATCCCTGTGGATTTATACTTTATTAAAATATGAGTGCATCCCTAAACAACATAAAGTTCACATAAACACTGTCATACTGTTGGAATTCCTTTGCAGCTTGCTTTCTTCACTCAGCATTCTCTCTCTGCAGTACTAGGGATTGCCTCCTGCATGCTAGGCAAGTGCTCTACCCCTTTCCCAGCCATTTTTATTTTTTATTTTGAGATAAGGTCTCACTAAGTTAGCCTTGAACTTGTGATCCTACTGCCTCAACCTCCAGAGTGGCTGAGATCACACTTTTCTGTTAGGAATTTTTGTGCTACCAAATGTGCATCAAGCAGGGAACAGTACTGTCCTTTTACAAAAGGGAAAAATTAGATCTTGAAGGAGCCAGATACTAAGGGGCTTGTCTAAAGCCACAAGGCCTCATGGCTCTGGCTAGTTGTGTACAAGACCTAGTAGTACCCCAGAGTTGCAAGCCAGGATACAAGCCAGAGCACCAGGGAACAGTACCCTTGGACTGAGGCAAGTCCTATCATGGCAGTTGGAAGGCCCAAGGGAGGACTCAGTGGGATCAGAGCCTGTGGACAGGCAGCCCACAGTCTTAGGTCAAGGGACCATACTGGCTGAAGATATAGACGTCCCTTGGTGTCCACACTATGTGTCAATAGGGGTAAATCAAGGTTGGGGAGACCACAGGATTGGCTTGAGAGGGGTGCAGGGTCAACTTCTAGGGAGATTGCACCTGATCCAGTTGCTGCAGTAACAAATAGGCCCCAATGCAGAATGGCTCAACATAGGAGATGCTGAGTTTTTAAAATCATTTTCTTTTGCTTTGAGATGAGATCTTGCTATGTTGCATAGCTGGTCCTGAACACCTAGGCTCCAGTGATCTTCCCACCTCAGCCTTCTCAGTAGCTGGGATGACAGGAGAAGACCATGGCACCCAGCTAAGAGATGTTGGGTTCTTAGCTACAGAGAGTCCTCTGCAGGTGGCCCTGGGCTTAGAGGCTTTCATGACCCAGGCTCCTCCTGATATTGTGTCTTGCATCTTCCTCCTGAAGGGGGATAACCTAGGCACATTCTTTCCATGATGAAGGCAAAGGTACACAAAGGCAAATGGAAATACATGTATCTGGAGACACAGGCCCACAGCTGGAAGCCAACACTTATGCCTCATTCTGTTAGTCAAAACTGGTCACACCACCAAACCCAAGATCAAGAGGCAGGATAGGGGCTGGGGCTGTAGCTCAGTGGCAGAGCACTTGTCTAGCTTGTGTGAGGCACCCTGTTCAATCCTTAGCACCACATACAAATTAACAAATAAAGGCATGCTGTCCCTCTACAACTACAAAAAAAACTTAGAAAAAGAGGCAAGAAAATATGCCCCACCTATGGTGGAAGGGTCATTATAGTATCACAAGGCACTGGGCATGAACACAGGAAGGGAGAGTGAGGGATCAGGGCCAGGGCACCATGCGCCACAGGTAGGCTTTCTTCCCAGTCTCTGAAGGAGAAAGCTGATACTCAGGGGTGTTAGGCAGCTGGACTTAGACCACACAGCCAGCTAGCTGCGGATTCAGGATTCAGACCCAAGCACTGTAGGGTCCTGAGTCAGGGCTCTACACTATTCCACACCACAGCAAACGCTGATTCCACAGTGGGCAGAGCACTGGACAGCCCTTTCCTGGTGAATGACTTAAATAAAGTGTGGAGCACACAGTTTCCTACACCTAATCTCTCTTTTACATTCGTCGCTTGTCTGGGCCACCATCTGTCCCTCCATTCTGCAGCATTGCTTCAACAGTGGGGTGAGGCCTTGCCAGCCAGGTTCCCTCCACCTTCCTGCCACTTAGCAACATCCAGCAGATGCAAGTTCTCTAACACAGGCGCCCACGATTAGCAGATGCTCTTTAATTAGCGTAATTTCCATTACGTTTATTGCCTCCCTGAGATTATCTTAATTCCACAGCCCTCTGGGATACACCGTATGTGGCCACTTGCCTTCCTGGTGATCAGGAGAAGAGTGGGCCTGTCAGGGACTCTCATGGTGGAGGACTTGACCTCTAAAACCAGACTTTGGTCCCTAGGAAGCTTGCAGAGTTGGGAGCAACTGGGAGGTCAGAGCTGGTAGGACTGCTCCATGGGAACAGGGAAAGGGTGAAATCCAGCCTGTCTGGATTCTAGTTTGTTCTGGGCAAGTTATGTCACCTTTGTGCCTCAGTGTTGTTATCTGCAAAGTTGGAATTACACCTTATGAAGTCAGTGTGAAGTTAAATGAGTTAGTCAGTGCTCAGAACAGTGCCTGGTACAGAGTGGTTAAATCACAGCTGTTACACTAGGCTCCTTGGGGTCAGCTACCAGTCCCTCCGCTCCCAAGTGTCAGGGCTGAGCATGGCAGCCTGCACTCAGAGTACTCACTGGAGCCACAGCAACAGGAAGGACCCAGAGTGCAGGTGGGAAAACCGAGGTTCAGGGAGGGAGAGTATGTGCTTGAGGTCACCTGTAAAATGTGCCAGAGCCAGGATTTGAATCAGGTTTCAATCCAGGTTCTTCTAACTCCAGCCTTGCTTCTTGTCACCTCTGGACTGGATTTTGGTTTGAGAGAAACAGTGACAGACTTTGCCTCCTAAATGTGGATTGTTTCTTCCCACTGTCTTGTTGGCAGTTTTGGCCCACTGGACAGGTTCAGGGAGGAGGAATGACGTGCCCAGGGTCACATACCTACAAGGGGCAGAACCAGGATTGGCATCCTCATTTGATCGTGGGTCTGACTGTGGTCCCCTTTGGCAGTCTGCTGAAATACACAGCAATTGCTTTGTGTCCATGGTGTCTTGTGTTCTTCTGAAAACCTGTTTTGAGAATTTTGCCCCATTCACAACTAAGCAGATGAGGCCTGAGAGGAGAAGGCAGCTAGTGGCAGAGATCCTTTTGATCTTCTTTCCAATCCCTACAGCCAAGGAAACTGCTGTCTGGGGAATGAATAGGAGGAGAGAGAGGAGCCCTACAGAGGACAGGTGTCCTCATGGTCTACTTTGTGCCCACTGAGTTTTCATGGGCCAGCTTGGGGACTGCCCAAAAGACTCACCCTGGTCCCAGGGCTGCCAGGGCTTGGCGTGGGGTTGGCATATACACTCACTGACCACCAGGTGGGGCTTTTGCCAAAAGCCGTCTTTCAGGAAGTCCCTGGAGCTGCCACAGTGCCCCACCCAGGGAAAGCACAATTGGGCACGCACACCCTCACACATTCACATAGTATGCTCACTCACGTGCACTTGCGGGCTGTGCAAATGTGTGAGTAAGCAAACAAAGCATGTCTAAGTTTTTGGCTTGTGTGTAAATGGTGGAGAGATGCATATGTCTGTGTGTGCATGCGTGTGCAAACCTGTACCCCGTGAATGTGTGCAGAGGGAATACAGGCACACATGTCATGCATGCAATTGTGATCAAATGTAGACAGAAACGTGCATGTCTTGTGCAGCTGTGTGCACATGTGTGCAAATATATACCTGTGTGGGTGCAGAAAAAGGGCATGTGCACACGGGAGTGGCTTAGACCCTGGTCTTGGGCTCATCCTAGAGTCTCTTCATAGACTGTTTGGAGGCAGAGGGGTGGAACAGAGGGCTCTGGGAACCCCTGATGCCTGGAACATCTGATGGACACAGTGGAGCAGGAGAGGTCATGGCAAGAGGATTAAATTTGTTTCCTGGGTCAAGGAATAGATGTGGGGAGGGCTCTCTGTTCCATACCTGCTGAGTTCTTTAGTCCTCAAAAATTTCTGGAGTTGGAGGGATGGAGACCCAAATTTCAAAAGAGAGCTTCTAGAACCTTCATCCTGGACCCTAAGGTTTCAGCCAGTATGGCTAAAGACTCAGTGCAAGAGACAGTGGCCCTGTGTACCACCCCAGCTCAGCTCCTCATCAGCCAGGAAGCAAATTCAATGTTCCATGGAGGTGATAGAGGCACTTGAGGGGGAAGGGGCGGTGTCAGAAGTCAGGAAGTTGAGCCCTAGCATCAAACAGCAGGATTTCACTCCCAGCTCTGTGCCTCACAGGAGGCTGATCTTGGGAAGGTCACTTACCTTCTCTGAGTCCCCATTTCCTCTGTCATGAAAGTGGGGGAGTGGCAACGCCTCCAGGTGCTGTGTGAAGAGGAAATCAGGTGCCCGCTGGAGCCACCTGGGCTTAGGGAAAGCAGTCATAAATGGGGGCAGCATCATTGTTTTTCTGTCTTATGAGGCCAAGTGGATCATCTGTGGGTTTGTGGAAACCAAGAGCTGAGAAACCAGAAGGTCCAGAAGGCTGACAGTGGCAACCTGGACATTTCGTCTGTCTAATGTCATTTTATCCCCTTCCCTCACGCCTGAGCCCAAGACCAAAGGCTGCACATACCCCCACTCAGCTTGCAAATCACACTTCACTGTTGTCCTGCTAAATGAACTTGGGTGGGCCATTCTGCCCCTGTGACCCCCAGTCTGCTTGTCTGTAAAGTGAATGCAGCCATACTTGATGTGAGAATCAAGGTGAGTGCCAGTAAAGCCCCCGTGCACAGTAGGCACCATTATGACAATGACAGTGACCACGACTGGGTATGTTTCCCCTTCTTACCAAAAGAGTAAAACAGTTCCTTTTTGTTGGACTCATGGCCCATTTGGCTGACTGGATTAAATGTGAGAACCTTAGATTTAAAAAAAAAAAAAAAAAAAGAAAGGAAGGAAGAGGAGGAAGAAAGAGCTGGGGAAGATGGAGAAGAACCCAGAGGGGAAGAGCAGAGAAGATGGAATGAACAGTTGTAAGGGGAGAAATTAAAAATAGAGATGGAGCGGCCACTTTAATGAAGGGAACTTTGGGGAAAGAGAGGAGCCCAAAGGATGTTAAGGAGGAGGCCCTTGTGCCTTGCTCCTGAGAAAGCCTGCAGGATGGTCTTTGCTCTCCGTGGAGTCTGTGGTCTGGGGCATGGGGTTTGCTTTGGTGAATGGGTCCAGGGCTCAGGTCCTCGCACAGCAAAGGGGAGACTGCTCTGGGGGATGACAGGGCGACAGGTGGCTGCTCAGGTCAGATGGTGGGCCAGGTGAAACAGCCAAATAGGCACCTGGGTTCCCCGGTGACTGTTCCTGAGGACCTCTGTAACTGCGATTTAGACACGAAGCTGCTGAAATAGGGATGCAGAACTGGGAGGCAGGTTCCTGCTCTGGGGTAGGCTTCTGTGTGTTTGAGGAAGAGCCCACGCCAGTGCATAGCAGGCTTCTAGAAACTCTACCTAGTAATGTGTCTAAATCTTCTGGAAGCTGCCAAATGCCACGTGGCATCTTATTTTGGGGATACTCAAAATTTAGTACTGGTTCTGGTACAGACCCAGTTCTGGAAGGAATCCTGGGCTCTTTTAGGACTAGAGCTATGAGGATGCCTAAAAAACAAAAAGGCGTGGTATCGAGGGGTTGGCTTTGTCCAGGTTTTCAGTTTGAGCGTTGTGTACTGTGGGGGAGGAGCAGGCTGAGGCTCCGTGACTCTGGTGTGCAGGCTTCTCCTGGAGCTGGTCCTGTGTGCGGTGTGAGGTAGGGATTTGACTGCATTTTTCCCTGTGGATAGCTAGTTTGCCCAGCATCATATTGAAAACACAATCCATCATTTCCTCTCTTAAAGTCACTGTCATCTATTTGTGCAAATCTGTTCTATTTCTGAGCTTTTCATTTTGTCCCTACGTTTATTTGTCTGTCCTTCTGCCTCACTATCTTTGTTAGCACAGCTTTATAACAAGTCTTGATATCTGATAGGAAAAGTTCTTTCACCTTATTATCCTTCAGACTTCCCTGAACTGTTCTTGACCCTTGTGTCTTCATAAGCATTTTAAGATGGGCTTGTCAAGTTCCATGAAACTCCTCATTGGGATTCTGATTTGAATGGTCTTATATTTATGGACTAATTTGAGAAGTGCCATTATTAACCTGTTAAGTCCTTGGCCCTTGAACATGGAATCTATCCATTTATGTCAGATCTTCTTTTATAGAATGTTCAGTGGGTGTGATATTTTGTCAGTGTCCCAGGAGAAAGCAGACCTTTTTATCCCAACCAAACAATTTCTGATGATAAAAGTAATTTATGCTCATAAAAAATTAAAATTAAGGTCTGGGGGTGTAGTTGGGTGGTAGATGTACTTCAGTGGTAGAGCAGTTGCCTAGCAGGTGCAAGGTCCTGGATTCCATCCCCAGCACCACACACACACACACACACACATGCACACACACACACACACAAGTGGAAATTGTAAGAGGCCTCTAAGCCCATTTTCCAGAACTGAATCTGAAGCACTTGATATCTGGTTTTCTTTGATTTTTTTCCTATAACCACATTTAAAGCAAAGATGGGAATATTCAGTAATACTGTTCTAAAACTGCATGTACATAATACTGTTCTAAAACATGTTAATATGTGTCAACACATTTAAACAAATAGCACTTGGGCTGGGGCTGGGGCTCAGTGGTAGAGCTCTTGCCTAGCACATGTGAGGCACTGGGTGCTATCTTCAGCACCACATAAAAAATGAAATAAAGGTATTGTGTCCATCTAGAACTAAAAATATTTTAAATATTAAAAAAAAAAAAAACTGCACTCATCTTTCTTAACAATTGAATAGAATTCTGCAGTAGGTGTGGTAGTTGGGGCTCCAGCAGGCTACTCAGCTGGGACTATTTAATAAAGTGATTTCAGGCCACCCTCTTGTCCTCAGTGTCACTTTGTACAATTTCATTTATCTGTGGTGAACTGAAAATGTTAATGGAAAATTCCAGAGAGACTACATTTATATAACTTTTATTACAGTATATTGTTATAATTGTTCTATTTATGATTAGTTGTTCTTGTTACTCTTACTGTGCCTAATTAGTAAATTAAGCTTTATCATAGCATTTATGTACAGGAAAAACAGTATATGTGTCTGGTACTGTCTGGGGTTTCAGGCCTCCACTGGGGGTCTTGGACTTACCCCCTGAGTCTGAGGAGGCACTTCTGTGGCCAGGTGAGGGGGTGCGGTTTGAGGCACCAGGTGCAGCTAGAAGAGGAAGCCACACCCAGACTTGAAGGAGGGAGAGGGAGCAGCTCCAGGGCCCAGCGCCGCAGCAAGGGCGGAGGTAGTGGGCGACCTGTGCAGTCACTGCGGGCTGCAGGGAAGCAGTGAGGCCGCCTTCCTCTCCTCCCTCGGAGCTCCTGTGGGGCTCCCTTGACCAAATCCAGGAGAGCCAGAGAGCAAGAGCCAGCCAGAGGACGGGTGGGGGAGGGGAACACAGGGAATACACGACTCTTCATTTAATTAGTCCCAGACATTGGAGGGGAAGAGAGGCCAAGAGATTCTGTCCCTCTCGTGTTGCTCCTGTGCAGTGTGAGTGGTCATCAAGAGTTGGCACATGGTTAAGGCTGTAGGTTTGGCTTTCTGAAACTCTTTTCAGCCTGTTCTTTTCCCCAGCAGAGGCAGAGCAGCCTCACGTGCAGAGAGCCCCACCTTTCTGTGTATGAACCTAGGTATTGGACAAACCAGCCATTTCTCTTTCCATCTGCTCTGTGGGAAAACTGACCCCAGTCCTGTCCACAGCGAGGGCAACAGTGAGGAAAGCTGGCTGAGACTGCATTTACAGTGTTTTACATAGGTTAACTCACAGACTCCTCATCACTGAATGATCATTAGTGATTTTGGTTTACACACAACAAAATGAGGCACAGAGAGGTAAAATAAATTGCCTAAGGTCACAAAGCTTGTAAGAGGCAGAGCTGGAATTCACACCCAAACAGTCTGACTCATAGCCACAGTTCCTACCCACTATGTCATGCTAATGATTATTTATAGAGCATCCGACAACCAGTAGGTGCTTAATAATGGTAGTGTTTTTCAGTGCTGTGTATAAGGAACTGCCAGTCCGTTGCTTATAACCTGTCACGTCAGCCACTGGACCTTGGACCTGACCGTGGGCTAGCCTCCTCGGAGGACACCTTGCAGGTGCCACCAGACGTGCTGTATCCCTTACTCTCTGCTGGGGTTGTTGGTGCTTCCAGATGCCTTGGGAGTTGTAAGTTGTCTTTCTCCCTGCCTGGCAGCAGCGGTGGGCAACGCAGAGCCACCGAAGGACATTTTCTTTTGTTTCAGCTTTGATGCTGGGGATTTCGCATATCATTATGTTTGTGGCTAAGGGCCTGCCGTTATCTTCCCTGGGATTCTTTCACAGTTTATGAATTTTTTGAAGGATCCTGACTCTGGCTGCTTCTGCCTTCAGGATAGACTGCCCAAGCTGCCCTTTGCAAAAGAGGGTGTCTTCTTTCCATCATAATTTCATAATTTTCATCTTGATATGTGGATCTTTCAGACTCAGGAATCAATCAGGAAGCTGTTTTTTTTTTTTTTTTTAATCTGTGTATATATGTGTTTACAGTAGAGAATGTGCTAAGAACATGAAAAGCAGCTTTCCACAAGAAATATTTAAAATTTTAGTGATTTTAGTTCCCTAATCCAAGGCCATTGTCTGCTGAAAAAGTCTACATTTCCTGGCTTACTATCTTTCATTAAGGACCACCCATAATAATATCATTTCTCCAGCTAACTCTATTTAGCGGGTAAACACTTAACTGCTTAATTCATTATTGCTGAGGCTCAGACGGTTACAGATGCCTTTGGAATATAAGCCCCCACATCTAATAAGGCACAGGCTCACGATGCACTTGGAATATGGTGGGCAGAGACGGCTGAAATTTATTTTGTGAATAAAGCAATAAGCCACTAAGCAAAGCTAATATGTTTCAGCTCAGACAGAAAGACACGATCATTCAGTATTTATGTAGCAACCCATTCCTCAGTGGGACTGCAAGTTTCTACCATTAAAATTGTTGGAATTCTTCAGAGACCCACTGCATTAAGTCATTTAAAAATATCACAGACTTAAAACAATCTGAATTATTGGATTTTCTCGCTGCTCCACGGTAAGCATGTTTGCTGTGGCAATTTCCTTCTCGGTCAAAGGTGCAGCCTACCTCAGTCAGGAAAGTAGGAAAGTTCCAGGCAGAATATTTATTTGGAAACTCACTGATCCCTAATAGAAAAAAATCAGATCTAGACTTATTTTTTTAACTTTAAATTTTGACATAATTTCAGATTCCCAGGAATGTTGCAAGGGAAGTATAAAGAATGTCTGTTACTCTTAACCTAGAATCTGCAAATGTTAAAAATTTCTGTATCATTTTTTTCTTTATAGATAGGTAGCTATTACTTTCATCTGCAGTGCATGATGTCTGTCCTTTTATTCCTAAGTACTTTACTGTGTTTTCTGAAAACAAGGATATTGTGTTAGGTAGCCACAGTACAATGATCAAAATCAGGAAATTAACATTGCTACAATACAGTTATCTAATCAATTTGCTTTATTCTAAGTTTACCATTGTCTCTAATTAATGCACTTTGTTTAAAAAATCCCCAGTCATGTGTTTTAATCACTTGTCAAATCTCTTTAGCTTCCTTTAATCTGAAATAGTTCCTTAGTCTTGCTGTGTGCTTCGTGTGACATTGACATTTTTGAAGAGAACAGTCTGTTTATTTTGTAGCATGTTCCCTCCATTTGGGATTGTCTGATTTCTCCACACTTAGATTCAGATTATGCACTTTTGGCAAGAATATCACAGAAGTGCTATGTCCTTCTAGGTACATCATATCAGAAGACACATGATGTCAGTATGTCCTGTTGCTTCTAAGTCAGACATAAAGCTAAATAATCTTTTATTTTTCATGCAAAGTGGTACACACTTGTAATCCTAGCTACGCGGGAGGCTGAGGCAGGAGGATTCCAGGTTCAAGTTCAAGGCCAGCCTAGGCAACTTAGTGAGAGAATAAAAAATAAAAAGGGCTGGAGATGTAGGGATAGAGCACCCCGGGTTCAATCCCTAGTACTGAAAACAAAACAAAACAAAACAAAGCACAAAACAACCCAAACTTATAAAAAAGCTTGGTTTGTTAAACTTTGCTTGGAAGGGTTTCATACTCACTCTAGATTTTTTTATTACAGGTCTTTTAAAAACAGACTCAAAGACAGGGAAGCTGTAAGCTTTACAGATGCTCACGGGAAAACGTAGCCATTTAAAAAAATTGCAATGCGATAGTTATGAAATTTCCCTAAATTCATTTTGCAGAATGAGAGCTGTAATTTAAACGTGAAGTTATCAAGAGCTGAGATAAACCAGCATCACGTGCAATTTAATCTGGCAGGGAAACAGGCCACTCGGAATTGCTAACTAGGCCTAATTCATTACATCTTGGTGAGCGCTGTACTTTTGGTCTTATGAGTCTTTCAACTCCTGCATTAATATATTTGCCCAGACCTGGAAGAAAATGTATGGAGATGGCAACAGAAATACTGTATCCTTGTTTAAATCACATTACATTTTTTAAACAGCTCAAATGATTGCTCAGAAAGATCACACCTTCTTCCAAAGCATTTATGAAACAATTATTTACATTACATTAAAAACTTTAATTGCCTTGAAGCACGTGCTCCTAGACACAAATATTGGAAAATCATCAAAAATATCCATCATGATTCTTTCTCCTTTACAACTCTTCTAAACTTTATCTTTTTTATAACCCACTGTATTGATCTATTGTCCCTGACCAAGAGTGATGTCAGAAGTCCAAGCTGGGTTATAAAAAGAGAATATAATTTCCATTTGCTGTCCATAAAACCAAATGTTTGGATCAGAGTAAAAGGAAAAAAAATGCCCCCCTTTTTGGGTAGGGAAGTGGGTAGGGTGGTAGGCGGTGGAGGGAGTTGAGGAGGGGACATACTATGCAGGGAGGTCAGAGCAGATTTTAAGCGGTTTGGTGATGGAGAGAGGTGAAAGTATCAGCTTCCCCTTGGAGGTGAGATGCTGGGAGAGGACTGGGAATCTCTGGCTTGCACAGAAGCAAAAAGGGAGGGAAAAGCAAAACAAGAAACCTGGTTACTCCTGTTGTTCAGGGTCCCAGAAATTGCACCGAGAACCAGAACCTCCCCCTAGAGGTCTAAAGACCCTCTCCCAAAAGGCAGTCTTAATATTAAGGGACGCCATGTTGCAAAGGACCTGGAGTCCCCAGCTAGTCTAGGACACTGAGTAAGGATAACAATAGTGCAACCTCCATAGCCATTAAGGATTCAGAGCCCTCACAGCAGGGCTAGGGCCCCTCACAAGATCATAACAATAATGAACCACAGCCCGCCAGGGGACAAAGCCCTCCAGAGGGTTGGCTAAGAACCTCCTCCAGTAATAATCACAACTGTAAAAGGGCCTCCCATTGCAGAGTTGTGAAGAGCCCTTATAATTGGGTTAAAGATCCCCTAAATAACAATGATAGGAATCGCTATTGTAAAGAACCTGACCTCCCGCCCCCCACGGCGCCCAGCCATGGCAAGCCCCAGCCCCCCACCCCTGCCAATAATAAAAACTATATAATGGTGTGGAAAACTGCGTGCGATGGCGGTAACATTTCCCGTGACTCAGTGGCGCCCTCGGGCGGCTCCCACCCACCAGCCCGCCAGAGCGTCTACTTAACCCCAAGTTTGAACTGCGACCCTTGGATCCTAAGCTTAGCTAGCGAGGAGCAGCCCAAGGCACGTGTTGTCTGTGCTTCCATTGCAAAAGGAAAAAAAAATGCATTGCAAACTATTAACTTTCTTTAAGTATGTAATGCTGAGAGCAGGCGGGTAGGCAGGTGCGGGGGAGAGTAGGCGCCCCGCATGCCTGTCTCCCCTTCCGCAGCCCCCCTCCCCAAACTTCCCTTCGCATTGATCAGCACGTTACGTCAGTATTGATAAGTTTGCAAAAAGCCAAAGTCAAGTGCAATCGCGCGGCACACCGACCCCGGACTTGGGGGGGGGGAGATGCAGCGAGCGCTCCGCGGCCGGGAACCGGCTGCAGGCAGGGCAGCGGCAGCGCCGGCGCCTCCCGGAGAGGCTGCTTCTCCCCCACCCCTCCCCTTCCCATCCCCGGCCGCCTCCCCCGGGCGGGCGCCGAGCTCCCCGCCCGGCGCGCTCCGCCCGCGCCCTCCGGGGGTCGGGGGGGCACACGGCTCCCGGCCCGGCGACGGAGGCACGGTAGCGGGCGCGGCGACGCCGAGGGGCAGCGGGTGGCAGGAGGCCGGGGGGCGCCCGAGGGACCCGGGGCGGCGGCGCAAGGGGCCCGGGCAGCTGCCGGCGGCCCCTGGGCTGGGGGGAGTCCAGCCCGGATATTGAGTGCAGCCATTGAGAAAAGCCAAACTCTTGTGTGTGCGCGTCTCGAATAGCCCCCAAGATGGCCGCCAATGTGGGATCGATGTTTCAATATTGGAAGCGATTTGATCTACGGCGACTCCAGGTTAGTGCGGGCAGCGCCGGCCGCGCGGCTGTGGGGAACCCGGGCGCGCCCTGGGCGCATTGGGAAGGTCCCCGGGCTGGCGGGCGGGCGCCCCGGGGCGGCGGGCGGCGGCTGCCGGGGCTCGCCAGGGCTCGGCTGCCCGCTGCCCATCGATAGGTATTAGGAATTGATCTCGCCGCTGCTCTTTGTTCGGTTCAATCATTGATTAGCCGCCACGACCATGGAGAAGCGCTAGTGAGCCTGCGGCCGGGGAAGCGAGCCGGTGGACGAGCGGCCGAACGAGGCGCCTGGAAGGCGGGTGCTGCGGCCCCTGCCGGGGGGCTGCCGGCGGGATCCCCGGCCGCCCCCCGCGCGCCGCACTTTGCGCGCCTCCCAACTTCGCCGCGCCGGGGGAGGCCGCAGAGCGCGCCGAGTGCCTGTCCGCGCCCGGCTGGGGCTCGGCGAGAGAGGGAGGGAGCTGGCGGGTAGGGAGGAGGAGGAGAGAGGAGGAGGCAGCCTGGTTGGCGAGGAGGCGGCTCCGCGCCCCGCCGCCCGCCGGCACCTCCACCGCTGCGGCCGCCCTCCTGGCTGCGCAGCCTGGACGCGCCGCCACCCGGGGGCCACCGCCGCCGCCGCCGCCGCCGCCGCGGGACTGGCAGCCTGCGCCGCAGACCTCTTCTCCTTGGGCCGGGCTCTCGGGGTTTGTCTTTGCTTCTTGCCTTCCCCCGCCCCAACCCCTTCCCAAGTCTAGGTATGAACAGGCGGCGATGGGCCCAGGCGCGCGCAAGTTTGCGCTCCTGCCTCCGGGGCCGTGCTGAGCTGGGAGCGGTGCAGAGCAGGTGACTCCCGGCTCTCGGGCCCATGGGAACTTTTAAATGGGAAATTCCCTCGCCCGGTTCTGCCTCCTGCTTCTCCTCCCCGCTGTTCCCTCTTTTCTCCGTTCTCCATCCTCTTCTTTCTTTCTCCTCTCTTTTTACCTTTCCTTTCCGAGGGCGACTCCCTCCCGAACCACAGTAACCCTTTTCTCCTTCCCGAAAGGCTGTGTGGCTCTCCCAGATTTGGGAGTGTTTTCTGTCCGCCTTCCAGGAGCCTCTAGGGACTGAGGGCATGTGGAATTAGGAGTACCCCGCCCTGGAGGCACTGTGTTCTTTTCCGGGAATGCCCAGGACGTCCCTGAGAAGCTCCCCAAGCAAAGTCGAGACCAGTACAGAGAGAATAAGGGGCGGGGAAATGGTGCGGATAACCGGGGTGATTAGAATGTCCTGCCTTGGCCATGACATTCGTGACATTCGCAGAAGACGCGAGGGCATCGGTCTGGAGATAAAAAGGGACCCACTTTTTTTTTTTGTTTTGTTTTTAAATCCGCCTGCACATCTCGTTAAGTTTCTTTGATAAGTGGCTCCAGCATCCCCCTCCTCCTGGCCACTTCCCAGTCTCCCTCCTTCCTAACCCCCCACTCTTGGCTCCCCTCCTCCCCCAAAGCCTTGAGCTGGAGAGAAAATCGGGGCACTCAGGCATGCAGTTAATAACTGCGAGTGCCTTGCAATTCCAGGTCCTCGCTTTGCTCCAGTTGGGGCTGCAGTTTGGTGGCCGGCTGAGATAGGCAGGGCTGTGAGCTGTGCTTGCTGGTTTAAAGGATGCCAAAGTGGCCTTTCTAGAAGAGTGGGGGTTGGGGGGAGGGATGGATAGAGGAAGGGAGAGAGAGGGAGAGTGTTGGGCAGCCACATTGGGCTTGGCACGAAGGCCAATGGTAATCGCATTCCCTGCTAATGTTTGTAAATGAGACCCGGGCACGGCTGGGGGACAGCGTCTTTATTTATGATTGATGTTCTGTAACATAAGGAATGACAAGAACGTGGCAGACAAGAGGAGAGGAACCAGAAGGGCTGGCGAAAGCCCTTTACAGAGTCCTATTGTTATTCTGGACTGGAGAAAATTTCCGCGGTGAGATTTACAGCACTGGTATTTGCTCCCGGTTGGCCAGAATGTCAGTTAACACAATTTTCATTAGATAACTCGTTTTCAATCCAGGGAGCTGGGGCTGGGGTGGGGGGAGGCAGGGGCTCTCTAGGGGTGGGTGCGGCACTTGGGGGCTTATTTTGGAGCTGGGTGGCTTGAACCTCATTCTCTTCATTCTTTGCTTAGGGGTCTTTTGTGGAGCTGTTGAGGTCACCCAAATCTTGGTTCCAGCTGGACTCACTCGCATCTGGGGACCCTTTGTTAGGGTTTTAGAAGATGCTGAGGTGGTGAAACTGATATGAACTGTAAAGGATGGAGGGGGGTGATGGGGAGGCTTGTGCAGGTGATGGAGAGACAGGGTGGCAAGACCTCTCGCCCTGCAGGGGTGCATGTGGGGGGTATGCACTCACACAATGGTTTTGTGTCTGCCAAAAATATGAAGGCTCCTGGTGACGGGGTAGCTCATTTACATCGATATTAAGTGGAAGGGGTGTCCCCCGGGGAATCTGAAGGCTGCATACTTCCAGAGAACAGAGAAATAAACGTGGCAGCCGTGGCATGCAAACGTTCGTGCCTGCACATCTGCCTGCTTCCCACCCCCATCCTGAAACCTCTGTTGTCCCCCTGCCCACGGTGCAGCTCCTCCATGCTCTCCCAGGTGGCATTTTTGTTGGAGATGGATTATGAGCCTCAGCACTTGGCCTGGGAGCCTCTCTGATGCGTAATGCTAATGACTCTACACCACATTTTGTATTTTCATTTTTCCCTCCCTGCTTTTTCTTCTATAGGGGAAATAACCCCAAAAGAAAACTTCTGCTGGCTTATAATTCGGGTAGGAGAGGCAGGTCCTTACCCAGGGCCCTGTGCAAGCTGAGGGCTTTGGGCCCGGCTGCCTGGGAAGAAGTGTGTGGCTTTCATTCTTAGTTGATCAGCTTGGATGGTTTCTTACAGCCTGGTTGCTGAAAGTAAAGTGGCTGAGGCAGCAAAGGTGGTCCCTTGTCCCCAGGCCGGACCATGATGCTCAGAGCAAACTGTCTTGGCAAGAAAGGTGACCTTATGCCAGGCTGGCATGCAGACCTCTGGAAGCACATATTTTTCAAATATGGAAGTGGTTCAGTTATTATTCCTTCCAGGGCAGCCTCTGAACACAGCGGGATGTTTCCATCTGATGAAAGTCAGTCAACAAACTTAGGGTCCTGTGGATTTATGGTAACAGTGATCTGGCCTGGAGGCCCCACTCTGGCGCCCTTGAAACTGCCTCCCCCTTCTCTTCTGTTTTTTTCTCCCTTTGCTTCTAGCAGCTCAGGAAACGAGAAGAAATAAACTTCTATCCAAAGATAATGCTGGGCATATTTCATTTGGTTATAAGATTGCTTTATGGTGAACATTACTAATGCAGTATTTTTTTATGGCTTTTCTGTGTATAATCGTCGTAACCGGATTCATACCTTTATGACTTCCTTTGCCACCTTTTTTTTTGACATGATGTTCTGGGTTCAGTCTCACAGGCCCTCTTTTCTTTCCCCTCAGGAGAGGGTTCCTTAAGCTAATATGAGTTGGGGGTGCCCCGTCCAGATGAGGGCATGCAGTCCAGCTGCACATCTGTGTTTCTGGAGGTGGCAAGAGCTTGGCTGCTGGGACCACATAGCACAGGTTTTGGAGGAAAAGGTAAATTCTGCTTGTGGTGCCAGCAGTGAAGGATAGGACCCACAGGATGGCCAAGAGAAGCTGCACTTGTCTAAGGGGTTTGCAGAAACTTCTGGAGGGCGCACTCTCTTGGTGCAGGGAAGTGAGATGGTGCTTGATGGAATGTTTTTCCCTGCTCAAAGTTTAGAAAAGAGCGTGGATGTGATTAAAATATTATAACCTTATGATATTCTGAAGTGCATAAATTTTACATATCAGCCACAGAGAGTTTAGACATCCATTAGAGCCTCTGACAGCTTGACTTATCTAAATGTGCTATCATTTAACAATGTGTCAAAATTTCTCTTTCTATAGATGACAGCAGTAAATAAGCTATCAGTCCTGTTGGCGGAATCCTAACTTTGAAAACTTTGCACTAATAGAGTTGCTGCTGGGCGGGAGCCTGGGATGGCAGGACTCGGCCTGAGCCCGGCCCAGCCCCAGCCCTGAGGTGGGTGGGTGCCAGGCTGGGGAGACGGAGAGGGAGGACTCGTGGTAGGGCGCCTTCCAGCAGCAGCTCTGGGAATAAGACAGCCAAGTTGTCCAGGCTCCTGGACACTCTTAAGTCCACCCAGGAGCGACCCATTCCATCTGCCTCCCCAGTTCCTCATGACACACCTGTGGGCTTTTTCTGAAGAAGGACCTGGGAACAGGTGTCAGTGTTTATTTAAGGATCCCAGTTGTCTTCTGGGCACCCTTAAATTCTGGTTTTTCAACTTGACAGAAATGGCTTCTCAAAGATGGGCTCCCTCTCCTGAACATCATCTCATCCCACATCCGTTTTCCTGTTGGGGTTGTTGAAATTTATTTTATTAATACCTGAATTCACTGGAGAAAATTGAGAAACCACAGACAACCCTGAAGAAGCACATCAGTGTCTCAGTAGCTTATTTCAGTGAACTTGGGGCTATTTTGACTAGAGGGTGCAGCATTTCTGATGGGTTTTCCCTCCCTTTCTCCCCCGCCCTTAAAAACCTCTCCTTTTAAAAAGAGCATTCTGTCTTCAAACTTGACGTTCTGTCATGGTGACCTTTCTTCTGGTGGTTGGGATTTCAAACCTGAGCGCCTTGGCTGGTGCTGAACTTGGGCCTGGTTGATGGTAATGGGCCTGCCTGGATTCTGTGGTTCTCTCTGCTGCTTTCTGCAAGAGCTTGTTTTCTAGCTGCTTCCTGATTGTCTCATTCAGAGGCCAGGCCTGGCATAGGTGGAATTTGTGAAGGGAACGGGCCATGGTCTGCCTTTGATCCTGGCCTTGAGGTTGGAGTGTGTTCACCTTTGCCCCGTGGCGGGGGTTGATGCTTTTTATTTATGACAGTGGTTTTTATGGAGGATGAAGGGAAAGTGGAGGGGGCTGGCAGCAGAAGAAAAGAACCCAGGAGCCCAAGTGGCCTCTGGCACTCCCAGGTGATTCCTTGCACTTTGGAGCCTCCCTGTGTCTCATCCACCCACCAGGTTGTGGTAAAGATGACGGGTGGGCACCGTGCTTGGTGCAGAGAAGTGCTCTGTCTTCTTGTGACTTCCCCCAGTCTGATCATGGTTGTTGGCAGTGGGGTGGGGGTAGGGGACAATTGGCCTTTTAAGTCTTTTTTTTAAGACAAGAAATGATGTCTAGGATGGAGGTACTTGCTTTCTGAGCCCCCATAAGCCCTTGTCAAAAATTGTCTATAGTGTTTTGTAGAATATGTACAGTATATTTTTATCATGCTTAAAGTTCCTTTCTCTTGATCATCCCACGAGATGGGCCCTCCTCTCCAGTCATGCTGCCTTCACTCACTAGTCCTGCTGTGGATGGCCTTCTTGCCCCTTGTTGCATTGAGCACATTCCCACCTCAGGACCTTTGCACTTGCATTTCCCTCTTCCTGGAACTCCAGATCTGTGTGGAGCTAGCGCCTTCATTACTTTCAGTTTCTGCCCAACAGTGGAGACTACTGAGCCTCAAGACTAAAGGAGTTTCAACAACTCTTGCCCCTTCATTATGCAAATGTGCGCTGGAGTCTCTTAAGGTCACTGCAGTTTCTCAGGGCTTTGACCACAGAGAGTTTTGACTTCAGAACCTTCTGGAGTGTGGTGTGTCTGGACACACCAGGCGATGCTGGCCTGTCATTAGATACACATGGCCATTTTTTTCTGTAAAGACTCTCATAATATACTTCAGGCTTTGTGAGCCACACGTCTCTGCAGCAACTGCTCCACTTTGCCCTTATAGTATGAAAGCAGCCATGGCTAATAAGAATGAAGAGGCATGGCTGTGTGCCAGTAAAACTTTATTTACAAAGACAGGGCACAGGCCTCCAGAGTTGTCCTGAGGACTGTAATTAGACCTGGTCTACTGGCCTAGGTGATGGACGCCATGCAGACTATGGCATGGCTGAAGTTTTTACTTTCAAACACAGTTCCCAAAACTAGCTCTTTATCTTTTCCCTCAAGAGGGAAGCATACCTAACCAGGGTGGTGAGGGGCCTGGCTGACTTCAGTTCCTGGTTCCATCACCTGTCAGCTGTGTAACTTTGGATGAGTCACTTAATCTCTCTGTGCCTTTCTTTCTTTATTGTTAAATGGGACTAGTAATAGTCTCCACCTTCTAGTTGTTTAATGCTTCGGATATAGACACATCTAGCACAGTGTGGGGCACACAGTTAATGCTTTGTAAGTGCCTTACTTCTTCTTGCTGGTATTTTTAGAGTGTGAGAAAGGGGTGAGAAAGGCAGATGAACATTGGTTGTTGGAACTTGCTGGCCTTGCAGGCTGTTCCAGAGATTTCTAGGCAGGTTTCCTCTTCTCTCTTATGTATGGGGATTTACTGTGTTAACATATTACTAATGTTACTTGTAATGTCTCATATTTTTGGAGCTCTGACCACAGAAGTTGCAGACAGGGAGCTGAGTCTGGGCTGTGTATGTATTTGTCTGGATTAGTGGATTTGTGAAAGTTGTCAGCATTTAAAACATGGGAGATTTTACTTAAGAAACCCAGATGTCCAGTGTCAGGAACTCTGACTGGGTTAGGAACTCTGGCCACACTGGGCAGGTCTCACTGAAAAGGGATGTTGAGACTCAGGAAGAGCATTCCAAGCAGAGGGAACAGCAGTGACTGAGGGCAGTGGAAAGGATCCTGAGGAGAGTCAAGGTCACTGGCTGTCAAGGTCAATGGCTGCCTTTCCCAAGTGTCTAGTGTTAGAAGAGCCTTCTTTTCCAGAAAACCCTAAAGGCTCCTGACAGTCCTGTGGAGAGGTGGTTAATAGGGTGCAGAGCCCACTCGCTGCCTCTGCTTCTCCCCAGGAGCTTAGTCACCTCCCAAAGTAGGCCTGGGGCTACCAGCCTGGGCTCTTCCCAGCCTCCCAGGCTTTGCTGTCCTTCAGTTCAGCCAAAGGAAACAGCAGTTCCCAGATACACATTTGTCATTAAAAAGAAAGAAAGACAGAAAAAAAAAAAAATCAATCCTTTGGCCTCTCTGGCCTGAGCTGGTTGTCTGCCCGAGATGCCTGGAGCCCAGCAGTGCTTAAGACTCTGCGAGCCACCGTCGCTAAAACTGAACCTGGCGAATGGCTCCCCGGGAACCATTATGATCGATCGATGTGTCCAGCCGACTGTTTGGGTGGGGTGCTGTGGGTGGGGAGACCACAGGGGTCACCAGGGCTGCCCAGCCATGGGGCCAGATTTCCCTCAGTGTGACCGTCTCTCAAAGGCCACAGTGCTGGGGACACCTACCCTGGTGTCTGTTGTCTATTAGAAGCATGTGTGGGCCCAGGTTTCTGAGTATGTGTGGTGTGAGCTGCAGAGGCCACCCACCTCTCTACCTGCAAAGATGTTGGGAGTGGACTCTGGAGCCAGGCAGCCTGTATTCGGGTCACAGCCCTGCCACTTACCAGCTGCTGCCCTGAGATGACTCACTTAAGCTCTCTGAGCCTTGATTTCTTCCTGTGTAAAACAGGGATGACAGTAGTGACCCTCTCCTGAAGTGAAGGAGCCTTGGGAGGACTGAGTTAGCAGATGCTGGCGGTTGAGACCTGGCCCCGCAGGCCTGCACTTGGAAGTGTTGGTGATGTTAAAATGAGGAATGATTACTGCTTCATTTACTGTTTCCAGGAATGTGTATTCACCATGGTTGATAATTATATAACTAGTAACAAATATAATAAGTAACATAAGTAGTAACTTGATACCTCAGTGTACAGGGAACTCAAGGTGGCAGCTCACAGTGACCCAGGAACAATGGGAAGGGTAGACAGCAGTGTCATTGGACAGGCGGTATGTGATCAGACATTGGAAATGTGTTCTGAGACAAAAGTGGCAGAGGGACCCCAAGTCTGTTACCAGAAGGAGGCTTCCTGAAAGAGGTGACCCCTCAGTAGATCTCAGAGATGCGGTCAGGGAGTGGCATGTGCCAGGCCTCTGAGGTGGGCAGGATTGTGTGGTAGCACCTGAAAGAAGCAAAGAGGCAGACCCAGATTCCCAGCAGGCTGAGGGCCCCATCCTCGATCTTGCTGTCTGTCACCTGGGGGTAAAATAAGATACTATGCGCACGGCTCCTAGTGAACCCTCTCTCAATGGATGCTTTGTAAATTGTCAAATGCCAGAAAAGCTTTGGGTATAGTTTTATTTTTTTTACAAGGTATTTGTCCACTTCCTGATCCATTGGAAGATGCCCTCCACACCCATCTCCTGACTGTGCATAGGGCTGCCAGGTTTGAAACCTGGCTCTTCCACTTCCTAGCTGTGTGTCCTTGGGCAAGTTATTTTCCCTTGCTGAGGCTTGATTTTTCATCTGGAACATGGGTGTAGTAATGGTGCTCCTGATGGTGGCCACGAGAAGGTGCTCTGCAGCTCTCTGACTATAGGGAGTGTGACTGGCCCCTGCTCCCTGCCCGGAAACCAAGCCATGGCCACTCCAGCTGCGGACTGAGTGCACAGGGATTCCGAAGCTCCTGGAACAGTTGTGACTGGCCTGCCAATTCCGTGGCCGTCCAGGAGCGCCACCACCCCCTGCTGCCCTTCCTTTCTCTTTTACTCTGTCCCTTCTGACAGGCACAGGTCTTGACCATGCATTTCTTTGCCACAAATCCCATCTTCTTTTTTTTTTTTTCTTTTTTCATACTTTTTGTTGTTGATGGACCTTTATTTTATTTATTTTCATGTGATGCTGAGGATCTAACCCAGGGCTAGGCAAGCACTCTACCACTGAGCCACAACCCCAGCCCATAAATTTATGCTGTTTTTGTTTGTTTGTTTGTTTGGTAATGGGGATTGAACTCAGGGCACTTGACCATAGAGCCACATCCCCAGCCCTATTTTGTATTTTATTTAGACACAGGGTCTCACTGAGTTGTTTAGCACCTCGCTTTTGCTGAGACTGGCTTTGAATCTGTGGTCCTCCTGCCTCAGCCTCCTGAGCTGCTGTAATTACAGGTGTGACCCCTGCGCCAGGCTAATGCCGCCTTTTTGTCTGCTTCTCGGTGGGCCACACCCTCCCACAGACAGCAGTCTGTTGTGTTTCTCCATAATGTTCCCAGAACTTGGGAGATGCTCAGTTGAGGTCCCTGGCATGTCCTGTTGGGATGCTGGGAGTGGCCGCTCTGAAGAGGGGACCAGTCTTCCTGGTGGCCTGCCCCACTTGCCCACAGGCTCCATGTGCTCACACCCCCTCCCTCTTGGTCCCCAGTGTTTCTCCCTCTCGTCTCCCGCACCATCCCCGTTGTTCAAGCCTCTCGGCCTCTTCACTGCCCTCCAACACTAGTCCGTTCCCCCTGCAGGGCCTTGGCACTTACTGCCTCCTCCACCTGGGACCCTTTCCCTGACATCCACAGCTCCCCTCCGTGGCCCATTGTCCTCCGTTGACGTTTCCCCTCTTCAGAGAGGTCCCAAACCTGCTTTTCCAAAACAACCTTCAGTTCCTTCCCCTGCTTCAGTTGATGCCTGATGTCTCTTCTTATATTTTCTTACTCCCTGGGGAGGGTGTGACATGATAAATGCACAATAAACGTTTGCATGATGCAGGAAGGGTGTGTGGGCCGGCTGCCCCTGAACGTGGGGCACAGCAGTGGTGTCCACCTCCTCCCAGCCCCCAGCTGCTTCACCTCTCCCCAGCTCTTGAAATTTGCTCACCCCTGCCTGGGAGTAGGGTATGGGCCTCTGGCCTGCAGTGAGTAAGGTTTTATCTTTAGCTCTGTCAGTCTCGCTTTCGAAACTGGTGACCCCAATTCCAGCCTGGGAGGTGGCTTCCATCCTAATTAATACATCCATTAATTAATTGCCGGCAGGCTGCGGGCCATTAGTGATGGTTTGGTGGCCTCAGTCTCAGAGAGCTCAAATGTTTTTAAACCAGGTAATGTTTTGGACCTTGCCTAGTTCCCAGGCCCACCTGATCAACGCAGAGGACATCTGGAAGGGGTGGACCCTTGGGACAGTGACTCAGGGGTGGGAGACTTCCCCACTCAGCATCCTTAGAGCTCTTACTTGTAATCTGGTGGGAGACCAGGACTTAAGTCTGTCTTCCTCAGAGGTGAGGGAATTGTGTTTCTGCCTACAATGGAGCTTCCCTGGGCTGGCCTGCCAGGGCAGGTCACCCACTCATTTGTCTACTAAATTTTATTCAGCCCTTGCTGTGCCAGTGCTGCCCAGAGCAGGCAGACCGAGGCCCTGGCCTCTTGAGCTTCTGTTTTATAATTTTTGGAGATAGAAATACTTTTCTTCAAGGTTCTAAGAAATAAAGAGCAAGAATTAGATGCAGCTTGGGGCTGGCTGGGTAAGCTGTAAGCCTTTCCTAAATAGTGACTGTGATTAATCACTGCTTGTTATCTTTATGAACAGATATCATTACTATCATCAAAACTCAAAGGTCTTGCTGGTTGAATTTCAGTCTCTTCAGGAGAAGCACCTGAGATGAATATGGGCCTGGAGTGGATAGAGCTGGTCTCGTTGCTTCCTTCCTGGAAGGGCTTGGGCAATCCCCTCGACTTTTCTAAGCCTCAGTTTCCTCATCTGCAAAACGAGAAATAAACAGCCCTCTCCCCATAGGGACACTGTGAAGAAAGGTCCTTAGCACCTGGTCAGAGCATGCTCATTCCCCAGCAAACACGAGCAGCAATTATCGCCTTGGTGTTGTTATTATTGATTATTACCATTATTATTGTCATCATCACTCTTGGTCATTCACCTCCGGGGCCTGTCTGGTTAGTCAGAGGTGGCCAGGTCTGTGGAGGCTGGAGGCTTACTGTGGGCTGCCTGCTAGTATCAGGTGAGGAGAACTCATGTGGACTTCAGGTGGGTGCAGACACCCTCAGGGCACCCCAGGGGCATAGGAATCTTAAGGCCGCAACTGTGTCACCAAGTGCTAGAGTTACCCAGGCTGTCCTACTGAGAGCCAGTGGCTAGTAGCTAAGTGGACTGGTTCCTGAAGGAGAAGCTCCAGCTGGGCACAGTGGCACACACCTGTCATCCCAGTGGCAGGGAGGATGAGGCAAGAGGATTGCAAGTTTGAGGCCAGCCTCAGCAACTTAGTGAGATGCTCAGTAACTTAGAAAGAGTCTATCTCAAAATAAGAAGGGCTGGGGTTGTAGCTCAGTGGTAAAGCACCCCTGGGTTCAATCCCTAGTACTAAATAAATAAGTAAGAGAGAAGCTCCTGACTGGAGGTCCAGCCTCGCCACCGTAACCTTTGGTGGGCTTTGGACGTCAGAGGGAAGCTGTTGGGAGAAGCCTGGAGGCCTCAGTTTCTTTAACTAGTAGTTCTTGTGTCTTTGCGCTGGGCCAGGTGGACTAAAAGCCCTCTCCTGACATTATTTCCTTAGTTTTCCCAGCAGCCGTGTGAAGGGAGAGCTTCTGCTACCCCACTTTACAGCTGAGCAGACTGAGACCTGGGCTCCAGGGTCACATTGACAATAGGTGGTGGCCCCTGGGCTTAAATGCAGGACCCAGGACTGTTAGCCACCCTGTTCTTGCTCTTGCCCCACTAGTGCTGGCGGTGCCCCAAACAGGGTGGATGCGCCCCCCGCCCCCCTGTTCTGGTCCCCTAGCAAGAGGTCCCCACATATAGTCACTGTGCTTGTCTTCTTAATTTTCTTTTTTAAAAGTCCCTAAAACAACCTACCACTCAGCTTGTGGAAATGCATCCTGCCCCAAAGCCTGAGCAACTTGGGGCCGGAGGAGTTTTACTAACAACTCCAGAATGATTCCAATTCTGACCTGGAAAACGAGCACCACCTGACCATCTGCCCTGGGCACCCGCCCATCCATCCTGGGCACCCACTGGACCCAAGCCGCATGGCGCCCCTGTCGTCAGCCCGCGTTCCACAAGATGGAATTCTCGGCCTAGGCTGATAATAAGCAGGTATTGATTGCTGCCGTGGTCATTATCAAGATTTATTTAGTCAATATGGCCTCTCCGGTCAATAAATCGTGTCGTTGATAAAGAAGGAAGGAGATAGACTTGTAGGCTTTATTAAAAAAGTTTTTTAGATTTTTTTAACCACCAATGCCAGCCCCTGCCCGCTCCTGTGGTCACACCGGCTTCACACTGGACTTTGTGTCTAGTGTTATGAGTGCTTTCCTTTCACAGCAGAACTTTCCTTCAGGGCTGTGGTTTCAGCAAGGATTTAGGGCAGGGTTGTATCTGGAAGTGGCCCCCAGGTTTGGGATGTCTCCTCACTTTTCCGTACCCCCACCCTGTCAGTACCCTGTGTTCTTATTTAATCCTCATAGCCCTTCGGGGTGAGCTCCAGTGTTGCCCTGTTTGACAGATGAAGAAACTGAGGTCCAGGGAGGCCCATTCACTTGCCCAAGGACTCAAACCCAGACAGAATGGCTGGAGTCTTTGTTCAAATTTGACATACATCCAGCAAATAGCTAATGTTTTTATATCAAATGTTGTACTTTGGGCCCAGCACAGTGCCAGGTGCTGGTGTAGGCAAGTGAAACACATAAATGTGTAATTGCAGAAGTGGAAAGAATGGAGGAAAGAAATGATCATAGTGCTGAAATCCAGATGGAGGGGCACCCGTTTCAGGGTGTTTAGCTACCCTGGGTAGGTGACATTCGGACTGTGAGACTTGAATGACCAGGAATCAGTTAGCAAAGTTCTGGCAAAAGAGAATTCATGGCCCCAGCAGCAGCCTGTAGCCCTGAAGTGGGACTCAGCTTGTACAGCAAGGTGTTGAAGGGAGGCCATTGTGTGTGGGTGCGGGGCATGGAGGGCAGGGGAGGGGAAGGGATGAAGTCTGAGTGAAGGTAGGTCCCTGTGGTACAGGCCCTTGAAGACCACAGTAGAGGGTGGATGCAGGTAGCTTCTATTCTTAGGGAAATAGGAAGACTTTGAGGTTGGAAGCAAGGAGGAAGTGAGATCCAGTTTATCTTTGGGTCCCACTAGATTCAACCTGGTAGGGAACATTGAAGGGAGGGAGGGAACATTGGCGGGGAGGGAGGGAACATTGGCAAGTAGGGAAAAGAGCTTCTGTGACAAACTGGATATTGTGATCTCTGCTCAGAGGAGGGGTCTTAGAGGTGGCAGGGGTACATAAGTGTATTGAGGACTAGTAGCATTTGGGTCCAGAGCTTGAAAAGTTGTCATGGAGATGTGCCTGAGCCCTGAGCAGGGTGGAAGCTGCAGGTCCTTGGAGGGGCACGACTGGCTCCCTGTGCAGTTGGCCAGCTGCTGTGGGCTTAGAGGTCTTTCGTGGTGGCTGTGCAGTGGGGGAAAGGGGTGCAGAGCCAGTTCAAGGGAATGAGGGGGTTTTGGGTTATGTTCTGGGAAGAGACCTTTGCTTGGTGTCCAAGGGCCTGGTTTCTAGTATGTACCCAGGCATGACTTGTTAGGAAGGACCATGAAAGATGAGACAACCAAGGTGGTATGACCATTAGACTCAGGCTACATGGGGGTTCCTTGTGCTGGAGTCCACGTCCTGGCTTTTATATATGGGGATGCTGTGGGATGTCTACTCGGGGAAGTACAGAGGTATGTGGGCTAGAGTACAGAAGAGAGAGAACTTTCCTTACCTTTAGTTTTGTCCAATCCTTGATTACTATAGACTGGAAGTCTAGCAGGGACTGGTGAGCATCTCCTTACCATCTGTCCACCCACTACCTATCACCCACCAACATTTCATTCATAAATCTGTTCACTCATCCATCTGTCTCCAACACTCAGTAATTAATCCAGCTGTTTACTTTTCCATTCCTACTGACTAACCCTATCCATTGTGCATCTATCCATATTGTCATCCATCCATCCACCAACCCATCTACCCATCCACCAACTCATCTACCCATCCATATATCCACCCATCCACCTATCTACTCTTCCATCCACCCATCCATCATACATCCTCTATCCACCTATCCATCCACCCATACATCCACATACTTATCTACCCATCTATCCATCTATGCATCCATCCACCCATCCACCCATCCATTCACCCACCCATCCATTCACCCATCCACCCACCCATCTATCCACCCATCCATCCTCCATCCATCCACCCACCCACCCACCTCCCCCATAGACCTGTGAAGTAGACAAAGGGCTGCTAGAGAGGGCTCTGGGCTGGCAAGAAAGTGATGCTTTCCTGTAGGCTAGGCAGTAGATGGGTGGTCTCAGAAGGAGCTACCTCTAAGGAGATCCCACCGGAAGCACCATCCCCCAAGCTCCTGGGCAGATCCAAGAAGAACCAAGCTCTGTCCTGTAGCAGATTGGAGCTCATCAAGGTACTTGGGAGAGATTTTGGGGGCAGGGCCTCTAAGAACAGGGAGGTGAGCATGCTGGTCTCTAGGCTGCTATTGGACCATGGGCTTCCTGGTGTCCCTGTGCAGCACAGTCGGCAGCATCTGACCTCTACATGGCACTCAGAGCCTGTCAGAATGGTCCCCCATGTTTCATTGGACCACCTCCCATTTCCAAGAGTATATAAAAAGGAAAGAGTCCTATGTTTCCTTTCCCAGGAAAGCGAGTGGAGAGACCCTCATCCTCCGTGCTCAGCCGCATTGCTAGAATGTCTGCTCACACTGTCCATCTGTACCTCTGCCCATGGTTCTCCTTACAGAGCAATCCCTGCTGGTTTCCCCATGACCTCTGTGTTCTCTTAATTTCCCTTCAACCTCCTGCCACTACTTCCTGGAGTTTTCTCAGGCCCATCCCCTTCAGGTTGGCCTCTAAATATGCCCAAGGTTCATGTCTTCTCATTCTGTCCTCTTGGTCCCCTCTGTGACCTCCTCTCTATTCACATCACCACTATCACCCTGACTCTCCATTCTCTACCTCTGGGTTCCAGACCTATCAACCTGACAGTTCTCTTGACATTTCTTTCTTTTTAAAGAAAAAATGGTTGACATTTTTTGAATACCTGTATTAAAGATGTCTCCAGCACAAGATGACCAAATTATAATTCTCTTCACCCGGTCTCTATCTTAGGTCCATCCAGGTCTAGAGGACAGAAACCCAGAAGCTGCCCTGAAACCTGGAAGCTGTCCCCCTCCCCATGTCACTCACATGCAGTTTGTCACTAAATCCTGGGGTTTTTACCTCCTGCAGACCTCCAGTGTCCCTTTACCTACTCTTCTACCATTGGCACTAGGGCCTATGCCCTCAGCACTGCCCCAGGATTTCGGTTTATCAGTTTTCCTTCCTGGACTGCCTCCGCCCACCCCCCAGCTCTGCTGTATGATACCAGCAGCTAGTGAGATTACTTAAAATCCTGCCAAATACCATTTCTCATGGCTCCAGATTGCTTTTGAGGCAAAGTCCCCAGAGTGACCTTCTAGGCTCAGCAAAGTGGTCATTGCCCTCTGTTTCTGGTTTACAGTGTTGCTAATGGTGTGGCTAGTTCAATCCTCTGTTGAAAGCAGGATATTGAAGTCTCCATTATTAAACTGATTATTTTGCCCCTCATTTTGGTCAGTTTTCACATCATGTATTTTGGTGTCCTTTTATAGGTGTATATAGGTTTATAATTATTATATTGTCCTCATGGATTGACCCTTTTTTCATTATGAAATGCCCCTCATTCTAGTAAAATTAAAAAAATTTAATGTCCATTTTGCCTAATATTGGCATAGCTACTCCCTCTTTCCTATGGTTGTGTTGACATGGTTTTTTTTTTTTTTTTTTTTTGGAGTCTTTTACTTTCAATCTACTTGTGTCTTTGAATCTGAAGTGTCTCCTATAGATAATATAGAGTTGGATCATGTTTTTCTATCCAGTCTGAAAACCTCTGCCCTTTGAGTAGATTGTTTAATCCATTCACATTTAATGTATTATTGATGTAGTAGGATTTATGTCTGCATTTTACTTTGTTTTCTGTGTGTCTGATGTCTTTTTTTCCCCTTCTTTCCTGTTTTCTTGTGCATTGAGTGAATGTTTTCTCATGTAGCATTTAAAGTTTACTAATGAATTGTTTTTACTGTATTTTCAAGGTTTTTCTTAGCAGTTGTGCTCAGGTTCACCATATTCATGAGTCAGGTTCAGATTTGTATTTGTTTAATCAACTCCTTTGTGCCCTCTGCTCTTGATCTTGTTCTTAAGCCACATTTTCTCTGACCTCCACGTTCCCTCCCCCTATGACACTTCCCATCCCCACCTACCAGCCCTGTCAACCCCTCTTCCTGGGGAGCTTGCTCGTACAGCCCTGTGCTCTGTGGACCCCACCTCTCCAGCACATACCACTGCAGCTCTTGGACACAGCTCACCTCCTTTCCTCTGTGGACGCTAACCTCTGTGAGGGCATGGGGCAGCTTGTTCCCAGAACTGAGTACAGAGGACTGAGCACGTGCTAGGCCTCAAAAATTCAGTCAAATGAATAAATGGGTGGCTGTAAGTAAGGGTGACTGTGTGTGTGTCTGCATCTTCATGGGTACGTATCTTGAAGTGTTTGTGTCTTGGCATGTTTGTGTCCGTGTGTATCAGTGTGTTTCTGTAGGCATGTCTGTGTTGTTTGGAGTGTGTTTTGCAGGTGTGGTGTGTCTGTGTCCACATGTAGTATCTGTGTGCTATGTGTGTGTGTCTGCCGCATGTGCACTGTTGTGTGTCTTAAAGTGTGTGCGCACACACTCCCTCCTGCTCCCAGGCAGAGCTCCTTTTGATGTCTCCTGCTCTGCAATTATTTTTTGACTAGTTGGTGTAGCATTTAATGATTTCCCCAAAGCTAAGCCCAGCCCCCTGAGTATTGATCTCACTGCAGTAGAGGTGACACAGGGTAATGTGGGGCCAGCCGGCAGGTACTGCCACTGCAGAACTGGCCACCACACCTCCCCAGCCTTGCTCTCTTCAAAGAAAGCTCCTGGTTGGTAGCTTGGCATGGGGACAGAGTGAGCTCTTGCCAGAAGAACAGACTCTGCTCTCTCTAGCTGCATAAGACAGCCAGGGAACTGTCCCCTCAAGCCTCAGTTTTCTCATCTGTGAAATGGGGTCTTAATGTGGAGGAAGTGAGATAATATCAGGGCCTGACACACACTAGGGGCTCCACAAATGTTCTTTGGTCATCTGCTTTCCCAGGACCTCTTACCAGGGCTGCGGGAGAGATGCAGTAAGGAGGGAATGACTAAGAGATGCTTGCCTTTCTGGAACCCTTTCCACATGGCTTCTTTCGGGCAGCCCAAGGGTTGCACGTGTGCTCTGGTGAAGGCAACCGTGCTCACCTACAGGCACCCAGAGACATTCAGAGGCTTCCCACGGACACACAGCATTTCTCTGGCAGAGATGGGACTTAGCTTCTAGAAGTCTTTCTGGTGCTTCCGCAGTCTCTTGCCTCACTCTATCCTGCTGCCCCGCATCTCCCTGCGTTTGGACGCCGTACTCCTGACACATCCGGCTGTTGTGTGTGCCGTTCCCTCTTCCTGGGGCTGTGTTCCCTTGTTCTTTGCAGGCTCAGCCCTCCTTCTCTGACCCTGGGGTCCTTCCCATGCCACCCAGTGATGCCCCAGTTCCATGTCACTCTCCCCCATCAGAGGTGATCTCCTCACTCTATGTCAGAGCTGCAGTATGGGGTGTAATGTTTGTCAGGTGGGGAGGCCTGGAGGCCGGGTGACCTGATTAGAGGTCACATTTTAAAACTCTGCAGGAGAGCTGGTGTCCCTGGGCCTGCACCTCCCTGGGCCAAGAACAGTTTGCACAACTCCTACCCAGCTCAGGCTCACTCCAGGGACTAGCTGTGCCAATTTTGTGACTGGTGTTGAGGTGATTCTGCCTTTTCTAGCCTTAGTGTAGTGACTCCAGAAAGTGGATAGCATTTACATGCCCAGGAGCTCTGAAAATCCAAAAATATGTAATTTATTTTTTAATTAAGTAAGCACTTATCAAGGACGACTGTGTGCTAGGTGCAACTTAATGCTTCACAAATACCGTCGTTTAAATGATTTTGTTCCCTAACAATGCTATGGTATAGGCCCTGGTACTACCCTTTGTTTTTAGAGCCAAGGCACAGAGAGGTTAAATGACTTGCCTGAGGACACACAGCAGAGCCAGGCAATCTGTAGGGTCTGTGTGTACAGGCTTTCTTGCTTTTTCTGTTAATGCCCAAAGCAGAGACCATGTGTAGTTGGGAAGTGGCTACTGTATGTCCAGCTTCCCCTCTGCTCCCCAGAATCTACTGTATATGCAAATTGGTGCCATAGAGGTTTTATATGAGGGCAGGTTGCTTGCAGGGGACAGAGCTGGGAAGAGTAGGGATGGAGACCAGGATTCCTGGGAGTGGGCAGTGGATAAGCAGCAGATCCTGGATGTCAGGAGCCAAGGACAGAGCTGGTCACCATAGCAGGAGCCACTTAGAGGAGCCAGGTCAGTTTCCTGTCTTGTACCTCCTGGGGTTGCTGGACCCTGGTCCCTCAGGCCAGCAGTCTAGGCACCTCTCTGTCCCTCAGAGCACATCCTCTGAAGCCTCCACAAGCAAGGGGATTGGTCCCACAGCCCATGGCCTAGTTAGTGAAACTCATCTCTGGAAAGAAATTCTCTGAGCAGGGTGGCGCAGAGCAGCGTGGTGTCTTGTGGTGGACGAGGCTGCTGAGGTCTTCTGCCTCCCAGACGGGCAGCAAGAAACCCCAGACCCAGCTCCTCCTTCCTGCTTGGCCACCAAGGGAGGACAGTCCCCCAGCCCTCAGGTTGACCTGCTCCCTCAGTCTCCATCCACGTGTTTCCTTGTGCCCTGCCCGGGGGGTGTCCTTGTCGGGGCTGGCCCTGCCTAGTAGCTGAGCAGGCTCGGCCTGACTGCTTCCCGACGTGGCCTGCGAAACACGCCATCGCACGAGGACTCAGTGTTCTGAGCCTCAGCCCTGGGCTGGCTGCTGAGCTGTTGGGGGTCCTGGGTTTTGGTTTCTGGGTTTTCTCCCTCCATGGCCAGGTGGTGTGGTTTGCCACACCTTTGCTGCGTCCACATACGGTGACCCTAGGAGGACTCGCAGGCTGGCAAAGGCCAGTTAGGGCTTTCTTTGTGAGAAGTTCTTGTTGCTGGTCATGTCTCTCCTCCTGGGCCTCTGGGATTGTCTGTGAGGAGAGGCAGGTGTCAGGCCAGGCATCTTACGGTGTGCCGCGGTGCATCTCTGTGAATACATTAGTCATCTCCTGCTGCACGACAAGCCACCCGGTCTTTGTGAGGCACCACCGTGACTCACAGATACCGGGATGCGGAAAGGAGGATGGAGACTAACTGCAGCAGCTTGTTGCTGCTCCAAGGCACCTGGTCTTCTGGGTTGACTCAACTACTCACTCGCCTGGAGTGCGGTGCTGGCTGTTGGGCAAACCTCAGCTCCCTGTGGTGTCCCTGTGTAGCCCCTGGGCCTCCTCATAGCATGGGCGCTGGGTTCCCAGGGAGCAGGGTGGAGGAAGCCCTGGGAATAACCTGGCCTCTGATGACTAGCTCACTTCTGTCTACTCTGCTGGTCAAGGTAGTAGCAAAGCTTGTCCCAGGTCCAAAAGAAAGGGGCCTAGACCTGCTGCTGCTTCTTTTTTTTGGTACCAGGGATTGAACTTGGTCACTAGGCTACTGAGCCACCTCCCCAGCCCTATCTGGTATTTTATTTAGAGACCAGGGTCTCATTGAGTCGCTTAGGGCCTTACTTTTGCTGAGGCTGGCTTGGAACTGGCGACCCTCCTGCCTCAGCCTCCTGAACCACTGGGATCACAGGTGTGCACCAGCACACCCAGCTAGACTTGCTTCTTGATGGAAGAATGTCGAGGTCACATTACAAGAAGAACCTGGGTGGTGAGAGAGATCGTGGTGCCACCTTTGGAAAAGAACCCTGTCCAGTAAGGGCAGTGGTGGTGACCGAGTGCTGAGTGTGACGGGTTGTGAAAGGAGTGAGTGAAAGGAAGTGCCTGGGTAAGGAGTGAGTGACAGGTTGTGTGGAGTGAGTGACAGGTTGTGCGGAGTGGCCTAGGAGGCAGGTATGGCTTTGCCAGAGTCCACCATGATGGCCATGGGCCTGCCGGTGATGTTTCCCAAGATGCCAGCAGCAGCACCATCTTCCTTTGCTTTCCCAGCTTCCCCCCAGGGCCTTGGTGTGACTAGGCCCTTTCCCACATGGGACCCAGGCCTCCGCTGGCCCAGCCGGCACCCTCCTTAGGCCCCGCCGCCCCGCATGCTCCCCTCCTGCAGCCCCACGCTCCCACTCCCACCCGCAGCCTCCCCTTCCAGAAAGAGTGACTCCCACCTCAGCAGCCTGGAAGCCCTCCAACTACTTACTTTTCTTCAAATAAAAGCAGCTAATTAACATTATTCTTTAATTATTGCCTTTATCAACAAGGGGTCTGATTTGTACCAGCAGGATAGTTGCTTTCCCTTAAACTACCCAAGTGAATGCTTCAGTTCCTGGTGCTTTTGAAATGAATTTGATGTCATCTGCCCAGAGTCACTTAATGGGGACGCCTGGGTAATGACTGAACGCGCTAACTCCGTTAGCAGCCCTGGAAGCATGTAATTTGGCCCCTCAGGCAACAGCACTTTTGAAATCTCTGGATAGTTTTGAACTCTCTGTTCTTAATTAAATATGCAATTTTTCACGGTAACCAGGTTAATTCTTTTGTGTTGTGTTGTAATACTGTTAGGAATTTTCATAGTTCTTATTAAACATTATTCAGGCATTGTGAATTCCATAATTAAAAAAAATGAAAAGAACAAAGCTTGATTCACTCCTTTCTTTTCCCTGGCTAATTTATCAAATGAATTTTGCAAATTTTTCTTTCTGTCCCCAGACAGTGTGGCAAGTGTTTTAAAGGGGAAGGATTTAATTGCCCTGTAGGGATTGGCTGGTTATGAAGGATTTGGCTGTTTGATTAGTAAACCCAGTTGGGAATGGTCTAATGCTCCATGATCTTAAAAATTGTCTGATTGTACCCTCTCCAAGGAGGCCTCGCTTTTCGTTATGTAGAGCATCAACTTCACACAAGTGTGATTATTAGGTAGCGAGGAAGGGGAGAGAGGAAGATCTGACTTTAAATTGGGGATCTTGGGAGATTTTTACCCCCATCTCCCTGGCTGGGGAGGAAGGGAGAAAACAGAAGAGACAGGAGAGATAGTCAGAGACAGAGACACACAGAGATGCAGACAGACACACGGGCAGAGGCAGAGACTGCCCTTCCCAGTTCTCGGGCACTAGAAAAGATGGAGGGCAGCCGAGGGGGTGGGGCCTGAGGGGACATCTTACAGATAGTGGCCAACTGGAAAGGCCCCTCTTAGCTGAGGAGGCCCCCTGGCAGGGCTGCTGGGCAGGGCGGGAGGGGATGGCTCCCATTCTGGAAGAGGACCTGCTGCAGCCCTGTGCTCCCCTGGGCATGCTGGCTGGTGCCTGCCGTTCTGTCTTTGATAAGGTCAGGAGCCCCTGAAGAAGGGGGACTGGGAAGAGGCAGCCAGGCCCTTGTAGTGAGGGAGCAAGGCCGCCGTCTCCCAGTAGCCCCACTTTTGCCTGTTACCCCTCTGCAAGATGGAGTAAGTGACTCAGCCTCTTCCTGCTTTCCTGGGTCCTCTCTGTGTCCTAGGGGTGGGGAGGGCAACGAAGTAGGCCAAGGAGCCAGGACCAGGCCCTGTAGGACCTCGAGGGCCATGGAGGGGCTGGGCTTTCCTACAGGCAGAGTTCCTTTGATCGTGGAGGAAGTAGGGGACGACTTGAGAGGGGTGTCGCCAAAGGGCCGGGGCCAGGCCTGCCTGGGAATGAACCGGAGGAGGCCTTTGTGCCACCCTGAGCTGCTTCAGCCCTGACCTTGGGTGGCCAGGTCAGAGGACTCTGAGAATCATCCCTAGGAACTGGAAGGAGGTGGCGGTAACTCACATTAGACCCCATGGCAGTGCCCTCCTGATATTGAGTTAAAGCCACAAACCTGCCTGGGACCCTGTGCCCAGCCTTGGGTGATGTTTACCGGAATTCTCAGTCAGGCCACCGCACCCTCCCCTCTACTTGAACCTTCCTTGGCTCCCATTCGTTCTCATGGGACAGTCCAGGCCTTACCGTGGCTAGCAGACTTGTCTGATCACCTCCCACCCCAGTCCGCCTCCACCATCTCATCTCACTGGACTTCCTTCTCCCCGAGTCCCTGTCCCTTGTGCCTTCTTACCCCTACCTTTGTGCCCGCCTCCCCCCGCCTGGACCTCTCCACCACTCATCCTTCAGGAGGTCTCCTGAACCTCCTGGTTGGAGGTTGCTTGCCTGCCCTTTTCACTTTAAGATCCTGAAGACAACTTTTGTGTCTTCCGTGTTGACACTGGTCACAGGCAGGAGCTTGTGACCTCAGACGCTCAGTGAATATCTGTTAATGGCACCCCACTTATGCTCCCAGGTTTGGGGAGTGGGGATCTCAACTCCTCCTGAACTTACTGGACCCCAGCAGGAAGTGGGCTTCCCTTTAGTTTGAAGGTGCCGAGAGGAGCAAAGTCTACTCCCCTAGGCATGGCCCCACTTTGCCAGCCACAGAGGTTCCGTTGTCTTGCGAGGCGGAGACGTGGCCACCTCTCATGGGCCCAGGGGAGTTCGGCTGCTGGGGCTGCTGGGGCTGCCCTGAGATGCAGAAAGAGGAGAGGCAAAGCTAAGTCCTCTGGGTAGCCAGGCACCAGGGATGAAGAAGGATGTGAGCCTTCAGGATGGAAGGAGCAGCAACACCTGCTCCTCCCCATGCTCAGGATGCTGGGAGACTGGGGCCTCTGGCCTGCCCTGCTGTCCCTTCCCTGGCCAGCCGTGGGAGGCTTCCCCACTTCATGGCCCTGTGAAGCCACTCTGGTTGGTGAGCTGCTGCTTGGCTTCCCGCAGGCCCAGAGCAGCCTGCCCACAGATGCCCTTGTGCACGTGCGCGCGCGCACACCGCACACACCCAGGGCCCCCAGGCCTGCGTTTCCTCTGCTCCCTTTTTCTTCCAGTGTATTTTTATTCCTGTTCAAGTTGAGTCATTAGGGGACAAAGAGGAGCTGAGGAAAGCTTTTTGGGATGAGGAAGGGAGGGAGATGCAGGCCAAGGAGGGATTTCCAGGGAATCTCACAACTGCTAGGGAAAGAAGGACTTTAAAAATTAATTTTGTATTATCAAAGTTGCATCACCAGTTACCAGAGGGCTTTGAGTGTGGGCACAGATGGGGAGGAACATGCCCCACCAGGCCCAGAGCGTTCCCCTGGGTTCCTCCACCTCTGCCTGTGTGCCTCACTGAACCGCCGCTGTGACCCTTTGCGGGTCTTTAAGCAGGTGTCCACCCACCTAGCCTTCCATGAGGCAAGGGTTGCTGCCCGCAGCCTGGCCTGACCCTGGGCCTCTCCTGGGGTTTTGCTTTAAACATCACTGCATTCTGCTGCCACATACTGGGTCCTGCTCTCAGGGCAGAGGGCTGGACACCCCTGGCCCAGAGCCTGGCCTCTGTGTCGGGCTCCCAGGGAGTGCCCCTGGACCTCCGCTTCCTCTTCTCTGGAGGGGGCACCCTCCTGGCCTTGCTCAGGGGCAGGTGGACTTTCCTGATGCATTTAGCCCAGGGCTAGTGCACAGTAAGCTGTCAGGTGGCCGCCTCATGGCCCGGCAGGCCTGTCTTCCCAGGACTGTGCGTCCTTGCTTCACCCATGAGCAAACATGGATGGAGGTGCTTGTCTGTCGGCGCCGGTGTGGGTGCTCCTGCGTGGATGCAGATGGGTGCATACACACATTCAGATACCCACTCAACACCCGCACTCCGAAGCAAAGGGAGTGCACAGGCCCTCTGGAGGGGGAGAGTCCACAGGCATTTTTATTGTAATGAAAAATTTATCTGGAGCTTGTAATGAGAAGGTGGCACTTCGTGGTAGATAAAACACTGTCAGAATAAAAGGCCACCAAAACTGTAGGCCCAGTTCAGCAAAGAGGCAGTTGGCATTGAGGACATAGAGCAGGAGGGGCTTGGACCATGGCATGCATTTGGCCTGTCCATTAGTGGTCCACTGGACAAGTTTTTACCGAGCATCTACTAGATGCCAGCTCTGAACCACGTGCTGTGGATGCCCTGGGGATCAAAATGGACATGCTCTCTGCCCTTATTGTGACATCGGTCTCCATGATGTTTGGAAGTAAGATCCCTTAAGGACTGACATTAATCAAATCATCACACCTATTTGAAATTGTACACTCTGCTAAGGGCAGCAAGGGAAATGAGCTAGGAGTGAGGAGCTTGTGTAACAGGTACCAGATTTAGTCTGGAAGTCAGGGAAGGACTTCTGAGTTAGCCAAATGATGTGGGGTTATGACAGTTCAGATAGGAAGCATGTGCAAAGGTCCTGAGGTAGGAGGAAATACCTCAGGTTCCAGGAAGTGAAAGGTAGCCAGTATGACTGGATCTCTGAAAGGGCAGTGGGTGGGGCGTGACTGGGGAGGATGCACTGTCCTCTGGCTCATGATGCATGTCATGCCTGCCTGGACCCCATGGACATTCAGGGAATTCACCAGTTTACGGGGTGCAGCAGGCCAGCATAGGGACAGGAATAAAGTGCTTTCCCTGGGCTGATGGGAAGGGGTGGGGGTGGGCCTCGCCATGTTCAAATATATGCTGCTTTTCTGCTGTTTATTATTTATCTAGGGGTTTGTGAAAAAGAGAACCTCCCCCCTCAAAAAAAAAAAAGAAAGAAAAGGAAAAATACAAAAAAACAACCCCCCACCTAACATTGCTCCAGGCATGCAGCCTGAGGGAACAAGTCCTTCCGTCTCCAACCTTTGTGCAGGTGTGAGTGAGGAGTGCTGTGCTCAAGCTCTGGCCCTGCTCGAGGGGGGCTCTGGGGCTTGTGGGACAGGGATGCCTTCGGGTGCTTGCGTGCCCCACAGCTCTGGGGAGGCCTGGCACAGTGGGGCACTCTCCGAGATGGGGCTCTGCATTCCCACAACCCAGCGTGGTGTGCCTTGGGGGCTGGAAGGGCTCAGGCAGGCTGGTGTCTGGCATGGTGAGGGTGGGAGGGGGGGAGTCCAGGGGCTTTGGCAGCCGCCCCCACATAGTGATATTCTGTGCCTCACACGTTCTTATTAGCATCGTAATCGCTCCAAAATACTGATTCATTATCGCGCTGAGCTGCAGACTGAGGCAGTGGGGTTTGATGGTTCCACATGAGCCATTCTGGGCTGTTGAGTAAATATTGCTCATTCTGAAAAATTGGGTAAATGTGTGTTTATGCTGTCGACGAGCAAGGAGCCAGCCAAGCAGGTAGTTGGTGTCTGGGCCAGTGCCAGGCAAGGTGCTGGGGGACAGGGGAACAGACTTTCTGAGACAGGTCCAGCTTAGGTCTGGCTGGCCTCGGAAATATTCTGTTGGGCATAGAGGTTGGAATCAGGAAAGGGGTGTCACCCCAAGGTCAAGGTAGAAGGGGCCTCATGTTCCCAGGCTCAGGGAGCAGGCAGAAAAGGCCCAGGGTTTTCCCAGCTCGGGGCTGGGGGGGGATGCGGGGTGGTTCTGAACGGGAGGACTGGACACCATCAGTAGATGAGGCGACAGCCCCGTGGGAAGGTGCTGCATGAGGTCAGCGCCGGGGCCTCTGTTCTGCCACCAGCTGAAAGTGGGCACCCAGGTAAGTTTCCTGACACATCAGTCCTCAGTTTTTTCATCTATAAAGTGGGATGGTGACAGGTCTTCCCTGTAGGGTTGTTGTGGTCATATGCTTAGGACATTGAAATGGCCCCCTGCAGGAGAAACAGTAGCTATGAGCAGGATTCAGGGTGGAGTAGGAGGAGGCTCGGTCCAGGTCTGAGGTCACGGGTTCTTCAAGGTGCCAGTAAGACTCTGGGTTGTCTCTTCAGTAACGAGATCCAGACAGTATTTGGCATATAATTTCAGGGGGTTGTAGGGTTCCCTAGATCTAGCCATGTATCCTGAACTAAGAGCTCATTTCCGCTGTGGAAAACTTTGCGAGGAGGAAGGGAGGCATAAGATGTGGAAACTCCTAGAACTTGGTTTTAGCCCAAGGCTTGGGTTTTATCCTGATTCTGCCACAGATTTGCTGTGTCCAGTTGGGCAAGTGAAGACCTGTCCCAGCCTCTGTCTACACCTGATGTCAAGGTCTTTGCCTAGAAAGGAAAGAGCTTGGCCTATGGAAGCACTGGGTCTGATGCCTGGCACACTGCAGGCACTTAGTAAATATCATTGTCATTCCTCTTGATTCAAGGCCCAGGAAGGGCTAGGTATAGACGGGCCTCACGTTGCTTTTAGAGTTGGAGTATAATCATTTCATGGAGTTCTTGGTTCCGATCCTCCTGTTGTGTCTGCTGATTCTCGCACAGGGTGGACCAGGGTCCTGTGTGTTTTGTAATTTTGGATTGTGAGGTCATCTTAGGGAGGATTGTGTTCCTGTGAATTTTGTTTGACCTGGGTTGATCTGAGTGCCAGAAGTCAGCTGGATAGTAAATATTTTTGGCACTGCAGTCTACGTACAGCCTCTTATATAACTCCTCAATTCTGCCGTGTGCAGAAGCAGCCATAAACAATACATAAACCAAAGAGGGTGGCCAGATCTGACCCACAGGCAGATAATGATTTAGCCCAAAGGTCATGTTTTGTTCACCCCTGTCCTGGAAAGATTTTGTATTTGCTTTTGCTTAATGCCCAAACAGTATTACCAAGCAAGAATGATTTTTAAGGTTAATTTTTTGTCTGAGAGCAGTAATCTCAAAGTGTGGTCCATGGACCAGCAGCATCAGCATTTCCTGGAAATTCTTGGATATGCAAAATCTCCGGCTTCCATCCAGATCTACTGAGTCAGGAATTGGGGTGGGACCCAGACCCAGCAATCTCTATTCAACACGCTGTCCTGGTAATTCTGATGTGCCCTCAAGTTAAAGAACTCTAGATGTAGTATCAGGGTGAAATCCAAGCCCATGGAAGTATAGACCCATGGTGACAAATTCTCAGCCACAGCTTCTTTCTGGTTTTCTGATCTTGAGTCAGGACTGAGACTGGCCAGATCTTCTTCCAGCATTTGTAGGCAGCAGACTCAGGCTATGCTTTCATACTGGGGTGGGTGCTTGACTGCCAAGATGGTCACCTGTCCCCCGTTTCACTGCAGAGGGCACAGAAGTATCAGTTCTCCCACTTGGTCTGTTGTTGAGTTTACTTATCAGTTTTGGCTGTGGATTTCTCTTGCTTTCTTATGGAGCTGACCTACATATGTAAGGGATGCTAGTCTACTTAGTCCAGCTTTTCTGGGTGTTTAGTAGCACAAGTACTTCAGGTTATATTAGCCTGCATATTATCAGATACAGGGGTCCTCTCGTTGAATGAAAAGTTGAGTTTCTGTCCTAGAATTCTTCTTTAGTGTGTCGCAATCCCCCAGCTTCTCTGGGGACCTGACACTTGTCCCTTGCCTGGAGGTCAGAGACCACTTTGTCACTCACAGGGATTAGAAAAGGAACACATCTTGGGGGTCTCTCTGCCTCACCTTTGCCCAGAACTTGAGTCTAGTTCAGCAGTGTTTGGGTGAGCACATACTGGGCCTTCACTCTATCCAAGTTAACAGGTATATGTAGTAGAACATGGCACCCCATGGTCTTTGTACCTGGGGACTTTATCTCAGTCTCCTCCATGCTGGGGAACTTGTCTCCCTTAAGGGTTTATCTTAGGGGACTAGAATGGAGTCAAGGATTAGATTAAGAGCACTGGCTTTGAATTGTACAGGAATCAGGTCCAACACCCAGCTCTGCCTGTTATAAGCTGTGATCTTCACAAATCCACGTTTCTGAGCATCAACTCCTCCACCTGTAAGATGGTGTGACAAAGGGTCGTTGTAAGGATCCAGGGAGATGTTCACGTAGGACATTTGGCAGAGCTCTGGATCCAGTGAGTGCTCCTCATTGTGACTGTGGCCTGAGTCTGCCTACCATTACAGTGGGCTTGGAGAAGTCAGGTTGGAGAGGTGAGCAGACTTGGGTTTTCACGAAACGGCAAACTGAAGCTGTGGGCAGGAGGTCTTGAAGTAGGCGTACCTTGTGTCTGTCCTGCAGCCCCCATTCCTGTAGTGGCCTTCATACTTCCTGTGCCATGGTCATGTGATTCAACCCAGGGAGACAGGGAGCTGGTGATTCTAGGCCTGAATCCCCCTCACCACAGTGATTGGTCTAAAGGGAAGTCACATGACTCAAGCTGGGCCAATCAGAGAATTCCCTGGGATTTTTCAGTTGGGGTAGAGTGGGGAGTCTCTATTTTCTCTCTAGCTGAGTTGCTGGAAGGAAGAAAGCCTAGAGCTGCTTAGAGCCAGGGTTACAGACAGCTTCATGGGGACATAGTGAAACCAGCCTGCAGGGAGAGGCCTAGAAAGATGGAGCCCAGTGGGAGTCATCCCTGAGGCCACTTTGTTTAAGCTCTTCAGATTGTTTCTGTTATCTATGATCAAGTGCCCCCCAAATATGACTCCAGTGGAAGGTTTGGGAACTCTTGGCCACTCCATCCTTTGTGACCAAATTTCTGCAAAGCCATATCCAGCATACATCACATCCACCACCTGACCTCCCATGTTGTTGGAAGAACAATATTGAGGACCAGGGAACAAAGGTGGGCCACACTGGTTCCGCTCAGGGCTTTGGCACAGTGGGAGGGGTCCATCATCCAGATGTCATTCTTTTCAGCAAAGCCCGTTGGGACCCCCGGCAGGAGTCACCTGCCCTCCTTCCTCTCAAGTCTGGTTCACTGGGCCCAGGTTTCCTCCACTTCTTACAAGTGGCCCACAGATGCCCACAGCCCCCCGGGTCTCCCTCCGCCTACCACACCTGATGTGCAGCACAATGCTCCCCCTTCAGCTTTGATCTCAAAAAAAGATCATCTTGGAGAAGATGGTTCCGTGAGCGGTTTATCCAAACGCCACTTTTTTTCTAATTTTGCCAGAGTTGCTCTTTCCCCCCTCTTCCTTTTATTCCTTTCTTGGGTTTGCACTGGGGTTGGCTTCCTCAAACCAAAATAACTCTCACAATGCTCAGGAAAAGTGCTTCCTGTGGATGAGTGACATCCGTATAAAAGCCAGCAAGCCGGCCGATTTCTGTCCTTTGAAGACGCTTGTCAGCGAGTGCTGCGGTGAAGTGTCAGGCGTCACCCGGGGTGACTGTGGAGACGCCTGCAGCAGTGAGCTTTTTTCCAGAAAGCCTTCAGCCCAAACTTTGGGCTCTCCGGGGACGCAGGAACAGCATCCACACTCTGCAGAGATGAAAGGCGAGGCTGGCTGAAGCAGCTGGCGTTTGCTCCTGTCCCAGCAGGGCCCTGCAGTGGTGGCTTTGTAGCTCACCTGCTCTGTTCTCGCAGTTCAACTCTGACTGTCGTGCCTGTGCAGGGCCTGGAAGCTCCAGGAAGACCCCTGAGAGGAGACAGGGTGCTGGCGATGTCCCCACAGCTCCCCACAGGAGGGGAGGGCAGATTTCAGGGCTAAGAATGTAGCTCTGGAGTCAGACTTAGGCTGGGTTCAAATCCCCCAGCTCTGCCGTTCTCCCTGAGTGAGTCACGTCACCTCTCAGAGCCTCAGTTTTTCCATCCGTGGAATGGAGTTGTCGGGTTTAGTGAAGGTAAATAGGTTCTTGACAAATAAGTAGGCTTAGCCTGTGCCACACATGTAGAAAGTGCGTAGCAAACGGCAGCTGCCGCGTACTCTCCAGCTTTTCCCCGCTGACCTCCCTCACCAGGTTCCAGAAGGCAGCACTGTCCCCCCACCCCGTCTCATGTCCCCTGCTCGTAGCTGCTCTCTGTGCTTCGTCTATCCAGTGGGCTCCTGCTGGTCTGCCAGTGCCAGCTCAGGCCTCGCTTCTGCAAGAGTCTTTATCAGCAAGCCCTCCACCCCGAGGTGACCATACAGAAAGCCTGGGGTGTGCACGTGTGTGTGACCTCAACAACTGGAAATAGTCTCCTCACAGTCTGGAAGCGGTAAGTCGGAGACGGAGGTACGACTGGCATGGTTCTGTCTGAGCATCTCTTGGCAAACGGGCTGTCTTCCCTCAGTGCGTGTCGGTTTTCTGATCTCCTTTTCTTACAAGGACACTAGTCAGATTGGATCAGGGCCCACTGTAATGATCTCATTTTTACCTTAAACACCTTTTTAGAGTCTTTGTCTCCAAATAGTCAAATTCTGAAGTACCGGGGGCCAGGACTTCAACATATGAATGGTGGAGGCAGACACGGTTCACTCATACCAAAACAAGGTCACCGTCCTTAGGTGTGCTTCTAGACGACATCTGCATGGGCTTCAGTTCCTGCTGGATCCTGAGCATGAACGTTTGACTGTTTCAAGCAAGGCCCAGCATGAGCTCCCCTGGTGCCCTGCACGGACAGGAGGGGAGGGGTGATGGCTTCCCAGGGAATGCCTGTCTTCCCCTGCCTGAGGCCCACACCCCCACCCCCACATGGTGCCTCCTATCTCTGGTCTTACATGGAGCTTGTCTCTTATCTGCCCACAGCAACTTTGAAGGAGTGGGAAGCCAGAGTCTCAGGTGTCTGGGGAGGGATGGAGATGGACCGCTTGAGTGAACCTGCATTGAGGAGTCTCATGCATCCCCAGGGGAGCTTCAGAAAATCTCCTAGGGCCACAGAAGATGTAAAACTGCTGTTAACACTGTGTAGACTGGTGTGTCTGTTGCAATCAATGAACCTAACCTGATGCATGGTTATCACCCCAAGTTCATGGTCCAAGTTAGGGTTCACCCTCGGCATTGTGCATTTTGTAAGTTTGGACAAATTTTAATGACACATACCCGCCAGTGCAGTATTGTACAGAGTAGCCTCCCTCCCCTGAAAATCCTCGGTGTTCTGCCCGTTCACATCCCTCCACTCCTCTGTGCCAGACACCCACTCATCCTTTTACTCTCTGCAGAGTTTCATGTTTTCCAGAATGCCATATAGTTGGGTGTTTTGTTTTTTTTTGTGCTGGTGATCAAACCCAGTACCTTGTGCATGCCTGGCAAGCACCGTGGCACTGGGCTGCATCCTGGCTGGACTGCTGCTCAGTTGTAGTCATACTGTAGGTGGCCTTTTCAGATTGGCTGCATTTACTTGATGCTAAGCATTTAAGATTCCTCCATGTTTTTATCAAGGCTCATAGCTCATTTTTTAAAAAGCACCAAATAACGTCTCATGGTCTGGAGTTATCGCAGTTTCTTTTTCTGTTCACCTCTTGCAGGACAGACATCTTGGTTGCTTCCAAGTTTGGCAGTTATGAATAAAGCTGCTGTACGTATCTGTGTGCAGGTTTTTGTGTGACATAAGTTTTCAGCTTCTTGGGTAAATGCTAAGGATCCCAATTGCTGGATCATATGGTAAGAACATGTTCATTTGTGAGACCGACAGCCCGTCTTCCACAGTGGCTGTGCCGTTCCGCATCCCACCAGCAATAACAGGGTTCTCTCCGCGCGTATCCTCACCAGCGCCCCGTGTCATTGGCATTCTGGACTTGGTTCATACCAGCTTACAGGCAGCAGTGGTGTCTCATCGTCGTCTTAGACAGGAAGTGGAGCATCTTTTCCTGGGCTTGTTTACTTATGCTGTGTATCTTCTTGGGTGAGGTATCTGTTGTGGTCTTTGGACTGTTTTTTAAATTGGATTGTTTGTTTTCTTACTGCTGAGTGTTGAGAGTTTTTTGTATATTTTGGATGGAAGTCTTTTTTATAAGATATGTCTTGTGCCAATATTTTCTCCCAGCCTGTGGTTTGTCTTATTCTTTTGAAATTCTTTTACAGAGAAGTGTTTAATTTATGAAGTTGAGCTTATCAAATAGCTCTTTGATTGATCATGTATTTGGTGTCAATGTCACCAAGGTCATCGAGGCTTTCTTCTATGATATCTTCTGTGAGTTTTATAAAAGTCGTGCTTCATACACTTCTATATCCATTTTGTTAATTTTGGTGAAGGGTATGAGGACCATGTCTGGATTGATATTTTTACATGTGAATGTCCAGTTGTTCCAGCACCATCTGTTGAAAAGACAGATGTCTTTGCTCCACTGTACTGCCTTTGCTCTTTTGAAAAAGATCAGTTGATTGTGTTTATGTGGGTCTATTTCTGGGCTCTCTATTCTGTTCCATTGATCTATTTGTCTGTTCTTGCTCCAATACCACCCTGTCTTCATTACCCTAGCTTTATAGTAAGTCTTTAAGTCTGATACTGTCAGTCTTTGACTTTGTTCTTCTCCTTCAATATTTTGTTGGCTATTCTAGGTCTTTTGTCTCTCCATATAAGCTTCAGAATCAGTTTGTCAATATCCATAAAATGGCTAGCTTGGATTTCGATTGGAATTGCATTGAGTCTATATATCAAGTTGGGAAGAACTGACATCTCGACAATATCGATCTTCCTATCCATGAACATGGACTGTCTCTCCATTGGTTTAGTTCTCCTTTGATTGCATTCATTGGAGTTTCCTGGTGTTCCTCATATATATCATGTACATATTTTGTTAGAGCTTACCTTGCTTTGTTTATGTAGTAGTGCCTTATCCACACGTGTTTGTGTTCATGTTAAGAACTCACCCCCACCCCACACGGGTTGCTTCCTCTGCGTTTACCTGCCTCCGTCCATCTCTTTCTCAGCAGTGTAGTGCTGACTGTGGTATCTAATTTGGGGAAACCAAATTAGGGATAGGCAGGGAACATTAATGGTGGATTCAGCTCCAGGTAAAGCAGCAGGAAGCTTGTGGGGCCGGGTGGGGGACGGGTGGTGCCAGGCAACTGGGGAGACCTGGCCTTGCCCCAGCTAGATCAAATCAGTTTAGACACTGGGCTGGACAGTTGAGATACCCAAAGCTACTGACGGACCGTGACCCTGAGGCCTGCTTGTTTGTGGATCCTGGATCCTCCGCGTCCTTTCCCTAACGTACCACGACTGCAGGCTCTTCGAGGACAGGGACGCTCCTCCCTCTGTGCCCCACACTGGGGCCAGCAAGTTTTTAATGAATGAATAGCCACATTTGCTGTCACCCTTCTCATTCATTAAGGAAAGCAAATCATGTTCAGTGTGGCAATTATAGAAAGAACAGATAAAAAGAAGGAAATAAAAATTTACTTCTGAGATAAATATCACAGTTTCATTGGACCTTTGTCAACATGTAACAAGCACACAGAAAAGGACAGCATCTGTGTGTTCTGCTAGGTTAATTGTCACAAGATGAACATCCCTGGGCACCTAGAAACCCCTCTGTGTCCTTTCCATGCTACCAGCCACCCAACCCCAGGGGGACCCGTATGCGGATTTCTGACAGCTCGGACCAATGTTGCCTGCTGGGAACCAGCCAGCGTGTGTCATGTGGTGTCTGATCGGCACTGTGCTCTTGGGACTCACCTGTGCCGTGTGGCACTGTGGTTCATTTACTCTCTGGCTGCCCAGCCTCCTGTTGTCTGGTGAACACAGTTACTGGGGTGGCTTCCGGTCTGGGGTTCCTACCAACAGTACTGGTAGGAACGTTGGTGTGTGACTGTCTCTTAATACGCAGGGACACCCAGTTTTCTTGAGCTTGAGTCAAGTTTCCCGGGCATGGCACAGTGGCATTTGGAGCCAGGTAATTCTGTGTGTGGGCGCTGCCCTAAACATCCTCCTGTGTGTAGGATGTTTAGCAGTTCCTCTGGTCTCTACCCCCTAGTTGCCAGTATCATCCCCCAAATTGTGACAACAGCAGTGTCTCCGGGGACTGCCAGTGTCCCCTAGGGGGCAGGCAGAGTTGCCCCTGGCTGAGAACCACTGTGTACATTGAGGCCTGAACTTGCTGGGTTCCAGGGTGTGTGTGTGGAGCTTAGAGGCTGCCGAGTGACTTTCCAAAGTGGTCACACCACTTGTTACCTTATGTGTGACCTTCATGTTATCTCTAATGCATTGATATTAATTTATATAAATGTGGAATGGATCGGGCTTAAAATATGATTCCACTTCACATTAGATGCACAACCTAGTCTCATATCTTTTATTGTTTCTTCTTTGATTAGAGAGCAATAAGGTATTAAGTCCCTGCTTGTCTCAGGGATCTGACTTCTTTCATTTAACACCTGGCTCTGCCTTTTTCTAGAGGTGTGACTTTGGCTAGGTGACTTCACCTTTCTAAACTTCACTTTCCTCACTGTAAAACAGGGGCTCTAACACTGCCTGCCTCGGTTATCTGGAGGACTACCTGAATTGATGGATATGAGGCATGTGCAACTGGCACTTGGCCAGTGTTGTGCTATTATTATCCAATTTAGTGGCTATATAATATTCTTTCCTGTGGAGGAGCTCCAGTTTATGTCAGTAAGCCTTTGGTGCAAGGTCATAAATGGCTTTCAGTTTGAGCTGCCAGATTTTGAAATAAATAAGATACTCAGTTACATTTGAATTTGAGGTAAACAGTTGTTGGTATGCCTCATAATGTTTGGGATGTATTTATACTAAAAAAAATGTATGCATTGTTTATATGAGGCAAAATTATGTATTCCTTTATCTGGTCAAATCTGTGCATCTTGTATTTTCTAACAATTCTTTGAATTGTCCCTTCTGAAAGCTATAATAATCGGCATCCTGGAAGCTAAGTCTTCACACACGCCAACTGTTTCCCCACTTGGCTTTTCATCTGAATCACCCAGGGGCTTGTTAAGTGCAGACCCTGGCCCCACCCCAGGTCTCTTGAAACCCAATCCCAGAGGCTGGACTGAATCTGAGTTTTTCTAAGCCTCCAGGTGATTCTGAGCCAAACTTAGGAGTGAGTCCCTGGGGTGCTTGTCTTTGCCTCTTCTTTACTGGGACCCTGCTGCCCCAGACCTTCAGCTTGGACTGTAAGCTGAGGGGCAGCTCAGCATCTGTCTGCCCCAACCTTTCAGGAAGTGGCAGCTGAACTTTGGCAGTGAGAGGGAAAGGTGGGGTTGGGCACAGAACCTGCTGCATTGATTTGCAGCTCTTGGAAGCCCGTCATGAGGAAAGCGCAGCGATAAACAGCCGCCGGCAGCCGTGAGAGCCCAGCTGGGCCATTCAGGGGCTGGCCAGGTCTGGCTCCTGCTTTCCAGGACACAGTGCTCCTCGGCCCAAGTCTGAGGCCTCCTGGTGACACCCCACGGACAGGCCAGGTAAGGTTGGGCCTGGCCAAAGGCCAGGTCCCTGCGCTCCCAGAATTGCCCCCCCTTCATCCCGTCCCTGCCTGGCCAGAGACCCAGGGACTTAGGGTCTTTCATTCAGTCGCCACTGGCTTTCTATGGACCAGGTCTGGCCAACCAGGTGGGGGGCAGTAGACAGAGCAGCCCACACTAGTCCCCGGGAGCAGCTGCTCCCCACTCCCTGGCTTTTTGGGGGCCAGCTCCGATTTTCCTGTCTCACTCTAGTGGCACCCCTGGAACCACCAGGCTGCAGCCAACTGGACAGGGCAACCCCATCTGTGCAGAGCAGCCACAAAATGACAGCTCAGAGGGTCAATGTGATCAGGTCAAGGGGCCTTCGGAAGAGGATTCTGCTCTGAGAGATCAGAGGTGCTTCGGACTTCGAGATACAGTATTACGGAAGAGTGGTCTCCTGGTGTCCAGGAGGGATTGCTGGGTGAAGTCAGCTTCCTTCTGCTTTTTGGACACCCTGCAGACAGCTTAGGCTGAGGTGGACCGAGGCCACCCTCTAGCTGCACAGGGGTCCTTGGGTTGGGGCCCTGTGGGGTTGTTCTACATTCGTTTACTTCCAGTAGCCTGTGTTGGGTACTGACATTTTCTGGAGGAGAACGCAATGCTTTATTTTTTTATTCAAGCACTTATTGTAAACCAGGCACCTTTCTAAACTGAGTAAGCAGGATTGTAAGCAAGTCAGATAGAGCTCAGGGGCCTCATTACTTGCCTTTATTTGGGAGGAACCCAGGACTTGGAGAGGCCAAGTATCTTGCCCTGTGTCACTTAGCAAGAAGCCCCTGCAGGTTTAACTTTTACTGGTAAATGGACCAAATTGTCTCCAGTGGACCAAGTGGGAAGCTGAGTCTGAACAATGATGATGATGATAGTGGTGATTAACATTAGTCCAGGCCTTACTCTGTGCCCGGCACTGAGCTAAGTGGGTTCCTCCAAGTGAGCACTCTTACCCCATTTTTAAGTTGAAAAAGCTCAGAGAGGTGAATTCACTTTCTCAGAGTCACATAGCTAGTAAGTGGCAGAGCTGGGCTTTGAAACCATGACTTTGGATTTCAAACACAGCCACATATCATGTACGTACTTTTGGGGGTTCCCACTAGCATCTTGTGCACTGGAGCATCAAATTGTTAGAAAAGTCAGGCATTCAGTGGGAGCACCTGCAGTTGAGCAGGATGCGGATCTGAGGCTACTTCATCGAGGCCTCCACTAAGGAGCACAGCACAACTGGCAGAACAGCAGCAGGAGTGTTAACACCTGCAGCAGTGGTGCTCTTGGTTGAGCATTCAAGTAATTCCCTGTGCCTCCTGCCACGTAGAGATGGCCTGAACCCATCTGCTTCATCGTTCCCAATTGATGGGTGAGCAAACCAAGGCTGAGAGAGGCCTAGTCCATGTCCCAGGCTTGAAGGTCAGGAGGTGGGCAGGGCGAGGATCCAGACTCTACCAGCCACTCAGATCACAGAGCCCAGGGTGGCGTCCACACTCCTGGGGTCCCCCAGGAGCCCAGCCCGTGAGGCAGTGGCTCCTCCACTGCTTAGCAGACAGCTTCCAGCGCTGCCCCAGACTCTTCCATTTCCCCTCCCAAATCCTTTTTAATCAGGTGGCTGAACACAGGCCCCAAAATCATAATGCCAAGGCCAGCCCTGCTGCCTCTGGATTTCCTGCTTGCTTAGCAGGATGGAAACTTTCCTGTGGATGTGTGTCCATTAAGACAGGAGAGAGCGACACCACCTTTCTTTACTCTGCTCTTGTTTTGACCTTTGTGTGTGTGTGTGTGTGTGTTGCTGGGGTTTGAACCCAGGGCCTTGTGGTTGTGAGACAAGCACTCTACCAACTGAGCTACGTTCCCAGTCCAACATTATGACTTTTAACGAGACTTTAATTCAAGGTCAGAGAGTCTGGACATTGGTGAGAAGGCCCGTGCCCCTCTGGGCCCCCCTAGACAGTAGCGGGTGGCTGTTTTCAACAGTCCCGTTGCAACAGAGCCCTTCCTCGCACGAGGAGGTGAAATATTTGTGTTGAATGCATTGCCTGTTCTTGTTTGCAAAATGCTGCCATGCCCCCTGGTCGTTATTTATTTGTTCCTTTTCTGAAGTTCAAGGGAAATAATTTATTAACTTGGGAATTAGAAGTCTCTCTCCCCAGCCCCTCTGTCCCCCAAGGCCCAAGCCGGCCTGCTTGCCCTGCTCGAGAAGTCGAGAGAGGCTTCCCGTCAAAGGCACAGCCAGGCGAGGCCTCGGTGCACGTGGGTAATGTATTCACAGTCATGACACACGGACCCCGTGTGTCTTGAACCCCAGCCTCGGGGGACTGGCGGGGCCATGCCATCGACCTGAACCCCTGGACTGCCGCCCTGGTCTAAATCCATCAGGCTCGCCGGTCCCATTCTGGGAGCACTGAGTGATTTACGGTCCCTGGGAGCGGCGGGGGAGCAGGTCACTGGAGTTCATGGGTTAATAACAGGTTTGGTTTTCGATGTCAGCAGCTCTCTCGATAACGTATGAAAGAATCCTATTCTGTTGATTAGATTTTGAAATGGATCAATTTTTAATCAGCCAAACACCTGACTCACTCAATAAGAGATGCATTGTGGAGACGGGATGGAGGCTGGCTTTATTTACAAGAGTGTTTGTTTTTGGGGGACCATACGCAAATTCCCGCCCAGCTCCCTCCTCCTGGAAGAAATTGACCGGGTTATCTCCTACCTCCAATGGCAGCGTTTGATCCCCCCTCTGATTAGTTGGGAAATCCATGGGTCTGTTTAAGAGATAAGAACAGCAGCTAAAGGTTTGATTTAGTCATCTGTGGTTATTGATGGAAAAAGCATTTATTTGCCAATGAAGAAATTTTGCTTAATGTAACAGCAAGAAAAGGAGGGAGGAAACAAAAGGAGCCAGGCTGTGCCTGGGGGTGGTCGAGGCTTGTCGGTGCGGGGCTTGCTAGGGTGTTCAGAGCAACGGTATGGAAATCAGCAAATGAGCACATTGAATTTGTGGACCATTAATGATAGCGGAGGGGTGTTGCTCCGGCCACTTTATTAATTCACTCAGCAAACCCTGAGCCCGTGCTGGTGCCAGGCACTGTGAGGTGTCGGGAGGAGGCTGTCCCTAAGAGACAAGGCTCCTGCCCTTATAGAGCTTCCATTCTGGCAGTGGGGAGCCGGGCTGTGAGGGAAGGGCAGCATGGACAGGCACAAAGGCTGCTGAGCGTGAAGAGGAAGGATGTGGCTGTGCCCCAAGAACGCGCCTCTGGGAAGAGAAGGGGGAGGGGAAGGCTGGGGGACAGCCAGGGCTGAGCCTATGGCTGGCATGCTGGAGGAGCAGGGAGGCAGGGAGGCTGGGAAAGTAGGCAAGTCAGGTTTCCTCGCCAGTGCCCTGGGAAGCCACGGAGAGGTATGGGCAGCAGAGCAGCTTGTTCGAGTTTGGCAATGGAAAGGATCAATTGGAAGAGGGCTGGGGTCGCTGGGAGACTGCCGAGGGTTCTGCTGTGGCCATCCATCCAGTGATGATGGGGGCTCTGGCCAGGGACAGCATGGAGGAGGCGAAGGGGATGGATTCAGCAGCTCTGGTCTGGAGCCAAGTGACTGAGGATGAGGGGACAGCATTTGGGGCCAGCCTGCCAGGTAACTTCTGGCATAAGCCTGCTGTGGATAGAGGGACGATTGTGGCAGAATGTCACCTGTCTGTGGACCATACCTCGAACTTTTCCTCAAACTAACAAGCTGGGAACAGGTGGCAGGGAGGGTCTTGGGCTGTTAAGTCAAGTAGAAGTGGGGACTTCCCATCTCAGCACACCTTTTTCAAGCTGTTAACTCAGACAAATTGCCCTTTGCTGCGCACCAGTGAGTTAGAACAACTCCTAGGATAGAACTTTCCAGAAGGAGTTGTAAGAAACTGCCAGCAGTGGTTGCCCCTGGGACTTGGGTCTTAGGTGGGTGAGAGATTGACATTCTCCTTTGTGCTGAATTTTGCTGTCTAGTTGAAATTGTCCACATCATCTGTGACTCGCTGTGACACACACCTGTGTGAAGTGGCAGTGGCATCTGGGGCAAGGACTGGCCTCACCTCTCCCGTCTTATAGATAAGGCTCAGAGAGGGGCAGCCACTTGCCTGTGATTACATAGCTCTACCCAGAGGACTCCTGCTGGCCTCTCTCTCTTGCCCACTGGACTTGGTGGACCTTGGTGGAGCTGAATTTTGCTGGCACGAGGAGCGATGCCTCCCCCAGGGCTCTGCTCCCAGAACCTCGTTCCCAGGCAGCATTCCCAGCAACACTCCCTCTCCTGCTCTGCTGGGGGCAGAAAGGCCTGTGCACACACCGGGCTAGGTTCGTGTGGGTGTCCACATGTGATGTTCGGAGTGTGGTTTTGGCATTAGGTGGAAGGACACCTTGATTCACGATGGCGCATGTGACAAACAGGCTCTCACAAGCATCTTTATCCATGTGAGACACATGTGATCTCTCATCAAGAGATCTCAGTAGAAGGAACCATCTAATCTGTCCTTGCAAGTCCTGAGTTCTGGTCCTGGAATGTCCACTTGACTGCTGTGTGACCTGAGCAAGTTGCTTCCGTTCCCTGGGCTTCCATTGCATGTCTGTAGAATGACAGTTGTATCTGGTCTTCTTGTCCTTGAACAGCCTGAGCACACTCTCAGGGCCTTTGCACTTGCTGCTGCCTGTTTTCTGGGTGTAGGCCTGCCCCGCTCCATCAGTTCATCTGGCAGTTACTCCCCAGTTACCTCCTCAGGAAAGCCTTCCCTGGCCATGAACTATGCCCCACTGCACACACATCGTACACACGGCCTTCCCTCCGCTTCCCTTCCCTGCTGTACTTTTTCTTCCTTCACACTTGATATGACTGAACACATATTTCAACCATTTCTCTTGTTCATCGATCTCTCCCATTAAAACTCCACCTCCTAGAGGGCAGGGACTTTTGCTTACTGCTGTGCTTCTATACCTAAAAGGGCACTTGGCACATAGTAAATGCTCAATAAATATCTGTTGAAAGACCAGATAAAATAAGTCAATACACTGGAAGGTACTCAGAATAGGGCCTGGTACAGAGTAAGTGCCCAGCAACTGTGAGAAGTTATGAGTACTGATATTACCTGAGCCCCAGTGTCTGCGGCTATCAGAGGGAGATGTTGCTGATAACAACTCTCATGGAGCTGGGAACATTGAGTGGTGTCTGATGCAGTGATTCTTGAACGGATGGGGCTGTTAGGAATGAGCATGCAAAGTGAACCATCAAGGCCCTCCCCAGCCTATGGGGCTTCTGGAAAGTGGAGCAGGAGCCCTCAGACCTGGGGTGGTCCTCATGGATGATTGTGGTGGGGGGTACCAATCCTCTCCTTCACCTCCAGCTGTCATCTACCCAGACCGTCCAGCCAAGGACACCCCCTCGGATTTCAACTTTCTTGAGGGGTGTCTCAAATCCTTCCAAAGTTTGTTTGATTTTGATGTCATGTTTGCTGTTACTTACTTATTTATTTAGAAGTGCATGGGATCAAACCCAGGCATGTGCTCTGCCAGCCCTGGCATGCTGGTGCTCACCTGTAATCCCAGCTACCCAGGAGACTGAGGCAGGAGGATCATAACTTTGAGGCCAGCGTGGGCAACTTAGTGAGATCTTGTCTCAAAGAATTAAAAAGAAAAAAGGTTCGGGGATGCAGCCCCATTGTACAGTGCTTGCTCCCCTAGCAAGGCCCTGCGGTGAGTCTCCAATACAGTTTTAAAAAAAAAAAAAAAAAAGCGTGGGCAGTTCTTAGTATGTGGAAGAGCAAAAGACCAGTTGATTCCTGTTGTCCTGGGAATCGTCCTGGCACATTGCTTTTGGAGAAGAACCACTGCCAAGCAGCATGTGCTGTTGCAATTTCTGTAAATTAAAAAAATAGAGCCTCCTTGGGCGGGGAGGGGGGAGATTTGTTTGTTGGCCCAGGCCCAGGCCTAGGCCTGGCCTGGGACTCTGCCTTGCGAGGGGAGACACTGACCGGGCCCCTCCCAGAGAGGAGGGGCTGACACCCTGGGAGAAGGGTCGAGGCTGGCTGGCCCAACACCATGACACTGTTCATGGCAGTTGGGAGGGACCCTCACAGGAAAATAAGGGGTGACTGCAGGGTGCAGTGCCTGTATAGGCCAGAAGGGGCAAGATTCCTTGTCAGCAGGTATTGTCACTGTCCCTTAGCATTTCTAATGTCTTCCAGCAACCTTCTACCTCCTGGTGACTACCTCTGTGCCTGGGGGCTTTTCCCCAAAACCACAAGATCACCTCTCTTGTGAGCAGGGCAGGCCAGGAGTGGGGCCACCTCCCCCGCCCTCGGGAGCCGCCCTGCGCTCCAGGAGGTGGCTCCTCAGTGCCCAGCCTTCCCCTGAGTGGCAGGACTCTGAGTCTGCCCTGCTCTGACCTTGGGCGGTGGAAGTCGTAGCTCTGCCTGTGCTCCGCTCTCTGAAGGAGGATTATGGGTTTTCAGTATTGAGACTGTATTAGTTTGTCATTCGAATTCAGTCTGTCCCAAAGGGGCAGAAATGTCCCTGGCAAGGTTGGGGCTGTCTTTGGGGATGGCCAGTAGCTTGGTATAATCCATGTCCCTCTTCATATTGTGGACAAGGGCAATTCAGGCTTCTTCCTCAAGCCGACGTGAAGGGGAAAGAGAAGGAAGAGGGAGGTCACCATACATCCTAAGGCGACACTGGAGACACTGGAATCAGTCCGAACGAAGACTGAGAACTTCCAGGTGCACAGCCTGGAAGTTTGCTGGATTTCAAGCTTTAGTGGGAAGAAGGGTTACATGAATTGCACTTCTCTGGAGCACCTACTGTGTGCAGCACCGTGTAGGGCACTTTGGGGGCAGGCATGAGTGAGATCAAACTCCCCAAAGAGAGAGAAGCAACAGAGAGCAGCAACTCCAGGCAGGACGGCAGGTGGCCCCCGGGATGTCCGAGCCCAGGGTTTGGGGTCAGGGGAGAGTTGGCGGTCAGGTCAGCCAGGAGTTGGGAGAGAGCTGGGGCATTTGGAAGCCTTGACACCTCGAGGGCCCAGAGCCAGAGCAGGCAGATGCTCTGGGGACAGAGGGCAGCAGGGGCCAAGCCCAGAGGTGGGAAGCCAGGGCCATGCCTGGGCAGCACGGAGCAGGCCAGCTTGGCTCATGTGTGGAAGGGCGACGTGGGGGTTGGGCAGGAGAAGGCAGGAGCCAGCTGCTCCAGAGGAGGGGCTCCTGGATAGCTTGGTGGGCAGTGGAGAGCAGCGGGTGGGCACTCGGATTCTGTCCTAGGGCTTCACGTCTTCCACACTGTTGACGGTCAGGGCATTTTTGTGGTGGGGACTGTCCTGTGCATTATAGGGCTTAACAGCATCCCTGGCCTTCACTGGACGGCAGTTGCCTCCTCCTCAAGCTGTGACAACCAAAGATGTGTCCAGATGTCACCTGTGTCCCCTGGGTGAGGCCCACTGTGTCAGGTGGGTGGGAGCAGGGCAGCCAGCCAGAAGGCAGCCAGGGCACAGCGATGTGGCCCAGGACTGGGGAGGACTGGGGGAGGTGCAGGTGTGAGGGGACTCGCCGGATGAGGAGGTCGGGAGCCCTTCTTGGGGCCAGACTCTGAGGACGGGGGCCTGTGGGGACCATGGGACCAGGGCCAGATGAGAACAGAAGAAGGACCCTTGGTGAGGGGTTGGGGACCCCAGAGCTGGTGTGTCTTGGGGTGTTGCAAAGGCTTGACACAAAGTGGGTGCCAGTAGGGGGCCATTGAGTGGATGAGAAGCCAGATACGAGGAACTTAGGAGACAGGACGAGGTCGGGCAGGGGGTTGAGAGTGTTTCCTGGGCCATTTGGTGGCACCTGCTGTGTGCACACCATGGGCCCAGTGGCTGCAGAGCTGCTCTCCCTGGCCCTGGGACCTGGTGGGCTGAGTGCCTGGCTGCCAGGCACAGGAGGCACATGATGCTGAGTCAGTAAAGGGCCACACGTGCTGGGTGTGGGGGTCGTATTCTGGGAGTCCTTGGCTGGCAGAGGCCAGGACAAGAGTCTGGGCAGTGTGTTAGGGCGGCCCACTTTTGACCCAGAGGATTCGCTTATCCAAGGTCCTTTTGGTAGAAGCAGTCACAAGCCACCCTTGGCCCAGAGAGTAGAGGCAGTAAGCAGCAGGGTGATTCCCCTGGAAATGGTGGGGCATAGTTAGGGAAGGCTTCCTGGAGGAGGTGAGCTTGGTGCTGAGAATTGGATTGAGTAGGAGCTTGTGGCTGGAAGGGTGAGTGGAGAGCCTGTGCAAAGGCACCGGGGCCATGTGGAGGCGGAGCCTTGACCCACCCTTCCAGATCCTACAAGCAAACAGGATCTCCCTTGGGCTGGCCCATCGCAGGGAGGCCTGGCAGAGCAGAGCCAAATGACTGGGGTGGGAGCATTCCCAGAGCGTGCAGGTCTTCTGACCCCTTCCTCTCAGGGCTGCCTGGCACCAGCTGTTTCCAGAGTAGCAGGTGGAGGGCCCCACAGCTGTCCCCCGCCGCTGTGGCAGCTGGCAACCTGTGGATATTCTGGGAGTGTGATTTTTGAGTGCTCAGTGCACTGCTGGAGAGAGCAAACTTAACTTTTTCTCCCTACCCCTTTTTTAAGGCCAATCTAAAAAAGAAAAAAATAAATAGATTCCAGAACAGGCCACTGGCTATTACGGAAATAGTAAACAGGAGTTAGAGGCAGGGCAGAAGTGGTCTGTTTTAATTAGAACATTAAAGTATTTTAACGCTTACACTTTGTATTTTTGTGAACTTGATTATATAGCATTTTAAATACCTGTGAACGTTTTAAGGACTCAGCGATGAATTATTTGCAGTTTCACAGGAAACTTCTATTTTAAAAGCTGGCGGCGTGAGGGGCTGTGGAGGCTTGGCAGCGGTGCTGCATAGCGAGGAGCCTCGTGGCGGGCAGTTGGCAGAGGGCCACGGTGCCTGCCTGTCACTCCAAATCCCTGGTACCCTGCTGGACACAGGGCCCTGGGGAGAACTTGGGGCCCAGCGAGGTTCCCCAGGCCCCTGGGCACCCCAAGGCCTGCTGGTGCGATGCTGCCTCCCAAGTGCCTCCCAGGTGAGCCCCTCTGTCCTTTCCCTTCCCTTCCCGGCCCCCTCTTAGGGCTTCTGCCTTCACTGACCCTCCAGTCTCCCCCACTGAGTGTTCCGAGTCACCTCTTTACAGCACAAATCGGTCTTCTTGCCCACTTGCTCAGAAAAGTCCAGGAATTTCCGCCATAGCAGGAGGAAATGTCCAAGCCGTCATCAGGGTCCCCCAGGCCTTGGCTGCTGGGCCCAATGACCCTCCTGTTTTAGTCTGTTTTCTGTTATTGTAACAAAATACCTGAGGTTGGATAATGTATGAAGAAAAGAGGTGCGTTTAGCTCATGGTTTGTGAGATTGAAAGTCCTAGTCTGGCAAGGGCCTCATGGGGAGGGCGTCACAATGGTGGGAGCACATGGACAAGATCTCACGGGCCTCGGGAAGCAGGGGGCTTCAGGGTCAGGTCGCTCTTGGGCCTGAACTACAAGAGGTGCTCCAGTGATGCACCCATGTTGGCTAGTCTCCCCGCAAAGGTCCCCACGCCTCCACACCAGCACACTGGGACCGAGCTTCCGGTACGTGAACCTTTGGGGACACAGCATCTCCTTAGCCTATCACCGCAGCCCAGCCACGCGGCCTTCTTACTGTTCCCTGCCTTGTATCTATCTAGCCTCTGCTGTGTGCCGAGTTGTCCAGGCTCTGGTGAGGCCCAGAGCAAGCTGGGTGACCTCCTGCCGCATGGAGATGACCCCCCTTGCCCTGGGAGGGCGGCGGAGAGGCAGACAGATGTGCACTGACCGTACTGAACACTGTGCAGCCAGCATGGCAGTGGAGAGTGGGGCGGGCGGGACCAGGACGCTGTTTTGATGAGGGCCTTAGCGGTTGCGCTCAGGCGGTGACATCTGCGGCCTGGCTGGAGCAGAGTGCTCAGGTGTGCACAGGGCTGGGCTCTGGGATCCCATCGACCCCCCGGCTCCTCGCTTCTGGGGTCACATGGGGAGTTTGGAATCGCCATGTTGGAAATGCTCACACCGTGGAACCCAGCCGATTCCACAAACCTGGGGAGCCTATCATTGACCCTTTTTTGGGGGTTACTAAGAATTGAACCCAGGGCCTCGAGCACTGAGCTGCACCCCAGCCCTTTTGACTTCTTCCTTTGAGACGGGTTCTCACTGCTGAGTAGCCAAGGCTGACCTGGAACTTGCCATCCTCCTTCCTTGGCCTCCTGAGTAGCCGGTATTACAGGCCCATACCACCCCACTGACCTGTTGCTCAGCGTCTACCAGCACACGTCTGAAAGGGGCCATGTGGAAATCCAGGGGAGGGTTGGAAAGGTGGGTCGGCATTCCCTCATGGGAATGTGGGAGTACCATGGAAGCCTCTGGGGATAGGACTGAGTAGAAAGTGGAAGGAGATAAATCTGAAGAAATTCTGTATTTGCTTTTGGTTTCTGAAGTACTCTGGGTCTATTCTGCCTCAGGACCTTGCCACGTGCTGTTTCTGCTGCCCAGATTGCTCCTTCCCTGGCGGTGCCTTTGTCCCCCAGAGAGACCTCTGACCGTGTTTTGCTAAAGCTTGCCGCCCTCGTCTTAGATCAGCACCGCTGCTTCCCTCCCTGGTGTTTGTCTCCATTTGTGTTGGGTGTTGTCTGGTTCCAGCAGCGTGATTCCTGGGTCCCTCCTGGTGAACTGGAGGCAGCGTGTGGCAAGTTGAGGCCTCCCTGGTAACAGCCCTAGTAACAGACGCCACCAGCTCTCAACCCTGTCGGTGAGAGGGAGCACGCCTTCCGTTCCTGCTAAAGATGTTGCCGTGTCAGCGGTTAAACATCCCCATGCGTCGTCGTCATAGAGCAGTGCAGGTGAGTGGTTCAGGACCAAGGATGAGGAGTGCTTCTGGGATGGTACCTTGCTGGGAGCATGTGACCCGAGGTGCCTGCAGGAGGGGAGCATCTTGATCAAGGGGACGAAAACAGAAACCATCCCCGCTGGCTGCCGTGATGTTCCTCCGGGATCCAGGGCACATGCCTTAAATAATCAGGACTGTCTGATTATTTCCTTTTGTTTTCCTATGGAGAGAGCTTAGGACACATTGATGGAGGTGATCTGCATGTAGATCTTTCACACCTAGTGAGGAACCGTCTGATGTGTATTAGAGTCACTGCCCAGGGCCTTAGTGGAGCATGCGATGAGAGGGTCGCTCCACATCAGAGACCTGGGGTGGAGCAAGAGAGGAGGCGGGTCCGTTTCCAGACCACAAACCCCCTCCATCATAGAAGTTTCGAGTCCTGACCCTCCCCTTCCCAGCCGTGTACTCTTCGACCAGTAGCTTAGCCTCTTAGGACCTCGGTTTCTTCTGTAAAGTGGAGCTAGCAGTTTCATTACCTCGGTGGTTTACAGTAGAGGATCACAAGTGACACCGTCTAAAGACCCTCGGACAGTACTGAACTTGGGAAGCAGGCAAACAGTTACCCATTGGTATCAGAGCTACCAGTGACCACTTCTGAAGCCTATGGAATGGAAACATCATAGGATTTTTCTATCACATGAACTTCCTAAAGAAAACACCTGAATGACAAGTCTCCTTGGGGCTTCCTGGCCTGCTGACAGGTTGGGGTGATGCACCTTTCCTCACGAAGCGTACCTGAGTGCTTAGCCCTCGGCCTGGCTCCCAGGAGCTGCCACTAACTTGCTCACTGGCCAGAGAGTCCCTCTGCCTGCATGTGTGCTGCAGGAGAGTGGTCTTTGCCCTGAGTCGTTTGCCAGGTCCTCAGTTTGGTACCAGCCAAGAGGGCATCCTGGGCCTGGAACACCACTACGTATAGTAGGTGCCTAGTCGGGCTTGTTGGGATTTTATAAGAATGAGGGGAGGGCTGGGCTGTGGCTAGTGGGACAGCGCTCGCCTGGCATGTGTGGGGCCCTGGGTTCCATCCTCAGCACCACGTATAAATAAATAAAGTAAAGGCATTGTGTCCTCTACAACTAAAAATATCTAAAAAGTAAAAAAAATGAGGGGAGCTAAGTCATGCCTGGGCCTAAAAGCTTGGCTTCACCAAAACCTGCACACAGACATTCCCAGCTCTGTTCATTCGAGCCTGAAAGTGGACAGAACCCAGCTGTTCTGCACTAAGCTGGCAGTCAGGCTGTGGCATGTCCACGCCACGGACCCTGCCCAGCCACAGAAGGGAGGCTGTCAGTGCACACGGCACCCAGGCGGGGCTGGAAGGAGCCAGTTCCCTCCACATGGCATCCTGAGGAGGTGGAGTCAGGAGCAGAGAGGAGATGGAGGGATGGGCCCCAGGGACATGGGTGGGACCCCATGGGGATGGAAATGCTCTGCGTCTCAACCACCTTAATGTCAGTGTCCCGCTGTGACATTGTACAGTGGGGACGGTTGTCACAACTGGGCATGAATCCACAGTTAGAAAGTTCCGTTGCAGAAAAAGGGAAGGGCTGAGAGCACGTCATTCCATATGGAAAGCACAGAGGAGGGACTGTCCGGGGTCTGTGGATTCAGTCTTCAGAGCTCCGAGAGGTGGACACATGTGACATCCCCATTTGACAGACAAGGAAGCCAGCTCTGAGAGGCCAAGGGATGGCCTGAATACACACAGTGGTGCAGATGGGACTCAAGTCTGGGCACATTGGGCCCTAACCCTGAGTTCCTTCCTCTAGTCTTGTGGTTTGGATGCTGAGCAGTCACCAAGCTTACCTGTCATTCATGTTCTTGGGACATCTGACGATGGGATTTGGCAGTCTCTTCTCCAGTGGCTAACAGCTCTGCAGGGGGGGGGGGGCATGGGCCCCAAGGGGTCCTGGGCTTCCTGACCTTGAGTCACAACCCCTTTCCATTCCACCCCCTCTGCCTTCTCAGGGTGTTGGCATGTGACGTCAGGGGCTGCTCTGGCTGCTTGACAGGTGGGGGAGCTGGGGGCGTTCCGGGTGGAGGTGTGGCCTGCCCGGCTCTGGCACCTGGGGTAGTGATCCCAGCTCCCTCGGGTCATGGTGCCCCAGGCTGCTCTCACCTCCTATCCGGAGGCACGGGCTCTGGAGTCGGAGTCATCTTTGCTCTGCACATCACCAGCCTAAGGCATCCAGCTTCTCTTCAGGTCTTAGTTTCTTCATCTGAGAAACGAGAATAATAATGAAATTACACAAGGAACTGTATTTGGAAACACCGTGAGGGAAAACCCCGGCAGAATCTGAGATCTAAAATGAGGAACTGGCCAGTCTGCTGAGGCTCAGTGCCTGAGCAGTGCATGCTGGGAGGAGCGAAGCCCCTGCCGAGTTGTCCTGCCCTGTGGGGCTCCTCCAGGCCTGTGCTTGGACCCGAGTTCTGCTCGGCTGTTCATTTCCTGAGCGAAATGGCATATGTTATAATTGGGGCCACTGGAAGGACCTGAGAGGCCTCCTGCAGGAGATGACCCCTGGGCTGAGAGCCAAAAGATGACTGAGGGAGGAGGGGAAGGGAAGGGCATTGCAGGGAGAGGGGAACGGCAGGTGACCAAGCTTGGCGTTCAGAGGAGGTGGGAACATCCAGGGAACCGTCACCAGTCACCAGGGCGTTAATGCTTGAGCACTAAACAGGCACACAGCAACCTGGACACTCTGGCCCTCAGTCTTTTCTTCTATTAAAATAGCCCAATGTAAGCTGGAAGAGTCTCAAGGGCCCTGGCTGGGTGAGAAGTGTAGAATTCATTTTGAGAAATACGGGAAGCCATGGAGGGCTTGAGCAAAGGAGCAATGCAGATGAGTGTACCTGCAGGAAGGGCACCTTTGCCAGATAGAATGGAGAAGAGCAGAGGCTAGCTTTGAGTGGAGGCAGTGAGGCCAGGGAGGAGGCTGCTTGGTGACCTCCCCAGGGCCGAGTTGTAGAACTGGACTTCAATAGAAATGGATGGATTCAGGACATTTTTTAGTGTAGAAATGATGGAGCTCTTGGAGGGGCCAGGTGCGGGAGCATCTGGGGAGCAGGATTTCTCTCTTGGATTCTGGGCTGGCCATAAGAGGAAGATCCCTTTGCCTCTCTGATCCTCAGCCTCATCTGTAAAGTGGGTCATTTCCATCTCCCCCATCTCTAGGCGACCTTGACCTCAATGAGGGTCCAGTGATATTCAGCACCTCCCAGCAAATAGCAGGACCCCAAACCCCACCTAGAGGCCACGAGGAATCTCCATGGGATGAGGTTCTGGTGTTGGAGACTCCAACTCCCTCGTTCAGTCCAGTGGGGTGGACGTCCTGACTCAGCGAAGGCCCAGAGGAGACGGCTGGGGTCACACAGCAGCCTTCTGTCCTCCCTGTGCACCTCCCAAGCCCATGGAGAAATGCCCAGGACCACTGAGGTTGGCGGGTTGGGCCCTCATCCCTTTGGCCCAACTGAGGCCCGTTTTGACCTTTTATCCCATCCTGCCTGGAACCTTTCCAAAGGCCCAGATAATCGTCATCCCTGAGTTCTGGGCACCTTTTATAGAAGAGTGTTGTACTCATTCCTGAGGGCCTCTGTCATAAAGCACCACTGCCCAGGAGTTTAAAACAGAGACTGATCCCATCCTGGCTCTGGAGGCCAGAGGGCTGAAGCCAGGTGTGCTGCTGGAGGACGGTTGGCCAGCCTTGGCCTGGAGCTGCCTTGCTCCTTGCTGGCCTCCCCCAGCGACCCCCTGCACACACCCCTGCATCTGTTTTCTCTTGTGAAGAGATAGTCGCTGCATTTGGGGCCATGCTAGCCCCATGTGACCTCATGTTAATTTAAGTGAATAAATCTGCAAAGATCCTTGTTCCAAATAAGACCAGGTTCTGAGGACCTGGGTGTGAATTTCTGAAACCACAGTTCAGTTCAACCCAGGCACCGTTAGAAGACAGTGCTGTGCGGACAAGGAGTGGGACGTGGGCATGAGACCACCCGCTCAGCGGGGGGAAGGCTCCACCTTCCCACCTACGTGTGGCACTGACGGGAAGACGGAGACTTGCAGTCTTGCCTGCAAGCCGAGGGAGGAGCAGAGGCTGAGCTGAGTCCAGAGCTGCTCCTGTTCCCGGGTCTTGACAGCTCACTTCTCCTGGAGCCTCTGTGTTCTTCTGTAAGTGGGTGAGGACAGCGTCTGCCTTGTGAGGGTCACGGAGGCACCACTGTGGATTTCAATGCCAAAGACCAAGGCACCCAGGTCCTCCCTGTTTGGACAAAGAACCTGGGACTCGGGGTGGAACTGTGATTTGCCGTCATGGGCCCGAGGACCTGCTGACTCCAAGGACCTTCCTCAGCTCCAGCCTTGGCCCTGCCCCCACTGCCGACGTGGGCCTGAGCCCTTAAGAACAAAGCCCACAGGTGGGAATAGAGGGACCCTGCGAGGGGAGACCACTGCCATCCTGTCACTGGTAAAGGTGTGTCTCTGAAGACCAGTCCAAGGAGTTTCCAGAGACAAGGGACTTGACTCAGGACCAGCAGGTTCTTGGCATCCCTGATAGAACATAATTCAGCACATGCCAGTCGAAGGCATAGACAGGTTTATTTAGGAAAGTAGGTACATGTTCAAGGGAGAATGTGGGCTGTCTCTAGGGGGTAGCTGGCAGCCGGCTGGTATGGGGTGCCATATCTATAGTAGGATGGCTGCTCAGGTCTGGGGGCCGAGGAGCTACACACTCAGGCAGGTTCCCTGCACCTGCACTTCACCCTCACGTTAAAGAACGCATCGCCCAGGAGCTGCAGCGATCCTGGTTTCCTGCGTTTCCGTGGTTGATGGCACTTCTTTGAGACTCAGCGTCTCCCTCTCTATTCCCAGATTCCTATCTCAGTCCCACGTTACAGGTTGGGAAGCAGGCTCAGGCGGGCTGAAGTCACCCGCCCACGTGTGCACGGCCAGAGGCAGAACTGGCTTACGTGCAGGTACATCTGAGTCCTCGTCTCCCTTTCTTTGGCTCCCCGTGCCTCGGTCTCCCCATCTGCAAAATGACATCTTCCCTGAGTCCCAACTGAGAGCTGCCCTGACACCTGCTGCAGCAGGACCCCACTGGGTCTTGAGACTCGCACCACCTCGGCCCCACTCTACCAGGGTGGGGTCCCGCCTTCCCATTGCCCGTCCCTCACACCCTGGCGACTTGAGGTTTTTACACAGCAGGAACTATGTGTGGGGCGGTGAGCAACTTAGTGTGTGTGTGTGTGTTCACAACAAATATTTTATAATAGACAAGCCTCGTCTGCCACTTCCAAAAGTAGTGAAAAAAAAAAAAAAAAAAACCCACTTTGAGAAAATAAAAATAGCCCAGCGCCTGAGATATGGAAGTCACTGAACTCAGCCGGAAGTGGCTGCTGCAGGCTGTGGCTGTGCCAGTTCCTAGGGGCAGTGGGTCCCAGGCTAGACATTTGGGGGACAGACACCGGGCTCCTAAGGGCAAGTCCCATGGTTGGCTTGTGGGTGAAGTGATCGGCTGCCTATCTTTTATTTTTTGAGCCACAGGGGGAACCGTCTCGCTGAAATGCTTGTCTTCTCTCCCTTTTTTAAAAGTGACTTGACAATTGATAATTTTGCCCTGGCGACGGCCACCTTAGAGCTTTTATTTCTTGGAGGCCAAACATTGATGTTGTGTGAAATGGGAGCTTGGCGGAGCCTTTGTGCGGATCTCAAGCTTCCTGAAAAATTTATTTACTGTGACTGTGATCCGCAGGAGCGAATTGATGTTTATCTATAGTCCTTTGCGCCAGCAAGAAGGGGAAAATGCATAACTGCACTTTCTTCAGAAGCCTTGAGAGGCTGTTTAAATAAGTGTCTCCTGGTGGACGCCCAGCAGCAGCTGGGCAGCCCATGGCCAGGGCGTAGTGTGGTGTTACCCATGGGTCGCTTCGTCTCCCTCATGCTCTGGAGGAATCTTTGTGACCTCCTGGCCAAGGGATTCCTGAGACCAGGTTTTTAAAGCTGAGCAGATTATCCTGGCCATTCCAGAGGCAGAATCGATAACTCTGAGAGCCGCGGAGGAGGAGAGGCGGGGGCTGTGGCTGGGCCCGGCCTGAGCAGCCTGTGCCACCTCGCCTTGGCCAAAGGTCAGACATTTACAGGGACTGGGAGCTGTCTTCCCCTCCAGGTGGGTAAGTGCTGCCATTGCTGGAGCTCAGCGGGGTGGTGGGGACAGGGATCAGGGGTGCGTGCCTTCCCCCTGTGCCCGGCTCCCGGTGGCACCTGCCTGTTTAAGCAGTTAGAAACGATGATGTGATTGTTCACGCAAGTCCATCTTGCCTGGTGGACCAGAGGTTTGTGCAGCCTGGCAGCTGTCTTGTGTCGCCAGGAGGCCACTCTTTCTCTGGACTCCCTGGATGATGGGCCCCTCCCCAGCCCCCTCTGGTGCCCGTCACCTTGAAGTCCGAGAGGCTCGGCTCTGGCTCTCTTTTCAGGTCAGCCACAGTAGCCCCAGGACTCACCCCTCACCTCAGTGGTGGCAGCACTGAACAGACCCTGGAATTTCTTAGGGGCTTGGTCACTGTTTCTTGAATGACAGGCTGCGGGTCTTCCTGGGGAGGGAACAGGTGTGGTTAAGAGCATGAAGGTCAGATAAGCCTGGAGTCGAGTCACAGTCTGTTGCCCTCTATGTGTCCTCCAGCAAATGAACTGCCCTCTCTGAGTTTTGTTTCTTGATCTATAAAATGGAGTGAAGAGGGGTCATTTTAAACCTCAGTCTCCTCATTCGTAGAATAAGCATAGCAACACTACCTTCCTCGGGGCTGTAATGAGGTAAAATGGGAGGGTGCTGGCAGGGACTCACGCAAGGTCAGGTGCCGGCTGGTGTCCATGAGCTACGACTGCTCCTGCTGTGAAGATGGACCCTGTGACACTGCTGTTACTACGTCCCCACTTCACTCTCCGCCACCCAAGGGAGACTCACAGCCTCTGTCCGTTTTTGCCTTCTCTCGATGTTGTCACCCCCTTCAGTGTCTCAGAGCCATAACAGAGGGACACACTGGTACTGCAGTAGGAGATGCTGCATCTGGAACTGGCCTAGCGTGAGACCTGGAAAACGGGAGCCACTCTGGGGCGCGCTCAGAGCCAGCACCATGGATGACCCCGGCCCCAGCCCTGTGTCTGAGCCTCCTCCAGCAAGGGCACAAGGCCCAGCAGAGCTGGCAGTGAGGGCAGGAGAGAGTGCCAGGGGCTGGCTGGGCCTGCACGGAGGGGCTCGTGGGTGAATGACAGCCCAGGATAAGGTGCCACCGAGCCCCCTCACGAAGCAGAGCTAAGAGTCGTCCTGCACTCGGCATTGTTGTTACCAGAGTCTGGGTCTCATTCTCAGCCACACAGGGGCCGAGATGCAGCCCTTCTGGGCATGAGGGAGAACTGGATCTTGGTCTCCCTTGCCCATCACGGCTTTTTTCCCAGAAGCCAGTTGGGTTTACTCAGATTATCGTCAGCCCCTGTGCATGGGGCAGAGTGGAATGGGGGGCCATTGCCATGCTGGCATGCCCCTGTTTAATTTTAGGTGCTTTCCACCCATTTTCCATAGGAGAAAACTGAGTTTCACTGGTCCAAGGCCTCCTGGTCCTCTTGTCACATACCCCTTCTGTCGGATGTTGAAGTCTCTGTTCCCCAACCCAGTTTCCCTCCAGAGGGCTGCTCAGCTGCCAGGTGGGTGTCCAACTGGAGATAGAATTGGCCAGAGCACTGCCCAGGAGTTGGGGGCAGCAGAGGAATTGGCCTCACAGTCTCTGTACTCGGTGTAAAACTTCCTAAAAGTAGGGTCTTGCCCATCCATCAGGCAGAATCCAGTATTTTCTTTCCTCTTTTCTTCTCCTGCTAACCATGAGTCCTGACTTCTGATACCCCCAGAAAGTAGGTGTGGGATCCTTAGTTGTGTGCGTCGCCTGAGCCTACCAGCTGTGGCCTTGAAGTGGCAGCCCAGCTCCCTCTGTGCTGGGCCTAAGGGTCTCAGATCTCAGCTTCTGTCCTGGGCTGATGTGCCTTGTCATCTCCCCTTGCTTCTGGTTTCATCTTGGGGGCAGCTTCCCCGCCCTACTCACCTGCTAGTTCCCCAGCCCTCCCTTTTAGACTACAGCCTGGGGAGCCTAGGAGGAAGCAAAGGAGCCTGGATCTTTCTTTTTGGCTTTGTTTATTTAAAAACAAACTAATCTGAAAGCTGAGAGAAAGCACCAGCAGTAGAGGGAGCTTAAAAATTATATTAATCACAGCAGCAATAACTAATGCATATTCATGTGTCTACTCTGGGCCAGATCTGGGGAGCCCTTAGATAAATAAGAGAGCTCCTGCTCTCAAGGGGGTCACCGGGGAAGAATGCCACCCATTATAGCACAGAATGGCTTTTTCTATAGCAGTGGGCACCACGCTCAGCAGGTGGTCAGAGCCAGGTGCTGGAAAGGAGCCACAGGGGGCCTGAAACTTGGGTCTTGAAGCACGAGTTAGCCAGGCAGGGAATGAGGGTGGCTGTTTTACACCTGGACTGCCTGGGCACAGAGGGCGGGCCCCGGACTTCTTGGGGTCCTGAGGTGCTGCATCGGGAGTGTGAGTGTTGGCACAATAGGACCCAGCCATGCGCAGCCTTCGTGCATCAGCAGAGCATTTATTCAGTATGGAGTCACACCTGATGGACCCACTTTCCTGGTGGAAGATGAGCCACTGGCCAAAGGGGGAGCCTGTGCTTATATAGGTTACACTGAGAGGTGACTTAACTAATGAGCGTGTCAGTTTGGACACTCAGGAATTTGGGACCTGTGTTTTACTGGGCCAGATGGAGGTTCTGGGGTCAGAGCGGTCAGTATCTGGGAACGGATTTGTTTGGGGAAGGATCAATGCTTTGGCCACTTCCCAGAGACTCATTCCAGGCTTGATGGATGTCTCCTCCCCAGGGCTTGTCTTGTCACTGGGGAAGAATGTTTTGGGAAAGGATCAGTGTTATCAGTGTGTTGCCTTCTCTTCACTCCCTCTTGCTAGGCCACACTATTTTGGGGTTTGTCATTTTCCATATCTAATATTGAGTATGGAGTGGCTCGTGGGCATCTGGTAAGGCATGGCTTCCTGTGGACTGTTGTGTACAGTCTGAACTTTTCCCCCAAGGCTCAGGGTGGGGATTTGAGGGTTTAATTTCAAGAACTGTCGGGACCCACTGAGGGTCTGAGCTAGGGAGAGGAGCAGTGGGCACACTTGGGTGTTGCAGAGAGCTCTCAGGCCACGTGCACAGGAGCACTCTGGTAAGAGTCCTGTGGGGAAGACAGGCCACACTGTGTAGGGCTGGAGTAGGGACATTTCAGGGGAGATTCGACAGTTCCTGGAGGCAGGATGCGGAGGCTGCGTGAGCCATCTGTTGACATTTCTTTCTTCCACCCCACATTTTTACGCTCAGGACCCGCAGAGCCCTAATTAGCAATGTAGAGATGCATTAGTGGTTGAGAACGACCAGAGGGGGGCCTGTTGCCACTGCCTCAAAGCTGAACAGGTTGGAGCAGGGAGCCCCTGTCACCTCCCCATTTCTAGCCAGGGCTTACATGGGTCTCCCTCTCCTGGTCACTCTGTGCGAGTCCCAAGGAAGAAGACCCTAGCCATGCTGGAGGGATTTGGCCTTGGCCGGCACATGCTGGCTGTTCATTTATCCAGTCATTCAACAACCAGCTAAGGGCTTCTGCTGTGCAGCACAGGGAAGGCAGGGGACACCACAGGCTGCTCCCTGCCATCCAGGAGCCTCTGGATAGACAGGCCAGGGCAGGAGCAGTCAAGCCAGGAGCTAAGGAGGCCTCCAGAGCCAAGGGCCAAGGCAGTTTCCTGGAGGATGCCAAGTGTGACGTACAGCTAAGGGACAGCAGGAACTGGGGACCCCGTGTGGCACAGGATCTAGACTTCCAACTCTGTGGAGGGAAGTGACTTGGAAGCTCGGAGCTGAAGGGCGCTGAGGCACAGGTGTCAGAGAGACAAAGGGGGCCTTTGGAGACCATTGTTCATAGGGCCCAGGTTCTCCAGGATGCATGGGGCCAGGCAAGAGCTGAGGGTGGAGCAGGGCATGTTAGCGGGGACTGGGCCTTCCGGCTCGGTAAGTGGCATGCTTGGCTTTCAGAGACCATTGCATGCATTTCTTCTCCCTGGAGCCCCTGCCAAGCCTGGCGGGCCCTGCTGGGAGGTATGCCGTGAGCCATGTTTGCAGGCAGGGTGCTCCTGGGGTGGCAGAGGAGCCCAGTGCATACCCTGCCCCCTGGAAGCTGCTCCTCATGCTTGGCACTCACATTGAAAACAGGATTGGATCTGCTGGGATTGAGACAGAATCCCTGGGGGGGGGGGGGTGCCTGGGGGTGTCTCTGCCAACTTTGGGGCTCCTGATCCTCTGACCACCCAACTGCTTTATCAGGTGCTAAACCTAGGGCCCACAGTGGTGGTGTACACTCAGACCTGGTGGCCAGCGGGTCCCCAGGCCAGTGCCAAGGTGCAGGGTGACCCTGTGTCCTCTCCCAGCACGACCAATGGACAGCGCAGGAGGCGAGGTGCCGTCTGGCTGGATCCGGAGCCAAGGAGGTAATGCTAATGTCTTTAAAATTAGAATGAAAATGTTTGTTGCAGAGCAGAACCTGCGTCAGCGTGGAGTCCTGTGGGAAGGGGACGGCTGTATTGCAGCCTTTCGCTTTTATTTTTGCACATTCACTTTTTATGTGCCGCGGTGCTGCTGACGGCCCTCGCGCTGGCTCTGGCTGCCTGGCTGGGCTGCGCCGATCACTCCCAGGGCCTCTCAGTGGGGAGAGGGCAGGAGCTGCCCAGGGTGAGTGCCCAGGCTACGACCTGGTGTGTGTCCTGTGTCTGTGGCTTTGTGTGTGGCTCTCTGTGTGCATCATGGCTTTGAGGGTCATCCACAGGAGCCTGGGTCTTGACTCTGTGTGTTCGTGAGTCGTGCCTTGCCTCTCTGTGCTTGTCTTCGGAAGGTGGCCTTGTGTGGCTGGTGGTGGTCTGGCCCGTGGGTCTCTGCCTGTGTGTGAGTGTGCATCTTGGGAGATGCATGAGCGTGTGACTGAGGGTCTGTGTGGTTGCAGGCATCCATGTGCTTATCACGGGTGAGCATTTGTGAGTGTACACATACACACATGCATGTGAATATGTGAGTGTGCGTTTAACCATGAGCATGCGTGGGGGAGGGAGTTTGGGAGCGTGAGTGCCCGTGTGGCGTGAGAGCTCACGGGGGCGGGCAGCGCTGTGAGCACACACTCGAGTTGTGTGTGAGCACACTTGGTACCCTGGCTTTGGGAGCCCCAGCAGAGCCCCAGGGCAGCTGACTGTCACCAACCTCCTTGGCACTAGGACAGCACACAGGGAAGGAGGCTGCGCTCCTCCCGCAGCCCCAGCTCTGGCCTGGCGGCTCCCTCTGAGGGCTGTGGCCGTTTTTAACTCGCTGCACTCCAATTGAGAAGGCCTGGAGGCTTGGCCTTCTGTGGCCTGGCTGATAAAGACAACAGGCGACCTGCAGGGGAACTTGCTTTCCAAATATGAAATCACTTTGATTCAGAACATGCTTTCCCAGATGCACCCACTTCTGGCAACTAGGACCCCTGGTTGACAAACGCTGCTCTGCCCTGAGGAGTTCTTGTGCTGATCCTTCCAGGAAGCTTCCCCTAGCTGGGGGTGGGGGTGCTGGCCACAGCCCTGTGGATTGTCAGGGATTCCCCCAGACAGCCACACTGCAGTGGCCCGGAGCCTCGCCACCTGCAGGGTGTGACCTACCACAGTTGGTTTTCCCCAACTAGAAAACCCTTGCCCTTCAGGGAATGTGGTGGCTGCTGGGCTTCTCCACGGAGCCAGGGGAGCCTCTCTTTCATCTCTGTCCCTGTCTAGTTCATCATAGCTCCAGGAGCATTTTATTAAGGTATCACCTTCTGCAGAATTGGGCAGCTGGGGTGCGGGAGTCAGATACTACACAGTAGAAACCAGGTGCGGTTCAGAATGCAATATGGTCAAGCCAGTGCCAGAGGTAGGTCCAGAGCCTGGTGTTGAATACCATGTGGCCTTGAGCTTATCACTTAGCGTCTCCGAGCCTCAGTCTTCTCACCTGTAAAATGGGATTGCAACAGTGCCAGGCTCAGGGCTGCCTCTCACTTGTCACCTCAGGGTCTGTCTTGGGCATTGCAGGTTTGCACGGGCCAGGTGGCTTGAGCTCAGTGTCCCATCTGCATGTGATCTTGGGCAGTCAGATTATCTGTGCCTCAGTTGCTTTGCCTGTAAAGTAGGCTCATAGTAGTCCCTACTGCTTGGTGACACTGTGAGGCTGAACTTCACACCTAGCGTACAAGGTTCCGGAAAGTGCCACAGAGTGTTGGCTGTTACCGTCATCTCTGGAACACAGGACCCAGATGAGCACATCCCACCAGCACATGGCACTGTCCTTCCAAACACGGCGTGGGGCTCACTCCTGCGGCCTTGAGCTGGGCACCTGGCTGGGCGTGGCAGGCTGTGTGGCGCAGGTGGCTGGTGGGAGCCCCGCGTGGGCGGGCTGCCCCTGGCGCCATGTTTCATCTCTCCTGCAGTGATTTGGCAAGGTGGGCACAGCATTGGGTTCAGTCACTCTGGGCGGCAGCCAGGGGCAGGAGCCAGCCGGCAAGGGAGCCATCTGGCAGCTCTCCCCTCCGAGGTGCACCCAGCCAGCACGGCCCGTGGCGTCCACAGGCACCCATGCTGACATCTGAGCATCTGCAGCAGACAGTAGAGGGGAGGGTGGCGTGGTACTGCCCCGGAGCCTGGCGCCACACCTTGCCCTGCACTGCCCTCCTTGGACCCTGCCAGGGGTGCGTTAGTGATGAGTACTCAGGCTTATAGGCAAAGCACTCTACCCATCAGGCTGTGTGCCTGAACACGCTGTGCGTTGCCTCGTCCAGTCCTCGTGGAAACTCCTCTGAGTAGGTCCTGCCTACTCCCATTTTACAGAGAGAAGGTATCTTCCAGATCCATGTAGAAGTCCTGGTTCTTCAGTTGCTGGGTGACTTGGAGCCAGCAACATAACCTCTCTGAGCCTCTCCTTACCACACCCCCCTATAAAGTTATATGAAAGATTTAATGAGATGGTACAGCTAGAATATTTAGCCTGCAAGCTGGCAGAGCAAGTGATGTTTTTAAAACGTGATTGTTGTTATTATTAGTTTATCTTTTTACAAGGGAGCATTTCTTGCCAGTTTAACAAACTGACAAGGTTTGAAATCAATGCCATCTATGGGGAGGGACTTTTTCTATTAGCAACATGTGGGTTCTGAGTGCCTCCCTAGAGGGGGCGCTCCTCTCATCCTCTGGGCTTGTGGGGTGGAGCCTTGCCCAGCTCACTGAAAGGAGCGCAGTCCAGTGATCAGCCTCACTCTCCTGCTTTGGGCCACGGTCAGGTGGGCAGTAGTTCCCAGCAAGTGTGTGGGTGGGTGGCTGGGTGGGTGGAGAGGTGCTTCTGGGACCTGGCACCCTGGCAGCTCTCTGGTCGAGGCTCTCTCCCCCACTTCCCCTGCAGAGTTGTGGGTGCGGAACTTGTCCTGGAGTCACCCATTGGCCTGTGATGGCGAAGCTGGCAGGAAACAGACATTGGCACACGACTGGCAGACCAGGGAAGGGGTTAGTTGTGGTGGGCCGTGGAGGGATCTTCCTTCCTTCAGCATGACTATTGCAGTTTAGTACCTGGATGCAAGGAGATGCCCCATGGGGCCCAGTGAAGCAATAGAGCTGGTGGACAAATGAATCTTGAGTGGACGTCTCTAGGACTGCCACGGTGAGGGGGATTCTGGGGTTGTTCTCTACTGTAAAGAGTAGGAGTCTTATGCTTCCGTATCAGAGGAACTCATTTTGAACCCACTTAAACACAAAAGGGTTTTTATTGGCTCATGTGCCCTGAAGGTTCCAAGTAATGATTTCAGGCATGGCTGTATCCAGGCACTTGAATGCCGTTCACTCATCCTGCTCATCTCCTGGCCTAGCTCCCTGTGTGGGTGGGCTTTGTTCTCAGCCAGGGTTCTCCCCTGGCAGCTGTTTCACCAGCTTGCCAACTCCTTGGGCAGGAAATCAGCTCTCTCAGTCGCTCTAGTAAATGTCCCAGAATTCACAGATTGGACCCACATGGGTCCGTGCACTCGCCCGAGCTGTTCCGAGCACCTGCAGTGTCCTTCCTTTCTTCTCACTGTCCCACACCTGCCTGTTCTCCAGTCCTGCTTGGGCTCTCAGCTGCCCCAGCTCCTCCTCCTCTTGCCTCTGTTGTCTGTGCTCATGCTGTGTGCCTCCTCTGCCCACTCCTGCCCCCCACAGTGTCTGTTTCTTTTTTTCTTTTTCTGCTTTTTACCTAATTCTGCTGTGTCCCAGCTGCTGTGCGTTCATGGCAGGCAGACTGGGGTCCCAACAGGTGAGAACACGGTTTTTGCTTTCTTCCTCCCCATTCGTAGTGCAGGAAGCATGACAGGTGGCCGACAAGAGCATGCTGGTGGATTGGGGCATTATGAAGGTTTTAATTTAGAAGCCAAGTCCCAGGATGGTTCATGGGAGGCTCGTGGACAAGCAGAGTTAAGGGAGGCCCAGAAATCATTTTGCCGAGCCCTGTCATTTATAAATGAGTCCCAAAGACTTGGACAGGCTGCCTCACACAGCTTCCCTGGGTTTGAATCTCAGCTTTTTGCTTCTCTGGTTATGTGACATGGGGCAAGTTGCTTCACCTCTCTGAACTCATGGTTCCTCGACTGAAAATGAGGTGCTTCACATAAGACATTTAAGGAAAGAACCTGGCAGCGAGTGAGGGCACCTGGGCTCCTGGCTGTTGTCATCATTGCTGGGCTATTTGCAGAATCAGGTAGGAAGGGATGTGACGAAGCAAAGAGCAGCCCAATGAGCCCTGGGGACACTCCTTAGGGGAGGTCGGGATCACTGGGGACCAGAGGATCCCTGCCCACTCACTTCCACTCCCAGGCAGCCCTCGCTCTTGACCTTGGCCGTCCTGGTTGGAACCACTTGGACGTGCAGCCACTGAGGTCCTCAGAGAGTGTCAATTCTTCTTTTGGAGAAAGGACTTGGGGGACGAACAGTGTGGCCGCACAGGGATGACTAGGACGTCGGTCTCGGTTGCTTGGCCAGAAGCTGTCCTCCCGTCTGGGTTCTTGCCACTGCAGCTTGAGACCTCTGTCCTCTAAGCCGCAGTGGCGACTCAGCCAGTCGGCAGGGCTCACTGCTGCCCAGAGTAGGCCCGGGGCCACCCCGAGGGCCCAGGCCTGTGCTACTCATCGCCAGGCTTTTTCCCCGGGCAGTTCTGTTTATTCCCACCTCCTCAGAAATATTTGGGGTGATTAAAAGGAAATGTTCTTCTAACTGTAATGAAATGGGGGCTGGGGGTTTAGGAAGGACCAGCTGTGGCCTCGGTGGCCCAATGCCATTGATTTGATAATTGAGTTGATAGGCAGTGAGTATCAATTTCTTCCCTCTTCCCAGGGAGAGGCTGAGGACAAGGCGACGCTGCCATGGCGAGGTTTGGAATCCAGGAGGGTGTGCACCCGACCTCCCCCTCAGGGAGGAGCCCTGCCCCGGGAGGCGGGAGGTGTGGACCCCTGCCTCCCGAGCTGCCTGTCCTGGCACGAGGCAGTGGCCTTCCCTGTCACTTCCACTGTAGGTGGCCTTGTGCCAGTGGAGGCACCTCTCTGGCACTCGGGTCTCTGGTCTGCACGGTGGGTAAACAGTACTTGTGCTGCCTGGGCTCTTCAGGACGCCGAGAGCCTGGCAGAGGGGGGTGATGGGAGCTCTGGTTGCAGCGGTGATTTGAACCACTGATGACGAGTCTCCATTGCCAGTGGACATGGGAGCCCAGTGCCAGCTGGAGCCAAAGAAGGGTGCTGGGCTTTGACTCAGGCAATCCTGGATGCCTTCCCTGACATCAGTTCCAGCACCACGTGACAGTCAAGGGGTGGGGCAGAAACATGTTTCTGTTCCAGGGCATCATATGCAGAAAGACAAGGAGGTCCAGAAGTCTCTGGCGAGGTGGGGGCCAGCTGTTGTCCAGTAGGCCTGGAGAGGGCAGAGGGACAGGGAGGGGTGAGGGTGTGGCAGAGGGAATGGGGTGTGCCGGCTGGGCAGCTCGGGTGCCATGGCTGATGGGCAGCTGGGGTGGTGGTCTGCAAGGCCACTGCCCTTGGTTGGGCGCTAACTGCATGCCAGGCGTTGTGCTGGGTGGCAATGCACACCATCTCGTTGAATCTGCACCTCTGCCCGTTTCCAGGTGAGAAAATAGAGGCTCTTTGTGACTTGTACAGGTGCACACAAATGTATAGCAGCCCTGTCTCCTGAATCGCCCCTGGTGACTGTCCTGCTTGGGGCCTAGCCCGCAGGCCCCTCACACAGACCACCTGCCTGGCATGGGTCCGACAGGCCAGGCCAGTTTCTCCTCTGCAGAAACCTTCTCAGCACTCCACTGGGACACAGCTATCCTTGCTCAAGAATCTCTACCTGATTTAATCAGGCAACGTTGTCATGTAGACGTCACTTACAATTCTTTTCTCTGTGTTCCCAGCTAAATCTTTTTGTTGCCTCCGGGAGTTCCTGGAGCTCTGGGCTTCACCCGGGCAGGGCCGGATGCCACCCCTCCACCAGTTACTCGGTCCTTCTGTCCTCGGCTTGGGACAGTTGGAGGCGCTGGGGTGTCTGACCTGGCAGCTGAATGCCCATTCCCAGGTGCAGACTGGAGGGCACAGGAACGGGGAAGGTCTGGGGTGGACCTTGTCAGTTCCAGTGAGAGAAATGCCCGAAGATACAGTTCATATGATGGAACGCAAATAAATAAAGATCCAGCAATTAGGGAAGGCTTCATGGGTAACTCATTTAAAAGTCTAACTTTTTAACCTTTCATTTTTAGATCGTTACAAAAAGATTTACAGAAAGTTACAAAAACACAGTGAAGAATTCCCCAGATTCCCTGAAAGTTAGTATCCAGCCTAACCACAGAGCTGTGATCAAATCCGAAAACCAGCAAGGGTACAACACTGTCATCTTCTCCACTCGACTCTAGCTCGGATTTTTCCAGTTGTCCCAGTAGTGACCTTTTCTGGTGCAGCATGTGTTTCTGAATCATGCTGCTGCATCAAGTCGTTAGGGTCCTTTAGTCTCCATTAATGTGGAGGCAGCTCTTAAGTCTTGGTCTTTCACAACTTGACCCTGTGCATGCAAACTGGCTGTTTATTTTGTGGAAGGTCTTTGCATTGGGGGATGTAGGATGCTCACTCACAATGGGATGCAGACTGTATTCTGACCAGAAACACCGCGGGGGCGAGGCTGTGTGCTTCTCTGCACAGCTATCAGGAGGTACCTGATGTTGCCAGTCCTGCTGCTGTTGATGATAATTGTGGCCACTTGCTCAAGGCGATGTCTGCTGGCTTCCCCACTGAGGAGTTACTATTTTCCCCTTCTTAATTAATGAGTATCTTGTAGGGAAACATTTGGAGACCCATTCTCTTGCCCACTAATTTTAACATCTTTCAAAGTGTCTTGTGTACAACAGTTTTTACTGTGGGGTTTGCCAAATGGTGACTTTCTGTTTCCAAGCCCTTCTACATTTATTAGTTGAAGAGCCTCCCTGTCTGCCCATTATTTATGCAGTTATTTATTTACATCAGTGTGGACACATGGCTCGTGTCTTATTGTGTCCCCCTTCTCTGCCTTGTCCCTCTTTGCTCCATCCATCTCCCTCTCCTCTGCCACCCTCCATCTCTTCCTCTTCCTCTCTTTTTTTGCACTTTTTTCTAGCCAGAGAAGCCAGATCCCTTGTCCCCTAGTGTTTCCTTCCTTTGTTGTTGCCCAAGCATGTTACATCCCCATGGTGTCGTTTAATGCTCTTTTCCATCTCCTGGGTCTCCTTGGAACTGGTGGTAGCCCCAGAAACTTAATGAGAGGCCAGATTGATACTTTTGGCCAGACCACAGGGCAGGTGGCTGAATGCCCTTCCGTCAGGAGCTGCACAAGGTCTGCTTTTCTGTGATGTTGAGATTGATCAGTGGGTTCAGAGCTGTCAGCCTGATCCCTCCACTGTCAAGTCCCCCTGGGTTTTCCATCCACTGGGTTCCTGCACACTGATGAACATGGTTTGGGTCCATTCACTCAGGGCGACTAAACATGGATAAGTTGATTCTCTCTCCCTCCCCTCACTCTTGGCTGGGAGATCTCCACAGAGAAGCCACCCCATAGCAATTATTTGTTTATCCTGAAGAAAGTGTGTGCAGGAAAAGGGAGGTACATGCTTCCTTCTTTCCCTTTAGATGGGATTTTCCAAGAATAAGTTGCTTCCCTGGCATCCTCAAAGGTGGCAAAGGAAGGTTTGAAAAACACGTCATTAGAAGTCCACAGATGCAGGTATAATTGGATCATCCTAATCCATTTTAGGATTATTCCCATTCTCATTGTCCTGTCTCTGACATGTGGGGGCTTGCCAGGTCAGCTCCTGAGCCCCCTCATCTCCCCCAGGGCCTTGGAGTGCTTCCTTGCTTCCTGAGAGGACAAGTTGCCCCAGGTTCACTGTGGCCGTTTCCCACCTTAGCCTGGGAAACCACAGTCAGTGTGCTCAATGGCCATGTACTCAATATCCTGACCGTTTCCAGTGGTCCCCAGTGGATGGGATGGTGGGGCGGAGGGCGAAGCGGTGGCTTTGAACTTGGATCTCATCTCCGGGGGTCCTAGCTCAGTGACTCCACTAGGGCCCTTCACTCACTCCTTTACTCCGACTTCTTCATTAGGAAATGGGGGCATCCCTTTCCAGCCTCTGGCTTGGAGTTGGCATTTTCTTGGGGGAAAGTCTTTGAGGTCAAAGACACCCTTGTGGATCCTGCTGTGCTTCGTGTTGTGACAGAATTGAGCGCAGGGGCTTGTCACTGCTGTTTACCTCTCAGTCTGTTCGGGGGTGGGAAGTAATGAGAGAACTCACTAAGGGACCTCTTTCCCTATCAGAGCCAGACCAGAAAAATGACATATACTACTCTTTTGCCAGAGCAACTTAAAAATTAATATGGGCCTCTGCCTGCCACCCCCGCCTCCGTCCGAGCAGCCGCATTTTACATTTGAGATTAAAACTCACATTTCATTTTTATATGCTGTGCTTAATCCAATAATGATTTCATGTTACAAACAGCAATAATATCTTTCAGCATAGTTAATCAGAATAGACTTAATGCTGTCACTATTTATTAACCTTTGTTGAAAAGCAAGAAGTTTCTCTCTAATCTGTGATTGTTGGTCTTGTCAGGCTCTATCAAGTGAAAAAACAGTTCTGGCATTCATTAAAACAGTGTGAATCCTGAAATGACAATTGCAGCCGCATGGTATTTGGTGCATGAAATCTTCGTTGCGTTCGTGGGGATAACTGAGGAGGCTGGGGAGACACACAGGGGGACCCACATGGTCAGGAGACTGAGTGTTTCATCCCTGGCTTCCTCTTGGATAAAGAAACAATTCTTATGAATTGGGAAAGCGGGGCAAAGGATGTCGTGCCCAGGAGGTGCGGGGCCTGTTGGTGCCTCTCTCACCAAAGAAACACATCATTAGTTCAAGGCAGTGGGTTCAACTTGGATCCCAGATGCCTCACCTCTTGCGCAACCCCGCCCCAGGTTAGTGACCCACTGGAGCCATTTGTTCCCTTTCATCCCTCCCCAACTTCCTGTTCATCTAGAAAATAAGGCGGGTCTCCCCACCGCAGCACTTACTTGGAATTGGAGGGCATCAAAACAAATGAGGCCCATCAGAGGTCGACCCTCCACCCGGTGGAATCCTCTTGGTAAGTGATCTCAGTCAGGCATCCTCAAACCTTAGCACCTAAGAACCTCCTGGAGAGCTTCCTGGACCCCTGGGAATTGAGGCTGCCTGGGGTGTCTTGAGACTCTGCGTTTCTAGTCAGTCAGTTCTAGGTGCTGCTGATCTGTTGGTCCAGGTGTCACCAAGGGCTTTGTGGTGGGGGTGTTCTGAACCATGCACATGTCCTTGCTGGGCCAGCGACCCATTGACCTTGGTCGGTGGCTGGTCAGAGCATGCTTTATCTCAGGGCTGTGGTGGTTCTTGGGCAGCAGGGCTGCACTCACAGCACGGGACAGGCAAGTGGAGGCTTCCTCCTGTCCCAGTGGAGCCAGCGAGGACAGCCCTCCAGTCAGCTCCAGGTCCCTCAGTCATCTCTTCTGCACCTGCACTTGTCAACTCTAATGAGTTCGCTGACCACTGAGGAGCTCATTAAAATGCAGATTCTGACTCACTGGGGCCTGGGCGGGGCCTGAGAGTCTGCATTTCTAGCAGACTCCCCGGGACACTGATGCAGCCTAAAGAGAGCCACACTTTGGGTAGCAAGGCCCTCTGAATCCCTGAAAACCCAGCAGCACAGTCCTCTTCCCGGGCCTTCCTGGACTAGAATTAGAGTTTGAGCCTTGCTTACTGACCTTACTTCCCTAAAGAGAAATTTGCCTTTAGAAAAATGAAGGTTTAAACCTGCAGAAGGTTTCCCCTTCCATTTTTACTCTTGAGAACCCCCAGATATGTTTCTTGGGAAGCCCCTGTTAGATCTTTACCTTCCAAAGGTGATTGAGAGAAAAATCTAATCCAGTCGAGTCCTGATACCAGGCCTGGGAGGGTGTCCCTTAAGCAGGTCAGGTGGTGGTTCTGGGGTCGAGTGGGGGCAAGGGAGGCGGCCACAGCCTCCTTTCCCAAGAAGGGTCCAGGAGTGCAGTGAGTTTTGCCCATGTAAACGGAGAGGTGAGCAGGTGCTGTTAATTATTTAGGAAGAATTAAGCCGTCTGGGTGGGTGGGTTTTATGCTCTGTTTGGTAATAAAGGTTGCTGCAGAAAGGAATTTTAAAATCCACTATTCTCATTTGCCTCATATTGCAAAGAAGCCGAGGCTGGCTTTGACTGGTGGGAGCATCTGGAATTAATGAACCAGCTTCTTACGGTGCAGAAATCAATGTTTGCTGCATTAATTGCACGGCGCCGGAGCCCTGCCTTTTATCTGTGATGTGCAGAGCACGGCTGAGGAACCTCACTGAAGCAGTGTTCTGGGGCTTCGCTGACGCCCGATGCACCTGGCCGCAGGGAGCAGTGGCCTCTGTCATGGAGTGGCCGAGGGGCCGTGGGGAAACCTGGACAAACTGAGCCTCCGAGGACCTAACAGGGCAGGTCCTAGGAAGGCCACAGCAGGATGTGGAGCTCCACCCCTCCTTGGTAGCCCCACTTCTCCTGTCTCTTGAGTGTTTTCGGTTCATCGCTTTAGGTTAAGATTAGCCTCATAGAGGAATTGCATGTTTTTCAGCTGGTTCCCTCACTTCTCCTGTTTCTTCCGCACTATGACGTCTGGAACGCAGACACCTTCATTGAAGACGCAGCATGTCCACCATGCCCTTGGGGTGTTGGATGGCATCAGTCTGCTCACCTGGATGCCTTAAGCATCTGCACAGCCTCAGATGACCACCTGAGGAGGTGTCATTTGAGACACATTTGAAGGAACAAATAGGGGCTCATCAGGGAAGGAAGGAATTAAAGGCATCTGAGATAGGGGACAGCATGGACAAAGGCCCTGAGGCATAAAAGTGCTGGGCTGTGGAGCCCTGTGGTTCCTGCCAGCTGGAGTGCTGGAGGGGAACCTAGAGTGTGGCTGGCTAGAGTTCTAGCCAGGGAGGGGCTTTGAGGCCCTGACATGTCTGTCGAACAGGTGGTGGCAGTGCTCGAGCAGGGGACGAGACGCTGGGTGGAATTGGAGTTTTAACTTACATACTGTAACGTTTTTGCTTGTCTTAGTGTACTATGAGCTTTGACCACAATCGGAACCCTGTGCCACTCCTGTGTGTTCGATCCTTCTCCCTATCCCAGAGGCCTGCCACCTCTAGTCTGTCCCATGTCCCTACAGCTTTGACTTTTCCCAACATTCGATAAATGGAATCATCTTTTGAGTCTTGCTTCTTTCTCTGCACAGAGATTGTCTTGCATGTATCCATAGTTTATTCCTTTTTATTTCTGACTGGCATGCCATTGTGTGATCGTATCATAGCTTGTTTATTCGTCTTTTAAAGATATTTGAGTTGTTTGCAGTCTGATAGATAGGAATAAAGCTGCTTATAAACATTTGCATACAGGGTTGTGTATGACCATAGTTTTTAGCCTCCCTAGAGTAAATACTTAGGAGTAGAATTTCTGGGTGATTTGGTCAGCATCTTTCACTTTTTAAGAAACTGTCCAACTTCTGTTCCACACAGGTTGTAGTATTTTGCATGTGACCCAGTAATTCAGAGTTCCTTTCAGAGTTCCAGTTGCTCTACATGCTCAGCAACACTTGCTGTTATCGTTTTTTTTTTTTTTAACTAGCATCTTAATAGGTACATAGTAGCTCATTTTGGTTTTAATTTGCATTTTCCTAATGATTAGTGTCATTGAGCATTTTTCTTGTGCTTACTTGCTGTCCATATATCTGTTATGCTAATATGTCTGTTCAGACATTTTGCTCACTTTTTAATTGGGTAATTTACCTTATTATTTTTGATCTCTGAGAGTGCTTTATTCGTTCTGAAGATCAGTCTTCTGTCGAATATGTGATTTACAAATGTATTCAGTCTATGGCTTATCTTTTTATTCTCTGAAAGCACAGGATTACCATGAAGACTGCTGCAGCAGTGGAAGTATCTAACTCTGCCTTTCCCTGTCTCACTGGCCACATGCCAGCCATGCTTGCCTTCTTTCAGTTTCTTTTTAAAAAAATCAAGCTCCACACATGTTGCATCCTCCGGAATACTCTCCACCCTGTAAAGAAACCTTTGTCTGCCCCCTAAATCGTGAAGATATTCTCCTGCCTTTTCTGTTTTAGCATTTCTGTTTAGGTCTATGATCTGTCTCACTTTTTGTGTATAGTGTGACATAGGGGTTTGTGAATCATTTTTTTTTTTTTAAACTATGGATATCTGGTGCTATTTATTAACGATTCTTCTTTTCCCATTATATTGTTGAGTTTGTTTATTCAAAAGTCAAATGAGAATCTAAATGTGGGTCTGTTTCAGACTCTGTAATCTTCTTATTGATCAATTATGTATTTCTCTATAGCATTTCATCCCTTTATATTATATTATCATAGTAGGTTTTGAAATCAGAGTGAGCTCTCCAACTTTTTGTTCTTCTCTTTCAAGATTTCTTTGGATATCCTGTTTCCTTTGCATTTCTATGTGAATTTAGAATTGACTTTTCAATTTCTCCAAAGGCAGACAAAACAACCTCCTGGGATTTCATTGACTCTACAGATGACTTTGGGAGAATAGGATTTCTTAATGATATTGAGTCTTTCAGTCCATGAACATGGTATATCTCCCATTTCCTTTCCTCTGCTTTTCCCCCAACTTACTCTTGTTCCTCTTTCAGGTTCCTGATTTTAGTGGCATCTCCTCAAGGAGGTGTTCCTTACCCCCTGACTAGGTGATGTAGTTCCTGTTATGTCCTCTGGTGCCCCTTCTTTTCCTTCTTGGCACTAATCACAATGTTCATAGTTACTTGTGTGATTATCTGTTTTGCACTTGTCTCCTGCACTGGACCATAAGTTCCATAGGGTAGGGACTAGGTCTACCCTGTTCACAGACTAGCATACACTAAGTTTTCAATAAAAATTTACAAATGAATGAATTCCTCTCTGTTCTTTTGGCATAGATCTGCAGGTCACTGACTGTTATCATTCACAGTTTGACATTCACCATGGTCCCTGTTTGCAGGTGGAGAAGCTGAGACCTCATTCTCCAACCCCTTTCTTGGCCTTCTGCCTAACCTTTAGTTCCTGCTGACCTGTATTTTATGCTGAGAGCTCCTATTTATTTGATAGGTAGATGTGTGTCATGATAAAAAAAATTATACGCCTACAGAAAACTTTTAGGTAATGAATACAATACAGAGATTTAATTTATTTGGAGGAAAAAAAAAGGTGTTGATTTCACAGCATCAGTCAGAACATTAGAAAAACCAGTGGCAGAATCTTGATTAATTAGGTTGTGCTCATAATTAGGAAATGCTGAGGCCTGCAAAACATCAACAAGTGGCAAAAAAGTGATGAAATTAAAAGACTCTCCTCTCTCTCTCTCTCTCTCTCTCCCTCTCTCTCTCTCTCTCTCTCTCTCTCTCTCTCTCTCTCTCTCTCTCTCTCAAGGTTTGAGGAGTTGGCAGTTTGGGGTATTGTGTTATTAACTGTTTGGTTTGTGGACACTACTTGGATATATAGATTTCATTCCACATTTTGATCCTAGGTTAATAAATAGACCCCAGTGTTAATTGACTCCCAGGATAAGCATTTGTAAAGAAGACTTTGGGACTAACTTTCTGGGGAGTGAGGTTGTTGGGATGAGTTGTCATTGTGTGCTATAGAGCATTGGGGATTTAGAGCAAGATGAGAGAAGGTGTTCAAGAACATAGAGCCCTGTGCCAGCATCCTGAAGGAGGGGTCAGTAGATGTTGTTTCCTCCTAATTGAATTTCTGGATTTATACAAACAAATCAAAGTCCCAGCTGGAATTTCTTGGGGGCTCTCATGAAGAACAATTGAAAAAAAATCTAACTTTGTTACAAGCTAAGATCATAATTTCCTTCAACCATAGTAGCTTATGTTTCATACAGTGCTCTGTCTCTTTTTAGTTGCAGAATCACCTACAAATGCAGGGGAAATATAGTCACCATTGTTATTCCCATATCACAGATCAGCAGACCGAGGCTCAGGGAACTAACATGACTAGCCTGAGGTTACAGAACTAGTAAGGGTAGGATTCAAGTGTAGATCTCTGGACAATACTCTGCACCTTGCCAACAGGTCAGTACACGCTGAAGTTTTCCTTTTGGAGGTATAGGATCTGGGTTGAGAAGACAGTTTTTGGATGACATTTGTGGTTTTGAAGAATGTGGTGATACTGCTAATAGTAATGAATGCCATTCATTTAGTGGTGATCAGTCAGCGTAGGCTACATTATGCTGCAGTAATGAACAACCTCCAACTTTCAGTAGCTTAACACAACAAAGGCATATTTTTTGTATGTCCACTGGCTGGCTACATGCCTATCATCCTTGGGCAGTGGACTCCACTCATTGCTGGCTAATGGAGCAGCCATCAGCTCTAATGTGCCATTCACACACTACAAGAATGGAGACCTCCGAGGGTCTTGTACCAACAGTGAATGGCCTTACTCAACCAGGAGGAGCCAGGAAGTGCAGTTCCACCTTGTGCCTGGAAGGAAAACAGCCAGGAATATTTGGCAGAAGCATTGATTGCTGTAAGCACCAATAAACAAGTAGTTCATCTGATCTTACAACAAATCTACCTATAAGGTAATGAAAGTGAACATTTTCTGATAATGTACCACATGCTATTTGCCTGGATGAGCACCTTTAACTTCACAATAACCCCACCAGGTACATGTTATAATTATTACCATTTTACAGGTACAAAAACTTCAGAGAAATAAAATTATTTGACGGAGGTCACACCGCTGGGAAGTATTTGAAGCTGGGCTGTCTATCTGCAGAGAACATGTTATAGTAGATGAGAAATCTGAGGCCCAGAGAAGCAACCAACATACCCAAGCTCTCACAGTCAGGAAGCAGCAATCCACAAGCCCCAGCCTTTGCCTTATCATTCTTCCCAAGGGTTGGGAGACTCCCTTCTGAGCTTCTGTTGGTGATTTCCAACCGTTCCTACCCAGCTCTTTCCCCGGCGGGGGAACTCAGAACTTTGGCCTCCTGAGTCCCTGACGTGATTGTGAGTACATGCAGCAGTTTATGCGAGTCAGCTTACATGAGAGCCAAATGTTAGATTCCCAGGACTTTTCAAACCAGTTGTTAAACATAGACTCTATTAAAAATTAAATTACATAAACTTAGTATAAATATAGTAATCCTCCCATATCCTCAGGGGATACATTCCAAGACCCCCAGTGAATGCCTAAACCTCAGATAATATTAAAACCTTTATCTACCATTTATTTTTCCTATATGTATGTTCCTGTGGTAAAAATTTAATTTATAGGGCTGAAGTTGTGGCTCAGTGGTAGAGCACTTGCCTGGCATGTGTGAGGCCTGGGTTCAATCCTCAGTACTGCATGTAAATAAATGAATAAAATAAAAGATCCATTGGCAACTAAAAAAATTTTTTTAAATTTAATTTATAAACGGACTATGGGAAGAGATTACCAACAATAACTAATAATAAAATAGAATAGCCATAGCAATATGTTTTAGCAAAAGTTAAGTACATGTGGTCTTTCTTTCTCAAAATAGCTTTGCTTACCCACCTTATATGATGGCATGAGATAATACAGAGCCATTACCTTGAGCTGAAGTGAGATGAATGGCAGGCCCTGTGACATATTGTTGGCCTACTATATAAGTATTCCTTGAACACAGCACTAATTCTGTGATAGTTAATCTAATAACTGAGATGGCCACTAAGTTACTAATGGGTGGGTAATGTATACAGCATGGATACACTGAAGAGGTGTGACTCAGGACTGCAGGAGATTTCTTTGTGCTACTTATAATCACGATTTAAAACAAATTATTTCTGGGACTTTCTATTTAATATTTCTGGACTGCAATTGATCACCGTTAACTGAAACCATGGACGGCTAAACCACAGACAAGAGGTGACTCCTGTAGATATTTTTTACATTATGCGCTATCAGAGCTGTACAATTCTGTTATGGCTTTGCAAAAGCATTCATGGATAACAAGTAGAGGATTGAGCATGACTGGTTTGAATAAAACTCAGTTTATTAACAAAACAGCGTGCACTGGATTTGGCCCATGGGCCAGTTTGCCAACCCTCATCTGTTGTATCCCTTTAAACAGTGGCCTGCAGCTGAAGGCAGATGGGACTGCCCTGGACATGGAGGACGCTCTTTTTCTCTTTGTCGTTTGAAGTCTTCTCCCCAAAGTCCTGGGGAGGAAAGAGGAGAACAATTGCACACCAAGGATTGGTCCAATTTAAACCCTCCAAAGTCACAGGATGCTGGAGGTGAGCTTAGGGAAAATGTCAGGCCCGCTCTGATTTGCAATTTGAGATAAATGCAGGAAACGTGTGTTTGCTTCCTACCAGAGGATTATGTTGTCTCGAAAGTTGGCCGTTGTCACTTTTGATTTTAGAACTCTCACTTGTGCCTCCAGTAATGAACAAAAACCAAACCACACTGAGAGTCCCCTAGGAGGTCCCCCAGTTTCAGAAGCCCCAAGTACTCTGCCACTGAATTCCTGCCTGTGGCTCACAGATGCCTAAATGCCCTGCGCTCAGGCTGCACCAACCTGGGTGGTTTATTTCAGACAGAAACTAATCTTGTCAAATTACTACCAAAACAAACCCCCAACTTTTCCTTTTGTATGCTGGGATATAATCATTGTTTACCTGTTGATTTAACGTGTAGTATTAGAGCCCACCACCCACACGTTCCCAACTAGGGAGCAGCGAGCCCAGTTAAATTTTAGATTCACTAAACATCATGGAGCTTAAACTGGGAGTCAGATGATGAAGTAAACCTATTTCCTACAAATACCTTGCTTTTTATTTTAATCTGGTAAGAGAGGCATGACTTTAATTCAAAAACAACTATCCATTCTAAGCCACAAACGTCTTCACAGGAGGTGTCCTTAAGGAACCTGATAGTTCTTGAATGGAGTGGTATCTGGGGTGAGGATTTGCCTTCCCAGGCTCTTAAGTTTTAAGTTTTAAGTTAAGAGTCTGACTCTGGCCAAGAACCCCCTTCCAGTGATACTAAAATACAGGTGTTGTATGGCACTCTGGTTGCTGAAGGTGCTACCCACTCCCCAAAAGTGCATCCCCTCCAGGAGAGCAAGTCCTACGTCCACAGCTAATACCAAGCCTCTGTCCTGTGCCCAGCTGCACTCCCTTGCTGGAGTTCTTGGTTCTACTGACCGAGTGCTCTGTGGCCTAAATATAGCCATTTAAAAAGAAGATTACAGTCCCGTCCACTTGGGACTGCTAAAAAGCCTTTCACGATAACTCTTGAAAGCCTGATGGCTTTAATCCTTAACTTTAATTTAAAATAAAGAAATCCTCTCAACTCATATTCCATTTTTCCCTCTCTCCCCCAACCCTAGCCCACCTCCACCCCACCTTTCATTATGGAGGAATAAGAGTCTTTACAAGTAGTGTCTGCAACAAGGAGGGGCTAAGCTGTTTTAATTTCTTGCAAGGATGTTTTTATAGAAGAAAATCAAGTCAACACTCGAGAGTATACATAGCCCTTAACAGAGATGGGGAGAATTAATCAGGCCAGAAAGTTCGGGATATAAAAAGGGAGGGGGGTGGGAAGGATGTTTCATCAAACCCAACTGCTCTGGGAGACGCAGAGATAAAAGGATTTCCCTCTCCGAGTGCCTTAAATATTGGCAGGCAGTGGGGTCAAGACGTTTTCTTTTGTTGTTATGGAAAGCCATACAGATAATTAATGCTGTTGAAAGAAGATTGTTCTGTTGGCGTCTGCTAGGCTGGCCCCCCAGTCTGGGATCTTCTGGGAAGAAACAAGTCAGGGAAAAAAGTTATGCACCCGGGGAGATCCTGCCAATTTACACGAGCAATAAATAACGTCCAGAGAGCAAACAGCCGCTGGCCATTGCTTCGTGGCTGCAGATATTTGCTATGGGGACACAAGTCTGTGCGTGCAGTGAACTTTTAGTGGATTGGGGACCCACCTCCCAGCCCCGCCCTGCCCCAGGCTGCTGCTTTAAACAGTAATTATTAAAGGAAGTTGAGGCAGAAGTCCAGGAAGGTTACACACTGGCTTTGATATTTGCAGTTTTTACTTCCTCCTAGATGGACAGCTTTTGCTCTCATTTAATGGGCAGGAAATGTTTAATCCTATACTTGGACGTCAGATGCAGCCATGGGGTCTGGGAGCCCTGGCCAGGCCTGGGGGGCCCCTTGTGTGCCTCTGATTGACCCCCATCCTGAAGGAACAAACGCACCCTGAGAAAACTCAGTTGGCCCCCAGGGGGACGCGGGTGGCCAGTTTCCATGTGCCAGCCCTCATGTGCTTTGCTCACTTGGCCCTCACGCCCCCAGAGGAATCCCTTTGGTTCCTTTGTACAGATAAGGAACAGCCTTGAGGGGGGCGTTCTCTCAGCTAGCAAATGGCAGAACGGAATTTGAACCTGTGCGGTCTGATCCCCCAATTGACATTTTTCTTAACAATTGAGGTGAAGTTCACATAACATAAAATCGACCATTTCAAAGTGGTATTTAGTACATTCACAGTATTCTGCTACCGTCACCTCTACCTTGTTCCCAAACATGTTTGTTTCCTGCCCATTAAATTTCCCAAAAAGGAAACCTCATGCCCATTAGTGGCCACTCCCCTTATGCCAACCCTGTCCCCTGGGAACCACCAACCTATTTTCTGTCTTTATGGATTTACCTATTTTAGACATTTCCCATAAACAGTCAAGCACCATCTGACCTTTCATGTCTGGCTTCTTTCCTTGACTTCACATTTTCAAGGCTCATGAATGTTGTAGCCTGTCGGTACCTGGTTCCTTCTTATGTCTGATTAATATTCCATTGCGTAGAAGTATCATGTTTGATTTATCCATTTGTTTGTTGCTGGCATTTGCATTGTTTCTTCCCTTTGGCTATTGAGAATAGTGCTGCTGTGGACATGCAGTTACAAGGGCCTGTTTGAACCCTGTTCTCAGTTCTGGAGGTGTATACCTAAGTGTGGAATTGCTGGGTCATGCAATAATTCTCTGCTTAATTTTTTAAGGAAGCACCAGGCTGCTGAGGGCTGACAGTCTTAACCACTGAACCATAAACAGTCCAGCACTCCTCACATTTTGCTAGATTGTTTTGGAAGGAAGTACTATGGCTGTGTCTTGGGGGCACTTCTGGCTTTTTTTCTCTTTTGTTTTTCCTTGTGTGCAGGAAATTCATTTGTTCATTTATTCATTAAATATATTTTGAGTACTAACTTTGTGGCAGATGTCATACCAGATGCTGGGGGTGAACACATTCCTAGTTCCTGCATTTAGGGCTTACAATCTAGAGGGGGAAGGGATGTGTGAACCAGAAACTACAAACTGAAATTCCTGCAGATGCCCAGAGAGGAAGAATGAAGGTGGCAGAGCAGCTGCAAGGCTATAGGGAATGGTAGAGACTGTGGCTAATTAGATGCCCAGGCTAGTGACTAACTGGCCAGGCAGGATGCAAGCACTGTGGTCAGATCTTCCTGTTTTTTAAAAGAAATTGGAAATTTGGATCTCTGTATAAAATCTCTGATATTTGAGATAGAACAGAAATGAAACAGAACAAATGTACAGAGGCCGAATGAACTGTCTTAAGGGTGCTCCAGAGAAACAGAGCCAACAGAATGTCTGTACAGGCACACGCAGGTGATGGTGTTCCAGGCAGCGACACTGGACAGACAGGGGTGGTTCCACACAATTACAGTGGAGCTTAAATATGCCTTTCACCTAGTATTTATACCGTATCATTTCTGTTTAAGGATGTTTAGATACAAAATACTTGTCCTTGTATTATGATTGCCTACAGCATGCAGGGCACTAGTGTGCTGTAATGTTTATAGACTAGGGGCTACAGGCGGTACCATCTGGGTTTGTATCAGTACACTCTGACATTCGCAAAGATGAAATCACCTATTGACTCATTTCTCAGAACACATCCCTGTTGTCAGGTGATGCATGAGTGTGTATATGTATATATATGTGTGTGTGTGTGTGTGTGTGTGTGTGTATGGAGAGAGAATTATGAAAAGGGATTGGCTTGTGTGGTTATGGAAGCTGAGGAGCCCCAAGGTCTGAGTGGGGAGGCTGCAGCCTTGGAGAAATGATTATGTGGTTCTGGTCTAAAAGCCTGCAGGCTTGAGACCCAGCAGAGCCGTGTTTCGGTTCAAGTCCAAAGATAAGAAAAGACCACTGTCCCAACTTAGGCAAGCAGGCAGGAGGAGTCCTCTCTTGCTTGGGGAGGGTTGTCTTTTTTGGTTGTGTTGGGCCTTCAGAAAGAGGCCTGCCCATGTTAGGGAGGACCAGGTGCTAACTCGGTCTGCCCGTCCAGAGACAGCCCTACGGCACAGAATGATGTCTGACCAGCTCTCTGGGGCTACAGGCCAACCTTCAGCACCTTGACACCTTGGCACCCGCACCCTCTCACTGAGCCATGTTCAGTCTCCAAACGAGGACAGCCACAGGTCCTAAGCCTGCCTGTCACCATGCAGCTATCCTGCGTGCAGCCACACACACCAGACCCTCCTGAGGAGGGGCAGAGCCCTTCAGTGACGGTGAGCTCCTCCCACAGCTTCAGTACTGTGATGCAAACTCAGCAATACTTAAATATTCTATATAAAATCAATGATCTTACATTACATAATGAGGGAATGAGAGGAAAAGAAAACAAAGATATTTCCTTTATAATGTTTATGCATACCCAAGTATATTTGTAACACAGCGAGATAGAAATACTTGTACTTATTGCAGTCCTCATTTCTGTAGCTGGCTGTGGTCACAGCTGGTATTGTAACTGTTCTTCCACACCCATCTGCAGCTCCCTCAGCCTTGAGCCAGGGCCTTAGCAGGTCATGGTTCTTCACCTGGTGAGTGACCCACCCCCTCGTTCCTGAAGGGTCTGAGCCATTTGTGGTCCTGCCTGAATCAGGCCGCGGCAGTTTCCCATTGAACTCCATCGTGGGGCTGGTGGTAATAGGAAGAGACCCCTGAAGGGACCCCCTGCGTTCCGACTGCTCTTCCTCACTTCCATGGGGCGCGGCAGCCCCGTCTTCCCCGGCATCCGTGCCCAGCGTGCACAGTAGCACCTCTCTTTTCCTCTGACTCCAGAGGCCTCAGGAGCCCAGTGGCTCCACGAACATCTTACCTTGCAGTTCAGTGGCCTCGGTTCTGTGACCCCCTAGAGCTGAGTTCTCCAGACCAGCAGAGCTTCAGGTGGCAGGAAGAGGAAGCAGACATTCGCTGGAGGGCCCCTGGAGTTCGTTGTGAGTGGTCCACTTCCATTGCCACCCGTGATTCCTATACCTAGGGATCCTGGCTTTGGGAGAAACGCCACTGGACGCTGGATACTGGACACTGCGGCAGCATGTGCAGCTTTTCAGGGAACCTGCCCGGTTTTGCAAGGTGGTGCCGCCTAGGTGGCACTCTGACTGCATCTTCATAAGGCCACTTCGAGACAGTGGGGAGCATGGTAAGCAGTGGCTCCCATGAGCACTGCTCGTTGCCACTCTTCTGTGGTCAGGGCGGTGCTGTGCAGAACGTCACGATGCTGGGTAGCAGCTCTGTAGATCTGTGGATGGTGGCTTTGGTGGAAGCACCATGTCAGGGGAGGCACATCCCCGTCCAGAGGAAGTGTCTCTTCCAGTGAGGACAGTGCACGGCCCCTTGCATGATATAAGAGGTCCAGTGTCTTCATCCTGCCCTGGGTCCCTGGCTAGTCACCCTGGGGAATGGCACCATACTGGACACTCAGCAGTGGCTGGAGCCAGGTCAGCCATGGCAAGTGGAAGTCCCTGTTGCTAGGTGCAGGCCTCACCTCCATCCCTGCCTGTTCGGCCCCTCATTGTGATGCCAGGTGGTTGGGGAGAGAGGCTGACTGCTGTGTGCTTGAACTAGTCATCCTTGTGCTTGAGGGCCACAGTCGCCCTCTGCTGAGCTTATCCAGATGGCATGTGGGCCATCTTCTCATGTGTGCCTTCAGGGCCTGCTCTGGTCTGGTCGCAACCATTTACATTTGATGGTGGACACTGCTGGGCATGCCCAACTTATGACTCAGTGGGTCAAACAACACCAGTTGATGAGCAAGTCAGGTCACATGGTAACTTGATGACCCATGGTGTTCAAACGCTACTAAGGCCCAACAGCAGGCCAAGATCTGTCTCTCAAAAAGAGAGTAGCTGTCTGTGGAGGATAGCTGGGCCTCGCTCTGAGCGCCTACATTGCAGTTCAGCTCTGAGGGCCTGTCAGATGCTCCCAGTAACCCCTAGTCTGCCACTGCCACCTCAGGCACCATTGGGGCTGCTGGGTCACAGGCCCAAGTGGCAGAGCAGCCTTCATGGCCACCTGGACCTGTCAGTCTTCTACTCCAGCCACTGACAATTACCAGCTTTTGGGTCACTGGGTGTGCTTGTAGGAGCAGCATGCCTGAGGTTGGGATTTGTGACTTCCCAAGTCAGAGAAGCCGGCTAGGTGTCGACACTCTGTCTTGGTTGCAGGAGGCACCAGGTGCAGCCTCAGATCCTTCACCTTAGGAGGTCTGTACCACAGCCTCTAGAAATCTTGCTGAGGTAGAAGGCCCTGAATTTTAGTCAGTTGACATCCCACCTCTGACCCTCACCTCATCCCAGTAAGGCCAGAGTGGCTGCTGCAGCTTGCTCGCTGCATCCAGTCAGTATAATATTGTCAACGTCAGGACCTGCGTCATCTCTCGTGGAAGGGAACAGTGACCTAGAGCCCTACCAACTACATGGTGGCAGAGGACTGGAGACATGATGTGCCCCTGAGGAAGGACAGTGAAGGTGCATTGCTGACCTTACAGCTGCAATGGAGGAAAAGCCATTTTCCAGACCACTAACTGCGTTCCAGCTTCCGGGAATGTGTCCGTCTGCATGAGCAGTGCGATCACATCGGGTCCAGCAGGCGCAGCTGGGGTTCCCCCGGCTTAAACTAAAACCACCCAGTGTCGTTCCCCGAGGCCTGTGTGTCTTCTGCATGGGCCAGATGGGCAAGTTGGGTGGGATGTTTTGGGATCGGCATCCCAGTCTTCCCTGTCCTCAGTGGTGGCAGTAACCTCTGCCGTCCCTGCAGGGTGTGGCATTTCTTGTGGTTCAGGATTTTCCTAGGTAGAGGTGGCTCTGATCATTCCTGCTGGCCTTTCCCACTGGCCTTTCCCACTGCAGTGGCTCTTGTTGCGCAGGCAGGGAGGCAAGGTGGGGGCTCGGCAGTTGCTCCGCGTAGCTGTCCACTTAATTCCAGCCCTGGGGAAGGGCTGCAGGGTGGGTCTGGGGTGCGCTGGGCCCACCGTGAGATGAGCCTGAGAAACTCCTCTGATCCCAACCTGCCTGAGGCCTCGCTCTTGACTGGAGGCTCCAGGGACGTTGGGCATCTCCTGGAATAGGTGTCACTGTAGAGATAGTGCTCATTTCTTTTCCTCAGTACAGTCGCCTGGATAAAGGCCATCAGGCCCCCCGAGGAAGTGACAACAGTACCAGCTCTGGGCATGTCCTCAGGCCCTTCCTTCAGGGCGGCCAGCGCCCTGTCAGGCTCGGTCTATACACTGCTCAAGTCTGTGAGTTGCTTAAGGGGCTGTGACAGTTGTTACAACGCAGGTTAGACTTCGTCACTTGATTTGGAGCCTTTCTTCCTGCAGAGATCAGTAGGAACGTGGTAGGCTTCCTGTTTCACTTCTGAGGCGCCAGTCACTCAGCCAGCACCACCGGGCACATCGGGCCCCTTCGGCTCTGCTGCCCACCGTGCTGACCACACGCACCTCACCTCTGGCAGTGGCATGCTGGCATGCTGGCCGTTGGCCCTGCTCCCCTCGTCCCCAGGTGCTTTCTTCGTGTTTGGGTTTCCCAGGTCTGTGCCTCATGTCCCCCCGGTGGGGCCTGGCCTCTACAGAAGCAGCCTCCCAGAGTTCTCGGGGGGCTGTCAGGGCTCCTTCTCAAATTTGCTTCTCATGATATTGGTGAGTGGCGTTTTCTGGACCCTCCCAGGGTGAGTGAGAGGTCAGAAGTCACACGTCCACTCTAACATTCCCAACTGCCAAAGCCTTTGAATCCCTTTATCTAGAGTGAGCCAGGGTGGGCCCGGCATTTCCACTGTGGGTCAGCTTTGGCCCATGTTTCAGCCAATAACCAAGCAAGTTGTGAAAGCTGCTTCACTCCCCAGGTGCAGCATGGCATGCAGAAACTCTGCTCTGGCCATCCGCCGCTAACCCCGCCCGCTCCACCCTCCTGCTCCCCACACCTTGAGTAGCCCTTCCCACGTACGTTCCCTGGACGTCCGTTTAACTTAGAACACACAAGTAGTCCTTTTGAAGCCTAGCACACCTTCTCATGGTCACACCATGCCTCGTCTTTAGGGGCCTGCTGGGACTTGAGTCTAGTTATAGGTCTAGAAGCAGCAGGCAGGGGTAGAGGTAGGTCCTGAGGAGCCGGCGCATGGCACAGCGGCTGTCTCAGGGGATGCCAGCTGGTTTCCTCCGGCAACACAGGCTCAGTCCTGGGAGTGGAAGGTGCGGAGGCTGGGGATACATCTTCACTGGCAAAGGAGACTGATGGGAGTCTGTGGGCTCAGTGTGTCCAGCTTCATCAGGGGCTTCTTCCAACATGGCCCCATCCCATTTTTCAGGGTCTATTCTGTAAACACCGTACAAGTCGGATGGTTCAGACCTGTGTTCTAATTCAGCTGGCGGCAAGGTGAGATTCTGGGTTTCAATGTCAGCGCTGTCCGCTCTGGGACCCCAGGAGATAAGGGTCTCCAGGGCACACGTGGAAGCTGTCAGATCATATCTGTGGCACTCGAGTGGGGAATTCACATGGCTGAGCTTATCCTCCCCGCATCCATTTTGTCCAAAAACATTAGGAGCAAATAGCCGATGTCATACTTGTTAGTTTGCCCAAAGTGTTCAAAACTATCATACACCAAGTCACCCCGTCCTTGTTCCTTATGAGCGACTGACGGGGGCATCCAGTGGCGATGGAGGTACTTCGTACATGTCTACTATGAGATCACAGCAGAGTGTCCATGCTCTCTGCATTCCTGGAAATAGTCATTAGCATCTTTAATTGGAGAGGCAACCCCAGAAATCCTAAAAGCAATTCAGAAAACCCATCCTTAAAATTTTGTTCCTCCAGAACCAGAATCCGCATTAAGGCTCTCCAGAGAGACATGATTAGAAGGATATATATGTATCACGTTTATCCATTTCTCACCACACACACCACCCTGGTGTAGTTGAACCGGATATGTATCCAGAGCAGTGCAGGCTGCTCCACGGTGAAAGAGATACCCAGGCACAGCCACATTACGCCTGGACAGGTCAGGGAATGCCCCCTGGAGGAGGTGACACTTGAACTCTGTGTGAAGGATAAAGGAGAGTGTGCCAGGAAGACGGGGTGGGAAAGCTCGTGCAGAAGGACCATGTGGGGGCAGTTTCCATATGTTTAGCGTCACATGAGCACAGGATGTGTGGCGATGTGACAGGGATGTGCCTGAGAGCAGGGACAGGACAGGTTCCCTGAGGGCCAGGGAGCCATCTAGGGCCCTGAGAAGGGAGTGACTGGGTTTGATTATGCCCTATAAAGACTGCTCTGGGGACTGTTTGTTGGGCACCTACTGCATGCCAGGCCCTGGGGGTTCAGTGGTAAGACAGAAAAGCTCCACCAGGAACTATATTAAAGAGAGAATAAGAGGGTAGAAAAACAGGACAGTGGATGTGAGGTGGGCCACAGTGAGAAGTGCTTGAAGGAAAAGCGCGGCGGGGGGCCGGGGGGGGGTGGAGCGAGCGAGCGTGGAGATGCCCTGTCACCCTGTGGAGTGAGGCTGCACCCAGAGGAGACACACCCTATGGAGCCAGGCTGCGCCCAGGAGAGATACACCTGTCCCGCGAAGCTGTGCCAGAGGAGACACGCCCTGTGGGGTGAGGCTGTGCCCAGAGGGGACTGGGCCCCAGGAGGCTGTGCATAGACGTCTTGAGACTACCTGGGGAAAGAACGTCCGGCAGAGGGAGCCGCTGGGGCAGAGGTAATGAGGGACAGCTGCTGCAAGGTCCAGCTGGAAGGCCGCTCAGTATGTCAAACGTGCTACCACGTGACGCAGCAGCTCAGCTCCCCGGAGTGTACCCAGAAGAACCGAGAACAAGTGTGCACACAAAAACCCTAAGCGCGTGCTCACGGCAGCGCTCTCCAGGTAGCTGGAAGGAGGCGCGACCGAGGTATCTGCCAGCTGGTGGGCAGGAAGCATGCCGTCTGCTCAAGCAAGAGAGCATTACTCGGCCATGAAAAGTGGGAGGTCCTGTCCCAGGCTGCACATGGACCAGGCGTGGAAGCGTCATTTTGAGCAGGAGAAGCTGCTGTGAGTCCATGTATGTGTAATGTCCAGAAGAGGCAGATCCACAGGGACCAGAGACACAGTGGTGATCACGGGCGGGGGAGGGGCTTTCTGGGTTTAGGGGTTTCCTTTTGGGGGTGACAAAGATGTTCTGCAGCCACATCAAGGCAGTGGTTGGACAGCACACTGACCACTAATGCCACTGAGCCGTGCGCCCCACAGTGGTCACCGTGTGCTCTTCCCCAGCTTAGGCCTGGCCACCTGCAGAAGGAGCCGGGAGCCTGTGTGCCCAGGGTAAGCGAGTGAAGAGCCGTGGTCGATGCCCAGAGCAGGCTGGGAGCCTTGGAGCAGAGGAATGAGGTCAACTCCTCCACAGGAGGACATACGGGGTCACAGAATCTGGAGACTCCTGAGGAGGGACCTGATTCTGGCTGAGTTCAAGGTCGAGCCCACAGGACTAGAATGGGGAAGAGAGAGAGGTGCCCAGGATCTGGCTGGAAGTCTGGAGCTGCCCTCTTCTGAGATGTGGGGGTCTGGAGTAGCAGAGGGGCTCAGCCCTGGGACCGGGAAGCTGGGGTTGGTGGCCACTGATGACTGCAAGGCCTTCTGGTAGGGGTCAAGGTTGAGCAGCCTCAGGGGAAGCGGCACGTATGGCCAGGCCAGGAGGTCCTATGTGCAGCAGCAAAGTGACTGAAAGGTTCATTAGGCCCTTGTCACACGCCAGGCACGGTGCTGAGTCCCTCACCTGTGTCATCTTGTTTGATTCATGCTGTAACCCCTTGAAGTTGCTACAGTTATTTATCCATTTTGCAGGTTGGTGTGAAGGGCTCAGAGAAGTCGTGAGAATTGCCCAAGGTCTCCCAGCAAGTCACCAGCAATCTTGGTTTTTGACTCATCCAGTTTTCCTAGTTCGTGTATGGAGATTTATATGTCCATCTTTCTTTTTTTCATGTGACTTAAAATCGTAGCACTTGTAAGATTCTAGCCCCCTGTGTTTCTGCATCTGGAAAATGGGGAGCCCACTGTGAGCTCATTTCTGTAAAACGCTGGTGACGGCATATTTTTATTACTTTTCAGTGCTGTGTAACTTTTAAAGTGTAGATTCTGCCCTTCAGGCTCCTGGGGTCAGGCCTTCCAGAGAGGATGTCTGAGGGCTCCCGGACTCCAGGCTGAGCTTCCCAGAGCTTGTGTTCTGTCCTCAGACCCACAGTTTGGGCCCTGCTGCCCAGACCCTTTTTCCCACTCCGTGGCGACCTCTCACTGCATGTCAGGTACCTCCAGGGGACCGGGCGGAAACTTGCCTTGCAGAGCCTTGTCTACACCTCTGTTGTCAGGGTTTCCTGGCACTCGCTGCAGAGGCTGTTCTGCTCAGGTGAATGAGCTGATGTGAACAGAGGGGTAGTACAGCACTTGGCAAACTATAAGTGCTCAATAATTGTTTATTGCTGCCCTCTTAACAAAATTTGCTTAGAGATGAGCATGAGGAAGGAATGAGGTATTCAACTACTACTCCCTGGTCCTTGATGGTGGCCACAGGGCAATGGAATAAACTCTGCCCATGACCCAATCTGGTCACTTGCCTCCAGCCCTGCTGTGGGGCCTTAGGCAAGTGTCTTCACCTCTCTAGGCTTATAGAAAGGCATGGTGTAGGTCATCTGTATAAAATACTGTGGCCTGGGCTACTGCAGAGGTGGGGGCTCCAGCTGTCAGGACCTCTGCACCCCTCCCCTCGTTCTCTCCCCCAGAGCAGTGGCCACTGCCAAGATGGCTGCCGGGAGGGGCTTGGCATGAAGACCAGCAGATGCCAGTCTCGCTCCGCGCACAGATGTATCTGCCAGTTTCTGATGGGGAGGAGCGGTCTGGGATTCGTTCCTTCATTGATAATTAAATTCAAATTAAGAGAGATTTGCATTTATCAAATGCCTGTTTGACAAGGTGTCATGTTCCCATCCAGCACCCAGGCGCTGGGGAGCCAGCAAGGGGAGATGCAGCTCTGGGGGGGTGGGAGGGGGGTGGGAACCGAGAGAAGAGCAGAGAGCCTGCCTGCAGCCCCTGGTTGTCACGGAGGGCCATGGTTCAGCTGGGCTGTGAACTGCTGTGTGGCCTTGGGCAGCCCGCTTACCCTTTCTGAACCTTGGTTTCCTCATAGCAGCCCCAGGGCTCCCTCAGAGGAGATGAACGCTGCCATTTGATTTTGAGTGATGCCAGGAAACCCCGTGCCTATCACCCTTCCCTGTTGAATGCTAGGAGGAGAACTGTGGCGTCTCTGGGGCCCTTGTTGGTGACACAGCAGCAGCACTGAACCCTTTTCCAGGGAGCCTCAGGGTGTCCCGTCCCACCCTCACTGGAGTGACCTCCTTCCTTGGAGGCAGGACACCAAGGGGACAGCTCCCCCTGGGACCAACAGAGGAGACTCGTGAGGAGCCGCCCATGCCCAGCTCTTCCAGGCTCCCTGCAGCTTCGCCTCCCCAAAGCCACTGGAGCTAAAAGCAGCCTCTCGGCCTCTGCCTGAGCCGAGACAGGAGCCCACCTGCTCCCCAGGACTCTCTCATGGCTGCCTGACTGGCTGTCAGCCTCCTTAGCCTCAGTGCCCTCCTCAGGGAGACCGGCGGGTGTGGCTGCCTCCCTGGCTGGGGCCGCATACAGGACGAGGAGGAGGAGTAGGTGGCATGCCACACAAGTCCCTGGGGGAGCTGGCGGCGAGCGCCTCCCAGGACTGTCCCTCCATAGCTGCTCTGGCTTCCTGCTGCTCGGATCCCACCTCCTTCCAGACCCACTGAGGGCTTCCCTTCTGCTTCTTCGGAAGCCCTCGTGTTGTGCGAGGGACTGGGAGGTGGCGTGCTTGACTCAAGGCCATTTCACTCTGCGGCAGGCTAGCGTCCTGAGGTCATTTGGGAAAGGGTAAGATTTCAGAAGAGTGGTTCCCCCCCAAGAAACTGCCCACTGTGTCAGCAAGGTGGATCCCACCTTCACCTGCCAGAGGGTTATTCCTACTTAAGTTTCCAGATGTGAGAATCAAACAGACCAGGGTTGAAATAACTGCACTGAACAGGCTGTGTGGTCTTGGGAAAATCACTTAACCTCTCTGAACCCCCAGTGCCTTGTTATAAAATAGGGATATTAATGGGCAGTTGGGAGCAGCATTAAGGTGGTCATGGGGCCTGACTCACAGTGCACACGTCAGGGTTTGACATTTCTAGTAACTTCTCCCTTCTTTCTCCTCCCTATCTGGCTCAGCTCCTGACCCACACTCTGCTCCCTAGAGAAATCTTCTCAGTGTCCCGACTCCCGTGTCAGCTGTGCTGCTGAGGTGGAGGAAGACCCAGGGTGAGCTGGAGGCTGAGCAGCCTTGCAGGAGTTGTCGTCCAGGGGCCAGTTCCTGGCCAGGAAGCAGGGGCAGCAGGTTGGGGCTGTTGGGGCATCTGACAGGAGACAGCCTCCCCTTTCATCAGTACCACAGGTGGCCCTGGCAGTGATGCCAGTGTGGGGTTTTTGTCGCCTGCTTCTCTTTCCTTTGTATGTCAAAGCACTGACTGTCGGGTGGAGAAAGCCCCCTGCCCCCACCAGCGCCCGCTGTCTTTTTGTCCTGTTTTTGCAGTGCTGATGACTGAACCCAGGACTTTGCACCTAGAGAGAACCCCCTTTTGATATAGGAGTGTAACATGCAGGGAATTCTTATTTCCCCAGCCCCCAGCAAAGGGGGGCTTCAGAGGCAGCCAGCCCCACCTCCTGGCCAGTCATGTCCCCTCTCGCGGTAGCAGTAGCGAGTTCCCCCAGGAGACGGTCTGCATTTGTGTGAAGCTGGCAGGCCCAGGAGGTCTGAGTTGGGTCTGAGCAGGAAGGTGGGGTGGGGCTTTCTTGCATGATCAGCCTGGGAAGAAACTGTCAGTTCTCATCAGATCAGGGTTGAGGCTCCAGGGCAGTGGAGGGTCCTCATGTAACCTCGGAAGCTGTGTGACCTTTGACAGGTTATGTCACCTCTCTGAGCTTCAGTTTTCCCTTCTCTAAAGGGGCATTGTGTCTCTTTGTAACGTTCCAGGTTTGATTTTTCCGCCTCTCCATTCTTCTGCCTGAGAATGAGTGGGGAGCCTCTGGTGACACCAGGGGTCTGGTCCTTCCCTCCTTCCTCCCCCCCGCTCCTTCTTTCCCTCCCTCCTTCCTTCCTTCAAGATGGACACATACCTTTATTTCATTTATTTTTGTGTGCTGCTGGTATTGAACCCAGTGCCTCACACATGCTGGGCAAGTGCTCTGCCTACCACTGAGCCACAACCCCAGCCCCAGGGGACCCATTTCTAATCTTTTATTTTAGTGTCATCTCAAAGGTTGAGAGAAGATGGTACATGAAGGGAGATGTTCTTCGTTGACCACCAAACTTTGATTTCTTAGGTCCTGGAATTAAGAGTATAAGGTAATTCCATCTGTTAGATGCAAATTAGGGGCTCTGGCCTAGCACAGCACCCCCACACCACACATACACACATGCATGCTTCTCGGTAGGGGTGTTTCTCCTTTTGCTCTTCAACGGAGACAGTCTTTCCTGGTTGTATAGGAGGGGAGCGTGCTCTGGACACAGATGCCTGTGTCTGCCACAGATACTGTTCAGTGATGTGGGTAAACCCTTCCCCAAGACTCTGTTTCCCCTTCTGTAGGATGGGCGTGCTACTCTCTCCTTGGGCTAAGTGAGCTGGTAACAGAAATGGCGTTATGGTACTCAAATTCTGCCTAGCCCCATGAGATAGGCACCCCTGTTAATCCGTGTTACAGGTGGGGAACAATGAGTCTCAGAGACATGACTGTCTCCAGGTCACACACAAAACAAGTAACAAAACTAGGACTTAACCCCACTTCTGGGCTGGTTCAGAGCCTGTGCCCTTGAGCCCCAGGTTATATGGCTCCAGTGAGTGTCCAGGTCTTGGCTGCAGGTCTGCACTGCGAAAGCTCCCAGCAGACATTACCGCGGTGAGCTTAATGATGGTGACGCTTGGGAAACAGTTGCTTGGGGGTAGGGAGACAGCACGTAGGGCGGATCTCCTGGCAAGTCGTATCATGAACTCGCAAATTTCCATGAGGTTTCCAAATGCGAAGGATTGTGCTGAGATGAGCCACACGCAAAGCGCAGCCCGGCCAATGGGAGTAAAAGGGACGTATTTACATACATGCTCGCATCTGGGTATCTCAGGAACCAGGCAGAATATTGCAGAGCATCGTACAATGGGATAAAACATCGTCCTGGTTTAATCCATCTATCTAGTGTTCCATCTAATTACTATATTAGAAAAGTCTTCAGACCATGTATTGAACATTATGAATGGGAATAAAATGATTCTGGTAATGGCTTAATAAAACAGGTGAGGTAGCTCCGTCTGTCTGCCTGTATCCTTGGACCATAGCCAGATTGATTTGTCAGGGAAGAAAAAAAGAAGAAGCAATGACTGTGTTGTTGCACTTTGGAGATTGTCTCCATTAGAGGCCTTTGATTTTATTCTTGTTTTTCCTTATGAGAAGTGGTTATCGGTTCCTTTTTTTAACAGCAAAATATGTAGAACTGATGGAAAAACTGACAGCAGCCGTTTCATATTTTATAAAGCCACTCCCGGCTCGTAATTTGCTGGTTGGGATGAATTGAGGAGCCCTGGAACTCCTGGCAAATTTGCAGCTGCTGACTGCAGCCCTGTCTGAGGCGTGTGTGACCGCCAGGATTTCGCTGCTCCGAGGAGCTGCAGTCGGGAGGGAGGTAGAAGAAGCCCTGGGTCAAGAAATTACGCATCCATCACTTGGGCCTGGAGTTGTCCAGTCGGAAGAGACCTGCGGTCCTGGTGCATCTGATCACCACCTCCCCGTGCCCCTGGAAAGCTACTTGCTCTTTGGGAATCCTGAGGCTTTCCATACAGAATGAACAATGACGGTTCCCCTTCTCCCCTCCCCAAGGCTCCCCCTTCATGCCTTGTGCTCCCATTCCCCTGTCCCCATTCTTTAAGAGCTGCCAGTGCTGCTGAGACTTGACATATCCCTGCCTGCATTCGTTCCTGGCTTTGGAGCCAGCATCCAGCAGCAAGGCCACACAGCCCCTCGGCCTCTCCCTCCCTGCGCCCCAGGCTTGCACCCCGGTGAAGGGGGGAAGGAGTACCAGCCCCTAAGTGCTTTGCTGGTTTCCAGCCCCAAACTATAATTTCTTGCTCCAACTAGACTAATAAGCTGGTGTCAGAGGTTAAATTCCAGTGCATCAAGGAGGTGCCCGGCTCTCCTGGAGCCCTGGCATTCACACCAGGCGTCGTCCGTGTTGTCATGGCGACAAGGGCCCGGGACCCCAGAGACGGGCGCGCAGAATTAATGGCAGTCCCGAGTAAAGGATTCCTGTCTTGGCGAGGTTGATGGATTACATTGATGTACCATTTGTCATACTGTAATTGTTCTGGCAAATGTAATACCCACTAGTATAAACATTGTACTGCTTTGCTAATAAAACCCAAAATAGGAAGAGAAAGGATGATACAGTGTTCGGCTCACTTAAAGAGACAATGCCCCCTTCCAAGTTGAAGCTCACTTCTTTTTCTGGAAGTCTCGGCACCCAGTGCTTTCTCCACCCATGTGTGCTTGTGCTAAGCAGCCGCCCGCTGCTGCCTTCCTGGTGTGCTTGGTGTGGGTCCCCTGGGCCGTACTTGAAGGGGGCTCATTTCCCACCCTGTTAGCGCCTCTGTGACGCCTCCTCTGGGTAGTTGTTGCCCCACGGTCTCTGTGCATATCTTTGGCGCCCTGTGGCAGCCCCGGCGGTGTCTGTTTCCCCAAGTTGACTTGGCACTTACGGCTCTGCTCTGGCCTAGGTGCTGCCTCCAGGAAGCCTTCCCTGACCAGCCAGCCCCTCCCTGAGCTGTCACCTTGCTCAGGCCTCCCCCTGCACTGCATCAGGATCCCCCCCTGTGAGATCGTGAGGTCGTCGAAGGCCAGGACTGGGCTCTAATAGCTCTATCTCCCCACCTCTCCAGTGATGCTCAGGATAGTTTACGGGACACGGAGGTGCCTAACGAGCAGTCAGGGCTGCTTCACCAACTTCCCCTGGCCCCAGAGGCTTAGCTAGCAGCCCCCTCCACCCCTCCCAGCTTTTCAGGCCCCTGATGCCCTCCCTGCCTCTTCTGGAGCCATAGATAATACCTGCTTCTTTCCAGTGGTTCTGAGCGGCTGTTTTGTCCCTGCTCAGCCTCCATCCACACTGTACCTATCTTAGCTGGTTGACTCCCAATGCAAATGTCACCTTTCCCAGCAAGCTTCCCCAGCCCCCACACTGAGCAAGGCGCCTCCTGGGCCCTCAGCTCCTTGGCAGAGAGCAGGAGAGGCTGAGCCTCTTCCTTCCCTGTGCTTGGCCAAGAGCACCATAGGCCATGTGTTCCCTGGGCATCCTACCACCTGGCTTTAAGCTCCTGTCCACTTACAGGGTGAGCGAAGGAGGGACTTACCTACCTTCCATGGTCAAACTCTGCCCGAATCCCCTTCCCAGGGTGGAGCTGGGGAGCCCTGACCAGGGAACTTGATCCAGGTGACCTGGGCATGGGCTGGGCTATCACCCTTTCCCAGGGAGAAGAGCTCTTTGCCCAGCCCACCTTCTTGCCCCTGGGGTAAGCAGGGCAGGGTCTTCTCTGGAACCTGGGGGAAGATGCCACAGGAGCGACCCTGGAGGTCACTTGGCCTCCCTGTTTTTAACCTTGCCAGTTTGCATTCCAGCTCTGCCAGGAACTCTCCTGACCCCTCAGCCTTATGTTTGGCACCTCGCCCCGGGTCCTACCCTGGCCATCAGCAGGAGGGTCTGCACAGGAGCCATGGGCTCTAAGATTCTTGGCTCGCATGGTCCCCTTTATGTAGAGTCCCCACACTGGGGGCCCAGCCAGTGTTCCCGGTACCTGTTGTAGAGGCTCTGTTTCTGTTGGGAATGCGTTTGGCTGCAAATAAATGGGAGCTCAGCAAATGGCGCCTTAAACTCATGCAGGTTCATTTCTTTAAAAAAAAAAAAAAGAAAGAAAGAAAGAAAGAAAGAAAACCTCTAAAAAACAAAATGAACTTTATATTTAGAACGGTGTAGGTTCCCAACAAGACTGAATGGAAAGTTGAGTTCCCACGTGCCCCGCCCTGCACACGCCGTCTCCCCGCCACCAGCAGGACCTGTCCATGCCGCCCGTCGTCCACCGGCTACCTCAGGGCCGGCTCTGGTGGCGCGCGCTCTGGGTTTGGACCGATGGCATGTCGTCACAGGGAGTCGCCTCTCGGCTGCTGAACTCTGTGCCTGCTCATCCTCGTCCCCTTTTAAGCCCCTGCCAACCTCTGACTGCTTTACTGCCCCCATAGCTTCGCCTTTTCCAGGGTGTCATAAGATTGGTGTCTTCGTCTGTTTTCTGTTGCTACCGAAAAGTTCCCGAGAGCGGGTCATTTACAAAGGTTGGCGGCCTGGGGTGGAGGCTTCTTGCTGCATCAGAACGTGGCCAAGATACTGCCTGGCGGGGAGGAGCAGGTGTGCCAGCTTGGTCTCTCCCCAGGACCCCTCTAGCCCGTTACCTCCCAAAGGCCCCACCTCCAAAGGTCGTTAGCACAAAACTGGGGGTCGAGTTTTCAGCGCTTAGCTTCCAGGAGTCACGGTCAAGCCGTAGCCAGTGGAGCCTTTCCGGTTGGCTTCTTCAGCCCGCGGTGGCACAGGCCCCTCCACGTCTTCCTGGCTTGCCGGCCTGCTTCTTTCCATCGTGGGTGTGCCACACTGTCTTTATCCACTCAGCGCCTGAAGGACATCGTGGGCACCTGTTTTTCTGATGTGACAGAGTCAGAGGGAGGCTGCCCCTGTCCTTCCACCTCCCGCCTTAGCTTTCATCTCCATAGCTCAAGACGGCGCCTCCCCGGGGCTCCCCTCTGCAGGCCAGGAAGGGACAGGGAAGCAGAGGGACGGCCAGACAGGCAGAGGGAAAGGGAGGCTCTGCGAGCCTGTCACCTCCTAATTCAGAAGTTCATTGTCCAGAACACATCCCGTAAGGGAGCCACTAGAAGGTGGTGTCATAGGTGAGTCATGTTCCCCAAAATTCATGAGTTGAAGTCCTGACCCTCAGAGTCTCGGAATGGGGCCATAAGTGAGCTTTAAAGAGGTAAGTACGTTAAAATGAGGTCAGTGGGGTGGGTCCTCCTCCAACATGGTTGCGTCATGGTTTTAAAATTAGAGCAGGACACCGACACACACCCCGTGAGGGCACAGTGGATGAGAGCATTCTGGAGGCCAGGCTCAGTGGCGCACACCCATAATCCCAGCCATTCAGGAGGCTGAAGCAGGAGGATCAAGTTCAAGGCCAGCCTCAGCAACTTAGTGAGACAGTGCTGCAAACTAAAAATGGAGAGGGCTGAGGGTGTGGCTCAGCGGCGGAGCACCTGGCTGCCGTGTGCTTGGCTGCGCACCTTCGGTAACAACACTGAGGCTCAGACGGCTTGAAGCCAGCTTGCAGCCGGCCAAACTGGGCCTTGGACACTGGGCATCTGAGTCCCAAACCTTCTCTACCACCTTCAAACTGCCCCAGACTGTGATTAAAGCAGGGGTTCCAACCTCGATGTCGGCAACACGTGGGCTGGGTAGTTCTTCGTCCTTGGGGGGTCGTCTACCGTGAAGGGCATTTAGTAGCATCACCACCTGCTCCACTTGATGTCACAGCAGCATTTAGTTGTGACGTGGAGACGAAATGTTGCCAGACATTGCTGGTTGTTCCTGGGGGCAGAAATCACCTCGGCTTGAGCACCACTGGTTTAGCCGGGCTGGCTGGCAATGCAGAGGCTGTGGGGCAGCGGGCTGCTGCTGGTGGTACTTTTGGCCGCTGGAGACTGAGCCCAGGGCACCGTGTATGCTAGGTGCGTGCCCTGCTACGGAGCTGCGACTGCTCCTTAGCCCCAGTCTGCTCACAGTTTAAAGCCACATCAATCCACAGAGACCCACTTGTGTACAGAGGTAACCTGAAGGGAGAGGGGGCCACACAGGCTTCCTTTCACCTGTCGGAAGGTTTCTTCCCCAGGGTGCGCAGCTCCCCACGTCTGAATTGCCACGTGCATTAAGCGTCCCTTCTTGGCCAAAGGCCGCTGCAGCTCATGCAAGCTGACAGTGCTCGTTGGCAAGATGGTTTAGAGTTGCAAGCGGTGGCCCTGCCGGGGACTGGGGGAAACGCAGCCTTGCACACACCTGGTGGAGCTAGAGCCTTTCACTTAGAGATGTCCAGGACGCCTTGTTCCATGCATAAAGTGGTAGTAGAATGTAACCCCGTTGATGAAAGTCTGCCTACGCACATTCATGGTGGTGGGCACACAGAGAGCCTGGCAGGCCTCACCCCACAGCACTCCAGTGGCTCCGTCCACTGCTGCATTCCCAGGGCCCGGTGCATAGTAGGTGTTTAGTTGTTTCTTCAAAGCTGAATGCACAGTGGTAGAGCAGGGCTGTCGACTCTTGTTCTTCTTCATCATTTGAATTTTTTATAATGAGCATGTATAAACTTTGTGGCTCTGAAAAACCTTCCTCCAAAAAAAGGAAATTAAAAAAAAAAAAAAAATCATGCCTTGAACTTGCCTGGCTCTTCCTTCTGCAGAGCTCCACACGCACATGCCTGTCTTGCCAAAGCCACGCAAAGAAACGAGGCTGGTGTTTGTGGTCCCTGTTCAATCATGCATTGTAACACGGGCTCCTGAAGAAAGCTGCTGCTTTATTCATTTCTCTCTGGTTTTTTCCCTTGGGCTTTTGCAGAGGGAAAAAACACCAAGGGACGGGGGCGTGGACAGGAAGGAGGGAGAAGGGGCCTGGTAGCTTCAGTCTCCCTTCTGCCCCAGGCAGGAGGCCAAGAGTGAACCGGGTGACCTCTTGGTGGAGACCAAGCACCGCATCTGTGACTGTCCTTCTGTGGCTTTGAGATCCTTCCAGAGCTTCCAAAGTGCTAGGGAAAAGGCTTAGGGGTACATGGAGGCCGGGCAGGAAAACAGGAATTAGCATCTTTTAGGGAGCAAGCATCTGGGCCACAAGGGTGAGGTGTCTTGTTGCTTTTCTTTTTTTTCTTTCTTTTTCTTTTTTTTTCCCCCAGCAATGTGGAGAAGGAGAAGAACCCCTGCCCAGTTTCTGGTTTCTGTGAGTTTGTACAGTTACATCTCAAGTGTTTTTTCAAGTTTACAACTGACCTGATTCATAGAAAAAGATAAACACCCTTCCCATGTTTGGAGTCATATGTAATTTTTATCTCTTGACCTTTAAATGTAAGCAGCAGTAAAATGAAGAACTATTGCCGTCATTTAACACTCCGGCTGTACTAACTGGTTCCTGCCTGAGAACCGTGGTTTTAAATTGGCTAATGCAGAATACTTGCAGAGCTAATAATAATTCAGATTATTCCTGTCAGCTATTCCGGTTTCATGGGTAATTTAGTAGTTGAATAAATTTTTAAAAAAATTCATTCGTTACCATGCGCTGTTATGAATCAGTAGATGGTTTACCATTGGCAGCAGTAACTGTAAGAAGATTTAAATTGCTACTGAAAAGGATTTGAGTGAAGGTAATGTTTTATAATGTTCTAAGCCATATGCACTACTTTCAGGCCTCATCAGTTTTACATTGATTCCTAGTGAAGTGTTTAATTGCATCATGAATGCAATATAATTCAGTTCTTTCTGCTAATATGGTATATATCTCAAAGTGATATACAGCACTGACAGGGAGAATTCGCAGTTCCGCCTGGATTTGGGAGGGCGGGGAGAACCGGGCACCTCCTGGATGCGTGGCGGGCAGGCGGCCTGGGAGGAGCGCGGTGGCCGGGCGCCTTCCTCCTGAGACAGGAAGGCGGCAGGGGCATAGGTGGGGAGGATGGACTGTGTCTGTCACTGGCCCCGATGCTGATGCCAGCCAGGTGTGTTGGCCTCCCTAGGAGGGCAGGGAGAGCCAGCTGCTGGCCACAAGGCTGCTGAAAGCCGGTTGGTCCTGTTGCCTGCTGGTGGGTTAGGTCCTGGCATCTTACTGGCTGTTTCCAGGTGGTGACTGAGGCCTAGCCTTTCTGCTGCCATCTCCTCAATCACTTGTTGACCCTTTATTGGGGATCCACACTGGGAGGCAGTTGGTGGACCAGGCGTGCCTCTGGGGAGCTTGGCCTGAATCGCTCAGTCGTCAGCTCCGACAAAGGTCTAGCGAGGCCTTCCGCCACACACCCCTGCAGGTGCCCTAGCGGTGGCCAGACACCAGACGTCAGCTCATGAGGCAAACGGGGAGGTGTCCCCAGAAGGGGACCATGGCCCCACACAACTCCAGCCCCTTTTCAGTTTGGTCAGAGTTCTCATCTTCTCGTGAGAGGGTCGGCGTCCAGATTTGTATGGAAAATCACTTGTTTTTAAAGAAAAATCAAACCACATACACCACACAGGCCGATCTGCGGGCTTCTTCTGCCTGAGGGCCACCTGTGTGCCGGGTCTGGGACTGGGTGTGCCTGCTCACAGACTGGGATGGTCCTGTGGCTCGTCACACACGGGAGGAAGGAAAGTGGCATCAGCTCCCGGCCTGGTGGTCAGGGACTGGGGACAAGCCGCCCTGGATGGCATGGCCAAGCCCACTTGCAGCATTCCCAGAAATAGAAGGGGCACCTTCTCGGAAGACAAAAACAGACAAAGGAACAGTCAGCCTGCGACTTGTAAGTGGGGAGGCCAAAGAGGTTGGTGTGGAGCCTCAGGAGGTGGGGCCGGGGGGTCTGCAGCAGGTGTCCCCTGGGGCTGTTTCTTCCCTGATCCGTGGAGCAGCCCAGGCTCCTGGCTCTCCTGCACTCCTGCCCCTGGCTTCTGTTTCCAGAAGCATCACTACCTGTCCTCCCGGGTTCAAGGTGCAGCCTCTGATCCACAGCGTGTGCAAGCAGCCGCGTCCTCGCTGGCTTTGCCTCGCTGGCCCCATTTGTTTATTCAGCTCTGTACGACGGACCAGGCACTGTTCTGGGCATACTGTGGTGACCAAGACAGATCTGCCTGCCCCGCAGCGTTTCTATGCCAGCGGGGACAGACAGGCCGTAAGCAGACCTAACGTCCGACAAAGCCCCGAGAGCTTAGATCCTACCACCTCGCCCCAGGAGGACCCACTCAATGACAGCTCCCAGCCAGCTTTGGAGAGGTGCCTCTCGTGCCTCCACGTGCCAGGCTGCTGAGGCAGTGTCACCGACCAACTGGTTTGCAGCAGGAATCGTCTTTCCAGTTCTGGAGGTTGAGGGTCCAAGCTCAGGGTGTTCCTTCTGAGGCCTCTGCCCTTGGCATGCAGGTGGCCTCTTCGGGAGCTTAAGGCACCTCCCTGCACACACCTGTGTCCAAATGACCCCTTTTATAAGGACACCAGTCATAATGGCCTAGCGCTGCCGCGGTGACCTCCTGTGAACTTGATCGCCCCTCCAGAGAAGATTGGTGACCTCCTGTGAACTTGATTGCCCCTCCAGAGAAGATTGGTGACCTCCTGTGAAATTGATCGCCCCTCCAGAGAAGATAACATCTGGAGTCAGTGTCTCAGTAGATGGACTTGGGGGCTCGCAGTTCAGCCCGTGACGTCTCACCTGGGATCGTGGCAGGGTAGATGCAGCTCTCAGAAAAGGGGACGAGAAAGCAGTGCCACACACACTCTGCTCTGGGGCTCTCCCTGAGTGACGCTGGCTGCCTCTGGCCCTTCCGGAGTCAGACCCTCTAGTCCGCATGGGGGCACGTCAGCCATCTGATCCCCGGGCAGTCTCAAAGCAGAAGCTCAGGCTCGGGGCTGCGCCCTCAGCCTGGCGCCGCGATGTAATCAGAGCCTCCTTTTTATCCTCACTCTGAAGGCCAGCCGGGCCACCTTTTTGATCATTGTAACCTTGACGCAGGAGAATAATTTATCCACGCCCCAGATGGGAAAATTGCAAAGTGTTATTTATGAAGGCGAGCTGTCGCGCCGTTACTCTGGCCCAGGGTTCTGGATGTGGCTGGCCAAGATGAGGAGACCCAGGTGATGTCAGATGATAAAACCGGGCATCACACCCATGAGGTGGTGTTGGGGAGCAGGAAGCCCCGGTCTCAGAGAGAGATCCCAGGGAGCAAATCGTTCCAGGCAGCCCCAACCACCCCTCCATGGACTCAGGTCAGAATAGGGGGCACCAAAGTCTCCATAAAGGTGGGGGGGATGCTGAACATAAGCTTAGGGTAGGAAAGTGTGGGGACCTTCCTGTGGTTTTGGGGGTTCAGGAGATTGTGTGACATGGTAGTGATGAGCCCTGGCTTTGGAGCCAGCCAGCTTTGGGTTTGGGTTTGCTTCTTGTGTGCTCTGTGCCATTTAGCTGGTTGGATGACTTTTCTAAATTTTACTCAGTTAGTTCATCTGTACAATGGGAATAAACATATCTACCCCAATCTTGTCTTGAGGTTAACCTGAGACAGTGCAGGTGTAATGTGCTTGTCTGACCCGTGGGCCCTACTTCTTACCTGGTGGTAGTTAAGTTGAGTGGTTAAAGAAGGCAGTTGTGGAGCCACGTAACCTGGCCTCTCTCTGTTTCTCCTTGACTCTGTGACCCTGGGCAAGTCACTTCACCTCTCTGAACCTTCATTTTCCTTATCTGTCAAATGGGTATAGAAAAGAGTCCTGTTTCCTAAAGTGATCTTGAGGGTGGAATAAATGAACGTCAGGAAAGAGTTTAGAACAGTGCCTATCCTAGAGTAAATGTTCAGTAAATATTGGCTGTTAATTTTACCTCCTGGACCATGATTCTTAGCAGTCTCTCTTCTGAGAAGCTGTTCCCAACCTTGACTCAGATTTAGAAGCAGCCTGTCCCCCATCTGCCGATGCCATCAACGACATGCTTAGTTTAAAATCCAAATGGATTTACATTGTGTTTTGAAAATTTCTTCCAAGCATTGAGAAATTCCTCCTGAGGTGACAGGGATGTGTGTGCAGGGTGGGGCAGGTGTCACCCCACATCTGTCGGCCACGGTTGGGGTGGCGCACCCAGACCGCTCTGGCTGCCGCTCCGCTACACCGGATACACCAGTCCCTGCAAACAGCCTCACGTTCTCAGGCACCAGCCAGAAAGTTCAGCCCAGCAAATGTTTTTGTGGCCTCTCAGCAATTTGTGGTTCTACTGAATTAGCGTTTGGTATTGAATTAGTATTCATTTTCTCTAATATGATATAAAAGTATAATCATATTAGTGACTTTTATAGCACATTAGATTATACATTTGGAACATATCCCCGCCTGAAACAGCTTTGAAAAAAACAAAAAAGCCACAACAAAACAGGCAGACCCTCTCTACCCTGCTCCCGAGCACGGCTTTTTCAGCTGGTCTGCAGCAACCTGGATGGAAAATTCTCTGCTCTCTGCTTCTTGGTCCCCACAGAGGAAGAATTTTCATTCTACTGCCCTGATTTGTGAAGCAGTGAATTTAAGACCTTAATAGTTGTTCCAAATGAATGTTTCTTTAATCCTGGGGCAGAAGCAGAGCTGTGCTTGAGATGTAATTAATAGCACTAATTACTCTTACTGTGCTCCCTCTCCTTCTCTCCTGCCCTCGCCCCCGTCCCCCAAGACACCTGGCTGAAGCACCAGGGATCAGACGTCCCTGGCCAGGGAAGAGAGTCAGTGAACACCCTCCCTGGACCCCCTGTTGCAAAACAGTTTCCCTCTACCTCCCAACAGTTCCTCCAGTTCTGGGATTTCTGGACTTTCCAGAAGGCCAAATTTTTCTGGAACCTGTTTCCAGCCATTGTGGTTGACTCAGCCAGTCGTGACAGGGATATTTCAGAACATCAGCGCCCAGAGCTGACTTTCCTGAGCCTCTGTCTGCAACAACAGCCTCACTGCTGCACTGGTCCAAACACAGGAAGACTTCCTCACAGACACACTCCCCAGGGCCCCTGCCACAGATGCCCAGAGTTCAACCTTGACATTTTCCACCACAGAGTAAAGGATTCAAAAGTTGTGTAACTGTAGCGAAAGAAAGTAAGCTGGTCCAGAGTGCTGCAGTGGTTTAATTGTACATTGCCCCATTCCCAAATCATGGGAGGTGGGAAGACCCTCCTAGGATTAGGACCGGCTTGGAAAGTAGGTTGCATTTTGCAGCTGACTCTGAGGAAGCAGTGGTAGCTTCCTGGAGCACGGCTTTGGGAAAGATTCAGGTTGCGTTCTGGCGTAGCAAAAGGGAGTCCCATTCAACTGCAGACCTCCTGCCGCCACTCAGGGAACACCCTGTAGCCAGGAGCTAAAACCCCCGCTAGAGGAGCTCAGACTCTAGTCGGAGAGCGCCATGGTGGATACCAGCAAGGCCAGCGCCCGTGGGGATCAGCTAGAGGAAGCCATCGGAGGGCTTTCCATCAGGGAATGCTGGCATCTGGCTTCGTGTAAAGAATTAAAGCCACCCTGGGTCGTGTGTGGGGAATGGACAGGAGGAGGACAAGTGAAAAGGCCAGATATGAGGTCATTGCAGGCATCTCAGCTCAGAATGGTGGAGAGGTGGAGAGGTGTGCGAAGGATCAGCAGACTCTACACAGATGTGCTCAGGAGGTTCCAAAGAAAAGAGGCAAGGCATGTGGCCATCGGTGGAACTGGTCATAGAAAAGCAGTTTTCAATTGTGTCCAGTGAAAACAAGGTCAGTGTCCTTTCCCCTGTCCCACAAACAGGAAGAACCGAGTCAGAGGCAAACAACCAGCTGGAAGGACCCTGGTTTTTGTGGCTGTGGTTTTGCACAGCCCCCTCTCCTCTAAGATCCGCTGTGGTCAGATACCTGGAGGCAGCCGTCGCCCTGGCAGGCAGTGGAAAGAGCCTGGGACAGGTCGGAAACTGGACTTCTGGGGGAAGAGGTCTTAAAAGGCAGGGTTACCCACATGAGGATGTGAGGAGTCCACAGTCCGGGGGACCCAGAACTGGAACACACTATGTTTTCTTTTGCATTTTTTGGGTGTGAGAAAATTTGTGAGATTATATTGAACAGGGCCATGGATGCAGCACCTTTCTGTTGAAAACAGAAAGCCCAAGGACAGCCTTTGTGCCTTTGACCCAGTTACACAGCTTCTAGTCCTCGGAGTCAGAAGAAACTGTCAAACTATGAACCACGGTCTCTGTCCCACACCCTCTGCAGTCCTAGCCAGCATCGTGCCTCTGGGTGCTTAGGAGTGACGTTCAGCCCTGGACAACAGAATCTTCTCCTTGACAGACTGGCCAGGACAGAGGGGTGCAGGAAATGTGCCTCGCAGGAGACCCCACCTCCAGCCCTTCTGGTGTCAGGACCCCTTGCCCCACCCCGGGCGTTGGCAGTCCCTGCCGGGGAGCCTAAGCTGCCATCTCTTCCAGGATCTTAGAAACACTTCCCAAGGATTCTGATGCTGGGCCAGATTGGAGAACATCTGGGCTAGGCCATTTTAAAATGTGGATTTTTCCAAGATGCATTACTCCATAAGCAATATACATGTGATTTAAAAACTGAGACAGACGTCAACGGCGGGTGCCAGCTGAGCGTGTGTCTCCTGGCCCTCCAGGCTCCTCCCGGCTGGGAATCTAGAGATGCCCCCACTGCCCGTTGTTCCACTCACAGGTTTACTCAACGGTAGCACGGTGGGATGCCAGGGAAGCTGTGAATTTTGAATTTTGAATTTTGAATTTTGAATGTGGGTCTTTCCCTGGGCTAGCAGTCTGCGGTCTGATCCTGTCTCGTGAGGCTGGGCAGCGGCACCAGACGCAGCCCCCAGTGAGCTCCACGCACTGCAGGGCACTGCCGTTAGGTAGGAGGTTCTGCAGGTGATGTGTACGAAATGCATTTTCCACCAGGGATGTTTTCAGCCTGCCATGGTCTTATCGGGACACAGTCCTGTCGTAGGTACAGAAGAACATTCTAGCCCATAGGCAAGCATACAGGCAAGCACAGCCCCCTTTTGAAGCAGAGAAGGGTTAAGGGAGGCGCCTTCTTTGCTTCGATACTTACTGAGAAGAACAGCCGGGGTCTCCTGGCCTCAGAGGTGCTGGCAGGACAGATGTTAAGCACGTAAACAAGCAGACAGACAAAAGTGTGATTTTATAAGGAGGAAAGCGTGCTCTGGTGACCCCACGGAGTCGGCCTGGGACGGAGGCACGTGTCTGCCTGTGCCTGTCTGCGTGTGTGCAGGTGTGTGGCATGTGTGAGAGAAGCTTCCTCTGTGCCTCAGTTCACGTTACTGAAGCCCACGGGGTGGCGCACAGGTGCCTCTCGGTGCCCTGGACACTGATGGAGATAAACACACGTGACAGTGTCTTTGAGGATTCCTGTGGAATGGCATCACGGCAGGCACGCCGGGTCAGAGGAGGCTGGGAGGTGGCCTAGGACGGCTTGAGCTCGGCCTTGGAAGTGGCACTTCTGGGGCTCGCTGGTGGGTGGTGTCACGCAGTGGCACAGAATGACAAAAATGTCCCCAGCTTCTGGCTTGAGCAGCCGCTGGACCCAATGCTGCTTCTTGAAAGGAGAACCGGGAGAAAAGGCGGAGAGTGGCTCAGGGAAGCCGAGCTCCCACCCAACCTGGGGAAGCCCGAGGCGCACTTGGCCTTCTGGAGAGGACATGGGGTCTGCAGAGCGTGGGCCCTGGAGCCCAGCCCTGCAGGCTGGAGGGGAGGCTGGCTCAGCCTCAGACGGGCAGTCAGCTCTCCCTGGCTCTGAGGGCCTGGTCGGCCTGGGCCCTGGGCCAGAGCTCGGGACCGCCTGGAGGGGGTTGAAGCATGGCCACTCCCCCCAGGCCCCCAGCCATTTACAGACATAGACATAGGCATGTAGATACACCGTTAGCAGGATGTCCCCTCTAGGGACCCAACCCCCAAAGCACCCAAGCCACAAGAGGAGCACATCTGTAAAGCTACCTCCCCAAAACACTGGGTCACCCCTGGGGGCCCAGAATGGCCTCCCAGCCTTCCTCTCACCCTTATCTCAGGAACTAAGGACTCATCGCACCACTGAAATCTCCCGTGTGCCCCAGGAGCCAACGCTGACCCCTTTCCCGTGTGTCAGCCCTGACCCCCCATCAACAGCAGCCCTGGAGGCGAGTCTACAATCAGTCCCGTTGTACAGATGAGATCACGGTGGCCCAGCAGAGTGGTGGCTGTACCGCAGGGCGCTGCAGGCAGGGTTGGAAGCCAGGCCAGTCCGACTGCACCTGCTAGGCCGAGCACTGGCACTGGCTCCCCTTTTGCGCTTGGGCCACCTGGAGTTGGACTGCTGCTGCTTACACCCCAAGAGCAATACAGCCCTCCTGCCCATCTCTGCCCCTCGCTCCCACCCTGCCCGGGCGCCAGGACTCAAGTGTACACGCACGGGCCCCTCAGTCCCCGGTCACACGGACCACATCCACGCTTCCTGAGGGACTTGTTTCCCTTTCCTTTCCAGGTTGCAGATGCTTGAGCCCAAGCTTCACTTTCACAGCCTCTGTGGGGTTGATGGTTGGACTGTCACAGGGGCAGGTTAAAAGGGTTACTACCTGGACACCGAGCTCCCAGGCTCGCTCCGGTTCCCCTGCCAGGAGGAGGAACCCACAGCTCCCTGAGGCAGGGGCGGCGTCTGTCCATGCTCCCAGCGCCAGCCTGGCCTGGCGTCCAGGAAGCACACAGAGATGGTTGAAAACCAGGCAAAGGACTGTAATAGAGAGTGAGCAGCAGGACGCCACGCAGATCAGAGCAATCTCAGAGGTGTTTGTGGTTTTGTGATTCGTGTTAAAGCTGGAGAGCCATTTATGGTGAGAGAGAAGGAGGGCAGCTCAGAGGGAAGTGGAGCCAGGAGAGAGAATCAAACCCTGATGCTGTTTGAACTTCTGGATCCAGCCGTGCCTGAAGCTACCCCTGCACTGTTTAGTCATATAAGCAACAGTTAACCCTTTTTGTGCTTACACTACTTTGTAAATGCTGCTGACAGGGCCTTTGTGTCACAGGTGGCTCCTTATTGGGTGAGGACATGGGGGATATGGGCTTGTCCACTCTTAGGGGGCGTGGTGGCCAGCTGGTATATCTAGGAAAAGAGATGTGGGAAGGTCATGGAGATCGTTACAGGCGGCTGTCAGAAGGGTCTACAGAACCAACCTCCAGTGTTCTTGGTGGGTCAGTGGTCTCCAGAGAGCAGTCAGACTGAAGTGAGACCTGAGGGTCTGGGGAGGAGTGGACACACGCCCCCTGCCACCTATCTTCCAGGATTGGTGTTTCTGCGCTAGTGAGGGATTTGGACCAAGTGCAGAGAGCATGCACTTTAAATCAAGTCTAGAGACCTGGACTTGAATCCTTATGCTGCTGCTGCTTGCTTGCTGTGTGACCCTGGGCAAGGAAATAGTGTCTCTGAACCTTACTGTTCTTGCCCATAACAGGAGGATTTAAATGGCATTGACCTCATAGGGACACGGGGAGGGTTAATTCAGCAGTAGTTAATTCAGCTGGCTCTGTGGGTAGTGATGTCACAGTTGGGGCTAGAAGTCTACCAGGACGGGAGTTTTCACCACAGAAACGATGCAACCCCTGTTAAGTGACAAGATGCATTTGAATTGCTGTGCCCCACGCTCAGGGTCACTGATCACCGTTGTGTCCTGCAGCATGGTTTTCACACTTGGGCTTTCTGTGCACTCAGACACTTACTGGAACCGTGCTGACTCTTGGGCTCTCCGCGTCCTGGGTGGGTACGATCCCGTGGATGGCAGTGCCTGCAGTGGACACTGATGGCCCCAGCCCAGGGCCAGGCAGAGGAGAGGTGACACTGTGAGGTAAACGCTGTTCTGAGCCCCAGTATGTGGAGGCAGACTGAGGCCCAGGGAAGTTCGGTGACCTGCCCGGGGTCATGCAGTTGCTGGACGTGGGGCCAGGCTGCAGGCCGTGGCATCTCAGCAGTGGAGGCTGAGCTGGGCCCCTGGGTTAAACACGGAGAGGCAGGTGCTCAGGGCTTTGTGGGGAGGCTTTGGGGAGAGCTCTGGACAGTGGGCAGGACCCAGGAGTCTGACAGCGGTGTCTGCCTGGTGGACATGTGCTGGCCACATTCTGATGGCGAGGGGACGTCTCAGTTGGAAGGGAACCTTGGCCATTTGCCTCTTGGCGCCGCCTCCTGGCTGCGGCTTGGAGCCGCGTGGCGGCAGTGGTGGCAGTGCAGCCTTACAGTTTGGCCGGAATGCAGCATGGTGGGCCAGGCGGGGACCCTGTCTGTACCCCCGACAGGCTGGCAGAGAGCATGAGAACAAGCACGGGCCAGAGGAGCCAGACGGGGCTTGTTCGCTCTCCTCCCAGCCTCCGTCTCCATCTCAGCACCTCCTGTCCTCACAAGCACCCTCCATCGTAGGAAGTGCTTGGGGCCCTTTCTTCTGCTCTTCCCCATTTTCTGCAAGACAAAGTTCAGACTCTGGTTTGGCGTGGAAGCCTCTTGTGATGTGACCTCTGCCTCCAGGTTCTGACTCTGGTCTCCCTAAGTGAACTGTGTGCTTTCTGAGCAGAAGGACTGTCATAGTCAGATTTTCCTTTTCTGCAGTGCCTGGCCCAGAGCTCACTAGAACCTGTGGATGAACTTGAAGGGCAAGGAGGCGGGGCAGGGAGGCCTGACATGCAGGTCACGCAGCCGTCGCTAGTGTTGCGTCTTCATGCATATTTACCATGTGCCAGGTGCGTTGAGGTCCTAGGATTTTTCTCTTCCTGCCTCAACTCTTTATAGCCCTAGGAGGTGGGCTCTCTTTTATCCCCAGGTGGCAGCAGAGGAAACTGAGGCACAGGGAGATTGAATTCAATGCCAAGATACCTGGCTAGGTCATGACCTCCAGCCAGTCCAGAGCCCAGGCCGACTGCAGAGAGGTGCTCCTTACACCACTTTGCAACCCCCGTTCAATTCAGTGTTGTCCCTGCCCCCACCCTTTCCAGTGGCCTCCTAGGCACAGCCACGCGGCCTTCTGGCCCCTCACCCTCCCTGGTCTGCTCTGTCCAGTGAGCTTCACAAACCAGCCTTGGCACCCAGCCCTGCTCGTTACACCTGTCAAAGCTTGGAGGACGTGACAGACCCCTCGCAATGCCTGCCACTGTTTCCCGACAGACTCCAGGGCTGCCGGGACATTCAGGAGAGCCAGACCGTCCCATGCGGGGACTGGGAGCCGGGTCTCTGGAAGCAGGAGAGGCGCGCTCTGCGGGCCAGCTGCCTCCACACCCAGCCTCGCCCTGGTGGTCATGGGTGGCCCGCCTGGCGGTACTTGCCGGGACGCTGCCCTCCTGTGCCACGACGCCACTCACCAGCCCGGTGTTCCTGCGCCTGCAGGGCAGTTGCGATGCGTTAGCAGGTGCCCTTCGGACTGGCACGTGGGACGCACTGGGACCTGTGGTATCAGCAGTTGCTTCTGCTAATGTGACACGAGAGTTGCTAATCCAGGAAGACTCCTGCATTGCGCTGGGGACACAGGTATTAATGCGAGGCGATGGAAGTGGCTGATGAGCCACTCAGTTGCTGATGTGACTTGATGGGCCAGGGGAGGGATCAGGTCAGTGCCTGGCCTTCTCCAGAAGGCTCAGCGGGGCTGGGGTGCAGAGTGGCAGGGGCCTGTGGGCCGCCCTGCAGAGCCAGGTCACCGTCTCCCCTGCACACTGGGTGAAGCTGAGTCACGTTGCCCAGAACCTCAGGGTAGGACCTCATTTGAAAATAGGGTCTTTAGGAAATAGGGCCTGTCAGGTATTAGTTAAGAAGAGGTCACACAGGAGTAGCTTGGGCCCTCGGTGTGATGGCCAGTGTCCACCCAAGGAAGGCACGCAGGGAGACAGCTGCGTGGCGACAGGCAGACATGAAGGTATGAAGCAGCTGCCAGCCAGGCAGTACCAAGGACTGCCAGGGCCACCAGGGGCTGGAGGAGGCAGCTGTCCCTCAGCCTCTGGAGCAAGCATGGCCCTGCCAGCCCACACCTGGCCTCAGGACTGTGGGGGGTCGCTCCCTGTTGTGGACCCAGCTTATAGCGATTCATTACAATAGCCCCAAGAGATTAATGCACCTCCTTTCCCATCCCACCCCAGAAAATTGTGGGTGGGAGTGAAAACACCCATTTAGCTTAGAGATGGCGGAACAAGTCAAGGATGTTCCTCCCCGCAGTGGGCTGGCCTGGCTGCTCAGTCTGGGGAGGACAGGCTTTTCTCCGCCCCATGTGCTTTGTCAAGAAGGGAAGATGTGCTCGTGGGGCGGGTGGTTGGCATATGGGCCCTGCAGCGCCTTCCATCACGTTAATATGTGATTAAAGGGGTCTTAAAATGCCCATTAGTCCCCCTCTGGTATCTAATAGTGCTTTTGGATTTAGAAGAGAATATTATTTACTCATTAGCTGATAATAGGCCCTGAGTACGCACCGTATGTATCGGGACAATTATTAGAGTCAATTACACCCAGAGACGCAGAGCTGCTGGTGTGGCTGGTGGCAGGATGGGGTGGGCCCTCAGGCTTGGGGCGGCACAAAGTGACTGCAGGTCCTCAGGGAAAGCAGGGCCTCACTGGAGATTGCCCAGCGGTTTGCTGTGGACAGAAGTGAGTTCTTGGTGCAGAAGGAGCTCCTTGGGACCCCCAGTGTGGGAAGCAGTAGGATTTGAGGAACAATCCCTGCACTGGAAAGGGACTGTACCCAAGCATCAGCCTGACCTCCTGGAGTGAGCGTGTGAATTAGTACCATGAGTGCCACCCCACCACCCCGGGGTAGGTGATCAGCCCAGGCTCACAGCTAGACCGGGGGTCCTTGCCGGACTCTGCTCTACCCACTGCAGAAACTTCTAGCTGATTCCAGTCTTCCTTTCCCCAGAAGAAAGAGGGATCTTGACGTCATTTCCCCTTACGTTTGGCTGTGGAGAGGTGAGAATGATGGGTTCTCCCTGCGGTGGGTCCTGGTTCTAAGACCGAGGAGCAGGAGTAGGATCCAGCGGGGTGAGGAAGGAGCCGGAGGCCACAGGGGACCTTTGGGAATCTCCTGGGAGGCGAGAGGGACCAGGAGTGCCTGGCACGGCAGTGTCAGGGACCAGCGACTCTGGTCCAGGGGTTTAGGACTCAGTCAAGGTGATGGAGAGGCAGGCAGAGTCTAGGGGGTTCCTGGTACCCGGTTAGCAGGAGAGAGGGGTGTCCCCCTTGCAGGGAGGTGTGGGCAGCCATTTCCTCTTGGGGGTGTTGAAGATAGAGGTGTTGGGGCAGCTCTCGTTGGACAGAGAGGTGGCAGAGTGTGGTAGGGAAGTCTCGTTTGACCTTTTCACATGCCTTGACCTTGTCAAACCCGACCTTTGGCCTGTGGGTTTGCAGTGATTCAGGAAGTGAACGCGCGATCCTCTACCGACACTCCTTAACTCGGGAACCATCCCAAGCTGGGCACCATCCATCCTCTGCAGAGCAGCATGGGCGCCAGGCACAGGTGAGCCTGGAACTGGAAAAGCGCCAAAAACCTCCCTTGGTCCTCAGGCCTGCTCAGCTCCTCTGAAACTGGGCTTCTTGTGGAGGGTATGCCTCTCTCCGACTAGGGCAGCATCTGTGAACAGCTTGCTTCCCGGCTTCCAAGGTATTCAGGGAAACCTGGGCCCCGGGTCCCTGTTGTTCACACGTGGCCTGGGGGCTTATGGGTTCTGGGAGGAAGGCCACGCGCAGGGTCAGGCATGGGAAAGATGGTCGTTCCTGCTGAGGGCTCAGCGGCACCCAAGTTGCCGAGGGTGTCAGGTATATTTAGAGGCCTGGTGTCCTTTGTTACCACCCAAGCCAAGCATCAGGTTCCTGGTGGAAGGCCAGCAGCGTCCCTTTCCACTACCTGGGAAGGAGCCAGGGAGAAAGCAGAGCTTGGCAGAGGTGGCCTGGTGTCATCCCAGCCCCAGATGTGTGAGTCCCACACCTCAGTCGGGCCAGATAAATAAACCGCTTCCCAAGGGGGGGGTGCGTGCGGCAGATGTGAGTCTGTGTGTGTGCGCATGTGTGTGTTTTAATAAAGCTCACCAGGAACCAGATATCAATTTCTGTCAGAGAGACGCAAAGCATCTGAACCAGAACTAAATAAAAATAAACATTAAACAATTATTGGAATTTAGGTTTATTTAAAAAATCAGCAGGGTTGAGGGAACAAGCCACCCATTAGTGAGGCACAACTATTGGGCCTTTTAACAACCCGCTGTTTCTTGGCTGCCAGGGAGATTTGGGCCGTTCGAGCCATGGAAACTCTGGATCCTATTGATTAAAGATGATGCAGTAACAGGCCAATTATATCGTCGAGGCTGCTTGCGGCGCTGGCCGACACTGGCTACCCATTTGTCTTTATGGAAATGGCTTTGTTTGGGGGCAGGGGAGGGTGGCTTGGTGTCTCCATCCTGGGCAGCTTTCCACCCTCGGTGGCCCCTGTGCTGGAGTGAAGGCTCCAAATCCTGAGTGGCCCCGGATTCTTGCATTCTTTCCTCCCACCCGCTCCATGGTCAGCGCAGTTCAAAAGGAGCCTGTGTCTCGTCAACCCAAATCAATGCAAATAACCGGTGAGCGCTTCTCGACTTTTCAGTAATAATTGATCTTCCCAGAACTGATACCGTTTGGAAAACACAAGTAAGGAGAACAGCAGTGAGCCAGATGCCGGCGTTAAGAGAATATAATTGCTTCAAGTTATAGGAAAAGAAATGATTTCCCTTCCAGCTTGAGCTCTAAGAGCTGAGCAGACTGCCCTGGAGCACCAAAAATCTTCCAATACGCTCTGGGCCTCGTCTGGGCAGGAAGATTTGGGTAGCTGCGGGACAGAAGTCTTCCAGGCTGATGGTGGATTTCCTTCCTGCAGTTTTTTGGGGTCTCCAGGTTTTTATTCGGAAGCTGTCTGCACAGTCCATCAGTGTTGGGGTGGGAGAAGCGAGTGTCTGCTGTTCTTCTAGAGCTGTGTTCAGGCTCAGCCACTGAGTGGCCCACCCAGTGCAGGGATCTCCTCTCAGCCAGTTCCTTCCCTTCCCTTTCCTCCCTCCCTCCCTCCCTCCCTCCCTTCCTCCCTTCCTTCCTTCTCCCCACATGATGCTGTGATTAGTTCCTGACTTGATACTTTTTTAAAATTATCTTTTTAACAGACTGCATTTTGATTCATTGTACACAAATGGGTCATTTCTGTGGTTTTACACGATGTACATTCACACTATTCATGTAATTATATACTGGGTGGTGATACTTTGAAAGTCAGATGGAGAAACGCTGGGGACAGGGACAGTCTGTGGGTTGGTGAATGGAAAATAGGGTGCCTGGGGACACTTTCTTTATGAACATCTGCCATTCTTCCAGGACATTTGTTCATTCAACGCATCATTCCTAGGTACCTCCTCTCTGCCAGGCACAATTAGGTGCTAGGAGCTCAGGGTGACCTGCTTTCCCAGAAATTTCTCTAGAGCTTCTAGTCAAGTTCTGAAGAGACACAGCCATGAAACAGTTAATTACATCAGAGTCACCATCATGGGTCATAGAAATGAGGAGTGGGGAGGGGCGTCCTCTAGAGTAGGAATCTGACCTCCCCAGGGATGCCGGTCTCCCGGAGGAGTGTCTATGCTGGAACTTGACTGGGAGGTAGGGTGAGCAAGGCCACTGGTCCTCACACTTGAGTGTGTGTTAGAGTCACTGGGAGGTTTCCTTGGAAAGATTGCCAGGCCCCACCCCAAAGTTCCCCAATCATTAGGTCTGGAACTGATCTGAGAATTAGTATCTCTGAGAACTTCCCAGGATGCTATACCCCTGGTCCAGGGATGACACTTTGGGTTCCCCTGAAGTGGGTGAAGAACTGGGAGATGAGGGCACCCTTGGAGCAGAAACTGTGTATGCAAAGGCCCTGGGGCAAGTAGGAGCTTCATGGTTTCCAGGAACAAAACGAAGGGTCAGAATGGTGGCCCCAAAGTAAGGGACAGTAGAGGGCGTGTATTGGAGAAGCAGACAGGGCTGGAAGCTCACTGGCCTGGCAGGCTGAACTGGACAACCGGGGCGTGTGGGGAGTTTCACCGGGGAAGTGCAGCATCTGGTTTGTGTCCTGACACGTCCTCATGGGCTGCTGCCACAGGGGATGGGATGGCAGAGAAGCGCACCAGGCCAGGGAGCCTGCAGGAAGGCCCTGCAGTCGTCTGGGAGGAGTCGGCGTGACTGGGGCACAGGATGGGTCTGAGTGCTTGAGTGGAGACTGCCACTTCTCAGGGTCAGCGAGGTCCACCGTTCAATCCCAGAAACCCAGTTTCTCCTGAGGGAGTCACGTCCCTGTTCCCAGCCCTGACGCCCCCTGCAGCCCCTGCCTGGCTGCACAGTACCTTCCACTGGTTGCCTAGAGGGAAGCACCAGGTTGACATGGTTGACCATTTAGGGTCCCATCTGTGCCCTCATTTGATTTTTTTTCAGGTATTCTAGGGGGCAATTTCGTGGAGAAGGAAAACTCAGAGTCAGAAAGGTCAGGGGATACTTGCAAGCTCACCCAGCCAGGCTGAAGGAAAGGCAAGACCCCGATCTGGCTGGGCCACCCTCAGCGGAGCCAGAGGAACTCGATGCCTCCACCTGTAACTGCAGACCACGACCCAATTTAAGTGCCATCAGCAGCTGCCCCAGGATGTCGGCCAGGCCAGGCCCCCAGAAACAGAAATCGCCATTTGGGGGCGGTCAGAGTGGTCGCTTGGCAGCAGTGTCCTAGCTCAGCCCGAGTTAAAGCTTGGTGGAGGTTGCCTTTATAAAAATCCCGCAGCAAGACAAGAGGAGCGCCAGGCAGTCAGCCCTCCCCGTGGCCCTCCTGGCCCTGGCACGGAGCTGACGAGGGCCGTACGGGATGCAGCATCCTAGAATCAGTCTATAATGCAATCAATTTTGTATATCCCTGGTGAAGCAGCAACATTTATTTAACGTCTTTTATAGAGCAGCTGAGTTTTATCACAAATCACATTCCATTTCTATTCATCTGGGACTCCTTGAAGGCTAAAATGCACTTACTTTTCTCCGAGGAAATTTACCAATTCCTCAATAAAGACCCATTTGCCTCTGTATGTAAAATTGACACATTTATTGAATATTAAACATTTAAGGTTTTTCCCCCCAGCCCTCCCCCTCCCCCACACTTTTCCACGGAGCTTCACAGTCACCAGGCTTTTCAGAGTGGCAGGAAATGCGGATTTATGTGCAGAAGCGGCTGGCACTTAAGGTGGGGTCTTTCTTCTTCTCCCTGGGAAATGGTCTTGTTACATCATCAGTTTAGAGAGCAGCGCCCAAGGCTCCCAGCAGCCACTTGAGCCGTGTGCTTTTCCTGTCTCTTTGTGGCAGGCTTGGTCACGCGACAATATCATGTTGGGTTCGTGACAAAAGTTTTTTTGTCCACATTTGTAACGTTTGCAGAAGGCAGGGCCAGCCTCCCCGACCGTGAACTGTGCTAATTAGCATGAGGGCCTATTAATAAAGTGATTTTTCTTTCATACATGTTCCTGAATGGTCGGGGACATCAATTAAAGTGTGTGCTTGGAACAATGTCTTTTCACTGCTGGTTGCAGTGTTTTTGTTTAAAAAGATAAGCAGGGGTCTGGGCAACTTGCTGAGCATGTTTTTGTGTCCTTGACATGGCGGAGGGCTGACTGGTGAACTTGGCTCTCCAGCCCCAGGTCCAGATTTCCTAACTGTGATTCTCAGTTGAAGCAGTGGCAGGTGGTAACGGCGGCACTTTCTCCCTGGGGTTTAATTTAAAATTAACACGAGGGCCGTGCTTTAAGAGGACAGGGAGAATCGATTACCTTTGCAGAGTCTCTCTTGAACTTTGGAATCAGGCAGACTCAGGTTCGAATCCTGACCTCCATACTCCCCAACTTTATGACCTCAGGCGAGTGATTTTACCTTCATTTTTTTTTTCAACTTTTTTTTGTAGCTGTAGACGGGCAGCATACCTTTATTTTATTTGTTTATTTTTATGTGATGCTAAGGATCAAACCCAATGCCTCACACATACAAGGCAAGCGCTCTACCTCTGAGCTACAGCCCCCAGCCTGATTTTACCTCCTTGAGCTTCATTTTCCTGTTTCTTTTCACAGGGCTATTGTCAGGATTAAACGAGAGGATCCATTTAAGGAAGGTTCTAGAAGGCACCACAAATGTCATTGTTCTTATCCTGGAGACTTGGTGTCAAATTGGGATAAGAAAAGAAAAGTTATCATGTCCAGTCCCCTGTTCCAGGCTCAATTTTCCTGTCCCCAGAAACCAGTTGACCTTTTGCTGCTGGGATGGCTTTGGGGATGGGGATTTGCTTTTGGCCCCCAGGACTGTGTTTCTTAGGTCAGCCTGAAACCTATCTGTAGTAACTTCCTCTGCCCACGTGGCTCTGAGCACGTGCCCCAGGGTCCCTGCAACAGCTCTTTGTAAACCTGGGGTTCTAACCTTGTGCACTGCTGACATCTTAGGCCTGATGCGTCTGGGCTATGGGGCTGTCTTGTATAAGGTGCTCAGCGATGGCTCTGACCTTGACCTGCTGGGTGCCAGAATCCAAAGTATCTCTAGAGGGCTGGGGGTGTGACTCAGTGGAGAGACTTGCCCAGCCATATCTGAGACCCTGGGTTCCATCCCCAGCACAGGGGTCTGGGGGAGAGTCCGTAGGCATTGCTAACCATCCCTGGAAAAGCAGCACCCCCCAGTTGAGAACCACTGTCCTAGAGCTTGGGTTTTCCCCACGCTGGGCTCCTCCAGCCAGACACTGCCCATCTCGCCTCCCTGTCACTCTGGCATGGCCACAGCCCTGGGGCCTGGCTTCCAAGATGGCATTGGTGCCTTGTTGCTAGCATAGCTCACATGTGGCCAACAACTAAACCTCTGAGGTCCTGAGAAGTCAGAAGCAAATGTCAGGAAAAACTAAGTCAAATTGCCATTTTGTTCCTGCAAATGTCTCTGCAAAAGGTAGACACCACCAGGACCAGGGCAGCTGGGGCTTTCTTGTAGGAATTTGCATTTGGGGCACAGAATTGGTTGCTTTTGAGTGTATCTGGACAGGCAGAGTTCACTTTTCCTAGAGAGGAACATCATGGTCATGGAAGATTTCTGTGGGCCAACCCCATGTCTGGGCTAGCTGGCTTTGTCATTGGCTGTCAGAGTGACCATCTGAGTCTCAGTTTCCTCAGGCCTGTAATGGGATAAAAATAGCTATTATCTCACAGATTGTTGCCACCATCCAAAGAATCCTCCTGTGGTACCCCATAGATATGTGCTATTTTTTATGGTTTTACAAATCATTTAAAATTTTTAAAAAATAAAACATTTAAAACCAAAACATCATTCCATGCAAAGTGCCTAACATATAGTAAGCAAACAGTAAATTATAGCTATTTTTTGTTGTTCTTATTGTTGCTTACAAACAAGAAACACACATCAAAGAACAAAAGTAATTCAGTCAAGGTCACCCTGCGGGTCAGTGTGAAAACCTTGAGCCCAGCATCTTTTCCCAGAAACCCCAGAATTTTCTGCAAAGGTCTGTCTGTGCATACAGAGGAAGGATTTGAAGACGATCCGTTTTATGTGATTCTCACCCCATTAACAGCCCTCGGTCTTGTCAGAATATCCTCTTTTCGCTTTCATTTTAAAAACGAGCCACTGTAATAAATCTTGCTCCGAAATCTCGGCAGCACATCTTGGCTGGAGTGTACGATAAATCTAATATACTGTGGCCTCTCTGTATGAGAGACCCTGGGACATATCTGTATTTTGGGCAGACAGCCCTTGGTCAGGCAGGATTATAACTTGCTCTTGGGCCTCAAGCCTATAGCCAGGTGCGTCTGTGCTCCAGCTTCGCTGGCTCCACGTGAGGGGAATTCACGGCTTTCTTCTTTCACTCCTCCTTTCCTTCCTTTCTTCCTCTCTAGCTGCCCTTCTCCACCATTAGATCAAGATCGCAAAGCGTGTCTTAGAACTAGGACTGAATTTGGAAGGGACTCAGCTGGGATGAGGGAGGGAGGGCCACAGGTTACCCAGTGTGGACCAACTAACTTTGGGGGACCCTGGGGGGGCCAGGATTCCCTGCTTTGATGGTTCCACAAATATTTCTTAAGTACCTTCTATGACCCACAAGGTCTGAGGGCTGGGTATACAGAGGTAGGCGAGACAGGCAGGGTCTGGGGAGACAGACCCTTGTGGGCTGTTCGTCTGAAACGAAGGCCAGCCTTTACGCCTGTACCAAGGAATCAGACATGGACACAGGGCCTTCCCAAGCCAGCCTCTTAGAGCTGAGTCAGAGGACGGTGGGCATTTACTAGGCTCAGGGTAAGGACAGCAAGGACAAGGTCGGCACAGGTCACGGGTGGCCAGGGGGAACTGAGTGCAGGCTGTCAGGGCCCCTGGGCCTCCTCAGAGGTGGTGCGCCCAAGAAAGGGGGTTAGAAGGAGCAGTTTCCATGCTAATGGCTCCTCTGCTCACCTCCTCAAGAGCAGAGCAGATAGAGTAGTAGTGGGAGCCCGTGAGGGGCCATGGATTCCCCTCAACAGGGCTCACAGGAGCCCAGCAAGGCCCCCTGAGGGGTCAAATTTCAGTGGACTCCAGTGCCAGCTGCACCCTCGCTGACCTCTTTCTCCCTGTGAGCCTCAGCTGCGGTCCAGTGTGGGTAATGACGATACCACTGTGGAGCCGTGTCAGATAAACCCAGAAGACGCACGCAAGGAGCACAGAGCAGGGGACTCTGTCAGATTTGTTTACTCGCCCAGTGACCCCCCCAAGGGTTGACTTTGGGCCTTTGGGCCTCCACTTCCTGATCTGCAGAGTGGGGATAATAATCACCCCACTCCCAGTGGCAAGCAGGTAGAGTTGGCAGTGCCGGGCAGGCCGTGGGCTTCCTGCTGCTGTCCTCCCCTCCCCCGCCTCCATCGCACCTTCAACCAGCAGGGCCATGATCTTCATCCCACCGTGCGAGGCATGCCTCACTGGCCATTCCCTCCAGCACGCCCTCTCCTGTGCCCACGCTACCCACTCACCCCGCACAGTCTACCCAGCTGTGCGTGTCCCTCTGGGGCAGTGTCCTCCCCCATCTTGGACAGTGAGCTCATCCAAATGGGGTTCCTTCCCCACAGGCCCTCCCTGCAGAAGTGTCTCTTCCCCTCCCTGCTGGCTTCAGGGAGGCAGGGCTGCCACCTTGTCACCCTTCCTACTGCTCTGGCCAGCAGTCCCTTCTCAGGGGTGAGATGAACCCTGCAAGTCGTTCGTCTCCTGCTGGAGTCTCAGCCCTCCCCTGGGGAGGCCTGGACCTGGGGCCTGCAGATCCGGGCTGCAGATGACTTGCAGCTGCCAGCGCTCCCTGAGAGGGAGAACTTGGGCCTTCTTGATACCCCGTGCTCATTTCTTTGGATCAGTGTTGGCATGAAAAAGCAAACAAAAGTCCCAGGAAATCCCACTTTGGAAAATGCTGGCCTTGGTCGATGTATTCCCGCTGTCTTATTCTGGAACTCTCTTTATCCCTGGTGCATAGGACCCAAAACAAAGGGCCCGTGGGCATCTGGTGGGACTGAGACCTCCAGTCCTCTCCTGGACCTCTCAGCCCCTGCCGCTTAGGTGGTCCCATGCCTGGGTCCCAGGGACCCCTGGTCCTTGCTGGTCACCCAGCACCACCACCTTTCCTCGAGTGAGAAGGCCAGAGGGCAAGGCTCCCCAGTGTTACTGAGGGAAGAGGCACAGCCTAGAACCCTTTCTGAAAAATGTCTCCGGGCTCCTCCTGTCTGGGTGAGGGAAAGTGCTTAAAATGCTTAGAGGAATAAACAGCTTTTAATGAAGTTACATTGCCACATAATGGGTATCATAAAATTGCCTTCATAGTACAGGGTCCCAGGATGGCATTTATTATCGACTGCACCGGAATAGTCTTTGCAGAGCTCCGGCAGCTGCAGAGAGAAGAATGCAAAAGTCTCCTTAAATTACCTGATTGAAATAACCAGTGGAATATTCCATGGGGCCACTGCGTGCCAGGGAAGCCGCCTTTGGGGTGGTCTGTCAGAGGCGGTTTGCACATTCTGAAGAACACAGGAGTTTCATTGCAGCAAAACAGATGTTCATCTTGTTTCTCCATCGGCTGTTTGATGAGAAATTTATTGCTCTTCCGCTGGGCAGGAGGCCCCTCTCGGCTGTGGAGTCTATTAGACAAGCCAGCAGCTGGCGGGAAGCCAAGGTGAGGCTGTTTTGATGAAACCCATGAAAAGCTTTGGCTTCAAGGCGCCGGTAATAATGCACTGGCTAGACTCTCCTGATTGGGCGATTGATTGGCCTGATTTGATTTATTGATCAATACCCTCAAATTTGGCGTCTGAGAAGCTGCACTAATCTTTAACTGTTGTGAACATCTCTGCCTGCTGGAGAATTAGACCCTGATAAGGAATGTATGAAAGGAATCGGGGCTTATCTTAATCACACACCGGGCCTCGGCGCTGCCCGAGCTGGCGAGGGCCTCCGAGCGCCAGCCCCATCGCCGGGCAGGCCTGTGCAGATCTATAAATTGATGGAATTCAAAGCCTCCAGCATCGATTACCGTTATAACAAACAGTGGTGCACAGAATGTCTGATTATTTTTAGACAAAGATTCTGTTCTCTCAGCAGCAATTTTGCAAGGCTGTCACTGACTCAGATGTCTGCCGCTGATTGCAATTAGATGCAATACAAAAAAAATTAAACTCTCCGCATCCTTACTCTTATTTCCAGTTATTAAATCTCTCTCTTTGTTTGCTGTTTCCTCATGATATCTACAGCTGGATGAAATATTTGGTTGGCAGGAGAAATCCTGGGGATCCAGTGGGGCTCCTGTGGCCCACCCGCTCACTGGATTAGCTCCGACGGGGCGCTCCTGATCTGGGGCGGGGGAGCCCCACAGAGGCGTGGGCGGCTGTCTGCTTAAAAGCAGGCCAGAGGAAGGCTTGATGCAGAAATGTGCAGGGCAGGCTCGGGTGGAAGTCGCTCTCCGAAGCCCTCCGAACGCCTCTGATGTCTTTACCTCCCTGTTCCTTTCACATCGGGCAGCAGCTGACCAGGGATGTGCCCCCAGCCTCAAAGCCCAGGAGGGTCTCCGAAGCCGTCAGAGCTTAAAGGTTGGCGCCACTCGAAATAATTAATTCCTCCAAACAGAGGCCACACTTGGGACCCTTCCACACTAAATCACACCTGAAGAGCAGGCTCCAGGTAATTGTGGGTTTGAACAAATTAGGCATTCCCTCTCACATGCGCCCAGCGGCCAGCATCCTGCGTTGGGCGAGTCCATTCATCATCCTGACGCTCTCCAGTTGATCTGTCTTCTCAGAGCCATTAGCCCCAGCGTCCTTGACGGCAGAACAGCTGTAAACTTGAGACCATCGGTTGGGTGGCCGAGACTGACAATTCATTACGCAGTTGGATGGAGAAGGCGGCTCAGGTGACAATGCCAAGGCCTCCTGGTTCCCAGAAGCTGGCTCTGCTTGGAATTGGCAACCACAGGCTAATTTTAGAATGCTCGTCGCTGGGAATGGAGGAGGACAGAGTAGCAGCTTTGACTTTGGGGTCAGACAAACGGGCCCTGCAGAAATTGACTGAGCTCAGAACTGTATCGATCACCGCGAAGAGCGTGGGCAAGGTTGTCTTTGGGTGGGCCGGGGACAGTGGTCCCAGAGCCAGCCCAGGGCCAGACGTTCAAATGACCCCAAAGGTCACTGCAGGGGGACTGGTGGAGAAGACTCCAAGCTCCCCGGGGCCAGGCAGAGGTCAAACTTGTTCAATAATAATCAGAATAACTCCCGCCACATGCTCACTGCCAGCCACCCGCACGTGCCTCCCTTCTTGCGCCATCCGGTATCCTTAGGAGGCTGGAATAATTAGACCCCTTCAGTAGATGTGGAAAGCAAGACTCAGAAGCATGGAGTGGCCTGCCCAAGGTCACACAGCAAAGAAGTGGTGAGCTGGAGGTCGAGTGCAGCTGGTCCTGGAGTCTAGGTGCTCAGCCCCGGGAGCCTCCAGCAGGCCCCTCCATAGCCAGGAACGGCAGGGCCAGGCCTTCTCCAGGTGGGCCTGCATTCAGGCCTCTGGGGCTGCTAGGGAGGCTCTGGCTTTGCCCTGGCTGGTGTGGAGCTATGCCAGGCCCTGGGCCCCTCAGGGAAAGCAACCAGTTTGATGCCACCAGGAGGCTTCCAGGCAGGAACATCTCAGGGTTTGTGTGAGGGATCTGTCACAGGGAGGAAGAAGGCCAGGTCTCTGTCAGCTGGCTGGAAGCTAAATAGCCTTAGGCTGGCTGCACAACCTGGCCAGGCTGACCCTGGCTCGAATCCTGGGGTCATCACGTTCTTAGCTTCTTGTGACTTTGGGCAAGTGATTGGATCTGTCTGGGCTTCCCCCTTTCTGGGTGACTGAGGACCTCACCACGTCACAGGGACTGGCACAGGTTTGAAGGGGTGCTCCTTGGTCTGGGGCAGTTGGGACTAACAGTCTCATGTGGCTCAAGGAGAATTCCAGGCCAGGGCAAAGAGGTGTCATGTGACCTCTCTGAAGTCACAGAGAAGGGACTGACCAACTGGACATCTTTCTTGTCATCCATTGCACCCACTCTGGACACCCTTGGGTTACCATATTTTTCCTCCCTTCTCATCCTTGAGGTCCCAACCTGCTTGTAAGATAGGGGGTCTCCACGTGGCTGTGGGGAGAGGCTGTCCCTCGCAGAGTTGGTGGAAGCAACCACAATATAGTCCCTTTGGGGTATAAGCTGGCAGCATCTGTCACATTGACAGATGTACCTGTCCTGTGACCAGCACTGCCTGGCCTGAGAACTTACCTTTTAGGTCCACCCACACGTGGGCACCAAAGCAAATGACTTGGTGCACGGATGCACCAATAGGAAGAGCCAAGCCTGGGAGAAACCAAGTGGCCATGAGTGGGGGTCATAATTCTAAGTATCTGCATGAGGGGGATCTGGAATAACCTAAGTGTCCAGGATAGGGGAATTGGAAATAACCTCAGTGTCCATGAGTGGGGGATTGGAAACCACCTAAGCATCCAGGAAGGGGTCTAGACACAGAAAATGAGGCACATCCACACAGAAGACTCTGAAACCACAAAAACAAGGAGATGTGCTTCAAGTACTGATAAAAGGAGCAGGAAAGATAAATCCCATGAGCGTGGCACATTGCATGACGTGTTAAACAGTGCTCTGCGTAGAAAGGAGAAAACGTGCACGCGCCCGCTTGAGCACGACTGGAACACCCTTGGGCGGATGGAAGTGGGGTCCCAGGAGAAAGGAACTTGCCGCCGACCCCCTGTGTGCTCTTGTAGTGTCCACCAGCTGCTTGTGTGCTTTGTCAGTAAAGATTTTACTCTTAAAAACAACGGACAGAACTTGGATTCTTGGAGCTGAATTTAGAGGCAGATGTTGGCTGCTGCTCGCTGACGGAGTGACCGTAAAATGGTGACCACCAGGGGCAGTGGCCGCAGTCTGTGCGCTGGCCTGGACTTGCCTCCTGCCGTTGTTTTGGTGGTTGTCACCAAGGGCAGAGGCAGCTTGCGAGTCCCTGAAGGGACCCATGTTTGCCTGGAGGGTCCAGCAGTGGATCCTCCCCAGGTGGTCGCAGCCCCTGTGCTAAGGCTCAGTCCGTGGTGCCCGCCTGGCGCCTGCAGGCTCTCTCCCCTCACCTCCTCTCTCCCGCCCTCCCCTCCCCCTTCCTCACCCTCTCCCTGAACTTCTTTGCCTTCCCCTCTGCATCTCTTTCACTCCTGGCGGTTCTCCTTTTTCTCCTCCCCTCTCTTGCCTTCCTCTAGACCCTTGTCTCAGAGCCTGCTCAGGGATAGGGGCTTCCTGGAAACTGTGACACCAGAGCATGAATTAGGACCTGAGGTGGTAGCCAGGGAGGGAGCATTCCAGAGCCTAGAAGGCATGTGCAAAGGTCCAGTGGCTGGTGGGACAGTGGACTCTATATTCCATCCCCTCCCTTCCTCCCCCCGGGAGAAGGGAGCCTGTCTGGAGTGAACCTCCAGTACGGGGTAAGGGTGGGGAGGATGGAGCTTGGACACTGAGTTTCTGGGTTCACCTTCCAGGCCCCCCCACTTTCCAGCCATGTGACTATGTAGGATCTGGCTACCACACGCCTCAGCTTCCTCTGCAGATAGTAGAAACCTAAGAGGGTGACTGAGAGGTGTCCACGTGGTAATGGTTATAAATGTGCTAAGAGCATGCTGGGCGTGGGGCCTGGCTGTCCTGGCATTCACCCAGGCTCTGCCCTTCGAAACCTAAGTTGTGCTCCCTGCTCCTTTGTGTCCATGCCTCAGGGTCTGCCACACAGCTGCTGGCTGTATTCTGTGAACCCTGCTTCAGGACCCATTCTTTCTTTGCTCCCGGCTGCCTCCAGGCCTTTGCAGTTACTGTGCCCTCTGCTTGGAGCCACAGGGCTTTATTTCCCACCCGCCTCTTAGACCTTTCCCCGAAGTCCCTTTTCCATGAGGCCCCCTCTGGGTGCTCCGTAGAATGAAGCTCCCCTGTGCCCATCACTCCTGACCCCTCCTATTGGGTTTTTCTCTCCGTGTGTCTGCCCTTAAAAGCATCATGGTGGCCCCCATTGCTCTTGGAGTGTAGATCTGGATGGGGGTTGGGCAACTTGGAGGCCACCCCAGGGGATGGCGCCTAGTTGGTCCTATCTGCACGGACAGGCTGGCAGGTCATCCCAGGTCAGCAAGCCAGTGTCTTCCGATGGCTGCTGCTCTGCAGAGCTCTGGTCGGGGCCGGCAGACTGGCCTGCCAGCCTGCTTCCTCCCTGCTGACCAGCCCACAGGTGTCTGTCTTGGGTAGTGAAGGTGAAAACAGTCCTGGCATCCCAGCCTGCCACCTGGTGCCAAGTCACACCCCGTCTCTGAGCTTCTTGGCTGCACTTATAAAGGATGGAGCCACACCACCTGCCTCCTGGTAGCGCCATAGGCCCGGGCTCAGCCACACACCTGCCTGTCCCAGAACGCCCGCTGCAGTGCTGGCCATCTTGGCATTGCTCGAGGGGTGGTGCAGGGTGTGCTGAACGCCAGGACGCCAGAACCAGCTACCTGGGTTCCAGTCCCAGCACAGCTCCTCACTTGCTGTGTAACCCTGGGCAAGGCATTCAACCTCTCTGCTTTAGCTCTCTTGGGTGTAGAATGGGAATGATAAAATCACTTTATAGGGCTGGCATGATGATTAAATTAGTGGGCAGAAGGCACGTGGAGGAGGGCCTGGCCTGGGATCGGCGCTCAGTATGTGTTGGTGGAGGGAGCCGTGTGGTCAGCGCACTCGTCCGAGGTGTCCCCGTAGATAGTGGTTCCAGGCCTGAGGCAGTCCCTCCACTAGCCCGCTAGTGGTGACGATCCAGCCCTCCGCCTTCCTGTCAGCCAGCTGGAGGGCAGCCCCTGCCGGAGTCGGCTGCCGGGGGCAGTTGCACCTGTAGGCAGAAGGCAAGCCTGCGTCGCCCTCCAGGGACCACACTGCAACGTAGCCAGTTGGCTCCCAGGACCCTCCAGAGTGAAGATGTTCCTTGGGATCGTCATGAACTCTTGGATCTTCATCCTTGGGGGACCTCAGTCCACTGGGGTCACTGTCCTTCCTGACACTCGTTGTCACCCCTCTCACCCCAGGAGCCACCTCACCTCCACCCGGTGGCCCCGGCAGCTTCCTCCACATGTGGGGTTGTATACGCCCCAGAGAGCCCTGGGCCGGGGCAGGGCCCCAGGCTGAGAAGGAAAGCTACACTCTTCCTAAGCTGTTGGCCAGGCCGTCCCGCCCTCTGGGCCAGCTCGCCACTTCCTAGGACCCAGTGTTCAGGGGCAGCTGGGCTTCTGAGCGCCATTTCCAGTTGTTCAGGAGACCCAGGTAACCCCAGGCCACATCACCCTTGCTTTCCCACGGCAGCTCTGGCTTCAGTGTGCAAGGGGCTGGGGTGATGAAGCCCTGGGCCAATGGCCCAGCCGTGGGTGAGGTTTCGCCTAGTCACTGTGGCTCACAGTGGCCGTCTCACCTTCCTGCATCCCTTGATTTTCAAAACCCAAAGCGGGCCAACCAGGCCATAGCACAAGCCCTTGACCAGTAAGAGCCGAGCGTCAGGACATGTTCAGGAATGCTTTGCACGCGTGTCTTTCAGGTGTTGAGGCCACCTCTTGCCGTGTTCCTTTGGTAAGCACTTACTGGACACCAGCTGCATGCACTTCTCTGAATGGGTGTCCCACCCCCATCAACGTGTCACCAGCCCCCAGTGTCATAGCTTAGAAATGAAGAGCAGGTGAGAGATGGCAGAGGAGAAGAGAGAGGGGAACAGGAGAGCCAGGGCGGGGATGGCCCACGGGGGCAGACCCCATGTATGCCAGGCACTCCCATAGGCTGGGGACACAGAAGACAGACAGGGACACTGATACTGGTGTTAAGCAGGGAAGCGTCGTCTAGACAGTCTGCAGAGTGCTGCGAGGAAGCCACTGGGGCCCCGAGGGGATGGGAACAGGGAGCCCTGTGGCTTGAAGGCCAGGGACGGTCCAGAGGAGACGCAGGAAAACAGGGGAGGAGGGATGGAAGCAAGGGGAATAGCAGGTGCAAAGGCCCTGGGACAGAGAGGCCACCTTACAGACAGCAGGGGGCTGTGAGGCCAAGGAGGTGGGTAGGGCCAGATTACACTCAGCTTGCCAGCCCAGGGGCAGACTTGAACTCCAGCCTTCAGAGAAGCGGGATGTCACTTCTGTCATGGCAGAGCTGTCAGCCCAGAGTAATGGGATCTGGTCGACGTTTGCAGAAGCATCTTTAGGTGCTGTGGCAGAAATGGCTGCTGGGAGGAGGCGCCATAGGAAGATGGAAGAGATCACTGCACCAGACCAGGTGAGCAGTGATGCCTTCACGGCAGTGGGCGTGCAGGACAGGGACTCAAGAGCATTTGTGGATAGAAGAGAGTGGTTGGTCTCCCTCCATGTCCCAGAAAGTGCCGAGGCTAGAGGCCACCGTTTAGCCAGTGACCACAGAGAACACACCATAGAACCAGCACCGAGATCCAGAAACAGAGCATCTGTAGCCACCAGAAGTGTCCCTCGTACCCAGTCAGGGCCCCAACAGAACCACAGCCTGACCTCTGACCACACAGCTGCATTTTGCCACGTCCTGCTGCACGTGAATGGAGTCCAGCAGCGCCCGCCCTGCTGCATCTGGCTTCCGGCTGAGCACCGCATCTGTAAGATTCATCATTATTGCTTCTGGTAGCTCCTTCGCCCCCGAGGCTACACGGAGCGGGGTGAACACATCAGTTATTTATCCATTCTGTGTTAATGGCCATTTGGGTTGTTTCCAGTCTGGGACTCTTATGCAGAGTGCTTCTATGAGCTTCCAGACCAGCACTCTGCACACTCTGATGTACATAGGAATCACGTAGGGAACTTGTTTAAATATGGTCCCCATGCAGGAGATCTGGATGGGACCTGAGCGTTTACCTTTCGCAACAAATTCTCAGGTGAGCAGTGCACTGCCCGCGGCTCTGCCTGACATAGTGGGGCGCGATTTTGGCTGACATATTCTCCAGGGTGTGGACCCAGGAGTGGGATTACTGTCTGGTGGAGAGGCGTGTGCTCGCCTTAATGGACACTGCATGCAGTTTTCCACAGATACCCGTAGACAGCCTTCCAGCCAGGTTCCAGCTGCTCCTGGTCCTCGTCAACACTTGGTGCTCTCTGCCCTCCACTGTGGCCACTCTGCTGGGCACGTCGCAGCATCTCATGGTGGCTTAACTTTGCAGTTAAGCCTATTTCCCTGGTGGCCATGAGGCCGAGCATCTTCACATGAGCTCCTTGTCTGCAGGAATCTCCTCTTTTGTGGGTCTCTGGTCTAATCTCATGCCCATTTTTCTCTTAAGCTTTCTCTTTTTCCTACTGAATTTTAGGATTTCTTGATTGGACACAATTCTTTATCAGAGAAGGTACACGTCCCTTCTCCCACCTCGTGGCCTTTGCACTCATACTTCCTGTTCTTTTTAATTCAGTTCCTGCTCAGGGTACGGGGAGGGGGTGCAGGCAATTCCAGTCTGCTATCAGAACCAGCTTACAGCCCGTAACCAGATCATCCTCTGGGCTCCTCCTTACCTACACACCCCACGCCCCAGCCTGACCCTCCTAATAGCTTCTACCTGAATTCGTGGCAGGCATGCTTCACCTGCTCCCGGGCTGGTGATCCAAGCTTCTCCAGCTGGTGTGTCCACGTACCTTGCTGTCCTGTGACATTTTCCCACCACTTGATGATTCTGACTACTCCATGAGTTCATCTTCCCTAGACATCCAGACAGGTGACCCTCATGGATCCACAGAAGCACACTGGCAGGTGGTGGCAGGTGGTGGTCCCAGCCCTACAGCCCTAGAGGGTGAAGGCAAGAAAGCCAGGCAGAGCCAGGTACGGTGGCTCACGCCTGTAATCCCAGCGGCTCGGGAGGCTGAGGCAGGAGGATTGTAAGTTCAAAGCCATCCTCAGCAAGAGCGAGGCACTAAGCAGCTCAGTGAGACCCTGTCTCTAAATAAAATACAAAATAGGACCGGGGATGTGGCTCAGTGGTTGAGTGCCTGACAACAAAAAAGAGAGAGGGAAGCAGGCGGGAGTCGGCCCCGTGTGCGTCCCCTGGAGCCAGGGTTCGTTCCCATCAGACTGAGAGCTTGCGTGGCTGCACTTGCTGCCCCAGAACTGAGCCCCCTGCTCCTGATGGGGTGTCAGCGTGGAGTGTGGAGCCCTGTCACTGACCTGACGGCTGGCGAGGGCCCTCCTTGCTCCACTCCCAACCCCTCCTGACCACCCTCACTCGCAGCCAGCAGGATCGTGGCACCCCACACACCAGGAGGGATCACTCGGCGCTCTGCCGTGATGGCTGTGTTTTTCTGAGGGTGCCCAGGCCCCTCTCCCCCCTCAACCGGGATCCCATCCTGCTCTCTGCGCTGGGGCTGTGGACCTACTGTTTCTACAGCCCAGACTGCTTCCTCCTCTTCCTACCTGGGGACCCCCCTCTTCACTCATGCCCCAAGGCCAGTGCCCCCATCTCCTTTGGGGCACTCCTCTGACCTCCCAGCCTGGGCACAGGGGCACTGGGCTTGCCCGAGGGGCACATGGCTGGTCTCACCATGCTGACGATAGGTGTTTGTGCCGATAAACATGTGGGGGCCTTCCACTCAGATCATTGTTGGGTCCCTCCAATAACATGAACCCCTGGTGACAGATGCTCTTGCATGCAAAGCCCAAGGTCAGGGTTCCGCGGCAGGAAGGTGGCTGCGAGGACTTGAGCCAGCCTGGCCTGTGTGCAGAGCCCAGTTCTTCTTGCCCCTCCACGAGCACACAGCCTCCGCAGCCAGCCTGGGGGCTGCTGACCGCTCCTTCCCCCACTGAGAACCCCAAGGGGAACATGTCGCAGCCCACATGGGTCCTGACAGCAGGGCTCAAGAAGCATGGGTCAAGTCAGCAGCTCTCAGGCTGGGTTGGTCCCCCCAGGGGTCCCCAAGAACTTTGGGGGAGATTCTGCAAGATCAAACTATTTTCATAACAGGACTAAGCTGCAGTTTTCCCTTTTCACTCCTCCTCTCCCGAGTGCACAGTGGGATTTTCCAGAAGCCCTATTCTGGTTCATGGAATGTACGCCTGCCTCGCATTGTGAGTATGGTAAATAGCAGTCGCAGTAATCATTAACAATGCTTTTGGGGGTCCTCGGACATTCTTAAGTGTTTAAAGTGTCCCAAGATAGAAAAAAATGGGGGAAAGGACTCTGCTCCCTGACAGGAGAGAACAAATGCAGTGTGTGTGAAGCGGGTTGACCGGCCTGTCTGTGGGGTGGTGGCTTGGGGCCTGCATCCCAGTGACTGTAAGGGACCCAAGAGGTGGGGACCTGGGATTCTTCAGACACCATGGAGCTGGACGTGCCTCTGAATAGCCCTTGACCCAGCACACACATCCCTAGCACAGCCTGCGGCTGGCTGTTCCAAGGTGTTTTCGACAGCAGAACAATTTGAAATAATTAGAACTTTACAAAATGTCTTTAAACACGCTGGTCATGGGCATAAGAAAACACTGGTGAAGTGTAATCAGTTATTAGCAGCTGATCAATTATCCCCGTGGATAGCTGTTGAGGGGGAGAGAAGCGGCAATAATAAGCCCCTTGATTAACTAATTTGAATATCTTTGGAGAACAAATTCCAAAATTTCTTTCTATTTTCTCCTCGGCTATTGTAACGGCTGCACATCTGCTGGGTTCTCGGGATGGAAATGGTAATGAGGGCTCCGCTGTCAACGGCTCCTTGTTTGGGATAGGGAGGAAGCTCCTGAGGCAGAGTGGGTAGAGGGGCTGGGGACACTGGGGGACCCCAGAAGACATAATCAATTCCGCTTGGCTTGGCCTCTGCCTCCCAATGAGGAATCAAGGTGGAGGAAGGTCAGGGAAGCTGGTTTCTGCAGACAGAGGGCAGAGGGCACAGGTGGACAGGTCCCCATCGAGATGCAGCGCAGATTCTCCTAAAGACCCTCTTGGGCCAGCTGGGCCAGGAGCAGTCCCAAGACGGAGCAGAAGCAAGAGAAACCTACATTCTGGACTCTGTTCCCCACCATGGGCTTCTCCCCAACTTGTCTAGGTGACAGGTTTATAAAAGACAAGAAGGGATGAATCTGGACTGCATTACAGGACCCTCATCCCCAGGGGCCTCTAATCCCCCAGGACCAGTGGCTACCTGTCTGCAGTTGTCCTGTAGTTAAAGCAAGTCCCTGGAACCAGATGTCCTAGCTTGCAGCCAGCTCTCTCACCTCAGCTGTGTGACTTTAAGCCAGTGACACAATCTCTCTGTGCTCCAGCATGCTCACTGTGAAAAAGGAGGCAAGAATAGGCCCACCTCATGAGATTCTTGCAGCACAGGGCCATGCACACAGTAAGCACCACAGAAATGTAAGCCGTCACTGTTGTTGTTCTCTGCACCCCACATAATTAACAGGCTAGACCCAAGTTTGCAAACTGGTAGGCCAGGGTCCAAATCCCCCGATAAATCTGTTTTGTTTGGCACAAACTGCATTGTTAGATTTTTCTCTGAATCAGTTGCCAATGATTAAAATTTGGGAGATTTTCACATAAAAAGTCTGGATTGGGGGCTCTTTTGAAGAATGAGACAGCACGCACATGCACATGCTGGGTCCACGGTCCTGAGTGTTGCCAGTCATCCAGAGCTGAGCGGCATCGCCTCCGGAGGTGGAGCCCCATCTCCCACTCACCACGGCCTGCCCCAACCCTTCATCCCAGGACATCACCTGCCGGACCCAGGCCCTGTTCTCTAGCCACATGAGGTCATCTGGACAGGGGGACTGATGGGCCCTGTGCCTGTCACATAGAGGGTGCTTAAAGCGTATTTGGACAAGTATCATTCCCGTAAGTCTCAATGTAGCAGGCCCACGTCACGAGGACCCTCAGTGACAAGGTGGTCTTGCCTGAGAAGGGGTGGCAAGTCCCAGCCCTGGTTATATAGTCTCGTGGTCCCCCAGCTCCCTACCCCCCCCCACCCAGCAGCCATTAGAAGACAGACCTGCTCTCTTCCCACTTTCTTCTCCCATCTCCCCTCTGTCCAGTGCTCCTGTCTCCTCTGTAGGAGTTCTGGAGACTCATATACAGGGACATCCAAACACCCACCCCTGAGCCCCAGAGGAAGCCACCAATGCCCCACACCACACCAACAGGACCATTATCTCATGCAGACAATGCCCATTTTATATTTTGTTAAAAGCTGTTCCAAAAAAAATCATCTGAAATCACCTTTAAAATCCCTCTCTCCCTCCCCTGACTGTTCCATTGCTTAAAAATGGCTTAACCAATTTAGGTTATTTTTAGAAAAATGCCTGGCATGTTGGCTGACAACCTGTATTCTAAATTTCAACCTGCTATGGAAAAGACAGAGTTTATAAACCTCTGGGGGGAAAAGAAGAAGAAGAGATATACAAAACATTGCTTTAGAATAGAAATCATCTGAAACCGACCCGGGGTCCTGGCCAGCAGGGCGTCACTGGGCACCAGCTGCCAGCTTGGGATTTCAAGGACGTAGAGTAGAATTCGTTCTCCAAGCTCATGCCTGCATTGCTGGAGGGTGCAGCATCCTGCAGCCTGAGGCAGGCAGACACAGGTTTGAATGCTGGTCCACCCCGCTGTGTGCCCTCGAGCTGGGGAAGTAACTTCTCAGAGCCTTCAGATTTGCAGTTTGTGACATGGAGATGCTAGTGGCCGGCAGACGCCCAGCAGTGCTGGTTATTGTCCTGATGGCGACAGACAAGCGCTCTGGAAAGAACTTTCACATGCCTCCCAAAAAGGCCTGGCTGCCGAGTGCGCGCACCCCGCCTCCCGACTCGCGTGCGTGGTTTTGAACGGCATGTTGTGGTGGAACTCGGGAACCATGGAGTCCACCTGCTGTACCTAACAGTGCCAGCCGAGGCCAGTGCATTGGTGGAGTTTTGAGACCGTCGCTACAACCCACTCTAGAATGTTTCTATCACCCCAAAAAGACCTTGTCACCCTACAGTCCCTTTCCGACCCACTCCCGGTCCCTGCGCCATGGCTCTGCTTCCTGCCTCTGATCTGCCATCGGCCATCACGTAGGGACGGGCCCTGCGGCCTGTGGCTTCTGTGCGAGCGAGCACTGCCCTGAGCGTCACCCCCGAGGCGCGCCATGTGCTGCACGCGTGTGGCCGAGCGTTCTGTGCTTTCTATTGCCACATAGCATTCCAGTGCCCGGTGGAGGCCACGTTTTGTCCTTCTTGCGGGTGGACATTCGGGCAGCTTCACTTTGGGGCCGCGGGAAGAGCCCAGCGTTCCTATGCAGGCCTTGGTGCACATGCATCCTCCTGTTGGGCAGAGGAGCAGGGTTGCGCAGCCCTGAGCAGATGCATGTGTGCCTTGTGGAGAAACCACCAAGCCGCTCCCGAGGGGCCGTGCCCTGGGCCTTCCCCCTGGCCCTCCACGAGCTCAGAAGTGGCTCCCTTGAGATCTCAGTGTGCATCTCGGGTCCCTGGCTTAAGGCAGGGCGGGGGTGGGGACCATGGGCACTGGGGGGACTTGAAGAGAAGCACAGATGCCGGCAGGCAGGGGACAAAGCCACCCCTCCCCGATGTCCCAGCGCAGTGCTGCTCTGTGGAACTTGAATAGTGAGTGGTGCATAACAGCTGTCCAGTAGGCTGCCACCAACACTGGACGATGGCCTGTGTGGCCAAGGGACTGAGTCTGAGATTGTGTTTCATTTAAGTTGGTTCATTCTTTTGTTGAGATAAGTTCTCGCTCTGTTGCCCAATCAGGCTTGAACTCCTGGGCTCACACTGTCTCTTATCTCGGCCTCCCCAGGAGCTGGGACTCCGGGAGTGCGCCACTCTGCCCAGCTCACGTGGGTTCACTTAGGTGTCCTAGATGTAATTAACCGCAGGGCGCTCCCGGCAACCTTGTGGGACAGAGCCATTCTGGAAACTCAAGATCAGTGCTGAGTGTTCTGTGCTCTGGAGGAGTCGCTGCAGATTGGCCAATTCTCCTCTTAAATCATAGATCCGTGGGACAGGAGTGGAGCTCCAGGGTCACAGAGCCGTGTGTGCCCAGGAAGTGTAGTCTAGGTGGTACTCGGTGCTCCAGGGAGGCAGGCGGGGCATGCCATGGAGTCTCAGGAAGAGCACGTGTGGGCTCTGGAGCTGGGGAGCTAGGTTCAAGTCTTACCCAGTCTGTATCTAGCACAAGAGACCATCCCCTCTGAGCCTCTGGTTCCTCATCTTAAAAATGGAAGTAAAAACATCTCTCTTGAAAGACGGCTGCAAGACTCAGGGTACCGAGGCATGTGCTTGGCCCCATGCCTGCTGTGAGGGGCAGAAAGGGAACAGTCCCTTTGCTGACTGTCGTGAAGGGTCTCAGCCCCCATGGCAGGAGAACAAGGGCAGAAGCATGACATGGGTACTTGGCCATAGTTTTACAGGACACCCAAGCCGCCAGACTGAAGACCCCAAGTCCCAGGGTGAGCTTTCCATTCCCATGCTTCGGCTGGATGACGAGGAGAGCCGTGTAGACACAGCTGGACAAAGGTCTGAGCTGGTGTTGCTGGTGGCCTCAGGGAGCCCAGCAGGGCCGCTGCGCCCACACTCCCTGCTCACGCGGCATCCGGCCTTGCGGAATGGGGTGGGGGCGGGGGTCTTGGCCTACATCAGACAAGAGGTGGAGAATTCCTTCCTGTCAGCTTTACACAGAAAGGCAGGCAAGTTAGCGCAGCAGCTCCAGCTCATGGCTGGCCTTGGAGGAAGGAGGTCTGGTTTCTCAGACTGGCCTCGGGAGAGGACCCTCATCTGGGGCTTGCTGCAGGGAGGCCCAGGGCAGGAGGTCGGGGAAGCCTTGCCTCCGGGGCCTCAGTGTGGGGGGGTCATCGTGGGGGCGCGAGCAGGCGTGGCGGAGCATCCGCTTCTGTGGTCACCTCTATGCAGCTCTGCCCGGCCCCAGGCTGGATGAGCCCGAGATGCTGACAGCCACGTCCTCTTGTGCAGAAGCCAGGCTGAGATGATAGCGCCACTGGGGCAGGGACCGTGTGTCCTCTGGCCACAGCTGGGTCCCCAGAGCCCAGCACAGGCCCAGCACAGGGGTGCTGAGTGAGTGGGTGAGCAGGTGGGTTCCGCTGGCCAGGCAGCAAGCGGCGTAAGCAGCGTGGAAGAGGATGGCGCCGTCCTCAGGAAGCGCGGTCTGAGGACGGCCCCAAGTTCAGTACCCTCAGCCGTCCACCTTGCGTGAGAGCAGAGTCGGCTTCACGGCTTCCCCACAGCAGGAGAACATGGTCAGGCCAGCCCAAGTGCCCGAGGTGGGCTGGGGTGCGTGCGGGTGGCAGGTTGCACTGTATCCCAGGCTGAGGTTTGCCTGTGGAAGTCACGCCAGGTGCCTGGCCCCGCGGTGCCGCTCCCGGCCCTAAACCCCCAGATGTGCTCCCCCTCAGGCCGCGGTGTCCCTGCCCCAGGCCTGCGTGGGGAGATGTGGGGGCTCCGTCTCGTCCATCCCCGTCTCCCCACGCCTTTTCCATCCCACCCCTCTTACTGTGCTTGCTCTTTCTCTCCTTCCTCCGGACCCGTTTGTTTTTACATAATTGTTGTTTTTCCTCATTCACGTGAGACACCTTCTAGTTATCAGAATCTTTTCCTATTCATTATTCTCCTTCAGTATGCAAAGAAACGCAGTGAGGCAGACATTTATTCAGAAATGCCTACTGAGCATGGCCCAGGCCTGGGAGCTGGGGGCCCAGAGGTGAAAAAGCCACTGAAAGTCACGCCTTCTTGGAGCTTCTGGGCATTGGGAAATGATGATGGGTAGTCTGTGGGGAAGGAGGAAGGCGTGGGGTGGTCTGCTTTGGTACTGGGGGTGGATCCAGATCAGGGAGGGCCCCCACAGAGGAGGTGCCAGAGTCATGGGGACAGGGAGGGACTGCAGGTGGAGGGAGCTGCATGTGCAAATGTCCTGGGGTGGGAAAGAGGCTGGCCTCTTTGAAAGATCGGAAGTAGTCGTTGAAACACAGAGGTGTGGAGAGAAGGGTCTCCTGGGGGCTAGAGCTGTGAGCAGTGGCCAGACCCCGTGAGTCTCAGCAAGGAGGCTGATTTAATCTAAGACCATGGCAAATACATCGCAGAAGAGTTTCAAGCCAGGGAGAGACGAGCTGATTCACATCCGAGCAGCTCACTCCCGTCTGCCACTCAAGCTGGGCGCCAAAAGAAGGAGGAGGCCCTGGAAATAGCCTGGGCGGGGGGTGGTGGCAGCTTGGACAAAGGCGGCAGTGGGGCGGTTGTTATTTCTGGACGGTTAGCGGTATTTAAGAGCGTGGATGGGTTTGCTTGGTATCACTACTGTCCTCGCACCTCAGGTGGGAGATGGAGGCTCAGAGAGGTGCGATGACCAGCTCCCAGCCTCAGACCTAGCAAGTGTGGCCCACGAGGTTCAGGCCAGGTGTGCATGCTGCTGATCCCAGCGTCCTGCACTGCTCTCCACCTGACTCCCAGGAGGCTCAGCCTGACGTCCGGCCTTCATGTCCAGCCAAAATGACACCCACAAAGCATTATCCCCATTTTGCAGATCAGGAAACTGAGGCTCAGGCATGAGGATCTCCCAGCTCAAGAGTACCAGAGGCAGGATTTGACTCCAGCCTGCGCTTCTGATCCTCCGTCTGGGTCCAGTGCCAGAAGGTGAAGCTGCTGTGTCCTCCTCTGGGCTCTGGAGAAAGGATGTAGGTGAGCAGGCAGGGAGGAGGAGGGGGCCCAGGCCCGCCAGGCAGGTCTGTGTCCTGCTCAGGTTTTCCTGTCCATTAGTGGACACAGCAAGGACCCGGTCTGTTCGGACTCTGTGCACATCTGAGTCTGGATCTGCCTGCGAGAGCGTGTCTGCTTTTGTCCCTTGTATCTCCATGTGTGTGCACATGTGTCTGTGTATTTGTCTTTGTGTGTTTGTGTGTGTGTGTGTGTGTGTGTGTGTGTGTGCGTGCACACGTGCTAAACTGGAACCAGGGCCTTGCACATGGTGGGAAGCTCCATCACGGAGCCACATCCCCAGCCGTGCATTTTGTTCTCATGTGTTTGTGTGTATTTGTCTCGTGTGTATACATCTTTGTGTACGTGTTCCTGTGTCATTTATATGTTTGTGTACATCTTTTCCTCGTATGTTTCTGTGTGTGTCTGTATGTCCTGTGCTGTATCCGCGTGGATGTGTGCATGTCTCTGGGAGTCTGTCTCTGTGTGGCTTTGCATCCGTGTATGCATCTCTGTATGCATCTGTGTCCCCACACTTGAGAAGGCCAAGGAAGGGTCTTTCCCTGGTCTGCTTGGACACTGGGCATAGCCTTTAGTTCCTGGTCTCCGCTGATGGGCGGAGTTTCTGGTGGCTGGGGCTGGGCGAGCTGTCTGGTATGAAGGCCCCTGGCGTCCGGGGGGGAGGGCATTTGGAGGGAGACTCTGCTGTTGGTGTTGGATGTGGCTCTCTGTGGGTCAGGGAGGCAGCAATGCCCCCTCTGTGGTGAGTCCAGGCCTTGTCTTTGAACTCTGATGGCTCGGGACCTGGTGTAGGGACACCCCATCCATGACTGTATCCACTGTGCCAAAGAAGGGGGACACAGTGGCTCTTGGGCTCGTGTGGTTTCAGGTGATTAAAATCAGCTGGGTGAGAAATGCATGTTAATGTTGATGGTAAATATTTTAATAAAGTAGCAATAGGTAAAAAAAGGATGTTATGTTTTTTAAAAACGAAGCCAGAGCTTAGGAGGGCTTCAGTGTGGAGGTTCGCTTGGTTCCACCCCAGCAGTGCAGAGAAAAGGTGGGTTTTGTCCTGGCCCTCTCCCACCCCCTGCAGGAAGTGTGTCACGGGACCCTGCGCAGCTCCAAGGGGAACCGGGCTGTGCTCTGCCCGGACACCGCCAGCAGGATGCCGCTTACGGAGGTGTCAAGGGGAGGCCAGGACAGTGGCCTTGCCATGGGTCATCTGAGGAGGAGCAGAGTGAGGGACTCCGGTGACCCCCAGCCAGCCCCGGCAGTCGGGGCCTCCCTATCAGATGTGGGAAAGGACTCCCAACAATCCGAGCCGTGTGTGATTGTCTACGGCCAACCTCGGCGGGCCCTAGGGCATCCCTGGAGGTCAGGGACAACAGCAGAGTAGGCGGGCATTTCATCTGACCTCTGCTGCTCCTTATCAGCCCCGCTGAATATTTCCCTTTAAAAATGTTTCCTAGTGCCAGGTGGGATGGCGCATGCCTGTGGTCCCAGCAACTGGGGACACTGAGGCGGGAGGATTGCAAATTGGAGGCCAGCCTCCCCAACCTACTGAGGACCCTGTCTCAAAATAAAATGACAGGACTGGGGATATAGCTCAGTTTTAGAGCACCCCAGGTTCAAGCCCCAGTGAAGGAAGGAGGGTCGAAGGAAACTCCGAGGGTTGCAAACGGTTTAAGACTGTTTCCATCTTCTGGCTTACCAGCGAGGCTCCACAGGAGCTCCTCCATGTGTTTAGGAGGAAACTGCCTCCACAGATGTCTCCTGGTCCCCACTCAGCATGGGCCCTCAGGAGGGCAGGCACTTGCCCGGCGACAGCAAGCTGGGGGACGAGGGCCTGAGGCGGAGCACCGCCCAGCTGAAGGGCGCCGCTCCGTCCTCGCCTCCCTCTTGCTCACCTGACAGATAGAAGCCAGGTCTCTCGGCCTCCGGCTCCATCTCCTGCCCGTCCTCCCTGGCCAGCAGTGCCCTCTAGGTCCCACTCGCTTTTGGCTCTTGACCCACAACTCTCACCCCATCCACACGAGTCCTCGTGGCAGCCAGGGGCAGGTGTTCCCTGTGGACCAGGCTCACACCCTGCTCTTCCTCCTGACCGCACACTCGGGGCTGTGGTGTGTCTGGGACTCCTCTCCTGGGCTGCAGAAGGCGGCCTGAGGAGGAGCTCAGGCCTCTGGAAAGGTGAGGTGCTTCGCACAGTAGGTGCCAGGTCCTGTGCTGGCGAGGGGTCACACCGGTCCTAGGGGTGCTCAGTGGGTCAGCACTTGACAGCTCCCTTTCCCCTGCTCCCCGCTTGACAGAGGAAGGCAAGGAGCCTCCAGGCCAACTGCCAGCTGCCCCAGACACTCTAGCCCTAAGAGCGGGCTGGGGGGTCCCCATCCCTACCTCACCCTCAGAGTGGGGGCATTAAATCCCGAGAACACTGGATATAGGGCAGCAGTTGGCAGGAGGAAGTGGTCCGACGCGACGCTCCGCAGGGCCTGCCTGAGAGGGTCAGGCCTCTGAGCGGCACCCTCTCTCAAGGGCACAGAGGCACGTCTGTACCCCAGCAGCTCAGGACACTGAGCAGGAGGATCGCAAGTTCAGAGCCGGCCTCAGCAACGTCGTGAGACCCTCGGCAGTTTAGTGAGGCCCCGTCCTGAAATAAATAAAAAGGTGGGGGCGGTCACGCCTCCCTGGGTTCAGTCCCCAGCCCTAAGTAGTGGTTGGGGCAACAGCCACCGCTCCATCCCACCTGCATGGCACCAAGGGGAGCAACTGCTGAGGGAGGGGGTGGGGACCCAGGTCGACCACTCCATCCTTCTTCTGCTCATTCGTTCCTTCAGCAAGGATTGAGCACCTAGTGTGCGCTGGGCATTAAAGATATACAGCGACCCTTGTTGGGTTGACACTGGGGGCTGGGGCAGTAGAAAGAGGCCTTAAACAAATGGAGAGGTAACTACATAACTGTGTCAATGACAGTTGCTAGAGAGAAAAGCAGAGAAGGGGCAGGTGAGGTGGAGAGGAGGTATGAGCTACTTTAAATAGGCTTCTTGGGGACCGTGATGTAAGAGCTAAGACTCGAAGGTGGGAAGACCCATGTGAAATTTGGGGGCAGGGCCAGTGCAAAGGCCCTGGGGCAGTAATGTGCTTGATACCCTCAAGAACAGCCAGGACTCCTTGCAAGGGAAGTAAGGTAGAGATGAATCATGGACTCTTGGCTCTAAGGCAGGTGGGAGCCAGAGGAGGGTTTCAAGTAGAGGAAGGGCAGGATGTGACCGTTCTAACAGTATCCCTGTGGCTGCCAGGTGGCAAAGAGACTGTGGGAGAGTGATGGCAACAGCAGGGAGCCCAGAAAGGAGGCTGCTGTGGTCCCCAGGGGAGCAATAACAGGACCTGGCCCAAGTAGCTGCAGCAGAGAGGCTTAGAAATTGTTGGATGTCACCGACATGATTTGCTGATTTGCCTTAGCCCAACACCCAAGCGCAGCAGGTGGCTGCCCTCCCTGTGCCCTGGGTCCCAAGGTCGGTAGTGGTTCAGAGCCCCTGGGACTTCGCAGGCCCTCCTGCAGCCTGGACTCCTGCAGACCACTGGCCCCTTATCCTGCTAGCACCCCCAGTGTGGGTGAGGTGACGCCACCTTACGGTGACGAAGCCTGAATCCGAGGACTGTGCAGAGCTCGGGAGCTGCGGCTGGGTGTCCTGCTTGCTGTCCAGGGTTGGCTCAGGCCTTCCTGGAGCTCAAAGCCAATTGCCACCCGGGTCTTCTGGAAGCCAGAGCGTAAGAACTGCCAGGAGGGCCTCGTCAGCTCCCTGTGTAACCAAGGGTTGCCTGCAGGAGGACCTGGATCTGTCCTGTCCTTGGCAACATCGTGGGCACGGAGTTGTTGCGTGGGCGGGTGGATAGGTGGATGGACAGACGGACCAGCCCAGCCATGCTCCTGGGTCTTTAGACCACATGACCTGACTAGAGCCAAGAATTCAGGGACCGGCTCCCCTGTCAGTCTCCAAAGCGTAGCTCCAAGGAAACCCAGAAGGAAGGGCCAGGGGGCATGAGCTGGAGTTCCAGTGAGGCCACTCCCCAGCCCAGTCCCGGGTGAGTGGCTTTGTCTTTGCGGTGCCAGGTGTCACATGGACCTGCATCACAGGGCAGCTCACTGCCTCCTCAACAGGACTCCTGGAGGACCCACCGTGCTTCAACACTGCTGGGAGAGCCAAGTAGCCACGCATCAGTCAGCCTGGGCCTGGTCGCCGGGTCCTAAGGCAGGGGCCCTGGAAGCTGCCAGAAGGCGCTGCAGCCCCGCAGTGCACACCCAGGCCTTGAGGTGGGCCCCAGTGTGAACTGTCTGCCACCCGCTGCTGGGAAGTGTGAGGCCGGCCTGGCGGGAGCCCTCTTGCAGGCACCGCCCCTGCCCCTGCCTGGGTAATTGGCCCAATACCTCTTGGCAGTGGGGATTTACATACAGCCCGAGTGACGGATGGCTGTGGTCACCCGGCTGTCTCTCAGCCGGGCTTCGTTCTCCGTCTCGGCCGCTGCAGGGCCATCCGTCTTGTCTGTCTCCTTGCTCGAGGCAGGCCAGCCTGTGCCCCCCAGAGCCACCCTTCACGGCCCCTCTGCAGGCAACACTTGAGCCTGCCCACCACTCCTGGAGCCATGCCTTGCCCTGGACCACCCCAAAACCCCGCTACTGGCAGCCGCCAGGGACGCTGATGGCACAGCCCTGAGTGGCACTGACCTGAGGTGCAGGTGGACACTTGGCTGCCCCAAAGACAGTCCTGCCTCACTCCTGCCACAAGTGCGCCTCACCCTTACTCCCACCGACAAGTATTTTTTGATTTGGGGGGAGGGGTACTGAGGATTAAACTCAGGGGCACTCGACCCCTGAGCCACATCCCTGGCCCTGATTAGTATCTTATTTAGAGACAGGGTCTCACTGAGTTCCTTAGCACTCCACCATTGCTGAGGCTGGCCTTGAACTGACGATCCTCCTGCCTCAGCCTCCCAAGCTGCCGGGATTACAGGCGTGCGCCACCGCACCCAGCTCCACCGCACCTGGCTGCACAAGTAGTTTTGAATGTTGTCGTGCATCAGACACGGAACCAGAAGCTGTGACCAGGTCCCCCTGCCTCGAAAGACTGGCATTCCGCTAGAGGTGGCTGCCACTCTGAAGACCCTGGATGCCACACGCCAGGCACTCAGCTGCTGCAATCTGGACCTATGGGCCCCACCTGTGCAAACTGCCATCCCCATTTCACAGATGCAGAAACTGAGGCTGAGTTGTTGGTGAGGTCACCCCTGTCGCACCTGCCAACCCTTTACAAAGACAACAGTGCTCTGTTTGCACTCTGCTGCTGGCTGAGTGGCCACTGTCTGTTTATGCCACAGGATTCCATAGTGAGTTTCCATTTCAATACAGCTGTTTAGCTCAGGGGTGGGGCATCATTATACAAAGGTCAAGAACAGGCAAGCCGTAACTATGACGCTTGGATCAAACACTGGATACTGTTAGGGACACAAGAGGGCCTTCTCGGATGCCAGGAATCCGAGCATTCTGTCTGAGCCGAGCAGCTGGCACATGGATGTAAAAATTCATCCAGCTTGGCTTTGAACTTAAAGTTACGCATATCTCAATCAAAAAGGAAACACTAGGACTCAACTTGAAGTTAAGCATTAAGTGGATAGCAATTCAGGTAGAAAGACAACATGGCGAGATGTGTGCAAAGGGATGTGCGTCTGATCTGGGACCCACGGGGCCCCTGTGGCTCCTATGTGCTGAGGGCCCGGCATGTGCCCCGCATGCCACAGACCCTGTCAGAGCTCAGGCTGCCCATCCAGCAGCAGAGTGCCTTCCTCCGTGTCCCTGCTTCTTCCTGCACACTCAGTCTGGGGTGTGGCCCGATTCCAGCTTCCTCTCCCTCTCTGCACATTGGCCCGAGCCTCAGCTGCATCTATCATCTGCTTCAAGCTCATTAAAATTATTTCTTTTTAGTTGCAAATGGGCTGTTTATGATGATCATTATTTGAATGGTCTGCGCTGGGCTCCGGGCTGTCTGTCTGCTGCTGATGGCCGGTTAATCAGATGAGTCTCCTCCCAGCCTGGGCCCGGCCCAAAGTCTGGGGCTGTGTTAATCACGGCTCCCCTCGGGCTGCGGGCTGCGGGGCGGGGGCTGGCTGGATCATCGGAGGAGGGGCCCTGCGGGCTGGCCATGCTGGTTTGCACTTGTGTCTCTAAAACTCAACTCAAGACCAGGGCTGGTTTGTTTATAATAGAATATTTTTTTCTGTTCTTTCGAAATAAATACAGTGCCATGAGCTTTTTGATGGTAAGTGTGTTTATTTTGAAGACCTTTTTCAGTTCTGCTGCTGGACCTCTTGCTTGGTTGATGTTCAGATATTCATTTCTTCTTAGGGTGGGCTGGGTGCGCTTTTCGTGTCTTCATACAGAAAAACTTGGCAGCACTATCTGACTCCCATTTTTGCTTTTATTTGTTTCTGTTTTTTGTTTGCTTTTGGGGTCTGACCTGTAAAACCCAGAACTCTTGGAGTCACTGATCCAGTGAGGTGTTCGATGAGCTCTCAGTGCATCTAAGATTGCTGTATGCTGACGCTTTCTGAACACTTGGAACTGAGTGTGACGCTTACACGTTTACATCACATCATGTAAGATAAGCCCCGAGCACCCCCAGCTAGTGGGAAGTGCAGCAGAAGAGCAGGGTGTTGAAGCCTGCCTTCTTGATCCACTGAGGAGGTACTCCACACCTCAGTTATTAGAACTGACTGTCGCAGATTTCCTAGCCCCTGCGTGAATCACCTTTCAGTCACGTGCACGCATGTCACATGAGATGGTGTGTGTTCTCATAGCATGGTGCCTGGTACATCTAAGCACTCAATAAATGATAGCTGTGATTATTACTGTTATTTACTATGATTATTGCTGTCGGTTTGTTTACCATAGAAATGTGGCAAAAACTCAGGATTGAAGGGTGAACATAGATTTAGGCCAAGTTGAGGGAGAAGGTGGCCATCATGGCATCATCTACTCAAGGAGTGGCAGGGGAGCTGGGACCTGGGCAGGGGCTGCTGATGTTCCCCTGTCTATCAGAGCTGCAACCCCCAGCAGCCCTGGAGGCACGGGCAGAAGGAGACCTGCATGCTGGCTGGGTAGAGCAGTCTGGCAGCTGGGCTTACCTGCCCGGAGACCTCCTTTTAGAACCGAGTTTGGTTGTGTGGAATAAGGAGTCTCAGTCCAGCTCTGTGGGCTACTGGGGTATGGAGAGGCACGGTGGCCCCAAGATAAGAAGATATTGTCAGACCATGATAGTCCAAAACCAAGAGAGGTAAACCCAGGTCCCAGTCTGGTTTTCCGGCAGCAATGTAAAAAATCACATCTTTGTCTTCAAAAGAGATGAGAGAAACCCAAGGAAAACCGCAATGAATGCTCTGCTGCCACTCAAATTGACCATGGTGCTCCGGTCCTTTCTCTCCTGCCAAGTGAGATTCCATCCACCTGGCTGCACCAACTGTTGGGTTTTGTCAACCTCGATCTCTTGTTACCAAGGCGGATCTCTCCTCAGTCACTTGGTATTTTGGTTGTGGTCAGCTGGGCTTTCTTTATTGGAAAGCTATGATCAGTTTTCACTGATGATAAACCAGAAGTCTCCTTTTTTTCTCATGACACCTTGTCTCCCCTGGCTCAGAATTCCACAGAGCTTCTGGCTGAAATTCGCCACTCAGATGTGTCCTGTGTTCCCGCAGGAGTTGAGTTCAGCACCTTGGAGAGCGCTGGCCCCAGCCTCTGTCCTAGCAGCTACTTCTATCCCCCAGACTTTCAAAACCTTTAGCCTCACAATTCCCCACAGAGGCTAGACATTTCCCTACGAACAGAAATTCCTTCCTTAATTTCTCCAAAGGCTCTGAGGGCCAGAGACAGTTGGCCAGGTTTGGGACAACACATTTATGAAGCTGTGGTGAACTGCCTTTGAGCAGATCCACCGACTCTCAGACATGATATAAGACAATTACTGTGCATTTCGTCTCTTAGAGGGAAAAGGATTTGCAGCGGGTTAATAGTACTTTTATTTCATTATCTAATGGTAAAAGTGTTTCATTGTGTGTGCAAGATGAATGTGTATTAGCGATGACAAATGGGGTCTTTCAACACGGTGCCGGGCCTCATCATACATATGTTAGATTAAAGAGTTCACCCTGGAAATACCCTCCCGCATCTGCGTGTGTGTTTTTAATAAATCTGATTGCAGAAATTTATTGCACCACCGGATTTAGGAAATTATGGAGCTTGATTGCTGCAAATATAATCGGGTGATATATACAGAAATGCTTCTCGAGTTATGGTCCAGAAAAAAGCCCATCTCGGGCTGGTGCCAGAAAGCAGCAGACCACATAAACAGAGCATTTCTTGAATTATGCAAATGAAACCCATGACAACTCCTGGTGAATTGTGCTCCCCTGTGAAACTGCCACCATTAAAGTGAAGAAAGCTTGGAGAGAGCGATCAAATATACCTGTACAACCAGACATCATCTGTGACAGGTGGAGGGGCAGCACCCCCTCCCCGCCCTCACCCTTGTCCTGTCTGGCACCTTCGTGGCACGCAGCAGACGAGGCGCCTCCCCGTCCGTCTCTGCTGGATCCAGGAGCCTTGGGTGAAATATGTCTTATACTCGTGGCGAACCTTAAATGATTTACTGGAGGGTACTCAAAAGGTCAGCGTGCTTCTTATTGGCACCTTCATTTTTCCAAAATCTACTGAAATTAAAAAGCCATCTATATCTTAAGAGGCGTATTTATGAACCTTTAAGTGTAAGTAAGTCATAGTTGGAACAGTTCCCACCTCTGATATATGAAAGCTGTCGACAGCACTTTCTTACACTATAATATGCCCATACAATATGCCGCACTTTACTATTTTGACACGGTTTGGAGATGTTTTCTACAGTTACTGACAAGCTTATGCCATCGCTCCTTTGGAAATATAAGAGGTGGGGCAGGAGGGTGGCAAGAGCTGGGGAACAGCTCCATCCAAGTTTATGGGAGATTATTGATCTGGCCTGACTTTGAGCAGAAAAAGCTGTCCTGGGTGCATACGTGTAATATTATATATGTGTACATATATATATATATATGTATATATATATATATATAATTTTTTGGTTGGATCCCCAGTTTTGTGAATTATTCATTTGTGCCAGGAATCAATATCTTGTCTTTACTCAGTTTTGTAAGGTACAAAAACTTGTTCGGGAACGCCGTTTTTGTACAGTGATTTTTAGAGAAAATGGGGGGGGGAGGATCCTTTTCTTTCTCTCTTTTTTTAATTTTTATTTTATTTTTTATTTTTTTATTGTTCCAGAAGGAGCTGAATTCCGTCGCTTCCGAGTTGTCTGCGCGGCAGGAGGAGAGTGAACATTCTCATAAACATTTAATTGAACTCCGTCGGGAATTTAAGAAAAATGTACCTGAGGTACAGTATATTTGCTGTTATAGAATTAACTCAGTAGGAATGCAGATTTTTCTCTGTTCAAACTATATTTTGAAAACTGTAGACATAAGTGACTAACAAGAAAAGAAGCTAATTAGCCACAAAGAAGAACCACAGCCCTCAGTCTTCCTGTGGTTCTGGATACTGGGGTGCTCAGCCGCTGCCCCAAGTCAGGCCAGCCGCTTCTCGCTGAAGCAGTCGCTGCGAGGACTGCGGGAGACATCCTCCAGCCCCGCTCTCAAGTCAAGGGCTTGACCTTGGTGGCAAAGACAGTCTGGCCAGAGCTCTTGAGTTTATTTTGCCTTTCTCTTGGAGGCCGGGAGGTGGCAGCTCCGGACCCCATGCCATCTGTGGAGCTGTGCCCCCACCACCTGTAAAAGAACCCGTCCTCCCCTCCTCCTCCCTGTGGTGACAGCCTCCAGCGTTCTTTTGTTCGGCTGCTGTGGGGTGGCCCAGAGGAAGAGCAGCCCCCAGCAATGGAAGCCACGTCCCCCCACAAGGAACGGACGGGCATAGACATGTGTCTGTTCTTTGCAGGGGTGAATGTGAGAATCCTCATCCTTCCTCTATCAGCCCCCCTGTTGCTTCTCAAATTAAAAAAAAAAAAAATGATGGGAACAAACACAAATAGGAAAAATAAAGCCCCCTGACTCTCACACTGACAGGGATGTGCGCATCAGAGCTGTTATGGAAGCAGATAGGCCAGCCCCAACCCAGAACCCATGGCTTCTCCCTCTGGTCAGCAGAAGCCTAACATTCGAGAGCTCTTACCTGCCCAGGTGTGCTGGGTCCAGGGTAGGTCAGGGTGTGGCGTCAGGTGGTAGCCCTGAACCCCCAGGGATTCCTGTTGCTGTCCTGCTAATGAGGCTGAGAGCTGATGAGGCCCCGCCAGGCAAGCCACGTGGGCAGAAGGCTCGAGCCTGCGCCGGCCTGGCCTCTTAGCTAGAGAACCTCTCACTCAGGCCACCGGTGTCATGACTTTAAGGCAAGAGAGGGGACTGGGGTTCAGGTAGAACTTTCCATGTGCAAGCCCAGCAGGAATCTTAGGTTTGAGGGCTGAGAGAGGATGGAAGAGAAGACACAAATCTCGGGTCCAAGAGTGTCTCTCAATCACAGCCTCAGAAGGCCAAGTCAGGTCTTTGGCTTGACTCTGGGACATGAGAAGCCCGAGGGATGCCAAGGTCCCCTCTCCCTTTTGTACAGCACATCTTGGTCTTCAAAATGATTTTCTCCTCAGATTGAGAGTAATCCAACTCTCCTGCCTCTGCCTCTGGGAAAGAGCTGACTCAACCCCAGACCCTCACAGCCCTGTACACAGTCACTCTTGTGCGCATGCTGTCTCTCCCTCTCACTCTCTCTCTCTTGTCCACTCAGACCCTCTGCCTCATCCTCTTTGCCCCAGTACAGGGTACTTCCCCTCCTCACCATTCCCCACACCCCCTGTCCATGTGGGAGCCCCCAGGTGATGAGGGAAATCCAGGCCAGGTTTTAGGCCTCCAAGTTTGACTTACATAATTTAATACTGCATAATTATGCAATTATGTAATTAGGAATAAGTTTCCACTCCTATTATAGTCACGGCTCTGAAAATTCTCATTTTTGGAACTCATCTCTCCTGATGGAAGAGTCGTGCCAAGTCTTATTTAAGAGCATCATCTGGCTGGTGCCAGCTCACCCGCTGCTCGTGCCTCTGCCCGGCTTCCCTCAGTTAAGCAGACCGGGCAGGGGGCTTCCGGAAAGTGTCGGCTTGGCCCAAAGCCCCCTTGGAGTCTCCCTCTGACAGCTCTCAGGTGTGACTTGAGCAGGTCGTGAGAAGAGCCTGTGTGGGGATTGGGCCTGGATTTCGATTCCTGCCATGCCACCCACTTGTTATGTAACCCTGAGCAGGCTGACCCCTCCTGGGCCCTGTGTCCCCTTCTGTAGATCAGAGGCCTGCACAGTGGCTTTAGAAGCCCCTTCCTCTGCTGACGTTCCTGAACTGCACCAGGAGGCTCCTGCCGCGCGTGTTTTATTTGGCCTGTAAAGTCTTTGAAGCTTTGTAGTGAGTTACCCATGTTCAGCTTCTCAGATTTCTCCTACAGCTTGGCTTCCCAGTGTTTTTTGAGACTGGTAGATCTTGCAGCCTGGAGGCTATACACCATGTCACAGTCACCAGCCAGCACTGAGGCACTGCCACCCCTGTGAGATGGTGCCATGTTCTGCCACTTCCTGCCTGGCCTCAGTGAGCATTGGGTTCTTGACCATGACTTCGAGTCTCGTCACTTTGCCCTGCCGCCATTTAGCTGTGTCTGGGGCTCCTTGTGATCAGATGCTCTAGGCTCATGGGCACCCTTCACGTCTGACTAACGTCAGTGGATCAGCAGTCTGGAGAAGCCCGGGCAACAATCGGAGGGGCACCAGGACCCACGAGAGGCATCTGGTCTGGGGCAGAAGCAGCACAACCTTATTTTCTTGATAAGGGTTTTCCCTTTACCTGACCACAGGTGTTCTGCCCCCTCCTCCTTTCTGCCTCTCTCTCTCACCCCCTCCAACTCCCTTAGCTCCTCCTCCCACTGGACCTTCTTGTGGCTGTGTCCAGGGGCGCAGGCTCCCCTGTGGGCCTCAGAGGACGCTGGAGGTTTCAGGGCTGAAATCGAGGGATGCCACAGGCTTCCCTCGCGCACTCTGGGGAGAAGAGCCATAGCAGTCCTCCAGGGAAACCTCTGGCTCTGCGAGGCGCAGTGTCACTTCAAAGGTCAGGAAACTCAGATGAGGAGTGGCCAGAGACCCTGCCCCCCTGAGGATGTCCCCAACATCCACGCAGCCCTCCTGAGGTTGGGACTGCAGGGGCCCCGCTGAGACCCCAGGAACTCACATTCACGTGCGGAAGGAGAGACAGGCACAGGAGGGGCATTCCAGGACACAGAGTATTCACCGGAGGTCGCGACTGGGAGACGGAGCCTGAAGAGTGGGTCCTTCGGGACCTGAGTGGTTCCGTGAAGGACAGGGTTTCCTGAAGGGACTTGGATGAGTGGAGAAGCGGGGCCACCTCTCCCGCCCCCACTGCAGAGTGTCCATGGTAACTTGCCGATTCTACAAGACCATTTGCATAAAAAACGTGTCTTGATCAAGTACTTGAGAGAAATGCCACTTCCTTTCTGCCTCGAATAGAAATTTCCAATGTGCGTTATATTAAAGGCTCTGAAAAGTCCTGCCGAATAAAAACTTCCTGGATTTGATGCTTCCCAGTCTGATTTGGCTTAGCCTGGGTGTGTGCGTCTGTGTGTGTCCCTGCCCCTTAAGAAATCCCACGGGTCCCATGGAGCACGCCGGGGGCGCTAACCCTGACAACAGGGCCGCCTGCCCACTGGCGCCTTGGTGAACTTTCCACTGCTCTCTCTTTCAGGAAATCAGAGAGATGGTGGCTCCTGTATTGAAAAGCTTCCAAGCCGAGGTAAGACCCAAGGCCAAGGCTGCCAGAAAAGTACCCCCCACTCCCCTCCCGTCCTTGCTGGAGTTGCCCGAGGAGCCAGCAGCCTCTGCAAGTTCTGGGAAGCCGCCCCACTGCACACTGCCCCACTCCCACCAGTGCCCCGTCCAAGGGCTCACAGTAAGCATGGGCTGTGTTCTGGGTCACAGGTTCTAAGCCTCCCTCACCCTAGACTGCCCAGCCTCCCACTGGTTCTGCTACTTGTGGAATCTGTGATCTTGAGCGAATCCTTCACCTTCCAGACTTGGTTTCCCATATTTAAATTGGAGGTCCGTCCTCGGAGGCCCTTGTGTCCCCTCGGCATTTTGCTCTGCTTTGATTCCCTAGGGCAACCTTGCCGATCAGCCTGCTTGGAAGTTCTTTCCGCCCGCCCTCTTGGAGGAAGGACTCAGCCTGCTCATGTTCTTTCCTCCAACCCATCAGGCCATGTGTTTGGACAGCAGCTGAGCTGTCCTCAGCGGGTCATTTTCTGGACTTCCTGAAACCCTGCTGAGGAGTTTGGACCTTCTCATTTCTCCCCGTTCCTTGACTCCGTGGCCAGGATCCTGGCCTGGCTGGCACGGGAGGTAGGCCAGGAAAAGAATGGAGTCACGCTGCTCTGGGAGCAGCAGGGGCCACGTCTACACCATCCCATCTCGGGTGCCCCTCTCAGACTTCCCAGGGTCCAGGCAGGACCAGGTGGGCTATCCTCTGAGCCCACCAGCAGGGTGCATTTTAATTCGGTCGTCCACCAGGTGCCACCTGCAGCGCGACATACGCACCCAAGGCCACGTGAAAGTAAACGGTGACTGGATTTAGTCGGTGTCGCTGATTCTCATGTTTTCAGCTCTTGGTTTTATTACCAAGTGGACTGATCTGCTTATTTATTTATAGGGCCATCCAGTATTGATTCATGTGGCTGTGAGGTGCCTGGGCTTGGAGGGAAAGAAAACAAAAAAAGAAGACATAATGTTAGGAGTGTTTTCCTGGCTTTGTGTTTTTAAAAAGACAGAGGTTCCTAGCTACCGACTCCCAGTCCCAGAAGGAGCCTCAACACAGGCTCCCCAGGCAGCCGACCCTCCGCCATCCCAAAGACAGGTATTGAGCTCTCTCAAAGACACCGTCACCTTCTCAGCAGTTCCCTTGTTTGAGCCTCAGTTGCCCTATCTTTAAGATGGGAATAGCCTCTATGGGTCTTTCTGTGTCATTCTGGGGATGGACTGAAATATAATGAAGAAAAAGGGGGTAATGTGACAACTGTCACTTGGGAAGTTTTGAGGGAGTGAAGAGCAGCCTAGGTTTGAATCCTACTTCTGCTTCTAACTAGCTGTGTGACCTTAGGTGAGTTACTTGACCTCTCTGTGTGTAAAATGTGTAATAATTATAGCTGCCTCATAAGGTCATCATTGAGGAAGACAAAGTTAATACTAAAACAGTGCTTAGAATGCTGTCTTGCAGGTTAAAATCTTGGGTAATTATCATTGGCCTCCAGGCCAGGTTGATTTGAGCCCTACTATAGAAGGAAGAGGTTGGCACCTGCCTCTTCCCTAACATGCTTTTCAAGGTTTTTTTACCCAAAAGAAGGTGACTTTCTGCAAGCATAACTTAGGTTACCTTTTAAATAGTAGAAAGAATTGAACAGTAGGTGCAACCGTGTTCAGAAGACCCACAAGCTGACCATGAAATATACATGCAAATCATGCTCAGACAGGCCTGCTTTGAACCTCAGCCTTGCTCCTTAAAGTAGCTGTGTGGTCTCAGGGATATTCCTTAACCTCTCTGAACTTCAGCTTTCCTCCTCTGGCAAATGTAGCTGATGATAAGGATTCAAAGAACTGAGCTGCTCCCAGGCAGCCAGCGCAGAGTACAGAACACAGTTGGTGCTCAATAAATACTGGTGTGGAGGAGTCTCAGTGGAGCTGAAGGGGAAGACAAAGCAGAACGCTTGTTTCCAAAACCCATGTGGCGCGTCGCACAGTCACTGTTTTAATAGCTGGGCAGCTTCAAAGAACTTCGTTAATTTCCTTAAGAGGGCTTTTCATCGTCCCTTTAATGTGCCAAAAAGACTGCATTTGTCTGGAGTTTTATTCCCGAAACCCGGCTTTCTTCATGATCTATCGACTAAGCCATTGCGCCTGCCTGTCTCTTCCCAGGCCCGGGAGGAACTGCCGCCAGGGAAGGAAAGGTGCTAATAACCCGCCTCTTCCCGGCCGGAGCAGGCTGCTTGCACTGGGCTGCTTATGATCCAAATATGATCTTCATTTTAATTTTTTTAATGAGGGCCCATCCTTTATGCCCTTCCCCGGGCTGGAGCTGCGGACTCCCCCGGGGCATCAGTCACCTCCCGGAAGTATTCCCCGGGGCAAACACTGTCCTGAGTCACATAAAGTAGCCCATAAATGCCACCAGGACTGCACATCCCACCGCCATTCCTCCCTCTGCCCCTGATACAGCCTCTGGTTGAAAGGCACCAAGGTCAAGTTCATCCTGGTGTATGCAGAACCTAGGCACCTTCTCATCTCGCATCCTGTACGTGTGCGGCCCGCGCTCGCTCTTGCTCTCTCTTGCTCGCTCTTGCTCGCTCTCTGTGCCGGGGGAGGGTGGAAAGGAAGTGAATTTGCCCTGCTGTGAATCAAGGAGGATCTTTCTGCCTTGATTGCTTAAAGGATAATTTTGATTTCCCCTGCTCAGGGAAACAAAGACAGCCAGAGAAGGTGGCTTAATGGAGACAGCTTGAAATGGCCAAAGTTTGAATATCCTTGCGCACAGAGAAAAGAGCAAGACGAAAGCCCCGCTAATTACAAAAGTTGCTTTATGAAAGATAATTCAAAGCAATAATTTAGCAAACATAATCAAGTCGCACAGATGGGGCTGTTGATGGATGGATTGCAACATGCAATTAGCAGTTCTCGCAGTTACATATCATTAACCCTCCGAGCACAAAAATTATTTTCTCATTATTAGTTGAAAAGGTAAAATTAAGCTGACTAGACAGTAAAGGAACAAACTACAATTAATTACCTTCATTTATTACAGTCATTATTTTAAACTTATTTTTACTTGGAGAGAGAGATGAAAACATCTAAATTAAAAGTTTTGTTATGCTAAATCCGAGGTGAGACTTTTCCACTGAGCATGTGAACCAGCCCTGTCTGGGAGGACCCAGGGCTCTGCCAGGAGGTTTTTCTCTGCCACCTCCTTTCACTGCCAAGGGGAGGTGGCCTCCTTGAAGGAAAACACTTTGGTTGTACTGGAACAGAGACGTTCACCTGGGCCTGAAGGAAACAGCATCTAGGCTGACCTGGCCTCACCCACGGGCAGGCAGCAAAGTGAGGATGAGCCTGGCGTCCGGGTCCCCGCAGTTCTGTGTGACCTTGGCAGTCACCCTGTGCTGCGAGACACTGTTCTCTCACCTGTAAACAGAGCAGCTCCTGGAGTTGCCCCGGAGTCCGTGAGATGCCGTGTCTCATGACGGGAGCCGTGAGCACTCCCAGCCCTGGTATGGGTTGCCCAGGGCCAAGAGTGTCCTCCTGCGCCCTCCTAGGGCCTGCGGGAGCTGGACAAGGCCACCATCTCGGAGCAGAGAGAGGGGAACAAGACCACCCCCAGGAGAGCCTGAGGCCGCAGGCGCCCTGCCATTGTTTACTCGCTTGACGAGCCTTTGCTGGGAGGCAGCGTTCTGGGTCACAGCCCAGCGATCCTGGACCCCTGTGGGCGTTACGCCTGGACCCCTGTGGGCGTTACGGACGCAGGAGTTTGGGTGATACCCACAGGACTTCCCAGAGAAGACGGGGCCCCTTCTCCTTGGCCTGCTGCAGGGCCATGTGTGCAGCACCACCGTGCGGCCCTCAAAGGACATCCCTGGAGCAGAGTCCCTGTGATTGAAACCATGGCCATCGGTCCTGCCCGCAGCCCCTGAGGCCTGGTGCTCCTCCAGAGCTCCGACCTGTTGGCTAGACTCACCTTCACTCTCCAGCCCCACGGTGGGCACAGCGATGTTCCCGCCCTGCGCACAGCTGTGTGTGTGCCTAGACTCCCCCTCCAGACCCAGAGTCGGGCCGCCACCCTCAGGGCCTGGGCCACCCTGACCAGTAGTGCGAGGTGGAAGTGGCACGGTGCCAGGCCGCGCGCCTTGCCTGTGGCAGCTCTGCCCTCTGCCTCTTCAAGCCTGGCCTTCACGTAAGAGCGAGAGGCCAGTCCACGCGCAGAGGCCCTGACCCAATCCCTACTGGAGGGCAGGGACCAGGAGCCATGCTGACACCTGTGCTGTGGAACTGTCACCACCTGGCCATCCGGAGGACAGCCGCACAGCCGAGCCGGGTCCTGCAGAACTGAGGGAACACAGCAGGTTGTTCTGAGCTGCTCTGTTGGGGGTGCTTGGTCACCCGCAGGAGACCAGCAGAGGGCGGCTCTCCCCTCCCACGCCCCCACCTGCACCCCCGCCCCTCCCTCAGCCTTTTGGCAGGTTTTGGCCCCATCGAGAATGTTCTCCAGTGCCAGGTCCCTAGTCCTCTGCGTTGAGAGACTACAGGCTTCTCTCCCCGGCTCCGAGGAACAGTGACGTGCCATCAGGGAGCCATCACTGCTCAGGCCCGGCCTTGCCCCCAGATGCCTGGCTGCCTCCCGGGACCCAGGTGAGGAGCACCAAGGTCCTGCGGCTCTCGGGCCCCGCCTTATGGGGTGGGTGCGTCTCTGAGCTCCCGGAGCCTGAAGGAGCGAGGGCGGAGGACCGGGGCTTGGCGTCTCTCACCTCCGGGGTGGGTTGGGCGAGTGTGACGCCCAGTGGCCAATCTGCCGGCTCCAGCCTGAGTGGATGTGTGTGACCAGCAGATGGCTCGGTCGTTGGCAGATGAGCCGGCCTTGGTCGATCCGTGCTCTGTTGTGCCCGCTGCAGTGGTGGTGACCCTTGGCTGGCCAGAGTCACGGGCTCCAGGGGCACCATGTTGAAGAGGTGAGGTCTCATGACCTGCCCTGGTCTGCGTGTTCCAGACCCTTCCCTGCAGCAGTCTGCCTGGCCCCAATCAGACCTGGCCAGATGGACGGGTGGCCAAACAAGCGAACCCCAGGGTGCTGATGTGCCAACTCCTAATGGGCATCATGGACCCTGGAGCCACCCACTGGTGTCCCTTCCTCAGCAGCCATGCTCGGCACCTAGGGCGGCCACTGCCCTAGAGAAGTGTCCAGAAGAGTTTGGGTTGCAGACCTACCGTGGGCCTCGTGCCTGTTGTTGGTGGTGTCTTTCTGGAGAAGTGCTGCGGTCATCCCTGATGAGGAAGCCGGGGCCCAGGGAGGAGATGACCAGCGTCCATCAGTGCCAAGCCTGAGTCTGTGGCAGGGAGAGAACCGAGCGACGTGAGCATTGGGCCCAGAGGATGGAGAGAGCACTTAGCAGAAGTTCTCTGCCCTCGAGCCCGTCTGCTGCTCCCTCTGCCAGCAGCCTGAGTCTGGCTCCTTCCGTCCCACCTCAGGTGGTGGCACTTACTGCCCCCTTGCCTGGGACGATCTTCCCTGTACCACCTGGTTAACAGAATCAGGAGGCCCTCCCTGACGGCCCCCACCTCCCTCAAGCTCCGATCCCCTGCATATCCAGCAAGCCAGGGTTAAGCCTCTGTCTAAGGTGACGAATACTAGTCGCTGGGGCTTGGGGCCACCCTCAGGTCTTTGGGGCTGTGAGAGACTTCAGAGCAGAGGAGGGACGCGCTCTGACTCAGGTTGGACAGGATCACTCTGGTGGCTGATCAGTGGCATAGGCCCCCTCCCGAGCAACGTCTGGACGGTCCTGGGGCCTCCTGCTCGTCCCTCCCAGACAGCAGTGGGTGGTAAAGTGGGGGCCTAACTAGGACAAGATCCCAGGGCATCTTGTAGCCAGGCCACCTGAGCAGGGAGTGGGAGCATCCTCAAAGCAGGATCACTCCGGCCTGAGGCCCGCAGCCCTGCAGCACACACCCTCATTTGCCTCCTGAGCCCCTTCCCTCTGCCCCTGCCTGTGGCTCTCCCACAGACAGTTGTTCCTCTCCAGCCATCTTCGATGTCATCACCCTCTCACTCCCCAGCTAGTCTCTCTCCAGCATTCACAGCACTGCTGTGACTTTCCTTTGTGAGTGGGGTTCCCACATGAGGTCCTGACCAGCTGGGGGGCTGGGGGAGAAATGGCTCTAACAGCTAACCAGTGCTCCCCTGCCCCCTGGGAGTATGAGGAATAGGCAGGTGTCAGCTCTGGAACCAGGTTGCCTGGGGCTTCCATCCCACCTCGTCTACTTCCTAGCTGTGTGACCCTGGGCAAGTCACTTGACCTCTCTGGGCCTCTGCTTCTTCTGCCTCTAAATGGATGTAGTAATAATGCCCACTTCATGGGGTCAGTGGAAGGGCTCAGCGAGGTGTTGCTTGAAAAGCCCACCCCTTGGAGAGCACTCTGGAGACAGCAGTCGTCCCTCCTAGCAGACGAGGGACTGGCCATACCTCCTTTGTTCCTCCTGTGAGCCTCCTGACGTGGTCCTGCTCCCATCCATTTCCCAGCCCCCAGCCCAATGGTAACTCAGGTGGGGACGCCAACCGGTGACATCTGTTGAGCACTCAGCAATGCTCTCATGCCGCCTCTTCTCAACAGGAGGGGACATACCAGTGTCACCCCTGCCATGGTCATGTAACAGGCAGCGAGGGAAGCCACTTGCCCATGCCCAACAGCTCTTCCCTGGCAGAGCAGAGGGTGGGGGCTGCCAACCTCAGCCTGGAGGGGCACACAGGCTGCTCAGGAACCTGGGGTGCAGGAGGAGCTGAGAACGTGGGTCTGGCTTAGGGTGCCGGGCAGAAGATGGACGGGCCAGCTGCTGCAGGGCTCGAGAGGACCTCGCCCTTGGCCAGGCTGGCGCCCTGCACTGTCTTCGCTGAGCAGGTCCCCAGGGAGGCCCACTGCATGCCGAGGTGGGACTCAGACCCGGCCTGGTCGCGTCGGAGGACAGACGGTGTTGCTCACAAGTCTGCTCACACCCTCTTTTATGGAACCCAGGGCCTCGTGGGCGCTTGGCAAGCGCCATCCCTCTGAACCACATCCCTGCCCCTGTGTCCCCCCTTTGGATGACACACTGGCTTGGATGGTGCGCGTCTCCTGGGCTACCCGTGACCACGTCTTGGCCTCCAGAGCCTGGCTGCCCGCTTGGGGTTAAGTCACGTGGAGCCTAAGCGACCTGAATTTGATACTGAGAACCACCAAAGCGTCACTGGACCTGCCACTCAATATCACAGCCAAATCAAGAGCCAGCAGCCGTCCTCTTGGCTTCAGTATCATATGCCTTATAAAGTAAATTATTAATGCTTTCCCCCCCAGTTAAGCAGTTATTTGCAGTTGTTCCGGGTATTTCTCATTAGAAATAACATCATCTAAAGAACGATATTGATTGATTTTTTTAATCTTGGAATCATGGACGTGAACCACATATTTATATGACATTCCCTTTAACTAGAATTCTCATGCTTTATTTTTATATTATTGATCTTTTTGACACGAATTGCTTTTTGGCCTTGTGCAAGCATTGTAAGCCTTCCGCCTGCAGAGGGATGGCCGGGCGGCGGGGAAGAGGGATCGCTGCAGCCGCGTGGCACTAACATCCCCGCACATTTAACAGCAATTAGTCAGCGCTGACGCCAGGGCAGACTTTCGGTATGAAAATTTACAAGCCTTTTAATGGACTGCATTATGGAAGGCAAGTGGCGGGCGGTGGGGAGATAAGGCCGCGGGTGCACATCCATCCTGCAGCCCGTGGCCCGCTTTTCCCGGCGTGCGCCCCTCTCCTGGTCAGGGCGCGGCTGCCACAGCAGCCTGGCGACTCCAGCAGGGTTGGAGCGGCTGCCCCGCGCCCACGGGCTCATCCATTCAGTGGGTGGTGTTGAGCGCAGGCCGTGTGCCATTCATGGCAAGACAGGGAGCAGAGTCCTGGCACACCTGGCACCGTGGGGTAGCAGGGACACGGCCCAGAGTCCCGCAGACCCGGGTGCACGTGGCAGCCCTGCCCCCAGGCAGGTTCCACGGTGAACCTCCGTTGCCCTGTCTGTGAGGTTGACCCGTCAGTATGTCTCTGTGACTTCGGACACCCTCCCTGTTCTCTCTAGGACAGAATGTTCCAGATCCGCGTTCCCTGCTCCCTGTGGGCCAGGCTCGGGCTGCCTGGCTTCCTCTTCTGCCCACTCTGGTGCCCAGCAACGCAGTCTTGTTGGGAAGTCAGCAGGGTGGCCGGGGGGCCAGGCAGGAACCCGGCTTCTCCCTCTAGCAGCTCCCCAGACACGCACAGCCCTGCTTCCTTCTCACTTCCGTCAAGACCTTCATTCAGCAACGTATATTTGGCACCTGCTGTATACCAGCACGGTGAGTGATCACCTGTGGGTGGCTTTCCTGTCCTCAGGGCGCTCACAACCCCACGGGAGAGACAGACAGACACACACCCAGACAGTGCCAAGGACAGTCGTGGCTATGACTGAGTGTCACGTGGCCAGGGTGTGAGCCTGGGAAAGCCCAAACCGCCCACCCATTCCCTCATTCCGACAGTATTTCTTGAGCTCCTACTATGTGCAGAGCTTTTGCTGGGCACTGAGAGCAGAGAACAAGACAGACATGGCCCTGTCCTGGAGAGATTGGGAGACAGCAAGGGACATGCACACAAGGTATTAGAGAGCAGTGTGGCACAGTGGTTAGGAGCAGGTGTCTGGAGTAAGACTTTCTGGCCACATGGCCAGAGAAGAGCCCAAACCAGGTCACTCCACTCCAGCCTCAGTCTCCCGTGCTGTAAAGTGGGTTCTCGTGTCATGTGTCTTACCATCAGGGGCATGAGCGTGGACAGCATTGTGACTGCTCAGCTAAAGAGGCTCACGCTGCTGGGGCCCCGCTCTCAGGCCCGAGCGGCCGATGGTCTTGGCCAGGTGTGAGGCTCAGGCGTCAGGAGCTTTCAGACTTCTGCGGGTGATTCTAATGTTGGGGAACTTTCGCCCAAAACCCATCCAGCAGGGGAGACAGGTGGAGGGAACAGCCCTGGCCTGCAGCATGTGTCCGTTTCCATGGTGCAGACACCCCCACGTTGGCCAGTTCCAACGTGATGTCACTGCCCTGCATTCGGGAATGACGTGCAGTCCACCTGGTAGTGTGTTCCCCACAGACGCAGGCACAGGTGACCTCACAGAGGTGAGTCGAAGGTAGTCTGACAGCCAGGGAGTGACAGGTCTTCCATGTGTGTTACCTCGTCCTTTCCTCTCCTCTTTCAACTTTTTTTATTGTGGGAAAATGCACCTGACTGTTTACCACCTGCTCCGCATGTGAGCGTACAGATCTGTAGCATTAAACACATTCACATTGCTGTGCCACCGCCACCTGCCTCGTCGCCAGGGCCCTCTGCACCTTGCAGACCTGGAACTCTGAGCGCATTCAGCACTGGTGCCCCGTCCCCCTCCCTGGCCCCGGCCGCCCCCATCCCACTTCAGTCGCTATGACTCTGCCCCACTGGGTGCCTCACGTTATTACTCTTCTTTATTTACATATTTATCTTCTGCAGTGATGGGGATTAAGCCCAGGACTTAGCAGATGCTAGGCCAGCGCTCCGCCACTGAGCTCCACCCAGTCCTGGGCATTTATTTTGATACAGGGTCTCACTCAGTTGGCTGGCCTCAAACCTGTGAGCCTCCTGCCTCAGCTCTCAGGTAGCTGGGATTACAGGCTTGGGCCACCGCACCCAGCTGTTGCACCTTTATGTGTAATATCATTTGTTTAATTTTCAGTTTAATAGGATTTAATTTTTAGTAAATAGCTGTTTTATAACCAGCTTATAAAATCTATGAGAATTTGAAAATCAGTTTTGGCAGACCACTACATGTCAGCCCCTAGCACACCTGTCACCAGGTGAGAACAGATGCAGATGGCAGACCTTAGGTCAGAGGTCAGCAGGCGAGGCCCACGGGCCAAAGTCTGTTTTATTTGTAATAATTATTTTTTTTATTTATTTTTGTGTGGTGCTGAGGATTGAACCCAGTGATTCACAGTGTTAGGCACGCACTCTGCCACTGAGCTACAGCCCCAGCCCCCAAAGTCTGTGTTTATAAATAAAGTTTTATTGGAAAGCAGCCACACCCAGCTGCGTACACATCTTCCAGGCTCTTTCCCCACCACATTGGAGTCGATTTTTACAGCAGGACTTGTGTGGCCCCAAAGCTGAGAGGCTTTATGATCCGGCCTCTTATCGGAAACATCTGCTGGCCCTGCTTTTAGCTGTGCTCCAGGGGTGCGAGAGATTCAGTCGTCTTCTCCATCCCTCCATCCGTCCATCCATCCATCTGCTCAGCAGATGTGTGCAGACACCGTTGCAGGCTCAGGAACCCAGGAGACAGCCCCTCCCAGAGCTGGCCACCTCCTAGCTCACACGGCAAGGAAACAGCCACCCACTGCCACAGAGCTGCTCCAGGGAACCCCGTGGGGCAGTCAGGGAGGGCCTCCTGGAGGAAGCGACCTGAAGCAAGTAGGGACAGCATAGCCACAGGCAAGGCAGAACCGCCTGCTGAGGCCAGGGGGCTCACAGGCCCACAAGCCCAGGGCCCCTCCCTGCACCCCAGCTTCCGGTATCCCCAGATCCACTCTGCCAAACACAGCAGCACTTTGGGCCAGGCTCCCCCACCTGAGGGCCCCCAGGGCCTCCCCACCCTCAGAGGCCATCCCACGCCTGTCCGTCCCGCTCCTGCCCTGGAACCCACACTGCAGCACACTTATTCCCTGAGGTTAAAAACTCCTGCCCTGTCATAAAATCATCCTCGGCACAGGCACAAAATACTAACACGCTTATAAGATTTACAAAAGCCAAGGGTAGCGGAGACCAGTAGAGATCAGGAGCAGCTGAATCCTGCATCCCAGAACCCAGCAGAGGTGCCGCCAAGCCCCCAGTGTGAACACCTGCGCGTCACACTTGGGACTGGTAATCTGACAGCTGGGGTGTTGCAGAATATTCTAGATAATACTAGATTGAGGAGACTATGTTTCTCTTACAAAGGGGAAACAGACAGAGAGAGGTTGAGACCCCAGGTTTCCATAGCTGAGAGGAGGGAGCTGAGTTCTGAACGGTGTGTCTGAACGCATCAGCCTGGGCCTAGTTCCAAAGGTGTGGTCTAGCGCAGCGAGCCCACCAGGGGAAGGAAAACCAGGGTTGGGTGAGCCTGGAACCTTCTCCGCTGCACTGTGTCCCCCACCCCCGGGACAAACACCTCACGAGCTGTTGGATAAAACGTTGGGTGGACAGGGGTGGCACTTTAGGGGCTCGCCAGGTCCAGGGGCAGCAATGCAGAGCAGGGATGTGCTTCGACAACTCAGCAGATGTCGCAGTGCCTGCTGTGTGTCCAGTTCTGTGCCAAGCCAGCCAGGGAGAGAGACAAGCCCTGTTCGGCAAGGAGGCTGAGCCACCATTGGGAGCCCAGTCAAGATCCACTAGGAAAAACAGATATGCAGTGGAAGCAAGCTGTCCTGGGTATGCCAAGGAGAGAGCGGTCGATTTTAGGCAGGCAATCCAGGAGGACTTCCTAGTAAAGGCAAGGTCCTAGTTGAGATCAGGGAGATATGGGTGGAATGGAGTCTGAGGTCTGGGTGAGGCTGGAAGAGCTCAGGCAGACCTGGATTGAAGCCCCAGTTTGATCCCTGGATGGATGATCTTGGCCAAGTCCCATCCAAGCCTCGGTTTCCTCGTCAGTGAAGAGATACCCAGGTTAGGGTAATCTCGAGGACAAAATGAGAACAGTGCAGGTGCCGCGCTGGGCACCCAGAAGCTTAAAATGAGTCGCTCGCTGTTCCTGCGGCTGCCCTGGGGGGGGGGGGGCTGAGGCCAGGTGAGGTAACAGCTTGGGTCCTGAGCAGGAAGGCGGGCAGCAGAGTGTGATGGGTTGGTGCCGGAGGAGCTGGCTTCGGGAGAGCTTGGGGTCCAGCTGGAGCCCTCTAGGAACCCAGGGGGCCTGGCTGCACCCCGGCTCTGCCTTACTGGCAGCTGGACCTCAAACACGTCCCCTCCATTCCCTGAGTCTCAAGGTCCCCATCTGGAAAATAGGGGTAATACTCGTCCCTCTGTGAGAGGGCTGTTGTCGGGGGCTCTGAGATTATGCCCGGCACAGTAAGTGCCCAGTCACGAGCTGGTCCTGCTTACCAGCAGCTGTGCAAACGCTGGCTACCGGGAGGGCTGGTGCTGGGTGGCAGGCTTCTCTGGCACCTGCAGGTAGGATGGTGACCTTGATGGTCACTGTGGCCAGAGGTGCACCAGTGCACACAGGCTTGCTTGTGAGCTCCACAAGAATTATCTGTCATTGTCACGCCCCCAGGATGACCATGTGTTTTGCAGAGGTGAGCGAGCCAAGGCTCAAAGGGCGGGCAGCTAGGAGGCGGGGTGAGTCGAGAGGCCTCAGCTTACACAGAGGCAGATCCGCCTGCCAGGTGGGCAGTTTGGCTTGGGCCTCACAGAGGCCTCGGGACTAGAACCACTGCCACAACCTGACTGGCACTGGTTTAAGAGAAAGACCCAAGAGTCTGTTTTGAGTTGTGAACATGGTGTGTCACCTGAGTGCCACCTCAGAAACCGCAGCTTCCAGTTGCTTGATGGTCCCGTGCTTTGGTATCCTTTTCTATCACAACTGCCAAAAATGACTGTCTAAGTCCCAGGGCCGCCTTAATGCAGCAAAAGCTCCCCAGCATCCAGGCTGAGAAAGGGTCATTGTGTTGTCCCTCATCACCTGCCAGCGTGACCCTGCATCCTGGACAGAGCTGTGGTGCCAGGCTTCTGAGCCTTTGCAACTCTGTTTCCTTGCCTCAGAATGCTGTGCCTCCCCTGAGGCTCCTGGCACATCCCCATGTGTCCTCAAGGCTCCTCCCAGACGTGGCCTCGGCTATGAGACTTTGCGACCCGTTCCTCACCTTAGCCTCCTGAATTACAGGCCTTTCTGCCCTCCCGAGCCATGCTCAGGGCACGGGCAGCGTGGGCTGGGGACATCCTGCCTCTCTTGAAAACAGCTCCGGCGCCACAGAATCCAGCCCCTCTGGAAAGCAATTCAGATTAATTTGCCCAGCGCCCTTGCCAGCAGCCCCCGGAGCTCTCCAAGGCTGACAGCACTCAGATGCTGCTCTGATTGACACCCTCCAGGAACATGAAGCACTGCGTGGAATGTAGTCCAGACCCCTGAGTGCCCCTCCAATGCCTTCTGCTGTTCAACCTGCCCTGCCCACGCCCTTCCCTACTTTCACCCTTTCTTGGAAGCTTTCTCCCCGACACCTGCACCTCAGGGCGTTTGCACCTGCTCTTTCTTCTGCTGATCTCCACTTCCCACTAAATGCAGGCCTCTCAGCCTCTTCCCCAACCTCTCTGCCAGCTGGCCTCTACCCACCAGACGCCAGCGGCACCCTCCCTCAAGACAGCAAATAGTGTCTCCAGGCCTTGGTAGACATGACCCAGGGGGTGGAATTGTCTGGAACCAGTGACCTAACACCTACACACCCTGAGCTCTGGTCAAATGTTGTTTCTCATGGAAGGCCTTCATGACCTCCCAAAGCCAATCAGCCCTCCCTGGTACGCCACTCCGTGGACCCTTCTCCGTGCTCAGCACAGTTTGCGGTTATTTAGCTGTTTGCCTAATTATTCAAATAGTGCTCACCCCCACACACACACACCACCTTCACAAAGGAAGGACGGTGCACTTTGTAGACTGTTGTATTCCCCAGGTCCACGTGGTGCCTGACACAATAGGTGCTGAATAAATATTTATTAAATGAATATTGACACATCATAACGTTGGCAAACACTGCTCTGGCTATTCCTGGGCTCCAGCAGCTTCCGGTGCTTTGTGGATACCAAGTCATCATTCCCCATGACCAGCCTAAAAGGTTATAGTGTTAGTGTTGACATTGTACAGACAAGAGGAAGAGGCCCAGAGAGGTTAGGTAACTTGCCCAAGGTCACACAGATGTTTCTAAGTGGCCAAGACAAGATTTGAACCCAGGTAGTCTGGCACCAGAATCTTGGCCCTTAGTTATTAAGTACCTACTGTGTGCCAAGCCTGGGGATACAGCAGGAACAAGTACTGGACCCTGGGTTTTACATATGTATACGTGCATACGTATAGTACACGTACACGCATATGCAAACCCCGTTCAGGTCAGAGAAGTGGTCACAGGAGCACAGATAGTCACATCATGAGAAGGTCACATGGCTGGCTGAGGCAGAATGCCTCTCTTTATTCTAGGCCTGCCCTGCTTCCTGCTACACCCTGTGTCCACAGGGTAGGGACACTTTGACAGTTTAACCAGTCAATTATAATAATATTTTTCTCTCCAAATGTTTAAAAGAAAAAAAAAGTTGGCTTGCTAAGGTATAATCATGGCTCAGAGGCCAGCCTGACATTAGTTATTAATTAGGCCATTATGCATTCCACAGTGATAATTGCTTTGCTGCGGAGTCACCAAGCATGAAACGGACCCCGCGCAGGAGTGTAATCTATCAATCTGAGAAGCTGCAGGCCGGTCGCCTTCTCTCACCTTGAGCCGGGTGGACGCCTTAGTGGGAAACAAAACGAAATTAATGATACGTCGCTAGGCAGTCGCAAGCCCATCCCTCCCTAGTCCCAGCCCTGGGAGGACTTCCTGCTTGGCCACAGGGACAGCGTTTAAGTAGTGTATCCGCGGAAGTGGCCGTTGCTCTGGTCCACCTGGTTGGGAGGCTTTTCATCGCCCTCCCGCTCCTCCACCTGGTCACGCAGGGAGAAGCTCTTCCTCTTCATCTCTGTGCTGCCTGCTGCTTGGGCAGTGGGCAGGCCTGGAGCGGCTGCTGCGAGGCAGCCCAGGCCCAGGGGCAGCTGCAGCCTCCACCAGGGTTCCATCCCTGTCCTTGGTGGACCTGGGGAGACCCTGACGCACATCCTGGGGGCTTCTGAGTGGGAGGCATGAGTAGCAAGGGCAGCTGGAGGTCGATCTTACCAGAAAACTCGGGCGCAGGAAATAAAGATGCACCCTGTGAGCTCCCAGAGAACCCCTGGGCACATCAGCCGCGACCTCTGTTGCTGGGCTGGCTCCTCAGCAGCCCTGAGAGGGAAGCGCTGGTGTTGGGCCATTGCACGGAGGACACACAGGCAAGGGAGGTGACATGTTCCACAGTGAGAGCAGCTGGGGTTTGGACCCAAGTTCACACTACAGCTCTTTCCTCTGACTCCAGCCTGACAGCTGCAGAAGCACAGCTGGGCTTCCAACAGGCCTGACGAGCAACCAAGAGAAGAGTCCAGAACCCGGTAGGCAAGGTCCCTCGTGCAGCCTCCCTAGGCTCAAGGAAGGTGCGGCCAAGAAGGCCGCCTCAGTTTCCGGTCCACCCCACAGTCACTCGCTGTACCGACCCAGGAGCACCTAAATCGACCAGTTCCAGTTCAAACTGGAGAAAGTGAACATCCTGCTCAGTGGAGAGCACGGTGGCCCCGTGCAGGCAGCGGCGTCAGGAAGGTTCCTGGCCCGAGCATGCGGCTGGGGCTGCTCCCAGGGCAGGAGGGAGGATCACAGGTGCAGCCCGCCCTCGGCTCCGTCAGCCTCACATCGATTTCGTCTGCCTGGCATAGAAGCTTCTCTAAAATTGGATGCAGATGCAGATGCGCGCAGACAGAGTCCATTCTCCCCACGGCCGGTCCCGCCCCCAGCCCTCGTGGCTTCACTCCCCGGGCTCACCTGCTCGCTTCCTGAAGGCATTTGGCATCTGGCTCCCTGGAGGAGCGTTTGAGTGATTCTCAGCAAACGGAGATGGTAGACAGGTGTCTGTTTCAGGGTCTAGAAAGCTCCAGAAGTGTGCAGGCATCAGCCAGGCCTACGTTAAGGTCAGGAGGAGCCCAGTAGGACCGGGTATGACTCGGGCAGAGCACACACTTGGCATGCACAAGCCCAGGGCCACACAAACAAAAACGGGAGGAGGTGGGGGGGTGTTGTGTCTGGTTCTGCCAGTGGAGCGGTTTCTCATGCCTTCTCGTTTCATCCTGTTTTAGTCAGCTTCCCTCACTGGGTCCAAAGTAGCTGGCAAGAACAATTTTGAGGGAGAAAAGTTTAATTTGGCACACAGTTTTAGAGATTCAGTCCATGGTCAGCCAACTGCATGGCTGTGGACCCAGGTGAAGCCAAACATCATGTTGGAAGGGTATGGAGGAAGGAAGCAGCTCAGGACATGGAGAGAGCTCTCTGCTCACCAGGGACAAAATTTACGCCCCAAAGTCACACCTCCAGTAATCTACGTCCTCCAGCCACACCCACCTGCCTGCAGTCACCACCCGGCTAGCCGCACCAGTGGATTAATCCACCGTTCAGTTACAGCGCTCACAGTCCAGTCATTCCACCTCTGAACATGTTCGTATCATCTCATTCAGGAACTTTTGGGGCACATCACATATCTAGAGCATAACAGACCCTTCCACATGGTTTGCTTGCTCCAAGACTTCACACACGCACACACACACACACACACACACACTGTGAAAGAGGAGTGCAAACCACTCCAATGGCTCCAAACAAGATGTCAGCCAAGGCCGGATGAAGACTTCCCACATTGGCCCAGCCCCATGGGTCATCCAGTCCTGTTCTTGTCTCTGACTAGGGGGACTTTAGGAGCAGAGACACTGGTCACCAGAACTTGGACTGGTCAGCTTCCCTGGACCACCCCTTCCTGTTGAGTTCTACCCTGAAATGTTTCCGGCACTTCAGGGAACTCAACCTCAGGCTGCGCGACCCTCAGGAAGTGCATCTTGTGAGCCAGCGCCCTGCAGAGGGAGGGAGAGAGGGCTCGCACATCTCTGCCCTGAGTTCCCTCTTCCACGCTGCACTGCACTGCACGGCGGGGTGATGTTTTGAGCAGTCGTGAGGAGACCACGTTTTCCGTTTGTGCTTCTTTGCTTGCAGGACGCAGGTACAGTCATCCGTCATTTCAGTAGGTGCTAATGGGCTTGTGCCACGTGCCAGATGCTGTTCTAGGCAGTGAACAAAATGCTCTGGCAGGGCGCCACAGGTGGGTTACAGTGGCGCCACAGGTGGGTTACAGCATCTCCCGCTGTTGGCTGAGGACCCACTCAGTTTGACACAGGGCCAGCCTCCCTTCACTCATCATCGCATTTAACTTGGCCTAATCATCACTGTTCTTAATCCCATTTCACAGAAAAGGACACTGAGAAAGACTGAGTGACTTCCCTTAAGCTCACAGGAAATCGTGGTGGAGCTGAGCCCAGGGAATAACCTTGAGCAGAGATTGACAGATGATAGCCCCTGGGCCAATTCCATAGCCCGCTGCCTATGGAACAGCCATATCCACTCATTGTCTCCTGCTGTTTAATGCTGCCAAGACAGAGTCGAGCCGTTGTGCAGAGACCATTGGTCTGGAAGGCTGAAAATATTTACTCTCTGGCCCTTCACATAAATGTTGCCAGTCCTTGCTCCAGATCAGATGTGCATATTGTGAATGGTCAAATGTGACTCAGCCAGGCGCCACGGTACACAGTTGTAATCCCAGCAGCTCGGGAGGCTGAGGCAGGAGGATCAAAGCCAGCCTCAGCAAAGCAAGGCCCTAAGCAACCCAGTGAGACCCTTCTCTAAATAAAATACAAAATAGGACTGGAGATGGGCTCAGTGGTCAAGTTCCCCTGAGTTCAATCCCGGGTACCCCCCAAAAAAAATTTGACTCAGATCATGTGTCTCTTCCTATGCTCTTCCTTTCTTCCCTCCTTTTCTTCCTTCCTTTCTTTATTATGGAAAAATCCAAACACATTTCCAGCACTGGCCACGCATGTCCACTTCCTCATACCTCTGCGTTGTCACACAGCAAATCCAGGTCAGTGTGTGATCTCCCTTGCAAATACCTCACTTAGTGTCTGTCTCTTTAAAAATTGCAAAGTAGGGAATCTCTTTTGAAACATGACCACAGTGTAAGTCTCTTGCCCCAGTTTTAACAGTGATTTTTTAATATCAAACACCCAGGCGCTATTTCAGTGCCCCTGACTGGCTCCTCATTGTTTTGGAAGTTTTGTGTTCATACCAGGACCAGGCAAGGTCCTCCCATGGTGGTTGGTTGATTTGTCTCTTAAGTATGGTGACCAACTGTCTCAGTTCGACCCTGGACCAAGGGGACTCTTGGGACTCAAAAATGCCCATGCTGAGACCGGGAAGGTCCCAGGTAAACGGGGACAAGTAGACCATTGCCTTCTAATCTGTAAGCCGCAAGTGTATTCAGGCACTGTTGGCGTCTGTGAAAGTAACCGGCGTCCTTCCCCTAGCACAGCTGATGGGACCAGAACTGACACTGGTCTCAAGCTGAGCAAGGTCATCCGTCGTGCCAGGCAACCTTAAACTGGTGGGCTTTGATTCCTCAGGGTTGTGAGCTTGAGGGCTTGCTGTTGTTCTCTTATTTGTACGTGACAGCAGAGCTTGTTGACATATCATACGTACATGGAGTGTAGCTCCCATTCTTGTGGCGGGTGTGTCGGGTTGCCCTGGTCGCGTATTCACGGGTGAACATAAGCTCAAGGGATTGTCTGGTGGAACCTTCCACTAGGGCCTGTGAGGAGGAAGGGAGCCAGCCTAGAGAGGGGGCAAGGGAGGGTCTCGCGCCGGTGGCAGAAGTGCCCACCGTGGTCCTGGGCAGTTCTCCTGGGAGCTTGTCCCACCCTCCAGAAAGCCCTGCTGGGCTTGGTCCAGCTTCTTGCTGAGTTGCAGGCGAGTGCAGGGCTCATGAGCAGAGGGTCAGCTCCTTACGCCACCCCAGCTGTGGGGCTCAGGCCAGTCACCTCACCTTGCACTGAGTGTTGCTGGTGGCGTCCCCCAGGTACTGTCAGTCTTGTTCCTCAGTCCCCTGCGTTTGCTGTGCGTGGGCCGTTGGATCGAGGGGCATGGTCAGATTCAAATTCGATGCTTTTAGCAAATCTCTCTTCAGCTGGCACTGGGTGGTCCATCTGGAGGTGTCCAGTGTGCCACCCAGTCAATTCCAAGACAGGGGAGGGGTCAGCTGGGGACCTGCCTGATGAAGGACAGGCTGGGCTTGGCCACCTGGGGAGAGCCAAGCCCCCTTCCCCAGCATGTCAGGAAGCCTCAGCCCCTGTCCTCTGATAGTTGACATTCCTCATTAATAATGGAAGCGGAAACCGGGAAACTTCAAAGCTGTGCGAGGTAATTAGCTCACTCGCCGACTCTGCTCACCCTTGATTGTTTCCATGTTTCCCTCCAACTGTTCGCCTCTCTGCTGCTGGCTGCCATCCGGGCCTCTCAGCTGGGAGCAGTAAGGGTCACTGTGGGTCTTTAAGAAGCAGCAAAAACTGGGGTCTGTCCCCCAGGCCCCCTCCTTGCTACCCAGGTGTGCAACCCACAGAGCTCAGTCCCAGTGGGCACGGCGGCATTTTGGGCTGCAACCCAAGGCAGATGGGCCCAGTGTTCTCCTCTTTAAGTCTCGTTTCCAAATCTTGCTGTACAGGACAGCAGGAGGCAAGAAGGGGGCGAAAGGTCCTTTTTTAAAATATTTTTTTAGCTGTAGATGGCCATAATACCTTCACTTTATTTACTTATTTTTATGTAGTGTTGAGGATCGAACCCAGTGCCTCACACATGCGCTGCGAGTGCTCTGCCACTGAGCCCCAGCCCAGTCCAGCACAGGGCCTTCTTTTAAACTAAAGGTGTCCGTACTCCTGGCAGGGGTAAGGAAGATGGGGAGCGATTGGATTTGTGTCCTGGCCAGGGGCAGAGGGAAGAGTCCAGGTGGAGGAAGGGATCCAGGTCTACTGCATCCAAGCCCCTTCTGTTTTTGTCTGGGTATCTGGGGGTGTTCCCAAAAGAGGGGGGCTAGGGTGAGGCTTTATCCCTAAAGCAGGGGCACACCCCCAGATCATCACAGGAGCCTGGCACAGTGCACAGGGAGACCACAGGAGGACCTCGTGTGCCACCCACAGGAGTGGCCGCTGCCCAGCAAGGCTGAATACAGTCTGCACATGGTGGGGACCAGGAGCACAAAGTTCAGAGCCAGGCTGCCTGTTTCCAGATCCTTCCTCTGCCCACTTCCCCTGCTGTGTGATCATGAGCTAGTCTCTTGGCCTCTGTGCCGTGGTGTCCTGTCTGGGAAGTCAAGTGGATAGCTGGTGTGTTGGAACGGCTCCTACAGTGAAATCCACTGTCAGTGACCTTGGTGGCTTGAAATCTGCCCTGACAGGAAGTTGGCTCCTGACAGGAGATTGGCGTTTCACGGAACAGCCTTGTGAGGACTGCTCGCTTCCTGTGCGGAAAGCACTCAGATCGGCACTTGCTGGCTGCGTTGCTGCTTTGTCAGTGGAGCTCTGTGTCGTGCGCCCGCGGGGCCACATCTTCCAATTTTCCCAGGAAATCTGGGGATCTTGGTTCCGTGTGTGTATACAGTCTCCTAAATCTCTACATACTGCTTAGTAACAAACTTGTTCTAACCCTGAGCAAAACGCCCGCCTGTGGGGCTTTGGACGTGAACCCTGCACTCCCAGCCTTGCCCGGGGGCCTCACTCCAAGGTCATCTGGTCAGGAGGGCTTTTCTGCACTCCGCCTTTGCATGAGCCCACTGTCCTTCTGCTGGTCAGCAGCGGTCGAAGCCACCCCACCAAGCCCTCCTCCGCAGGCCCTGCAAGCCTGCTCCTCCTAAGGTGCCGTCACCTCCTGCTGCCCCCAGCCTTCCTTCCTGGCTCCAGGACTGGGCTGGGCCTGAGTCCCGTCAGTGCTGGCTGCACGCATGGCGTCTGCCCAGCCTCACCTGCTGGCCTGCTGCAGGCCCCTTCTTAATAACCAGCATTCTCAGATGAGGACCTGGCACAGAGCAGGCACCAGCCCGCCCATGGCCACACAGCCCAACTCTGGAGCCCCTATCGGTGTACCGAGTCCACAGTGAGGTCGCCGCTGGGCCCAGTGTGCCTGCCTGTCTGCACCAGCTGAGGCTTCCACAGGGCTGTCTCCAGCCACACTCTGCAGGGACCTCTGGAAAGGACGCTGCTATATTTAAAAGCCTGGGTGGGGTGGCACTCATTTGGCATTTGGGTGGCCGCCTCTCTTTAAAGGGCACACACATTCTTTTAGCTTTGCTCTTCTGGGCTGGCATTTTGGAGAACTTGCCAAAAATCACTCGGAGAGGAGAGACTCCTGCCGCCTGGGACCCCTGCCGGCCTCCCAGGGACAAGGCCATCAAGGCTGAAGGCTGAGAGAGCTCAGGGAAGCCCAAGCGCTTGCTGGGTCGGGGTCACCAAGCCAACAGGGCAGCAGGTTAACAGCCTGGCCTGCAGACTTGGACAGCCGTGAGTCCCAGACCGGGTGGTTCTCGGCCTTGCTGACACTCCTGCCCACACTCTGGCCAGTTGGTGCCAGCCCTCGGGTTCCAGCAGTTTCCATCTCTCAGATGCCCCATGGATGGTGCCGACTTTTGCCACTCTCTAGTAACCCTCAGACTCAAAATTCTAGGAACTGTCTTGGATCTGACTGACCTCACCCCTTATTTAGTAGTGGACAAGGTGAATCTTTTCACATGCATCTGGCCTTTGGTGTCCCTGCTCTCCAGGCAGGGAAACTGAGGCATGGGAGGTCAAGGAAAGATACTACTTCAAACATCTGTCACCCAACACATGGTCAGTAGTGGTGCTGGCCAGACTCTGCCCGCTGCTCGCCTCCCTGAGCTTGTCCCCTGGCTGCTCTGGAATGTCCCTGAGTCCATTCCCCAGTGAGCACCGAGGCTCTGAAGCTGCAGGAAGGTCACAGCCAGAGACTGGATTTCAGATCTCTTCCCTCAGACCCAACTCTTTGCAGCCCACCTTGAGTCCCCAGGCCTTTATGAGGTGCCAGCTGTACATGGCCCCGCCCTCTCCCTCACCCACCCCGCTTCTGGGCCCCTTTCTCACCAGAACCCACTTGCCCATCCGCCCCAATCAGGACACAGAATACAGGTCCTCCCAGGAAGGCACAGTACTCTGGATGCTCGGTGGCCCTTTTCCTCCAAGCCAGGCAGGCCTGGCCTTCCCGTATGCAGGGTTCAGGGCTCCCATGGAGGTCTTCCAGTTTGGAGAGGCTGTTGGCCAGCCTCAGGGGCAGCCTGAAGCCAGGAAGCAGAGCAGAGGGGACCCAGTCCCACCACTGCCTATTTGTCATCTGACTTTGAATCACTTTCCACGAGGTGCTGATGGCCTCGAGGAAGGCGAGGGGACATAGCAGGGGAAGAGGCTGTGGGCCTAGGTGGGAGAGCATGCTCGTGGAGTGGAGTGGGCACAGGCGTGGGGGCCTCCAGGAGATCTGCAGGCCCCGGCCTGTCCTGACAGACGGCTGCCAGCCGGCTCCAGGTGGCCGTTGTCAGTGGAAGCGGGCCCAGGGTGGCCAGATCCTCTCATTTCCCAAAAGAAGCCAGCAATTTGGAACTCTTCTGGTTTTTAAATACTGGCTCAATATATATGCACATATTTTCATGTTCACAGTACTTTATGGAGGTATCATTTACATACAGTAAAATGCACAGATCTTAAGTGTATGACTTGATGAATTTTGACAGCTCCAATATTTTTAAAACACTACAGGATCCAAGAAAATATGGTTCTGGGGTGCATCTGGCCCTGGACCCATCTTTCATGACCCCCAGTCTGACATGCCACATGACCCCCATGAGCGAAGTAGGACGCACCTGAGCCACACCCTGAGCACAGGGAGCAGGGCCAACTGTGGAGAACCAAATGATGATGTGTCACCTCATTATTCCCACAGCAAGAGCAGACTCTCAGCTCTTCCATTTGCTGTGTGACTGCACACAGGTCACTCGCCTCTCTGAAGTCTTGTTTTCTCTATTCGTAGGATGGGGAGATGATGGCGGTGCAGACCTCACAGGGTTCATGCCTAAGCACTTAGAACAGTGCCTGGCACCGAGCGAATGCTGTATGTGTCCACTGTCCTCTTTCTAACTCAGACCTCTGCTGTAGAGCAGTTTTAGGTTTAGAAGTTGGACTGACAGTACAGAGCATTCCTACGGGCTCTGCACCCCTGCCACCAGCCCACTTCCCCACTATGAACACCCTGCATTTGCAGCCGCGGGCAAACCTGCATTGATGTGTCATTGTCAGCCGACACTGCAGCTGACTTTGGGCTCAACATGTCGCGCAGCTGGGTGGGTTCTGAAAACTGCACGGCATCGCGTGCCCAGTCACAGTGTCCTACAGAATGGCTCCCGCCATTCACAGCTGCCGCAGAGAGAAGAGCGCTGTGCTTAGGAGCATCTTCTGGGGGCTGACAGGAGGCCCCTTCTTTGCTCCTCACGGGAAAGCACAGCTCATTCCCATGAGGGAAGGGAACATTAAGGGGTGAACTGGAGATTGTTCTAGTTTACCCAGGATGGAAGGCACCTGCCCACTTGCAGTGGGAGGAGTCACACAGATTCCATCCCGCCCCCACCAGTTCCCAGCCACAAGACTGGTTCCACTCCAAAGACACCTCCCACCCCCGTTTGCTTCTTGCCTCCATGTCTCCTGTGTGACTTGGAGCCACTGCCTCAGCCTCTCTGGGCCTCTAACACAAGAACCGTCTTCCTGCCTGGGGCTGCCCCAGGGATGTTTGGAGGCTCAGATGTGCTAATATCTGTGAAAAGTCTTTGTACTGTATAAAAAGCTCTAGATTAAAATCGGAAGGTATTATGATTATAATGTTATGCAGAAAAACTGGGCTTCTGTGATGGGAACTGGCCTCGGGGGCTAAGCCGTGGGAGGATTTCCTAGTGGGCTGCGCACGGGGCCTCTGCAGCAACCAGAGAGGCAACCAGAGTCCACGCTGCAGTCCCCTCAGGACCGGAGCACCCACGCCTGGCTGTTGGGGTGGCGTAGCCGACCAGCCATCTACCAGTTGGCACAGAGCCACATTCTCGGTATTGGCAGCTTCCAAAAGGAAAGCGGGTTGCGGCGGCTTCCCAGAGCTCGGGATGGCGGCCTCCATCCTCCGGCCTCCTCCTCGGCCACACCCGGCTTGACAGGGAGCATGACTTCTCTCCCGCCCTCATCTCCACATACAGCCTTGCCGAATAATTGATAGCTCTCCAGCTCATTATGTGAGCCTATAGTTGATTTTTTTCTTTATTACCCCAAAGCAAAATTTATTTGTAAGGCACTAAAGAAAACCTCCTGTCCTTTTTATGCTGGGAGCCCTCAGAAGAGAAGTGAAATTGTGTATTCACTGCTAAAAAAAGCCCCAGCTTATACAATTTTAACAATAGAAAAATGATCTTTGTGCTTCGGTGCGTGGATGCTTAGAGGAAAACAGGCAGTCTGTTCAGGTGGCTGGTGAATTACACATGAGTGCTTCGCCTTTGTTTTGAGTGACAAGCAATTTCAATGCCGTCTTACGTGGAGGCCTGGAAAATGTTTTTTCCCAGGAAGAGAGAGAGACGGAGGCAGATGGGGAGAAAAAAAGGTTCCTTTTCGAACTGAGAGATTATATTAGTTGCCACTGAGCGGAGGTGAGAAGTTAGAACTTCATTTGATAATTATAAAATCAGTAGTTTGTGATTGGACGTAATTGATGATTATACCGTTGCTAATAGCAGGCCTGCCAGCCTTTGCTCGCGGGACATTCCATTTTGGCGCTGTTCTGAGCCGTGAAAGCCAGCCCTGCGTGGAGCTCTGCTCGGTGTCTCGGGGAGCCTGACACAGATGCATTCTGGGGTCCACATTGTGTGGGATAAAAGTGTTCTTAATGCCGACGTCGGAAAACACCATGCTCCATGCCTTATTTTTAGCCTGGGAATAATTACAAATATTAGAATAAAAGTGCACATGGTCCTCGCCCCAGCAGAGCCTGGAGTGGGCTTCCTGGGTCCTGCACCAGCCTCATGAAAATCCCAGTGGGGAGGGGTCCACATGCTGGAGGAGAGTGTCTGTCTGTCAGTCTGGGTGATGAGAATCAATGCAAAAACAGCTAGCAGGGGCCTTGGGCCTGCAGCCCAGCCCTTTCACTGTACGATGGGGAAACTGAGGCTCAGCAGGGGCGTGGCTTGCACAGGGCACAGGCTTCAGGCACTGGTGGGACAGGATCCAGGCCTCCTCATCCCGGGTTCAGCTTCTCAGGTACTCCTACATTGCTGCGGGCTTCCCGGGAAGAGGGCTGGGGACCTGCCAGCAGGTCCTGGCCTCTGCCCCCGCTCCCCGGCTTACTCCTCAGTGAGCTTGCAGAGCGGTCAAGGTGGCAGCCTCGTTTAGGTTGCTCATCGGCTGCCCTTTGCCATCCTCTGGGCTCGGGAGGTGAGCTTGCAGTGTGGAAGATGACCCCAGGGTGCCTCTTGGGTTCCTTCCAGTCATTCCAGGTCTGTCCTTCGTTCAGAGTTGGTTAGTGCCCACTGTGCCCAGCCTGTCCTGAACTGTAAAGGAGAAGATCACAGCAGTGGCCATTGGAGGTGTTTGAGTTGTTCACACCCCAAACTGTCAAGTCATCCTGTCATGCTCTCATGCCACTGCAGCGACTCTATCCCCCAAGAACAAATCCTGTTCTAGAATCTAAGCATTCCTTCCCACTGCAGCTACAACCACCCTGCTCTGCACTGCCAGCATCACTCGCCTGGACATTACAGTGACCACCCTGCTGTTTTCTTGCTTTTGCACAGGTCCCACCATGCTGACATCTTTCCTGTTGCTCAGACAAGCCAAATATGCAAATATGCAGGGCCTTTGCACCTGCTGTTCTCTCTGCCTGTAGTACTCTTCTCCCACATCTCCCCATGATTCATTCTCTCCCTTTCTGTGAGTCACCTTTCCCAAGGCCTTTCCTGGCCCTATATGCAGCACAGGCACCGCCTTGGACTCTTGTCCCTCTCCTGTTTCATTCCCTTCCCTCTTGCACTTGACCGTCTCCCACTTTGTACATTGCACACTGTGTTATTGCCCACGTACATTTTGAGACACGAGCTCCACCAGGCCAGGTGTTTGGGTCAGCCTCGCTTGGTTCTGAGTGCCCAGCGTCTACAACAGCCCCATCTCTGGGAGATACTGGGTGGACATCTGTTGTGTTGGTTGGACATCTGCACTGTCTTTACGTTTGCCATGCACTGTTCCATTTCAATGTTTTAAATGCCAGACTCTGCCCTCCAGACACGTGCAATCTGATTGTGGAAATGAAACAACGTCCACATGAAAAGCCAGAAGCATTAGAAGCAGGCGCCGTGGTCCACCCCTGTAATCCCAGCAACTTGGAGGCTGGGGCAGGAGGATCACGAGTTCAAGGCCAGCCTCAGCAACTTAGTGAGACCCTGTCTTAAAGAAAAAGTGGAGGGGTGGGGACAGGAATATAGCTCAGTGTCAAAGCAGTTCCCAGTACCAAAAAGATAAGGCAGCCTGGCTCTGCCCTTCATCATTGGAGGGTGGCAAGTGGGGAGCAGGATGCCCACAGCAGCCACGGAGCACAAGTGCGCCCTTTAACGTGACGCTGGCAGAGTTGGCGGCTTATGCAGAGCAGTCGAGTGAGTCAGTGATTTACATCCAGACACTCCGAGCTGGGCTCAGAACTCGCTTCCTCCCCGTCGCTCTCTGGGACGGGGCCTCCCGGGACCCCAGGTCTCAGGCCAGCCGAGGTCCTAGGCGGCTGCCCCACTCTGGCAGGAGTCTTGAGAGCCCAGATAACAACAGCAACGAAAAACAAAAGCCAAACTCTTATTTCTTATTGACACCTTGACATTAAATTGTAATTTTCATTTGCTCGGACACATCAAAGATTCATGGCGGAGAGCGCATTAGTCCCCGCCCGGGACCTGCTGCTGGCAAACGCGGAGGCGGGCTGCAGTCCCGCTGCCCCGCGGCCGCCCAGATGCCCACCTACCCTGCTGGTGCCCACTCCTCGGGTCAGACCAGCCCCCACAAAGCCCCAGCAGGGAGTAGTCCTGGGTGGAGGAGAGAAGCTTGGGCTGGGTCAGGGTCCCAGCAGCCAACCCAGAGTGGCGCGCGCCCTTCCTGCTCTGACGCCTTCATGCCTGAGGTGGGCCGCACACCCCTCCTCCTGCGAGGTGCGCAGGGAGGAGCACAGCACCCAGGACGGGTGCTCGCCGTGGCCATTATCATTGGTGATAAAGATGCCCAGGCCAGACAAGGAGCCGTGGTCCCATCCTCTGGGTGGGAAGAAGGCAGAGCGTTACTGCACGGAAGGGAGCTGTTGCGTGTCCTCTGGTCAGCGTGGGCCTCCTGGCATGCAGGGCTCTCCAGTTCCCTCGCAGCCTCAGACGGATGGGCATGGGCCTGGTGCCTCCCTGGTGGGGAACTCGGCACCTCATGGTGCAGCCCTTGGACAGCTTCCTGGAGATTTCTGCCCTGCCCACCCATCCATCCTACCTCCAGAATCCCGAGGGCTCAGCATCTATTCCTCTCGACACAGTAGCTGAAAGGTCTTCCAAGGACCACAGCTGCAGGCCCTGGCCCCTCACTCCTGGGCCGCCTGTGTCTGGGCAAGCCTCTACCACCCAGCCACATCGGCCCTCCCTCAGACTGTGCTCCCCCTTGCCCTCTGCTCACCCCACCACATGCCCCCAGGGGAGAAGCCTCCAGAAGGCATTAACAGACATCCCGAGCTGACCCGAGCCTCCCAGAGCTCATCCCAAGCCGCCTCACAGTTGCTCAGAAGTGCCAATCCCAGACCCTCAGGCACCTACCTCCTTTCCATTGCTCATCAGTCTTCAATTTCTTCCAGAATTTCTGACATCCCAGGTCCCCTACCCCGTCCCAGAACCTCCAGGCCCTTCCCTCCCCAGAGCCCCAGCCCAGTGATAAATGGCAAGCTGTTCTCAAAGCATGTTCCATGGAACCCTAGTTTCCAGATTCACTCCCTGCAGTCCCGGGGCCAAACGTGTCTGGGGAAACACTGGGTCAAACCAAGCTGAAGAGGAGTTTTTCCCGTGGGCCAGAGCATCCAGTGTGCTGCTATCTTTTGTGCTGCCCACGGAGAAGGAGTGTGCAGACTCCAACACAGGGTCCCCACTCTGAGAAACTGTCTGTTGGTGTAAGTCTAAGGCCTGGAATGAGAGCCGGCATTGACACCTCTGCAGCTAACTAGTTCCCTCATCTCCACACTGAGCCTCCTCAACCTCAGTTTTGTCCTCTGTGGAATGGGGCAGTAACATGTCCCCAGGTTGTAGAGGTGGGGAGGGATTCTGAAGATAAATCGCTAAGTGCACAGTAAGGCTTTGATCTCCAGAAGCCACAGCCACCTCAGCATGTGCAGTGTCACCTCTGCTCACAGAAGTGCAGCCTCCTGGGCCCACCGTTTTACCGTCTTTTAAGCCCCTGAGCCACGAGAGCCAGGCAGCTACAGCAGACCTTGTCCCTCCAGCTCCACTGTCTCTGCACCTGTTCTGTTCCTACTGGAGACCAGACACACCCCACCCCTTGTAGCACAGGGCCGGTGTCAATGCCAGCACTCACAGATGCTGAGCGTTTCCAGTGGTGACCTGAGGTGAGCGTAGCTGCCCCTGCCGCCGCCTCCTCCCCTCCCCCAGATGGCCTTCAAAGGTCTGCCAATCACAAGCCGAATCTGTCATTCCAGACACTCCTCCGCCCTTCTGTTCCATGAGGCAGCCACACGTGGCCTGTTATTTCTGCAGAGCCTCCCTGGCCTGGGCACATGGGTGCAGTGCAGAGGGGCAGCACTTGGAAAAGCCATCCTGCGTGGTTAGGAGAAGAGCGATTGGAAAGCTTTCACCAACTTCCACAGCAACACAGCCTTTCTGCTCACCTTCTCAGCCAGGTGGGGTCACTCTACCCGCTTGATGCATCCGCAGACTGAGGCCGTGCGATGCTTAACATGAGCCCGAAACTGAGTCACTCTCTGGAATCAGGAATTTATGGGTCTGGTCTTCTAGAAATGGACATTCATTATTCTTGAACAAGACTAAGTGAAGCAGGACATCCAAACAGATCCTGGAGAGTCACATTTACTGTGGGACATCCTAAATGTGACCTGATTCCAACTGAAGGCCATTCCAGGCTGCCTTTTGATCTCTGCTTTTGAAAATACTGTCCAGCTGATAGATGAAGTTCTAAAGCAGAGGTCAGCAAACGTGTTTCTGGAAGGGGCCAGATAGTTAATATTTTAAGCTTTGCAAATCACAGAGTCTCTGTCACAAGTACACAACTCTGCTTGGAAGCGTTAAAGCAGCCACAGAGAACACATAAATGAATGACTGTGACTGTTTTCCAATAAAACTTTATTTACACAAACAGATGCAGGACCAGATTTGAATTTGCCAGTCCTTGATCTGTGTATTCACTGCCAAAGTAGAAATAAAATGTAACCAACCTGGGAGGCTGGGGCAGGAAGAGTGCAAGTTCAAGGCCAACCTGGGCAACTTAGTGAGACCCTGTCTCAAAATAAAAGGTAAAAAGAACTGGGGGTGTAGGTTAGTGACAGAGCACCCCTGGGCCCAATTCCCAAGTAGATAGATAGATAGATAGCCAGTCAGCCACATAGGTAATTTAAATTTTCTAGTAGCTACATTTTTAAAAGTAAGAAGCAGGTAATTTTAGTTTTAATATCTTTTATTTAGCCTCATCTGTTCATAACATGTCACTCCAAATATAATCATTGGGATCTTTCGTGTGTGTGTGTGTGTGTGTGTGTGTGTGTGTGTGTGTGTGTGTGTTTTAGGCTTACAACTCACCTCAGTTTGGAAGGTTTGCATTTCGGGTGATCAGTAGCACATGGCTGGTGGCTGTAGTGCTGGACACTTAGCTCATGGGAAGATCGGCATTGTAAGGACACAGTCAGAGATAAATCATATGCATTCCAAACTGATGAGTGCCATTCAGGGAAGGTAGTGGGGGCAGTGGGCAGGGCCGGGGAGCTGGGCTCTTCCAGCGCTTGCCCCAGCCTCGCTCAGAGTTCCTCTTTAGAAATCGAGGGAACCAACTCGTGCCTTTTCTAAGCCTCACTGCCCACTGATCTGCTGCTGATCTTCACCTAGGAGTCAAGGGATGAGTCACTTTCACTTCTTGTGGTTTCCTTGGGCACCAGGTCTGCCACACAGTGGCCTCTAACCTCACACAGCCCAGAGGACCTGTGAGGCAGTGGGGTCCAGGTCCCAGGAGCCAAGAGGGCTGGTGTCTGAATTCAGACCCCCAGAGCTGGTGTAGGTCCTGGCTTGGCCATTTGTTAACTGGGTGGCCTTGGGTTTCCTGAGCCTCGGTTTCCTCATCTGTACAAGGGGGATAATGGGAGCCTCAGTTCAGCGATTGGCATGTCCATGCAGTTAGAAGATCAAGAAGAGAAAGCACATCTGGTGCCTGTGTAGTACATGCCAAGTGCCCTTATTTGTGTCTGCCCATCAGTGGTGCCGCCAGCCTCTGCATTCATTGACCCCCACTGCCCAGGAGACCCCAGGGAGCATTTACAGTTCCTCCCACCTTGTGGTTCCTCATAGCTATGTCTCCCACACAACTCTGAGACCCCAGGGAGGAACTGCGTCTTGTCCATCTCAACAAGAATAAAAATCTGCCTGCATTTGGTGATTTTCCCCCCTTTGCCTAGATTCTAGAACATCCTTCTTGGCCTTTCCCCTCCCCCACCACCTTTCCCTTCTGGGGAGATGATTCCTTAGGTTCCACCACCAAAGTGGGTCACCTCCCCCAGCTCACCCTCTGCAGGCACCCATGTACTTTTCTTGCCAAGCGTTTAGCACTTGTAATTAACGAATTGTCTGGGGAGTCTGCCTTAATGTCGGCCTCTTCGTGAGCCACAAGTGCCATGGAGGGGCCCACGCCCGCATGTCATGGCTGGGTTCAGCCCCACTGCTGGGCGCACAGCAGGCCCTCGAGAAGTGTCTGGAGGGAGTGAAGAGCTGTCTCTCACTCTGAAAGGTCAGGGAGAAACAATGGGAAGAGAGCTTTGGTACTGGTCTCCTTTAATCACTTGTTCAACTCAGCCATATTTCTCTCTCCCTGTCTTAATCAACTACTTCTACCTGGGCCTTGTAAAGTCTTCAGACCAATAGAAATACAGTGTGATCCACAGATGCAAGTTTGTATTTTCTAGTAGCCATATTTTTTAAAAGTAGAAAGTGATTACCTGTTATCACTTCAATATGTAATCAGTATTTAAGACAGTGTTGAGGTCCAGGAGCAGTGGTGCACACCAATAATCCCAGCAATTCAAGAGGCTGAAGCTGGAGGATTGCAAGTTTGAGGCCAGTCTCAGCCACTTAGCAAGACAGTGTCTCAAAAAATAAGAAAAGTGCCAGGGTTGTAAGTTAATAGTGGAGGACCCCCGGGTCCAATCCCTGTATGGCAAATTAAAAAAAAAAAAATTTAAGCATTGAGGTCTTGTATTTTTTTAAACTAAAGCTTCAAAACCCTACGTGTGTGTCATACCACAGTCTTGATCTGGACACACCGATTTCAAGTGTTCAGCAGCCACATGTGGTCTGTGGCTGCACTGCTGTGGGGGAGGCGGGGCCTTTATCAGGTGGCCTCTGTACGTCACCAAAGCTAAGCACAGCTCAGGTCCGCACGTGGCACTGTGCAGAGCCTGTCACTCTTCCTGGCAAGAAGGAAGGTATTGGTCCTAACTGAGAGTGACGCTGTGGGGCCTAGTCGGTGCCAGGAGTGTTCCACAGGACATTACTGTGTTGGATCATGTGATGCTGTCAGCGTCCCTTTGTGGGAGATTGTTGTATTATCACCCCCATTTTACAAATGGAGAAATAGAGGCACAGGGATTCAAGTGACCGTTCTGCCCGAGGACACACAACTTGTCAGCAGCCGAGCTAGGATTTGGACCTGGGCAGCTTGTCCCCAGGGCTGTCCTCAGTTGGCCACCTTTCTCAACGGACCATCCCCCACCAATGGGAGACCCCAGGCTGGTGTCATGGTCAGGACCTACAGTGGGAGGCAACCCACTTGGATTTCCTCATTCAAGGAATTAGGTTGAGCACCTACTGTGTGCTCCGAGCTCACTCTAAGGAGAGGACCTGAGATGTGCCAAACCCTAGGTCAGCCGCCACCAGGCCCTTTGAGAAACACACGTCCACATGTTCCAGGATGACGTCTGTCTTGCCCAAAGCATCTCACAAAGTCTCCTTGGCTGAAGGAGAAAGATCCAGAGCAAGAGAATGATGGCGTGGACGTGGCTCTTCCGCGGGTTACCCACCGTGCATTTATCAATTTGGTCAGGAAGCTTTGGTGTGAGCATTTTCAGTCTGCCCGACACCATTTCACCTAACCCCTTTGCTCTCTGATATCTGTTGAAGCCGCTTGATGTCTTTCAAGAATTTTGACAATTTCTCTCCAATTTTCAGTAGTTAGAAATATTCCCCAGGGAAATAGTCCCAATTTTTCCCAAAAATATATGTCCTATTTGAACTTCCAATATAATAAACATTTTTATAACAAAAAGATGAATAATAACTACTAATCTATGTTCAGCATGCTTAAGCAGCTTCATTTAATCCTCACAACAGGCCTAAGAAATAGGTCCCATTGTTTGCTCCTATTTTAAAGACCAATAAACAGGATCAGAGAGGGGCAATGACTTGCCCCAGAGTCACACAGGCTGGACACAGTGGAGCTGAATTGGAACCCAGATTCCCTAACTTCAGAGTTTGTACTTGTAACCTTCATCTCCCCACCCTCTCCCACGGTTGCCCAGAGAGAAAATGATCACATTTCTTCCAGATATCATGGTTACACATGACTCTTTCTCTTGTTTCCAAAGGTGGTGGCCCTTAGTAAGAGAAGCCAGGAGGCAGAGGCGGCTTTTCTGAGTGTTTACAAGCAATTAATTGAAGCACCAGGTAAGAAACACTTGGTCTCCATAATTGAATAATTATCAAGGAACAGCCATGAGGACACCACACAAGGTCCTCCAGGCAGTGAAATCTGGGGACAGGCCCTCTCAGGCTTTGAGCTCCACACCCCATTCTGGGCCTTCCTGGGGAGCTGGGTGTCTTGCGTAGTAGAACCCCCGTCCTGTGACTGCAGATAACAGAAGGCGCCAACCCTCCCTGCCAGGAGGGGGTGCAGGAGGTACAGCCTTTCCCCAGAATGGCATGACCACCCTCAAAACCTTGATGCTGAGGGACGGACACACCCGCAAGAGCACAGACTGAACGGTTCCACTTACAGAAAACATACACGCAGGCAAAGTGAAATCTGTTGACACTGCTCAGGTGTCCAGAAGGGAAAGCAGCCACAGGTCCATGGAGGGATGAATGGATTTTGAAGAGGTGTCTATCCGTACGATAGAACGTCATCCAGCCACGAACAGGAACGACGTCTGACACCATCCCGGCATGGACGAAGCTTGAAAGCATGCCGCCATGTGAAAGAGCCACACATATAAGGCCACATGTCCCATGATGCCCCTCGAGGAAATGTCCAGGAAAGTCAAGGCCAGAGACAAGCAGATTGGCGGTTGCCAGGAGCAGATGGGAAGGGAAAAGCTAGATGGACCTAACTGCAGGACTGGTGACTATGCCAGCTGCCCCGCATGGTTCACGCTACAGTGATGAACTCTGTGCTGTCACTCATGCTGTTGGAATCGATGTAGTGGCTGTTCTTGGAGAGCGACGTCCCTGGTGGGGCCCAGTCGGGCTGGGTGCCGTTTCTTGGTCTGGGTAGGGTGGCAGAGGGATCAGTTTGAGAACACTCAGCTGCACACTTGGCACATACAGGCATGTCCAGGGATGTGAAGTTCCCCTTTCCCTGCCACATGCCCATCTGTTGACCCAGAAACAAGAACAGAAAGGCCGCCTGCTTTGCTCAGTAGTGCTGGACCTGAGAGGAAGCCCCACTGTGCTGGCCCCAGACAGCCCCTGCCCCTTTTGGGCATCCACGCCACTACAGGAATCAGTGCTGTTGGAATTTGGGGTTGGGGTCCATGAAGAGGAAAGTGAGATCCCACCTGAGCAATGTGACCTGTGAGAGGACAGAGCTGTGTCTGTTTGATGTCAAGGTCATCTGGGGGGTCTTTGCCTTTGGGGTGGGCAAGGCCCTGTTTTCAGTCTTGGGCAGTGGTCATGGGTTGAATAGCAGGGGGGTGCTGGGCTGTGGGAGGAGGCTGGGCCGCGTTGACAGGGGCCCCAAGATCATTATCGACCAAGAACCTTAGAATGTAGCCTGTTTTTTTTTTTAAATAGGGTCTTTGCAGATGTAAGTGGTTAAGGATCTCAAAATGAGATCATCCTGGATTTAGGGGAGCCCTAAACCCAACCACTGAGGCCCTTCTCAGTAGAGGAAGGACACAGGAACCCTCACTCAGGGAGGCGTTGTGGGGAGAGAGGCAGAGGTGGGAGGAGGCAGCCACGAGACCAGGAGTGCCACAGGCTGCAGCAGCCAGGGAAGCTGGAAGGGCAGGGAAGGGCATAGCCCTGTCAACATCCTGACTTTGAACTTCTAGTCCCCAGAATTATGATTTCTGTTGTTTGAAGCCCCCCACTTGGTGGCGCTTTGTTACAACAGCACCAGGAGACTGACCTGGCAGTGCCGTGGAGCCTTGCCTTCTCAAGGCCCCCCGGGCTGAGCAGAGGGACCTCCCCAGCTGTGGCTACTCAAAGTGTGGTCCACAGACCAGTGGTATTGGCCTCTCCTGTGAGCTGCTTAGAAATGGCCTTCCCTGGCCCACTGAATCAGCCTCTGCTTTCTAGCCTGCTCCGCAGGAGTTCTGTGAGCGTGTGGAGGTTTGAGAAGTGCTGGCCTGACGGAGGGGTTACTTGTTCTGTGCTCTGCATATGAACAGGCTCGCCTGGATCCCTTCCTCAGCACAGAGAGGTCACATCTGATGCGCATGGTCTCAGAGCCAGAGAGAGATGGGACTCAGGGTTCTGCACATTACGCAGATGCACTTCAAGTGCCCGTCCCGTGCTACAGCCTGGCGGCAGTGTGGAAGTCTGCGTTGGGCTCTTGTAGCTGCTGTGACACATCACCATGACCTTGGTGGAGACGGGTGTCTCTCCAAGGAGGAGGCCAGGGCCACGCTGTCAGGGCCCTACTTGTTCCGAGGCGGAAGGGGATCCTTCCTCCTCCCCAGCTTCTGGTGCCCCCTGCATCCCCAGGCTTGTGGCTGCATCACTCCAGGCTCTGCCTCCTTTGCCTCATGGCCACTCTGCCTTTCTGCCTCAGCTCTCTACTCTCTCTTGTAAGGACACTTGCCATTGCCCAGGCCCACCTGGGTGACCCCAATTGTTTCATCTCGACATCCTTCGTTATATCTGCAGAGACTCCTTCAAATGAAGTCCCAGTCACAGGCCCCAGGGATCAGGACACAGATGCATCTTTCGGGGACTCTTCAGCCCCCTGCGAAGTTATCTGCTGCCAGGTCCCCAGCTCCATCCCGATCTGCACTCCCAGTGCCACGGGCCGCGTGTCTGCAGCCTGGGGCATTCCCCCAGTGAGGACACAGCACCCACGTGGCCAGCAGGCCAGGTAGCACCAGTTGTAGCCTTTTCGCTGATTTCCCCACTCTCATCAGTGGGATCTGCAAAAATGCACCTTATGTCCCACCCCTTTCAATCCTTTGGGTCCCACAGTCTCAGTGACAAGTGACATTGAAAGGTGACCAAGGACCTCGAGGGCCTCCACCTGGAGTTCATCCACAGGCCCTACAGTGCCTTACCGACTCCAGGAGCAGCACTGAGATTGCTTCCCAGCCCGCACCTGCCCACAGGTGGATTCTACCACCTTCTACAAACTGGGACTAAATATTCCAGCCTGCCTCCTGTGGTTGTCAGGAGACTTCCAGGAACATGGCACACAGTAGGTGCATACTCTCAGCTTCTCACATTATTATCATGTATGTTTCTGGCTCCCCTAGGAGAAAGGGGATACTCCAAGCCCGGGATCAGGCCATACTAAACTATATACCCAGAATGCGGTACACTGTAGGCACCTAATGATTGTTGAATGACTTAGAAGACTAGGCAGTGGAAGGGGAGGAAGAGTTATTGGACCAAAGAGGTGCTTTTCAATTAGTTTCTCCACTCTTCACTTGTTTATTCAGATAGCATTTATTGAGTGCCTGCTGTATGCCCAGCATTCACGGAACACAGGGAACATAGCTGTGAAACCACAGACTCAGGCGTGGACCTGGCCCTCGGAAGCTTGCATTTTGGTGGCAGAAGTAACCAGGTGACCACTCAGATAAGCTGCAGTCGCAAACTCAGGAGCATTAGCGGGGCTCGAGCTTGGGAGTAGAGGGGCAGACAAGACAGGGACCTGAGCAAGGGCCACAGCCCCAGTAGGGAACAAAGCTTCTTCTCCAGGGCACACAGGGGACACTCGCCTTTCCAAGTACCAGGCTGTTAACACAGACACAGGACCAGCCAAGGGCCCTAAGTCCCCGAGACAGGAGCATTGCAGAAGCCTCCCGTGCTCTCTGGCCCCCTCTCCAAAGCCTGGGGACACAGAGGTCACTCTGAGCCCAGTGCTGACTCCACGTGCCTCTGATTTCCCAGCTCTCCTCCCCAGAATGGAGGGGCGGTGGGGGACGTCCCCGCTGTCACTGAGCTGCAGAATGAGGAGCCTTAACTGATGGAGATGTACCATACAAACAGCCCCTTCAGGGGCTCTAATTCATTTTCGAGACATTTAAGAATAACAAAATGTTTTAATGGTTTCTTAGGGGAATTAGGAAGACATATTTTTGTTCTCATTAAATTTTATCCTCAGACACAAGAACCAAATGTCAGATGCATTTTTGGAGCTCTGAGCTTCCCCACCCGCCACCCCCCCACCCACAGCGCCCAGGCCCCCCTAAAAATCCCACCCTGGAAAATGAGCCACAGCGCGCTCCTGTTTTTATATTTCTTGACAGGCGAGGTATTTGTCCAAACGCTCCCCTCCCCCCGCCGCACACAAGTCCTGATTCAACGTTTTTGTTTGAATGGCTGCTGCCAGCACAGATCTTTGGCAGAGCCTGTGATATAGCCTGATTGCTCAGCAAGTATTTTGATAAGTGTGCAGCCTGTATGTCTGTAATTACGAAAGAAAACCGTAAATCTTTTGGATATTGTTCACACAGATGTGGCGTGAAGTGAGAAAAAAAGCAGTAAAACGTGTTAAAAGCATAATTAATGTCATTGTTGTGGAGGAAGATTTGATTTAAACCTCTCTGACTTCTGTATTGGTGATGGTTGATTTCTTTATCGTGTGCATAGAGTCACTAGGTAGCGACCCGAGCTTCCAAGAGCTAACTTGTTAACTGAGTGATTAGTTAAAAGGGGAAAAAAGGAGCAAACAAAACAAGGAGAGAGCGAGAGGGCAGGCAGATGCGCACTGCTGAGGAGGAGAGGTGAGTGCCCACAATGCTTTCTTCTGCTTTTCTCTGGTTTTTAAAAATCTGATTTAAGATTTTGCCATTCCTGGCAGATGCTCCTTGCCCTACTCCCTCCTTCGGGGGCAAGGCTGGTCAGTAGAGTGGTTACGGCTTGGGCTGCAGCATACGACATGACTGGGTGGGATTAGCAGCTTGGTGTTTTGGGCTATGCGACTTTGGCCAGGGGCCTTAACCTCTCTGAGCTCTATCTTTAGATAGAGGGGAGATGGTAGAACCTACTCATCCATCCACATTGGATTCTGTGCAAAAGCATTTAGCATGAATAATCCACAGCCTGTGGACATCAGGGTCTAAGAGTTACGAGCATCTGCTGTCAACTACATATGGTTTTGTCAACTGTCAAGGATGCTGGGTGAGCAGTGTAGACAGAAGGGCTACTCAGTCTGTAGAATTGGAAAGTGCTTTACAGTGTTTGGGGGTTTTAAATTTTCTCCCCAGTTACAAAAGCCACTCATGCATACTGTCACCCTTAGAAGAAACAAAAAAATTGAAGGAAGGAATATAATCTCCTGGAAAAGCAATTTGTTGGATTTCTTTCTTCCTGATCTTTTCCCCATGTACTTTTTCAAAATGGTCACTGATCCTCCTTGTATCATTTTATGTCCTGCATCCTTTACCTAGCATGAGCATCTGTATTTCCCTGTGAGATGACAGATCCTGGATAACTTTGGTTTATTGTGTCTTTCATGGCTATATTAAAATTTACCTAGCACCTTTCCTGTGCTGGGCTTTTATGGTGCTCACAAGGGCAGAGCATATTGGTACTGTGCTGGTGTAGTTCTGAGGGTGAGGAAGAAAACTTGGAAAATCTGTTGTAGTCGTGAGCAAACCCAGGTAGTCAGAAAGAATAAGATTTTGTTTTCTCCTTGCTGATTTGCATTATACTTCTTTATTGACTAACCCACTAGGTATCTTTTCTTGTTATGAACCAATTGTTTATTCTTTTATAAATTGCTTGTATGTTGCTAGTCCACTTTTCTTTCAGAGTTTACTTTCTTATTGATTTATAGACACTCTTTGTATATTAGGGATATTAACCTTTGTGCTGGTATACGCTTCATATCTTCTTCCCTAGTTCTGAAAGTCTTTTTTTTTTAAACTCTGTTTATAATGTCTATCATATATGGTATATAATAGGCATTCAGAAAGGATTTGCAGAAGGTAGGAAATCTTACCAAACCTTTCCATTATGACTTCTGTGTCCTGTTTTTGAAAAAACCTTTTCACCTCAAAGTTAGAGGTATTTGGATACTTTTTATCTTATATTTTTAAAAAATAAATTTGAGACATCTGAAATATATTTTGATGAAAATAGGGAGGGAGGTTAAGTACTGAACTTCATTTGTCCCAAATTACTAATTCTAGCACCATCTAGTGGAGAGGCCGCCTTCATAGCCAGAGGAAATAGTGTAATTAGAAACGCCCTCCCTGCTGCCTGCCCTCTCCCACTCCCCCTCCACATTTAGCTTCTGCTCGGTCCTGCCAGGGTCACGGGAACACCTAAGGGTGATATAAAGGAAAACCCTAATAATGTCAGGTTTTCCTAAAGGCCGTGCCCATCCTTTCCGCTGCCAGGAGCACCCTCTCCCCACAGCCACTGGTGGCACAGTAAAGGTCAGAAAGTGGACTCAAAGCAAGCTCCTGCCTCCGTGCTGGCACCCAACAGGGGCCCGACAAGGCTGTTCCCTGTCAGAGGGAAGACCAGGACCGGCACTCCCGTGCGCTGTGCGAGGGTGCTCCCTGGGCCCAGGAGACTCAGGCTGGAGTTCAACCTGCCTGCCCTGGGACTGTGCGAATCAAAGACTGAGGACCAGAACTGACCGCAGGAAACAAGCTCCGAGGAGGGGTGGCTCCAGGGGCACCTTCAGGGTGCCCTGAGTCAGGCAGCTGGCTCCACCCTGCAGACACAGCTCTCGGACCCCACACACGCTGGAGGAGGCTCCCTGTCCTGCCTGTGCACCGTCCTATCAAGGGGGTCACATGGAGACGTGTGGGGCCTCAGGCTAGGCCTCCAGGACTGCCAGGATCAAACGCAGCAGGCCTGGTGGCCATGACGCCTGTAATCCCAGCAACTCTGGAAGCTGAGGTGGGAGGATCGCAAGTTCAAGGCCAGATTGGGTAACTTGGTGAGACCTGTCTCATTAAAAAAAGGGCTGGTGGTGTAGCTCAGTGGTAAAGCACTTGTCTAGCACGTGTGAGGCACTGGGTTCCATCCTCAGCACCACATAAAGATAAAATAAAGGCATTCTGTCCATAACTACAAAAAATTTTTAAATAAAAATAATCAAAAGGGCTGGGGGTGTAGCTCAGTGCTAAAGCACCCCTGAGTTCCATCCCTGGCACCTAAATAAACAAACAAAATCAAAGGAGCTTGGACAGGAAAGCTCAGGGGATCTGAGCTCTGCAAACAGTGGACAGCAGCCACAGGTCTCTGCCGCCAGGGGCCTGAGAGGTCTTGCTGGGAGGGGCCCTAGCTGGAATGAGGAGTGCCATGTGGCCCTGCACCCGCAGGGGACCCTGTGCTCCTGGCCCACGGCTCCAGAGCTGGACCAGACCGCTTCTGCTGGGGCGAAGCACAGAGCTCTAGACTTGGTGGGCAAAGGAAGGAGAGCCCGGCGCTAGACTGACAGGCGCTCTCTGCAGAGCCAGGCCAGCCCCGCTAGCCACTCGGCTCCTTCCCATGTCACACTTGACTTTCCCACTTGTGATGTGCCGTAACACCCTCCACAGTTACCGGGCCAGGGAACAGGCCAGGGAGCCCTGGGAACCCTGAGCAGTTGTTTCAGCGAGTGCTGAGCACCTGCTGGCCGCCAGGCATTCAGCTCAGCAAGGGGCGGGCTGTCCCTGCAGCTCCCTGTGTGGCGCTTCATTTTTATTATAATGCAGGTGGGCTTGCTCCCAGCTCCGTCCCTGGCTGCCTCCTGGGGAAGAGTAGACAGCCCAGTGTCCCACGTGTGAGGAGGTGGTGGCGCCTTCCCACGGTGGCTGCCGCTCACTGTGTTCGCTGCTGTTGTACCTTCAGAACACCCAGTGCCCAGAAGAAGGCCCTCATCCCCAGCCCCTCTGTCCCTGCCCAGGCCATGAGACCCCCAGGCAGGAGGGAGGGAGCAGGCCGGCTCACAGCTCCACATAGGGCTCCGCACCCCATCTGCTGCAGAAAAGTTAAGACTAAAGGATCAAAGTTAGTCTCGCTGCCACCATCGGGAGCCTGAGCCTGCCACCCACGCAGGCGCCAGAGCACAGGCCCAGATGGGAGCAGGCTTCTGTCTCAGAGATATTTTGGAGGGACACACGCATACTTCTGCATATATGTGTTTCTAAACAGCCTCTCGGACAGCCTTCCGGCTCCAGATTTCCTAAAAAAAGCTGCAAATGCCACTTTCCTTCAGACGGACAGAGGGGGAGGCTGAACTGCCTTCCCGGCATCCCCAGCTCTCCTCCCATGATGTTCTGAAGAACTCCACGGGCTCAGCTGGGGCGGCCGCAGCAGGAGGCGCACGGTCTCCGACTGCCTCGGGAAAGCCTGGTGAGGCCTGAAGACCCCGAGAAGCTTCCTGCCGTGTTCACAAGGGCTCAGACCCAACGTACCCGTGACAAATAAGTCACTTTTCAGGGTATTTGTGCATAAAGAACAGGCTGTGAGGCAGAGGTCCTGCGCTTGGCAGGATGTCCCCGGCCTGCGTGGCCCCACAGCCTCGCCCACTGCCTGCTCGTTCTCGTTGGTCTTGTGCCTGCTGCTGTCTCTGACTCGTCAGAGGGTTGGTCACATTCAGACACCGAGGTTTGAGGTGCCCTGCTTTTGGTTTCATAACCCAGCTAGGATGCAGCCACCGGGCTGCTCTGTCAGCATAGACTGCAGGTGGCAGGAGCAGGGGAGGATCCCGGGGAGCCATGTCCCGGGCAGCTCTGCACAGCCACGCAGGCTGGCTGGAAAGCTTCCGGAGGACATGCTGAGCCTGACAGAAGCCTGGGCCACCAAGGAGCCGCAGGGATGCTGTCACTTCTGACACCTGGATGCAAGGCTGGCCAGACAGTAGAGGGTCGTGGGCCATTTTGGAGGTCAGAATCTGGACGGCACCCATGTGGAGTCACCTACCATCAAGGGTACCTCAGGGTAGCCAGGCAAAGGCTGTGACTTGGAGCGAGCTGCAGGACATGATGGGTGTTCCCTCCCTTCCCTGCAGAGACAGCCTCTGCAGCCAGCTCTCCCTGGGTGGGCTCCGGGGCCTGACTGGGAAGTCAGCATCGGCATCCCTTCGTTTTTGTATTTTGTGTTTTTTCCTGTTGTTTGGGTTGTTTGGTCTCGTAACAGTTTCTCTATGCTGCTCAACTGGTCTTGAACTCCGGTTCAAGTGCTCCTCCTGCCTCAGCTCCCGGGTGGCTGGGCCACAGACGCGCACCTTTGCCCGAGTTCCCCTACTATGACTGAAACACCTGTCTGTGACAGGATCCCAGCCTTCTGTTTACCGTGGGGACACAAACCCTAGGTGCACTATCCCTCATCCAAAATGCCTGAGCCACAGTGTTAGGATTTCAGATTTCTTCAAGTTTTGAAATATTGGCCTATGTAGCCTGTGAGAGTGTAGGGATGGGCCCCGAGTCAGAAGGCGAAATTCATCACGTTTTGGGTGTTCCTTACACGTGTGGCCCAAAGGTGATCTCAGGTGCTGACCTCAGAGATTCTGAGCGGGAGACCATTTTCCTGGTATGGCGTCTATCAGTTGGGCTTCCAGCTTTCAGAGTGCATCAGACTTCAGATTGTGGATTTTCAGACTAGAACCTGCAGGACTTTAAAATAGGTCTTGAGTTTTAAAATCGAGGCACATGAGGACAGAGGCCGGGTGGGGTCCTCTGGGGGGCACGGGGACTCGCAGAAGTGGTGAGTGCCCATTTGGCCTCTGGGCCACACCATTTAGGAGGGCCTGGCTTCAAATCCAGTGCTGTCTTTCTCTTCTGACCAAATGACTCTGAGGGAGTGGCTTTCCTCTCGTGTGTCTCAGTTTTCTCATCTGGAAAATGGGGGTGCTGGCGTCTCACAGCTGTTTGGATGAATAAACATACGCAAAGCGCCTGGCTCCTATGGGGGAGGGCAGGGTCGGGTTCCTTGGAGCCTCTGGCTCGAGACTGGGTGGGTATCCCGTGTGCCTCTGGCCCCACCTGCTGTAGTTTTGGGGGTGAAAACCAGAAACTCGTGTTTAGAAGATCAGAGCCCACTCTGACCCCACCGTCTGCACCAGACCAGGCACAGGGAGGGAGGAGATACCAGACCAGGACTCCCCTGGGTATCTCAGCCTCTCTCGGCCCCACGTCCTCATCCGTAAAAGTGATCACCAGTTGTGAGGACCCATCGTGTTTGTGTTCTGGGGCAGGAGCCCTGGGGAGATGGGCCGGCAGCAGCCACCTTTCCTCAGGGTGACCTGGGCTGTTGCCCCTGATACTCCGGTGCCTGGAGCATTCCCCGCTTCCTTCCCACCCAATGGCTGCCCTTAGACAGGCCTTCCCCTTAGACAGCCCACCCTCCACCTTGGCAGAGGGTCTCTGCCTTGGGCTCGTGTGCCCATCTTCCCCTCAAGAAGGTCAGACCTGTGGGCAGGGATTCCGTGTCATTCACCACTCCATCTCCACAGCCCAGAACCTTCCCTGGCACACAGCAGGCACCCGGGAAACGCTTGACAACTAGAGAAACTGTGCCTGGCACCTAGTTGGTGCTCAATAAAAATGACTCGGTGACTGCTTTGGACTGCCAGCTCGCTACAGCTGCCATAACAAATGACCGTGGTCTCGGAGGCTCAAAGCAGCACACGTCTGCTATCTCGGTCTGGAGGTCAGAAGTTACAAAAATGGGTCTCACTGGGCTAGAAGCCAAGCATGCACAGGCCTGTGTTGTTCTGCACGTCCAGGGAGGATCCATTCCTTGCCTCTCCCGGTATCTAGAGGTTGCCGACATTGTCATCTTGTGGCCACTTCCCTCACTGTGAAAGCCAGCAGAGTCATCTCTGAGCCTGACCTGCTTCTAACCCTCTCCTGCATAAAGCCAAACGTGCACATCGACGCTCAGCAACAGCAGGCGGTGTCTTTGAGAGGAACATGACTATGCAGACACCCCCCACAGAAGCCCCTGAGACCTTCTGGCACTGACTCCATCATCTTTCCCCTTTTTGGACAGTCTGCACTAATTGAGCTCCTGCTATGTGAAGGGCCAGAGCTGTGCTGGGGGAAAGGGAAGACTTAGAATGAAGACAAGCTGCCCCCAGACCCTTCAGTGTCTGCTTTTCTCAGAAATCTCTCCCTACAGCTTAAGGATTTTCTTTCCTTTCTCTCTTTCAGTTTGTGTTCATAAGAGCAGCCAATGACATTTAGCTGATGCATCGGATAATACCACTGATAAAGTATTCAGGGAAGCCAGGTGCAGTGGCACACACCTGTAATCCCAGAGGCTCGGGAGGCTGAGGCAGGAGGATCATGAGTTCAAAGCCAGCCTCAGCAATGATGAGGCACTAAGCAACTCAGTGAGACCCTGTCTCTAAATATAAAAAGGAGGGGGGGGGGGCTGGGGATGTGGCTCAGTGGTTAAGTGCCCCTGAGTTCAATCCCCAGTACCAAAAGAAAAGGATTCAGGGAGCTTGGCAGGAGACTTCTGTCACCAGATTTGGCAAAACAATCCAGCTGTCTGGATGCTAAGAACGTTTCTCTCCAACCTAGCTAGGCAGCTCAGGGCATGGCTCAGGGCTCCGTGGGTTTCTCCCTGATGCAGGGCATCAAAAGAAATGAGTTACCCCATGAGGAAGTCAAGTCTGGGAACCCAGCTCCCATGTACTGGGCAAGTAAAAAGCAGAAAACACCCGGGTAACAAAATGTTGTCATCACTGTGTACTTTTCAAAGCAGAGACCCAACTCAGTGCAGTTCCTCAGCACTGGAGAGAAGGAAAAGCCAGAGGATCAGAGTCTAGGATGTGCTACCTCCCTTAGGGATCCGGCTTGTCTCAAGGATGGCAGATGACAGTGGGTACAGTAGGGCTGGGGTTGTGGCTCAGTGATGGAGTGCTTGCCTCGCATGCGTGAGGCACTGGGTTCAAGTCCCAGCACCACATATAAATAAATGAATAAAATAAAATCCAGGGCTGGGGAGATAGCTCAGTTGGTAGAGTGCTTGTTGCAAGCACAAGGCCCTGGGTTCAATCCCCAGCACCCAATAAATAAATAAATAAATAAATAAAATCCATCAAGAACTAAAAATACATATAAAAATTTTTTTAAAAAGAAAATGGGTACAGCAGGAAAGCAGCAGGTTTGACTTACATGAGGACTTCCTTCCTGTCATGGCTTGGATTTTGTCCCCCAGAAAGATAAGTTGAAGTCCTTACTGCAAGTACCTGTGAACATGATCTTGCAGGGTGTAATCGAGTTAAGATGATCTTGATGCATGTAACCAAGTTAAGAGTGTCCCCTAACCCTTTAATCACTGGTGTCCTTACAAGAGGTGAGAAGAGAGAGAGAGAAGGCCATGCCGTGATGGCTAGGAATGCCAGGGTTGCCAGCCTCGCCAGGCGCCTGGACCTGTGAGTGAGCCCAGCCCTGCGCCATCTTGGCTTCAGGTGTCCAACCTAGAACAGGGCTGCTGTGCCACAGTACACAGCCTGGGTGGCAGCAGAAACTCCTCTCAATTCTGGAGTCCAAAAGCCCAAAACCAGGGTGTGGGTGGACAGGCTCCTGGAGGCTCACCCAGCTGGCCAGCCCCTCTCCAGCGGCTCCAGCAGCCTCCAGGCGCCTTGCCCTCTGACTGCCTCCATCTTCACGTGGGCCTCTTCTCCGTGCCTCTGTGGGTCCTCCCTCTTCTTTGAATCAGGGCCCACTCTGCTCCTTAATGATCTGGTCTTGACCGTATCTCCTCTACAAAGACCCTGTTTGCATACAAGGGCACATTCTGAGGTTCCAGATGAGCACAGACTAGGGGAACAGTGTTCAGCCCAGACCCCCCACGCCGTCAGTGCTTCCCGTCTAGCTCCTGATTGAGCATGGTTCCCCGCTGCCTGGCCGCCATGCTGGCCACAGCCACCCTCCGTGCTGCCTCCTGCACCCCTGCTGCCGCCTGCTGCCCGGCGCCCTCTAGAGCCACTCCTCACACTGTGCATCGCTCCCCACTGCTCTCGGGGTCAGTCCTGTCCCCAAGAAGGGCTGTACCGGTCAACCCATCCCCTGACCTCACCCAGCTGCGCTCAGGCCACCAGGACTCAGGGTCATGCCCTGAGGAAGCCACAGCCCTGGGCACAAGCCCCCTCCAGCCCCCAGCCGTCTGCTGAGCAGCACCCTCCACCCAGCTCTTCAGCTCCTGGGTCACAAGCACAAGGAGGAAGCTGACTTGGGACACATGGGGTGGGAACACCCTCTGGGGTTGCATACTTGCAAAGGAGCCTGTGACCCCCGGAGGCTGCCGTGGGAGGCCAGCCTCCTCCCTCAGCCATGCCATGTGCCCAAGATGCTCAGCAAACTCCTGCGGGGGCTCTGGAGCCCCTTGAGTTCTACCCACCTGTAGTTCCTCACCCCTGTTTCTGGTCCACAGAGGAGGGACCCTGCCTGTCCCCATGTACAGATGGGAAAACCAAGGCTCCAGGCAGGGAAGCAGTAGCATGTGTTGGCGTTACAGCCAGAACTACCACCCCCACCCACCCCCACCCCCGTCTCCTGAGGGTTCAGTGTTCACTCCTCTCCGAGGATCCTGGTCTTTACTGATCACCCTCCCTGAACGGGGGAGGCCCAGTGCCAGAGCACTCACCTCAGCGGGGTGAGCACCTGTCCAGTGGCCCCCATGCTGAGTGCGAGCCATGGATGTACTTTGCACCAGAATTTGGACAGGGAAGCCCAGTGAGGCCAGCACACAACAAGCCAGCCACAGGGATGGCCCTCAGTCCCGCACTTCTGGTCTGCAGTAAGAGGTCAGCGCCCCTCATGCCCTCCTAAAGGCAACCTGACCTCCTGCAGAGTCCACAGCCCTGGGCTCAAATCCCACCTCTGCCATGTCTGAGCTGGGTGGCTGTGGGCACCTGATAGCTCTTTTTGAGCCTTTATTTCCTTGTCTTGGGGACACTAGCCGTATCTACTTGACTGTGCCATTGTGAGGGTGAAGGAGAAAGCACGGCGTGCCCTGGCACAGCCTGGAGTAGCTGTGGTTGTGGCACAGGAGGGGCCGTCCCAGCCCCATGGCTGCATGCTACCTGGTGACACAGCATGGCGTCAAACCAGATCATTGCCATCTCCCCAAAGAGTTTTGCACCAAACATATAGACCTGCAGTGGGAGCAGCCCTGCACAGCCTGGCCCACCGTATGCAGCCTGCCCTGAGGGTTGCCGTGTTAACGTTGCTGTGACTTCCATGTCTTCCATGTCCTTTGCTGAGGCTGTGTCTGCCGCCAGGACAGCCTTATTTCTTTCCTACTGAATTCTAGCCTCTGGAGACCTACAGTGAAGTCCTTTCCTGCCTCCCATGCCTTCTGTACGTTGCTTCAGCTGGCATGGACATGGGTAAAACCCAGGGCCTGGTGTCTTTGCCTTAGTCTTTGGGCCTCTCAGGACCCTTTGGCAGCTTCCGGGGGTCTCCCATGGCCCCTGTTGCTGGGATCTGATTAGCCCCTCCCCCACATGAGAAGCTGCCATCCTGTGCTCTGTCCCTTCCAGATATCCAGCAACTTCTGATTCTCGTCCTGCGATTCTGTTGTCAGCAGAACCCAGGAGACAAAGCCAGGCGGTGCCACAGCAGGGCTGTGCTCCCTCAGCCTCACTGAGAATGGTCGCTCTGCCCTTTGCTGGGCGCTGATAAGAACAGGTACTGGGATGATCACTGTGCAAGACTGATCCTTGAATCCTCAGGGTGCCTTGGTGGATGCTCCATGTTACAGACAAGAAAACTGAGTCTTAGAGTGGCGAAGCACTTTGCCTGAGATCCCACATTGAGTAAGTGGCAGAGGCGGGCTTTGGACCCAGACCTCTGCCCCCAGAGCCCAAGCCCTGAGCTCATGCCCTCCTTCACCAGCTTCTCACCAGGCACCCCCTGCACTCAGGGCATCAGCTCCTGAGCACCTGCCTCTCATTGTTCAGTTACAGAGCAGACGTTTCTGAGCACCCACTGTGTGTCAGCAAACACAACATCTGAGCACCCACTATGTGTCAGCAGACACAACAGTGTTCCCTCCCCTGCATCTTCCTCGAGGCTCCCTCTGGGGCCATCCTTCCTGGTTGCCCTGAGTTGGCCTCAACCATGCCTGGCAGGTTTCCTTCATGCCTCAGACCTGAAGTGTTGCCTAGGGAAGCCCTGGATGTGCCTGGCCCACATTCTTCTGAGCATTTGTTCCTCCTTCCCTTTGTCATTTGGCCCAGTCTTCACCCAGCCTTCACAGATACCCTTGTCACAATCATTGAGCACCTGCATTGGTCAGGTTCCTCATGTGGTGCAAGAGAAGCCAGCTCTGGAAACACTAGTGCACAGGAAAGGGACTTGTTAAGTGAGGCTCAGACAGAGCCAGAGCAGCTGGTAACTGAGTGGAGGGGTCCAGATTCACAGAGCAGCATTTGATTGGCCAGCCTGAAGTAGGTAACCCTCTTTGGGGGTTGGGGGAAGGCGGGACATCTTGATTGATAGCCCCACTAGAAGCTAAGAAAGCTTCACAGGCACACCAGCCAAACAGGGAGAAGGCCTAACAGCCAAGCCTGAGGATCCCGCCTGCTTCCCCAGAGGACTGGGAGTGACACAGACCATGTCCCTGAGACTCTTCAGGACTGAGGCCCGAAATGTTGGGTGAATCCCCCAGGGACTCCGATGTGTCCTGCTGGGGGCTAGCCAGTCTGGATCCCAGCCTTGACAAATCCTGTGCCTCAGTTTCCCCATCTGTGAAAAGGGAATATGACAGCATCCTCACAGAGCCGAGGTGAAGAGGGAGTGAGTTCTCATCCAGGTAAAGGGCTTTGGTGTTAGGATTCAGTTGAAACTGGACTTTGGCCACCCACACAGCCACACTCTCCCTCAGATCAGGGAACCAGGAAGAGGAGGAGGAGGCCCAGGGGTCTGTCTCTCCCTGCAGCCCGCTCTTCCCACCCTGTGTCCTGGGGTAGAGGAGACGCTGGACAAACCCAGCTGACCGCTCCCTCCAGTTGGTTTCTGAACTGAAATCTTTGACTCCCAGAGTGGAATGAGTTCAGATCAGGACTGTTGAATTCTGGGTTTCCTGGGCTCTGATGCCAACACATGAGGCCACCCGCTGTGTCCAGACTCCACAGAGCATCACTGCACAGCTGGCTCCCAGCCTGCCCCCAGCCTACATGCCACCTCTTCTCACCTCAGCAGCAGCAGCCAGTGCTCAGCCAGCTCCACTCATGTGTGGCCCGTCGGATCCTCCAGGCCCAGAAACATCCCACAGACAGCCTCATTGTACGGATGAGGAAAGAGATTCAGAGAGGGCACTAACCACCCAGAGTCCCGTTGGTGTCCTTCTTATCTCCCCAGTGGTACCCCCAGGCAAGTAGGAGCTGCTACGTGGTTCCCTTTTACAAGTGAAGAAGCGGAGGCTCAAGTCCTCATGGGACTCAGACCCAGAGCTGAACTTCAGATTCTGTGAGCATCACCAGCATGATCACCACTGGGCCAGCGAGCAAAGCACCCTGAGCCTGTGTGGAGACCTGGCCTCTCTCATCAGCCTCTGGGGGTCATGGAGACCAGCCTCCAGGACCAGGCATGCAGGGCCCAGAGGGCCTTGGGGCTGAACAGAACGTCAGTCCTACACCCTGAGAAGGAGGTGGATGGTGGGCGTCCTCACCCCCAGGGGAATCGTCTGGCCTGGCCAGCAGGCTCCCTGATCCGTGGGAGAACTTTTCCTGTCCTCGGGCCAGAGCAAGCCTGCAGAGGCCGGCAGACCTGCTCCCGCCCGTGTTTATCTAACTTCCCTGACCCCGGCGAGTGCTGTCACCCCTTTCTTCCTTCCTCAAAAACCAGGACACAATAGGAAGCAATTCCTTGAACTTATTAAAAAATCCAGACTTGTAAATTAATTTGTTCATGTTGTACAAAGGCGGTGCAGATGGACTCATTAGCATGCACACAACAAATAATTATAGATGAATTTTTAGCTGGCCTGCCTAATGCGCTTGCTGGGTTAATTATGTCAATGTATAATTACATCAGCCCTGGGAGACATAATGGCATACCCTGCTGAGCGGGCGCTGCCTAATGACGGGGCGTGGGGGCTGCTGACAGAGGAAAGCCGCTGTGGCACAACCTCGCACCTGCTCACCATGGCACAAACACCCATTGTCCAGCCTCCCACCACCAAGCAAACAGGCGGCAGGAGAAGAAAATGAGAGGCCACCTTGTTCCAGCCAGACCTGAAAGCCTCCAGGCAGGCACTGCCTCACGTCATCTCCTATAAAAATGTATTGGGTAGGACTCTGCATCAGGCTGCATCCTAGGGACTAGGGGCCAGTGGGGACTGGAGCCAGGACCAGTGCAGCCCTTGCCTCCCTTGTGAAGTTTGCAGTCTGGTGCATGTTAATTAGGTGGACTTGCAGATGAACAAACTGGGACAGCACTAGGCGCTACCAAGGAGAGCTGCAGGCTGCAGGCAGCTGGGGGAGCACATGGGAGGACTGACTGGTCCAGGAGGGCTCCCTGGAAGAGGTGGCATTTGAGTTGTAACACAGAAGGCGGGTAGGCATGGACTTCTGAGAGGAGGGAGAGTGTTCCTGCAGAGGCTCGGAGATGGGAGGCTACATCTGAGACTGCAGAAGGCAGGAATGGTGAGGGTCTGAGCTGACAGCATGTCCGACACCATGTTGAACACTTTGCCTGATCCTCGTCACAGCCCTAGGAGGTGACCACTTTGATGGTGAAGCACAGAGAGGTAGAGTTGCTTGCCAAGATCACACAGCCATCCCAAGAAGTAAATATGGATTAGACCAGTGTCCAGGCACATCTGGCTCCAGAGTCTGTCCTCTTAGCAGAGAGCATTAGCCATGCAGATGCTGGCAGGAGATGCTGGGAGACGAACCAAGAAGAGAGGGCTCCAGAGAACTAGAAAGAACTGGACTAGGCACTAGGCCCCAGGACCTGGATGTGGAGGCCCCGGCTTTCCTGGGCCCCATGAGCACTGTCTGTGCCTGCTGCTGGGCACAATATGTGCCACACCAGGATAGGAAGTCTCCATGGCCTCAGCAAGAGACAGAGTCCAGTGTCACCTCCACCACCTCCACCCTTTAGCCAGCCCTGTGGCTTCTCTGGGCCTCAGTTCCTTCCTCTGTGAAGACTCCTTGGATCCAAGCCAGCCTCCAGGGATGCTGAGGACCACAGCTCCCATCTGTGGCTGATCTGTGTAACCTGCAAGGTGCCACCAACCTCAGGAATCTTCCCATGGCTGCCAGTCCTTGCCCTGGGTGGATAGTCGGGGAGCGTCCTGGAGGAGGCAGGGCTGGGCTCTGGGGAGAAAGGAAAGGGAACTTCTCCACAGGCGAAAGGGAGACAGTGGGAAGCGAGCCAGGCAGGACCCACACCTTCCTCCCCTGTGAGCCGTCAGGAGGCTGGGGGATCTCACACCTGGTGTGTGGGCTGCTCCCAAGACGGCCACTCGTCCACCCACAGTGAACACTGCAGAGTCCCGGGAGAAGCCGCTGCCAAGGGGCCGGGGAGGGTAGAGCCAGGGGAAGCTGGCAGCACCTCAGGCCACATGGCAGGCTTGACCCCAGGGAACAGGTGGAGAGGACATTGGACACACCCGCAACTACCCCAGGGCCACACGCAGCGACACTGTGACTGGACTTGTGTGAGGCCTCATCTCATGGCTACCGCAGATGGCATCACTGAGGCAAGAAAAGCAGTGACAATGATCCCTGCTGGTATCCCCGGCTGAGCAGGACACACTCTCCACGGTGTCCAGGTGCCTGCAAAGGACATTCACATGGCTCTCCCTGGCCAGCAAGAGCAGGACTCGGTGGCTCCTGTGGATGGTGCCCCCGGCTCCCTGCAGAAGCCTCGGCCTGGGCCTCCCACCTTCCAGCCCGACCTCCTCCCTCTCTCTCTGCAGACCCTGTGCCTACATTTGAGGTGGCGCGTAGCCTGGACGACAGACTGCAGCCCCCCAGCTTGGACCCCAGCAGGCAGCCCCGGCGGGACTTCCACACCTCCTGGAAGAGGCACCCTGAGCTCCTTGGCCCCAAAGGTACTGACGAGCCTTCCCAGGATGCCTGACAGCAGGGGCTGCAGGGGGCTGGTGGGCGTGGAACTGGGCTTCGTCGTTGTGGATGGCAGGTGGGTTGAGGGGACGCTTCTGCTGAAGCAGATGGCCCCGGGTCTCAGGACTGAGTACTGAAGGATGCGGGATGCACCACGCCGCCACTTAGGGATCCCAATGGTGGAGACCCCGCCATCTTACCTGCGAGACATCCCGTCAGTGACGTTGACAATCCGCCAACGGGCAGGGGAGGCCACACAGGCGCTCCTCCCACCCTCCCATTGACTGGAGCTGCTGGGGTCACAGCCAGCTGCAAAGGGGGCTGGAAGCATGGTCAGGCTGTGTGTTCAGGAGTCCAGGGTGCGGAGAAGGCTGCATCTGGACGAGTTGCAGCCTCCCTTCTCCCTGAACACCAGGGGGCCCGTGCACCCTGGGAGGCTGAGGCAGGAGGAGTGCAGGTTCCAGCCCACCTGGGCCACTGGCAAGACCAGACCTCAAATGAAAAATAGAAAGGACTGGGGTGCAGTCGGGGTTGCACAGCCCTGGTTCAACCCAATACCGGAAAGCAAAGCCAACTTCCAGAACTGCGCCAGGTTCCGGGCAACATCCAGGCTTCCTCTCTGCCTCTGAGTCCCTAGACCAGAGCTTCTGCTCACTGGCACTCTTAAGAACTAGGCATCCAGTGGTGGAGGTCAGAGCTTAGTTTCTGCAGAGCGAGACTGGGAGCCACCTGTGAGCCAGAGCAGAGGCCAGGAGCGGGACTTCGCAGCCTCCCTCAGAAAGGCAGAGGGATGGGCTGGGCACGGGCAGGCTGCTGGACAGCAGACAGCCCCAGGGGCTGAGCCAGGCATGCCAGCTGTCCCCGCCCCTCCATCAGGGAGCCCTGGTGCTCCAAGGCAACGTTCCTTGAAGGCTTGAGCAGGCATTTCACTGAGGGGGAAGCACGGGAGCTGAGGACCTCATGTGTGGCCAGGCCAGCTCATCAGCTGGTCACAGCCACCAGCGACCAAGGCATCAAACTCTGAGCAACTGGCCCTTGGTGTAAATTGGGACTGCTGCTCTTTACCAAAAGCTGGGCCACACTGGGACCCTGCACATTCGCTTGGAGAGATCACACTGTGCCCAAGGAACACACTCAGGAGGGACACTGGGCACAAGCTTTGTCATGGTGCAGAACTGGAGCAGGGAAGAGCCTGGTAGTCAGAGACGGATCCGAGCACAATCCTGGGCAGCACAGATGGGCCTTCAAGGCTGCAGGAATGCTTTGACTCCCTTTTTATAAAAGCCAAGAACTGCAGCAGAGCTAAAAATAGAACCTCTAAGTGCACACATATCATGTTAAGAATTTTTTAAAGCAGGGACATCAGTTAAACATAGACTTACCATATGACCCAGCAGTTCCACTCTGAGGGATATACCCTAAAAAATCAAAAAGAGGTGCTCTAACAAAAATGGGAACACACACATAGCAGCACAGTAGCCAGAAGTGGCAACAACACACAGATGGATAAACTGGCATATCTATAGATATTTGACCATTGAAAGGAACTGTATCAGTCTGCTTTATGTCACTCTAATGAAATACCTGAGGCTGGGAACTTTATAATAAGAAAAGAGGCTTATTTTGGCTCATGATTCTGAACCAAAGTCAAGGGGCTGCATCTGGTGATGGCCTTCTTGCTGGTGGAGTCCCAAAGCAGTGCCAGGCATCATGTGGCAGAGGCAGGGAGCACACCTGTGCTCTCTCCATTTTCTCATAAAGCCACGGTGTTCAGTCAGGGGGGTGGCACCCTGTGGCCCTTGTAATCACCATCACACTCTTTTTTTTTTTATACATGTGAAATATCATATGCATATTGCACACATATAAAACTTAATCATGGTGTTTTATATTATTTCTTAAAGTGAATATACTATAACTCAAAATTTGGATTTTTTTAATTTATTTTTATTGTAAACAAATGGGATACACGTTGGTTCAGTTTGTATATGGAGTAACAGCATACCATTTGCATATTCATACATTTACATAGAGTAATGGTGTTTGATTCATTCCATTATTTTTTTCCTTCCCCCACCCCCTCACCTCTCTTTTCCCTCTATACACTCCCTCCTTCCTCCATTCTTGCCCCCCTCCTACCCCCTATTATGTGTCATCATCCACTTATCAGTGAGATCATTCGTCTTTTGGATTTTTGAGATTGGCTTATCTCACTTAACATGATATTCTCCAATTTCATTCATTTGCCTGCAAATGCCATAATTTTATTATTTTTTACAGCTGAGTAATATTCCATTGTATATATATACCACAGTTTCTTTATCCATTCATCAATGGAAGCGCATCTAGGTTGGTTCCATAGTCTGGCTATTGTGAATTGAGCAGCTATGAACATTGATGTGGCTGTATCTCTGTAGTGTGCTGATTTTAAGTTCTTTGGGTATAGGCCAAGGAGTGGGATAGCTGGGTCAAATGGTGGGTCCATTCCAAGTTTTCTAAGGAATCTCCACACTGCTTTCCAGAGTGGCTGCACTAATTTGCAGTCCCACCAGCAATGTATGAGTGTACCTTTTTCCGCACATCCTCTCCAACACCTATTGTTGCTTGTATTCTTGATAATCACCATTCTAATTGGGGTGAGATGGAATCTTAGTGTAGTTTTGATTTGCATTTCTCTTATTACTAAAGATGGTGAACATTTTTTCATATGTTTGTTGATTGCTTGTAGATCTTCTTCTGAGAAATGTCTGTTCATATCCTTAGCCCATTTGTTGATTGGGTTATTTGTATTCTTGGTGTAGAGTTTTTTGAGTTCTTTATATATTCTAGAAATTAGTGCTCTATCTGAAGTATGAGTGCCAAAGATATTCTCCCACTCTGTAGGCTCTCTCTTCGCATTGCTGATAGTTTCCTTTGCTGAGAGAAAGCTTTTTAGTTTGAATCTATCCCAGTTATTGATTCTTGCTTTTATTTCTTGTGCTATGGGAGTCCTGTTAAGGAAGTCTGATCCTAAGCCAACAAGGTGAAGATTTGGACCTACTTTTTCTTCTGTAAGATGCAGGGTCTCTGGTCTGATTTCCAGGTCCTTGATCCATTGTGAGTTGAGTTTTGTGCAGGGTGAGAGATAGGGGTTTAGTTTCATTCTGTTACATATGGATTTCCAGTTTTCCCAGCACCATTTGTTGAAGAGGCTATCTTTTCTCCGTTGCATATTTTTGGCACTTTTGTCTAGTATGAGAAAATTGTATTTATTTGGGTTTGTGTCCGTGTCCTCTATTCTGTACCATTGATCTACCTGTCTATTTTGGTGCCAATACCATGCCGTTTTTGTTACTATTGCTTTGTAGTAGAGTTGAAGATCTGGTATTGCAATACCCCCTGTTTCATTCTTCCTGCTAAGGATTGCTTTAGCTATTCTGGGTTTCTTATTCTTCCAGATGAATTTCATGATTGCTTGCTCTATTTCTGTGAGGTACGTCATTGGGATTTTAATTGGAATTGCATTGAATCTGTATAGCACTTTTGGTAGTATGGCCATTTTGACAATATTAATTCTGCCTATCCAAGAACATGGGAGATCTTTCCATCTTCTAAGGTCTTCCTTAATTTCTTTCTTCAATGTTTTGTAGTTTTCATTGTAGAGATCTTTTACCTCTTTGGTTAGATTGATGCCCAAGTATTTTATTTTATTTATTTATTTTTTTTGAGGCTATTGCAGATGGAGTTGTTTTCCTCATTTCCCTTTCAGCTGTTTCGTTGCTTGCATATAAAAATGCTTTAGATTTATGCATGTTGATTTTATAGCCTGCTATTTTGCTGAATTCATTGATGAGGTCTAGAAGTTTTCTGGAGGAGGTTTGTGGATCCTCTAAATATAGAATCATGTCATCCACAAATAATGACAGCTTAAGTTCCTCTTTTCCTATTCGTTTCCTTTTAATTTCTTTAGTCTGCTAATTGCTCTGGCTAGAGTTTCGAGGACAATGTTGAATAGAAGTGGTGAAAGAGGACATCCCTGTCTTGTTCCCGTTTTTAAAGGGAATGGTTTCAGTTTTTCTCCATTAAGAATGATGTTGGCCATGGGCTTAGCATAAATAGCCTTTACAATGTTCAGGTATGTTCCTACTATCCCTATTTTTTCTAGTGTTTTAAGCATGAAGGGGTGTTGTATTTTGTCGAACGCTTTTTCTGCATTAATTGAAATAACCATGTGATTCTTATCCTTCAGTCTATTGACATGATGGATTACATTTATTGATTTACAGATGTTAAACCATCCTTGCATTCCAGGGATGAACCCCACTTGATCATGGTGCACAATTTTCTTAATATGTTTTTGGATACGGTTTGCCAATATTTTGTTAAGGATCTTTGCATCTATGTTCATCAAGGATATTGGTCTAAAATTTTCTTTCCTTGATGTGTCTTTTCCTGGTTTGGGTATGAGGGTGATATTAGCTTCATAGAATGAGTTCAGTAGGGTACCCTCCTTTTCTATTTCTGGAATACTTAGAGAAGTATTGGAATGAGTTACCATCACACTCTTAATACCTCACACCCGAGCCCTTGGGGACACCTCACACTATAGTGGGAGTGAAGTTTGGGTCCATGCCACCTGGGTGACCTCAGCGTCCCGCTGAGTGTAAGAAAGCAAACCCAGAAGGTCAAAGGACACATGGTGCCATTGATGGAAAACATCCAGAATGGCGTGTCTCCACAGAGTGGCACGGTGGAGGCCAGGGGCTGGGCCGCGGGAGAGCCATTTAACTGATAAAGGACCTCCTTCAGAGTGAGGGGTGCATAATAATGTGGATGTGCTAAGCTCTCTTGAAAATGCTGAGTTTGTGTCACGCATATCTAATAACAATAAGGAAGGGGCGTGAGCTGGCGCGGGGTGCCTGAGGCTGAGGGGTGCCGTCTGAGACTGTGCAAAGGGTCGCCACTCTCAGACCCATCGGCCGTGGGGACAGCAGGTCCACGCGCCTGCACTCTTCCAAAAGCCCAAGTTTGGGAGACTGATCACAGCCTGTCAGCTGATCAGTCGAACGGTTTGTGGGAACCCTGTGCCGGTCACGGTGCTCTCTTGGCAATGGCTGTTGCTCCCTCTCTTTCTCCCTGCAGAGCAGAAAGAGGGGACATCTCCAGCCGGGCCCACGCTGACAGAAGGGAGCCGCCTCCCCGGCATCGCTGGGAAAGCCCTTCTGACAGAAGCCTTGCTGCAGAGAAATGAGGCCGAGAAACAGAAGTGAGGACAGAGGGCCAGCTCGGCTCCCACGGGCTGGGAGGGGGGGCAGGGAAAGTCCCTGGGTGCCCCTGCAGGGTGCCCACCACAGGGAGTCCTGGTGCAGGCTGAAGAGGACAGGCGTGTATTTTGAGGATTCAGCTCATGCCGTCATGGGGCTGGCAAGTCTGAGGTTGGCAGAGCAGCTGGCAGCACACAGACGCTGCAGTCTTAGGAAGAGTTCCTCCTTCCTCAGTTTGCTTTTAAGGCTCAACTTGGTGGAGCAAGACTTCAGCCCAGATTCAGGAGGCTCCCTAGAGCCCAAGAGTATGAGACCAGCCCGGGCAACCTAGCAAGACCCCGTCTCAAAAAAAAAAAAGAAAGAACCTTCAGCTGATTAGCTGAGGCCCACCCGCTGTTCAAGGACAGTAACTCAGTTCATGGCAGACATCAGTCACATCTACAGTGTCTGCATGGAGAGTCCTAAGTTAATGTACAACTGAGTACCAAGGGACCATGCCCTAGCCGGGTGGACCCACAATCATGGTGCTGTTCTCTCCTGGTCTGCTACAGGAATGAAATGGGATGTGCCCATTAGTGCTTGGCTTAAGCACAGTGCATGGAGAGGCGGTCACCTGCAGTTGGCACCGTGGGAATTGCCCCAGGCCCGTGGCCCTTCACAAATGGTTCTGTGGTGGTCACTGTATCCTCACGTTCACTCACTTTTTCCTCCCTGATTATTCATCATCCATATTTATGGAACCACACTGGGGACACTAAAGGGACAGATCAGACAAAGCCCCCTGCCCTCCTGGAATTCACTTCCATTGAACAAGGAGACAAATCAATGGTGTGCTCAATAATGATGAGTTAGGAAGAAAAACTAAGCCAGGGAGGGGGAGAGACGTCACCAGGCAGTGAGCAAAGCCCTAGGGAGGTGAGCAAGCCCTGCAGATGTGAGGGGAGGACGTTATGGTGGGAATAGCCTGCAAAGGCCCTGAGGCAGGAGGCCACCTGCCATGTCCGAGCAGCGAGAGGTGTGAGGATGGAGTAGAGTGACGGAGGGACAGACAGGTGAGCTAAAGGACTCCTTCCCAGCAGTCACCGAGCCCGACAGCGTCAGGCCCCAGCTCTGGTAGACCCTCTTCCAGTCCTAAGAGAGGCTTGGATCACTCCTGAACTAGGCCGACTGAGCATCCTCCTGCCTCACGGGAAAGGCACCTCCCCTGGACAGTGATAATGGAGGGAATGACCACATACAGTGGGAAGGCCCCGCACAGCACCCAACCCCACGTCACGGACCAGGAAACTGAAACCCACAGAGACAAGCCACTTGGTGCTATAAATGTTTGCCCCCTAAAATGCTGACAGGAACTTAACAGAGCCAGCCACGATGGGGCCACACCACCAGCAAAACAGCAGGACAGCAAATCCTGAGTGCCACATCTCTGCACTCCTTGAAGACAGAGGTGTAGGTGACAGGGAGCGGGCGACGGACAGGGAGCCAGGGTAGGCCCCACGTGGGGCCAGCGTGAGCAGCCCTGTCTCCCCACAGGGGCCTTCAAGAAGTGCAGGTCACGTTGGCAGCCAGACTGGGGGAGGCAGAGGAGAAGATCAAGGTCCTACATTCAGGTACGTGCCTGGTGCCCCTCTCCGCTTCAGTGCCTCCTGGGGTCGGGGGCAGTGAGCTCTGCTCACAGGCCATGGGTTGAGTGTGCGAGTCCAGGGCTTCTATAATCAAGGCAGGCAGGAGCCAGGCAAGGCAGGGGCAGGGTCTGCTGCTCCTGACCATATCGCTGTGGAAGGAGAATTGGGGACAGAAGTGGGGCGACCAAGAGTGCCTGCCGAGGCCAGGCCCAGACCAGGTGCAGGTGAGGGAAGCCAGTGGGAGGGCTGAGGTCTGGGACTGGCAAGCCAGGCTGGTCTGAAGAGCAGCCCCACTGGCACCACCAGGCATTGCCATAGGACTCTGGGACGCCTGGCCTTCAATTTTCCTACCACAGTCAGAAATCTGGAACTTAGAGAAATCCAACTCCCACCATCCAGGAGCCTATTGGATTAGTTGCACCTCCCTGTCCTCTGCCTGCCAGTCAGAGCCTCAGGGTGAGCCTGGAGGTTGCTGGGGGCTTGTACCCCAGCCCACAGGACAGCCTGCCCCACGCTGAGTGTACTACCCCAAGGTCTCTGGCCTGCCCTGCCCACTCCCCCGTCCCTCCCTGCTGTTCAGAGCTCTTCTTGGGACAGGAAACTCACTGCCTGACACCAGATCTAACTAAGAGCAGGGTCCCCATCTCTACCTCACTCCGCCCTCCAGCACCCCAGAGTGGGTCCCGCCTCCTGGGAGGCCCCCATTGGGGCCAGGGCTTCACCCGCCTTTGTACTTTTTCCCAGCGTTAAAGGCCACTCAGACAGAGCTGCTAGAGCTGCGTCGGAAGTACGACGAGGAGGCAGCGTCCAAGTAAGTGAGCGTCCTGCTGGGGTACACCTGCGCCCCTCTGCAGACACGCCACCTCCCTCAAACCCTGCAGGGGTCTGCCCCTCCCTCGGAACGTCCCTGATACACCTCTTCTTTCTGAGTCTCTGCCTGAGGGCCCCCTTTCATCACTGCCCTGGTCCCCACCATCTGCTGTGCCACCTGTATACCACAAGCCGTAAATAACATCCTGGCACCTGGCTGGGTGGGGCTGCTGGGCAGGGCTCTCCCCCTCACCCAGTTCCCCTGGAGCTGTCCCCACTCCCCACCTCCACAGTCCAACCCTTTCAGGTCACGTGACATCACCTAAACTGCTCTGGACTCAAAGATTTCTGTCATTCGTTCCATAAACATTTTTTGAGTAGCTACTATTTATCCAGAGTTGTGCTGGGTCCCTGGGGGAAACATTGGAGAACATGACTCTGTCCTCGGTCAGAGAGGAGATGGTGATGAATGATTTGCTCAGACACTGTTGAGCACTTACTGTTTGCCCAGCACCATCCTCAGCATGTGGTAAATGCTTTGAAGGGAAGCACTGGCCACAGGCAGAGAGGGTATGGACGAGGGATGTCGGGAGGGCTCGCTGGGTATGGAGGAGGGATGTCGGGAGGGCTCACTGGGAATCGAGGAGGCTTTCAGGATGAGGAGTGCCCTCCAGGAACAACGGGAAGGAGCTCCAGTCAGTGGGAACAGAAGGTCCTGCGGTGTGGGTGACACGTGTGGTCTTCAGTTCCCAGATGCTCCCCAGGGCCCCTGGGGCCCTTACCCCATGCCAGGCAGAGGGGTTCCTGTCCTGAGCCTGGCAGCCTGGAGAGGGTGGTGCCACCATAGACAGACACCTGGGACCGTGGAGGAAGCCCCCCCACACTCAGGAGCTGGGTTTGAAGCCCAGTGTGCTCTCTGGAGAGGAGAAAGGCACAGCAAGGGTCAAGGCCTGGCCAGGTCACTCTCCAGAAAGTAGGGGCCTGGGGAGGAGGGAGGGAGGGTGCAGTGCTGAGGCCGCAGCCTGAGTTCTTTTCTTCCCCAGCCTGAGCTCTGTGGGTCAGCAGAGGGGAAGGTAGCCTCCTCTGCCCCATCGCAGATGGGTGCAGGCAGAGGCTGGGCCATCAGGACGGGGCCTGGCGGCTGCCAGAACCCCCCTCAGGGCCTCCCTTTGTGTCTCAGGGCAGATGAAGTCGGCTTGATCATGACGAACCTGGAGAAAGCTAACCAGGTGAGCAGCACGCCAGTGGGGGTGGGGCGCTGGGCCCGGGCAGCGGAGCACCATGTGTCACGTGCCTCCAAGGGCTGGCGCCAGTGCAGGTGTGAAGATGCCCACTCAGCCAGGGTCTGCAGGGCAGCACTGCCAGAGGCAAGTGGCTGTTGTCCTGGGGTGGTTGAGGGGGGCCTCTTGGAGGGGGACATGGACTGGGCTTTGAGTCCTCGAAGAAGGACATCCAGGCAGAGGGCAGAGCAGAGGCCCAGAGACAGGGCACTTCAGGCACAGAGCAGGGGCCTCCCTCCTGAAGAGGACACTTAGATAGGAAGGTTGATCCCACGTCCCTGTCCCTACAGGAAACTGCCTGTAGTTTCTAGGATCTTCTTCCTCTGCCAGTTTCTAGTATCTTGTTCTAGCGGCACTCAGTCCATTCACAAGCCCATGGATATATCAATTTCTAACTTCTTTTTAAAGTAAAAGGCCAAGCTGACCCACCCTCCCTGCTCTCAGGGACATGTTTTCCAGCTGGGTCCCTCATGATGCTGAGACTTCATGAATCCCTCCCCCCTGCCCCTGACAGGGGCACTGTTCTCTAGGAGGGGCAGGAAGCCCAAAGACAGGGCCAGTTGACAATGGTGGTGGTGACCACAGGGGCTTCCCTGAAGTGACCATTAAATGAGCCCTATTTTTATAGCCCACCTACATTTTTAGTTTAATTTTTTAAATGTGTAACTCCTTTACAAGTTCAAGACCCAGTGAAGTTACATAAGGGGACATCAGGAGATTCCAGTTGACCTCCCCTCGGCAACCTCTGCCAGTTTCTGGGATCTTCTTCCAGTGATGCTCAGTCCATTTGCAAGCCTGTGGATATATCCATTCCTAACTTCTTTTCAAAGCAAAAGTGACACACTATAAACACCTTACTTTCCCTTGGGTCAGTTGGGGGCTCCTTCCATGTCTAACTCAGTTCCTCCTTTAGTTGACACCTGCATATCCTGGTGCATGCTGAGTGGACACACCATCATCCACCCAGGGACAGAGGGCTTACATTTTTGGCTTTGCAAATCACATGGTCTCTGTCGCAGATAGTCAGTTTTGCCACTGCAACCCAAAAGCATAGATGACACACAGGTGGAAGAGCATGGCTGTGTTCCAATAAAACTTTATTAAGAAGTGCAGGCAGCAGGCTCTGCTCGACTGACCCCTGGCCTAACCAGGTCCCTAATGATAAGCATTTATGGTATTTCCTATCTTTTCCCATCACAATCAATACTACAGTGAATGAACTTGTACAGATATAATTTCATATATGCACAAACCAATATGTACGGTGTATTTCTCCAAGTGGAGTTGCCGGGCAAAGGGTGCGTGCATTTATTACAGATGTAGCCACCCTCCAGGGGATTGTACTAACTACTGTCCCTCCACCAGGGCACAGAAACTCACCAGCCCTGAGTGTCCTCTAACTTTTGGATCTTTGCCAATCAGTTTTTTATCATACTTATTTATTTTGTGGTATTGGGGATGGAACCCAGGGCCTCACACACACTAGGCAAGTACTGTACCACTGAGCTACATCCCCAGCCCTTCTTATTGTTCTTTTTTTTTTTTTTTTTTTTTTTTTTTTTTTTTTCACATAAGGGAGTTTATTAAGCAAACAGAGTGTCTCCCTGCAGGGTAAGAGAGAAAATGAGAGGAAGAGAAAGGGAAAGAGAAAGGGTGCATGCTAGAGAGAGTGGAAAAGCGAGGAGGAGAAAGAAAGCAAGTCAGGGGGAGAGAAAAGCAAGGGAGAGCTTTTTATTTTATTTATTATTTATTTGAGACAGTGTCTCACTAAATTGGCCAGGCTGGCCTTGAACTTTGTGATCCTCCTGCCTGAGAGGCTGAGATTCCCAAATGTGTGCCACCATGCCAAGCCAGAGGGGTTTTAAAAAAGAGCTCTTGCCGTAGTTTGAATAGGACACAGTTTAATAATGTCCCCCTTTTTTCTGAGTATTTAGCTAAAAGCTGCGTATTATAGAAAAATATGGAGAAGAAAATAAATATCACCATATTAGGTTTTAATATCTATCTTTAATATCATCCTGAGTGTAGCCACAGAATTCTGAAAACAGGAGGTACCTAGGAGCACTCACTTAATAATAACCACTCCAGTTAGCCCTGTGGAGACCAAACCGGAAGCAGATGTCATCCTTGTGTACCAGAGTCTGTCATAGGCCAGAACCCCTAACCACCAATCTGCAAAGTTATGTAGGAGAGGGGCCTTCTCCCAGTGGGAGAAGAAGACTCTATCTCCCAGGTGCCATGGACACGGGGCCAGGACCCTTGGAATGTACCCGCACGTCCTCAGGAGGAAATAGAACTTCCTGCTTTAGAACCCGCTTCACAACCCAGGGCATACGCTGTCACCTCGGTCTCCCACTTGAAATGCAAGCACGGAGCTGCAGGGAGGAAAGTTTCCCTCAGGCGTTCCCTAGCTCACCAGCCCAGAGTCTGTTCCCAGGCTTCTTTCTTCTTTCCTTTGCCGCACTAGGGCACAAACCCAGAGCCTTGAGGTGCCAGGCATGGCTGTACCACAAAGCTCCACCCACAGCCCAGGGCCCATCTTGTAGCTGGACCTCGAGTGCATTCATTTTCTCAGAACACCCTAACTGTGCAGAAACATAAACACACTTTCTCTACAGCCCCATGTACCCAGAACTTCTTCCCAAAACAAAATTAGCTTGAATCCTTTCTGCTACAAGGCAGGGTGCCAATAAATAAATTACAAATAAATTAAACTGTGAACATGTTTTATTTGGATCTCTGTGTGCACACAGTGGGCATAGCATTCTAACCGTCAGGGTCCACAGTAGTTAAACATCATCACTATGACCTGCTGCACCAGCCAAAGTTACAAATGTACCCAGAGGGCTGGGGCGTAGCTTGGTGGTAGAACACTCATCCGGCATGCATGAGACCTGGATTCCATCCCCAGCACCGCAAAATAAAAATAAGAAACAACAGCTCTTCTGATTTTCAAATAATAGCTCAAGTGATGTACCCCACTGATTGACAATGAAATGAACCAATTATGGACACACTTCATGGCACCCAGCTAAGACACCTAATGAGTGCATTGTACTAAAATCACTTGGTTTGTGAAGTAACCCTACAAAGTAGCTACCTTTACAGCTGCCATCTTACAGATAGGGAGACAGACTGGAAAGAGGAAGCCTCTTGCCCAAGGTCACCTAATCACAAAGTCCTGAAGTTAAGCTAAGCTCAGATTTCTCTCCAAGGCCGCAAGACTCTGTTGTTAACATTTGGATGCTTCTCTCCAGACGCAAATTTTTGAAGGGTTAGGATCTACCATAGACCAGTTTAGGACCCTTCCGACGTTCTCCCCATTTCATAGAAGGGGAACTGAGACCAGGAAGGGAAAGTGACTTGTCCAGGGGCCTGCAGCCATTTGTAAGCTGGGGGCACACCCCTCCAGACCCACGTCTGGGGCTTTTCCCACATCATGCCTTGAGAGCAAGGGAGATTGCCTTCCGCCCAGCCCAGCCCGAAGCCTCCCACAGCAGAGCTCCCCTCCCTCCTGCCCTAGTGGAAGGGAACAGCACCCCAGCACGCACTGAGCTTCCCTCCAGCTATTCTCTGTTCCCAGCTCCAGGACTGGGTTCAGGGCCAAGAAAGCAGCCACTGCTGCCTGAGATGGGGCAGGCAGAGGGGCTTACCTCCTGACCACGTGTCCCTCCTCCTCCCCAGCGCGCTGAAGCGGCCCAGCGGGAAGTGGAGAGTCTCCGGGAACAGCTTGCCTCTGTCAACAGCTCCATCCGCCTGGCCTGCTGCTCCCCACAGGGACCCAGTGGGGTAAGAGTGGGGTCTGGGAAGTGAGGGGAAGCAGAGGGAAAGACTGGTAGTAGTTGGTGGGTGACATTTGGCGGTTGTGTGCATTGTTGTGAAGTTGTGAGCAGGGATATGTGGGCCTCTGTGTGCACTGCGGGCATCATGTCAGTGTGAAGGTGAACTTGATTAAACAACCCCTTCACCAGCTGAGTCACAATGTAGCCAGGGTTCTTGTAACTGTTCAAGCCCAAGCTTCCTATGCCCTTGTTTAACAGGAAGCCTTGTATCTTCCTGTGGAGGCCTCCTTCACCCCCACCCACCCAAGAATGCCAGGCGCTTTCTCAGGCCTAAGAAGGTCGTTCCCAGGGCCAGGTGACCAAGCAGGGGGCAGTTGGAGCAAAGCCCAGCAGTGCAGCTTTGGTGGCTGCCACCAGGTGTCACTGTTGGGCGATGGCTTCGCACCACTTGGTGTTAGAGAGCCGGGTGCTCTGGCTGGCTTCCAGGCACCACCGGAACTGCAGTGAGGCCACAGACCCAGCCTGAGGTGCAGCGCTCGTAGGCAGCCACCATTCCCAAAGCAGCTCCTGCAGGATGGCCCAGTGGGACTTCTGCCCCAGCCACCTGTGTGAAGAGCCAGTTTTCAACCCTGATGTTCCTGTGTTAAGCCTGGCTGATCGACTTATCTTTCTCTTTCCTGCTGGTTAGTGCAGGCGTTCTGGAATCATCTGCCAAAGGATTTTAGTCAGAGCCACCCCATTCTGCCTCTCCGTCCCTCCCCAGAAAGCCATGGGCTCCTGATGTGGATTGATCTGCCTTCTTTCCACATCTCTGCGTAGCAGAGGGTTGGACTCACGTTCCTTACGTAATACCAGGTCTGCTTCAGGGTGATTTGCTGCCTCTACCCCTGAAGCTGAGGCGGCTGGGTGGTTTTCGCTTCACCTGATTCACAGGCACAAGCGCCCATGCCCCTCTTTCTGTTTGAATACTGGATAGGTCTCTGTGAACACGTGTTACTATATGTGTTCTCGTGGCTTCTGGGCAAGGGACCCTGTCCTTAATCTGACTGCACCTCAGTTTCCTCATCTGTGCAAGTGACATTTACTTTATAGCATTGTTGAAAGGATTATTTGTGAATTGCCCCAAATGGTGCTTGACTCAGAGTCTATGCTCAGTAGATATTTGACACTCTTATTGGTGTTATTAGTGTGTCTTTGGTCTGTGCCCATGAGAGCATGCACCCTCTGGAGCACACACACGTCTCTGTGTCCTGGTGATATGTCCCTGTGTTTGCCTCCTTGCTGCCTGTGTGGTTTTGTGAGTGTGTGTGCCAGTGTGAGAATTCAGGGAGGCACATGTGTCCGTGTGTGCTGGGACTGTGTGGTGCCAGCTATGTGTGTGCCCCAGAGACAGTGTGTGTGTCCCTCTGCCTGGGTGGCTTCACAACACACAGCAAATGAATGTGAGAGAGGAAGAAGGTGCGGAGAGGATCGAGAGTGAGAGCTCACAAGGATGCCTCAGAGAGGAATTTGCCAATGGTTCTTAATTAACCCCCGTGGAACCCAGCAAATGCCTGTGCTAATCAGCCACAGGGAGCTTGGCTGGTTTGGGAGGTGAGCTTTTCTGAGCACAACGGTGGCGCTCGATGCTAATTAATTTAATGTATTAATGGCATCCGCTTCCTGTTTTAATTGGCATTTATCTCCATGGAAGAAAGCTGGGGTTGGTAGCTATGTTTTTGTTTTTGTTTTTTTGTGCCTGTGTGTGTTTTTTTTGTTTTCCTTAAATGCTTCTTAGATATATTTGTCACTGAGCCAGAGACCAACCTGGCTTCATGTACCTCAAACAGCAACCACTCCACCGTCCTCTGGGACCAAGAGGCCAATTCCTAAAACCAGGAGAAGCCATGGGTTATGGGGCTATCAGCAAATTAGGAGGAAGGAGCCACCCACAGGGTGGCTGCAAGGTCTCCAGTCTAACCCTGAGGTCCCTTATCACCTGGGACAGGGACATTGCTCTAGAGAAGAATTGGAGGACAGAAACCCAAATCTTTGTCCAAGCCATTCCCACCATCGCCAGCACCCAGTCCCCGCTGCCGCGACTGCCTTTTGTGGTTGTTCCTTCTTGATAAGCTTGTTACTGGAAGCATAGTGTACAGGAGAAGCCAACCTAATCATGATTCACAGTGAATCTTCCAGCATGAACTTCCCCATACCCCATCTGGATTGACAAATTCCACCCTGTTGGGATTCAGGGCGAGGAGGCCAGCCCTGTGACCCCCATCCCACACCCCTCAGCCCTCAAAGCCCGCTTTTCCCCCAGGAGAAGGTGAGCTTCGCCCTGTGCTCGGGGCCTCGGCTGGAGGCTGCCCTGGCCTCCAAGGACAGGGAGATCCTGCGGCTGCTGAAGGACGCACAGCACCTCCGCAACTCTCTGCAGGAGCTGGAAGAGGCCTCCGCCAACCAGATCGCGGACCTGGAACAGCAGCTCACAGCCAAGTCCGAGGCCATAGAGGCAGGTCTTGGGGGGAGACGGGCAGGCACCCCCTGCAAAAGGGTAGCCTCCATGCCTGGGGCCAAGTTCACCCTCTTTATTTTACTTCCAGAAGCTAGAAGAAAAGCTGCAGGCACAGTCGGACTATGAGGAGATTAAAACGGAGTTGAGGTACTGTGCAGGGCGGGACTGGGGGCCAAGTGCTCACCTCCCTCCTTCCCCCCTGCCATGCTGGCTCCTGTCTCCCCCACGTGGACACCAGGCATGTCAAAGCTTGGCCACCCTGGATCTTTTCCCTTGTGACCACCTTGACTGGGCGTGGTAACCAGGGGTTGACAGCTAGATAAGCACAGGCCACCAGTGTGGGGGTCAGCTGCTGCAGCCGTCTCCAGAAACACCCCAGCCTGCTGACAAGCCTGCTGCTTCAGACCTGTGGTCACAACAGGTCAACAACATACACTTGCCCCTTGGCAGCCCCAGGGGTGGGTTCCAGGGTCACGTAAGGTACCTTATATAAACCATATAAAACGGCATAGTGTTTGCTTAGAAGCTGCACACATCCTCATGTAAACTTTAGATCACTTCTAGATTTCTCAGGATACCTAATACGATGCTGACTCAGCACTTCACTGGCGTGGATTCAGTGGAAATTTTAAGTTTTGGTTTTCAGAACTTTCTGGAATTCTTTTTTAATTAATTTTTTTTTCAATTTTTTTTTTTTTTTTTTTTTTTTTTAAACAGTGCTGGAGATTGAGCCTGGGCCTTGCACATGCTAGGCAAGCACTCTACCACTGAGCGGTTTTACCAACTCAAATATTTTCTGTCCTTGGTTGATTGGAGCCATGATGCAGAGCCCACAGACACAGAGGGCCTTGTGGGTCCCTGGGTGGGGTGGGGTGGGTGTGGCTCTCCATCAGAGACAGTGAGCCTCTTGCAAGGCCTTGCCTACAGCCCAGGGGCCTGGCTGACTCAGGCCTCTGCACTTTCTCCTGCAGCATCCTGAAAGCCATGAAGCTGGCCTCCAGCACCTGCGGCCTCCCGCAGGTAAATGTCCCTGCCGTGCCTCGGTCTTCAAGGGAGGCTACCCCTGGGGCCTCCAGCCAACATGCCCTCTCAGCCCTGCTTCCTGTCTCTTCAGGGCATGGCCAAGCCTGATGACTCGTTGCTCATAGCAAAGGAGGCCTTCTTCCCAGCACAGAAGTTCCTTCTGGAGAAGCCCAGTCTTCTGACCAGCCCTGGTAGGGGAGCAGCAATGCTGTTGGGCTGAGACGGTGTGGGGGCTGCAGGGTCTGTGGCCTTCCTTGAGCTGAGGACCACTACTTTTCTCAAAGCACTAGAGCAAGGTTGCAAGGGTGGGTGTGTGGACTGAGCACGTGCTGTATGCCTGCTCAGCAGTGTGTCCATCCACATCCAGGCCACATCTAGGGTTGCACAGCTCATTCCCAAGCCCCTAAGAGGTTCACCCACTCCTGAGTCTTGTTGAGCAGCAGGGACTTTAACGAAGAACTCAGACCAACCCTAGGCATGGCCTATAGTCATTGCTTGTCCCCCAAAAGCGCTTTCTCCTCTCATATGGCTCTGCAACCTTTTAGTCTTGTGACCTGCTTAAGACTCTGCTGCCTGTTTCCTCGTCTGTAGAATGGGGGCAATGCCGAGGTCTCCCTCGTGTGTGCTTTGGGGTTGGATGAGGTAGACCCAGGAGAGCACCTAGGATGAGGCAGGCCCCCAGCTGGTGCCAGGGAAGGAGCCACCCACAGGCCCAGGCCGTGGGAACAAGGTGGCAGGTCCACAGAGAGCGCTGGGTGATGCTCAATGGCAGGACCAGGCTCCCAGCCCTGGCCTTGGGGATTGGGGACCAGGGACCCCAGCGGTGACGCCACTGCTGCTGGATGCCTGCAGCGCTTCTGCCTGCCCTCCCACCTCAGCGCCCTGAGTGCTGCTGCCCTTTCCTCTCCCGGCTCTGCTGCCTGCCCCCGCTCTTCCTGCGCGTCGTGTCCCTGCTTCCCTCCCCGCCTCTCTCTGCCCGGCTCCTTTGCTCCCTGTCGCCCTCCCCGTCACCGTCTCTGGCCTGTCCCTCTTGGCATTCTAGAGGAGGACCCTCCCGAGGACGACTCCATCAAGGACCCTCTGGGCACGGAGCCATCCTACCACTCCCCTCAACAGCTGCCACCTCCACCGGGGCCTGAAGATCCTCTGTCCCCCAGCCCTGGGCAGCCCCTGCTGGGCCCCAGCCTGGGTACTGATGGCCCACGGACTTTCTCGCTGTCCCCGTTCCCCAGCCTGGCCCCAGGGGAGAGGCTGGCCGGGGACACGTTGCTGTCCAAGCACATGATGCCCCCAGCCGCCTTCAAGGGAGAGGCGGGCAGCCTGCTGGTGTTCCCTCCAGGCTTCTATAGCACGAAGCCCCCCACAGCCCCAGCCACCCCGGCCCCTGGCCCTGAGCCCCCCGGGGCCCCCGAGCCTGCGGACGGCGGGGGCAGCGCAGCAGGGGCCGGGGCAGAGGAGGAGCAGCTGGACACGGCAGAGATAGCCTTCCAGGTGAAGGAGCAGCTGCTCAAGCACAACATCGGGCAGCGGGTGTTCGGCCACTACGTGCTGGGGCTGTCGCAGGGCTCCGTCAGCGAGATCCTGGCTCGGCCCAAGCCCTGGCGCAAGCTCACAGTGAAGGGCAAGGAGCCCTTCCTCAAGATGAGGCAGTTCCTGTCAGACGAGCAGAACGTGCTGGCCCTGAGGACCATCCAGGTGCGGCAGCGAGGTGAGCGCGGCCTGTGGCCCACGTGGCACGGCCAGGCCTGGGGTCGGGGCTGGAGGCTGACCTCTCTACCTCCCTGCTGCGTGACCCAAAGCCGGCGACTGCCTCTCTGGGCCTTGGTTTACTCCTCTGTTAAAACAGAAAACATGTCCTCACTCTCTCCTTCCCAGGGCCTGTCCAGGTGGGTACCCCTTGGGCCCCTCTGACCCTCAGCTTACCCATCTGTGAGGTGGCCTGGGTGGACACTGGGTTTAGGTTCATCGATGTGCAGGGTCCTGGCTCTGGTCTCACAGACACCGGGTTTGGATACTGGCTCAGCCACATCCACTGGCTGACTCAGCTCACCTCTGCTGCCCTGTGCCTCGGTTTCCCCACCTGTCAGCCTCCTGGGAAGTCCCGGGGATGACAGGGGCATACAGCACTGACCACTGACCTGGCACCTAGTGACTGCTGCGGAGCCATCAGCTGAGGCGGTTGTCACCGCTGTCGTCATCGCAGTCTTTATTCATCATTACCTCCAGCCAGAGCACGCAGACCAAGCAGCAGGCTGCCACCCTCAGGGACAGCCGACCCTACTCCGCTGGCTTTACTCTCCTGCGGATCCCACCACAGCTGCCTTTTTGCCCCCCCAGGCAGCATCACCCCAAGAATCCGCACACCTGAGACAGGCTCGGACGACGCCATCAAGAGCATCCTGGAGCAGGCCAAGAAGGAGATCGAGTCCCAGAAGGGGGGTAGGTACACTCTCGGCCATGGCCGAGGCCTCCAGGGCTGCTCCAAGCAGCAGGGTAGGCTTCGTCTGCCTCCCCAGATGGCCTCCCAGTAGGTCAGAACCTCCAGAGGCCAGAGGGATCTCTCTAGAGCATATACAGGGTCACGTCACTGCTCAGATCTCACGTAGCTCCCTGCTGCCCTGGAGGTAATCCAGCCCCTCAGCAAGACTCCAAGGCCTGCAGTCCTCAGACTCCTCCTGGGCCACTCTGCTCTCATGGTGGTCACTGCCGTGCCCTTCTTCCTGCTGCTCCCTCTACCTCTACTGCTGTCCTTGTCTGGACACTTTTCACCTGGCCAACTCCTGCTTATACCTCATGACTCAGCTCGGAAGTCACCTCCTCCAGGGAGCCCCCCACTCCATCCAGGTGGATTGGATGCTGCCCCTTTCTTGACATTGCCCACCCCCATTATCTATAATGCTTGGTACAAAGGAACTAGCCTAGCCACAGATCCTGGCTCTGCTGTTGATTGACCATGTGACCTTGGGCAAGTTACTTAGCCTCTCTGAGCCTCCATCTTCCTCTCTGAACGTGTATGAGGATCACATGGGATCAGGCCTGGAGGCCTGTGGCTAGCACGTGGTGCTCCAACAGGTCTATTATCATGCCTCTCACTGCAGTTCTGTGCTGCTGGTGTGGCTATACCTCCCACTGGTCTGGGGGCTTCATGCAACCAGGAATGAGTCTGCACCCCCCACCCCACCCCCGCTTTCTCCTGGAGCTCTCAGTACAGTGTGGCACATGGCCACTTGAGCCAGTCTTGCTGTCCACCCCACTTTGCAGGGTCAGCTGCCCCCTAGTGGCTCCTCAGAGCAGGTGTCCCAAGCGCCTGCGGCTGAGAGCGTTTTCCAAGACCTGCCTCCTCCCGGTGGAGAAACAAGGAAGAGGGGCTTGACCTGGGACCCCTGCACTGCTCCACCCTGAGACCCCCTGAGCCCTGCACTGCTCTGTGCACTGTGCTTTCTTCCTGGTCTGCTCCAGGAGGACGAGATGCGAGGCAGAAGCGAGTAGTAAACGCTCATCACACTCCTCCTGTGCTCTAAAAGCGGGTTGCGGATCTGGGTGAGACTTGATAGTGGGTGACAAGAACCATGGGAAGCAAGCTGGCGATGGACTGGGTGCAGCTCAGCAGTGGAGCACTTGCTATAGGCACCAGGCACTGGGGAAGTGTAAAAGGCAGCGTCACAGCAGAGGAAAAGGTTTGCCCTAGTGGGCCAGCCAGGGGTTTTACATTCAATTCCCAAGGTCACCACCACGCCCCTGACCGTGCAAGTGCTAGGCAGAGAGCACACCAGCCTTAGTCCCCTGAGGAAACAAATATGGCTGCCTGCCAGCTCAGGAGCTCTGCCTCAGGGAACTGAAGGAAAGTCCAGAATGGAGGCAGAGATTTACATACAAGCTATTCCTCTATGCTTGTTTACAACAGTGGCAAACTGGAAACAACCTAAGTGTCCAGCAGCAGGGGATCCAGGAGTAAGGCAGATAATATCCCATCAGTGGCATATGCACCCGTTAAAGATAGAAGATTTTTTTTCTGTGGTACTGGGTGTTGAACCCAGGGGCTCTCTACCACTGAGCTACACTCCCTGCCCTTTTTATGTTTTATTTTGAGACAGGGTCTCACTAAGTTGCCCAGGCTGGCCTTGAACTTGGGATTCTCAGCCTCCAGAATCACTTGGAAGAACTTTTTTTTTTTAATAATTTTTTAGTTGTCAATAGACATTTATTTTATTTTGTTTATATACAATGCTGAGAATTGAACCCAGTGTATTAGGCAAGCCACTGAGCCCCAGCCCTGGGAAGAACTTTTTTTTCTTTTCTTTTTTTTTTTTTTTTGTAGTTGTAGATGGACAGCATGTCTTTATTTTATTTGTTTATTTTTATGTGGTGCTAATGATTGAACCCAGTGCCTCACACATACAGGGCAAGCGCTCTGCCATTGAGCTACAGCCCCAGCCCAAGAACTTTTAGGAATAGGAAATCATTCAAGTTGATACTCACTGGAGATAAACCAGGCACCTGTCTGCTATGCTCCTACGGTGCGTGCAGCATGGAAAACAGGCTCAAAGAAATATAAGAGCGTATCTGGTGTCACAGCCTCTGGGAGAGAAAGCAGGGGGCTTTATTTTCTCCTTAGGCTCTGCATTCTTTTTGTGCTTTCTTGTGCTCTCCACAGAGGTGCTTATGACCTTTCCTATTGTTGACCTTTTTTAAAATTGAGGTAAAAATCACATAATAGAAAACAAATTTTAAAGTGTATAATTCAGTGACATATAGTATATTTGTGGTGCTACGCATGTGATCATCTCCACTGAATCTCACTTATCACCCCAAAGGACAGCCCACGCCCATGAGTCAGTGGCTCACACCCCACCTGTGGGCCCTCTGCAGCCCAGGTCTACGTTCTGCACCGTGGATCTGCCCATCCCAGACACTTCATGTAAATTAAACACCCAACGGGTGGCCCTTTGTGCCTGGCTTCTCTCACTTCACATCATTCCTTCAAGGTTTTTCCAGGTTGGATAATGGATCCGTGCTGTGCTGGAGAATATCCCAAGTTTAAGGCCAGCTTAGGCAACATAGCAAGACTCTATCTCAAAATAAAAAAATAAAAGTGGGGCTGGGGTTGTGGCTCAGTGGTGGAGTGCTTGCCTAGCATGTGTGAGGCACTGGGTTCCATCCTCAGCACCACATAAAAATAAATAAATAAGTAAGTAAAGGTATTGTGCTGATCTACAACTGAAAATGTTTAAAATAAATAAAAGGGGCTAGGGATGTAGCTCAGCAACTCAGTAGTGGAGCACCGCTGGGTTCAGCTCCCAGTACTGCATAAATAAATAAATAAATACGAACGTACATAAAGGTATGTTATACTGCGTCATCTTCATCTTCTGAGACTTGCTATTTTTACCCAATACTGTGTTATTAAGAGTCATGCATGGGCCAGGTGGTGACCCAGGCTGTAATCCTTACTGCTCAGGAGGCTGAGGCAGGAGGATTGCAGTATAGGCAAGTTAGCAAGACTGTCTCAAAATAAAGTAAGAGGGTTGGGCAGGTAGCTCAGGAACAGCACTTTCCTGGCCTGTTCCAGGCCCTGGGAACAATCCCCAGCACCACCAAAAAAATAAAAAGTAAAAGATTCACACATGTTTTTACAGGGTGGGCGCCTTTATCGCTGCTGCATGGTGTGACCATGCCATTATTTATTTTCCATTCTTCAGTCCAGGGGCATTTGGGTTTGCTATAGAATACCAAAGAAACATGTGCCACGGAGTCTTCCTGGTCTTTGAACATGTGCATAGTTGGATCATAGCATATGTGAAAGACAGGTTTTTTTTGTGTTACGTTATCCTTGTGGGCACTTTCTCCACATATGCTAAAATCTGTCACCCTTGACTTTTGTTTGTTTTGTGGTGCTGGGAGAAACCTACCACTCAGCCACATCCCAGCTGTCAACCTGATTTTTTTTTTTTTTTTTTGTAGTTGTCAATGGACCTTTATTTTACTTATTTATATGTGGTGCTTAGAATAAAACCCAGAACCTCACATGCTAGGCAAGCACTGTACCACGGAGCCACAGCCCTGGCCCTGTCAACCTGATTTTTAATGGCTGCCTGATAGCCTGCCACACAGGTGGACCATACCTTAACTAATCCCCAGCTGCTGAGCAGAGGGTGGCTCCATGTGTTTATGGTATGAATTCTGACGCTCTAAACATCCTGCCTTCAAACGGAGCCCTGATGATGGGCCCTGAGCTGCCCTGCCCTCTTCCCCGCAGGCGAACCCAAGACTTCGGCAGCCCCATTGAGCATCACCAACGGCACAGCCTCCACCAGCACCTCAGAAGACGCCATCAAGAACATCCTGGAGCAAGCTCGCCGTGAGATGCAGGCCCAGCAGCAGGCCCTGCTGGAAATGGAGGCCGGGCCGCGGGGCCGCGCGGTGCCCCCATCTCCCCCAGAGCGGCCTTCGCTGGCAGCTGTGAGCCAGAACGGGGCCCCGGCCTATGTCAAGCAGGAAGACGGCACTGGAGGTGGAAGCGGGGGGACCAGCAGCAGTGCCACACAGACGTCCCTCACAGTCCTGTCTCCCGCGGCCTTCGTGCAGAGCATCATCCGGAAGGTCAAGTCGGAGATTGGCGATGCTGGCTACTTCGATCACCACTGGGCCTCCGACCGCGGCCTGCTCAGCCGCCCCTACGCCTCTGTCTCGCCCTCACTGTCCTCCTCCTCCAGCTACTCTGGCCAACCCAATGGGCGGGCCTGGCCCCGTGGAGACGAGGCCCCCGCTGCCCCTGAGGACGAGGCAGCTGGGGGCGAGGATGAGTCCCCCAGGGTCAGCGAACTGAAGGCAGAAGGGGGTGCACCCGAGGTGGGCAGTGGCGGGCGGCTGGCCTACTACCCAGCCTATGTGCCACGCACCCTGAAGCCCACCGTGCCGCCCCTGACACCCGAGCAGTACGAGCTGTACATGTACCGTGAGGTGGACACGCTGGAGCTGACGCGCCAGGTCAAGGAGAAGCTGGCCAAGAATGGGATCTGCCAGAGGATCTTTGGGGAGAAGGTGAAGGCAGTGGGCTCTGGAAGGCCCTGGGGCCCAGGAGGGAGAGCCTCTCAGGCCTCAGCCCCAGGCCCTGGTCCACAAGGTGGCCTGAGAGGCAGGAGTCCAGCCCCAGCAGAATCTCACACGCCCACACGTCTAGCCCTGTGTCCAGGACCCGGCTGTCCCTGGGCTCACTGAAGGAGGGCCGTGGCACCGCTGTGGCAGTCCTGTGGTCGCTGAAACAGTCGACTCTTCCCAGGCCACCAGAATCCACTCCCCTCCCCTCCCCTAAGGCCCTCTGCACCTCCTGTGGCCCAGTCGGTGAAGGGCTAAGGCTCAGACAGTCAGGGTCTCCAGGGTCCTGGTTGATGTGTCCGTGCAGTGCCAGCAAGCTCAAAGGAGGGAGAAGTGACCTAAGAGGGAGGCACAGGAAGGCCTGGGGTGGGGAGGAGGCCAGGATTGGATTTTCACACAGTTTTCTCAGGAAAGTGGGGGGCACCGCGCAGGCACCCAACAGGCCCCTGGAGATGCACCCAAGGCCTTGGGGACAGCCCAGGATGGCGGTGTCCAGGGCCTGCTGACCTACCCTGCCTGCCTCGCCCACCACAGGTGCTGGGCCTGTCACAGGGCAGCGTGAGTGATATGCTGTCCCGGCCGAAGCCATGGAGCAAGCTAACACAGAAGGGGCGGGAGCCCTTCATCCGCATGCAGCTGTGGCTCTCAGACCAGCTGGGCCAGGCTGTGGGCCAGCAGCCCAGTGCCTCCCAAGGTGAGTGTAGGCCCTCTTGGGGCGCTGCTGGCCCCAAGGCGGCAGGGCCGCCACACTAACCTCTGCGCCCCACCCCGACTGCACCCTGAGACTACATGTGCTTCTGGCGGCCTCCCTGTCCCTCATCTTCCCCCCAGAACCGTGCTCCTCCACCCATGTGAGGCTCCAAGCCTGTCTATCTTACCCCTCTAGGGGGTGCGGGGTGCCCAGCGCTGGAACAGGCAGAGAATATTTCACCTGCCACACCCCACCTTCCCCTCTGAGTCCGGAATGGCTGTTGACCTCGGCTCTTCCTGGAAGACCCAGCGCGCAGCCTCAGGGTCCTCAGCACAGGGTCTCGGCCCCTCCCCCGCTCCCTCATGATGGCGTGCAGGGGAGAGTCCGAGCCTTGCGGGGCAGGAAAGCGAGGCTGAGAGTTGCCCCAAGTCAGCCCAGGAGTGCGGAGCGAGCTCCCTCCTGCCCTGATGGCCAGAGGGCTGGTCTGCTGGGCCAGGGTCAGTGGCCCACCCAGGACCTGCACTGGGATGAGGGCACGTGGCTATAGGATGAGACAGCCGCCCTGCCCACTGAGCTCAGCCTCAGTCTCCCCGCCTGTAAGTGGGGACCAGTAGACAGGACGAGACCTTGGCTTAGGTTCCTCTCCACAGGAATGCAGACTAGAAACAGAATGTCACGTGCCAAGAGCCCAAGTTCCAGGTGACTGTGCTTACTTCAGCTGGGAAGGCCCGCAGGACAGGAGCACACCAGTCGTCCTGAAGCCACAGCCCCTGAGCACACGGAGGCAGCCCCACACTGGGCAGGCCCGGGCAGGAGGAGGCAGGGAGGAAGGGTTTGGGCAGAACTGTTGCTTTTTCACGTTTTGCAAACAAGAAGGGAGGGCTGGGGCTGTCACTCAGTGATAGAGAGCCTCCCTGGCACACACGAGTCCCGGCCTCCATCCAGCACCAACACAAACTAGCCTCCGCATGTCCGCGGGTGCCAGGGACATCTTCTCATCACGGTATCACCATGTGCGCGTGTGGTGCTGAATGGAACCCGAGGCTCGACCTGCTGCGTAGGTGCTCCCAAGCCACGTCCCCAGCCCTGTGTTACCTACGGTTGCTGCAGGGCTCCCCCGGTTCCATTCGGCTGTTCTCTGGTGATCCATCTTGCGGATCACTGCCCACTTCCTTCTGTTGTGGTTTAACCCTTCGCTGGACCCTCCTAATGTACAGAAGAGCCAGGCAGAGCCGTGAGCTCCTGCACACTCCACCAGGCAGCCCAACCACAAGAGCCGCGTGCGCACTTTCTGTTCATTTAGGAGTTCAATGGCTCACCCCTCACACCTGAGCAAGTGCTGTTGTCCCCAGGGATGCCAAAGTGCAGAGGTGCCAAGTCCCACATGTGAAATGCTGACGTGTTCCCATACACCCTTGTACAGCCTCTCGTGTGCCTGAAATCATCCCTAGGTGACTTGCAGTACCTGATACAATGCAGTAAATATGGAATTGTAGTATTTAGGGACTCGTGACAAAGTCTGTACTTGCTCAGTATAGACACAACTTTTTTTTGCGGGGGGGGGGTAACCAGGGATTGAACTCAGGGGCACTCAACCACTGAGTCACATCCCCAGCCCTATTCTGTATTTTATTTAGAAACAGGGTCTCACTGAGCTGCTTAGCACCTCGCCTGCTGCTGAGGCTGGCTTTGAACTCAAGATCCTCCTGCCTCAGCCTCCTGAGCCTGAGGCATGCACCACCACATCAGGCGGTTAGACACAACATTTTTAAAAAATATTTTTGATCAGTATTGGTTGAATCCACGGATGCCAAACCCAAGGATATTAGAAGCCAACTGTATTTCCAAAAAAATAGAGAAATGAAACTTTACACTGGGCATCAGTGGCACATAATCAGTGGCCTGTAATCACAGTGTCTGGGGAGGCTGAGGCAGGAGGATCAGGCCAACCTTGGGAACTTAGCAAGATTTTGTCTCAAATGAAATTTTAAAAGGTCTGTGGATATAGCTCAGTGGCAAAGCACCTCCAGGTTCAGTCCCTGGTACTGAGAGGGAAAAAATGAAACTTTACCATGATTCATGGTACATAACTGACTATCCATAATTGAGTTTCTCCACTTGTTCCTATTATATCATTTATATGTATATGTAAATGTGTCATATGTGAGTGTGTAATATAAGTATAAATTTTAAACCACACACGCGCGCGCGCACACACGCGCGCACACACACACACACACACTTCCCCTTTCCAGGATTAAGTTCAGCGCACTTGTATTTAGTTGTCATGTTCTGTCATCTGGACAGTTCTGCCTCTTTCTTTGGCAGTGTGACATTGCTAAAGGCTAGAGGCGAGGCACCTTGTGACCATCTGAGTTTGGGTGTCTCCTGGCTGTTAGGTCGAGGCCCCGTGCATAGCGTGAGTCTCCCAGAAGTGACGCTGCGTCCCTCGCGGTGTGCCAGGTGGAGACACAGTGGCTGCTGCCTCTGGAAACTTGGTTTCGGGGTGTCCCTAGAACCTCGCCTCTGTGGTTCTTCTCCCTTTGTACTTAATACTGTGGGGAGATGCTGGGACACCTGGTGAGCATCCTACGGAGGCCCCCTTGGGACACGGTTGGTTGGTGGCAAAATGGATTATTGCCAAGCTCGAGCCTGCCCAGGCTGTGTGTGTGCATGCCAGATGACAGTGACTGCCTCTGTCTCTTTGTGGCCCACAGCCAGCCCTCCCGAGCTGCGGTCCTCACCATCACCACCCCCAAGCCCCACAGAGCCTGAGAAGAGCTCCCAGGAGTCCTTGAGCCTGTCGCTGGAGAGCAGCAAGGAGAACCAGCAGCCGGACGGCCGCTCTGGCTCCTCACTAGGTGGAAAGATGCACACAGGCAGCCAGGCCGCCGGAGGCATCCAGGAGATTGTGGCCATGTCCCCAGAGCTGGACACTTACTCCATCACCAAGAGGGTCAAGGAGGTCCTCACAGACAACAACCTAGGTACGGGTGGCTGGAACCAGGGTTGCTGCCCCCTGCCCTGGGTGGCCTCAAGAAGAAGTGTCCACGGTGAGAACCTAGGGTCTTGGGCCAGCTGGAGGTACTGCCAGCCCTGGGCATGCAGGACCCCACTCCAGGCCTCTCAACTGACCTGTGTCCCTGCAGCAGGTGAAGGCAGGTCTAAACCACCTGGAATTCTTAGCCCGCACTCCAGAAAACTTTTTTCTGGGGGTTCAAAGAACCAAGTCGCCGTGAGACTCTAGCATGGTCCTCATCCAGGGCCAAAACTTGCGATCTGGGGCACAAGACAGGGACATCTGTTCTAGGGATCTTTCCTTTCCTGGATCACACACTCTTCTGAGTCTTAGATGCACATTATACACTCCCCCTCCCCGAGGAATATCTGTAAACCCCAAGTTTTCACTACATTTCCTGTTGTGAAAATAGGTCTTATTCATCGCTTTAAAATGCCAAATGGTACATTTATTAAAATAAGTTAAAAAGTAAACACTCGGGCACAGTGGCACACGCATAGAATCCCAGCAGCTCAGGAGGCTGAGGCAGGAGGATTACAAGTTCAAAGCCAGCCTCAGCAATTTAGCAAGGTGCTAAGCAACTTAGACCCTGTCTCTAAATAAAATATAAAAAGGACTGGGGAGCCAAATAAATAGATAAAGTAAAGGTATTGTGTCCATCCACAACTAAAAAATTTTTTTTTTCAGAAGGTGGGAGCTGGAGATGTGGCTCAGTGGTTAAGCACCCCCAGGTTCCTCCCTAGTACTGGGAAAAAAACTAAATAAGTAAGAGCCACAGGTGGTGTGCAGAGGTGGATTGTGAGCCTGGCATGCACAGGCCATGGGTTCAGAGCTCAGCACCTCGCACAGGAAAGTCAGCCAGTGTGCACCTTTATGCTGAATCCCAGGGGTGGGGTTGCTGGATCAGAGGATGATCCCCCATCAGCGTCACTGGGTGAGGGGCCTCAGGTCTCAGGCTTCCCTCCTGAGTGAGTGGAGACAGCTTGGCTTGCCTGTGGCTCTGGCCTATTCCTGCCTCTCCTGGAAGCAGGTCTCTGCCCAGCCTCCAGTAACAGGCTCCCTTCCTCCCCTGTCCCCAGGGCAGCGGCTGTTTGGAGAGAGCATCCTGGGCCTGACCCAGGGTTCTGTGTCTGACCTGCTGTCCCGGCCCAAACCCTGGCACAAGCTGAGCCTGAAGGGGAGGGAGCCCTTTGTCCGCATGCAGCTATGGCTCAGTGACCCCCACAACGTGGACAAGCTGAGGGACATGAAGAAGCTGGAGAAGAAAGGTAAGAGCTGGGCAGGGGCGGGCCCAGGGGGGCTGGCCTGTCTTCCTTTGGAGCCTGCCTGGCTGCACCCAGATAAGCCCAGGCTCAGCCTGGGGGGAGCTGACATGAAACGTACAGTCCAAAGGACAGCACAGTGGGCGCGCCTGAGCATCTGCCTCTCCTGGGAAACCCTGCCCGGGCTCCTGGCGCCCTCACGGCAGCTGCTCCAGGGCACTCGCCAGCCCCGGCAGCCTTCCCCAGCACTCCCGGCCCTGCCTCCGCTCCCTGTGCTGCCCCTTGCGCAGACGGAACCCACCCAGCAAAAAAGAAGAGTAGACCAGAGTCTCCAGTCCCCTTAGAGGGCACACCACAGTGACCTGAAGGCCTCCCACCAGGCCCCACGGTTAAAGATCCCACCGCTTCCCGTAGCGCCCAGCTGAGCTGAGCTGAGCTGATCTGAGCGGGCCTTGGGGACATTCCAGATGCGAACGACAGCAGTGCCCTTTTCGTTGGGTTGGGTTTGATTTGGTTTGGCTTGGTTTGGTTTTTTTTGCATTTTGACAACTGGGGTTCCAGGTGCACCCGGCAGTAAGGGGGTTCATTTAGACTGCTCTGAAACTCAGTGAGGCCTCACAACTTCCTGTGTGTGAGGCATCCTGCTAAGCCTTCTGCTCAGGTGACCTGACTTTAGAAACCAGTGCGACTGGGGTCCGACCTACTCAGGCCAGCATCTCCACAGAGAGGTGGGGAGGAGGTGGACAAATCAGGATAAGTCGAAGGACACCAGGTGGCAGGTCCCAGAGTTCACAGCTCAAAGGGCTCTGAGCAGGGCTGGCTGATCACTGCTGTCCCTGGGGGCTGACAGCCGTGGCAGTGGCCCCTCAGCCTCCCTCCCCCCCCACCCCGGCCCAGCCTACCTGAAACGCCGTTACGGCCTCATCAGCACTGGCTCGGACAGTGAGTCTCCAGCCACACGCTCCGAGTGCCCCAGCCCCTGCCTGCAGCCCCAGGACCTGAGCCTCCTTCAGATCAAGAAGCCCCGCGTGGTGCTGGCACCCGAGGAGAAGGAGGCGCTGAGGAAGGCTTACCAGCTAGAGCCCTACCCCTCCCAGCAGACCATCGAGCTGCTGTCCTTCCAGCTCAACCTGAAGACCAACACCGTCATCAACTGGTTCCACAACTACAGGTGGGAACCTGGGCAGGCGGGTGGGGCAGACCCCTCCCAATGCCAGGGCCTCTGTGGGCCGGGGAGATCATGACCCAGATGTGCCCGAGTAGAGCCCAACTCTGTCCCTCCAACTGCAGGACCCTGGGCATTCACTTGCCTCCCCTCAGCCTCAGTCTTCTGACCTATACAAAAGGGACAGTAGCAACATCCACGCCACAGCATTGTCCCGAGACTGACCCAGCGTGCTTATGTGACATACCTGGAGCATAGTTAGTGGTAGACATGTATTGATGTCGTTGCTCTCACTGCCATTATTATTCTACCCATCTTGCTCTGCGTCCGCCCCCAAGAAGGCACGAGGAACAGGACTTGCGGCCCAGGCCTGAGACGCTCTTGCAACCACTGGACTCGGGTCCTTCCGCTCCTGAGGCTGAAGGAAGTCCCCTGGTCCCTTCTTGGGGCCACCTGCTTGGGGTCCTTGGGATGGAGCTTCCTCTTCTGCAGTCACTTCTCTCCACGACCCTTCACACTCACCAGCCCCTGCTCTTGGGAGTCACTGACCTCTAGGAGACGGGACTTTTGGGGGGTCATTCCCAAGCTGGCTCCACAGAGACTGCAGAGGTTCTTCCTGAGCCCGGGAAGAGACCCTGGGAGCAGGCTCATGGCAGGATTGCGGGGGCCCCTAAGCAAAAAGCATCATCAGTGCCCGTGTGGTGCCAGAGAGAGTCCACTCATCCATTCCACAGGTGGAGAGGTCTCATCTCCCCAGGGAAGAAGGAGAAAAAGGAGATGGGGAGGGGCATTCAATCTCAGCCTGGACTTCGGCATCACACAGACCTGGGCTGTGTGGCCTTGGCAAGTCACTTTACCTCTCTGAGTCTTGTCCTGATTTTACAGATGAGGAACCTACTACCTATCCCACGATACTTAATTATGGTCAAATGAAATAACTTTGGGTAGAAATATTTTAAATATTGTGTATTATCTGACTCAGACCAGAGCCTGCCAAGTAATGAATGAGATAGGTCCTTACAGACTTCTCCCACTCCTTCCTTCCCTAAGTGATGTGGGAACATCTTCTCCCCTCTGATTCCCATGGGACTGAGCACCCATCACTGCCCAGCATGACCAGGATTAGAAACAGGGTCAAAGCCATCCTGCCCTCAGGAGCTTATGACCATGAACCCAATCACTTTACTACAACCCAATAAATGCTGTAGGAAAAGGAGGAATCAAGGACATAGGGAAAGGGAATTCTTCCTGGGAAATACTTTACAAGAAGAAGTAATTGAACTGGGTTCTGAAGGAAGAATAGGAGTCTGCACCAAGGAACAGATTCTACTCCTAAAAGAAAGAAGTCTCAGAGTTACTGTTGCAGGAGAACAGAGTATTTCATCTGGTAAATGTTTGTTGAGCACCTACTCTGTACCAGGCACTGCAGAGAACTAGACAGAATCCTTGCCCTCAGCATCTTGCAGGCCAGCAGACGCTCACATTAACATATCATAAACTGCAGTGAACTCTGGGAAAGGTATACAACAGGACGTTGAGAAAAATCACAGAGGAGGCCCTGCTTTAGATCTAGGAGTCCCCAGGGCCACTGGTAGGGCCGAAGTGCTGCTCATGCAGACTGAGTCCAGAGTTCAGGGGTCCCCTGTCCAGCCCCAGGCTCACCACCCTCTCTGCCCCAGGTCCCGGATGCGCCGGGAGATGTTGGTGGAGGGAACCCAGGACGAGCCAGACCTTGACCCAAGTGGGGGTCCTGGCGTCCTACCACCTGGCCACTCTCAGCCGGATCCTGCTCTGCAGAGCCCCGACTCAGAAGCTGAGGATCAGAAGCCCACCGTGAAGGAACTGGAGCTTCAGGGGGGCTCTGAGGAGAGCACCATGCCCCTGACTGCCCCCGACAGGGCCCACGTGAGGATCAAGCAGGAGCAGAGTGAGGAGGAGGTGGGCAGCCAGCCCCAGGACCCAGGGGAGCCAGAGGAAGGCCAGCGTCCCCCCAAGGAGGAGCACCCTGACTCTCTGAGTAATGACGGACTCCCCACAGTGGCCCCAGAGCCCCTTCTTTCAGACGGAAACACCTCAGACTGCACCTCACTACATCCCCCCCAGGAGGGTGAGGCTGAGGGGCGGCTTCACTCGGACCCTGTAAGTTTTAAGTCAGCCTCGGAGTCCTCACGCTGCAGCCTGGAGGTGTCACTGAACTCGCCCTCAGCCGCCTCCTCTCCGGGCCTCATGATGTCCGTGTCACCTGTCCCCTCCTCCTCTGCCCCCATCTCCCCATCCCCACCTGGCGCCCTCCATGCCAAAGTGCCGAGTGCCAGCCCCACTGCTGACACAGCTGGGGCCTTGCACCCCAGCACCAAGGTGAACCCCAATCTGCAGCGGCGGCACGAGAAGATGGCCAACTTGAACAGCATCATCTACCGGCTAGAGAGGGCTGCTAACCGGGAGGAGGCCCTGGAGTGGGAATTCTGAAGGCAGGGGTGAGGGGGTGCCCAGCCCCCTTCCTCCTCTCGCTCGCTGTCCCAGATGGGGTGGGGCCAAGGGGGGGCACGCGGCCACCCAAGCGTGGACAGCAGTGTTATGCCATTTACGTTTTTTGTTGTGATCCTATTCCCTGAAGTTGCAAGTGGGCAGGTGGGGCGGATGCCATGGCCTCGTCCTCTTGGCCTCCCTGCAGCAGGGCGCTTAGGAGCCTGCTGTTCTTCCCCACCCTGGCCCCCCTGCAAGAGGCAGGAGCAAAACAGCGCCTCATTTTCTCCTGAGAACTCCAAACTTTTAGAAAAATAAAGAAATATTTATAGACCTCTTTTAGATATTTTAATAAAGGATCCTTTGGAATTTATTCCCAGCCAGTGCTGTTTTGATATTACAGAGAGTTATGAAATCAGGATGCTATCACGACTGTTGCGAAGTATACACGGAAGTCGTGTCGTTTTTTGCCACTAGATGAGATTAAAAGAAGACGATTGTTCAAAGCCATCACTAACACTACAAGACTGACCAGATTCAGATAGCCTTTGACCACGGTTTCCCCACGCCTGTCTGTGAGACCGGCACGTTGCCGTTGCCCGTCCAGAAGCCGTGCTGAAGGGAGAAAGTCCAGAAGACTCTAAAGGAAACCTCAGTGCGGCTGAGGACGTGTTCCCTCCTGGTGGTCTTTTTGCAACCCTGATAACACGGGTTGTCCCGTGCTGTTGTAAATGTCATAGAGATGCGGTCCCTGGCCCAGCATCCTAGACGAGAGGTAGCATGGCACAGAGCAAACTGTCACGCGCCCTAGCTAGAAACCATCTTGCCCGTCTGCAGACAAGATGTGTTTCCAGATCCTTCCAAAGGTTGGGTGTCAGGGCAGGTGCTCAAAGGGTGGTGCTTGCGCCCGAGCGACCCAGTTCCCAGCCTGAATCATGGCACACCCAGCAAGTTTCCCCACGGGGCATTCCAGAGACTGGCCGCCATCTTCCCTCCTGTGCTTTAGAGGGACAGTGCACTCATCCCACTCGCAGTGAAGCCCAGCAACCAGCGCCAAAAAGTGGGCTCATCAAACAAGACCCCTGTGCCCTGATCACCACCTTCTCAAGTTGACCCCCGTGCTTCCCCTGGAGGCCAAGTTCACAACAGCATGTCCACGAACCCCAGTTGCCACGTCCCCCCTTCTTTCCAGCACATGGCCACGGGAGAGCAAAGACAGCCCGCGACTCGGAGGAGCACTTTCTTCAGCGTTTCCTCACGCGTCTGGGAGGGCGCCCCACTGGGAGGTGGCAGCCACCCTGCGCTGCTTAAGCTCTCCTTTTTATTTCTTTACATTTTTCAAACCATGGCAAGGCCGAATTGGGCTACTCCATGGAATGGTGATGAAAAGGTGACCAACCGGAGCCAGTCCAGTGCAGGGGGAGAGATGGCGGGCAGCTGTGCTGGCATTTCGAGACCACAGGCAAAACCCAGCGGCCAGAAAGGGACACACAAAGACCGTCTCAAATCCCAACTCTCGTGCACCCAGCCCAGCTGCAGCCTCCACGCCAGGCAGCGTCAGCACACCCGAAGGAGGGCCTCGTCCTCCGCACCACAGGCTATGCACTGAAGAGTTTTCCACTGTATACATTTTTATCCAGATGAAGGTATTTTTATATTTTGACAATAGGAAACAGTGACCAATTTTCAGAGTACTCCAACCTGGACAAACAGAACATCTTTTAGCCGCCACCGCCCTGCTGCATTAGACACTGGGGAAACACCACTTTTTACTCTCGAAACCAACACGACGTTGAAATCCAGGACTCCAACCTTAAAGGACTCACGTTGGCTTTAGTGTGACAGGATTTGATGAAGCACTTAGTCTAGTCTTTTGAACACAGAAATCCTGTTGTACTTAAAGCTGGCAGACCCGTGAACAGCTTCGTCCATTTCATGTCCTGCAACGGTAAAACAACAACAACAACAAATACACAGAACCCACAAAACTGTTTCTATGAGAGATCGATGAACTTTGTTTAAAATTTTAAAAAAAAAGGAACACATTCTGTAAACGAGTCGCTAAATACAGAATTGTATAATAATTCCGGGTGTCCTGCTTCTTTGTTCTGGAGCTGGGGGAGAACACTGGGGGTCTGGACAGGCCCTCAGAAGTCCTTTGCAAAACTTATTTATTTTTAAAAACTAGTTTTTGAGTTGGGTGCCGATATTAAACTAGGAGGGCATGTCACTTAGAAATCGCGACTACCAGCTCATCCATCTTCCCATCTGTAGACAAGATGTGTGTCCAGATCCTTCGGAAAGCCGGGTGCCAGGGCAGGCTCCCAGAGGTGGTGCTTCAGCAGGGTGACCCCATTTCCCAACCTGAACCACGGCCACACCCAGGAAGCGACCCCTCTGGTGTGGGCACAGGCATTCCTGGGAAGCCGGCAAATGCCAGCTTCTCCTGAGACCCCTGGTATCCGCCACACTGGGCCACCTTCTAAGGTGACAGCAGCCAGCTGAGGAGCGGCCCTCCCTGTAAGGGGCACATGCCTGTGACCCGTCTCCACTTGGGCCCTGTGGCACCCGGGTTGGCGACTGTGCTTTGGCCTCCCCCTGCCCTGAAGGAAGAGGGAAGAGCTTTCCCACACGTGCAGCGGAGAGGAAGCTGGTTTGTTAGACTCTGGGCCCTGGTACCAAGGAGTCAAGGTCATACCTTGCCCCCAGATCAGTGGCCCCAGGCTGTGGCTTCAGACCAGTCAGTTGATAAGTGTTTCCCACTTCAGGGAAGTATAGGGGTGGTTGGTGCCCCCAGCCTCAAACTCTTCCCTGCTGTGTAACCGGGGCCTCAGGTTTCCTCATCAATGAAATGGGTGTATCACCCATTTCAGACCAACCAGACCAACCAGAGGTCATCCTGAGGAATGAGCCCAGAGCATGAGACACGCACAGAATGGGTGCACAGCTGTCACTGGGAGTGGGCAGGTTCCTTCTGTCCACTGATGGGCTACAGAATGGGTTTTGTGTGTGTAAACAGTAGTGTCAAGAGAGCCCTGAAGTGGTACTAAACATGATTCACCCATGAGCCAAAGCCACATGGCACCTTAGATGTGACTAGTGGTTGTCTCCCCACCCCAGCTAGGAGAACTCACTGCGAGCCCAGCAGGTCAGCTCCTCGAGATGCCTGGACACCCCACCACGGGACACGGGGCCGGGAGAACTGGGGGCCAAGACCCATCAGAGCCGTCATGAGGGGTGACGTTTCAGGTGAGCCCAGGCTCTCCTCAGCTGGGGAGCCAGCCTGCCTGGTTTCAGCCCCAGCTGTGCCTCTCAGAGCTGCGCCACCTCAGGCGCATGCCCAAATCCCACACTTCCCCAGCTGCGAGGGGGGTCGGTGACAGTATCGACACCTTCCCACAAAGCTGTTGCAAAGGCTCAAAGTGGTTGTAGAACCTGAACTGCCAGGGAACTGTTTGAATCTTGAGTTCTCAGCTCTTGAGAAACTCGAAGTCAGAAAGCGGGCAGGCACATGGCGTCCTGTAACCCCAGAGACTCAGGAGGCTGAGGCAGGAGGATCACAAGTTCAGGACAGCCTGGGCGACTCAGCCAGCCCAGGCAGAGGGGAGCAGAGAGCCGAGCTAGGGGCAATGTGGCAACTGCTCATTCATCTGCTGAGTATTTACTGAGTGCCTGCTGTGTGCTCAGGGCTTGATGGGGAAATACAAGACCTGAGAGCAGAGGGAGTGAGGCCCAGGAAGCCTTCCTGAGGAGGGAACACCAGCAGGAGATGGGACAGAGGCAAGAAGGGGTGAAGTCCAAAGGAGGCTGGAATGTGGGGGCAAGGGTGTGGGAGCAAGAGAGAAGGGACCGATCAAGAAGTACCTTGGGGCTAGATGGGAAATTCACTTTTCTCCCAAGGGCACTGGGGAGCCATGGAGAGTGAGGCAGGGGTTGCAGTGTGCAGACTTGCACTTCTAGGAAGTTAGGAGGTTCCATCTGCCTGGGAGATGGCAGGCCAGAAGACAGGGGCAGGGTCCACTCCACACAGGCCTCCCTGCCCCTTGCTTGCCCCGCCCCCAGGTCTCCTGGTTTAGCTCCTCCCATTTGCCAGCAGCCACATATCCCAGGTGAGTGAACAGAGCCAACCTGGCCTCAGGGCCCGTGGTCACTAGGTGGGGGGGAGGGTTGGTAGGGGTTTACTCTAAAGGCCTGGCTCCTAAGCCAAGGCACAGGGTTTGTGTTACTATGGAAACTGGGCTGCCTACCCCGTGCTAAAGCCTTCTATGTATGAATGAGCATTGGGGCTGGGGCAGGGTCTGCCCAGAAAGGCAGCCAGGTGACCTTGACCAAGGTGACTCCTTACTCCAGGTCCCATGTTGTCTTTAGTGGCCTGTGTCCTTGGGCCAGGGTGTAGCAGTCAGTTGAAGCACTGGCTTTGAGCTGACCCGCCCTAGGTCTGAGCCTCCACCTCAGCATCCTCGGGCCCTTCAGTGAGCCTGGGTTTGCTCTTCTGTAGACTGGCGCCATCATGAAAGCATCTACTCGCCTGACTGCTATTACTGTACAAGTGACCCCACAGCCTGGTGGCCGAAGACAAGAAACATATGTTCCACAGCCTCTGCAGGTCGGGAATCTGAGACTGGCCTAACTGGCTGGTTCTGGCTGGCAGGACTCTCAGGTTACACTTAAGCCATAGCCAGGGCTGCAGGGACTGAAGGCAGCTCTGGGGCTGCCATCTGCTTCCAAGATGGCGCACGCCCATGGCTGCCAGGCAGTGGTGGGCCCCCGTTCCTCTCCAGCTGGGCCTCCCCACAGGGCAGGTGACTTTCCAGAGCACCAATGCCGAGGCTATGGGGTATTCTGCAACCTAGATTTGGACATCCTGTTATCCTACTCCCAGCATCCTGTTGGCCCCACAGGCCAGCTAAGATTCCACGTGGAGGAGACAGTTCTAGGTGAGGACACCAGGAGACAGGCATCACTGGGGCCACCCTGGAGGCTGCTGCTGAGACTGGTCTTGGAGAACAGGAATGGGTCCTCGTTCCCCTGGTGTTGAATGTTAAACACCAAGAAACACTGAGGCAAGCATAGAAAGCAAGTTTTACTTAAGAGAGGAGAGCACGCCTGTCATCCCAGTGGCTTGGGAGGCTGAGGCAGGAGGATCATGAGTTCAAAGCCAGCCTCAGCAATTTACAGAGGCCCTAAGCAACTCATGAGACCCTGTCTCTAAATAAAACACAAAAAAGGGCTGAGGATGTGACTCAGTGGTTGAGTGTCCCTGGGTTCAATCCCTGGTACCACAAAAAAAAAAAAAAAAAAAAAAAAAAAAAGAGGGACAGAGGTAGAGGTAGACTTCTCTGGAGAGAAGGGGGTCCCAGAGCTGGGTGCATGCAGGAGGGGGTGTGCCTTGCTCTCTTATAGACCCCAGATCCCACATTCTCCTCCTTCTCCATGTCACACCTAAGGGCTGGAGGGAGCTGCACAGGGGTGATTGCTGGTGTTGGGAAATGTGATCCCCAAGGTCAGCTGTCAGCAACCCAGTGACAACCAGCCCTCATCCTCTCTCAACCCCCATCAGTCATTAGCTACAGTGGCAGCCAGGCCTTTCACCCCCTGCCTGGGTTTGTGGAGGAACTCAGATTTCCTGACCCTCATGCCAGGCAGGCTGCAGGCAAATTGCTTTTTGGCCATCTCATTGCCAAATGCATGGGCTCACTTCATGGAGTTATCTCTTAACTCGGTGTCCCCACCATCTTGCACCTTGCACTACCACACCGCCTCACAGGTTCCTGAGAGGAGTAAGCAAGCATTTTGTCAGCCACAGCCTGACACATCTTTCACATGCAGTCTCCTGGGCCCTGCCCAAGCTTCTGGCCAGAATTCCTGGAGCCTGAGCCCAGGAGCCTACGGGTTAAGTGCCCCAGCTGATTCAAATGCAGCCTGAAGGTGGGCGCACAGGTCTGACATCAGGACTCCTGAGAATGGCCTCCCGGTCCATCAGGTCTTCAGCTTAGTGCCCTCAGGTACCTTATTCTCTGTTCCCCAGGACCCTGATTGGCTCAGCCTCTGTCTTGGGACCAACTCTTGCCCAGGCACTTGCAGCCAGGAGGGGGGGAAGAATCATTGCTGGGGGTGCATGACTGGCTTTGGTGCCAGGCCTCTGTGGCCCCTGCCCTGAGGAGCTGTGTCTGGAGGGGACCCCTGCCCCAGGACTACTCTACCCCACGGCGAGCAGGCCACTGTGTCCTGGGCCAGGAAGAGAGGGCATCACAATGGCCCCGGCAACTGGCACACCCAACGAGGTAGCCCAACCATCTGGCAGGAGTGGGCAACCCTTTGGCACCCTCAGAAAGAGAAACTTCCTGGCCACATTTTGACTTTATTTATTGTGGCACTGGAGATTGAGCCCAGGGCTTCACACATGCTCGGCAAGTGCTCCACCACTGAGCTGCATCCTTGCCCTTTCCATTTTGAGACAGTGCCTCGGCCTCCTGAGTCACTGGAATCCAGTGTGAGTCACCCTGCCCGGCTCCCAGTTACTTTTTAGGATGAATGTTACTCCACTGTTCCTCCAGTCCACACTGCGTCTACCCACTCATGCGCTGATGGACACCAGGGCTACTTCCTCTTTGTGGCCGTCTTCAACAGGACAGCGCTGTGAATGCTCTTCAGCCCCTGCTCTCGATTCTTATGGGCATCCACCCAGAAATGGGATTGCTGGTGACTGTTCTTAACTGTTGGAGGAAACACCGGCTGCTTCCATAGAGGCTGCACCATTTCACATCCTACCGACACTCCTTGGCGCCCTTGCCCACACGTACTGTCTTGCTGCCTGGCAGTCCTCCAGACAGATGCAAGGTGGACTCTCGGGGCCCTGGTCTGCACTTCCCTGTTGCTTAGTGACATGGGGCATCTTTCCAGGTTCTCATCGGCCACCTCCGGATCTTTGGAGAAACGTCTGATCAAGCCCTCGCCCACTGGTCAGTAGTTTCACTGTGAGCGTTAATGTCACAGGGTCTTGGACCTCTCTACATATTCTGCACCTTGCTCCCGTAGCCAGATCACAGATGACCTGTGAAGATCTTCTCACAGCCATCTTCACCAGAAAATGCAACATCCGTACCGACCTAGCAGTGTGTTGTTTGAGCACCACGGAAGTGCTTTGTTTCACCTGGGATGCTGAGACTGAGCTGCTGGGCCAGGTGGCAGGCATACTCGCACAGTTTGTGTCAGGTAAGGGCTGAGGGAGTGGCAGGTGGCCTCTGATCTAGCCACAGTGCAGGGACAAAGCCCCACAAGGATGAGATGTCCACTCTTGGAAGAGCAGGGACGGAGGCCCCCAGGAAGGTGAGCAGAGCAGCCTCTACTGCTCCAGGGAGACCCACGCCAGCCCCGTTACCCAGAGCCGCCTGCCCCAGAGGGGCAGCTGCAGTGACTCAGGCTCATCCACTAGGAAGCCTCAGATGACAAATAACAGAGTCCCACTTGTGGCTCTAAACGAGGACATTTATGCCCTCAGATAACAGACGTCTAGAGGAAGGGCAGGTGCCTGGATTCACTGACGCAGCAGCTCAGGGCCATGCCCCAGTGTGTGCCCCGCTCACGTGGGGCGGTTTCTCGAGAGTGGCCTACTTCGCGACTGCAAGGTGACTGCCACACTCCAGACGTCACAAACACTGGCTCCCACCAGGGAGCAGCGCCACTGTCTCTCTCAAGAAGCAGGAAGACCCTTCCGCTCATGGCCTTTCCTTGGCAGCTAAAGTCCAGCCAGTCCTGCAGGTCAAACAGCAGCAGCATAACCAACAGACTGGGACTGTCATTCGGGGGTTGGATGGCCTGCCAGCTCCCCTTGAGGGTCTCACCCTCACCCTAAGTGACTTCTCACAATATTCCTCCTGCCATGTACAGTGTCCCCCCTAGACTTGTGCCCTGAACATCCCCTCCCTGCCCATCAAGAGGAAATCTGGCCCCTCGGCGGATGACGCACTTTTGGGCACTGAGAGACTCTGACCTGCCCCCTGCCCCCACCTTCAGGCAGCTTGGTGGCAGTGAGGGCACCCCGTGACATCCCCCTTGAAGTCGGCTCTCTCTCCCATGCTGTGCCACGCCCTGCGGTGGGCACTGTGGTCACAAATGCCACAGGCAGTGCCCTGACTCAGCCTGTGTGGGGGGCCACTTCCCCAGCCCCACTTGGCTGAGGTCCCTCCAGCAATGGGACAAATGACGGGCACATGCCAGGATGCTCAGTGGCATGATCTCCTGACCTTAGTATTTTTAATTTCTTGAACTCGAGGACTATAAGTGGCTCATCCTGAGTCACATTCTCCTGAGCATGTTTTCCGGGCAGATCCACATTCACATACAGATGGCCGAGGCCCAGCATCGGGCTGGCCCCCTTCTGTGAAGCCCCATCAGCACCACCACAGGGTCACTCATAGGACCTTCCCTCACTCCAGAGCCCTGGCAGCCACCAGGAACTGATCCGTGACAAGACCCAGGTTATGATTCTTCCATTTGCCATGCCCAGCAACTGTCCCTCCCCACCGTCAGGCCCTGTGCTCACAGATGACTTGCAAATCCTCTTCCCTCCCCCTGCCTTCTCTCCCTTCTGCAAAGCAACTTTGTGTTGCATTCTTCCTCCTCATCTTCCTGACGGCACTGCCTTCCACAGGATCCCAGCTATTGGCCTTGGCGAGTACAGTAACCTCTCTGAGCTTCAGTTTCCTCATCTATAAAATGGGGTCAGCATTATCTCTGAGAGATTGTGAGAACGTGCCTGGCAGGACATCAGCCACAAGGAGTCACACACTGGTCACTTCCCTTGAAGGGCCCGCTGTAGGCTCTGCCAGGCACACCTGTTGGGGGGGAAAAAGGACACAACCAGCCAGTCCTTGACAGACGTCTTTATTGGAGCCCTTGAATCTCCCTCCCAGTCTCGCATCTCTCCCGGCACTCAACCCTGGAGGCAGCTGGAGGGCAGTGTGCTTTGGGAGGAGGGGAGCATCCCTTGCCCCCAGGAGACCGGGACCACTGTACCTTTAGAGTTTGTAAACCTGCACCCACCAGCCGGGCCTGGACAGGACTTCCTGAGCCCTGGAGCCTGTGGACAGCACCCACTACCACCCACACTGCTCAACACTCAGGAAGGAGGGACCGTGCCAAGACGCAGAGGCAGGGGGGCAGGGAGAAAGGCAAAGAACCAGATGAGGTCCCCTGTTCGGGCACCTGGGCACCTCAGAGCCACTGTGCTGTTGCAGCTGAGGCCACCCCTCCATAGGGACTGTGCCACTAAGACAGAGCGCCATCCTCCCTGCCACCCAACAGGAACAAAAGCAGTGAAAACACCAAGCTTGGTTGCCAGAAAAAAACAAAAAAGTACACCCTAAATATTTAAAAATAAAATTCACAGCCAGGGCCAAGCCCCAGCCCACTGAGCCAGCAGGAGCTGGGGAGGCCTTGATTGCAGACAGCCCCCAAGCCTTGATTTCCCCAGCCCCAGGCTCTCCAAGGACGGGGAGGAAGGGGCCAGGGACTGCTTCTGTCTGTCACCAAGGAGCAGCCTTGGGAAGTAAAGGTGGAGGTGAGGTGTCCCCAGGGCTCCCTGGTGCAGGGAGCTGAGGACTGTAAACATGACCCAGGTGGAGCCAGGGGTGTCCCAGCCCCAGGGTTCTTCCTGGACGAAGAACGGGCACTGTGGTGAGTGAGGAGGAGAGCCGGCCAGCACAGGAGTCCTGGAAATGGGGCGCGGGAGCTGGAGGAGGGGTCCCAAAGCCAGGCGGCTCTGCGGGGCACTCCCCGCCCCGGGTGAGCCCTATGCCAGGGCTAGAGGTCAGGCAGCTCGGGAGGGCCCACCCAGGCCTGGGGAGGTGACTGAGGAATGCAGTCAAAGGCCAGCGGCGAGGGACGGGCTGCGGCCGCCAGGAGCGTGGCCTGCGGGCCAGGCAGGAGCACAGCCGCTGCCCCAGCAGCCCTGCGGACCTCACAGGAACCTGCACCTGCTGCCCCTGGAGGCAGCAGCCGGGCCGGGCGGGGGCGGTGTCCCTGGCAGCTGCTAGAGCCAAAGGTCGCAGCCCTCCCTCCACCCGGACGGCGCCCTGGGGCTGGGCCACAGGTCCCGAGCCCGGAGCCGTGGCGGGCGCTCTGGAAGCCAGCCCCTCGGGCTGCAGCGCTGCTGCTTAGGGCAGGGCGGCCTCGGGCACAGTCTGAAGGGCCGGGCGGCCCGGGAGCTCAGGGCCGGGCGCGGCTGCTGAGCCACTGGCTGCGCAGCGCCCTCACCTCCTGCCCGTACCACTCGTGCAGCCGGCTGAAGGGCGCCGAGTCCGGGGGCGCGAGGGGCGCCGAGGCCCTGCGGCGCGGCGGCAGCGGGGGCCGCGCGGCCGGGGCGGCAGGGGTCTCGGCGCTCCAGACCGCGCAGGCGCAGCCGTTCTCCCGCGGCGGGAGCGCGCTGGGCCTGCGGGGCGGGACCGCACCGCCCGCCGCGCGCATGGCCGCCAGCTGCTGCTCCAGCTCGCGCACCACGAGCCGCAGGTAGTCGAAGCTGGCCCGCGACAGCGCCTTCACCCAGCCCTCCATGGCCGCCTGGCTCTCGGCGGCCAGCACGTAGGTGCGCGCCCGCGCGCCCGCGAAGCGCACGGCGAAGGCGAACTCCTCGGCGGCCTCCACCAGCTCCACCGTGCAGCCCTCCAGGATGATGACGCCCACGGGCTCGCGGCTGCCCGGCTCCTCGAAGTAGAAGAGCATGTTGCCGCGCAGCACGAACCAGCGGCGGTGGTAGGCCGCGTGCCGCCCGCCCTTCTTGTACAGGAAGCCCGCGTTGTCGACCGGGGCGTCGCACGTGGCGTAGAAGGCCAGGCTGCGCTCGTTCAGCTTCATGCCGGCCGCCGGGGCCTGCGGGCAGCGCGGGGGCGGCCGGTTACTTCGGGCACCACCGACTCGGGCCCCGTGCCCGCGGCCTCCCTCTCCGCAGCCGCACCAGCCCAGCCTCGCCACATGGGAAGAAGGAGGCCGGGTGGAAGCTGCCTGCCTGAGCCTGCTCGCTCCAGCCTGGGGCCCTCCTGTCGCTCTGCATCTGAATGCTGAGAACCCTGCCTGTGCCGGGCACTTCACGTCCCATCAAAACTGGGTGGCAGGGTGGTGTCACTCCCATTTGACAAATGAGGAAAGAGCACAGGTCACAAGGCAGGCTGGGCAGAGCTCAAGTTCAAACCCAGGTCTCATTTCAGGCAGGGCTGTTTTCACCACCGCTGGACAGAGTTACAGGGACTTACTTTGTTCATCAAATATTAAGCACCTTTTGTGCACGAGCCACTGCTCTAGGCACTAGGGCTACGGCAATAAACAAGATGGACAGGTCCCTGCCCTGTGGTACCAACGTGCTGGTAGCAGGTAGAAGGAGGTGAAGGATTAACCAACAGCAGATTTTAAGACTGCAGCTGGGGGCCTGTAATCCCAGCAGCTTGGGAGGCTGAAGTTGGAGGATGCCAAGTTCAAAGCCCAAGCAACTCAGCACAAAATAAAATTAAAAAGGTCACAAAATAAAATTAAAAAGGGCTGAGGATGAGGCTCAGTGGTTAAGCAACCCTGGGTTCAATCCCTGGTACGAAAACCAAACAAGAAAAGAAAAGATTAAGACTGCAAATATCAGTTTTAACGTGATATGGAAAAAATGAGATGCAGGCGGGGCACAGTGCTGCACACCTGTGATCCCAGGAACAGGAGGCTGAAGCAAAGGGATGGCAGGTCCAAGGCCAGCTTGGCAACTTACCAAGACCCCATCTCAAAAGTCAATAAGTAAAAAGGGATCAGTGGTAAAGCACCCCAAGGTTCAATCCCCAGGACCAAAAAAAAAAAGGGGGGGGGGGTTGGAGACAAGAATAAGGTGCTCAAAGGAAGCCATCCTAAGACAATGTCATGGCTGGGGTTGGGGCTCAGTGGTACAGCACTTGCCTGGTTCTCAGTACCACATATAAATAAAGGTCCATCAACAACTAAAAAATATATATTAAAAAAGAAGAAGATAACGTGAGCAGAGGCTAGGAGGTGAGGGAAAGAGCCTTTGCCTTTGGAGGAAGCGCATGCCAGGTAGAGGGAACAGCAAGTGCAAAGGCCCTGTGGTGGGAGCCTGCTGGTGGTTTGCAGGACAGCAAACAAAAGGGGGAGAGGAGGAAGATGCAGTCAGAAGAGAAGTAGTTGCTGGGAAACAACAGAGATGAAGATGTGGGCCCAGGGCCAACCGGGCTTAAGGGAGGAAGGGGCAGGGAGTGCCTGTGCCATTCGGCAGAGAGGAATCTAGCTGGTTGGTCAATGGTTCCATCCACCTTCTCTCAAATACATGACTGGGTGACGCTGGCCAGGTAGGATTTGCTGGGAGGTGGCACATAGGTTCCCAGCGTGGCCGTGTGCGCCCACACCCCCTCTTCACAGCCGCACCCTGTGTAGGACGGGAGCTACATTTCCAGATGAAGGTACGTCAAGACCTGGGACGCAGTAGGGCCTCACCTAATGTTCCTACTGAGGTGGTGCCTTTCTTGGCGCCCAGAGGAATGAGGGCTGGGTGGCGGCTCTCCTGGGAGCATCGCAGTAGGGCCCATCGGGCCACCCGCCTGGGCAGAGAGGGCTACCGCAGCCTGAGGCCCACTCTTCAGGCCCACTCTCCGTCCTTGAGCTGTGTGACTCCACACCTGTGCTGTCCCTCTCAAGTCTGTTTCAATCCTGCAGAACGGGACCCACTCATCCCCGACCCCCAAGAAACAACTCCCAAGTAGAACCGGTCCCATTTCTCACAGGGACCTCCCCTCCACTCCCATTTCCCTCCTACCTCTTAGGCCGCTGCTTGCCGCCCCACCCTCTGGCCAGCTAGTTACAGGTCACTCGGTTCAAGCGTCTGCTCTGCAGTATCCAGGCTCGGTGACGCCGGGCAAGCTACTAGCCTCTTTGGGCCTTTGCCTCTGCATCTGTAAAAGGGAAGTCAGTAATTGGGGTGAGGAGACGGTGACCATGTGGAAGGCCCCTGGCAGTGTCAGGCACTCTGCAGGGGTGGCACTGACATTCTCCTGGGCCTCCCCAAATGCCCCCTTTCATGTGTCCAATCTGAGCAGATCATTCTTAGTGTCCCTCTCACCCCCACATCTGGTCGCTAAGGCCAGCTAAACCCTTCAATGTCTTTCAAACCAGTGGCCTAATCTGTTTACCCAGCCCCACATTTTAGGCCCCCACGGGTACTCGCTGGGATGGCTACAGGAGGCTCTTCACTAGCCCCCCTGCATCCATTCCCACCTCCTCCCGGTCGGTGGATCTGAGGGAAGGATTCAAATCTCCTCCCCAGGCAACCTCTTCTGGGCACACTGAAATCAACTCCCCCAGAGGGATCCTATTAAAACGAGTCTTGGCCGGTGCCATGGTCACATATGTAATCACCATGGCTCAGGAGGCTGAGGCAGGAGGATCACAAGTTCAAGGCCAACCTCAGCAACTCAGCAAAGCCCTAGGTAACTTAGTGAGACCCTGTCTCAAATAAATAAATAAATAAATAAAAAGGACTGGGGATGTGGCTCAGTGGTGAAGTAGCCAGGGTTCAATCCCCAACCCAAAACAAATAAAGAAATAAATACAATCATATCACTTCCCTCCTCTGCTCCCAGCTCTCCCCTGGCTCCCGCTTCTCCCACAGAATGCAATCCTCCCACAGGCACAGTGTTGCACACCTATGATCCCAGCCACTTGGGAGGCGGAGGCAGGAAGGTCGCAAGTTCAAAGCCAGCCTGGGCAACTTAGCAGAAAAAATAAAAAGGGCTGAGCGCATAGCACAGTGGTAAAGTGCCTGTGTTCCATCCCCACCACCAAAAAAAGCTTCAGTCCTCCCATGGCTTCCAAGTTCCCTTTCCTCCCTCTGTCCCCCTTGCTCCCTCAGCTCCAGCCACCCTGGCCTCCTTTCTGTTCCTCAAATGTACCAGGCACATTCCCACCTCACGCCAACTCCGCGGCCACAAGGCCAATACCTCCTCTAAGAAGCAGTCCCTGGCCACCCATGCACACAGACCACTAGTCACCCTCCTGTACCTCAACCTGAAGTTACCTGGGTCATTTTTGCCTGCTCCAGAAGGACAGGGGTTTTCTGTCCGAATTCCAGTCCCTGGCAGGCAGTTGGTGCTCAGGTACCTACAGAACAAACCAAGCATTCCTAAACCTCTCCCTGCCACAGGAAGCAGCCTGTTCCCACCCCGCATGCACAGATGTGGAGACTGAAACACAGGATAAGTACCTATCCCAAAGAACATGGCTCTGGGCAAACAGCACAAACAGGGGAGTGACTGCCATGGCCCCTGCCCCCTGCAGCCTGGCAAGAAAGGGAAGGGCAGGAAGCTGGAAGGAGCACCTGGTCCCCAGCCTGGATTCTCTCCCACACTGCTATCCAGCAAGTTCAGAGTCCATTCTGGGCACCTTGGCAGATTCCATAGCCTGTGGCCAGACAGGAAGTCAGAGGGGGCTGAACTCCCACCCCTGCCAGCCCAGGCTGGAGGACCTTTGTGAGCCTCAGTTTCCTCATTTGTTAAATGGACTGCAGAAAGTTTCCATGATATAAGGAAAAACCAGACAACCTCGGGAAGAGACATTCAAAAATATTATTTGCTGTGAAGTGAGGTATTCACAGCCTTTTCTACAAAATGAAACATAAACATTCATCCCTTTGGGAAGGGCTGGATCAAAGAGTTCTAAAGAGTCATTTTGCAAAATGTTTGATAGGTCGTGAGCATTCAGGGAAGGAGCTGTCAAAAAGACATAGTTAGCCTCAGGTCTCCAGGGGGACAGCTGGCAGCAGGCCTCTAGGGAAACGGGGGGACCTGGCATTTTGGCACTCACTTCAAGGAAAGAAGCCCAAACCACAAATCCCGGGGTTGAGTCCAGCTGCCCGAGTGCTCCCCAGCAGTGGGCGTGGGGAGAGGGTGTGGCAGGCGGAGGCTGGAAAACATGTGCAGAGAGCCCCAAAGAGCCGCCTGTCCTGCGCTGCCCCAGCCGGAGCCACAAGGACACCAGAACCGACACCCAGGTTGAGACAGTCCCTAGCTCCTGCAGGGACTGGCGATCCAGGTGTGGCCCTGCTCCTAGCTGCCCCCTGTCCCTTTGTGTGTTGTGTGCGGGAGCTTTTGAGCTCCTTAAAGGGCAGCCAGAGCCCCAGACGGGGAGGTCCACCGCAGGATGGGATGCCGACGGCAGGGCTGGTCTGCAGAGCTCTCCCCAGCGGCCCTTGTCCTTACGGGAACGGGGGTCATCGGCCCAGTTGGCCCGCGCAGCCGGGGAATGACCATTGGAGCGGAATCTCAAGCGGGAAGATCCCCAGAGGGGTAGCCGAGGCCCACGGCGGCCGGCCCCAGTCCCGCGTCCCCTCGCTGGCCGCCCCCAGGCCGGCCTTACCTCGCTGCGCAGGCCTAGAATGGTGGCGGGGCCCGAGGCGCGGGGCCGGGGGGCGGCCGGCCATGGCCCGGGACCCGCTCCGGGGCAGCGACGGCCTCGGCGGCGCTTTGTCTCCTGGGCGGTGCGCCCGGCGCAGCCGCGGGAGAGTCCCTCGGACGGAAGCAGGCGGGGCGGCCGGAGCGCAGAGGACCCGCGGGCGCGCCCCTTTAACCTCCCCCGCCCGCCCGCGCCGGGCCCGCCCCCGCGTCCCTCCCGCCCCGCGATTGGCCAGCCCCGGCCCGCCCCGCCCCCGGGATCGCCACGCCCCCACGACCACGTTCCCGAACCCACTCTTAAAGGGAACGCGAAGAAGTCAGGAGTCCCCAGGGTCCTGTACCAGAAGCCTGAGGACTTGAACCTGGGAAACTCAATGTAGGTCCCAAGGTAAGGACAGGTCGCAGATTCGCCTGGAGTCCGGGGGAGACTTGGAGTCTCAACTCCCCGCGGGCGAGGGTTGCCAGATTGAGCAAATTTAACTCCCAGGTGAAATTGTAAAAGAATTCCCGAAAATTTGTGATGTTTTAGAAAACAACAGAATACAAAACATTTCAAGCATTTGACTATGCTAATGTACAGGATGCCTGGCAATGCAACCCCCTGCCTTAAGTGAAGAAAGTTCTAGAACTGGACAGAGTTCAAGTCCCACTTAGCCACCGAGTCCTGGTGTGGCCTAAGAGAAATCACCTCACTTCTCTAGGTTTCCATTTCAGCATCTATTAAACAAAGACAAACACAGTATGTAAAGTGTATGACACAACAGCCAGCAATAAATAGGGATTGCTGGGGAGAATGGCAAGTTCAAGGCCAGGCTTGGCAAGTTTGAGGTCAGCCTCGGCAATTTAGCACAACTCTGCCTCAAAAAACAATAAAATGGGCTGGGAATGTAGCTCAGTGGTAGAGTGCCCTGGGGTTCCATCCCCAGTACCAGGAGAAAACAAACAAAATATGAATTACTGGGGCTTTCTTTCCTGCCCCCCAAAACATAGTTCCTAGAATACTTCTTTACTTTCTGTTCTTGCCTCCTCCTCCTCCTCCTCCTCTTCCTCCTCCACACGACCCTCCACCCCCAGACACTGCCCAGTCCCCAGCCTGTGGACAAGAGAGAAGCAGGACAGACCAGGATCACCTGTCCATTCTACACCTCTCACTTGGCACCTACCAGGTGCTCAGCACTATTCTTGAACCGGACGGAAATAGCCAGGAATCAAAATTAAAAAAAAAAAAAAAAAAAAAAAAAAAATAGCCAGGAATTGACTCAACAATTAAGGTGAGTTCTAGAAGTGATTCGTGCTAGGAAGACCATAGGGGATGGGCTGGGAGGACCAGGAGTGTGATTCTAGACAAATGGTCAGGGAAGGCTTGAGGAGCTGCGGAGGGCATCTGGGAAGGGCGTCCCAGGCAGAGGGAAGGGGAGAGTGAAGGCAAGCTGGAGCCACCCAGGCCTGTTTGAAGTACAATGAGGCGGGTGAGCACAGGAATGGGGCACGTGAGCAGGGGGAGGAAATGAGGCCAGAAGGGATTGCAAAGCCAGATGCATAGGCCTTGTGGATCCTGGGAAAGATAATTTGCTCTTACTTTGGGAAGAATGGGGAGTCATGGGAAAGTTTGGAGCAAAGGAGGAATGTGATCTGTCTGAGATTTAGCACAGTCCCCGGCTGCTGGGAGAAGGGGCTGGGATCCAGGGAAGAAGCTACTGCAGCAATCCTAACCCGTCATTTGGTGGCTTAGAGCAGAGTGAGGCAGTGAGATTCAGAGAAGTGGTGAAATTCTGGATATATTTTTAAATATATGCAAGATCTGCTGATGGCTTCGATATGGGGAATGAGGGAGACAAACCCAAACGAAATCAAAGATGGCCCCAGGTCTGGGGCTGGGGCTCAGTGGCAGAGCACCCGCCCAGCATGGGTGAGGCCCTGGGTTCCTTCCCCAGCACCTAACACTTAAGGATGACTCCATATTTGTGGGTCTCAGTAATAGGAAAAGTGAAGTCTTGGAGGAGTTTTTATCATATTGGGCCAAAACAACTAGATGTCATGCAAAAAAACAAACCTTGATCTTTACCTCACAACATACACAAAAATTAACTCAACATGGACTAGAGATACAAACTGTAAACTTCCAGGGGTCGGGAGATGGAGCTCAGCGGTGGAGCATGTGTGAGGGCTTAGCATGTGTGAGGCCCCAGGCTTCATCCCAGCCTCAAGAGTCCAGCCTCCCCCAGGAAGGCCGAAGCTGCCCAGCCCTCAGAATGGATTTGCTTGCACAGGGAGGTCCCCACTTGGCTTCCCACACCCTCTCCTCTGACCCAATCCCTCTCCAGCCCCATAGGCTGATGGCACATGTGTCCCAACCTTTGTGTGCCTAACACATCACAGGCCTGACGTGGATCCACACACGTGGCCATCCTCAAAGAGCAGTCCTGCAGCCTTTGACCCCTGGAGTTGATCAGGGACTCTTGGCTCTGTGATTCTGAGGAGAAAGAAACCTCATGCTCTGGGCTTTGCTCTGCTCAGGGGAGATAGGTCTTTTGCTTTGTGCCCCTTAGGGAGACACACACCACACACACACACACACACACACACACACACACACAGAGTTCGCAGGGGGCATATGGACCCTTCCCCTTGAGTGCTCAGAGTAGTCCCTGGCCCTGGTTTCGGGGGTGGACATGTGACCCAGGCCCGGCCAATGAGGCTCTGAACTGAGACTGTGAAGTGGGAGGAGCCAGCCTTGGGTGTGGAGAGACAGCCACTGATGACATCAGCGGAGCCCCTGGGTACAGCTATGCGTGACCTGGACATAATCCCCTAGGGGGAAAAACTGCAAAGGACTTCCTTGCCTTTGGGGTTTCCCCAAATCTTGACTCTCACCAGGAAAGGACAACAGACTTTGTGGGCTTTGGGGCCTTGGGCCGGGGGAAGTCCCACAGATCTGTGAGCACGGGTCCTCAGAGCCCGTCCCGTGCAGCCAGGGTCTTCGTGGTGAAGGAAGTAGCGATCAGCAAGAGCACAGCGCCTTTCTCGGAGGGCCTGGGGGTCCTTGTTATTCACTTTGTAGAAATTGAGGTGAAATCCACCTGACAAAAAGTTACCATTTGCCAGGCACTGGGGATCACGCCTGTCATCCCAGCTACTCAGAGGCTGAGGCAGGAGGATGGCAAGTTTGAGGCGGCCTCAGAAATTTAGCGAGACCCTGCTTCAGAAAGACACTGAGTAGCATTTAGACGTTCCTAGTGTCATGAAACCGCCACCTCCACCAAAACGCTTTTACCACCTCGAAAGGAGACCCTGTCCCCGTGTGCAGTCCCTCCTGGCTCCCCTCGTCCCCAGCCCCGGGCTACCACCCCCCTGCTTTCTGTCCCTGTGCAGTTGTCCCTCATGGCGCTCACGTCCATGGAGTGGCACCTGGGCTCCTGGTGACCAGCCCCTGCCTCTCCCTGCTGCGGCCTGCGTCTGCGGCTCCCTTACGGCTGAGGAAGGCCCACTGTCTCCATGCCTGGACCCACTGAGGACGCCGCGTGTCCCCACCCCCGAGCTGCTGGGAGCAGCGAGGCGCCTCGCGGCTGGAAACTGGGGAGGTGCGAGGAAGGGACGGTGAGTCAGGACTGGAAAGGGGAATTCGGAGGCCAGAACTGGGCTGTGGCCGCTGTCACCAAGTCCCCACGGGCTCACCTCCAAACCACGTCTGGATCTGTCACTTCTCCTTGGCAGCCGCCACTTCCCGTCCCAGGCCACTGTCGCTTCTTGCCAGGCCAGCAGCAGTCACATCCAGGTCTCCCTTCTGCCACCTGGACACCCCTCTCCCCACACCCCTGAGGGACCCCAGGACGGAATGTCGAACCGCTGCATGACACTCCCTGGCCAAGGCCTTTCCGTGCCGCCATAGCCTCAGTAGCAAATCCAGACTTCTCGCCATGGGCAGTGGCCTGCTGTCCTGGGCCCTGCCGCACAGGCCCCTCAAGCGTTTGCACTCAGCCGCAGGCACCGGGCTTCTGTCCGTTCCCAGAATGCACCGCGCTCCAGACTTACCTTTGCAGGTCCATGTCCTTGGGGAAGATTTCTTCCCACATCCTGCTTTACCTGGCTCCCCTCGTCCTTCAAGGCCTTACCCAGCCATTGCCTCCTCTGTGAAGGCCTGAGACCCCCAACCCCTCTTCCGCACTGAGCTGCATGCCTGCCTTTCCTCCCGTCAATCATCCTCCCAACTGGTATTTAGTAAGTACTACTGTGTCCCAGGCACTAGGGACACAAGTTAAAAACACAATTACATGCCCGTGAAGCAGAAGCAGTCCAGATCACTGGAGGGATGAACAGGTAGATACAATGGGGTACGTCCATGCCGTAGAATATTACTCAGCCACAAACAGGAACGAGGTTCTGCTCCATGCTACAACGAGGAGGAGTCTCTAAAACACGGTGCCGGGTGGAAAAAAGCAGCCACTGAAGACACATACTGTACCATGCCGTCTGTCTAACTGCCCCGAACAGGTAAAATCCAGGCAGGCGGAGAGGATTGGTGGGTGCCAGCAGCTGGAAGAGAGGAAGGCAGGAAGAGCTGCTGCCCGAGAGACGGAAACGTCCTGGAACCAGGCAGAGGTGGCTTCACTGGGAACGTCACCTCCATAAGTTACTTAACAAAAAAAGAGCTGATGAAGTAGCCCAAATTGGAGAGCGCTTGCCTAGCATGCTCAAGGGCCGTGGTTCGAATCCCCGGCCCTTCAGACGAGGGTGGGGGGAGACTCTTTAAAAAAAAAAAAAAATGCGAGTCTTCCATGCGCTCCAATCAGAGGGAAAATATAAGGCGACATCGTTCAAACAGTACCTGAGATGAAGTTAAGAGCCCAGAAGGAAAACCAAACAGAGCAAGAGGATGTGGGCCGTTCATGAAGAGTGTGGGGGAGCCATTTTACCAGGAGGAGCCAGGTAAAAACACAGAAGACCACGAGGGACAGAAGAGGCACCGTGCAGACAGTGGAAGGGAAAAGCATTTCTGGCAGAAGGAATAGAGAATGCAAAGGCTCAGAGGCTGAACGCACATCCAGGAGGCCAGTGTAGCTGGAGCAGAGAGGAGGGGAGAGGAGAGAGGAGATGAGAGGCCCCTGGGCTGCTGTCAGGAGGTTGGGGGAGATTAAAGACCCTGGAAGGAGATGAGAAGGGGCAGCTGTGCCAATGGTGTGATGGTCCCTCCCCCAGCAGGCAGGCCCCTACCCCATGGCCACCCCGCAGCAGGAGCTTTGTCCTGCCTGGCACTGTGTGTCACCCTGCCCAGCACAGGTGGCCGCCCAGGGACTGTGATGCCTGAGGGCTGATTTTGTGTATGGATCCCAGCCTTCCAGCCCCTCCAGGGGTCCCTCTCCTGCTGGAGCTCCAGACGGGGACCTGGAAAGAGTTCCCTTCTACAGTGGCCGCCCCACCAAAGAGCGGCGCGCACCAGCCACCCCCGAGGGGAACTGAGACTGTCCACCACAGACCAGCTGCCCAGGCCGCTCCAGGGCTGGGTGCTGGGAGGGAGGGGACAGAAGGGCCGGAGCCCCCTCCAGGGCCCCCCTGGTGAGTGGGGGGTTGCGGTGTGACTTGCTGCAGGCCACAGGCCCTGACTCCCAGGTGCTGCTTCCGAGAGGCGGCTGGGTATGCCAGGCTGGGCGGCTGGGGCTCGGCCTCCCCCGGAGTCAGGCCCAGAGAGGGTGAGTAACCTGCAGCGGCCTCACAGGGCAGGGGGGCATTGGATGCCAAAGCCGCAGCTCCTCATGCAGACAGGCCACCAGGGAGACACTGGGGAGACCCCACAGCCAGCCACCCCGCCCTGCACTGCGTCAGGGGGGATCCGTTTTCCTTCCTGCGATTCAGGTCAGGGCCTGGAGGGCAGAGGGGCTAGCAGGCTGGTCCCCGAGCCCCAGCAGCAGAAGGTCAGGGCCAGGAAGCCTCAGACCCCTAAGTGACCCTCCGGACTCCAATGGGTGCTTCGGGCTGGAAACGAATGGGCTGAACGCACGTCGGTGGGTTCCAGTCCCTGCTCTGCCTTCTGCAAGCTGTGTGACCTTCGGCACGTCACTTGGCTCCTCTGTGCCTTGCTTTTCTCATCTATAAAACGGGCAACAACAGTCCCCATGTCGTGAGGGAACCCGACACCATGGGTCTTATGAGTCTCCAGAAGTTATATTTCACAATTACTGAGCATTTGCTGTGTGTTGCGCACTGAGAATCAGGAGCGATTTCCCCTCCCTACTGTACAAGGTAAGAAGGCCAGACGCGGGGGTGGGAGGCAGCTGGGGGCAGCACCGCCTGGCACGCACCAGGCCCCCGGTTCCACTGGGCATCGCAGAAAAAGAAAACAGAAAGAACCCGAGATGCAGAGGCGACGAGGCTTACCTGATGTCACGATCCCTGTGAACAGCACTGAGAGAGGGGTCATGCCTTCCGCTCGCCAGGTGTGATTGGCAGTTCAGCTCCCGGGAACAGAAACACTTAACCAAGTCATTATCTGGGAAATGTGGTGTCTGGGGTCAAGAAAATAACAACACAGGGCACCTTGGGGAATTATTTTTTCCATGCTGGGGAAGGGGCCCAGGGCCTTGAGCTCTACCACCCACAACCCAAGCCCCCAAATTGTTTTAATTTTAAAACTTACTGAAGGCTTGGGTAAGCTGGACCTGGGTTTGAGTGCTGGCTCAGAGTCTGGGTTGCTGTGTGATGTGGGTAGGCCACTGTACCTCTCTGAGCCTGAGTTTCTGCATCTGGGAGGTGGAGATGGTAAGGATGTTGGAAAGCTCCCGTGAGCTCTGTGGCCCTTCCTAACTTGTCACTGTGTGTTTTAGGGTCCATGCTCTGTCCCCCAGTACATCTGCTTTTTTCACCAGTGTATCCCGTGCCTGGAACTGGGCCCGGCATACAGCAAGGGCTCAACAAATCCCAGCCTGAGGGGTGCTGCATTCTGCCCCTGTTGGGCCTGCCTGTCCCCTGGTGTCCTAAGTCTTCCCAGTTAGTCCAGTAGACTCAAACCATTGCAGCCTCTGGTCTCAGGTACAAGAGGACCACAGGGGACAATTGGGTGACAGAATTGCTAGGAAGGCCCACTGGTATTCTTTGGCTATTGCCAAGTGGCTAAAAGCTGCACACAGCCAACTGTAGCCAAAGAGAAAAATGGCTCATGTGGCCAAGAAGTCCCAGAGTGGCTGGTTTCAGGTATGGCTGGATCTGGGTGCACAGAAATTGTCATCCGGACTGGTTCTCAGGATGACTTTCAGGAGCTCCACACGTGTGTCCTCCAGCTCCAAACGTGTGTCCTCCAGCTCCAAAACCAGTGGAACATGATCATTTCTTATCAGACTCTTCCATCTAAGCCTGGAGTTGAGTCTCTGGCCCTGTAGGGTCACCTGCCCAGCTCTGAACCAATCACTGGGGTGGGGGCAGAAGGATGAGCCAAGAGCATCTTTTTTTTTGGGGGGGGGGAGGTGGCTATTGGGGATTGAACCCAGGGTACTTAGCCACTGAGCCACATCCCCAGCCCTTCTTATTTTTTGAGACAAGATCTTGCTAATTTGCTTAGGGCCTTGCTAAGTGGCTGAGGCTGGCCTTGAACTTGCCATCCTCCTGCCTCAGCCTCCCGAGTCACTGGAACTACGGGCATGCGGCCTGACCTCAGGGAGCATCCTAGACTGAGATTGTATGGAAAATCATATGATGCTTCCAGGAAAAGGGGAATCTGGCGCCATAGTCCTGTGTCCACTGCCTGGGAACCATCTCGCAGCGAATGAGGCCCAATTCGGGAACACAGAAGTGGAGGCTCAGCTGCTCCCCCACCCCTTCAACCCTGCCCTGGGCTTCTGCTTCTGCTTTCAGGAGCGTTGCCAAGGACTTCCCTCAGGCCCTGTGGACCCTGCTGCCTCAGAGAGGTGAAGTGACTTGTCCAGGGTCAAACAGCCAGTGTCTCCGAAGCTCTCTGAGCAGGAGAAGGCCAAGGCCGCCCTCTGCTCATGCGCCCCCAGCCCAGCCCAGGGGAGCTGGACTCCAGATTTCTGAAGGGAAGTGACTCAGGACCCTGAGTGCTAAAGATAATCCTTTTCCATCCGGGTGATTAATGTTCCCCAAAGCCCCGCAGAGGCCACTGCAGCCTCGTCCCCAGCTGCTTCTGCCCTGGAGGTTCCCCTCCCTGCGGCAGCCCTGCTTCTGCGGGCTCCTTCCTGCGGCCCCAGGCCCGGCCACGCCCCCTGCTCCAGGCACGAGGCGGGCAGGGGCGGTGAGTCCAGCCGGGTGGAGCCGCCTGGCGTGAGTTGCAGAGGAGCGGACCAGGCCGGCCTCTCCCAGGCTGGGGCCGCGGTGGGGTCCCCGCGGTGGCGCTTCCTCCCGCTCGCCGCGGCGATGGATTTGGTGCTGGGACCAGACCCGGGGCCGCGTGTGCTGAGCATGCGCTCCACGGCCGAGCGCCCCCCTGGTTTTTCAGTTGCAGGTGGACGGCTTGGTTTTTATTCCTTCTTGTGTATGCGGTGCTGAGGGTCGAACCCAGTTCTCACGCGTGCCAGGCGAGCCCTGCCGCTGAGCCACAACCCCAGCCCCTCCCTCTTGTTTTTTAACATTTAAAAAAACTAAGGTGAGATTCTCTAGCTTGAAAGCAGTCCTAAACTATGACCCGGGGATGCAGTGGCGCACGCCTGTTAGTCCACGTGCTTGGGAGGGGGAAGCAGGAGGATCTCAAGTTTGAAGTCAGTCTTGGTAACTTACCAAGACCCTGCCTCAAAATAAGAACTAGAAAGGGCTGGGGATGTAGCTTGGTGGCAGAGCACCCCTGGGTCCAGTCCTCAGCAAAATACAGTGCCTCCTAGCCTGCTTTGTGAGTTTACCTTTTCTGTGTATTTCACATAACTGGAGCCACATAGTACATGGTCCTTCTGTCCGTCTGCATCAAGTAGCATATTTCCGGGGCGAGGAGTGTTGCAACCTGTGGGTGCTCCATTCCTTTTCACAGCTGAGTAATATTCCACAGGACCACGTGTACCTTGTACTATTCATTCATCTGGTGAGGACGTTTGACTGCCGTCTGCTTATTGTGAATACTGCTGCTGTGACCCTCAGTGTACACGTGTTTGACTGCCTGTTTCCAGTGCTTTTGGATCTATGTGTTAGTGTTTGTTTTTGTTTTGTATTGGGAATTGAACCCAGGGTGCTCAACCACTGAGCCACATCTCCAGCCCTTTTTGTTTTTTGAGATCAAAGCCTCACTAAGTTGCTCAGGGGCTTGATAAGTTGCTAAGGCTGGCCTTGAACTTGAGGTCCTCCTGCCTCAGCCTCCTGAGCTGCTGGGACAGTCAGGCGCAGGCCTTTAGCTAGCATTTTGATGCTTATTCCAATGTGGATGGGGGGGAGCATTTAGCTGTTCCTGGTGACCCAGCCTCTGCCTGAAAACAATTTCCATTTCATTTTTTTTTTTTTTCTTTCCCAGACGTTGGTTTTCCTCTGTCCACAAGAAACCCAACTCCTTCCTTGGGCTTTGGTGGAGGTGCTGGGGAGCACCGGAAGCCCTAAGGCGGGTGGCGTTGGGTCCTCAGCTTCCCGCACCTTGCCGCGAAGGCCGCAGCTCGGCGCGGAGCCGCGCACACGGAGCCCCGAGGCACCTAAGTGTCCAAGACAGCCGCTTCGGAACGGCCCTGATGGTGGCCGGCTCCAGGAAGTGTCAGAGGACTCCTTAACGACCTTGTCCTTGGGCACGCAATGGACACCGTTCTGGCGGCCAACAGGCTGCATGTGTCCAGGGCCCTTTTGGAAACGACCACTGCTTCTTCTTTTGTTTTTTAAATTTTTGTTTGATTATTTAAATATTTATTTATTTACTTATTTATGGTACTGGGGATTAAACCCAGGGGTGCTGAGCTATAGCCTTCGTCCTTTTTATTTCTTATTTTGAGACAGGGTCTTGCTAAGTCGCTGAGGCTGGTCTCCAAGTTGAAATCCTCCTGCTTCAGCCTCCTGACTTGCTGGGGACCCACCTGTTTTATTTTTTCCCTTTTGTCATCTTGGAAGCGAGGACTCTGTAACAGGACTTCTACGTGAATTATTTTACTTAATTTTCACTACCATCGTATGATTCTAAAAAAAAAAAAAAAAAAATCGTAGTAAAAACCCCCACTTGGGCTGGGGAGATAGCTCAGTTGGTAGAGTCTTGCCTTGCAAGCACAAGGCCCTGGGTTCCATCCCCAGCACCACAAAAAATAATAATAATAATAAAAATAAATAAAAATAAAACCCCCACTTTACAGATGAGGATACCGAGGCTCAGAGAGTCCCTGTCACTTGGCCAAGGTGACCCAACACTGAAGAGAAGCCAAGCCCCAAGCCCGTGTTCTCCGCCTCGGTGGCCGTCCCGCGTGGACTGGCGGCACGCAGCCTGGAGCCTGGGCAGCTTCCAGGGCGGCGCGGGGCAGTTGGGTGGGGAGCGCAGGGTCGCTCCGGCGCGCCGGGCTGCGGGGCCTTGGGTGCCCGGGAGGGCGCGCCCCTGCCCGCAGCCGCCAGGGGGCGCCAGAGCCCCGCGCCAGCCGGAGCGCCGCGGTCCTCGCCCGGGATGCGGCCGAGCAGCTGCCCGGGAAGCTCGCGCGCCCCGCGTTGCTCCCGGGCAGGGCGGGGTCCGCCGGAGTCACGGGCTGGTGCGTCCTTTGCGGGGCTATTAGGGCCTTTCATTACCCGGATTGGAAGTGAATAATTATCTGCGGGGCCTCAGGCCACTGAGTCACTTCCCCCAGAAACCGGATTCCCCGGCTGCGGAAGAGGGGGCGGCTCGCAGCTTCCCAGCCCGGGCTGGGGCGGGCGGGCGCCGGCGCAGCGCCGCGGCTTCGGTCCAGAGCAGACCCCGGGAGCCTGGGGGAAATCTCTGCCCGGCCGGGGAGCCGCTGTGTGCCTTGGGCAGGCCGCGTCACCTCTCTGTGCCTCAGCTTCCTCCTCTGTCAAATGAAGGCAAACAGCCTTGTCTCCTTCCTGCAGTTGTTGGGCAAAGTAAGTGGTTAGCCCGTGAAAAACCCATGGAGACAAAGCCTGGAGCCCGGAGCATGTGCCCCAGAAGAGGCCAATTCTGTTATTCCTGGAGCAGAGTAGTTGACTGAGCTGTCTTGGCAATCAGGCAGACGTGGAGTCTGGACCAGAGTCCGTCTTCACCAGCTGTGTGACTCCTGGCCTCAGTTTCCTCACCTGAAAAATGGCGAAATTAATGACAAACCCTTCCTTTGGGGTGAAAGGAGACAGTACCTGTCAGGTCCCAGCTGAGTGCCGGCTTCCATGACAGAGTCCGGGTGGGAAAGACTGTCGTTCATCCTTGTCTTGGGCAACGGCTTGTGGCAATTTTAGAGTCTAAGGCACTGCGAGAACAGAAAAGGGAACCCCAGCGGCAGGAAGGAAGCAGAGGGGGAGATGTTAGGCACCTGAGCTCAGCAGATCAGACCCTGCGCCCAGGAATCTGGCTTGGGAGTTCAGACAGCCGGTGGAAAGAGGAAGGACCCAGTTACATAATTCTCTTCCAGTCCCAAGGCAGACCTGTGCTCGCCAACTCTCCCAAATCACTTGAACCCTGATGGGTGGCGAACGCCCCTGAGTCTGCTGGAGCTCTGCGTGTGTTATCGATTGCTGCATAACAGATTACTCCCAAACTTCGTGGTTTAAAACAAGCAACCCTTTATTATCTCAGATGGTTGTAGGAATTTGGGTGCAGTTTGATTTGGGTTGTGGCTTAGGGTCTTGCATGAAGTGGTATTAAAAAGTTGGGGGGAGGACCTGGACTACCTGGGCATGGTGGGTGCACAGCTGCAATCCCAGCTACCCAAGCTGCTGAGGCAGGAGGATGGCCAGTTCCAGGCCAGCCCGGGCAGTTTAGCAAGACTCTGGTCTCAAAATAAAAAATGAAAAAGGAGTGGGACGTAGCTCAGTGGCAGGGCACCTGTCTTGTATGTAGTAGAAGGCCCTGGATTAAATCCCCAGCACTGCAGGAGAAATGGGGACTTGAATGGAGCTTGGCGGGACCTGGTTGACCCACTTTCAAGATGGCCTCTCACTAGCCTTGGTTCCTGTGCATGTGGGTCTGTCCTCCTAGCTGATGGAGTGTCCACATGACATGGTTAGCTGACTTCTCCCAGAGTGGATGGTTCAAGAGAGAACAAGGAGAAGCCGCAGGGTCTTTGATGACCTAACCTCAGAAGCTACTCCTCTCAGGCCTGGTTAGCAGCAAGTTAAGTCCCACCCACACTCCCTGTGGAGAGTTAGGCTCCACCTTTTAAAAGGAGGTGTATCAAAAGAATTGGGGAGCGCCAGCACATGCGCGTGTGTGTTGCAGTACTGATTGGACCCAGGAGCACTTTACCACTGAGTTTTTATTTGTCCCCAGCACTTTTTATTTTATTTTTCATTTTGAGACAGAGTCTCACTAAATTGCCCAATGTGGCCTCAAACTTTCAATCCTCCTGCCTCAGCCTCCTGAGTGGCTGAGATTACAGGTATGTGTCACCGCCTCTGGCATGAGGGGGACATATGTTTAACTATTGTGTGCACCTGTTGTGTGCTAGGAACTGTCCTTGGTGTTGGGGACACAAGAGTGAGTGATACATACAAGAATCCCTGGCCTTCCAGGACTGACCTATTGGGAAGGGGAAAGAGAAATTCAGTAAACAGATAAAGTGAGCAATTTCAGTGCCAGTTCAGGATGCAGTAAGGGTGGGGAAAGAAGAGGAAAGGTGGGAGGATGGACGGGCAGCAGTAGCAAGCAGCTGCCAGAGGTTTCCTGGTAGGGGACCTCCAGGAGTGAATGAACTGTTCCATCAGGTGGAACAGCATTCTGGGCAGAGGGAACAGCCAATGCTAGGTCTTCAAGTGGGAGCACAATGGTGAGTTTGGGGGACAGTGAGAGCCTAGTGTGTTCCCAAATTGTCCCTTGACAGTCAGCACTGCATTCACCAAATGCCTGCTGAGAACTGAAGTCCAACACAATGTCTTTTCTCCTCTCCTGATTACTATTATGCCCCGTATTACAGAAGAGTCAGGTCCTGGGGGCAGGAGTCTTGCTGGAGGTCATGTGGCAGAGCCAGGGTGGAATCCCAGACCTGGAAAACGCGAGCGGTAGCCTCTCCTGGCTTGCAGGCAGCCCAGGCCCCTGCTGCCTTGACACGCAGTCCAGGCCTGCAGAAGCACGTGCAGTAGATTGGACCACGCCTCCATCTGCTGGTTGGCCTTGGGTGACATTCTTTGAGGCTACATATGCCTTCATTTGTAAAATAGGCGCAAGGATCTGTTGCCCACCAGGCTGGTGTCCATGGCCACCCTTGAGGACATCTGACCCTCGCACACCCTTGCACCCAATTACAGATGAAAATCAATCTTCTTTATTGATAACGTGCCATGTGCAAATTCCCCTCCCCTCCCCCCAAGCCCTTAATACTCTTTTTTTCTGATACTAGGAATTGAACCCAGGGGTGCTCTACCACAGAGCCACACCCCTGGCCCTTTTTATTTTTTGAATGAGGGCCTGGCTAAATTGATGAGGCCATCCTCCTGCCTCGGCCTCCCGAGTTGCTGCGATTATAGGCGTGCACCACTGCGACTGGTATTAACATAACTTTCTTGTTAGATTCTCCCCCACAACCCAATGGGGTCAGCCCTGTGATTTTTTCCATATCACAAATGAGGAAACTGAGGCCTAAAAAGTCTAAGTGATTGCACAGGTAGGAAGATGCAGAACAGAGACTTCTAAACCTGTCTGCATGACCCCAGAGCCTTCTTTCTTAATTATGGGGCTCCTCAGACAAGGGTGTGCTGTCCGTGAGGTGAAGGGAGACTTTGCTCGTGAATGACCCTAACTTTCAGCACTCCGGTTTCTCAGCATGAAATGGGCTCATAACACCAATACCAACAGCAACAGCACCTCCACCCCAGGCGGCTGGGAAGATTGGTTAACATGAATAAAACGTCCATAGCTGCCCGATTGGCTAGGCCCTAGCGACGGGTGACTGTTTACATTTTAATTCATTAGTATTAAAGCTACAAGTTCAGTTCTTGATTATATGACATTTATTGTCATCACTATTTTGAAAACTCTATTGTTACTTTATATTCTTATCCTATCATTTTATTAAATATGAATTATATTTATTGCTGTTAAATATTAATGGATTAATATTATCACTATTAAATTTTGCAGCCCTGGGGATCAAACCCAGAGCCCTGAGCATCCTAAGGAAGTGATCTACTGCTGGGCTGGGTCCCGACCCCTGGGTGATTATTCACGATTATAACCCTAGACCTGTTGACCATGATTTTATTATTACTACTATCTGATTTTTACTTATCTTCACTATTAATCCCCTAATAGCTACCAGTAACTATTGCTATTAATTAGACAGGCTAACTCTTGTATGGATTGTTAATTAGCTCACTTCTCATTGATCCTGAGCGAGCTGACTTTGGTTGAGACTAGCCCTGGATGTGGATGGGAAGGCCTGGCTCTCGGTGGCTGTGCTAATCTGGAATCTTGGTGAGCTCAGCAGGCGGTGGGTGCCCGCCCTCCTGCGCTGCACAGTAGGAAGGAAGGGCGTTTGGACCCGCTGGTTTCCGGAGCCTCTGGGCCCATCGTGGGAACGCGTGGCCGGTCGCCCTGGGCCTGGGCACTGCGGGGTGGGCGGAGGGAGCCGCCGCTACTGCCCGGCACTGGAAGCTCTTTGCCTTTCAAAGGAAAAATCAAAAGTGAGAAGTCTTGAGATCCGCTGAGAACACTGAAGAAGAGCTGGGTTCCCGTGGGGCCGCTGTGTGAGAAGAAAGGAGGCCAGGAAGGAAGCCAGGTCGGGCCTCAGAGAAATCTGGCAGGCAGGGAGGCTTGAACTGTGATTAAAAAGGGGAAGAACCGCAAGTCCCCATTTAAGTCAGCAGGGCTGCTGTCTGGGCAGCGAGAGGGAAAGTGCTTGTGGCTGGCAGGTTTCAGCAGCCAGTTGGCAGAAGCCGAGTACCTGGCTGCTCCATCTGTGCCACCTGGCCAGGCGCCGATGCCTTGGCCTTGGTTTCCCCAAGTGTAACAGATAGTAACAGGGGGTACCAGTTTAGACTTTGATACCTGTTCCTTTGTGCCACATTCTCAGATGTGCGAACATCATGGGGACACTTCTTAATGGGGTGTCAGCGCCACACTTGGCAGCTTGAATTCAAAGCTCAACAGGTCCTTCTGCTTAAAACCCTTCATGGCTTCCCCCTGCCCTCAGAATAATTGCCAGACTCCCCACCAGGACCTTCAGGATACTGTGTAATGAGCCTTCCTCTCCGCTCTTCCCATAGAGCAGAACTCTACTGCCTGTTTAATTTCTCGGACTCACCAGACATTCCCACCCCAGGACCTTTGTGCTTGCTGTTCCTTTAGTGGGAATGCCCTTCCCTCAACTCTGTTGTATCTGGATCCTTCTTGTCAGTATGTAGGTCTGCTCAAACATTAGCTTCTCAGAGATGTCCTTCCTGAGCCCCCAAAGGCAGTCTCCTCTCCTCCATCCTGTAAGGGTTATGCCATCTTCTTAAGTTATCCTATTCATGCATTGGTGCCCTGTGTCCCCTCACCCCAATGTGAGTTCCATGAGTGAAGGGACATTTGTTCTCTGCTGTGTCCCTAGACACAGTGTCTTGCACATAGCAGGCCTTCAATACCTATTTGTGGAAAGCACTTTTTTGTGTTTTCTTCAAGGGTTTTGGACTCTAGGAATCCTCGGGCAGATCAGCTCCCTTCCGCCCGTCTGCTTGACGTTTGGAAATCCCCTCTTTCTGGGGAACCCCTTCCTGCAGCTGCAAGGGCCGGGCTCAAGGCCGGCTTGTGGAACACACACTCAAGCAGCACCTCTTTAATTAGCATGAGCCAAGCCCTGTGCTAACGTTTTAATGCATTCACTCATTTAATTCTCCCAACAACCCAGCGGGCTCGGGACACTTATTATTTCCACTTCATTCGGATGAGGAAATTAAGGAATGGAGAAGTCAAGTCATTTGCTCGGGAGGCAGTGGCTCGGGAGGAGCCTGCTTTCTGGGAAGGGTTGAAGTGGCCCCTCCGAGCTGGGGGCGTGGGCGGCTTGTTTCCTGTTGGGGGAGGGGGAGGCAGAGACATTCCTCTCTCCCCTCCCTCCTCTGTGTGGGGGAAGGCTGGCCGAGAGTCTCCACCAGAGCAAGGGACACCCCACTGTCCGTTACGACCGCATGGAGCCCTCGAGGAAAGGTAGGTGGCCCTGCGGCCTGCAGAGCGGGAGGCTCGAGAGCAGCGACGCCAGCGGTTCGGGAGGGCTTCCTGGAGAAAGGGACACCCCTTCTGGAGAGGGAGACAGGTGGCCGGGGAGGCTGGTCTGCACGGCGCAGGCCGCGGCAGAAGCAGAGCCGAGTGGGGACCGAACCCGGGCAGGGGAGGTGGGGGCCGTGGCGGGCGGGCTCGGCAGAGTCGCGGGTCGTCGGGGCCGAGCAGGGCTGGGCCCCCTGCCCGGGTGATGATGAAAGCCGCGGTCGCTGTTGCACTGTCGGCCCGGCGGACGCCGATAAGACCGGGCGGGAGCGAGTCCCCGGGGGCGCGCCCCCTCGAGGCCGGGCGGCCCCGCCCCGCCCCGCCCCGCCGGGCCCGCCCCCGCCACGCCAGGGCACTCGGTGCCTCGCCGGCGGCAGGTGGGTGGGGCCGCCCCGCCGGCCGTCCCTTCCCTTCTTTAGGTTGCGCGACGCGAATCCGAGGGCCGGTGGGGGCGTGGCTTGAGGAGGCCCCGCCCCCGGGCCGCGTCGCTGGACCCCAGGACCCGGCTGGCCGGTGGGCGGGGCCGGGCCAGGCTCCGCCCCCCGCCGAGCCCGGCGGCCGCTCGCGGCGGGCTGGGGCGTGGCTCCCCGCGGCCCCGCCCTCCCCCGCGGGCTCGGCGCTCGCAGCGGGCTCCTCTTTACATAACGGCGCGGGGCGGCATGGGCTCGGTCCACCGCCTCCGCCTCCGCCCGGCCGCCCGCCCGGACTGTCGCGGCCCGCCGAGGCCACGGCGGCGGCAGCAAAGTTTCCCCGGCGGCGGCCCGGGGGCGCATCCTCCAGCAACTGTCAAGCGCTGGCGGCGGAAATGATGAGGCGCTGGCCATTTTCCGAGCCCGGGTTTCCTGCCTGAGCCCCGCTCCAGAGAGAGCCGCGAGCGCGGAGCCGGCGCGCGGGAGAGGACGCGCCCGGGCGGGGGCCCGCCCACCCCTCGGGACTGCGGGGGGCCGGGGCGCGACGCCATGGGCAGGCCGGGCCCGGACCCCGTCTCTCTCAGGTAGGCGCGCCGGGCGGGCGCCCCGAGGCCGGAGGGCTTGGCGGGGAGGAGGAGGCCGGCGCGCGCCCGCGGCTGCCCCGACGGAGTCGCCCGGGGCGCCGGTCCCCCGCGCCGCGCGCCCGCGGCTCCCACCCACACACGTGCCGGGGATGTCGCGGGAGCCGGCGCCCCGGGGCGCTGGAGGCGCGCAGCGACGCCAGCGGGAGCAGCGCCCGCTCGCGCCTGGTGAGGGTTGGGGTCACCGCCTTGAGTGTGAAAGTGAAAGTAGTCCAACAGGCTGTGGGCATGGGGGTCCAGCCGCCCGCTCCTGCCGGTGCGGATCAGGCCATGTGACCCAGGAGGCAGCACCCCAATTCAGGAGGCCCCTCTTCACGCCCAGCACTGCCCAGCTGGGTTTGGCCAGGCACCCACACCCCCCTAAACTTAGGGGTTCAGCAGAGTTTGGGGTCCCCGAGCCTGGGATGCTCTAGGCTGGGAATCCCCCCACCACAAAAAGAGGAGGCGTTGGTCTTCTAGGGTGGCACCGCCGGAGGGTATTTCAGGGGACTTCAATCCCTGATGCAAGAAACCCCTCCCTTCATTCCCTCTGGCAGGAGAGCTTTTGCTTGGAGGGGGCTGCCTGGCCCACTTCTTTTTTTTCTAGTTTCCTCATTCTCCTGTTTCTCTTCCCCATTTCCCGGGCCACAATGATGTAGGTGAGGAGGTCATTGCTTGCAGCTGGGGGACTCCAGGGAGGGGCATGGCCAGGCTGGGTTGAGTGGGAGGAAGTGAAATCTTGGGTGGCTGGTGGGGGCTTTGGAGCAGAGGGTCTGACAAGGCGACATAAGCAGGGCCGAAGTCCAGCTTTGATGACAGGAGACTGAGATCTGAACCATAGTCCCTTGCCTGAGAAAGGAGCATCTTCTGATACCTGGCAGCTGCCAGGCTTTGCTGGGGCAGCTGGACCATCTAGCCTCCCCTTTACAGTTGACCTCAGGGGCCTTGCCAGGGCAGTGGGCACGTGTGTCTTTAGGGATGTGGGTGCAAGTTATGTTTGGATTTTCCATGCTGACCTGGTGGCCAGAATAGAAACAGCTTCAGCAGTTCCTGGGAAGCTGCAGGGGCTGGAGACTGAATGGGGGAAGAGCAGACAGAGGCCACCTAGGCAGACTGGACTCAGGGGATGAGAGACCAGGGCCCATAAGGGAAGTTGGAAGGATTTTTACTGCACTTTTTCTGAGCCTTTTCCCACAGCCCCCCTCTGGGAGGGAAAATTCTTCTGAGCCAAAGGGTGAACATTCCTACAACTTGTGTAAGTCCCTGTGGGGCACACAGGCAGCCAGCTGGGAACGGCCGGCCTGGAGTATCAGCAGCTCCGGTCTGAGGACCTTCAGGGCTCAGTGGTGGCAGAGGAAGGTCCTGGAAACTGTACTTTGATTCTCCCTCTGCCTCTTTCCAAGCTGAGGGTGTGGGCAAATGACCCCATCCACCTTGATTTCCTCCTGTGTAAAATGGGGTAATAACAGGTTTGCAGGAGAGTTTTAATGAGTGAGTGTGTGAAAGGCACCTGCTGTCTGGCACAGAGAAGGGTTCAATTACATGCAGGGGGTTGTTGATTTTTATCATTACCATCAGCAGAGCTAATGTTACTGGCTGTGAAACGCCCTGTCAGGTGCTATGCACACCTCCTGCACTGCTCTGGAGTTCCTCGTCTTGGCAGAAGAATTTTACAGACCTGGGCAGGATGAGATGATAGCACTTCCTGGCTAGGAGGCCTCGCTTACCTGCCCTGGCCTCAGTTTTCTCGTCTGCCAAGTGGGTGTGATGGAGGACCTACTACTTAGGATTACCAGAAGCATAAATGAGTGGGCTTGGTCAGGAGCAGGCGGCCCAAGGATGGTTTGTTCTTTGTCGGGGAGATTGGCCCTGCTTGCTTTCTTATCCCGCTGCCCCCAAGCCTCTTAGCTCTGGGCTTGGACCTTCCTCTGTGAGAAACCCACTTTCCTAATCAGATCCTGTAGAGCTGTTCCAGGAGGCAGCCACTGCTGGGTGGCCCTGCAGCCCTCAGTCTGTGGTGGTCTTCAGGTGCCTAGGTCCTGTGTGCCTCCCCAGACTGTCTCCACCTCCAGGGTGGAGCACCACTAGGGACAGGTGGAGGCACTTCTCAAGCCCAGGGCCATCTGCTCCTGGTGAGGGGAGACAGAGTGTCCTGCCCAGCAGTGAGGGGTTCAGTAAAGGGGATCCTGGGGCCCTGGCAGGGAACTACCCCTAATCTGGGCCAAGACCACTGCCTTTGCTGAACAGGTCTTTAGGGACCAGTTTATGTATCTCCCACACCCTTATGGGGTTTTCTTGCTGTGAATCCTCATGTGGATCACTTCACCTCTCTGAGGCAATTAAGTCAGTTTCTATGAAAGATTTTTAACAGCTATGGAGCTTGATGAGACAAGGCATATAAAGTGCTCAGTTTGGGCCTGGCACTCAATGACCAATAGTAAATATTAAAAATGAAGCCCTTGCCATTATGTCCCCCCCACTTCTCCCTGTAGCAGATGGGCTTTGGAGAAAGGTGGGCTGTGCCAGCTTCTAACTCTGAGCCTTGAGCAAATTATCTGACTTCTGTTGGGACCTGCCCAGTGGAGGCTGAGGGTCTTGGGCCCTCCAGGGTAGCTGTGGGAAGTGTCTGAGCCTGGCATGGAATAGGGCTGGGGACTGTGTTGGCTATGGTTGTGTGAGACCTTGGGTTGTCGTCATCCCTCTGAGCCACAGGTCTCCTCGTCTGTAAACAGGGTCCTAACGACTACCTGACTGTCGTTCCAAGAGGTATGCACAGTGCCCGCATGCAGTCAGTGCTCTGTAAGTGCAAGCTGCTGCTGTTAATGCCCAAGGGTCCTGGGAAAAGGGTCCCCAGGGCCTCCCCCAGTGTTGAGCATCTTTGGTTGGGTGGGGTAGGAAGCAACTTCCATCTGACAGGAGGATCCTCAGAGTCCAATAGGGCTATGCAGGTCACGCGTTCCCAGCCAGACCCTGTTCCCACTGTCCCCTCTGCCTGAGGAAACTGAGGCTGGCAGACTGCCCAGGGGAAGTGACTCGGCTGGGGTCACTTGTTGAGTCAGGCTTAATTGGACCCAGTAGCCCTGCACCCCAGCTTCCGGGCTTCCGAGGGCTTGAGGTCCCGTGGGGACTGACGAGGTCCCAAGGTCAGGCAGGAGATCCTTGGTCACAACCAGGCACCGCTTACTTGGGTCCATGGCCCAGGCAGCCAGCATTCCTCTGTCAGGGCTCTGGGTCTCACTGGCCACCATGAGGCTGGGCGTCCTTCCCTGCAGCAGGGGCAAGGGACACTTCCCTAGGGTAGCAGGTCCTCCTGGAGGCCCTGGGCGGCTCTCTCCTGGCCGGAAACCCAGCAGCTGAGCAGATGGCTGGAAGATTTTTCCTCCCACGCTACCCTGTCAGGGGTCGTCAGGGGGGGCGGCCTGGCTGCAGGCTTCCTTGCAAGTGAGCCAGGCCTAGAGCCCCTGGGGGCCCTCCCGGATGTGCCCCCACCATGACTGTGGTGGGGGGAGCCAATGGAGTGTCCCCAGGGAGGCCTGGGAGGGAGGAAGTTCGCCCTGCTAACAGACCAGACTTGGGGCGCCTGATAGGGCCTGGATGCAGGAGGCCAGGGACCAAGAACAGGATCTGCCAGCTGGGGTGGTGGACACGTAGGCCTTTGACGTGGAATCTGCTCCTTCTGGACACCTCACCTTTTGGTGTCCTCTTGAGGAGGAGAGGCCCAGAAAGGGCAGTGTGTGTGGAGAGAGGGGCAGAGGAACAGAGGCCTGAGCACCCTTCTGGCGTCCAGAGCAGCATGTTTAGTGGAGGGGGGATTGCTGTGGGTCCACCCCAGTCAGGGGCTCACCTGCCCTGAACCCCAGGGCAGTCACCGGAAGAATCCACTTTCTGCTACAGTGTGTGTGTGGACTTCAGAGGGTGCTGCACATCCTTGGGGGATGGCCCTGGCTTTCCCCACCTCTTGAGGCCGAGGCAGGGCGGTGGCTGGCTGGGGTGTCAGGCTCGGGGTGGCAGAGGAAGCCAGAGGACATTTCCTGTTCTGGCAGACTGTGCCGGCCTGATAAATGTCTCCAGGGAACTAGGTGACTCCAGAGAGGGGCATCAGGGCCTAGCTGGCTGCCCCGTGGTCTAAGGCAGAACCCACCTCAGCTTCCACAGGGTGGGCTTTGCCCCTGCTTCTCGTGGGCTCTCTGGGTGACCCTTCGAATGCTCTGGAAGGTGGTGTGTTGGGCCCCTCAGCTCTCTAAGCCTCCTTGGATAGTTGGTACTTCGCTGGGAAAGACAGATGTTCCCGAGGCCTAGAGTCGACCTGAGGGCCTCATGGGAGGGGGTGCCCCCCCTCTGGGGTGAGACTTCCTGCCCAGTCATTTGAATCGGGGTGGCAGCACGGGATCTGGACTGGCTCTGTTTATTTATCTAGCAGTGCTGAGAATCAAACTAGGGGTGCTCTACCACTGAGGTACACCCCAGCCCTTTTTATTTTTTATTTCAAGGCAGGAGACAAGGTCTCCCTAAATTGCCCAGGCTGGCTTCAAACTTGTGATCCTCCTGCCTTAGCCTCCCGAGTAGATGGAATTATAGGCCTGCACCACTGCACCAGTTCAGACCGACTGGTTTAACTTCACAATTTAGCCCCCTGAGCCCCTCACAGGGGGCATTCCCACAGGTGGTAAAGGCTCTCTCTGCATGTGGGCTGGTCCTCAGAGGGGAACTGTGTTTCCCTGAGTTACAGTGCTGTTCAGGCTGAGGGCCAGGGAATGCTGCTGGGCTGTGGGTTAGAGGTGCCCACAGCACACAGCCAGGGGTCCCAGCTGACCAGGACCCAAGGAGTCTTTTGAACTTGGCAGAGGCTTGAGGACCTCTCAGGATGGATGTGTTGAACTGGGGAGCAATAGGCCTGTCCGAGTCTTCAGGGCCCTTATCAGATCACTCTGGTAGACACAGACTCTGCACTTGGGATCCCAAGATATAGGACTGCCCCCACTCCCTGCTGGAAGGCATGGCCTAGCTGTCTCCTTGTGTTTGCTGTGGAGACTCAGGGAGGAGGGTGCCAGGATGCACCGGGCTGAGATCTTACTGTTCTGTATTGTCTTTGTCCCTTAGCATGCTGTGGGATTTGGGGAAATCCTGGATGCCCCCATAGCTGGGAAGTTCCTACCCCAGAAACCTAGGCTGGGCTGGTTGACACAGACCCCCAGGCAAAGCTTCCCTTCTAGTGAAAGGTGGTTCCTTCCTGCAGCTTCTCAGGCTCACAGAAGCCTGTTGGCCAGGATAGCAGTGTCCCAAAAGTCCTACACGCTTAAACACTAGAGTGGTCTAAGCCGAGGGTCTCCTGAGTCTCCTGTGATGATTAATAATTGCTTCTTGCCCAGAGCTTTTCAGCCCCTGTTGTAGGATTGTCAGTCTGATCAGTTGCCCTTCATCTGTGCCTGGCACGTAGAAAGCACTCAACAGACACTCCCACCTGGGCCCAGGTGCAGGCAGGGACCCCCTTCCTGCCGCCTGGCTGCCCTCCTGTAAGCAGACCTCTGGGGCAGTCCCCTTGCTGTCTTGGGCTGCAGTTGACCACACTGACTGATGATTTCCCGCCTGGAGCCACCTGAGCAGCCCTGGTTCCCTGAGAGGCCTTCTGTTCAGGCTTCCCTGACGCCCCCTGCCCAACCTTCCCCACGAGGCAGGCTCTCTAGTGACTCCTGGGCAGGGGCCTGATTCTCCAGGCCTGTCACTTTTCTAACCATTATAGTAATAAAATAGTGGCAGCCACTGTTCCTGAGGCCTATAGGAGCCACGTGCATTTACCAGCTCTCAGAATGCTCCTAGCAAACACCAAGAAAGGGACATCAGCCTGTCACACAGGGGACTCTGAGGCTTTGAGCGGGAAAGTCCCTCTTTTGCATCTTGTGGCGAGGAAGGAGCAGAGCAGATTTGGTTGGCAGCCTGGGGCTCATCTGGGCGGGTGGTTGTCTCAGAGTCCCCACCTTCTCTAGCATCCGTGTGAGTTGTGAGCGTGACTCCAGAGACTGACATATGCCAGCCTGCCTTGTCTAACCCTGGGAGGGCATTAATTCATACAGCTGACCTTCCTGGGGCACCAGCTCTGAGAGGGCCCTGGGGGGCCGGCAGGAGTGGCCCGTCTCCCAGCGCGTGGGGACACACCCATGGTGGGGGGATGACAGTAAGCACGGTGCTTGCTGGCAAGCGAGCAGTGACCTAGTCCCAGCCCTGTCCCTTGCTGGCTGGCCACGTGATTGTGGGCAAGCTGCTGTTCCCACACCTCCATGTTCCCACCTATGAAGTAGGTGCAGTGCTTAGCCTGCCCCTTCCAGCAGGAATTAAAGGAGCAGATAGGTGCAGAGGTTCTACGCAGAGCAGGACACATGCAAGGTCTGGCTCATTGTCATTTATTGTTGTAATTTTTGTTTTCTTGTTTTTGCCCTGTGACTTTTTCCAGAACCATTTGGTGACTCTGGGACCTGGACAGAGTTACTGATGAGCCCTGATTGCAGCAAGAGCTGAATGAGATCTTTGTGTCCCCTCCTCTGGGGCTTACTCATTCATTCAGTGAACACTCCCTGGGAAGAGAGGCTTCTTGGTGTGCGTTTGGGCATTAATCAGGTGCTCTGGGGTGCCTTTGGGGTGTGTTTTCCATCAATCAGTAGCCCTGGGGGCTCCCCTGTGCTTCACTTTCTCAGTCTGTAATAGGGGAGTAATAACTGGACCTGCCTCCTCAGGCTGTCCTGAGCTTATGACAGTGGATGCTTCATGGAAGGGTTAGAACAACTCCTGCTGGTGGCCAATTGCCTGGGGTGACTCCTGAGCCTGAGGCAGGAGAGGACAAGTTCCAGGCCAGCTTGGGCAACTCAGAGACCTTGTCTCAAAATAAACAGTGTTGGACATGTAGCTCAGAGGTAGAGGTAGAATGTTCTTTTAAAAACAAACACCAAAACAAAGCCCCGGAGTATGGCAAGGGTGCGGCAGGGGAAGCTGGGGGCGGGTGCCAAGAGGGTGCCCAGCCTTGGCTGTGACAGTGACAGGGCGTGGGAGACTCCTGCAGAGGGGCTTCAAGACTCGAAGGTGTGGCAGTGGACAGGAACAAGTATTCCAGACACAGGAGCAGGTCTGGACGGAGGCCCAGGGGAGGTGGCTGTTAGCTGCTGCTGGCTGCACGTGTCTGCCAAAAGAGCCAGAGAGGTTACACATACAGCCACCCCTTTCCTTTGTCCATGCCATAGGCATCCATTGGGCTCTTGCTGTATGCTAGGAACTGGCTCTTGAGCAGGCAGTGCAGCCTCAAGGAGCCCACGTCCTGATGGGGAGATGGTCACTGACGGAATCACTGTGGCTGCTAGGTGACAGCACGTGACTAGAGTGCTGGAGGACGGGTCTGGGTCTTGACACAACGGGCAAGCTTGGGGCAGGCTTCTTTGGTTCCACTGGAAGCAGATGGAGAGTGGACAGGACAGGGAACAGCTAGCACCACTTGCCCAGAGGCAGCTGGTGTGGCTGGGCAGGCCACCTGGGCCACGTGGGACTGGAGTTGGAGCTCTCTTGGCTCCTGAGAGCCATGACAGCAGTGCCTGCCTGGCATGTGTCACAGCCTGGGTGTGGGGGCAGTGGGGCTGCCCAGGGCCTGATGCCCTTCAGCTGCAGGCAGGACCAGGTGGCCAAGGGCAGGCGTGGCCCCCTTCCTTTCCTCCTGCCAGCTGTTTATTTATTTATTTATATTTTTGGTGGTACAGGATAGAACCCAGGGCGCTCTACCTCTGAGCTAGGTCCCCAACCCTTCTCATTTTATTTTGAGGCAGGTCCCACTGAGCTGCCCAGGCCGGTGTCAGACTGTGGTCCTCTTGCTGCAGCAGCCGAGTCACCGTCCTCGTGTGTACACTTGCATGCCTGCCTTTGCTGACCGCGTGCTGTGTGCTGGGGCTGTGGCCTCTGGAGTGCAGTGCTTGCTGTGTGCAGAGCACCCGCCTGGCAAGTGCAGAGCTCCCCATGCTATCTGGGGTGTCCCGCTGCCACCAACTGCAGGGTCCCCACTGAGGCTGGGAGACGATGGGGGTGGCCCTGTCATTACTGCTACCTGGGAGTGTGCCCAGCATGGTGGGGCCACACAGGGAGAAGGTGTGCACGGAGCAGAGTGTGCTGGAAGAACCCCGCTTCTGGATTCAGATCTCCGACTCGAGACCCTTTCGACAACTCCTAACAAATGTCACCTGAGGTGGATGTTTGCATTACCTGCTTGGTAGATGAGGAAACCAAGGTCCAGAGAGGTCCAGTCAGGTGTCACAGGCCACACAACCAACACACGGCTCCCTTTGTAAGGTGAGCCTTAGGAGGACAGCACACTGCCTGGCACCAGTGGGCACCAGTGGTATTTGGGGGAGTGAGTGAGGAAGTGGTTGGAGGCCCCACTTGTCCTTGGACCTCTGTAGCCTGTACTCCTTCCTGACACTGTCCCTGATCTGGGAGTGAGTGGGACTGGGGTGGCACCATCCTCTGTTCCTGCTCATCAGGGATTCTGTGCCTGGCTTCGTGCCAGAGCAGAGAAGGCGTTTCCTATTCTCTGTCCTGAAGAACAAGCGTGGACGTGTGGTCCCCAGCAGGGGCCAGGCTTGGGAGGGAGGGAGGGAGGAGTCCTGAGGGGTAGCTGCCCAGGCATGAGCTGTTCAGCACCGAGGACAGCGGGGGATGTAGTGCCATTTTGATTGTCTTGTTACATGAGGGGCCTTGGTTGTGAACTCGAAGGCCCCCCCACTGGGGAGCTGGCAAGGGTCTGCCTGTCCTGAGGCCCTGGCAGAGCTAGCGAGGCCTTCCCACCCTGTGAGTCTGGTTAATCATTCCTCTTACTTGTTGTTCTGTGTGTATTTGTGTAGACGTCAGTACAACCCTCACTGTGACAGTTAAATAAGGACAGCAGCAGCTGGCCCTCACTAAGCTCTTCCTGTGTTCTAAGGTCTTGATATCTATTGGCTCAGTCTTTAACACACTCCTGTAAGGCGGGCAAGATGGGCACTGAGGCGGAGGGAAGTGACGTCGATCACTCAGGATCACCCATCCAGGAAGTGGCAGTGCTGGGAATTGAACCCAGGCTCCAGAACTCATGTTACTGACCATTTTCTAGAGATAGGCAGTACCTTTTCTGTGGTTATTCCCCGCTGCACCCCGAATTGGGCTTTTCCCAGAGGATACCACTGTTTCAGGGTTAGTTTGCTTCTGCCCGGCCCTTCTTGCTCACTTGTTCCCAGTACTAGGAATTGAACCCGGGGGTGCTTTACCACGGAGCTATGTTCTTGGCTTGGCTCTTTCTCTCTCTCTCTCTTTTTTTGAAACAGGATCTCACCAAGTGGCTGAGGCTGACTTCAAACTTGTGATCTTGCCTCAGCTTTCCAAGTAGCCAGGATTATAGGCACGCCCTGGCCCACCGTTTAACTGTGTTCATGTACACATAACAGCTGGTTTTTTTTTGTGTGTGTGTGTGTGGTGCTGGGTTTGAACCCAGGGCCTTGAACCCAAGGCAAACACTCTACCAACTGAGCTATCTCCCCAGCCCTGTGGTTTGGTTTTATGGAAGTGTTTATGCAAATAGAATGTACAGTTTGTATTGCTGAGTTGCTTAAAGCCTTGCTAAATTGCTGAGGCTGGCTTTGAACTTGTGATCCTCCGGCCTCAGCCTCCTGAGCTTCTGGGATTACAGGTGTGCACCACTTGGTTGGCCTTTTTGCTGAATGGCGTGCCCTACAGCTCTCTGGGAGGTGGTGGAATAGCGCCTCCTCACCTTTCCTGATGCTGTAGACTACTTCAGCCTGCAGACATACCACAGTTTATTTTACTAGTTTCTGGCTGGTGGGCATTCGGTTGTTTCTGGTTTTTCCCTATTATAAATACGGTGGCGGGCGATGTCCAGCAGGGAACTGTCCTGTACATGCCTCTGTGTGCCTATGAGCAAGTATGTTTCTGAAGTAAAAGCGGGATGCTGGGTCTGAAGTAGCTTTTCACAAGTTGTCTTGTAAAAGGTTGGACCACCTGACAGAACAAAGAGCATTGTAGGAGAGTGTCTGCTGCCCAGCATCTTTACCAACGCTGGGTATTATTGGTAATTTAAATTTTTTATTTTATTTTACAGACAGGGTCTCACTAAATTTCCCAGGCTGGCCTCTAACTTGTAATCCTCCTGCCCCAGCCTCCTGAGTAGCTGGGATTACAGGTATACATCACTCTACTTGGTCCCACTTAATTTTTTATTTTTGTTTGTTTCCTTTCTGCTCTGGGGAGTGAATCAATGTTTATCTAGCACTGAGCTACAACCCCAGCCCATTTTATCTTTTGTTTCAAGACAGGATCTTGGTAAATTAAGGAGACTGGCCTCAAAACTGCAATCCTCTTGCCTTCGCCTCCTGAGTGGCAGGAATTACAGGCATGCATCACCCCACTTGGCTAAATTTTTTTATGTGTGCGGTGAAAAATTTGTCTCCTGTTGGTGGTTTGAAATATAGCAGTCCTGCTTATCCAGAGTTTCATTTTTTGTGATTTTAGTTGCCTGTGGTCAACCAGAACACAAAAATATTAAACGGAAAATGCCAGAAATAAATAAATCATGAATTTTATATGTTCATGGGCCTGTGTGATGAAATCTCCAGCATCTGGCCTGCTCCAGTCTGGACAGCAGTCATCCTTTGTCTCTTGTATCCATGCTGTATATGCTGCCCTCCTGTTACTAACCAGAGCCATTTCAGGGTCTGGTTAGTGTCCCCGGGTTCAGGAGTGCACTGGAGGTCTTGGACCGTAACCTGGAGATAAGGGGGCCCCCTGCAGTCTTTTGCAGGCTTAGTTCTCATTGCCCACCCCCATGTGTCTTTCAGCCTGGCTGCCCCACCTCGGTCTCCACCATGAACGGGCCCACCCTGCAGCCTTCCTCGGCCTCCTCCGCGCCCTTGGCCTCCTCTGCCTCCCTGCCTGCAGCGGCGACGACCCCGTCCCCGAGGGGCTGGAGCGAGTTCTGCGAGCTGCACGCGGTGGCCGCTGCCAGGGAGCTGGCCCGCCAGTACTGGCTCTTTGCCCGCGAGCACCCGCACCACGCGCCCCTGCGCGCCGAGCTTGTGTCGCTGCAGTTCACCGACCTCTTCCAGCGCTACTTCTGCCGCGAGGTGCGCGAGGCCCGGGCGCCCGGGCGCGACTACCGCGAGACGGGCCGCGGGTCCCCCGCCAAGGCCGAGGCGCCCGCGGTCGAGCCCGGCCCTGGCCCCGCCGCCCCCGCGCTGCCCAAGGCCCGCAGCTCGGAGGATCTGGCCCCGCCGCGGCCGCCCGGCTCCTGCTCCCTCCAGCACCTGCGCCGCAGCCTGCGCCACATCTTCCGCCGCCGGTCGGCTGGGGAGCTGCCTGCCTCCGCGGCCGGGGAGGCGGCCGAGGCCCCCGCGAGGCCCGGCCTGGCCAGGAAGCTGCTGCCCTGGAGCTTGGCCCGGGAGCCGCCGCCGGAGGTCCTCAAGGAGGCGGCGCTGCGGTACAGCCTGGCCGATGAGGCGTCCATGGACAGCGGCGCGCGCTGGCAGCGCGGGAGGCTGGCGCTGCGCCGCGCCACCGGCCCCAGTGGTGGCCCCGACCGGGTGCTGGAGCTCTTCGACCCGCCCAAGGTAAGCGCCGCCGCGGCCGCGGGCACAGCGGGCAGGGGTGCGGTTCTCCAGCAGGTGGCTGCCAGCGCCCGGGAAGTTGAACCGGGAGCCTTGCGTCTTGAGTCGCCGAATTTGACTGGCTTTTTGGCGACGCTGGGGACTGAACCAGGGCCTCGCACGTGCCGGGCTAGCGCTCCACCTCCCAGCCGCGTCCCCAGCCGGGCCCCGCTGAATTGCACGGGCTGCCCTGGAACTGGCGGCCTCCTGCCCCGAGTGGCCGGCGTTTCAGGCGCGCATCTCTCCGGGTTCACAGGAGGGCAGCCCCCGCACCCTGCGCGGGCGCCGTGTTGGTCCCAAGTCGGTGCCGAGGCCGCCTTAGGTTCTACCGTTGGGCGTCCTCGGGCCCCGCCCGGCAGCTTGACAGCGGAGCTCCGGTCAGCGATGGCGCGGGGTGTCGGGGGTACCGCTCGTGCCCCAGGTGCGTGGGGGTGGCAGCTCGGTCCACAGCTGAAAATCCTGAAGCAGCTGACGACGACAAATAGGGGCACCATTTCTAGAGGTTTCAGAACGGGCTCGCGCCTTCCCGCGCGCCGCGCCCAGGCCTTTTCTTACAAGTACAGAAACGCGTGCTTTTCCTCGGCAACCGGCCTCACTCCTGCGTGGAACGGAAGCTGGCGCGTCTGCTGTCCGGGGTGTAGGGCTGGGGGACAGGTGCTGGACGCAGCCTTCCTCCTCTTCGTGGCCCTGTTCCGCGTAGGCTGAGCCTAGCCCAGAGGCCTGCGTCGGCTGGCGACCCGAGATGCATCTGGATAGGTGGGCACGTCTGTGCCAGGTGCCAGGGAAGCTGCAGAAGGAAAAAGCCCAGATTTACAAACGGTAAATCGTGTTCTAAAGGAAAAGCGGGGCGGTTTCTGGGAGGGCAGGGGGGCCCTGTGTGGAGGGGAGGCGGTCTCTCGCGAGTCCTCACGCGTGTGGAGCCCCGTTTAAAACCCGATTGCGGCAGAGCACGTGTGTGCGAGGCTCCCCGAGCGTGGCTGAGTGTCATCCGGGCACCCGGCCCAGCTCCCTCCGCCCCGACGCCAGCATCCGCACCCACGGCCGAAGCGCTGCCGCCTTGAGCGTTGCGCGCGGGTCTTTGGAGGGGCGTCTGCTTTGGCTTTTCCTGGGTGCAGACCCCTGGGAGTCCCTAGCTGCTGGGTGACACACGGAGTGCTTGCTCAACTTTGGGAAGGTCTGGCAGTTTCTCTGAAGCTCCTGCGCTGCTCTGTCCCTCTGCCCTAGTTGGGGCCTCCCCAACTCCTCTCTCCAGGAGGACCCAGGTCTTAACGTGGTTTTAATTTGTGCTCCCTGTGACTGTCACAAGTGTATTGGCCATTGGAATTTAGTCTTTTTGAAGGGATGTTGTTTTTATTGTCTTTTCTTGATTTGTAAGGATCTTGCATTTATTTCTGTATTTTGTATGTTCCGGAGCCTGCACCGTAAGCATCGCAGGGTGCCTTTCACCCACAGAATCTCTTAATTTTAACAAACTCCAGTTTATCCACCATCTTCCTTTCTGGTTAGGGCTTTTTGTGTCCTGCTTAACAAATGTCTGCCTTCCGAGTTATGAAGACATTTTCTTGCCTTTTCTTCTGAAGATCTTGTTGTTGGGCCGCCCAGTGTTGGGAGCCATCTGGACTGGGTTTGTGTGAGGTGGGGCCACCCTGTCCTCTTCCCACCTGTGAACACCAGGCTGCTCCTCTTTGTGCCACCTGCTCCTTGGTCTCCTTTTCCTGTTGGACTGCAGTGCCACCCCTGTCTTAATGGTGTCTGTCTCTGGAGATGTACTTCCAGAGATGGGCTGTATCTTGTCCCATTGCCTATGTGTCTGTCCTGTGGCAACACCACACTGTTTTGATTGCCAAAGTTCCATCAAGAGTCTTTTTTTTTTTTTTTTTTGGAGAGGCTCTCACTAATTTGCTGAGGTTGGCCTCAGACTTATGATCCTCCTGCCTGAGTCTCCCAAGTTGCTAGGTCACAGGCATGTGCCTCCATGCCCTGCTTGTCTGGTGTCTTGAAAGGTGACTGTAGACTGAGTTCAGACCCAGGCAGAAGTAAAAACCTGTGCAAAGACCAGAGGCAGGAAGGTGTTCCGTGTGTTTGGAAGAAAGAACAAGGAAGAGCCCACGCGGTAGAGGGGGCAGGGAAGCTCAGTGGGTGGAGAATTGTCTTCCAGACATCACTGAGGCTTCAGGAAAAGGCAGGGCAGGTAAAAACTATTTTCTCATTGAAAAAGCTTGAGGCTACAAAGGGCAAACACTGGCCTCCATACCTGATCTTACCTGTCCCTGTCGTCCTGGGGTCCAGTTCCCCATACAACTTCCCTTTGAAAAGCAGCTTCTGCTTAAAATAAGCCATCTGGAATCCAGCTGGCGGCCCCAGCCTGCATGATGAGTCAGCTTCCCCCGAGCCCTGGGGCCTCAGGCGGCCACTCCTGGTCCCCACACAGGGCTGGCAGTGAGTCTGGACCGCTGGACTGGGCAGTGCCCAGGGTTACGTCCTGTGCTGTGCTAGGGTTTGTTATGGTGGTGACTTTGGGGCTAAGAACACAGATTAATTTCCAGGGCTCCTTTGGGCCATCAGAGCCCCTGTTCTTTGGGGGCCCTGAAGGTGGATCCCAGGGTTCTGCCCCTCTAGAGCAGCCAGTGCATGGGAGGTGCCATTGGTCATTGTGGGCCCAGCCCAGGCCACCTGGGGCTCCGTGAGGTCTGGGTGTCACCTGCAAGGCAAGAAGCCCTGGTGGGGGCTCCCAGCTCCTCCGAGCAGCGGGCAGGCCAGGCTCTGGTCCTTGACAGTTTCTGGCACAGCGGGCCAGCTCCACAGCTTCCCACAGCTTCCGGTTGTGTGCAGTCTAGGCTGTTCCTGAGTGTCCTCGGTGATTCAGGGCATTCATCTCTGGGCCAAGGGTGCATAGACCGCAAGTCTTGCCTGCACCTGCCAGGTGGTCAGCTTGGACCTCCAGCCATGGCGTCAGCCATGACGGCAGCTCTGCACAGGAGGGGTTGACAGCCAGCTGGTGGGGAACGAGGGCTAGCTTTGTATTGGCACCTGAGCTCCATCACTTACAGGGTGTCCTGTGGGGGACGGGGGCCCCTGGGCTCAGAGTGGGAAGGGCCCTGAGCATAAGGACCATGAGAGGGCGGTGCCCACCTGTGCTTCAGGTGTCACCTAGCAGAGGCTCTGGGACAGCCTCCCCCAGAGGGTCCCAGCTCTGCCTTCAGCCAGCTGACCCTGACCCTGCCACTTCTCCACTCAGAGTCTGTGAAGTAGAGGTGAGGACAGCACCTCAAGGGTCACTGTGAGGGGTGCGGTGGGAGGAGCCCCTTCACTGGATGTGTGCCAGGGTGTGCTGTAGCCTGCTTTGCGAGGGTGGAGGAGAGCTCAGTGGCTGCTTGCCAAGGTCAGAGGACAGGTAGGAGAGTCTCGGGCTTCCTCCAGTTTCAGTGTGTCCCTGCAGGTGGGCAAGAGCTGGGCAGCTTCTCCCACTGAGTCCAGGTTCTGGGTAGAGGGTGGCTTCTGCTGAGGGATGGTCAGGAAAGCCTCCTCTGCAGGAAGTGCTGCTCCTGAAAGATCTGGACAAAGGAGTCCTAGGCTGGAGGAATGGCAAGTCCAAAGGTCCTGGGGTGGGCATGGACCAGTCTGAGGCATCACCAGGCACCCGGGGCTTGGAGTGGAGGGACAAGAAGGGATAACTTTGGAAAAGGGTGGGCCTTCTTGGCCACGATGAGGACTTTAGGTTTAATGCAAAAGGTGTGGGTACATTTGGGCCTAAGACACTATTCAGGGCTACTCAGTGGTATGGTGGCAGTGGCCAGAGGAACTCTCCAGAATCACCCGAGGCCTCTTGGCACCAGGATGGCCAGGGGAAGGTATGGTCTGATTCTTCTCCTGGAAGTCTCCATGTCCACTGATCCTATGGTTCCTCCCTCCCTGGCAGGGCTGGGCCTAGGCTGGGCCAGGATGGGCAGCAGTGTTTATGATCTTGACTGTGCCCACTGTGCCCCAGCACTGCCCCAGACACCAAGACCCTCCCGTGAGGCAGAGCTCGTGGACCCACCTGACAGATGAGGAAACTGAGACTGAGGGGCACAAAGAGGAGCTGCGCTCGAGGTCATGCAACTGAGGAGATCTGCACCCTAGGGAGCCCTCATCCCCAGCTGCCTGTTGAACCAGCTCAAACCAGACAGTGCCGTGTGCCAGCTCCTGCCAGGGCAGCTAAAGGTGCTGCCTCACCTGGCATTGAAAGAAAAACAAGGAAATTGGGTCAGTTGCTGTTTTAGTCAGCTCAGTATCACCATGACCAGAGTGCATGACAAGAACAGCTTAGAGGAGGAACAGCTCATTTGGAACTCACGGTTTCACAGGTCAGGGCCACAGCTGGCCGACGCCATTGCTCTGAGCACATCCTGGCACGGGGCCCAGCAGGAGACAGTCAGGAAGCAGAGGGAGGGGAAGGGTCTTCAGGGAAGACGCACCCTTCCAGGGCACAAGCCATGCCCCACCTGCCTGCAGTTTCCACCCAGAGTGTTCTGCCTCAGCAGGAGCTGTGGGGACACCTGGTTCAAACCTTGACAGCTGCACATGAACAGCAGACCTTGCACACGGGCTCTGGTGTCTGGTTCCTCTCAGATACTTGGTGGAGCTGGCAGGGTAGGGGTTGGACAAGAGCCACTGGGCTGGGGCGCTGGCCTTGGTGCAGGCCCTCCCTCAGAGCCAGGGTCCATTTCAGATGGACAGAGTGGTCTCCTGGGCCTCGGTTCCCTCATGCCCAGGCCTGGCTTGGGCAAGATTTGTGTCGAAGCCTTGCCAGCTGGAACAGTCCTGGGGCTGAGCCTCAGTCTCCCTTGGCAGTCGCAGAGTCTAGCTACTTGTAGAAATGCCTTTTGGGCTGGGGTGTGGCTCAGTGGCAGAGCGCTTGCCCAGCATGTGTGAGGCACTGGGTTCCATCCTCAGCACCACAAGAAAATAAACAAGATAAAGGCATGCTGTCCATCTACAACTACAAAACAGTTTTTTTTTTAATTAAAAGAAAAAATAGAAATGCCGCCTTAGCCAACATTTAGGCCCTTATACACCAGGCCTGCTGACCTGCTTCATTCAGTCTTCACAGCAAGCCCTGGGTCACCTCAGCCATTTCACAGATGGGGACCCTATGGCTGAGAGGGGCTGGGTGATTTGCTCAGGGGCACACAGCTTGTGAGTGGCCGAGGCAGGCTGGACCCTGGGCACCTGGGAGCCCTCACAGGCTTGTGTCACCATTGGTGCAGCTGAAACAAGGGCCCTTCCTGGGTGGGATGCCTGTTTGGGGCTCTCAGATGAGGAGAAGCTCCTGTGGCCATGTCCAGGGCCACCAGCTTACAAATGGGAAGAGAGACCCTCGTCGGGAGTACCCAGGACTTGGTGGGCGCAGCACGCCCTGCCTGTGGCCTTCAGTGCCCCGCCTGGCAGGAGGTGGGGCTCCACGGACCTTCGCCTGTGTGTTGGGCCTGGGGAACTTGTAGGACGGAGCGGCCTTGGGGCCAGTGTGGCTCAAAGCCGTCCCTCTCTGCTCCTTCTGTGCCAGGTTCCTTGGGCAGGACACGGGGCCTCACTGGCCTGAAGCTCGGGGCAGGCTGTGGTCCTTGGGGGAGAAAGCCCTCCCTGGTGGCACTGGACAGCTTGGGCCCACCATGCTGGGGCTCGCCTCTCTGATCTTGGGCCCCTTGGTGGCCTGTTGAGCCGGAAGGGCAGAGCCAGCCTGGGTGGCAAAGCACCCTAGAGGGCCCTACGTCAGCCCTCAGGTGGGCTTGGCCACTCCTGGGGCTCCCGATGCACCTGCCCCAGGAAACAGAGGCCCTGAGGCCAGAGGAGCCTGGACGCAGGCCAGGGCCTGGGTGGGGCCAGGGCGGTGCCCCTGCCACCCTGCCACTGCTGTGGGAAAGAGGAAGCAGAAAGAAAGGGACGTCCGCCCGCCAGGGCTGGCGGTTTCCTCTCAGAGGCAGGAGTGCAAGGAGGCTGAGGCGGCCAGGCGGCAGGAAGCTGTGGCAGGGCGGGCGCCCAAGGCTCTCGGGCCTGGGTTCCAGCCCCGTTTCTGCCCCTCCACGCTGTGGTCCTTGGGAAAGACACTGCATCCTCTGTTTCTGGGAAGTGAAGGCAAGTGAAGGCAGTCGAATAAAGGCCCACCTTGGGATTGGCCGAGCTGCTGTCCTCAAGGTGTGTGGAGCGCCCACACCCTGGGACTTGGCAAGAGCTGCTTGGGTCATTGTCACCACGAAGTCCGTTGTTTCCCGTGTGGCAGGCACTGTATTCAACATGTTCACGGAATCCTCACCACAAACTTTGGGAGGGGGACTACAACCTCACAGATGAGGAAACAGAGGCCCAGAGGTAGAGGCTTGCTTAGGACCACACAGGAGCTCACCAAGGCACCAGGGGCTGGATTGTGTTGAGGCCCCAGGTGGAGACTCCCCCAGTTTCAGCCCAGTGAGTCGACATGGTCCGGACAGCACCCAGATGTACCAGGGGGCAGGCAGGGGCTTAAGAGCCCAGTGGCTTCCCAGTCCCATTTCCCAGGAGCAGGCCAGAGGCAGAAGATCCCTAGGTAAAAGTGGGGGCCCTGCCCTGAGCTGCTGTGTGGCCCAAGCAGGGGCCTGCCCCTCTCTGAGCTATGAAGTGGGCAACCAGGGGCTTGATCCAGGCCTTCCAGGGCTGGGAAGAGGGAAGGAGGGAGGGAGGAGATGAGGGCTCCCATGGCCCCAGATGCACACAGCAGCCCAGCTGCCCCGTTGGGGTTCCAGGCAAAATCATTTTTGAGGAAGAGCTTTGCCGCCTAGAAGAAACCCCTGCTGCGCCGAAACCACGGGCAGATGGTATCACGTGCTTCCTTTCAGCTCAAGTTCTCTGAATCCGCAGACTAGAAGGTGCCCGAGTCCGTCCACCAGGAGGGTGTCAGTGAGGCGGATCTGTCCTTCTGTCCTGCCCCTTGGCTGGCTCCCACTCCCTCCCTGCTCCACGGCTATTGCTGTTGCAGCTTCCCAGAAGTTGCTTTGGTGTTTCTGTTCGTGTGTTTGGGGAGGTGGGGCTGTGGCTTGGTGGTGGGGCCAGAGTCTGGGAACAGGTGGGTAGGCACCTCAGAGGGCGATGGACAGGTCTGAGTTCAGATCTTCGCTCTCGTGTCCTTGCCATGTGGCCTTAGGTTGAGAATATGGCCTCTCTGAACCTCAGTTTCTCGTTATGGAAAATGGGATGCCAGTACTTACCTTGCTGAGTTGTTTTGAGCCAAAAACAGGCTATAGGACAGTGGGACATGATGTGCTCCCGCCCGAGGCGTGGAAGAAAGGGCTTCCTCCCTACCAGGCACCCACTGGCAGCCCCGCAGGTGCTGTGGAAATCCCCCGCCCACCTTGTGAATGGAAAAGGAAACCAAAGGCACGAGAAGGCCTCTGTGCTGAGGCCCTCACTGGGTGGGGAGCGGGGCTTCCTCCCCGAAGGCAGGAGGGGCTGTCTCAGCTTCCGCTCTTTCCTGTCTCCCCTCCGAGCTGGAGAGGAGGCCACAGGACCCACTGGGTGCTCAGCCAGCCTGTGGGACCAGTGGATGGGAGCCACCTGGCCTGGGACCCCCTTATATGGCCCTTGCACGGGCACCCGTCAGGCCTGGGGGTGTTTGCAGTCCATGTGGGGGCTAGGCAGAAATGTTCTAGGGAACCCCCTGGAAAGGGGCCTGCCTGTGTTGTCCCCTCCAAAAGGTGCATGTCATCTAGGAAAATGACCTGCCTGCGCCTCCACATCTGTCTGGTTTTTCAGTTAACAACTCAGAATTATTAAAAAAGTAACGGAGTTACTACTCCTGGGGAAAAGCCAGCATTGCCATTTAGGCAGATGCCCTTGTGATCTGTCCTTGTCACCTCTGCCCAGCTGATCCCTTGGGCTGCACTGCCAAGGTGCAGGCAGAGCACAGGATGGGATTGCCCAGGTGCATCCCTCTCCCCAGCCAGGACCTCTTCTGTATTCCTGTCTTTTTTGAGAGCATCTTGAGGATGGCGTCTGACCCGTCGTGAACTGCCGGAGGAGGGCTGCGAGGGTTTCCTGTTTTGGATGCCCGACACTGCACAGGGGCCTTGGGTCCCTTTTTGGATTGTTCCCAGAGGTAGCATTCCTAGCAGGGGAAGCCCTGGCAAGCACGGTGCCCTAGGACAATTTACACACCACAAGACCCACCAGCACTGCTGCCCAGCCCTCCCCATATTCTAATTTTAGAACATTTTCACCATCTCAACCCTGCCCAGCTCCTCCCCTGCAGCCCCTGGAGCCCCCGCTTGCTTTTTCTGTGTGGATTTGTCTGTTTCAGGTGTCCCGTGTACATGGAGTCACAGTGTCACATGGCATTCTGCGTCTGGCTTCGTTCACTAAGTATAGCGTTTTCCAGATTCATCAGGTGGATCATGCATCAGTGTTTTATTTTTGGCCAAAAAGATTTCGCAGCAGGCTTGGACCTGGCGACCCTCCTGCCTCAGCCCGTGAGGCGGGACGGCAGGCCTGCGCAGTGCAGCTTCCTCCCAGTTCCATGTGCATCCCGGGGAGGGGCTGCTGAGGGTGAGTGTCTTTGCATGTGCTCATGGAAGCTTCGCGGGCACCGGTGGGGCATCAAGCCCAGGTTCCTGTGGGTCATGGGCTGCTCTCGAGCCCGTCGTTGGGTCATTTCTAGCGCTTCTGACATGTCCTTTTCAAGTAGTTTCCAGAAAGGTTATTCCCCTCTACTCACAGTCTGTGCAGCACTAGGTTTTATTTTCAAAACTTGGCCAACTTCTGGGTGAAAAGTACTCACTTACCTTGTCCTTTCTGATTTTAAGTGTGATTGACCATTTCGCCCCCTAAAGAAAAGTTGAGCTCTTTAATTCCTGTATCATAAAACTTCCTTGCTTAATATGTGTAATCCTTTACTTTTTAATACAGTTACAGAATTATGCGACCACCACCAATCTCGGAACACTTGCGCCACCTAGAAAGAATGCCCACACCTATCAGTAGTGCATTCCGATTCCCATCCTCTGCCTCTGCTCTACTCACTGCCCCCTGGACTTTGACGTTTCTTGTGCTTCTTGGTCACATACGCTTTTTACATCCTGCCAGGTCACTTACTTTGCTTGCTCCTCTGCAGCCTGCCCTTTTCTTGTTGATTTGCAAGTAGATGTCATGGGTGCTGCTCTAGATGTCATGTTAGCTAGTTCTGTCACAGGTTGCAAACCTTTTCCTAATTTCTCATTTCAATTTTGTCCCCAAGTTTTTTGATCTACTGAGGTTTTTTGAGTTTAAGGCAGTAAAATGCAGGCACTGATCTTTATGGTTTCTTTCTTTGCTTTTTCTGTTTGGAAATGCCCTCTCCACCAAGGGATCAGATGAATGATTACTTAGGTTTTATTCCAATCTTTTTCCTTTTTCTTTTTTTGGTTCCAAGGTTGGACCCAGGGATACTTAACCACTGAGTCACATCCCCAGCCCATTTATTTTGAGATGGTGTCTCACTGAGTTGCTTTGGTCCTTGCTAAGTTGCTGAGGCTGGCTTTGAACTTGTGATCCTCCTGCCTCAGCCTCCCAAGCTCTGGGATCACAGGCGTGTGCCACCTCTCCTGGCTTCTTTCTCCTTTTTTAAATCCAACGGGTCTTTCTTCACAGAGGCTGGTGAGATTCCTGTTATGTCAGGGATGCTGTGTATCAGGTCTGCGCATAGGCAGTAAGTGTTCGGTGAACTCAGCAGGAGGTGGGGTGGAGGATGTGGGCTCCCTGCTGCTCTGCAGGGCTGGGGGAGCCACAGAGGGCCCCCCCCCCACCACCACCACAGGGGCTCTTGCTTTTTACCTCTTCTTCTGAATCATCATTCTTCGAAGGCAGCCATGGGGGGGCCGCGGGCTTCTGGGCATACTGGTGGTGACGGTCCCGTTGGCACTCTCCCCTTCTAGACAGAGGCCGTCTGTTGTTAACCATAGCTTTTTCCACCCTTGCTTGGCTCTGAGCATTCGGAAGCATGTCCTGGGGCCAGGGCTTCCCCCCCACTGGTCATGCTATGTTGCTCAATGGTGTGGCCCCCTTGGGCCCTGATGTCTGCCTGGGGCCTGAACACGTGATGTGGCTGTGGAGGCCAAGCCCAGCCTGGCAGCTGGTAGCCTGGGGTGCCCGGGCCTGCAGAGGCCTGCAGCTGCTCGTGGGCAAAGGCTCAGCCCAGTCACTCATGGCGGGTACAGGACGTAGTCACCTAAGGTAGAGCACATGGCAATTGGTTTATGGTGGGCAACGATGCCCAGCAGGGGGCTTTGGCTAGCTGTCCTCAGGACTGCCTTGGGGTGCTGGGGACACTTGAGGGGCACTGACTGAGGCAGGGTGAGCAGGCTCACTGCCCTTTGCATGTTCCAGGGCCCCACAGACAGTGCCTTTCATGGCCCAGTCTGAGGAGCAATGTGGAGGAAAAGCGGGGGTTCATAGCAGGGTCTGCCCCCCACTCCTCCCTGTGTGGTGACAAACAGGCCAAGAAACCAGGCTCCCCTGTTCCTTCTGCCCAGGGAAGGAGCAAGCATGGGGTTTCCAGGAGTGGTCCCAACATACTGGCTAGATGGAGCTGTGCTCGTCCCCACAGGTGGCAGGGGATCCTCAAGAGGGGGGACCCAGACTGACTGTGTCTGGGTTTTCTCTGGGAGTCTGCTCCAGCATCATGGAGTCCCTGCCATGTGACTGTGGGTGGTCTGGTTCCGAGAGGGGGCTTTGTGTTCCTCTCACTGTCAGTTCTTTCTGATGTGGGGACCTCATGGGACTGAGGGAGCTTGCTCAGTGGGGCTTCAGACACCCACAGCTTCTACCTGCCCCCCGCATGCCCTGATCCTGGCGTCCTGAGCTGATAATCACCCCACCCAGGCCTGCACATCACTTGGGCACTTAGTGTAAACTGAGTGCCACCTGCCCGGGGGAGGGGAGGAAGGGGGTCCTACAAGCAGGAGGACTTAGGGGCATCTTGTGGCACCTGGCTCTGCCCTTTCTGGCTTTAGAGGCTTTTCTGTCTGGCACTGGGCTGTTCCCTGTCCCCCACGGGGAGAGGGGGCCAGAGGAGAGGTGGCCGTGGGGACCCTTGTGGACGCAGCCTGTGCTCAGGGAGCAGCCAGCTCACAGCAGGCGCCCAGATGGGTTATGCTGCTGCCTGTTTCCAGAAAGGAGCGAGGACTTGCTCAGGTCACCAGAGGAAAACGTGGCTGCGGCAGGCACCGGAAGGGCTTGTGGGGGCAGGGGCAGACTTGGGGTCCTGTCTGGGACAGAGCAGGGCTTGTGCCCAACACTGTCACCTTCTAGAATGGCTCACAGCCTTCAGTTTCTCCCAAAGGGAGCAGGAAATGAGAGAGGCCCTACCACCCACCACAGGCAAACTCCTGGCACCTCCCTGGGGCCTGGTGCCCCCCACCAGAGACTCCCAGTCAGCAGGAGACGGCCGTGTCATCTGGAGACTGCACTGTGCCTGGGTGATGGGAGGTTTTCTCTGCTGATCAGCAGTGTGGCTCAGGCCCCTCACACAGCAGGGGACAGCCAGACACCAGGTGCCATGGTGTGGGGCTGGGCACCTGAGGTTGGCACCCTGGTTCCACCTACCTGCATTGTGGGCTTAGCCCTGGTTGTGGGCAGGGGCCATGGGCCTGAGCCTTCCTCTCAGCCCAGCCGGCCCCTCTCCTCACCTGCCCATCACTCAGTTGTAGTCCTCACCTGGGCGAGCTGGTCACAGTAGGGCCACACCTGTGTCCCACTGATCTGCAGCACCCAAAATGCTTGGCAAACCAAGGCTCGTGATGAACCTGTGCTGCAGAAATGAAACTGAGCAGGAACCACCTACTGGGCTCAGGTCTCAGTGCTGAGGATGCTGGGAAGCTCACAAGTGGAACGAGCGCCAGCGCAGGCGGCCAGGTGGGGTGAGGCAGCAAGCAGTGCACGGTGACACCGAGCTGAGCCCTGGGTAGTGAATGCGCAGGTAGGGGACGGCAGGAGTAACGCCCCGAGTGTCCTGGTCTGTTTCAGGAGTAGCAAGGGTGGTGTGGCTGCGGGGGCAGCTGGGTGAGCTGCCAAGGTCACAGCTAGTGGGCCTCGGACAAGTGTCTGCATGAGACAGGGAGAGGAGGGCGCACCCGGATGTCTGGGCGAGCCTCCCTTTCCTTTGTGATGGGGGATCAAACAGCTCAGGCCACCAGAGGGTCCATGAGCTCCAGACACAAGATGGCCCAGGGCAGGGGGAGAGTTTTCTCCTGCAGGAATCTAGCTAATTGATACCAAGGATTCCTTGACTCTGGGACATTCCCGCTCCTTGGTCCTGCTGCATCTTCTCACGTTGCTGGCCTGTGACTCATTCTGGCAGTCACTGGTGGGCAGTCCAACCTGCGTAGGTGCTCACAGAGGGGGCATGACAGCTCTGTCCTCCCACGGCCTGTGCTTCAGGCTTCTGGGCTTTGCTTTTGCTCCACCTCGTCCATTGGGCAGAGTGTCCAGCAAACAGCCACTTACTTTGTGCCTGGCTGCGACCTGAAGGTGGGAAGGCAGCGGAGCGTTGGTGCAACTGCCCAAGCAGAGCCATTTAGCTTGTGTCCGCTCTGCAGCCCTGTTTCTCCTGGCTGATGCAGGACACACAGTATGGCCATTCTCACCAGAGGGCAGAGGCATTGTTAGCCTGTTGCTGAAGTGGAGACAAGGCAAGGGGGAGTGTCCATCCCTCCAAAAGGCAGCTCAGGGACTCAGGCCTAGGACTGGCTAACTCAGACCATGGGGCAAGGAGGATGCTGTGTGGTGTTTGTGCAGACCTGGGGGTTTCTGAAGAGGAATCGGGGTGGGTTTCACCTCAGGCTCAGTTTCCATGCTGTCCACCCCAGAGACTAGCTAAGGAAACTTGTTCAGGAAGTAGGATAAAGACTTCTTCACCTTGACCCCAATACCGTGAGGTGACAATAAGGTCTACCAGAGAGGCCAAAGTCTTGGGAATGCCCAGGTTCTGCTGAACTTCTCAGAGCCTTTAATGGTCTACTGTGTCACCTGATTCCACATGTAAACAACCATCAACTCTTGGGAGTTGCCTTGGCTGACGGGAAGCTCAGAGACAAACTGGAACACGAAAGGTCCTTTTATTCCTTAGATTGCTTTTTGATTCCAAGCAGTAAGGCTGGATTGAGTACTTCCTGGGACAGCTTGCCATTTATTCATCTGGGAAGCATCCATTCCAGACTCATGTGGGGTGGGGACTCAAGCATCGGTAACACTGGGGTATGGAATTGTCTTTGAGACTACTTCTCAACCCCTCCTGACTCCTGGGTCAGCAGGACCTGCTTACTGTCCGTTACTGAAAGGAAGCTCAGGCTCCAGAGGGCACCATGCCTGGTTCTCAGAGGTGGGGAATGGGAGAGTGAGGCTGGTGGCCTGACTCTGGGGCTGTTCTGTTTCCTGTCCTAAGGGACGGCTCAGCAGCCCTAGGGGAGATGAGACTGGCAGCAGACTGGTGTGGCCTGGGGACCCCAGTGGGCAAGAGATCCCTCCCTAAGGCAGTCACTGGATGGGGCCTGCTGTAGGGCCCAGCTTTCAGTGGCTGGGAAGCTTGGCAGTGGTGAAGGGCCACTTGGGTGTGGATTAGGTGCCACCATCAACCACTCCCTTCCTGGAGGGGGGACTAGCAGGCCTGCTCCTTTGGACGTCCACATCTTATGTGGGCAGCAGGCCCTGCTGGCCACTGCCCAGTCCTGGACATGATGTGCCCCCAGCTGCTTGACAGACCCCATTCAAGGTGGCTGCGGGGACGCAGTAGGATGGAGGCAGCCTGTATGGTGGAAGCTCTGGAAGGTGCCAAGGCCGCTCTGTGCTGCTCTGTCCCTTGGTGGACAGGAATCCTTTCCTGAAGATAGCTTCCAGGTGGCAGCAGAGTGACGAAGGGTCTGCCTCCAGCATTGCTGTGCTGCTGCTGGGCAGGCCAGGGGCCCCGGCCACTGCGGGAGGAAGAGGGTCCTTTGGTCACAGGGAATTGGGGCACGGCTGTGCCTCTGCCCTTCTTAAACATGACAAACCCAGAGCCAGGGCTGGGCCATCGATGTCTAGAAGCACATGGAACTTGGTTCACAGACTGTCGCAGCACCTCGTGGTGTTTTCAAAACCCGAATTCTAACCAGTGTGCCGTGTTGACTGCAGTCACAGTGAGAGCCGTTTTACTTTCATACCCACTACGTTTATCTTCCTTTCATCCCAGGAGCCAGTAGGCAGGCGTGTTTCGTGCAGGAGCCCAAGCACCTGGGCCACTTGAGAAGCTGTTATGTTGGGGGTCCTGTTATGGGCTTCAGTGGGCTGGACCCTCCTGCCTGGAAACCTGACAACAGCTGGTGAGGAGTCAAGCCAGCCACCCGTCCCCTGCCACTTTTTTTCCTTCATGCAGTGCTGGGGACTGAACCCAGGGCCATGCAGAGCTGCACCCCTAACTCCCAGTTGAGCCTTTCACTAGCTCACCCTGTTACGCAGTGGTTCCAAAGAGCTGCCTTACAGTTGACACAACTCCAGCCCGTGTATAGGAAGCGTCGGGGACAGGGCTGGACCCCCAAAACCAGACGGTAAGTCCAGGAGGAAGGTAGCGGCAGAAACACAAGCCTGACTGTTGGACCAGTGTCGCAGCCGTCACTTCAAGCTTCCTAGCAGTCAGCAAAGAAAGCTGTGGGTCCTTCATCCTGGATGGGCTGTAACAGAGACCAGCTCTCTGGACGTGGCACGTGCTCCCCAGAAGCAGATCAGCAGGATGTGGTGGGTGCCACTGTACTGCTCACACCACAAGTGCCTGAAGGGCTGCTGACGCTGCCCATCAGTGACGTGCTGCAGACCAGGCATCTTGACGCTGACACACTGGCGCTGACCTTCAGCAGGCCTGTGTTCTCTCTCTCTCTCTCTCAGGGCTGTGCAGGGAGTCGGGGAAGAACCAGCCAGCAGGCCGGGCTGCGTGGGCGAAGAGGGGGAATCCTCTTCCCTGGCCTGCCTGCTCAGCAGTTCCTCAGTCCCTGGGGTGGAGCTGGAAGGGAGGCCCTGTCAGAATGAAATCAGCAACGCTGCTGGTTAAGCTCGGTGCTCACAGGAGCCTGGGCCCAGAGCGGAACTGAAAGGAAGACCAAGGCTGTTCCCCGCTGGGCCTGGCCTACTTCCTCCAGTGACCCTGAAGTTGTGTGTGTGGGGAGACCGTGTGCATCAATGCCTTACAAACGTGGCAGACAGGAAAAGGAGGGTCTAAGGAACGGGTAGCCTGCTGTGAAAACAGCTAGAACAGATGCCCCCTCTTTGGTTCTGGTGAGGCATCGCCACCCTGTCCTGACCTGGTTTGGGAACAGGGGGTAAAAAAGTCCCAGTGATGCTGGTCACATGGGTGTGGGACGACTGCTAGATGGGTGGCTTCTAGTCACTGTCCCTCCCTTGTAGCAGTAAGCCCTAGGGTTGCTGCTCTCACTTGCTGAGACCAGGAGCAGGACTAGGAGTCAGAACTTGGCCAGCCCTGCTCCCCACTTTCCATCAGGACCCCTTTAACCTCCCACCAGCCACAGTCCTGTTCTCAGAATTGCCTGGTGTCTGCCTATAAAGGCATGTGGTTTGGGTGGACGCGTCCAGCACCTCTTGGTGGCTCCCCTGGTACCAGGAACGTGGCTTTGAGCCTGGCTTCTTGCCACCCCTACCCTCTGCTGCTGGTTTGGCAGGGGCTATGGTGTTTTCCAGGAGCACCTGGCTGTCTCCTGGCCCTTGCAGAAGCCAGGCAGCTCCAGCTCCTTCATGACCCTGGGGAAACAGTTTTATCGGCATCATTCATACAGGAGGAAGCAGAGGCGGGGAGGGGGCTCTCCCTTCTAAGGAAACCCCCAGAAGAGGCTGGCTAGAGGGCAGGCCCCTGGAGCCCACCTCTGTCAGGGCTGGAAGATGGCCTCTCCCACCTTCATTTGGGGTGGCCGTACTAAGTCTTTCCCATTAGGGTGATGCACAGTGAGAGTGGACAGAGCTCTGACTACCAGGGGCGAGGGAAAGGATGTCAGAGCAGTCATAGGTGTCTGGGCAGCCCTGTCCACAGGTCCAGGGAGGCCTCAGCAGAGGAGTTAGCGTCTCAGTGGGGCTACCTGGTGGTGGGAGCAACAGGCCGGCCCAGGGGAGGGGGACATCAGGGAGAGGGCTTGATCACCCCCTCTTGCTCTCCTAGAGCTCAAAGCCCAAGCTCCAGACAGCCTGCTCCGGCATCCAGGAGGTCCGGCAGTGCACGCGCCTCGAAATGCCAGACAACCTCTACACTTTTGTGCTAAAGGTGAGTGCCAGGGCTTCCACACTGGGGGGCCATGAGTCACGTCTTGGGCCTACACAGCTACCCCCTTCTTCTCTGCCAGGTGAAGGACCGGACAGACATAATCTTTGAGGTGGGAGATGAGCAGCAGCTGAACTCGTGGATGGCCGAGCTCCAGGAGAGCACAGGCCGAGGGTGAGGCCCGCCCCTGCGCAGCCCACCTGCCCACCTGCCCACCCAGACCCACCAGGTCCTTAAGCATGGCCTCTTCTCTGGCAGGCTGGAGAGCACAGATGCGGAGCTGCACCTTTCCACTGTCTCAGAGCCTGGCCCGTCCAGCTCTCCGAGGGGAAGCACAGATTCCTTAAACCACGGTGAGTGGGGGGTCAGGCTCACCTCCTCATGGCACACGTAACGTGTGGCACCCACACGGGGTCACCATCAAACCATCTTCTATTATCAGGTGCTTCTCCCGGGGGACTGCTGGACCCAGTCTGCCAGAAAACAGATCACTTCCTGTCTTGCTACCCCTGGTTCCACGGCCCCATCTCCAGAATACAGGCGGCCGAGCTGGTGCAGCTGCAGGGTCCTGATGCCCACGGCGTGTTCCTGGTGCGGCAAAGCGAGTCCCGGCGTGGGGAGTATGTGCTCACCTTCAACTTCCAGGGCAGAGCCAAGGTAGGGGGCGGGGCAGCGGGGGCTGTGCCCACAACCCTCCCTGGAGCCCAGGGGCCGTGCGAGCCTGCCTTCCCTTCCTGCAGCACCTGCGCCTGTCGCTCACGGAGCGGGGCCAGTGCCGAGTGCAACACCTGCACTTCCCTTCGGTGGTGGACATGCTGCACCATTTCCAGCGCTCACCTATCCCACTGGAGTGCGGCGCTGCCTGTGACGTCCGGCTGTCCAGTTATGTGGTGGTCGTCTCCCAGCCACCAGGTATGACACTGAAGCCCTTTGCTGAAGGGGGTGGCTGGCATGGGGAGCTGCGCACCAGGCCGTGCAGGTGTGGCTGTGTTCTGACAGCATGGTCTCTCTCTCTCTCTCTCTCTCTCTCTCTCTCTCGGTCCTTCCTAGGGTCCAGCAACACTGTCCTCTTCCCTTTCTCCCTCCCTTGCTGGGATTCAGAGCTGGGACTTCCCCACCTCAGCTCTTCTGGTTGTCCCAGGGGGTTCGGTCCAGAGGGCCTCCCAGGCCGATCATCACCCCCTGAGCAGATCTTCCACCTGGTGCCTTCGCCTGAGGAACTGGCCAATAGCCTGCGACATTTGGAGCCTGAGCCTGTGAGTCGAGCCCGGGACTCAGACTATGAAATGGACTCGTCCTCCCGGAGCCACCTGCGGGCCATAGACAACCAGTATACGCCTCTCTGACGGACAGCGAGGGCTCCAGGCCCCCCATAGCTGACCCAGGAGCACAAGCAGAAATGTGGCCTTGTGAATGTAATGATCTTTCCTTCCTTCCAGAGAGAGATTTAAGGGACACTGTCCACTGCTCTTTCCAGTTTGGATGTGACCCTTCTATTAGGCCTGTTAAAGGGCCTCCGGTGAGTTCCGTCCATCACCTGGCTTACTCCTTATTGTTTACCGGGGTAGTTCTTGTCCACAGATGCTGCTAGCTCTTGCCCTGGGTCCCTGAGACCAGGACCATCACTCAGAGGAGCTGGGGTGAGGGCTGGAGCTGGCAGTGGGGACTTTTTCTCTTTTTCACTGACACTGTCACAGCTGACAGACTTTCTACTGGGGGTGGGGGTGTCATCAGGAAGCCCAAAACACTAACAAGCCCTGGATTTTCACATTGTAATGTAAAATCAGTCCTGTGGCAGGTCCCCATGTCCATGCCACAGGTGACCACTCCTACTCCTGCTTCTACTCTCAGCTTTAGGACAAAAGCTCTGTCAGAGGCAAGCTAAACATCAAACGATTTTAAACATTTTTACCTCAGATGAATTTTTTTAAAGGATTCAGGTTTCAAAACTAAATCCTTGCTTATTACTGCATTGCACTGTTTCAACTAGCACCCAGGGACAGCTCTGCAAAACCTGCTTGTCATGCTCATGGTTGGAGCCAGCCTGGTGTCCTCAGGACAGAAGGGAAGTGTGTCACCCTTTCAGGGAAGTTCAGGCCATTCCTGAAGTAGGGTGGCAAGGAACAGTTCAAACCTGGTGCCTTATAAATAAACTGGATTCCGGTTTACAGCAGCTTCATGGAGAGTTCAATAACCTGGGGGTGGGGCAGGTGGGCTTCTGGACCCTTTCTAGTAAATACTCCTCTGAAAGGCTGGCTCAGAGCCCCCAATGACTTATTACTGAATTATAAATTATCCCATAAGTTGGCCTTAGGCTCCTTTCTGAGCCAAAATGGAAGCTAGGAATCTGGTGCCACAGCTGATGAGCAAATCCTCCTACAGCCCACAGTCGGCATTCTGTTCCAGCTGGTGGCTGCTTCATCTGATGAAGCATGTGTGTCCCAGCACCCACAGGCATACAGTCTCTACCCTCAGGGAAGCCCTGAAGTCAAACCTTCGTCTGTACTTGCCTTTCACAAGTGAACATTCTCAGGGGCTGGCTCTGCCCAGAACCTTCCATGTGAAGGCTCATAAACAAGGGGGCGGCAGTGCTAGTGCCTCAGAGCCATTCAGTGCTGCCACCAGTGGCTTCTAGGAAACAGGAGTTTAGCACAGCTTAACATTCCCAGATGCATCAATCAGAAGTGACATGAAACCTCAGCCCCAGACAGCACTGCCTGCCTTACCTGGGGGGAAGGAAGGTTTGGTCTCTTCACTCTAGTCATTCTCTACTCCAGAGATCAAACTTTCACTTCTAGGCTATTCTGGGGATTTCAGGGGGTTGGGGAAGTAGCCACCTCGATACAGTCTGAAAACTCTACTGGTGTGTTCATAGATCGTAGAGCAGATCCAGATCTGGGGTCCATTTTGTATGTTGGTTTGAATACTGGGGATTGAACCCAGGGGTTCTTTACCACCGAGCTATGTTCCCAATCCTTTTCAATTTTTATTTGGAAACAGGGCCCTGCTAAGTTGCTGAGGCTGGTCTTGGACTTGTAATCCTCCTCCTGCCTCACGTCCCAAGATATTGGGATCACAGGCAAGCACCACCACACCCACCCCATGGTCCATTTTTACGGATGTTGGTCTTTATTTTCTGTAAGCAGGCTTCTCTGGGGGGTACAGGGGGTGTGCACTGAAGAAGTAAGCAACATTCTGGATTTCTTTTTTAAAAGACAAAGGCAATTCTGATTGGTCAATGATCCATATTTTCTCCTCTCTGTAGGGGAAAGGTGGACAGTGAACCAAGTAAATGCCCTCCTTCCAGGCACAAGTTCAAACATCCTCCAGCTGGGGACACTTGCTTCTCAGCAGTTTCTCAGCACATGTCTCTCAGGTAGCGCTAAGAGGCATGCCAGGTACTGCAAACTTAGCAGGTCTATACCTGAAAACTGCAAGTCCCCACTCCCCAGACTGCTTCCTAACTGTCCAAGTTAGCAGGACAGCTCTTATATATTCTGACAAAAAGTTCCTTCATGGCCCTGGAAAAAAGTGACACTAACCCAATACCTTTCTGCTAGAGCAGGTCCAGCTGGCTGAAGGGAAACAGTTGTCCCCAAGGTAGGTGCTCTCACCAGTGTGGGGCAGGTACCCTGCTGGCTACAGATAGTCTACCACAGTCCACACTTCCCTCCTGCCAGTCCTCACTTGCAGCTGAGGCCACATAAGCAACTAAGAGCAAAGCTCTGAGCACCGAACTGGACACTTAAGTGGCAGAATTCGTCCAGTTAGCCCTATGTGTGGACCCCGAGTATCACTCGACAGCTCCCAGCGCCAAGCTTCCTTCACCTGACTACTGAACTTTTCCATACTAACAGTCACCAGCACCAAAGAATTAAGTCAACTAACCTGCCTTGAATTTTAGACCAGCAATCCATATGGCTTTATCTGGTATAAATCTTCTGCCTTTGATCATTCTGGACCGTGTAGGAAAAAGGAATAGCAATCATTAAAATCTTGGGCCAGAGAACACTATTTTTACATAACAGTTTCTTAACTTAAATCAAGGCCTTGAACTCCTTTCCCTGAGGGTTGCCTGAGATTCCTTCATGCTTTTTATTCAGGGCTAAGTCTTTATTGCAAATATCATGTTAGCACTAACATCTTCAAAGTATATTATCCGCTGCCTTTTAATAAGGACACACTTCAAGACGTCCAGAGTTTGGTTGGAATAAGCAGCACATAGTGATAAAGAGCGGATTCATCTTGTATCATTATAGGCAGAAGGCATTTGGAAAACCTTATGTATTGTTTATGTACTGTACAAGTAACTTATTCTTGAATAATGCAAATTTTGCTATAATGTACAAGTTGCTATATATGAATTAAAAAGTTTTCAGAATCTTGATTGCCACAATGTCTGAAGGCTCTATTAAGACTAAGTTCTCTATTATAATCTTTATCCTTGCTCAGATACTTGCTTTTTTACCCCTTTTCCTCCCACAAGCTAATAACCACAGGAATGCTCTACCTCTGAACTACAACTCCAGCCTTATTTAATTTTAAGGATCTAAGCTGCAGTTGTTCAGGTTAGTCTCAAACTTGTGACCTTCTAGCCTCAGCCCCAAGTCTCTGGGATTGTAGATGGGCCCCACCAGGCTCAGTTTCATTGCATTTAAAAGAAAAAGAAAAAAACAAAACAAAAACAAAAAACTGTCTTCTGCCCCCTACCAGTAAAACAGATGACTAAATTGGAATAGCTTCTGACTAACAAATGCGCATTTTGGTTCTGGAGATACGAAAAAGGAAGCTTACAGAATCAGCGCCAGCTTGAGGATGTGGACTTTCAGTGCTGCCCAAACTCTGGCCAGCCTTCCTCCTTCTGAAGCCGACTGCTAATCCACCAAAGAGAATATCTCAGTCTTGTCATTTTCTAGAGATACCTTGAACCAAAACTAAAGGTGAAGAAGAAAAGTGATTGACAGTCACTACCTTCCAGAATGTTAAAGCATCACTGAGCTGCCTCGACAGCCAGTTTCCTATAGCACACGAAGTAGCTTAGACAAACACACACTAACTTGATATCAGTTTTTAAAACTTTTTTTATTTTTTAATTTTTTTTAAGTTTTTATTTTATATTATCTACAAAGTAAAAGTTTTTTCCCTTAACTTAAAAGTTGAACCACTGTAGACAGTGATCACCTCATCAAACTTGATTTATAAATAATAATCCGTCAGTTTGACGGTTAAGAATTTATCGAACCTTTGTCAAGTTTAGTAAAAGGGTGTTCCAAGTCTTGATTTTTTTCTTTTTTTTTTTTTTTCTTTCTTTTTTTTAGCAGTAATAGCAGCAAGAATCACTCTTGTTACTTCTTTTGCTAGCTGATGTGTTCATGACTTTTGAGGGCCATTAAAAAATAAATAACTTCCAGTTTTGGCAAGCAGAGCTGGGGTACTTGCGGGACTTGGAAACAGCATATGGAATTATGGAACAGCCCACAAGTTCCTAAATGCCTCTACTCGGTCCAAATATCTTCCACTGCAAGTGAACTGTTAGCATTCCTACTGGATGTTACAAGAAATCAACGTATATTTTTAAAAACAAAATAAATGAAATTCTAGTTTTCTGTGCTTCCAGTTGGTAGAAGCAGAAGAAGGGAGGAGGGAATTTGGCCTTTCGGTTCCTCCAGGGCAGCCTTACAACTGCTGTTGGTGGTGGGCTTGTACTGTAAAAAAGAAAAGTGAATATTTAAACAGAACACTGGCAACACTGCGTATCAGCCTAGTGCCTCTGCAGCACGATCCTGTGAACTAGCCTTGTGCTAGCTGAATAGGACTCAAAATTTATTCACTTGCTCCCTCCCATCTGCACCAAGGTGGGGAGGGGTGGGTGGTGGGTGAGTAGAAACAAACCAGTCAGACGTAAAACCACTTCAGATAGAACTCCCAGAAGACCTGCTACTCAGGGGCAGGAGAAAAGGCCTTAACATACCCCTCCCCAAATCTTAGCCAAGCACAGTATTGCTTTCAGAGTGACAGGTGAGACTGAAATGTCGCCATGGCAGCCACCCAGCACCAGAGCACAATCGCGGGTATCCTCCCCCGCCGGGGCGTAGGCTGGCGCTGCTGCTACACTCAAACCAGTCCGCACACAGCACTTGCTCATCAGTGGTCTACACACTACAATCAAACTCTGCCATGGTAATAACCCCCCACGTGTCAGCCTGTTGGGACTCAGGAAGGAACACACTGCCCTGTCCAGCCTATCATAACAAGGAAGGCCAACTGAGTCCTAGGCATGCATCAGCTACCCGGAATGCTGCTACTGCTGCTTCTCGTCAAGCCAAATCCTGTATACCATCAGAACACACACAGACTCGGCTCCTGGGAGCCTCAGGCCCTGACACTGACTGATCATCACAGTCCCTCCTGTGCACACCTGGACAGGTCTTGCTATTCTCAAGTGCGGGGCTAGAAGCGCTGGCCCTGCCTGCCATTCAACCTGTGCGAGCAAAATGCTTGGGGTGCCCCGGCGGCCCCTGCACACACACGCCTCACCTGAAGGGTGCGTCATATAGGGGAAATGCGCTGTTGTCGAGACTGGAATGGGCTGTAGTGCACTTTGAGCGAGGGCGGCCTGGGGACCGCCGGGTGGCTGTGTCGTCATTAGCATCATTGGCGCATGGGCAGTTGGATGAGAAGGAACCATTCCTGACTGTACATGAGCCTGAAACAGAGAGCTCTTTTACGCATACAGGCAACATCTCCGGCTTAAACAACATGTCAACTGTGTTCCTTTCGCTGGGCTGGGACACTCAGGAAAGGGCAAGGGTGGGCCTCAGGGCCCCTTTTTTTCTTTTTCCTCTGGGGACACTCCCTGTTCACCTTTTGACAGATCCTGCAGGGCTGGGGGAGCAGGCACCATGTAAGCTCAGTCAGTGTCAGGGCTGCAATGATCTGGTTGCCAATGTTTCTCATCACTGAATCTGTGTGTGGGGCAAGGTCTTCACAAAGAGCAGGCCTGACCCAAGGGCAGCTTCCTCAACTTACTATTACTTGAGACACAATGGTGCTTCAGAATCAGGTGTCCTTGTGGGGCCTGAAGGTATTTTACAGAGAACATTCCTTTCAAATAGGAAAGCAGATTGCTACCTGATAAGCAGGACTGTCAGATGCCATCATAAGGGCGTCCTGGCCCTCTCCTCGCGCGCCCCTCCCCCTCTGCTGTGGCCTGCTCACCAGGCAGGGAGAAGGAATTTTTGGGCTCCCTTTGCTCTCTAAAAGGTAAGCTGATGGAGGAGGCGGCGGCGGTGGCTGCAGGTAATGGCTCCAGTGTGATGGGAAGAAGTCATCTGAAACTATCTGGGCCAGCCCAGTGTCTCTGAACCAAGTGATAGCAAGTTCACATTGGAAAGGAGATTTTAGCCCAAACAGCCGGACCCCAGCTCTGCAGGGGGTTAGCGGGGCCAGGAAGAGCCCTCATTTCCTGTCTCCCACAGACTGCGCACTGTTCTAAACCATAATTCTCTAATGAAATGCAGTTTAGCTCACATATTCAAATAGGCCCACGGCATGTTTGGGCATCACTGTATTAACCTTTTTACTGTCTGCACAAGAGCAACAAGTGAGGGTTTCTGGAACCCCAACTTACATCTGAGTTCACATACCTATTTAGCCACCATCCTCTGCTAGCCACCTGCAGGACCCCAGTTCTCATGAAGATGATTCCACCAAAGCGCTCTGACCCACACTGAGCAAACCAGCTCCCTCCCCACTATCAGGAACAAATCAACTGCAGTATGCACTGTACTACAGAACCTGAACTCTACAGGGTGAGGGAGTCCAAAACTCCCGCTGTGGACTACTGGTTACAAGGTAGCATTCTGAGAGAGAGCTCCAACTGTGTCCCATCTCTAGCCCACACCTTGCCAGAGCCTCACTGGCACACTATTTAGCAGGAAATGGAATTCAGTGAGATGGGGTCTTGCGAGGCCCACCTAAGAGAGCTCTGTTATTAACATAGCAGAGACACCTAATACAGACAGGTCACCCTCAACAGCTCCAGGGAAGGCCTCCAGGACAGCACTAGAGCCCAAATGCAGCACAGTTCCTTCTCCTCATGACAATCCAACTTGGCACTGGCCTGCACTGGACCTCTGTCAGCAGCTGAGGCAGACGGCAACCACACCTTTCAACCTTTGGAAGCTTACGCTGGAGGTGCTCCAAAGTACTTCCAGGGCTGCTCTTGAAGTAAAACAGGACACCTGGGTGTTTCCTGCTTCTACTTACATTGCACCAAAGTACAAGGCCAAGCTCTCTCAAGAAGTACAACACATGATCAAAGCAGATGGAGGGATACCCAGGAAAACCAACAGGAAAGATTTCTTTGGAACTCATACGACTAACATTCAAGCTGACTCAGCTGAGAATCTGTGAAGGCCTTCCAACCCTGCCAGGCTTCCGTGTGTATGTGTGGAGGGGTGTGTATATATATGCACACACACACACACACACATATATATATAGGAGTGAAGCTAAAAAGAGACGTTAGCAAAGCAGACACAGGGAGGAAAGGACTGGGTACATTTCAGAGTCAAAGAAAGGTATTTTTAAGGTCTCAGTTGGGAAACGTTAAAGGACTGACCAGTAAGTAAGCAACTTCACTGATCCCATTACATAACCACACCAACATTTAACTGAAGGCCAGATCACGTGTACTGAGCAGGAAAAGAAGACAGGCAAATGGCACCACACACAGGGTTTCCTAGCTTCGAGAGCTTCTGGCTCTTTGCTGCTTATCTGAGAACCACCACATCCTACTCCATTTTCACAGGAAGTAGGCTAATGCTGGATTACCTGAGGTACATGGGCCATGTGGGGTGGATTGGTATATGCCGGCTGAACATGAGAAGGATGGATTGTAAAGACGGTCTGTTGTGCTGCTGGGAAACTATTCTGTGGCGACTGCGTATTGGAGGCAGGTGTCATGGAAGGTGGGGTTGGTGCGAGCCCCGCGTGGTAAAGGGCTGACTGTTGCTGTGGACTGGCCAGATGGAGAGCCTGGGCGGCCTGGTGCTGATGGTGCTGCAAAGCAACAGGAAAAATGTGAGAAAAACTTCTTTAACGAGAAGAGATTAAGGACCACACAAAGAGTTTTGCTTTGCACCTGAAAACTTTCCTGGGCACTTGTGAGGTGAGAGTATGGCAAAGACCAGGGACAGAACATGGAGGATGTGTGGTGCCTCCTCCCCAGAGACGTTCCTTTATTGGGTGCTGAAGTTCAACTCTCAGGCTGGGAGTTACAAGTCCCCAATCAAGTAGAGGGAGCTGACAGATGTCAAAGAGACCCCTAACTGCCTCCATTCACAGACATGACTAAAGAAGCTAACAGGAAAAACATTTCGTCATGTAAACTTTAGGAATGAAATAAAGTCCCAAGCAAATATGAATTTATGTTAATTATGAACTTTATATTAAATTAAATATTTTAGCATTAATAGGTTTTCAAAGCTTATCTAATCACCTCAGTCTCACCATACTCCCACCCCTACCCCACAGGTACACAGTATGCTAGTGGCTGTACTGTTCTGATCCTGTGGTCCTCGTACCCTGCCCGACTCTAAGTACTCAGTAGCTAGAACAAGGGGGCTGCTCTATGCAGGCTCAAATTTCTCCTTACCTGAACAGGACTGGGTGCAGGATGACTTCCACCATGTTGGTTTTGTTGCTGTCCGGTGGGGGTAGCTGAAGGCTGAGGATGTGGAGTATGTGGGTGCAGGGTAGTGTTAGGGTGAGCATACTGCTGAGCAAGGGAGCCCGTGGAAACTAAAGTGAAAGAAAAAGGACCGTGTCCAACCGACATGTGCGATGACCACTGCTGCTCATCAACTGAGCTCTTCTTGACATTATAATGCCTACTGTATGCTGCTAACAGTCTCTACAGCCATTTGAACCGTCTGACTAGCACTTGGTTGTATACAATTGTTGTATACATTATATTAAAAATCTAGCTAGTTTGAATTTACTCTTAAAATAGTCACTAGTTTCCCACAAAAGCAACTTAAAAGCCTAGGCAGAAACAACCCAAACCATCAAACTCATGGGCGTGAAGTCACAGATTCACACTCCCTCTCTTGCTCAAGGCCATCATCTGGCTAACCTCACCATGCTACTGCCCTAGAGTTGGTACACACTGTACTGTGGGCACACACTGCAGTGGGGCAGGGGCTGTGTCAGGTAGATGGCAAGGTCAGGGCTTTACTATCAAGGCCAAATCACAGAAGTCACTTCTCCAGTTTGTTCCCTAAGGCCCTATTAAGGATCTCCCACCCCTGCTTTATAAAATCAAGAAGATGAAACTATGTAAAACCTGCATGCATGTGTGGGTATGACTCCCTTCAAAATACCCAAGTCCTTTAGATGAAACTTCCCTAGCTAAACTTCAGAAAAACTATGATAGACCTGTTTTAAGTTAAAATGTGATCATCAAAGATGATCTACAGCCTACAGATGACTTACAGCCAAGTCTTCATGAATTTTAGCATGGGCCCTACCTTGGTATAAAACAGGGAAATCAGGTACAAAAATTGTCCATGTCTTCCCAAACTAGCAATTAGAGAGTCAAAGCCCAGTAAGGTGCTCACTGCTTCTACTGACTCAAGAGTACCTGAGTACAAACTTAACCTTGCTGCAGCCATGCATGGAGAACACAGTACTCTGAAGCCACAGCTCCAGCAGCACCTAATTCCCAGCCCTCTCCCAAGAAATGAGTCCTTCAACCCCTTCAAAGTAAGTTTGCACACAGAAATGATGCCAAAGCTGTTCCACACATTCTTCATGTAATGCGTTAGCAAACACAGACAGGTGGGGGACTGATGGGGAAAAGGCAAGCATGCTTTAGGGATCAGGTGCCCAAGCTCGCCAAGAGTCATGGCAGGGGCAACTCTGGATGTGTTCCACATCAATGCTATGCAGAGGGTTAGGTGCGTGAAGCTGTCCTATAATGTTTGATGTCTAAAGTTAAGCGTCACCAACATCCAGACCAAACAGCTCCACCCCCAACTGCAAATGCATCTCTTAGAGAAGAGGGATGGGCAAAGCAAACTGCACTGTAGGACCACCTGTGTACATCCTACAAATGCCACAGCTGGCATTCGTATTCTTTAACACCCAGATGAGACTGAACAAAACCCTTCTGTGCAGACCCTGGGAAAAATTTCCAGGCTCTAAGAATCTACATACACTGGAGCAGTTTAACAAGAATACTGAGGCAACACACATCCTGTTTATTTTTTGTTGTTGTTTTATTTTGTTTTTGCTGTGGGCACTGGGGATTGAACCCAGGGGCTACATCCCCGGCACTTTTTGAGACAGAGTTTCACTGGGTTGCTGAGGCTGGTCTTGAATTTGTGATCCTCCTGCCTTGGCCTCCTGAGCGTGTAAGACAATAGGTTTGATCTGTAGCACTACAAAAATAAACTCTCAACAGGCAGCGGTGTATACCATAATCCCAGTTTGGGAGGCTTCAGAAGCTAAGGCAGCGGATCACAAGTTCGAGGTAGCCTCTACAACTTAGCAAGACCCTGTCTCAAAAACCAGGCTGGGCATGTAGCTTAGTGGTATAGGACCCTGGGCTCAATCCCCCATACTGCCAAAAAACAAAACAAAACAAAAAAATTCCAGTCAAGTGCTATTTTTATATATAAAAACATGGCCATCACAAAGAGAATCATTATGCCCACATAGTCTCATAATCAAATTATTCATCAACTGGAAAAATGTAAAAATCTTGAAATTTTATTTGGAAAGAAAATGAAGAACTATTTTTACTATACATTTATTCATTTATTTTTGTAGTGCTGGGGATTGAGTTGAACGAGCACATGTTCTATCACTGAGCTATACCCCCAGGCTCATTTACTTTTTAGAAGTGGGGATTTCCCTATGCTGCCCAGGCTGTCTCTGAACTCCTGGGCACACGCAATCTATCCTCTTGCTGGGCCTCTCTAGCAGCTGGGACTACAGGCTGTTGAAACCATGCCCTTTTACTATTCATGTTTAAAAAATTACCTGTGATATAAACTTACCAGTATTCTCAGGCTATAAAATGGAGAGTTCTAATCTGCAGCTAATTTGCATGCATAGCACAAATACTGCTGCAAGGAACCAAAGCAAGTAAATCTACACAGGCTTTGTTTAAAAAAACAAAACCAGAAACAAAACCCATTTTCTCCCTACCTAAATACTAGTAAGCTACAGATATTATTTAAGGAAATGAAATATATACATTATAAGCTTCAAGGAGGTTTTGTTAGAAATATTTTCCTTTGTTCATCTTTGAGCTCAAAAGACTTGAAAGCCAGGAACTCTTAAGTAGAAAAATGAGTAACTAATCGGGGAAAAATGTGAAACATACATTTAATTCAATATTAACAACAAAATCATGGTTTGGTTCTTTAAAAGGCTAGTTTTACAAGTGATAATAAGGGAGAAGGAGAGAAATTTAAAAATTAGGAAAAACACAGTTAAAAGAGAGACAGACAAGGGAAAGAAAGTAAGATATGATAAACAAGGGGAAAAAAAAAACAGCAGTAGGGAAAGGGAGAAATGGAGAACAGGATTCTCACTCAGTGTATTATTTAACCGCTTTTGTTACACCTGCTAATTAACTAAAGATTCCAGGGAAGTTAAAAATAATTTTTTTCAAATTCAAATTCAGCTTTTAATTAGTTAAATTTCTATTTATAAAACTTCAGTAGCCTTCATGAAATCTTCTGGATTGCATCCAGTTGAAGAACTATTGCTTCTTTGGGCCAGACTTGGTGCAGAAGTTTCCCGCTCAACATGCTCCTTGGCATAAATATTTAAAATTCTAAATGTTATTGGTTGAATTCTTGTAACATTAACTACATTCCAAAAACAGTTTCCTAAGCCATGATCTTAAATGAAACAAATTCAGTTCATAAAGCTATGTGTTCAATTTGTAACTAGGTTTTATCATTTTGACCTTGGATGTACGAGTTGTGACAGATCACCAGCACTGCAAAACTTCATAAGTGAAACAAAACAAAGAATTCCAAATTTTAAATCTGATGTTAAATTCAGAAAAAGGGATGTGAACGAAAATTGAAATTTCTAGATGCGGAATAAAAGGCAATTTGACCAAACTATGACAAAATGGTTTAGAATAGGGGAAAATTAAGTAGCAAATTAAATTATAAGTAGCAGCCTGATGGTTAGTTTCTCTAAAAAACAACTTTCATTCCCTTATAGGGGAAGTTGCACTACGGCAATTAATGCTTAGGTGTGATGATTAAGAACCTTTGCTACTTACCAGGAAAATGACTCCAGACTACTAACAGAGACAGTAAGATGGTGAGGATAACTACATTTGAGACTTCAAATTGAGTATACAATAAAATTAATCACTGATACTACCTTTTATACACTCTAATCACAGACATATTTTCCCTTTAATAGTATATACATACAGCAAGACTCCTTTTTAAAGAGCATCTATTAAAGGATTAAATTTGTTAACATTTCCTAGCACCAAATAAATATTTCTTTAATCAACATTTTTGGATACCAAGTCATGGCACAATTAATGAAAATTTAAGGTCAAAATGCTTTTGAAATGCTACATCTGGCATTTAGTAGGGTCAGACATTGAGTCATTCCAAAATAATTCAAAATTTATCCCCAAACAGAAGAATGTGAATCCCTAATATCCTCTAGAACATGGTATTTCACTCAGCGACATACTCTAATGGCACACATTTCTCACGAATTATTTTTATTTAGTACCCTCCCTATTCAAACACCCAAGTCTGTGACTTGCCTTATTAAAAAAGTTGCACTACAAATAATGAAAACCCACCTCACAAGTTCGTTTCTCAAAGAAAGCCCAGCCAGACTTTCCATGCAGGAGCCACTGCTTCCCTTTGCACTGTGGGAGAGGAGACCTGTGCACAAGAGGCAATCTCTGGAAGGTCTTGGTTTCCTTCTGAATGAAGCTCAAGACACATATGAATGTGTCTGCTACCTGAGTATTTTAAACCTTCAGTCACACAAAGATTCAAAAGATAGAAATGTTTCTCCCCCTGTTTCTCATCAACCCTATACAACTCATAAGGGGCATGGGACGTGACTCAGGCAGAGCGGGAGGCTCTGGGTTCAGTCCCTAGGATCTCAATCCCACGAAAGATCCTGTTAAGAATAAATTTCTTCTTAGGGATATTAAGAAACAGAAAGCGAGTGTTTTAAGTTTTATGTACAAAGTTTGTACCTTGGTATTTTTTTTTTTTTTTAAAACAATTGCTATTCAGAAGTTTCCTTGAACGAGGAAAATATTAGGCATTTCCCAAACAGTTACGTGTTTGCTTGGTATGCAAAAATTAATTTCTGAAACGACTCAATTTTTCATTAACTCCAGCTCTCTTAAGCTGGGTCATATTTCCTTTTTCAAAACACCGAATAATTTACAGATATCATACTTTTAATGATTTTGTGGCACAAGGAAAATAATGTCCAACAAGTCTGCTCCCTTAACATGTATTCTTTAAAAAGTGTTTTACTGTACAATTAAAATAGGTATTAAAAACCCAACTCACTGGCAAAGTAGAAAGAAGGGCTTGTCTCCTTGTTGTATGGTAATTTGGGGCATGCTGAATTTGGGAAATAGAAAGGTAAATTAGCCTTTTGAGGTGTGCATTTTACTAATTTTCTGGAAAGGTCAACACATTTAGTAATTTTTTTGTACTCATGCACAATTTACTTTTATTTTACAAGAAATGAGAGCACTTTCAACATTGCTACAGAATTTTAAAACAGGACTGAACCGGAAGACATTTTTCTTCTGTACTGAGATGTCAAGTTCCACATGCTGACTTGCTTAAATGAAAGGAATAAAATGATTATCTGGTATGAAATCATTATCTGATGGAAAAAGCGTGGCATCCCTCTGAACAACCTTGATATAAATAATATAACCCAATAAAACAATACTTGGCAAATTCAAGAGACACACAATTTTGCAAAATAATAGAAATGTCATTATAGGCATCTGGTGGTGGATTAAAAAATTTAGAAGTAACACAATGAGAATGTTTTATTTCTCATTTAAATATGTCCACATAAAGGGTGTGCTTTGTGTGTACATGTGTAAGTACACCTGTAAGGATACATATCCAAAATAATTGACAGTTGTCAGGTAGAAGGATAATAGTGCCATTTATTTTTGTTAACCGTGTGTGTGTGTGTGTGTGTGTGTGTGTGTGTGTGTGTGTGTATGTATGTTCTAATTTTTTTATTTTTTAACTTATCTGCATCAAACTACCAAAACAAACCAAAATACTCTGGATCTAATTTTTCTGGGATCTTGTTAGTACAAAAAGTTTTACTGTTACTGTTTCAGAAAGGTAAAGTCAGTGGTTTTACAAGTCAATTTAGAAGACTAGATGTGAGGGAAACTGCAAGTTAACTCCTGAGGAGAGTAGAGAGGCAATGATCAAAGACTAAAGGCAAAGAGATGCAGGGTGTAACAAAAGTCCTTTGAGACAGCTGGGGCTATAAGGTTGGGCTGGGGCTGTGCCTCAGTGGTTCACCTGGCATGTATGAGGCATTGGGTTTGATCCTTAGCACCACATAAAAATAGATAGGACCTAGATTAAAAATAAAAATAATTCAGGCATTTAGTTCCTTCAAAAATATAAAATACATACCGTTCAAGGAAGAGGAACACAAAATTAGCATACCTAGGCAACGATATTGTCTTAGTTTAAAGCCATGTACTTAAAATTTTGTTCATATTTGGCAAAATTAGGCTTTAAAAGATCTAAAATAATTCAAATAAATTACTGACAATGTAATGAAGAACTTGCTTTAGCAGATTAAATTACGGCTTATGATAGGAAAAACAAAATGAATAATTTTCTAGTGTTCTTTTTAAGACTTGGAAGTACCCAAAAGAGAACTGATTAACTAGAAACAATCTTGCCAATACACAGCCTTGCCACTAGTCTGCCTTCCCACAACAGGCATCGATTCATTCAATACAACCTGCATAAATTATAAACAAACAGTTCAGATCTGGCTAAGCTATTTTCTCCTGGCATGAAAGAGCTGGCTTTGATAACTACTACATTATAGATTTCACTAGAAGTTACCTCTAGTGGGGTTTTCTTGCAATATTTCCTACTTAATCATACTTGAATAAACGTTCGGGTACACGGTCTATTGTTTTTCCAAGGGAAATGTTCTTGGATGGTGATTATAAGGACCATTAATGCCTCAAATACAATATTTACCATACAGACTACTTCAAGCCAATGAACTTCATCCAAAGATGAAGTTTATCTTGGCAGGGAGTGACACTGGAGAGATTCTGTTCAACATCACAGTACTAACAAAATGCCTCAAAAGCATGGGTACACAAATAGCCGTTCGCTAAAAGTAATGGGGGAATTTTGGTTCAAAATTTTGGATATTATTCCAAGGGGACTATGACAGAAAACAGGAGCAAAGAAATTTTTTCCCCTATTTGTTATATCATGATTGACAAGAAATGTACAATCATAATAAAGTTTTCACCTAAGCCTTTAGCAAACTGGAAAATTGCTTAAATGTATACAATGTGAATTAAAACCAGTAAGATAAATCAACAATGACTTTTCATATGTATATTTAGTCCTGGTTAAAACAAACACAAGCCAAATGACAGGAGAGCGCAACCAAAATAATAAATAAAATCAGTCTGTCACTATATCTTTCAATTAAATTAGACAGGCTTCCTAAAACAAAAGTTTTCCAGAATATAATGATCATACAACTTTTTATTTAAAATTCCTAATCCACAATGAAAACCTTCCAGTGATATTGTGGGAAATTTAAGACCAGATTTACATGCTTCATGGAAGTAAATGCCTGACTCTCCTGTGAAAGAACAAGTCTCCAGGAAGAAGCAAGCACTTGGGTAACAGATGCAGGAAAGGGGACGCTCACTGCCTGAATCCTCAGCTCAGCCTACACAATGGCACTACTGTCATTTCTTTTTTTTCTTTCTTTCTTTCTTTTTTTTTTTTTTTCCTTTTGTGGTGCTGGCGATTGAACCCAGGGCCTTGTGCTTGCAAGGTAAGCACTCTGCCAACTAAGCTATATCCCCAGCCCCACTACTGTCATTTCTTTTAAAAAGAAGGAAAGAGAAGGTATGAAGGGGGCTGGGGATATAGCTCAGCTGGTAGAGTGCTTGCCTAGCATGCACAAGGCCCTGGGTTCAATTCCCAGCATCAACCCCCCCAAAAGAGAGAGAGAGAGAGAGAGAGAGAGAGGGGGGGGGGGTATAAAAAGCTGTGTATCCCAAGAAGAGGGTATCTGCCAGAAATCTCTAAATTCAATTTTGCTTAGACTTATTCATTCAAAATATCAGTTTAAAAAAAATTCACACTCTAGGTCAAAAAGCTTAAACACGTTTAAAAATAAAATGTCACATAGTTGTATGCAATTGTAATTTCTATCTCATAGTGGTACAATTTTCAATTGTAGGAATAAATCTAAATTAATTTTATACTTAAAATTTTTGAAATGCTAAGGGTAACACTTAAAATACAGGAATTCTCAGAAACATTCAGAACACAACTAACAACTTAAAAGTGTATTTTGAAAAACATAATACAAGGCAATCCATTAATTCTAAGATACACAAGTAGAAACTTTATTTTAAATTCTCAACACTGAAAAATGTATTATTTTAGTGTTTTAAACAGTTGCTAAGTTTAAAAAGACAAAGTTCTCTGGTGATAAAACTAAGATAAAAATTATTCTCATATAATACTGTTTAATTTTATAAAAATACTTCTCATTTTCATTTTATCATTGTTCATAGTGATTATAAAGTGTCTAAATAGACCTACTACTACACAATTGACTGCTTACAATAAAATATAATTCAGAAACAGTACCATTATAGTAATAGCAATAAAAATATATAACGTCGGTGACACCAAAGTGAGAAGAGGAGGATGTTTTCAAGCTAGTACTTTTAAGCTTTTATGCACATTTTCTTGTATGCCTTGGGCAAGCTACACCAAATGATAACACTGACAAGGAAGAGGAAGAAGAAACTTTCTTCTCAAAAAAATGTTTTGCTGTTAGTAACATCATTACACTGTAATTCAAGTAGGAGAGACATGGAAAGACAGAAACACTGTCACATACAGAAGTAGAAACTATTTGTCAAGACTTATAAAGGGGAAGAAAAGGGTTCATCTTTTTCTTCTTGACCCTCAATGTCAAGAAGGCCAGTTTATTTTTAAACAGAGAATGACATTACAGAGCTTTAAAACAAATCAAGAATAGTCACACACGGTGAAAAAGACCAAGTGCTTCCTACCGTACATCGCGTGTGTCTGCTCGTGAGCCCCGTACTGGGTTGCGGAAGAGGACACTAAACCAGGCTGGGCATGTGCTGGTGGTGCCACCATTCGAGCATTACCCTGTATTACAGGACTATAAACATGAGGATGCTGTGTTCAAAGAAAGAAACAAAGAAAAAACACTGAGATATCAAAGAAAGCCAAGCAGATTTTAGTTGATTTTTAACTCCATGGTTTCTATGTTTCCAGAAGCAACTGAAAATTCTATAGCCGTTCTTGGCTGCTTCCTTTAGAATTTAAACTGATAAGTAATGATTGAATATACATTAAAAAGACATGAAGTCCTTAGCTAGCTTTTCTACCAAAACACAAAGCAAAATAATATAAAGGAAAATCACTTGACCATATTAAAAGTTAAAATGAAACGTTTTTAAAAATAGAAATCAAGATGAAGACGTCATATAACCTTACCTGAGACTGATAATGTGGCACATGCTGAACTAGTGGCTGATTTGGAAACTGCTGAGGACTATAGGCAACATACTGAGTGGAGTAAGCTGGTGGGGTGGCTACGATGGGCGGGCCTGCTGCAGAGGCTGGGTGCATCATGGTGCTCTGATGATGCTGGTCTTGCCGCTGTTGGGGCATATTTGGTACTGTAGGGGGAAAAACCTCATTAACAGAAAACAGCAAACCTTAGTAAAAACACCTATATTAGCATACTACATACAAGGCTCAGCATGACTGGACTCTCCTGCCCACCTCTCCCAACACTATGCTACACCACTCCTACCACCACTGCAGCCGCTCTGGGTTGTTTTCCTATTGCATATGCTATTCCTCAGTCTCAAACACCAGTCATTAACTTGCAGCTGGAATGACTGTGACTCATCCTTCAGGGGGTAGCCTGAAAGCATCTTCCTCAGCGAGATCCTCAATGAACACCCTCAGATAGAACCTAGCTCCTATAACACACACATGGCATTAAGCAATGCCTTTTGCTTCACACCAAGTCTCAGATAACATGTTTACTTTTTCTATCTACCAGAAGACCTGGAGGCCCAGGTCTACGTATGCTGTCTGGCATACCAAAATCATGCCACCTTGCTAGGTTCATTTACAGAAAATAAAAGCATGCCAAAAGATAGTCCACGCCCATCACTGAATCCTAAACTACTTCTTTCTCAAACCCAGTTATCATGCAGCACAATGTAGCAGATAGCAGGTTTCTAAATGATGACTCTTAAAAATCCCTTTGTGCCTTATATTATCCCACACAGATTTCCTCTCCCTTTAGCCTAAGTAAAGCTTTAGTTAAGATCTCTGTTCAACTGGCATCTCCTTGTTGAGGTTGTTCCAGTTCGCACAAGTACTGGCTGCATCCTGTGTGCTTTTTCTTCCATGTCTACACAGCATCTATGCTTGCCTGAGATCTGGTTCTGGCATGACATTAACCAAGCCACTTGAGGGAAGGAATTGTATAGATGACTGCTTACAATGTATGCAGCATGTTCATAAAAGTATCAGAATTATCTGCAATTTCTTGACAGAATTTTATTTTTGTTTCAATTACTTAAAAAATTTGGCTAAACATTTAATGAATGTTGAGATTTTATATCCTTAGAAAAGTAAAGATGAAAGTAATACAGTAAAATATTTTACTGAATTTAATCTTGACAGTTCACATTCTAAAAACACAACTGCTTTTGGTTAAGAAGATGCTTAATTCTGGCAGGAGGAACACAAATAATCACTTCGATCAAACAATTATTTTAATCAAATTAAAGTTTGTCCAACTGAGGTAAGTTAATCAATTCACAACTACTGCTTTTGTTATATTGATTACTACCTCCGGGTGTACTCTCCCATCAAATAAATAAATAAAATAAAATAAAATAAAATAAAATAAAATAAAATAAAAAAATAAAATAAAATAAAAAAGCTAGCTAGTCAAATATATCATTGTTTTCAAAGTTAAAAAACTCTAATCTCTTTTTTATGGTGCCCCTGCCCTCCACCTTTCCTAAACTGAATTCATGTTATTCATAACTTAAATCCAGGTGGACCATCCTTTAACCATCTCCTATGTCAGTGGTTCTCAAATGGGAGAAATTTTGCCATTCAGGGGGCATTGGCAATGTCTAAAGACATTTTTAGTTGTCACTATCAAGGGAAAGGGGATACTGATATTAGGATCGAGGAGTAGAGGTGAGGGATGCTACCGAACATCCTATAGTTCACAGGATACCTCTTCCCCTCACATAAATATTAACATTGTCAAGGCTAAGAAGTTCCACTTATGTTAAGTCAGTCCTTGAGTTTGGTGTATTTACAAACACAACTCAACCTGACTCACAGGCATAAAAGGCAACTTTGCAGTTTACAGCAAGCTGGTAAAGAGATGATTTATACAAAGACCATACTACCCCGAAGGAAAGTTACACTTATACAATCCATGGCTATATTTTAGAATGAAGTCCTCGCTTTTGCGTATTTCAAAAATATTAAAAATACCATTATCCAATACCTCAACTGATTACAACTTAGTAAAGCAGCAGGATATAAAATTAACAGCAATGGCTGTTAACATAATTGACAGCAATGGCTTTCACATATAGTTCTTCATAAATAAGGAACTTAGAAGATGCAGTGGAAGAGAATAGCTTGGTTTACCTTAACAAAAAAGTTTATATCTGAGGATAAACTGAAGAAATGCACAAAACCTTAAGAAGAAATGTTAAAATGCTCCTGAAGATGACAATTTGCTCTTGGATTCTCAACAGCATGAAGAAAAAGATATCTATATTCCTTAAACTTATAACTTTATTATCATTCTAATAAAAATGCTAAATCCTAAGTTAAAATTCATCGGTTGATACTAATACCCCAAATGAATAACAAAAAACCTCATTGGTCACCTTCTGAGGATAGTAAGAAATCAAACTTATTATATTAAAGACTGCCTTAAAAAGAGAAATGATGAGTATTGTAAGTTGGCTTAAACTTAAGTTTAAGCGATGCCTCAAGGTGACCAAATAGTTCAGGCAAAGTGGGGTTCGTCTGTTTGTTTGGGTTTGTTACTGGAGATTGAACCCAAGAGTGCTCTACCACTGAGTAACATCCCCAGCCCTTTTTATTTTGAGACAGGATCTTGATCAGTTGCTGAGGCTGGCCTGGAACTTATGATCCTCCTGCCTCAGCCTCTTGAGTCACTGGAATTATAGGTGTGCATCATCATGCTAGCTAGAGATTTTCTTTAGAGAAATATTCTACCTAATTGAAGAAGGGATTAAAAGAAGATAATGTCACCATTTTGCAATCCCTAATGAAATACTGCATCTAGGGCGACAAAATATTATCAATTACTGCTAAAACAAACAGGAAAGAACTATGGAAAATGTTATCCTGGACAGATGAGGGGCATAAAACTCAATGGTTACTCCTACTATCACAAAAGAGAAAGATGGTATTCCATGACTCCTATTGAAAGTACACCCAACAGCCATCAAACGATCCACATTTTGCTATATGACTTAACAAGAAAAAGTCCAGTAACTCCTACAGATAAACACAGGAATACTGACAGATGACACAGTGCCTAGTATTACTTTAGAATATTCCAGGGGAGACAGGGCACAAGAGATAGGGTATGAATGAGACATGACTGCCCAGAAGCAATTAATATCTTCAAGTTTTTTCTATAATTTTCATATGAAACAAATAAAAAAAGAGTTCAATATGATAAACACAACTAAGAAACTTCATTTGGACTCCAACTATAACACATTGGTTCTAATGCAGATGGGAAAAAGGTACTGTGAATTTTTAGGGCTTCCTTTGTTTTAAAAGATTCCTTATCTTTTAGAATTGCAAAATGAAGTATTTACAGATGAAATGGTAAGCCTAAGATAGGACACAAAAAATCTGCGGAGCAAGAGGATTATGAAAATGTCATGGGTTTAAAACTGTTAAAAAGTTTAGGCGATGACTACTTTTATACTATTATACTATTCTAACTGCTTATTTACATATGTTTGAAATTTTCAATAATGAAGTTTTAAAAAGACAACTGACATTTTTTAGTAGTCAAACTAAACATAAAGTGCTTATGAAAAACCAAGAAGTCGAGCTGGGGAGATAGCTCAGTTGGTAGAGTGCTTGCCTTGCAAGCACAAGGCCCTGGGTTTGATCCCCAGTACCACAAAAAACAAAAACAAAACAAAAAAACAAAACAAAACAGGAAGTCTAGGAATCTGAAGGGAGGGAATAAATATAGGGATAGGCAGTTACTTCCATTAAACAGAATAATGGAATATAGAACCCAGAAATAGATCCAGCTTCACATGGAGAATTAATATACAATGAAATGCTCTTTTATGTCTGTTCTCTGACCATAATGCAATTAAATTAAAAATAAAAAAGAGAAATACATATGAAAATATCAAATATTTGGAAATTTAAAACACACTTCTAAGTAAACTATTGGTCAAGGAAATCATACAATCAAAAACATTCTCAACTGAATAAAAGTACAATATAAAAGTGTGTAGTATATAGCTCAAGCATTATTACAAATTAATAGCTTTATATGTTTCCATTAGAAAAGCAAATTTTAAAATCTATGATCTAAGCAGCCACCTAAAGAAACTAGAAAAAGGTAAATACGCCAGGTTCACTGGCACATACCTATAATTCCAGAATTGGGAGGTTGGGAGGCTGAGTCTGGAGGATTGCAAAATTGAGGTCAGCCTCAGCAACTGAGGGAGACTGTGTCTCAAAATGGGGATGTAGTACAATGGTTCCACTCCCCCCCGCCAAAAAAAAACCGGATTGGTAAATAAAAAAGCAAAAATCACTGAAATTTAAAAATAAAAAACAAGTACAGTGGCACACACCTGTAATTCCAAGCAACTTGGGAGGTTGAGGCATGCAGATCACAAGCTGGAGGCCAGCCTCAGTAAGTCAGCGAGACCCTGTCTCAAAATTAAAAAGGATTGGGTATGTAGATCAATGGTGTAGTACCCCTGGGTTCTATCGCCAGTACAAAAAAAAAACTACAACAAAAATGACCAGGCAGAAAAGCCATATAATCCTCTTCACAGATGCCCAAAAGTTTGGGATGTTATTCAACAACCACTATAACTTTAAAAAACAAAAACCAGCCAGGCGTCTGTAATCCCAGCAGCTCAGGAGCCTGAAGCAGGAGGATCTCCAGTTCAAAGCCATCTCGGCAAGGTTCTAAGCAATTCACCAAGACTCTGTCTCGAAATAAAATATAAAAGAGCTGGGGATGTGGCTCAGTGGTTAAATGCCTCTGGGTACAATCGCCAGTACAAAACCACCACCACCACCACCACCACCACCACCACCACCCAAACCAGCAAACGAAATCAAAAATTACAAATTAGTAATAGATCCACAGCTAACCCCTGCTTAACAATGAAAGACAATGTTTCATCCCTGAGAATGGGAACATGGCGAGACCTCATTACTACTATTTAGTAGTGTCCTAGAAGCCCTCTCCAGTACAGTGCAAGAAACAGACACAGTGACTGCATCATGACTGTGACAATCTAAAAAACGTTAATAACATTACATGGGGTAGCAATGTGGCAAGACATTGTCAAGATTAAAACTCCAAATGCTTCTTTGTATGTAATAAACACCAAATATATAAAAAAAAATTCATAATAGCATAAAAATTATAAAATTAAGGGATAAATTTAAGAAAATATGTACAAAATTGATATTGAGATATATATCATACAATCAGTGAAGGATCCACATTAAGATAATCCAGTGCATGATCCCAAGCTGACCACAAAACTTATTGGAGAGATCCAAGATGGCGGACTAGAGGGAAGCTGCGTTCCTGGTCGCTCCGTAACTCTGGTTTCAAGCAGAGGATATCTGTTTCTTGATTGCTCACTGTCAGGCACCTATCATCCGCCATTTGCCTGCCTCTCGCCTGTCCATCGCCTGCCTTACACCTATCCATCACCCAACGCATGAGGTTCACCTCTCGATCGTCCGACAACAGTCAGCAAACTGATCACCAACCGCCAGTGGAGCACCAGCTGCCTGCTGCTGCCTGGAAGTTCACTGTTACACTACCTGCAGGTTTGATTACACCTGGCTGCCGCCATTTTGAGACAATAGCCAGGCCCCATAGGACCCCTGGCCGGACTGACTGAGCCCCATCTCCAGGATCCCTCAAGCCCGACCAATCACTCCCTGCCTCTGGGGCCCTCACATCGATTGACTGCTCCCTGCCGCCAGGAACCCCAGACCAACTGATTGCACCCAGCCTCCAGGATCCCACAACCACACCAAATACACCCGACCTCCAGGACCCCTGCCTGACCAACTGCATCCTGCCTCCAGGACCTCCTGCTGACCACCCTGAGCTGCAACTCCCCATTAGCCAACACATTTCGAAGCCAGAGCGGCCATCTTGGATAATCCTGGAAGCCATAGCTCTGATCTTTAGGTGAGGCAAAACCTATCCTGAGACGCCTGCTGGAGGCTTGAAGCTCATTGTCAGGTACTTCTCATGCATCAGGCTACTGAACTCTGGGAGGTTTCATTACTACATGACTGTTACACTGTAGATTTTCTTTTTCTCCTTATTAAAAAAGTTTAAGTTTTTATTTCTTTACTTTCTTGCTCTTTTCCTTTTGTTTACCTGTTCCCTCAGAGTCTCTTTCTCCCTTTTTTGCATGCTAACATCCAATTTCTTTTGATTACACTCCTACCCTTTCTATTATCTAGAACTTCTGTGTATTCTTTTCTCATCCCATTAACAGCCACATTCTACATACCTCTGCATCCACTTCGTCCTCCATTTGAAACTGCAGACCTTATTGCAAATCTGTTTGTTTTACTGAAGATAATATGTGAACTCATTTTGTTTATTATGACAATTTTGTTATTGTTCTCATAGAGGCTATTTGGTCTAGGATTGCATAGTGTCTGAATTGGGCACTGCTAATATTGATCTCCCCTTAAAGAAAGGGTTTTGGAAACCTATAGGGCCACTATAAGCCTATAGGGGGAAATCTGCAATATCCCATATCTGCACTGCTAGAGGGGAAGATATATGAACATGAAAAACAAGGGAAGAAAATGATCCAAACTCCAGATTCTATATTAATGGAATCCAATGACAGTATGTTAGAAGAAATGTCAGAAAAGGACTTACACATGATTAAGATGATTCGTGAAGCAAAGGATGAGATAAGAGAGCAAATACAGGCAATGAATGCTCACTCCAATAAGCAGTTGAAAGAGCAACTGCAGGAAGCAAAAGATCATTTCAACAAAGAGAGATTCTCAAAACAAGCCAAACGGAAATCCTTGAAATGAAGGAAACAATAAACCAAACAAAAAACTCAATGGAAAGCATCACCAAAAGACTAGACCACTTGGAAGACAGAACCTCAGACAATGAAGACAAAATATTGAATCTTGAAAATAAAGTTGCCCAAACAGAGAAGATGGTAAGAAACCATGAACAGAATCTCCAAGAACTATGGGACATCATGAAAAGACCAAATTTAAGAATTATTGGGATTGAGGAAGGAACAGAGATACAAACCAAAGGAATGAACAACCTATTCAATGAAATAATATCAGAAAATTTCCCAAACCTGAAGAATTAAATGGAAAATCTGTAAGCCATAAGAGGCTTACAGAACACCAAATGCACAAAATCGCAACAGGTCCACACCAAGGCACATTATAATGAAAATGCCTAACAATCAAAATATAGGATTTTGAAGGCTGCGAGAGAAAAGCATCAGATTACATACAGGGGGAGACCAATACAGATAGCAGCCAACTTGTCAACCCAGACTCTAAAAGCTAGAAGGGCCTGGAACAACATATTTCAAGCTCTGAAAGAACATGGTTGCCAACCAAGAATCCTATACCCAGCAAAACTAACCTTCAGATTTGAAGATGAAATAAAATCCTTCCATGATAAACAAAAGTTAAAAGAATTTACAAATAGAAAGCCTGCGCTACAGAATGTTCTCAACAAAATATTCCATGAGGAGGAAATGAAAAACAACAATGGAGGTCAGCAAAGGGAGGAACTACCTTAGAGAAAAACCACTCAAAGGAGAAACCAAGCCGACTTAAAAACCAAAAATAAGCCAAATGCCTGGGAATACAAATCATATCTCAATAATAACCCTGAACGTTAATGGCAAAAACTCATCAATCCAAAAGACATAGATTGGCAGAATGGATTAAAAAGAAAGACCCAACAATATGCTGCCTGCAAGAGACTCATCTCATAGAAAAAGATATCCACAGACTAAAGGTGAAAGGATGAGAAAAAACCTACCTCGCACACGGACTCAGTAAAAAAGGGGGGGTTTCCATCCTTATATCAGATAAAGTGGACTTCAAGCCAAAGTTAGTCAGAAGGGATAAAGAAGGACATTTCATACTGCTTAAGGGAACCATAAATCAGGAAGACATAATGATAGTAAATATTTATGCCCCAAACAATGGTGCATCCCTGTACATCAAACAAATTCTTCTCAATTTCAGGAATCACTTAGACCACAACACAATAATTCTGGGCGACTTTAACACACCGCTGTCATCACTAGATAGATCTTCCAAACAAAATCCAACCAAAGAAACCATGGAACTCAATAACACAATCAATAACCTAGACTTAATAAACATATATAAAATATTCCATCCATCAACAAGTGGATTCACTTTCTTCTCAGCAGCACATGGAAGCTTCTTGAAAATAGACCATACGTGATGCCACAAAGCAGCCCTTAGGAAATGCAAAAAAATAGAGATACTGCCTTGTGTTCTATCAGATCATAATGGACTGAGAATAGAAATCAATGACAAAATAAAAAACAGAAATTACTCCAACACCTGGAGATTAATAATATGCTATTGAATGAAACATGAATAACAAAAAAACATCAGGGAGGAGATAAAAAAATTCTTAGAGATCAATGAGATCGATGATACAACATATCAAAATCTCTGGGACACTATGAATGCGGTACTGAGAGGAAAATTCATTGCATGGAGTGCATTCCAGAAAAGAATGAAAAGTCAACAACTAAATGACCTAACATTACAGCTCAAAGCCCTAGAAAAAGAAGAACAGAATAATAGCAAAAGTAGTAGAAGACAGGAAATAATTAAACTCAGAGCTGAAATCAATGAAATTGAAACAAAGGAAACAATTCAAAAAATTGACAAAACAAAAAGTTGGTTCACTGAGAAATTAAACAGACAAACCCTTAGCCACACTAACAAAGAGAAGGAGAGAGAAAACTCAAATTACCAAAATTCGTGATGAGAAAGGAAATATCACAACAGACACCACTGAGATACGGAACATAATGAGAAGCTACTTTGAAAATCTGTATTCCAACAAAATAGAAACTACCGAAGACATTGACAAATTTCTAGAGACATATGCTCCTCCTAAACTGAACCAGGAGGACATACACAATTTAAACAGATCAATATCAAGCAATGAAATAGAAGAAGCCATTAAAAACCTACCATCCAAGAAAAGCCCAGGACCAGACAGATTCTACAAGACCGTCAAAGAAGAACTCATTCCAATACTTCTCAAAGTATTCCAGGAAACAGAAAAGGAGGGTACCCTACCAAACTCATTTTATGAAGCTAATATCACCCTCATACCCAAACCAGGAAAAGACACATCAAGGAAAGAAAATTTTAGACCAATATCCTTGATGAACATAGATGCAAAGATCCTTAACAAAATATTGGCAAACCGTATCCAAAAACATATTAAGGAAATCGTGCACCATGATCGAGTGGGGTTCATCCCTGGAATGTAAGGATGGTTTAACATCTGTGTATCAATAAATGTAATCCATCATGTCAATAGACTGAAGAATAAGAATCATATGGTTATTTCAATTGATGCAGAAAAAGCGTTCGACAAAATACAACACCCCTTCATGCTCAAAACACTAGAAAAAATAGGGATAGTAGGAACATACCTGAACACTGTAAAGGCTATTTATGCTAAGCCCACGGACAACATCATTCTTAATGGAGAAAAACTGAAACCATTCCCTTTAAAAACGGGAACAAGACAGGGATGTCCTCTTTCACCACTTCTATTCAACATTGTCCTCGAAACTCTAGCCAGAGCAATTAGGCAGACTAAAGAAATTAAAGGGAAACGAATAGGAAAAGAGGAACTTAAGCTGTCGTCATTTGCGGATGACATGATTCTATATTTAGAGGATCCAAAAACCTCCTCCAGAAAACTTCTAGACCTCATCAATGAATTCAGCAAAATAGCAGGCTATAAAATCAACATGCATAAATCTAAAGCATTTTTATATGCAAGCAACGAAACAGCTGAAAGGGAAACTCCATTTGCAATAGCCTCAAAGATCTGCCATGTTCTTGGATAGGAAGAATTAATATTGTCAAAATGGCCATACTACCAAAAGTGCTATACAGATTCAATGCAATTCCAATTAAAATACCAAAGACGTACCTTACAGATATAGAGCAGGCAATCATGAAATTCATCTGGAAGAAAAAGAAACCCAGAATAGCTAAAGCAATCCTTAGCAGGAAGAATGAAACAGGGGGTATCGCAATACCAGAACTTCGACTATACTACAAAGCAATAGTAACAAAAACGGCATGGTATTGGCACCAAAATAGACAGGTAGATCAATGGTACAGAATAGAGGACACGGACACAAACCCAAATAAATACAATTTTCTAATACTAGACAAAGGTGCCAAAAATATGCAATGGAGAAAAGATAGCCTCTTCAACAAATGGTGCTGGGAAAACTGGAAATCCATATGTAACAGAATGAAACTAAACCCCTATCTCTCACCCTGCACAAAACTCAACTCACAATGGATCAAGGACCTTGAAATCAGACAGAGACCCTACATCTTATAGAAGAAAAAGTAGGTCCAAATCTTCAACTTGTTGGCTTAGGATCAGACTTCCTTAACAGGACTCCCATAGCACAAGAAATAAAAGCAAGAATCAATAACTGGGATAGATTCAAACTAAATAGCTTTTTCTCAGCAAAGGAAACTATCAGCAACGCGAAGAGAAAACCTACAGAGTGGGAGAATATCTTTGCCACTCATGCTTCAGATAGAGCACTAATTTACAGAATATATAGAGAACTCAAAACTCTACACCAAGAATACAAATAACCCAATCAACAAATGGGCTAAGGATATGAACAGATGCTTCACAGAAGAAGATCTACAAGCAATCAACAAACATATGAAAAAATGTTCACCATCTTTAGTAATAAGAGAAATGCAAATCAAAACTACACTAAGATTCTATCTCACCCCAATTAGAATGGTGATTATCAAGAATACAAGCAACAATAGGTGTTGGAGAGGATGTGGGGAAAAAGGTACACTCATACATTGCTGGTGGGACTGCAAATTAGTGCAGCCACTCTGGAAAGCAGTGTGGAGATTCCTTAGAAAACTTGGAATGGACCCACCATTTGACCCAGCTATCCCACTCCTTGGCCTATACCCAAAGGACTTAAAATCAGCATACTACAGAGATACAGCCACATCAATGTTCATAGCTGCCCAATTCACAATAGCCAGACTGTGGAACCAACCTAGATGTTCTTCAATTGATAAATGGATAAAGAAACTGTGGTATATATATACAATGGAATATTACTCAGCTATAAAGAATAATAAAATTATGGCATTTGCAGGCAAATGGATGAAATTGGAGAATATCATGTTAAGTGAGATAAGCCAATCTCAAAAATCCAAAGGACGAATGATCTCACTGATAAGCGGATGATGACACATAATGGGGGGTGGGAGGGAGGCAAGAATGGAGGAAGGAGGGACTGTATAGTGGAAGAGGGGTGGGAGGGTTGGGGGGAAGGAAAAAATAACAGAATGAATCAAACATCATTACCCTATGTAAATGTATGATTACGCAAATGGTATGCTGTTACTCCATGTACAAACAGAAACAACATGTATCCCATTTGTTTAAAATAAAAATTTAAAAAAAAAAAAAACTTATTGGAAATGCAAAGAACCTAAAATAGTCAAAACAATTTTGATGAAGAATCAAGATGAGGAACTTACATGAACTGATTTTTAGAGTTATTATAAAATAATAGTAATCAATAAAAAGCGTATTAGCATGAGGGTAGATATAAAGATCAAAGTGACAAAACAGTTCACAAATGGGAACCACAGATTGTCAACTGAAAGATGCTAAGGAGATGAGACAAGGGAAACAGGCTGGTGCTAGTAAAACTGGACATAAATACAGGCAAAAATAAAAAACTCAACCTTATTTCATCTACACAAAAATTAACTTCAAAATCAACCATATACTTGATCATCAAACTGGAAATTATTAAACTTCTAAAATGATACATAAAAATATTCATAGCCTAGGACATGTAAAAGCTTCTTAGTTATGATGCAAAAAAAGAAGAAACTTTTAATCATGGAGAAAATCTGATAAAGGGGACTTCATCAAAATTAACAACAATGGCTCTTCAAAAAAGCTAGTCCAATGCAAGCCACAGACTGGGAGAAAATATTCAAAATACCTATATTCAGTAGAGGACTTATAACTAGAATATAAAAGTAATGTTAATGGGAGTAGGAGGCGAGAGGGAGGGGAGAAGTTCTGGGGAGTGATCTGACCAAATGACACTGCTACAAATATGAAACTTGATTATGTACACATTACAACAAATCCTATCATATGTACAACTATAATATACCAATAAAAATTAAATAAAAAAGCAACTTAAAATTCATAAGAAAACTAACCCAAATTTTAAAAGGGTAAAAGATTTAAACCATTTTTTAAAAGCTGATAAACACATGAAAAGATGCTCATCATCAGTCCTAATCAGGGAAATGCACGTTACAAATCACAATGAGATACAGTAACACACACAACAGGCTGGGTATAATTAGAGATAGACAATATTGAGCACTGGCAAAGATGTAGAGCAAAACAAAACTGATCACTGAAGTGTAAAATGATACAATTACTTTGGCAAACAATCTGCCCGATTCTCATTAACTGAAATATGTATTTAACCATACCTCAGCAATTTCAATTCTAGGTATATGACCAAGAGAACACACAAACACACACAAATGTGCATAGCAGTTTTCTTCAATAGCCAAAGGCTGACAATAACACAAATGCCCATTAACTACTAACAGGTAAATTGTGGCATAGTCATAAAATGGAATGCTATTGAAAAATAAAAAGGAACAGATATGTTAAGTGAGAACATGAAACAATCTCAAACTGCTATGTTATTTAAGCCAGACCCACCCCCCACAAAAAAATAACCACACGCTACATGGTTCCATTTAAAAAAAAAATTCTAAAAGGGAGAAACCCAATCTAAGTAAAAGCAATTAGATCAGAAGTTACCCAGAGCTCAAGGTGAGAATATATGGTTTGACAGAAAGGGGCATGAGGAATAATGTTTGAACATTTTAATTGATGACACAATTACCTAAGTAAATACATTTGTCAAAATTGTGTAAACACAATCCAGGTGCAATGGTGCAGAGCTACTTGGGAAGCTGAAGTAGGAGGATGGGAAGTTCCAGGACAGCCTGGACAAACTTCATGAGACTCAGTCTCAAAAATTAAAAAGGGCTGGAGATGTAGCTCAGTGGTAGATCTCCTCTAGGGTCAATTCCTAGTACCACAATCAATCAATCAATAACAGAATCAAACTAATTAATTTTTTTAGAAAGCCACTTAGAATAAGATTAATATAAAAATATACTACAATGACTTTTTTAAAAAACCCATAAGAAATTTTTGCAAGCTCAGCATATGTGAATACAATAAATAAAACCATACAAGAAACAATCTGATAAAACAGAAGACAAAATTTAAAACTACTGTTCTTTCAAAGATACTTTTAAAAACTGAAACACTAAATCACAGATTGTGAGACTACACAATGAAAAATATATCTGACAAAGGACTTGGATCCATCCAAACTTACAATTCAATAAAAAACAGACTTAGCTAGGCGTGTGGGTACACACTGTATTCTCAGTTACTCCAGAAACTGAGGCAGAAAAATTACAAGTTGGAGGCCACCCACCCAAGTTTTAGCCAGACTCTATCCAAAATAAAAAATAGAAGAGGCTGAGAATATAGATCGTGGTATATATGTTCCCAGTATTGCCACACACACACACACACACACAAGATAGTAAAAACCAAATTTAACCAGACTGAACTATCAACTTACTGATCAAGTATTGACATGATCACTATGTGACTTCAGAAGACAATATTTTGGAAGAAATAAGGGTATCAACCCTTTATATATATATATATATATATTTTTTTTTTTTTTTTTTTTTTCCGGGCAGAGGCAGGTTACCAGAAATTGAATTCAGGGGCATTCAACCACTGAGCCACATCCCCATCCCTATTTTATATTTTATTTAGAGACAGTGTCTCACTGAGTTGCTTAGCGCCTCACCGTTGCTGAGGCTGGCTTTGAACTCCGATTCTCCTGTGTCAGCCTCCCGAGCTGCTGGGATTACAGGCATGTGCCACCGCGCCCAGCTCTAAAAATATTTTTTGGTAAAACAGATATGAAGGAAAATTAATACTCCAGAAAAATTTTAGATTTTATTCTGTAGTCTAACTAGATGACAAAGAGATTGGCAAGTATTTTCTTACACACACTGTAAGAAAATATAAATAAGATGGACTTTATAAGACAGCCCCCAGTGATCTGAGACCTGGTATTCATGCCCCCTCTTTCCTCCTGCTACATACGCTGTACCAGGGTTCTTCTGGGTGACCAACAGCACATTGCAGAACTGATGCTATGTCTCTGTCAAGAAACTGAGTTGCCATTCAGGACTATTTCTCCCTGAACTCTCACTGTGGGAGCAATCAGTTGACATGTCATATCCAATGCTACAGAAAAGCACATATAACAAGGAAACTAATGCTAACGACTTTGAATATGGATGCAGATCCTTCAGCTCCGGTTGACCCTTTAGACAACTGGCAGTCCTACCTAACCTAACCATTGTGTCTGAAACTCGAAGAGACCCTAAGGCAAAACCAACTGTCCAGCTAACCTGCTACTGGAGTCTTAAATCTTCAGAAACTGAGTGAAATAATGTTTCTAGTAATTTGTTCTGCAACAGATAGTACAGTTACTATTTTTAGTAATCAAAGTTTCAGTGAAGTAAGATAAATACAGGAACACAGTAAAAAAATCATCCAACACTAACCTGAATTAGAAATAGCAATATGAACTGCTGAATTTTGTTTTTAGTGACAGATATTTCCTAGTTTTGTTCTTGAAAAAGCCTAGAAAAAATCTCAACAGCAATGAGCAAATCCAAATGACCAGATCATGACTTCTAAATATTATTTGTCAAGCAAAAGAAATCAGAGTTTCTTGGAGAAATAATTAATCCAGGTCTGAGGTTACCAAAAGATTTGCCTGAGACATCTTATTTGTAGCAGAAAGGAAGGAAGCTTTCAAAGATAAGAGTATTATCAAGCATATAGAGAGGTCACCTGGGAAGGATTCCCATTGGTTGAAGATGGGACAATGGAAACAGCAGGAAGGATAATCAACACAATATGTATTTTACTCTTAATATTTTAATAATGAATAAAAATAGTGGGAATAATAACGAGTTACATCCTTTAAAAAAATTCACTGAACACTATTGGAAGTAAAAATTAATTCTTGTACAAACTACTTCAGGATAAACAAATAGCTCCAACTGAACAGTCTTTTACAGAATGATTCCACTTAATAAATGTAAAAGAAATGGTAGGAATTCAGAAGCCACCATTTTCAAACAACTAATTGCAAAGGTTTCCAAAGTATGGTCCTGGACCAGAAACACTAGCTGGGAGCAGGTTTTCTAAACTGCATTAGAAATGTAAATTCTCAGGCAATACCCCAAGTCTGCCGAATAAGAAACTTCAGCGATGGGTCAAGCCATCTTTTTAATAAAAGCTCTCCCCATGTGATTATAATGCACATTAAAAATTGAGAAATAGGAGGCTGGGGCTGTAGCTTAATGGCAGAGCACTTGCCTAGCATGTGCGAGGCACTGGGTTCGATCTTTAGCACCACATAAGAATAAACAAAATAAAGGTATTCTGTCCATCTACAGAATTTTTTTTTTTTTTTTAAATTTTGAGAAATAGGGGATAGGGCTGTAGCTTAGTGGTAGAGCACTCGCCTAGCACACATGAGACCCTGGTTCAATCCTCAGCACCACATAAAAATAAAGATACTGTGTCCGTCTATTACTAAAAAAAAGTTTTTTAATTGTGAAATAGCCCTAGTGAAAAAAAAAAAAACATTAAACAATGATCAATAATTGATCAGATTTTACAATGGTGGGGGGACCTGGCAATCACCTTACTGTAACTACATGTAGGACCAGATATTATACGCCTCTTTTTGAGTGGGTAGATACTGGGGATTGAACCCAGGGGCACTTTACCACTCAATTACACCCCAAGTTCGTTTTACTGTTTGATACAAAGACTTGCTGAACTATAGAAGCTCATACTGAATTTGCCATCCTCTTGCATCAGACTCCAAGAATTGCACCTGGGTCACCCAGGTGTAAACCTCCTGATATTACAAAATATAGACCATACAGAATCATTTGGTATTTGTTTTGCCCCCCAAAACATTGAATCTGAATGTAATCAATAACATCACAAGGGGGGAAAAAAAAAAAAAAAAAAGCCAATCTTGAATGGGAAACATACTACATAAAAACTAGTTTTTGGCCAGGCATGGTGGCACATGCCTGTCATTCCAGCAACTCAGGAGGCTAAGGCAGAGGATCACAAGTTTGAAGAAAGACTCAGTAACTTATCAAGGGCCTTTCTCAAACTAAAAAAATAAAAGGTGTTGGGGCATAGCTCAGTAGTAGAGTGCTTTTCTATCATACATGAGGCCCTGGGTTTGATCCCCAGTACCAGAGAAACAAAAAAAAGTTTGGGGACGAGGGGACAGGGAGGAGTTCCTGCCACAAAATAGCAAGGGTGAAAAAACGCAGAGAACTGAAAAGACATAAAAATCTGTAGACTTTCTTTTGATCCATATTAAAAATAAGTCAAATGTAAACCTAAATTCTTGACTCAACCAGAGTAATTTGATTATATATTGCTACCAAAGAAATACTATTTGTCTTACAAAATGCTGATAATAGCACTGGCTACCCAAGAAAAACTTTTTTGGGGGGATGGGGGGCGTTTACTGGGGATTGAACCCAGGGTCACTTCACGTCAGAGCAACATCCCCAATCCTTTTTATTTTAAGACAGGTTCTTACCAAGTTGCTGAGAATGGCCTTGATTCTCATGCCTTGACCTCACAAGCCACTGGGATTACTAATATGCACCCTCACTCCCTGCTGAAACATTGTTTTTAAAAAATATATACTATATATGTAATAATGAAATTGCATGATGACTGGGATTTGTCTTAAATATTCAGCAAAGAAAAAAGTACATATCAAGTGAATATGGCAAAAATCTTGTTTATCTTAGAATCTGAAAGAGTAACAGCAAATATCTAATCATAACCCATCTTTGTTTTGGGGGTGGGTTTTTGTAAAATTTTGTTGTCTTTTTTTTTTTATTGTTGTTTATTATTTTATTTGTTTTACTTCTCATCTTCTTAGCATAGCTTTTGTTTACAGCTGTGTTTTTTTTTTCTTTTGGTGCTGGGGATCGTGGAATCCAGGGCCTTCTGTATGCTATGCAGGCACTCCATCACTGAGACCTTCACAGCTGATATTCTTTATTTTGGAGGTGGAGCAGTTACCAGGGACTGAACTCAGGGGCACTCAAGCACTGAGCCACATGCCCAGCCTTTCTTTTTATTTTATTTAGAGATAGGGTCTCATTGCATTGCTTAGTGCCTCACTGTTGCTGAGGCTGGCTTTGAACTTAAGATCCTCCTGCCTCAGCCTCCCGAGCCACTGCAATTATAGACATGTAGCGCTGTTCCCAACTCACAGCTGATATTTATTTTTAAACTCTTTTTTAGTTGTTGATGTACCTTTAACATATTCATTTATTTATATGCAGTGCTGAGAATCAAACCCAGTGCCTCAACACATGCTAGGCAAGCACTCTACTACTGAGCAACAACCCTAGCACACAGCTGATATTCTTGATGGTGTGCCTATTCTATTAGAAATGCATCTTTAAATAAAGAATGGAACTATCTTCAGGATATATAATTTCTATGAGTCTGTTAAAATGACAGAGCATTAGAATCCATCTCTTACATCAGAGAACTATAATGTCATGCTTACTTTTACTAAAAATTATCTTTTATATTTTAATGCAAAAAGCTCCCTTTGCATTGTTTTAAGTAACACTGAAATAGCAGTACCAGGTAGTAACTTAAGAACAACTTAGTAGTGTGCAAGAATGGCATTAAAAAGCCTTTTTTTCCCTGAATTTCTTCAGGCCCTCACAATAAGATTAAACCATATATTGAATGCAGTGGTGCATGCCTGCCTGTAATTCCAGTGTCTTGGGACTGAAGAAAGAAAACCCCAAGGCCAGCCTGGGTAACTTTGAGACACCCTGTTTCAAAATAAAATAAAAAGTAAAAAGGGTTATGGGTGCAGTTCTGTGGTAGGGTGTTCTGGTTCAAGTCCCAATACAAAAAATAAAAAGTAAAAAAGATTAACTCCTGTAACCAAGGATAACTTCAAATGACCTAAAGCAGAGTTCTAGTAACAGACTCAAGTATTAAGATATCCCCATTCTCAACAACAGCAACAACAAAAAGTTACCACATTTACAAAGAGAATTGCTTTGGTTAATAGCTATAAAAATCACAATTTCTTCAAACACTGAGGAAATCTTATTAAGAAATAGCAAAATTTTTATGTCAGAGAGTAATTACTGGGTATTGTGAACTGTTTTTTTCTGTATAAACTGCTCGTTATGGTTTGGATATGGAATAGCCCCCAAACGCTCGTGTATTATGGCTTGTTCCCAAAAGCAGCAATGTCCAGAGAGAAGGATTTTGGGAAGAGATTGAATTATGAGGGCTCTGACCTCGTCAAATGACTAATTCATTGTGGAATTCAAATCTAAATGTACTACTGGGAGGTGGTGAAAACTGTAGGAAATAGACCCTAGTTGTAGGGAGCAGGTTCTTAGGGGTGTGGTTTCAGGGACTATATCATGTCCTGGTCCCTTTTTCTCCTTCTGGTTCTTAGAAGTCATGAGGTGAGCAGCTTTGCTCTGCTACTTCCTTCTACTATGACGTTAGGCCTCACCTAAGGCTGCAAACAAAGGAGCCAGCCATGGACTGAAACCTCTAATACTGAGGACAAAATAAATCTTTGTCACAGCAGCAAAAGGCTAACACCACTCTTTCTACTGTTTCTCAACAAAATGACAGCAATTAATTGCTCTAAATTAACTTGATGACAAAGAAGAAATCCTTTAACATTTCTTAAGATTAAAAATTTTCTTTATAACGTGGGCACAGCGGCACGTGCCTATAATCCCAGCAGCTTAGGAGGGTGAGGCAGGAAGATTGAGAGTTCAAAGCCAGCCTCAGCAAAAGCAAGGTGCTAAGCAACTCAGGGAGACTGTCTGTAAATAATATACAAAATAGGACTGGGGATGTGGGCTCAGTATTGAGTGCCCAAGTTCAATCCCTAGTACACATATTTTAATTTTTTTCCCTTTAAATAAGGATGTATTTTCCCTATTAAGGTATTTTAACCACATAAGTCTAGAATATTAGTTTATACAACTAGATTATACCACTCATTTTAAAGATAACGGAACATATTTCTAATAGGATTCTGATATTGATTTTTGATGTGATTTTTGACACCCTCTGCTTCAAAAGAAATTCTGGACTTTGGGGAATTAACTGTAGGTCAATGTAAAATATGGTGAGCAATCCAACTAAATCCAGCAAACCGTTTTCAAATTTACATTGAAATTTCAGGTTGCACTTACCTTTCCAAAATAATTCATCTAAATACTTTAACACTGGTCACCAAAAGTCAATGCACAGCCTCATCAGAAGTCTAAGCTGAACTTTGAATATTCATTATAAACTGAATCACTTAATTCATGCATCATGCAGACTATGAGCAAACACAGACACAATTATTCTCACCTTTACCTGCTCTATATGTCTTGGCTTGATTCACTGGCATGGGTGTCATAGGTATTGGGTATAAAGGCTTGAAGAATTAAAAAAAAAAAAAAAAAAAAATCATTAGGCTCTTATGCTAAAAATGTCCTCTACCACTCTCTCATAGTTTTATCTTGCTAGAGATAAAACTTATTGATTCTCCATGAGTCATTTAAAAATGAAATCATATCCACAAGTTAACTAGATAAATTCCAAACAATAGCAAATCTAAACCATTTTTCTCACCAGTCAACAGTATCTAATTCAGGTCCTTATATTAACACCACACCAAACCACTCATGCCTCCTCCCTCTTTCAAGTACTTATGTATGCCACCATATCTCAGGTCACTGCAAATCTCAAGAGTGACTGTGTCAAATACAAACAAGTAGCGAAAACATCAAATTCTATGACTTACTTGCACGCCTGGGCTCACTGGGACCGGATACATCATATTTGGTGCAAAACAAACAGGCTGAGTATAAACTGGAGTTGGTTGTTGGTGACCCACCATAGATGGACTAGGTTGTGCTTGAGGCCGAGGAGAAGTTGGGGTTGTAGAAGGCTTTGGCTACAAAAACAAATATAAAATTTAACTATCTCAAGTTGAAAACTTAACTATTATCACAATTTTAGACTGCCTGTCCCAAATATTCTACCCAAATAGTCTATTTTTTATTATGAGGATAAAAAAACAAACAAACAAAAACAAAAACCACCCTAGCATATACGAGGCCCTGGGTTTGATACTCAGCACAGTAAAACAAAATAAAATTTGGGGATGGGAATGTAGCTCAGCAGCAAAGAACTTGCCTAGCATGTGGAAGGCCCTGGGTTCTATCCCCAGCACTACAAAAGCAAGGAAGAAGGAACAAATGTTACAGAAAACAAATACTTGAAACAAAAGAAAAAAAGTGCTTTGGTAGAAAGCTAAAGTAAATCTTTGTGAAAAAAAATATTATAGTAAACAGCACAGTGTTTTTTTTTAAGAACCCAGAGAAACTGTTTTTAAATTTATGTATTTTTAAATTTCCTTTTGTTAATGCTACAAAATATTCATTTAGTGACCATTTGAAGAAAAGAAAGTTGTTTTAGCATGCTACAAGGAATTATAGATGGCTGCATGGGAGAAAAGACTATCACTAATCATACTAATTGTAATAAATTGTAATAAGTTAATTATTTTCAGAGACTAGATTAACCTAAAAGAAATCAATAAACTTACCTGAGAAAAGGAACGAGGGTTGAACTCCTTTGCATTGGGATTCAGTGTTGATTTCCTAACTTGCCTAAACCAGAAAAAATATACAGGCCAATGAAATCTGCAAGGAATTTGTTTCTCTAAATCTTCCACATGACACTGTTTTTAAACTGGTTTTTTTTTTTTTTTTTTTTAACTGAACATAAATCCAATTTAAACAATTCTCACTAGGAGACTATTCATCTTCTTTGTTAAAAGACACATACATGTTACTCATCCCTTCACCTGATAAAGAAACTGACCATGTAAAAGCTGCTATTACTATTATTTTGTATTGGGGATTGAACCCCAGGGTGCTTTGCCACTGAGCTACATGCTCAGCCCTTTTGATTTTTTATTTTGAAACCAGGTCTCGAAGAGTTGCTGAGGCTGGCTTCAAACTTACGATCCTTCTGCCTCAGGCTCCTGACTCACTGGGATTGCAGGCATTATGTCATCATGCTTGATTACATGGGCAGATTTTGTTTTTAAATAATTTACAACTGCTTTTCTCAAAGGCAATTAACAAATACTTGAGCTGAAAAGACAGTACCCCTTATAAAATATCTTTGAAAATAATGTTTAATACACCAATTCTATACTATGCACTATTTTTTAATGTAACAACATATATTTTACATGACATATGTTGGGAAAAATCATCGTTTTGATATTTTTGCCTTAAATTAAGAATAATGTCTCTCGAGTTATCAAATTACATGTCAAAAGTTCGTCTTATGGGGGTTGTGTGGAACCCAAAACACATAAATTAATAGCAGTTAGGGTCTGAAGCTAGACCATAAAAGTCCATTTAACTGAGCATACAACAGATATGCAGAATTAAGTTTACCTTAACAAATCTGAACACTAAATAAAACATTGTTTCTAATGGAAAACACTTTGAATTTCAAGCAGGGGTCCATATACTTCACTCTCTTCTTAACTATAGCATTTCTTAGTCCTTGCAGCACACTGAGTACTGACTATAGTCTGGAAGAGCCAGGTCCTCAAAATCCCATCTTTCCAACCTTGAACACTTACAGAAAAACGCTTTCTTAATTTATGCCTAGATTTTTTTTTTTTTTTTGCCCTGGGGTAGAAAAATGGGGGAAAAGGAAAGAACAGTGAGGGTGGATAATGTGATTTACTTAAGATGTCATTCGTGAGGCCAATTGTTTGTAAATAAGAGCTACTTACAAAGCAGTCTAAAAGTCCAGATAGATTCCTGAGTTAGGAGGACAGAATATCTTAAAGAATAAGTTATTTGACTAACAGGAAGTACCAAATTCCTGGTTTACTCACTCAGCTGCATCTTTCTTCTCCTCTTTATCATCCTTCTCTTGTTTACATGCTGGGCTAGAAGTTTGAACCCCTTGGGATGTAACCTCAGGCCCCCTCTTGTGCTCCGTGTTACTAAGTACTGAAGGGGAGATGCTGGGACTGTTCGGCTTGCTGCTGCCACTGGTGCAGTTGCTGCTGCTATTTTCAATGAAAGAATCCTTAGCACTTGGTTCAATTTTGTCTTTGATCAAATCTCTTGATTTTTCTCCCTCTCTATTTTTGTTTAGTAGTTGATCCACAGATTCAGAAGAACTTGGCTGTAACTAAATAAAGGAAATAATTATACTTAAATATTTTAAGTAATTCTAGTAATCCATTTTCTCCCCCAAAGTACAAATGAAGTAGTATTATTATCTGTGGGCATGAATTATTTTGAGTAAGACTTTCCCCCTATTTTCAGAATCATGTTGTTACTATAAGGCAAAAATAACAATGTCTATACAACACAATCATCAGAACATCCTATCCTCGGGTATGTTACTCAGAGACAAAGAAAATGTTGCTAGCATGTCATCGATATTTTAGTAATGATCATTAACATAGATTAAGTGAATACTATGTGCCAGGCACTATGATAAACACTTCACAGGCAGTTATCTCATTTAGATATCACAAGAACAGGTTTTACAATTACCCCATTTTAGCTCAGAAGAGGAAATAAATGCCCCAATGTTATACATATAGTGTGTGGGGGTCAAGATTCAAACCCAGGGGGTTGGGGCTGCTCAGCACCACGTAAAAATAAATAAAAACAAAGGTATCTATCTACAACTAAAAATATATTAAAAAAAAAAAAAATTCAAACCCATGTCTATTTAACTCAAACACCAACACTACTAATCCTTAACAGACCAATATACTAGCAATTCTTACACAAATAAAACTATCAGCATCCTATACACAACTATTCTAGATCCTAAAGATAGCTCTCCAGGATAAAGGGAGCAAGGCAGGGAGATTAAAGACAAGCAATCACATGGTACTCCAGTTTCTGTTTCAATAAAAGACTAGAACAAATTACATTTAGACCCATGTGCTTGTGACAAGCACAGCTCTGATAATTCATTCATCGAACAGTGCAGCATGTAGTATGCATTTATTAACTGTTCAAGTAGTACTAGAAGCTTAAACATCAGATGGCCAAGTGGTGTCATTTACTAGCCATGCGACTCTGGGCAAATTAATTTCTCTTTGCCTCAGTTTCCTAAATATGCATACTAAAGATAATAAAAGAACTTGCTTCAAGTTCAAAGCCAGTCTCAGCAACTGAGTGAGAGCCTATCTCAAAATAAAAAATAAAAAGGGTTGGGGAGCCGGGTGCAGAGGCGCATGCTTGTAATTCCAGAGACCGGTAGGGGGAGGCAGGAAGATCACAAGTTCAAAGCCAGCCTCAGCAAAAATGAGGTGCTAATAAGCAACTCAGTGAGACCCTATCTCTAAATAAAATACAAAATAAAACACAAAAAGGGATGGGGATGTGGCTCAGTGGTTATGTGCCCCTGGGTTCAATCCCCAGTATAAAAACTAAAAACTGGCTTCAAAGGGATGCTAGGAGAGTAAGTGTCTTATATATATGCACTTAGAACAGTGTGTGGGGTACAAAGGAAATAATTAATAAGTGTAATCCAGTAACATTTTACTCTAACAGAACAATTATAAAGCTCACACTCAAATATCTCTTAAAAACTATTTCTCTGCTTTCCAGCATTCACGTATGGGGTCAGGGAATTATTCTTCAAGAGACTTAAAAACACGTATGATTATTCAGACTCCAAAATGTATTAAGACAAAGTTCTAAGGAGAAAGACTTTTAATGCCACTCCTGCCCGTGATTTAAAAGTCAAGCATTAATGTAGGTTTATAGAAAGTTATGAACTTTCATATATATGCTGAAATATCATATATATGCTGAAATATCACATATATTATCATCTGATGGCCAAAATGTGTTCTGTTGAATGAAGTATAGTCTTTTGAAATACATTAACTATATAATCAAGACAGTATAGTATTGGCACACAGTCACCCATTTTTTTATTATTTGAATTACCAATGTTAACTATAGCTTAACAAAATGAAAATTAACTATTAATAGCATTGATGTTGAAAAGATATATATGCTAAAGTATGAAATAATATGTAATTCTTCCGATATTGCCAGTAAGAATAAAACTTCGGTAAAATGTTAGAAAAAATTTAGAAAGCTAGAATGCAAACGGGGAAACGGTTGCCATTATACCTTTGATTCATTTGTATTTTAATTCTGTAATTTTTCTAAGACTGACAATTACAATTTTCTCCTCTTGGAGGCCAAATTTCAAGATTTCTTGAGTTGGTCTCAAAATCTACCTTGGTACCTACACTATATTTTATAGCAAATTTTGTGCACAAGAATGAAATAAGTCATCAAAAAGAGTATAGGAAAGCCTAGCTCAAGATAGAGAAATAATATTATATAAAGATATAGGGGCCGGGAATGTAGCTCAGTGGTACAGCATTTGCCTATCATGTATAACAAAGTAGGTTTGACCTCCAGCACTGTAAACAAACAGAAAAAGATTTATGCCATGAATATATTTGTTCCCAAAGTAGAAATGTACAACTGCCACAGAATACCAAGATCCAAAGTCCAAACAGATCATTAAGGACTTGGCCTTGGCTCTGCTAAAATCTAACTCCACTAAGCAAGGTAATCAAAGGAATATCAAATACTAAACTATGTTTTGATTGATTCAAATGTCAGGATTACATTCTTTTTCATTTGATGCCTATACTGTTCTTATTCAATCTCATGATTTTAGGTTATTCCACTTAAAGGACAGGAAAAGATAACCTTAAGACTGCTTCCACCTTTCTACATACATGATATAATGTTTCTGATTGGATACACGATGCATTTTTGTAAACTGAAGATATAAAAGTGGCAATGTTTATTATTTTTTTCAAATTACAATTCATTAGTCAATATGACACTTACCCTAAAATCATTCTTAAACTTCTTTAAATCATCAATTTGTTTTCTATGTTCAGAAACAACTGGTGATATTCCTGTAAAATCAAGAATTATTAAAATACAGGTTTATTTTTCAACTTTAACTTAAAATTATTTTCATATGTGATGTCAGAAATGAGAATAAGATCTCTCATCAAAAGAATAATAATTTCAAATATTAAATATTCTGGTATTTACCTAACTAAGCATTCATATGTACACAATACCAAGAAGTGTTAGAACAAAAATACTCTATTGAGCATGAAGTAGACATGCTCTTCCCTATTTCCACAGTTATGTTTAAAAACTTAAAAACTCTAACCTTTATTTTCAGCTTTTGAAAAGCTAGGTGATGTTTCATTGGGCTTAACATTTTCTTTATTTCCTGCAGGAGAGTTCTGCCTCTGATCTTGAAGCCTGGAATCTTTAGCTAGAAAACAATTTTTATAAAATAATTCAGAAGGTAGAAAACATTTAACAATTCTGACTTCCTATGTTTTTGGAAAAAACTACTTTCATTTGAACAGAGTAAAAAATTTTAGTCTTTTACAGACATCATTTGAAACACCACTAACTGTATTTATATAGGTATTCAACACCCAGGGAATGTTAGACTTCATAATACTAGATTTTAAAGAGTAATGTATAGGAAACTAGTGGTACTACATATAATAACAAACTTAATTTACATGAGAATTTAAATGTATATTCAAAATACATAACTATGACAACACATAATTTTTCTGTTAGCCTCTGGAAGTCCCTTCTCACATACCCTCCATTGATGGGGTCACAGCTCTGTTGGATGCAGGACTAGCAGGTGTAGGAGATGCTGATGGAATGGGCATGGCGACAGCCTCAGCCGGGATGATACCAGCTTGGGGAGAAGCAAGCACTGGCCCACTGGGAGTATTTCCAATACTGTTCTGTCTGGGAGACCTGGGTCTGTGAGTTTTGGGAGATAATCTTGGAACTAGAAATAAGGGAAAAGTTATTCATTACATTCTCAGCTCAACTGTCATTTCCTCAAAGAGGCTTGTCTGAGATCTAGGTAGAAGAGTCATCCTCAGTCCCCACTCTTTATCCCATCACCTTGTTCTCTTTTCCAAAGTCTTAGGAATAGTGGTGAGATTTAAAAACATAAATCTGAAGAAAGCAAGCCATTACTAATACCTAAGTACAACTTTGGTTTCCCTCATAATTAAACACGCTGACTTTGGAAGAAAATATTTTGAGTCAAGCTGGACATTAGATTTCTATGGCAAGATAAATGCTACATGCCATTTCTTTTTCTTTTTTCCCCCTAAGATAAAGATGCACTGGAATTGTAGCTCAGTGGTAGAGCAGTTGCCTAGCACGTGAGGCACTAGGTTCAAACCTCAGTACCACATAAAAATAAATATATAAAATATTGTATGTCCAGGGCTGGGGAGTTAGCTCAGTTGGTAGAGTGTGTGCCTGTCAAGCACATGGCCCTGGGTTCAATCTCCAGCACCACAAAAAAAAAAAAAAAAAAAAAAAAAAAAAAAAAAATTATGTATATATATATATATATGTACACACACACACACACTTGTATGTCCATGTACAACTAAAAAGTATATATTCAAAAAAAGATAAAGATAGCAGTATTTTGAACTACAAATTTGGATTATTCCTTTTAAAAAAGGTGGGATGTCCCCAAGAGACCTATTCCTTCTTCCTTCAGTTGATGCACTAGAACACCTTCTAGCACTTACAGCTCATCCTATGTGCTCTTTTTTGCAACATTAAGATCCACTGAGTAAGAAATCAGGACCCAATTTAGCCAGAAGGGTTAGATAATACAAGAAAATAATACAAATGTGGTTGATATTATAAATAATTTCAAAATAAGTAGCTAATAAGTTTTGGAGAAAGAAAAAAAAAAAAACAAAACCATTCAACTTACTTCAGTTTTTTTTTTTTTTTTCTTCATTTATTGAAGACCCAAGGATTATGGAAGGAAACTTTTATTCAACAACTGTCATTTTTCTAATTAGTGTAAATAAACACTTATGATGTTAGTCTGGGTATATAACTAACAACTGTTTTTATTCTCTTGCCTCTAAATGATACTGTTACTCTCAAAATTCATTTACAAACCATCTAATGCCAAAGGATACTATAGTATTAAGGTGAAGATGATTTTTTAGATTTCAATTTTCTTATTAACCTTAATTGAAGACAAAAGAAAAAATAAAAAATACAAAGCACTTACAGTACAACTGAATGAGTATACATTGTATGAAACTGAGCAGATAGCATGTATCAACTGAAAATAGACATTTAAAATATTTTTATTTAAAAATTTTTTTCATATAAGGGTTATTATAATGTCTGTCTCATTCTACAGTCCTTCCCATCCCCACAGTCCCCACCCCTCCCCCACTCCCTTCTGCATAATCTAAAGTTCCTTCATTCTTCCCTACCCACCACTATGCATCACCATCCAATTATCAGAGAAAACATTCAGCCTTTAGAATTTTGACACTGGCTTATTTCACTTAGCATGATATTCTCTAGTTCCATCCATTTACCTGCAAATGACATAATTTCATTCTTCTTTAAGGCTGAGAAATATTCCACTGTATATATGTACCACATTTTATTTATCCATTCATCTGTTGAAGGACACCTAGGTTGATTCCATAATTTAGTTATTGTGAATTGAACTGTTATAACCATTGACGTGGCTGCATCACTGTAGTATGCTGATTTTAAGTCCTTTGGGTATAAACCAAGGAGTAGAACAGCTGAGTCAAATGGTGGTTACATTCCATGTTTTCTTAGGAATCTCCATACTGCTTTCCAAAGTGGTTGCACCAATCTGCAGTTCTACCAACAATGTATGTGTTTTCCGCCACATCCTCCCCAATACTTTTTATTGCTTATATTCTTGGTATTTGCCATTCTGACTGGAGTGAGATGAAATCTTAGGGTAGTTTTGATTTGCATTTCTCTAATTACTAGAGATGTTGAACATATTTTCATGTATCTGTCAATTGCTTGCTTATCTTCTGTGAAGTGCTTGTTCAGTTCCTTAAGATAATTTATTGATTAGGTTATTTCTTTTTTTTTTTTTTTTTTTTGGTGTCAGGCTTTTGAGTTCTTTATATATACTGGAGATTAGGGCTCTGACATGCGTGTGTAAAGATTTTTTCTCATTCTGTAGGCTCTCTCTTCACATTATTGATTTTTCCCTTTGCCAAGAAGAAGTTTTTTAGTTTAAATTCATCCATTTATTGATTCTTAATTTTACATATTGTGCTTTAGGAGTCTTGTTAAGGAAGACAATTCTTAGGCCAAGATGATGATGATTTGGGCCTATTCTTTCTTCTACTAGGTGTAGGGTCTCTGTTCTAGTGTCTAAGTCTTTGATCCACATTGAGTTGATTATTGTACAGGGTGAGAGACAGAGGTTCAATTTCATTTTGTTACATATGAATTTCCAGTTTTCTCAGTACCATTTGTTGAATAGGTTATCTGTCCTCCAATGTATAATTTTGACATCTTTGTCTAGTATGAGATAACTGTATTTAAGTGGGTTTGTCTCTGTGTCTTCTATTTTGACCCACTGGTCTGGTCTACATGTCTATTTTGGTGCTAATACCAAGCCATTTCTGTTACTATCGCTCTGTATTATAGTTTAAGGTCTGGTAGTATGATGCTTCCTGCTTCACTCTTCTTACTAAGGATTGCCTTGGCTATTCTGGATCTCTTATTTTTCCAAATGAATATCATGATTGCTTTTTCTATTTCTATGAAGAATGTCATTGGGAATTTAATAGGATTTACATTGAATCTGTGTAACACTTGGCCATTTCGACAATATTAATTCTACCTATTCAAGAGTGTGAGAGATCTTTCCTTCTTCTAAGATCTTCAACTTCTTTCTTTAGTGTTCTGTGGTTTCACTGTAAAGGACCTTCACCTGTTTTGTTAGACTGATTTCCAAGTATTTTACTTTTGTTGAGGCTACTGTGAATGGGGTAGATTTCCTAACTTCTCTTGCAGTGGATTCATTGCTTATGTATGGAAATGCATTTGCTTTATGGGTATTGTCTTTATATCCTGCTATCTTACCAAATTCATTTATTAATTCTAGAAGTTTTCTGGTGGAACTTTTTGGATCTTCTAAATATAGAATATCATGTCAGCAAATAGTGACTATGTGAGTTCTTCTTCTCCTATTCGCATCCTTTTAATTTCTTACATGTCTGATTGCTCTGACTAGTGCTTCAAGGACAATGTTGAATAGAAGTGGTAAAAGAGGGCATCCCTGACTTGTTCCAGTTTTTAGAGGGAATGCTTTCAGTTTTTCTCCATTTAGAATGATATTGGCCACGGGCTTAGCACAGATAGCTTTTACAATGTTGAAGTATGTTCCTACGATTCCTAGTTTTTCTAGTGTTTTGAACACGAAGAGGTGCTATATTTTCTCAAATGCTTTTTCTGCATCTATTGAGATAATCAAGGTTCCTGTCTTTAAGTCTACTGATGTGACGTATTATGTACCTTGCATTTGAGGGATGAATCCCACTTGATTGTGGTATACTATATTTTTAATATGTTTTTATATGCAATTTGCCAGAATTTTGAGAATTTTTGCACCTATGTACATCAGGGATATTATCTGAAGTTTTCTTTCCTCAATGTGTCTTTGTCTGGTTTTGCTATAAGGGTGATACCAGTTCCATAGAATGAGTTTGAAAGGTCTCCCTCCTTTTCTATTTCAAAGAATAATTTGAGGAGTACTGATGTTAATTCTTCTTTAAAGGTCTTGTAGAACTCGGCTGAGAATCAGTCTGGTTCTGGGTTTTTCTTGGGTGGTAGGCTTTTGATAGCATCTTCCATTTCATTGCTTGAAATTGATCTGTTTAAACTGTGTATTTAATAGTGCTGGGTGTTTTAAGTTTCGAGACTATTTATTGTTAAGACAGATCAAGAACAAACAAGAAAAACCATCATTCCATGCTCTAACTCTTCAGTTGTTATAGGAGCAAACCATTAAGGATTGACTAACGAAGTAGTCAAAGCAGTTTCAGCCTACTAAGCAAAGTTTAATTTTTTTACACTTTTATGGCTGTTATCAGCTTATTCCTCAGGATTATCACAGATAAAAGCTGGGTCCCTCATTTGCATTTGACATTCCTAATAAGGGAAATAATGTTGGGCATTACTGCCACGTACAAATGCTACAGAAACACACTGTACTGTAAGCCCAAAATAAGTGTGTGGAAAAAAAATCAACAAATATGCTAAAAATATGGGAAATACAAGTCCCTTCAAAATAGTGTTATGAACTGTATTTCCCCTATAGTAGGGTGACACTTGCTAGCTACCAACTGTGTTAATATTTATGAACCTCATAAGAATTATATCACAAACCCACAAAACATACTAGATAACAATGATTTTACTCTTTAAGAAAAATGGAATTTGGATGCTTGCACAACTTATTCAACTATATTATGTTAATGATCCCAGAATAACAAAATGTAGTTTTCCCAAATCCTGGCTAGTTCACTATTTGTAAAATATCCACTTACATATATATCTAAGCAAGCATGAGCGCGTGCGCACACACACTTCCCTCAAACACAGCTTTACTTCCGGCCTTTTGACATCTTACATAATTACAAAATGAACACTGTCAATGTCGTAAGCCAAGTGATACCTACCACCACTGACCACTGATGACCACGTTCCCCCTGCAGGACTGGTCCTTGCCACTGGAGGAGTAGTTGCTTCACTTGGTGGATTGTGGGATACAAATTCTAAGCCACTAGATATAGAGCCCCTCCCAGCAGAAACTCGGTGATTTCGAGGGTGTCGCTGGGCTTTTGGGGACATCCTTGGAGGCCCTAAGAAAGGAACAGTGAACATGACATAAATGTTATATACAATATCCATCAGTACATTTCTGCTTTAAAAAAAAAAAAAAAAAAAAAACTCACACATTCTCTCACTCACTCAACAGTTCTTCCTTGATTAAAAATAACGAAAGGTTGGGAGTAGGGGAGGACCCTTATCATACTTATTTTTGGTCATACTACTACAGAATTATTTTGTGAAATGCCAGAGTTTATAAAAATGTCACTTCCCTTTATTTTTTAAGAAAGGGAGAGATGAATTTGGTGGTAAGAAATCAAACAATAAGATGTTATAACTCGTAAGAGAATTTTAGCAATGTTTATCCTAAATCATTATCCGCAGGCATATAAAAAGAAAGAACTATTAATAAAATGTTAATTGAAGGTACAGCTAAATGATGAAATAATTTTTACATGTTACTTCCAAAACTAAAAAATATATATATATATATAAAAATTTATTTATTTTTTGGTGGTGCTGGATATCAAACTCAAGGCCTTACACATGTCAAACACACACTCTACTGTGTGTCCAGTCCCTAGAAAAAATTTTTTGAAGACTAGCCATCACCATATCCCCCTGTATTACTGAAATATGTGTACACACCCTTCTTATATTTCTCCAAAACGTTAGTTTATCTAGCTCTTCTGCCATGATTATCAACTTTACAACTAACGGCTTTAACAATCCTTACCTATAAGTAGTTAGCAGGCTATGAGTTGAAAATTCTACTTTTAAAGCATGACTTGAATGTCCAGAATAGGTGACACTTGGGGAAGAAATTCACACTATATGAATTATCAAAATTCTACATCACTGGCTCTACCACCCCATTAGTAATTTGTCTTCTAAAGCTGTCTACTATACATTAGACCAAACCATCAAGTGAAAACTAATGGGCAGAGCTTCTCTCAACACAAGTCTGACAATGAGAACATTCACAAAACAAATTCTCAGGGTCAAAGTCAAAGCCTCTTAACTAAACCCAGCTGTCGAACTCTAAAATATCAAATTAATGTGTGTCCCCAATAGGAATCTCATCATGAACATGATCTTTAAAAGAATGCTGTTATATAACTTTCCACTGGAGACATATAGTATCCCTGAAAAATGTAGAAGGTATATTTTCATATGAAAAGCTAGCCCAGCAACAGTCCTTACACCTTTTCAAAAATTTTTTTTGAATTTATTGAATTTATTTATTTATATATGGTACTGAGAATCGAACTCAGTGCCTCACACATGCCACGCAAGCACTCTACCACTAAGTCACAATCCCAGTCCCAGTCCTTACATCTTAATGTAATAACCAACTCATTAATGAGAATACTTTATCTAATACTTCAAGTGTTCAAACTATAGACTGCAATAAATACTTCAACAGAACTTAACTTTGTACTTAGTGGCCATTAAAGATGCTTTCTGAGAAAGCAAGTCACCTTGAAAATTTGTGAAACTGACTGTTGAATGTGAGCTGCTTTGGTCAAGGTCAAATGACCTCCCTGTTCGGGTGACAACCATTTATTTAAAAACAGCCACCATAATTTCTCCAGAGAAGCAGATTATATAGAAAAGTTTATTATTCCCAAAATAGCAATATCAACTGTGATTTAAATGAACAAATCTGATTAAAATCTTAACACTAATCTGAATAATATCAAAAGGACATTAACATTGAAAAGCAGAACTTTTAATTTATGCACTGCATTTAAATCAGAATGCTAACCCTTCTACAACATACACAAGTATTTGATATGTAACAATAGTGGATTTAGCATCAAATACTGAATGAGAATTATAGGATTTTCTTCTTGTTTTTGACAAGGACAAAAAAATAATACCTAAAGATTCAAATTCATACCTGTGTTTATCAATAATTTCATTACTATCAAGGCCTTTTCTCACTTAAATAGCCTTTCACAGTGCTAATATTTGCAAAGCTAATTTTAAGAATTCCTCAGGGGCTCTAAAACATATTCTGTATTATAATCAGAGGGTCCACAGACAAAGGCAGCTACATGGAATGTTGTGCTAAAAAAGGATCACTAAAACACCATTCCTGCCTATGGCCAATAAGGTTTGTTAGCATTTTGGCCAAGGAGCTATTATAAAGTGACAAGATCTAAACTTAAGTCCAAGGCTGGATAGAGAAAATTCACTGTTCACGATTAATCACCACATCCAGTATCAATTAGGAGGAAGAGGCTCTGGGCAGATCTTTCTGGGGCTATGCAGAAGCATCATTACCAAGTAGATTACACCCCCTTTCTTATATTGCAGGACAGTTCATAGCTTCACACAGCATTTATCAAATTTCTAATGAACAATAGGTTAATAGAAATAGTTTTAATAAACTAAAGTTAAAACACGGAAATTATAGGTTATTAAATAATGAAGAGGAGACTATTTGTAATTATAAACTCACATAGGAGTTAAACAAAGACAAACAAAAAACATGAACAAATTGTGGTATTGTACCTTCTGAAGACATGCGTTTAGGCATAGTAGAGACAGGAGCTGGAGAACCATGAGCAGAGGGGTGAGACGGGGGTCTGGATGGCCGCGAGGGGGGCCTGGAGGGCGGCCGTGTAGGGGTGGCTGCCCGAGGTGGAAGAGAGTTGGGACCTGACTGGTAGCGAGAAGGTGGGCGAGAGGAAGGAGATGGGCAAGGCGATGGCCAGGGAACACCTGACAGAACAAATGATATGAAGGAAAGTATAAAAACTAAAGAAAAAAATGAGGGAAAAAAGTAAACAGAAAAAAAAGTAAAATGACAAAAATGATTTCTTGTACATTTTAACCCTTTGAGGACAGTCATTTGATTGTGATAAATTTTAGCATAACTTAACTGACATAAATTCACATTTTACTTTAACCTCCTTAAAATTAAGTCTGTTTAAATGAATACACGTTCCCAAAGGGTTAATCAGGATCTACACATACTATTGAAGACAGTTAAGACTTTGTCTAGAAATCCTGCTTCTATAACTGTTTCTCACTAAACAATTTTTAAAAGGAATATAACAGAGTCGATAACTTCAAACAACAAAACACAATAATTCCTAATCAGGAATAAGATTATTTACAACATTAGTTTTAGCTCAGAAACAATAAAAATAAACAGCAGCTATTATACTCAATTTAAAGAGATGGTTTCTTACAATTATCTATGATTTTCATTGTTTATATTTCAATCTAAAGTTCAGTTTGAAGTCTCATTAGAAACCAATTTAAGTAGAAAACGATTAATTCTATTTTGCAGATTCATTGGAACAACAAAGGTTAACCATCATTGCTCTTTCAAAACAAATCTCTAAATCTCATTAAACTAGAAAAGGGGGAACCTTCTAAATAAGGAAGTTATGCAATTAAAATATTAATCTAAGAGACTGCTTAATAAACAATGCAACTACAAAGCAGTCATCACCAAATAAATTGATCCTGATAGATATGTACAGGTCAAAATATGAATGGCATTTACCATTACAGATCACTTACCTTAAATCTTAGAACAGTTCCAGGTCTCCTCTCCAGAGGGCTCCACACACTTGAGTATCATACATTCCCCAGACCCCTCCAAGCTTTTTACTTTAAAAATTCTGTTTATGAACAACTAAAAATCTTTACTCAGTGAGCAAAGAAATTTTCATCCCCATCACTAAGTAAAGAAAATACTCAAGAGTGTTCATTGGAGAGGATTCTGGAAAAAAGACTTAATAAAAAAATGAAATTGGAAACTTATGTTATCTATTTTGATCTAATTTTATAAATGTAAATGCCTAAAATTGAATGTTCACTCTATTCCCTTAGTAACATACTATTGCTGTTACTAATTATCATATTTCCATAACATTTGTAGTTCTGTTTAGTACCTCAGAATTCTTTAATTTTTTTTTAGTTGTTGATGGACCTTTATTTCTTATTTATATATGGTGCTGAGAATTGAACCCAGTGCCTCATGCATGCTAGGCAAGCACTCTACCACTGAGTCACAACTTCAGCCCCAGTATCTCAGAATTCTATAAACCACCCATAACCTATGAGCTATTTCAACCTAGATTTAGAGGACAGTAAAAAATATCTTCCTACTAAAGAGTCAAGTTTCTTTTATTTAAGACTTTAAACATGTCCTTTTATTTTTACTATATTTTTCTCATTAATTTCTTCACAAGACTCTTAGCCATGTCTTATATTACAAATTACAACTCCTTTCTTGAAGCAAGCGGATAAATATATAAGCAGCTGATGAAAATGAATCTGTATTAACCACTAAATGCACTGCATATATAATAGGATTTTCCATATAAACTGTGTCTACATAATTTTATTATCCAGTGTTTTTAAATTTTCAGAACCTACCCAAAGTTTCCAATTTCTTTATATGTGGAATTTTTTTAGCCAAGTGAATGTCGGAAACAAACTTAGAACCTTATCTTAGTAATGAGTGTTTTGTGATACTGAATACTGTATATGCCAACGTTTCACTAATCTGATATTCACAAAAGCAAGTTTTAAGTAATTCCCAAGTGAAAAATACTCCACAAAAATCATTAATGGTATGCACATTCCTATCAATTATATAAACTCTTAAGTTTTTATAAAAACTATATATTTGGTCAATGACATTGATAAATCTGGCCAAAATACTTGCCTCCATTAACTACTCTTTGGTCTGAACCAGAATTCGGGTTGAAATCTGAAGTGTGAGAAGTGGATCTTGATGGCATGGAGCCCGATCCAGGCTGGCCCATACGCGGTGAATTCTGTCTCCCACTTCCCCAGGATATGACTTCTCTATTTCTTTGTCCAGGAGGAATATATTTATTTTCCCTGAAAATGAGAGATCCTCTAAATCATTTTATCCTGAAAGGTACCAAGCCAATGAAACATGTCTAAAAGTAAAGGGAATACTTGTTATAAAAATGTTCAACACTAAACCAAACTGCTTCAATTCCTAGTTCTTCCATCTTACCCCAAGTTCTAGCTTCTAGCCTCACCCTTCACTCATTCTCCTCCAGGCACAAAGTTTAACAGACAAGGTCATTTTCACCCTACCTGACCTCTCTGTGGCTGACTCATGGTCTGTTAGTCTTCTTTTTAAAGCTTTCGGGGAGGCGGGGGGACGGGGGTCCCCTGGCTTTTCAACTTTACTTTCTCTGAGATCTACTCCACCTCTGCTTGTTCTTGTTCTTTTTCTTTTCTTTTCTTTTCTTTTTCTTTTTTTTTTTTGGTGGCTTCAGTATCAGCAACGCTGATCAATCTCAAGTCCACAGTCCCAGTCCCACAGTCCCAGACTCCATACATCCCGATGAACTTGTCAATTCACGCCACCTAAGCTATGAGTGCCTTGGTGATAGGATATACACCCTGCTCAATCAGGTATGTAGTGGGTGGTCCTCAACACACATTTATGAATAAATGGAAGACCAACAAGTCCGTCAAATGCAACAAACTACAAGAATGGAATTGTTGCTCCCCTCAAACTTGCTTCATCTTTCCTTTCTCTGTTGTCAGTACAACCATCAATTCAATTAGTTAATCAAATAAATCTCAAACAAATCCCCCTTGATTTTTCTAAGCTTTGTACCACCAACCCTGGTCTAGTTGTTTACCAAGTTCTCACAGCAGTATTCCCTGGGGTTTATTCACCCTAGTACCTGCTTTTAAGGTACTCTTTCGCAGGTATACAAAGTCCTTCTACTATCTCAGTTCCTATCACCACCCGCCACCACTATAATCAAAACATGGACCATGGGTTCCAGACACAGGAAACAACTAGCCCTTTCCTGAGCACGGTGGGTTGTCTCACAGGGCTGTGCTTTGGTGTAAGTCTTTTCACCAGGTGAGAAAATTATTTTTTCCTTACTCCTCTGAGTGGCAAACAGACTATTATTCTATCACAAAAAGTCTCCTCAGGAAAAAAAAAAAAAAAAAAAGTCTCCTCAGTGAGGCTTTCTTAGAACAGTGTCAATTCTAGCTCCTCCTCACCCTGGATGTTCCTAGTACTCTGAACACACCTTTAATCTAGTGAATCATATTGTTACTATGTACATATTCCTCCTCTGATAATTACTCTTTAGCAAGCTCTCTAAGACCATGGTTTGCTCCTCATCCTATACTTAACCAGCTCCACAGAGCTGACTCTCAAATACATTTTCCAAGAATACCATAACCTTTTCTCTAACAAAATCTTACACCAATTCCACTTGCATTCTCTACCTAAGCTTTGTTTAAAAAAACAAACAAAAAAAAAAACAAGAGGAAATATAATAATAATACACCTTCTCACACAGACCTTGAGTTGTGTATCCAAAATACTGCATCATGATTTCCTTTAAATACCTAGTGTTTATGCTGTGCCCCTCACGTTCACTGGAATTTCTCTGAACTGCTGTATATTTTTCTTCCTCGCTTCTATCATCATTTTCCAGGGCCACCCGAGCTTTGTACTGAGCACTTGATTCAATTTCTTCTGCTAACTGGTTTGCCCTTGCTTCCCGTTTTAAAAATTCTTCTGAGTTGTCCCTTTCCAAGGGCACCCTAAAACATAAGAAAAAGAAATAGTTCATATATCTGTCATAATCAACGACTAAGAAAGTTTAGTTTGGAATACTAGAAAACTATAGAAGTATGGTGCTTATTAATTTTTAAATCAGAATCTGAATTTTTTTTCCTGTTACCTTTTACATGGAAGAACATTCAGTAGTTCAAGAACTGGTTAAACTATTCATCACAACCTCTACCCTTGCAATGTCTTTTTTTACAACGTAAAACCAAAATAAAAACAAACTTATTTTGAACATAAAAATAATTAGGTATTGGGAAAGAAACTACATTTATTGCCTGTTTTAAACGAAATTTATAGTTCTAAATATTAACAGAATAATTCTTTCACATAATTGTTTAACTTAAAATTCAACATTTATTCCACAGATTTTATGAACATCAAAGACAAATGTACTGAAATAAAAGCAAATTCTTTAAACTTACGTATATGAAGATAAACTGCTATCATATGTAGACACTACTCCATAATTTTCTTCATTATATCGAAACATATCATTGGGATCCCATCCATTAGACTAGAAGAAAATGAAGCTCATTTTCAGAGTGACAAAGTATTTATCATCTTTAATTCAGTTATAACCAAAATTTACAGAAAGACAATACTAGTTAAATTTAATAAATTAAAAAATAAGCAAAACTTTCCTCTCAAAATATTTTAAGGAAAAGCTTTTTTCTTCCACATCAGCCCCTCAAATAGGTAAATAACTACAGAATCATTTGAGAAGGTATTAGAAAAGTTTAGAATGTATTATATAATAAAATCTTACACTCTCAATAGCTACCTTTCTGTTGGACAGAGACACCTTGATTTACCCAAAACTTTCTTGAGATCATTGATCATCGGTATATGAAGGGGAAGAAGTGCTTTTGACAGACAAAAACATTTCTCTTGTTTGGGAAAAGAAGGAAGATGACAAAGTTTTCCCCACTTCATCAATACTTCAAGGTGGGACCATAGTACTAGACCCCAGCCATGTTCCCCTTCTATCTGCAAATGCTCAAAGGAAGGACCACATGAGTCTATCAGCAAATAAAATCACAAGATCTAGATTTAAGAACCAGATTTTGCCATTAGCAGATGTTCAACCTCAACAACAGCAATTCTGGGTCTAGACGCCATAATTCACAACCTCTGTGTAGATTACTCTTTGATTCTATAAGGAAACTATAGGAACTGCCATTCTCAGAAGTTAGGTTGCATTCTTAAAACTTTAAGAATCAACCAACTGGGGCAAATGTTATAAGAATATTCACTGGTAAACATTAATGTCTAGTTGATCACTTATCTCTAATGCTTCAACTCTTCTTTTAAAGCTAGATTGGTCAAAAGGAGAGACCCAGCTTTAATCAAGAAATGCTGACAGCCAATTTCAACACTGAAGCTTGCCTTAAAGTTCCCCCATCAACCATGGGTCCCTCCTGTGTTAATTCAGGTAAAACTACAAAGTAACTATACTACCAAAGTAATTCCTTTGGCCTAATGTATGTACCAGAAATCACAATTCCCTATGAAGACTTCATAATTATTTAAGTAATATATGCTCTACATAAAAAAATCCATGCCACGCAGAAGACATTCAGTACAAAGTTAAGTGTCATCCAATCCCAGGGTGCACAGATAACTACCACCAACTATTTTTAAGGTATAATTCCAGACTTCTATATACATAAATAAGACTATGATCAACTCTTCTTTAAAATTCAAATAGGATCTAATTGTTCTGCAACTTGCTTCATCTTTTAATCCCAAGATCAGAACACCATTTTTTAATATATATGTAACATTTATATTGAGTGGCAGCCCCATAAATCTATTTAATTTGTTCTACTGATGGATGGATACTATTTTTGGTTTTGGTGCTGGGGATTGAACCCAGAGTCTCACAGGTTAGTCAGTCTATCACTGAGTCACATACCCTGCCATTCTGATGGACACTTATTAAAAAAAAAAAAACACACACACATATATAATCATTTGCATGTATTATCCACATCGCATACTCCCCACATGTCAAGTGATGCCCACTTGAGAGCTGTTGATTATACTGAGTAATAGATGAACCTTGAAAGTTTGAAAACTAAGCTGGGCATGGTGGCATACACCTATAATCCCAGAGACTTGAGAGGCTGAGGCAAAAGGGTTGCCAAGTTTAGCTTCAGCAACTTATGAGACCCTATTTCAAAATAAATAAATAAAAAGGGCTGAGGATGCAGCTCCTTGGCATGTCCCCCACCCTAAGTTATTATGTCTTAAAACATTAAATACGGATTTTCTGTTCTCAGTGGAAGACTCTTCAAACCAAATTTTGCAACCCACACATTCATTTATGGCAACACTTTTTTTGGGGGGAGGGGGTATTTGGGATTAAACTCGGGGGCACTTGACCACTGAACCACAATCCCAGCCCTTATAGCAACACTATCTCTATGTTCTTTTTATCCTAAAGATAAGTCTATTAAGCATTTGATTTGTAGATGGCATATTGGAGAAAAGCAAAAATAACTTGTGAAGAGAAGCATCTTACAAGTAGGATTTTTGTGGAGGATGATCTGCGTGTATGCGCGTGTGCGCGCGCGCGCACATGCGCATGCGTATGTGCTGTGTATGTCTGCAGTGGGGGCACTGGGGATTGGATCCAGGGGTGCTCTACCACTGAGCTATAGTTCAGTCCCTTTATATTTTTTTTATATTGAGACAGGGTCTCACTAAGTTGTCCAGGATGGGCTTGATTCAGCAATCTTCCTGCCTCAGCTTCTCAAGTAGCCAGGATTGTAGTAGTGTACCACAGTGCAAGGTCAGAGAATGATCCTAATTTAAGACCAAACATTTTTCTTAATATTTTCATTATAATGTAACCTAATTATTTATCTTAAAAAATGAGTACCCTTTCTCTTTCTCAGACAAGAAGCTTCTTAAAATGCTCAGCTTCCACCTCATCTCTAGGTAATGACAACAGACACTGAAGATGCCATTCTCCTTAGGTTGCCTTATTCTGCAGGGTGTTCAAATCAAAACACACTGCATTTCTCAGGTTTCCTCTTTAAATCTATAAGTTGTTTATTATCTTTTTTTTTTTTTTTTTTTTTTTTTTTTTTGCGGTGCTGGGGATTGAACCCAGGGCCTCGGTGCTTGCAAGGCAAGCACTCTTACCGACTGAGCTATCTCCCCAGCCCCTATTATCTTTTAATTATAAGGAAATAGTAAATGAGCAAAGAACAGATTACACCCTGCTTAGTCCTCACAAGTAAAATAAACAAGGTAGGGATATTGCTCAGTGGTAAAGCACTTGCCTAGTATGGACGAGTCCCTGGGTTCAAACCCCAGCAACCCAAAGTAGTAGTAGGAGTAGTAGTAGTAGTAGTAGTAGTAGCAGCAACACTAAGTATTTTTTCATATTCTTTATTTATTCCTTGGAACAAAGTCTCTATTTACAAAATAACTCCTGCTCCATTTGTGTTTGTTTTTTTTTTCTTTCTTTCTTTTTCTTTTTTTTTTTGACACTGGGGATTGAACTCAGGGGCCCTCAACCACTAAGCCACAACCCAGCCCTATTTTGTATTTTATTTAGAGACAGGGTCTCACCAAGTTGCTTAGTGCCTTGCCATTGCTAAGGCTAGTTTTGAACTCTCGATCCTCCTGTCTCAGTCCACCAAGCCACTGAGATTACAAACCAAATATATTTTTTACAACAAAAACATGTAAATTAAAACCAAGTGACAGGACGAATGAATGTGTACCACACTGACCAGTCTGATAACCAATCAAAGAAATAACTTACCACGTCATTTTCCAAAGCCTCCAGTTCCTCACTGGTTGAGAGTTCGCCTGCATCCCAGGGCTCCAGGTCCTTCTCCTTGTGTTCACCATTCACTTTAGCACTGATAGCAGAGTCGGTGAAAGCGTCTGAAAAGGATGGTTTTGGTTGAAAGATCATGCAACCAGACAACAGGCTACACTAATGTACATCAATTATCAACAAAGATGTATGCTTTTAAAAAACCTATGAAAGTGAATTTCTGATAAATAACATTCATTAAAACAGTATGCTTTCAAACAATTCAGTAACTATCATAGATGACTATTAATAAAGGTATTTGTCTCAATTTTAAAACAACATTTTAATATACCCACATAATTCATTAAATTATATTAAAGATAATTCAAGTGACAAAGAAAATTCCTACCATCTATTTAAAATAAGATCTCTTTTGCTTAATGGATCTACTAATTAATACACCTTCATATACTTGCAGTCAAATACATGTACATTCTTTGTTAACGTTCTAAATCCGTATGTGTATGCAGGGGTCAGTATCTACACATAATCTTGCCAACAGTAAATTGAACTATTCTAGTAGCTCATCCTTTCCTAGAACTCACTTTCCCTGATAACCACTTTGTTATAAAGTTCAGATTCTATACTGCTACCTGTTTCCAGAAGATTCAGGTAGCATGCCTAGCTGGACTTCCTATTAAAGTATTCTCACTTGTGTCCTCTCCTACTATAGCAGTGTTTCTGAGGAATACCGCCTTGTGAGAATAATATTCCTCAAAATCACCCATACATTCAGCTGAACATACTGCATTCTGGCAAAGAAGTTTTCTTCAGTTGGGAATGGGCTCTAGTTAAAAAGCTAAATAGCAGTAGGAAATGCTTTGCAGACATATGCTTACATTTAAATACTTAGATATTATAGGGTGGGACCTTCCACCAACTAGGAGTAATAATTCTGATGTGGCTCTGCTGGAGAGAATAGGCTCACAGTTACTGTGCCCTCAACCTTACTACAAGTTGCCCCAAAGAGGAGGGGATACTTCAACATCCTAAGGCACACAATTCTCCTTCTAAAGAGACAATTTCAGAAGGATTTTTGATTTGGTAATTCTTCTGTAATAGTCTTTCTCTCGTTTATGATCAAGATGATGCCCAAATAAAAAATTTGAGCACGCAAACTCAAGCAGCTAGATTAGCTAACTCAAGATTAGCTAACTCTAACGTCCTTTCATCCCAAAGGTGAGATGAGCAAGCCGGGATGGAACATTCACTGGAAAACAAATGCACTTTGGAAATGCTATTTTCCCAACACCCCATCTTCAGCTGGAAGCCAGGGATGGCATGGCTTGAAAAACCTTATCTTATTTGACACTAGGCCTGATTCAAGTCCTATACTACATCATCTTAAAGTTATACGAATTCCTTGTAAAAGTTAATTGACCCATGTGTATTTTCAAGAATATTAAGTATTCCGAGAAAACATCAACTAATAACCTTACATTAGTATCCTGAAATTCCTTTAATTTTCACAAGACTACAAACAACACTAGACTACAGGACAATTTAAAACCAGTCATGTAACTTCTGTAAGAAGCAACAGGACTATTAATGTATATGTTTTAATCACAGTAGTTTTTTGAAAAGTTTACATTTGAGTGAATAAAACATTTATTTAGATATAAACAGCATAAAAAGATAATACTTTTTATTCCAGAAATTAAAGTTCAAAGCAGCTAGACTTTATGGAACTAAAATACTTTTTCTCATTGCTGTGTATGGGGTGGGAGAGGAAAAGAGGGAGGAGAGTATTTAGAAAAGACTGGACTGAGCAGAACAAAGCTGTTTTCAAATGAAAAGATCCAAACGCACAAAACAAAATAGTTTATACTTTTATGGTATGATTCTAAACAACATCAAAACAGGATCCCTAGCCAGGCACAGTGGCAGGCAACACTTATAAATCCAGCAGGAACAGGAGAATGGCAACTTCAAGGCTGGTCTGTGCAACTTGGTGGGGCCTTATCTCAAAATAAAAAGTGCTAGTGGTAGAGCACTTCACCTGGGTTCAGTCCTCAGACAGGAGCCAATATGAAAAAGAACAAATGTCTAAACCTCACTGAACCAGGCTTCTCTCTGTTACCACAATTCAGGTTGTATCAAGAGGCCATCATTGGGCGAGGTAGTGGCACACACCTGTGATACGAGCCTGTGATCAGCTCGGGAGGCTGAGGCAGGAGTATCAGGACTTTGAAACCAGCCTCGGCAATGTAGTGAGGCCCTAAGCAACTTAGTGAGACCTTGTCTCAAAATTAAAAATACTAAAAAGCGCTGGGGATGTGGTTAAGCTATCATGGACTCTGGGTTCAATCCCTAGTACCAAAGAAAAGGTCATTACTAAGTGACCTATTTTTTTTTCAAGTCTACATTTTTATCTTAAAATTTTCTGTTTACATTACCAATCTTACAAAGAAATTGACTATTGCCATGCTGTAACTTAGAAATGGAGGAAGGGAAAAGAAGAATATTCCTTGACTTTTCAAATTTCCCCCAAATTAGGTCCCTTTTTAAAGATGAATGGAAAGTTTAGGGAAAGATGGGCCAGAGTGGAGCATCAGCACGAAATGAGATGACGGTGGCAGATGCTAGAGAAACTCTGGTTGATAAGTATTTTATTTAAGGCCAACACAACATCATGAGCTAGAAGGAAGCAAGGCCCGAGTATTCCATCATACACTGTTGCCAATATCCACTAGGGCAAACTCTGATTTATTTTACAATTATAAAATACAATGCTAAACATTTTATTTATTAACAGCCTTTGTTTCTTTGGAGTTTTAAAACAACAACAATGATATCAAATAGCACAATGTTATAACCAGGATTATTGCAAAGTTCAGAAAAATCAATTGGCTATATTCAAATCACAATTGTGGGTATTTGCATGCAGACTATATCCATGCCATAAGCCACAGTATATTAAATTTCCATTATTCTCTATGGCAAGAAACAAAAGCATTATAAGAGCAAGATGCAAAAATACAAAGTGAATGTTAGAAAAATGTTACCTGTTTCTGAAGGAACTATAGGTATAGAAAAAAAAAAAAGGAAAAACAATAAAAATTATCAAATGAGACAGAAGACAAAGATTTAGTTCTTCCTGTGCTTTACTCCCTGCCTTATAAACATCCAATTTCCAAAAGCTTCTAGACTAGCATGGAGAAAAGGTACAGATCACAACCCTCCTCCCCAGTGGTACCCCCACAGCAGCGAGCAGGATCTCAACACCCTCCCTCCATTCTGATTCTAGACAGAATCTAACCATTCTGGGCCAGTGACGCCATCTGGTGGTAGTGAAAAAGACATGCCTAAACCTCTATGCCACCTTTCCTGGGTATCTCCCACCCCATGCACAGGAAAAAGTCCACGCTGGTCTTAAACCTTTCCTCTTTTACTACTGAGATAATTAATCTGCTGCAAGTTTATTCAAGCTTATCACAGAAATTTTTAAAGGGCTCAAACAGTGGTCAAATAAGTAAAATATCAGTTAAGTGTTTAATAAACATAAATTTACATATATACAGCTTTAAAATGACATGAACTAGATGAAACAATAAATCATTAACTTTAGAAATCCCAAATGTTATTCCAGAAAGAGCTTCACCAAAAGTCCTTCTCTACCCATTTCACCTCAATTAAATGTGCTTTTTCTCAAACACTGAAATTCTAGATAAATACATTTAAATTTTATTTTAATTATTACTACTATGGTATTTTTTCAACAACTTTTAAAAACATTTTTCTCACCTCATATCATCAGACAGAGCTCTTGCCTAGCACGCTTAAGAGTCTGTGTTTGATCCCAAGCACCACAGGGACAAAAAAGTACGTAAGCCAAGTGCAGTGGCACACAGCTATAATTCCAGCTACCTGAGAGACAGAGGCAGGAGGACCACAGAGCTCAGGTAGTCAGGGACAAATGTATGCAAAAATTGTCTACACAGTACACAAGTCCACAGGCTTACCCAGGGAAGAGGGACTTAAAGGTTAAAGGAGGAATTTTTTTTTATTATACAGTCATCTGTTCTAATTATGTTATCACAGTAAGAACATAAATTGTACTTTGTATTATATAGATAATATTAAAGAACAGCATAAACAAACAAGTTGGGGATAGGGAACCTGATGGATTGGAATAATAAAACCAAGGGCACAAGTGAAAGTATTACCACAAGTAGAGGTGAAAGCAGAGGTACCATGACAAAAGAGGACTGACTGCAGGGAGCTGGAGTCCAGAGTCTCTGCATTAGGGATTCTTAACCTTTTTGTAATCCATGGATTCCTTTGGCATTTTGGCAAAGTCTATGGTACCATATTCAGAATGTATTTAAATGCTCAAGATACGTAGGAAGTCAAAGGAGACCAATTATAATGAAATAAAATTATTAAAATCTAAAATTTCATGGCACAGTAATATGTATACTTCTTTATCAAGGCACTAAATAATAAAAACTAACAAGGGATGATCTAATGACCACTATAATTTTTAAAAGGTGATGGAACATAAATAAAAATTTGAGATGTTTATACCATCAAGTGACAGGAAACAGTTCTACCAGGCTTTCAGTTGCAGGCACCAATACTACTACTGGTTTGTTGCCTACATTTATAAAGGAAAGAAATGCTAAATTTCACTCGAAGGTTAGCAAAAATAAAAGTGTTTTTTGTTGTTTTAAATCCATATTCATCAATTCCCCAAATGGTCTTCACAAATTCTTTGAGAACCCATGCATCCAGGTTAAGGATGTCTACGTGCTTCTAACAAGCAGAAAGAGAAGGCAGTCTGCTATGAAAAAGTAAACAAAGAAGACAGAATAAGGGACTAGAGAGGTGGTTATAAAGTTGCAGAAACAGGTAAAAAACAGGTCTGCTGATCTCTCTGGAAGCTCCAACAAGAGCTAGATACCCACATTCAAAATATCCAGCATCCTACTGGGACTTCCTCCAGTCACATTCAGCAGGCTGGCTACAGTAGTTGTCAGAGAGGAGTTTAAAAATGAAACAGTCAGGCATGATGGAATATGCCTTTAATCCCAGAGACTCAGAAGGCTGAGACTTGAGGATCACAAGTTTGAGGCCAGCCTCAGGGACTCAGTGAGAATATTTCAAAAAGAAAAATAAATGGCTGTGGACATGGCTCAGTGGTAATGTTTCCCTTGGTTCAACCCCAATCCCTTATACCACTCCGCCCCCAAGAAAAAAAGAAAAGGTCAAGGGAAGGTCTAACAAGCAATCCCATTTTTCCATTTTAAAACATGAAGGGCCAGACACGGTGGCACATGCCTGTAATCCCAGCAGCTCAGGAGGCTGACAAGTTCAAAGTCAGCCTCAGCGAAAGTGAGGTGCCAAGCAACTCAGTGATCAAGTGCCCCTGAGTTCAATCCCTGGTACTCCAAAACAAAAGTTATGGGAGGCAGAGAAGGGGCACAGTCTGTGAGAGACAAGAAAAGAAATGTCTCTGAAGAGAAGTAGTCACAAGTGATGACAAAGTCATGCAAACAGGCTGCTATGGTGGAATGGAGATGAAAGAGACTACAGTAACAGAACTTGGGGCTATGTTGCCATAGGAATAGGGTTTTGTTCCAAATGAGCAATCTGAAAAAATTTGGTAGCACTATTTGCAAACTAGTATCTGAAGGCATCAAGATTCTACACACAACACTACAGGAAACTTGAACACATTCCGAAGATATATATTCCTATTTTAAGTATCAATGTTAGAAAGTTACACTACGAAATATACTGGGCAACAGCACTACTATATATCCTTTTTGTTTGTTTGTTTGTTTGTTTTTATGTATATGGAGCTGAGGATAGAACCCATTGCCTCAAACGTGCTAGGCAAGTGCTCTACCAATAAGCCACAACCCAGGCCCTGGTACGTTATCTTTTAATCCAATGGTTTTAAACTGAACCACAGCAAAGTTAGTTTCACACTGTTGTTCACAACAGACACATCAAGTCCCCAGTTATATTTTAAATGTGTGTGAGTCACTCACACACGTAACACACTAGAACAAATTCTTAAAAGGCCTACAAAGCTCATGTGCAAGCTTTCATACAGCACATTTAACCTGTACTTGTCATTTTTCCCATTTATGTAAGAATCATGTGAGCCTTACTTTCAAAGTTAACAGGATTTTTTTTCTCCAAAGGAGTATTAAAATCCCTAGAAACAATTGTCTGTCAAAAAAAAAAAAAAATATGCCTGGATATGTCATGTTATAGGAAAGCCATTTTTAGATTTGGCTGGGAAAAACTGCTTTCCTGAGTTCCCTACAATCGAATGGTGATTACAATGTTAATGTTATCTATAGAAAATATGTCTATGTAAGACAAAAATAATAGCCAGTTTTCCTTTGCTTGGTTAAAGTGATTTAAAAAAATTCAATAGAAGAAATAAATATATATGTAGGATCTATTACCTATAAGGCACTAGACACCATGGGCAGGGGGTGGGGAGGAGATAACACATCTTTACTTCTATAAACATGATTTCCACGCTCCAGAAAAGTTATAATACATTTGGAGACAAAATACACTATTTTATAAAGCTGAGTGTTCATTCAGTATATGATGCTGCCTTGAACTAACTGTGATTCAGCATAGGTTTTTATTGGAGGGGAACCAAACTATTCTATGATAAAAATATAAAATTTAATAGCCAGTTGTATAACAGTAAAAACAGACGATCAACAGGAAGGACAGAAAAAACTAATAAGGAAAGAGAATTTGAGCTGGATCTTAAAATGTTTCTAATATTCTGGCTCAAAGTTGGCATTAGCAATGTCCAACATGCAGAAGATGTCAATTTGGGTAAAAAAGTGGATTAATATTGGGGAATAATGAGAGCTAAGGTTTAAAAAAATAAAAAGTTCCACTGGTGACGACCCTGAATGCCAAAGTACTGTATGCCTGTATAAGGAATAACGGTCACTGAAGATTCTGAGCCAGGAATGGGGTGATATACTAAAAGTGATGTTTAAAGAAGTCTTTATGCCGATGCCGAAGGTTGATTAGAAATAAGAAATTTGAAAGGTAAGTTAATTAGGAGATCACAACCCTGTCTAGATACAAGCTAGCAGATGGGATGGAAAGGAAGAAAAATAAGATGTAAGAGAAAGTTTACAGAGTAAGGAAAAAGAAAGAAAACACTTTTTCCACTAACTTAAGCTAAAAGAATTCTTACATTTATTATTTTTCAATACCCGAAGAGAAAGAATGAATGAGAAATGTAAATCACTATTGTAACTGCACTATCACAGGTCAAAAGAATAAACCCTACTAGCTAATAAGCCCAGGCCTCTCTGAAGACTCAACCAATAATAAGTATTTTATGTATCTAAGTATTATAATACAATGACCACCAATCATACTTTATCATTTCCTTCAAATGAAGTTTTGGTTTTTTTTTTTTTTTTTTTAATCTCCCAAGTGGTTTCATAAAATGTTACTTTGAAACTACAAAAAAATACAATGAGAACTAACCACAAAGTATAACAATAATGAAGTTCTTTTGGATATTAGAGAGAAGGAATCTGATAAAGCAGATGTGCATGGATGGCTTTGGATCTCAGTGGAAAAATAGTTCAGTGAGCAATGGATGGCAGAAAGAAACCTCAACGTATTTTCTTTTTTTTTTTTTTTTTTTTTTTTAAAACAATTGGGGATTGAACCCAAGGCCTCCTACATGTTGGCAAGTGCTCTACCACTGACCTACCCTTTTTATTTTTCTAAGACAGGGTCTCATTAGATTGTCTAAGTTGACCTCAAACTTGTGATCCTCCTGCCTCAACCTCCCAAGTGGGATTACAGACCTGTGTCACCACACATAGCTGGGATCTCACTTTGAAAGTTTCGAAGTTCAATGTACATGCTTCTAAGAGTCAAAAGGAAGATTTATTGTAGCTACAAGAATGTGCCTACTCAGTTGCAGCACTGTGGCCTGCCCACTCTAGAAAAGCACCAGCCATCAGTGAATGTGGAACAAGTTTGGATTCTTCAGAATCCCAAGACTTCCTAGGCTATAACCTGCTCTGAGATTTGCCTCTTCCTTAGATTACTGACATGGCATTTCTAATGCTATACACTTCAGAAGAGATCCCTCTGTCACCTGCCCTATCAAGTTGAAAAGTCAACCACAACAACAGCTGGGCACAGTGGTGCAGGCCTATAATTCCAGCATTCAGCCGAGGCAGGAGGGTCACAAATTCAAAGCCAGCCTCAGCAACTTAGCAAGGTCCTAAGCAACTTAGTGAGACTCTATCTCAAAATAAAAAATTTTAAAAGGCTAGGGATGTGGCTCAGTGGCTGAGCACCCTTGGGTTCAATCCCCAGTACAAAAAAAAAATTAAGACATAAGAGTAAAACAATTGGCAGAATTTTATTTATCACTTTTAATTATACCTTCATACTTCAAATTTCTCCAACTACTACAATCCACTCAACACTTCACATCTCTGGATGCATTTGGAATTCAATGCCACCAAGTACAACATTCCATTTTTCTTGAATTCTTTCACATAATTTGGTGTCTGCAACTATGAAAATGCCAGAGCAGAGCCTTTTAACAACGAGTGCACAAACTCCTCTCAGGGAACTGTGAACGCTATGAAATTAATAGTGTGTGTGTGTGTGCATGTGTGTGTTTATCAAAGGTAACGTTATATAGCCTCATAAGGTTCTCTTAAGGGACCTAAAATAGATTCTTCTTTTTTCAGGGCAGTGGAGGTGGGGGGGGGGGGGGGTGTTACTGGGGACTGAACCCAGGGGCGCTTGACTACTAAGCTACACCCTTTTATTTTTAATTTTGAGACAGGGTTTTGATAAGATGTTTAAGTTCTTTCTAAGTGCTGAGGTGGACCTTGAACTTGGCATGCTCCTGTCTCTACAGGAGCATGTCAATGGGATTACAGGCAGGCGTCACTGTACCCAACACCAAAATTTAAAAGTTGTACTGTCCATGGCAAAAGCACAGCAATGAACATTCTTTAAAGTTCAATAAGTAGTTGTTAGATGGTTATATTTACAAGACTGCTTAAAGCTTTCTCATTCCTTACATCAAATAGGGCTTCTTTAAAAACATGTTAAGAGGGCTGGGGACAGGTTCAGTGGTAGAGCACTTTCCTGGCATGACTGAGGCCGAGTTGGACCCGCAGCACCACTAAAGAGGGGAGATTTAAGGAAAAAAAAAAAGTTAGGAATAAATTTAATTTATTCAAAGACATTTATACTGAGCCCATATTACATGCCAAAATACTATTCTAGACCACAAGAATTAAAAATTAAACATGGTTGCCGAGCACCATGGCTCACACCTGTAATCCCAGCAGTTCAGAAGGCTGAGGCAGGAGGATGGCGAGTTCAAAGCCAGCCTCAGCAACAGTGAAGTGCTAAGCAACTCAGTGAGACTCACTCTCTAAATAAAATACAAAATAGGGCTGGGGATGGGCTCAGTGATTGAGTGCCCCAGTGACAAATAAATAAGGTATTCAAACACAAGAAAAAGTATAATGGGGGATACAGAAACAAAATTATAACACACCTGGCAAATGGGCAATCATAGATGCTCGGAAGGGAGCTTCCACGTGGCATAAAATCATGAAAGCACACATAAATATCATATGGGCAAAGACTGAAAACACTAGGAACACAGAACATTCAAGGGCAGTATGAAGGAAATTGCAAGAATGAGGCAGGAAAGGAATGATCAATGACCACTAGAAATACAAAAAAGCAGTTTCAGAGGAAGTTGCAATCAACAGTATCAAGCACAGAAGTGAAAAATGAAAAGGAGACCAAAGGACCTGGCACTTGGAGGTTCCTGGGAGCCTCAGCGTGTAGAATGAGAGGGACTTGAATAGGTGTCTAGTCTGAAGGGAAGTAGTAAGCAAAAAGAAGAGGTTCAAGAGTCTAGTAACAGGACATCTAAAAGATGGAGGCAAAAAAAAGGACAAAATCAAGGGAATAATGAAGAAGTGGTGATTAAACATTCTCTTTACTAAAAGCAGAGGAAAGAGAATAATGATAACCAGAAGGAAGACAAATTTGTAGATGGGGATGGAAAGGGTAGTTAATGATGGAGACTACTTCCATTAACCAATTTTCTTATTATATAATTTTTCACTAAATGTGACAAAGAGTCCGGTTAAGTCAAAATGATCCTTTTGGGCGCTGGGGTATAGTACTTGGCTCAGCAGTAAAGAGTTGTCCTACCATGGGTGAGGCTCTGGGTTCAATCCCTAGCACCTTAAAAAAAAAAAAAAAAAAAAAATGTGGTTTTGAACTAAATCCAATTAGGATAGTCATAACAGGGAATCCAATGATCCAATGAGATTATAGTATTAGAGTCAAAACATGATTTTAGAACCATGAGTTCAGGGAAAAAGCATGTTCACCAAAATCGGTCTAGCATGTACTTTACATCAGCCCTAATAGCCCCAATGCAGTAGGAAAAAGGATCTAGGCCAAGGATTGGCAAAGTTTTCTGTAAAAGACAGAAGGTAAAATAGTTTGGTTTTACAAGTCCTACAGTGTTTTTCAACTACTCAACTCTATCCCCATGGTATGAAAGTAGTCACCAGATGGACATAGCTGTGTTACAACAAAACTTTATTTATTGATAAGTTGATGTGCTATTATCTAGGCTGAGAACATGAAGCAGTAGGAAGAAGAAAAGCAACAGAACTAAAATAAAGCTGAGTTGGCATAATTAAATCAAAAACAGCATAAACAAAAGAGCACAAGGGGGCTGGGAGTGTAGTTCAGTGGTAAAGGTCATGCTTATTCCTATGTGTGAAGCCCTTGGTTTAACCCTCAGCAAAAAGTAATGGGGTTGGGGAAGAATGACAGGAAGAGCAGGAAAAAAGGATGGAAACACTAGAAAGTATAAACAGCAAGCAAAGACAACAGGCCAATTTCAAGATAAAAAGATAGACAAAGGCAGTCAATTATCCTACAAAACATATGACAAAATGTAGAGAAAATCAGAGTATCCAAAATCTGCCTGCACCAGAATTTAAAAAGGGTAAAACACAAACATTTTCCAATGATAATCTTATGGGACCTTCTTATTATATGTGTGTCAGAGGAACTCACAGTTGATAAGCTACTTTCTTTTTTGTACCAGGGATTTGAACCCAGAGGGGTATTTAACCATTGAGGCACATCCCCAGTCCTTTTATGCATTTTACTTAGAGACAGGGTCTCGCTAAATTGCTGAGGGCCTCACTACTGTTGTTGAAGCTGGCTTTGAACTTGTGATCCTCTTGCCTCAGCCTCCCAAGCCACTGGGATTACAGACATGCACCACCATGCCCAGCTGATACTTTCATTTTGTCCACATATCAATCTGATACATAAATAACATGCAAGAGATCAAAGGAAACTTCACTATTATAGGAAGATAAAAATTATTTCTAATCCTTTTCATCTGTATAGATTCATGAGTATGACTTTCTTAATTTCTTGAAATTAATGAAGTTAGCATAAAAAATTTAAAAGTTGGGGCTGGAACTGTAGCTCAGTTGTAGAGCACTTGCCTACCACAAGTGAGGCACTGGGTTCAATCCTTAGCACCTCATAAAAATAAATAAAAGGATTCTGTCCATCTACAACTACAAAAATTTTTTTTTTTTAATTTAAAAGCCACACAGACCTTTCTTACTTGAAAAGGCTTCCCCAACAATAAAACCAAAGACTCTACAGAAAGAGAAAAAGAAAAAAAACCCTGCAGGATTTTTTTTTTGCCGGGGGAGTGGGAGCGGTACTGAGTGAGGATTGAACCCAGGATGCTTTACCACTGAGCTACATTCTCAGCCCTTCCCCATCCCTTGGAGACAGGGTCTCACCAGTTCCTGAAGATGACAACCTCAAACTCCTCATACCTCAAAGTCACTAGGATTACAAGGCATGTGCCATCACACCTGGCCGAGGAAAATAATCTTGAATAATACAAAAACCTGTCTCTTAAGACTGTTGCTTGAGTTTTATTTATTTATCTTTTAAACTTTGGCTTTATTTGTAGGGCAATTCTTTAATGTTAGCACAGATTAATTAGAAAACAGCTCAGTAAAACAAATCAGACCATGTCATTCTTGTCACTGTAGTATAATGTTAAGGACATCAGTTGGAGTTAAAGAGAAGGATTTGGCACCCAGCACTGTGGTGCACACCTGTAATGCCAGCAGCTCAGTGACTGAGGCAGGAGGATCAAGGCCGGCCTGGTTCAAAGCCATTCTCAGCAAAAGCAAGGTGCTAAGCAACTCAGTGACTGAGTGCCCCTGAGTTCAATCCCCAGTACCCCCCTTGCCAAAGTGGGGGTGGGGGGAGAGAAAGATTTGTATCCTCACTTAGCCAAATTATTAAATAGTGTAAGCTTGAGGGCAGGTGGCCAAACAGGAATGGGAGAAAAGCGGCTGAACCAAGCTTTACTGGATTTTGGCTCTAATGTGAAATTCCCAGATCTCCAGAATAAAGGTCAGGGTGGAGAGCCTGAGAATGCACGTGGCCTGGCTGTCCAGGGTTTTTATAGGCCAGAATAGGCCTATAGATCCTGCCGAATGATAGGTGGACATAAGGGTAAGTGGGGTTTATCTGTCCACATTTGATTGGTCACTTTGGCACACTGCCCACTGCCTTGCTTTCTGTGCTTGCAGTGGGTCGCTAGTAGTCCTGCTCCCTCCCATGCAGCCACTTAAATCTGACCTAATATGTCTGTTTCCTCATCTACAATATAGCAAGAATAATCATAGCCACTTCAGAAATAAGCTGTGAAGATTAAGAAATACATATAAAATGCTTGACAGAGTCTAACACACAGAATACTCATACAAATATTACTGACCTTGAGATTTTGACAGTATTGTCCCAGAATTTTAAGACACAGAAAGGAAATACATTTCCCTCTTCTTTTATGAAGCTACAATTTCATATTACTATTTTCATTTTTATTTTTCCACACTCTTTATTGGTGCATTATAGTTGTACATAATGGTGAGCTTACTACTTTGTTCTTTAGCACTCATTAATTTTTATTTATTATTCTTATTTGTTTTTGTGTGGGGGAGGGGGTTGTGAGCACTGAACCCAGTGGTACTCTATCACTGAGCTACATCCCAAGCCCTTCCTTATTTATTTATCTTTTGAGACAGAGTCTCGCTAATTTATCCAGGCTGACCCTGAACTCGATCTTCCTCCTCAACCTCCCTCCAACTAACTGGAATTACAGGCAAGCATCACCATACCCAGCTAACTCTATTAATCCTTAAAAACCTCAATCCATCTGTCCATTTAAGATGTAGAAAAGTCCTAATAAATTATATTCCATGTATGTATAATATGTCCCTCTACTGTCATGTATACCTAAAAGGAATAAAAAACAAAAACAAAAACATATAGAAAAGTAGGATCAAATGATAGCAGCAAAGACTACTCAAGATAATCCTTAATTCTGAGACAGAAATGGCACTGAAAGTCAAGAAAAGAGCAAAAATCCTCAAGATCCACAGAATAGACATACTATAATCTCATAAAACCTATGGCTCACATCCCTGACTGATTATCCTTGATAATCATATGCCCAGCATCTCACCCAGGTTAATTATAATTAAACTAGAATCTCTAGAGGTGAAAACTGGACATTTAAAAACTCTCCCCTGGACTGGGATTGTGGCTCAGTGGTGGAACACTTGCCTGGCAGGTGTGAGGCACTGGGTTCGATCCTCAGCACCACATAAAAATAAATAAATGAAACCAGGTATTGTGTCCACCTACAACTAAAAAAAATTAAAAAAAAAAAAAAACTCTCTCTTAGGTGGCTGTGATACAGCATTAACGAGCACTGGTTAAATCCTACCTTGCTTTATTCCAGAAGACTAAAAATCTGAGTAAGTCTCTAATACAAAATAAGGTAAATCTTAATGCAGAATTAAGTACCTTCATGTTTTCCATTCCTGAACTATGTCAATTAGTAACTCTAAAATGGATGTCTGCATATTGGTAGTATCTCCAAATTAGTAGTTTTCTTCTACAGAGGGCAACCTGTCTGCCAGGGTAGTCCTAAGAACCTGGCTTAAGAAACGTAACTATTTCAGGATACTATGTACTAGATGGACTCAACTGTACAATTCACTAAACTACCAACAGTTTTGAAATAAAATACCTGAAACTACTCCAATACTGGATGCCTTTATAAAGAAAATAAATCCTTTTGGCACATAGCAAAATATATCTACCTCCTTAAGAGCTTTCAAAAATGTCCTTCTACAGTCACTCATAGTAGCTCAAGCTGATCACCCTGTCTCAAAATTAAATTGAAAAGAACCGGGAGCTGGCACAGTGGTGCATACCTGTAATACCAGCAGCTTGGAAGGCTGAGGCAGGAAATAAGTTCAAAGCCAGCCTCAGCAATTTAGTAAGGCCCTAAGCAACTTAGAGAGACCCTGTCTGAAAATAGAAAATATAAAGAGCTAGGGATATAGCTCAAAGGTCAAACAACCCTAGGTTCAATCCTCAAAATAAATAACATAAAAGGACAGGGCACACGTAGTCCAGAGGTAAAGCATTTATCTAGTATGCACAAAGTTCTGGGTTCAATCCAAAGTTCTCCCCCACACACACAAAAAAATATCACTTTGGTCTGTATTTCCTTGGTTTTTCTATAATGAACCCAAATTACATGAGAAATGAGTAAATAATAATAAAGTAATAAATAAGTCAAGACATTAAATTTGAAAAGGATCAAAGAATGAACTACCACAAATATTTCAAAGTAGTACTTACTTTTCCAGATTTGGGAAATACCAATTCAGTATTTAAAAAAACAAACTCGGGCTGAGGTGTAACTCAGTGAAAGAGGCCTTGCCCAGCACAGTTTGATTCCAGGAATTCCAAAAACAAAAACAACAACAAAGTACCCAATGCATCCTGCAAATAGCTGGTAAAATGGCTGGTAATTCAATAGAAGAGGGAATGAATATTGTTTCTATTATGGCCAATGTTATATTCAGAGTTCTATATACTATACTCAACTAAAATTTCATTTTTCCTTTTGGTTTATGACAAAATCAATTTTTAAATTTAAAACCATGGGATATTTCAAAAGTCTAAGTATAAACATAAATAATTTGGAGTCCTGGGTATAAACAAGATAATGCCAAAGGCAACTTAAAAAAAAAAAAAGACTTATTTCCTTGTATGTGTTGCTGAAGGACTCGTAAAATAAAGCAACATGAACCAAAAACACCGACTATTTGAGAAGATTCAAAATTGGAACACTGTGCTTTCTGTCAGCATTGCAAAGCAGTTACGCAGTGCCTAATATTGCTAGTCTCTGGCAAGTTAACAGGTGAGAACCTTGTTAAGAGAAAGGTTTTAACTTCATGTGCTTCATAGTTTCAGTGTAGAACAAGAAGCACAACAACAAAAAAAGTGGTATAGAATTAATCATGAAAATCAAACTATGAATTACAATCTGCTGAAGAATTTGACTATTTTAATTAAAGAATTTCAGAACCAAGTTCAAAATTGCTCATAAGTGCTATTCACCATATTAACGAACACTCAACACTGCAGGGTGTGCTCTATAAACTAAGAGCAGCAACTTCCTCCTGTTCCTCCTCAATAGACACTTGAAACAGACTAAATTTTAATTAGTACATACTCTCTTAAATTCTTAAAACAGTACTGTTCTCTGAATTTCGATTACATATGTATGTTCTACTTCTTTACCTTTTTCATCTTCATTAGACAATTACTTTCTATCCACAGCTCTCTGCCTTTCTTCTGTATCCCTATGCTTCGATTTCTTTCCAGATTTATAGGTCCACTTATAAATTAAAGCATCTTAGGCCAAATGGGACAAAAAATTTTCAACTGAATGGCAGCAGCAACATTTGTGACCATAAAATTACAGAAAATACAAATTAATTTTTTACAGAACACAAACTCAATATTTATGCTATTGAAATAACCATGTGATTGCTCCAAAATCAAAGTTTTAAGTATTTTTCCCAACAAAAAGTCCCATTTTTCTTAAAACAAAAAAACCCATCTTACTCATCGTATACTAGAAAGCATATATTTCTTTAAGAAAAAAATGTCTTCATGATCGCTAAGAAAAATCACTTCCAGAATAAATCTAATAAAGCAGGAGGCATACTTAGGAAATCAAAGCCCACCTCTTCTTGCATAACTGGAGTCCATATCTTTAAACTGTACCACAACAAAATCTGAACACTTGAACAAAATACTCTCCATTATTTCTTCACGTTTTGGTCCCGAACTGGATTCTGTACTTTTCTCATGTGCAGCATCAAGTACCAAATCACACTAAAATGAAAAACATGAGTAAATATTTAAAAGACTTACGAAACAAAATTTGATAGGAGTCCTTTAGTTCATCAAAGTGCTATTTCTTTTATGTCTTTCACAAAAATAATTACTTCGAGAAAATAACCATGTCCCTTTAAAATCATGTGATCTATTTTCAATCAAATCGAGTCAGATGTGGTGGTGCACACCTGTAATCACAGCTACTTAAAAGGCTGAGGGAGGAGGATGGCAAGTTGGAGATCAGCCTAGACAATTTAATAAGACTCTAAAGTGGAAAGGGCAGGGTACACAGCTCAGTGGCTGAGCGCTTGTCTAGCATACACAAAGCCATTGGTTCAATCCTCAGACCTGCAGAACAAAACAAAACACCCTCAAATCTAAAAGTTGGTGTTAAAATAATCAGTATTTTTGAAGCTGAAGAGAAAAATCAAAGTGGTTTCATACACTGAGCATGAAAATGTTTTTACTTTTTAAGAAGAACTACCATATGAATTTAACAATGATAAATATGCTCACTTCATAACTACAATTACTAATTCAGAATTCAATGGACAATGTTCAGAAAGTAATACAAGCATATAATAATTGATTTACAATAAAAAAGTAATAATTACCTTAGGACTGTATGTTTTAAAAACTCCTTCATATATACCTCCATTTTTCACTTGTACTTCACATTTGGATCCCTAAAAACAGACAATTAATTTTTCAAAGTAATAGTACACTACCCCATCATCAGGGATATGATGAATTACTGAGTATTCACTGACAGAATGATAAAGTATTTCAAAACATTAACAATACATCGAACTCTCAAAATTCTTCAGGAGGCCCTACTCAGAGTTTATAGTATAAATTTATAAACACTGAAGATGAACAGTTCTGATCCCACCTATATCAGATAAAATACCCAAGAGATAATTAACTACAAATATTATTTTACATAGAAAGAGTTCATAAGAATGTATTCACAGTTACAATAAATTAGACAAAGAATTCTAATGTAGACAAAGAATTCTAATGTATTTTCTCTAAATCATCTTGATTAAATATGGCCCAAAAAATGTTACTTTGAGAATCATTTATCTACATTTTAACTTCATGAAATTACTTTATTCTACCCCCAAAGCAGTTTATTCCTAATAATCTGGTAACTTACAACAACTGATGTAAGTATATGAACCATCCTCATATTTGCATAGATTCCATCAAAAGAAATCTGGAATGTTAAAAAACACTATTAGAAATTTGTACTTGCATATATATTAAACATTTTATTACAAAATGTCTAGAAAGGTTTATAATTCCTCACATGTATTAAAGGAATATTTGGTTTACTATCATCTTTTGCTTCCTTAAAGAACAGAAGTTAAGGCTTTTAACAGTGAAATCAGACACAGCAATTAGCAACATGGTTTATACATGATACAAAAAAAAAAAAAAAAATCAATACTAAACCTCTGTAAGAGGAAAAACAAAACTATGGGGACAGAAGGCGAATCAGTGACTGGGGAGTGAAGGCAGGCTCACAATACAAAGTGGCATGAAGGATTTTGATGGGTGATGGAACTGCTCTACTGTCTAAGACTATGCTGGTAGTTACAGAATTGTATGCATTTTGGAGGGCTGGGGGTATAGCTCAGTGACAAAACACTTGCCTAGCACATGCAGGCCCAAAAAATCAAACAGACCAACCAAAAAACATAACAAAAGCCACACCTATCTGTATCCTAAAAAGAGTAAAGTAACTCTTAATAAAAAACAAATTAACGGAGTGGGGAGAACCCTGACTACCTTCTCTCTGCATAACTGAATCAGTTCAAGTGTTTAAACATCTGATCAACCATACCACCCTATAAATACATAATAAGAAAACTTGTGTCTTCCTGATTCTTATGAAGTCAATCTGTCCAATAAAGGCAGGGTCTCAAAAATTAGCCACAGTTTCCTATTTATCAAATGGAACTTATGCTTTTCAGGTCCATTGAAATTTCCAAAAAGACCAGAAGGCGCTTGCCAAGGGAGAAAAATAACAAGAGTTAAAAGAATATATACATAGCACATTAACTCAAAATAAAAAGCCCAAATGTTATGGTTTAGAATATGAGGTGTCTCCCAAACCTCCTGTGTTAATGTAGAAAATGGAAATGTTCAGAGGTGAAATGACTGTATTATGAGAAAAAATAACCTAAACAGCCCATCCCAGTTTGAATGGATTAACTGGATAGTAGCTTTGGGGTAGGTGGGTTGTGGTTGAAGGGGGGCAGGGTGTGCACTCTGGAAGGGTGGTTATTCCCTGAATCTTCTCAGCTGCCAGAAGTTGAATAGCTTTCCTCGGTCTCACTTCTGCTATGATATTCTGCTTCACCCCAGGCCCACGTCAATGTGGTCATACAACCAAGGACAGAACCTCTAAAATTATGAGCCAAAATAAACTTTTCTTCCTCTAAGTTGTTCTTGTTGGGTATTTTGGTCACAGTGATAAAAGTAGACTAACACACCAAAGAACTTTCCAAACTTCAGTCCTGGTGTTCTACTTATCTCTTGAATATTAATTGCTTCAATTTGCCATTAGTCACTTACAAAACAAATGAGGGCTGGGGTCGTAGCTCAGGGGTAGAACACTTGCCTAGCATGTGCGAGGCACTGGGTTCGATCCTCAGCACCACATAAAAATAAAGTTTAAATTCTTAAAAAAAAAAAAAAAAAAAAATTCTTGTTATGAATGATGACAAAAATACCATTTATAGACAATTTTTATACTTTATACAGTTATCACCAAAAAAATCACATAGCCAATAATTTTGTACTATACTGTATTAATCTATGAAGGCTTTCAACGATAAAAAAAAAATAAATAAAGCTTTTGCCTTGGCCTTTAGTGTAGTTAGAAATCATGTTTTAGCCAACAATTTTTTCCAAACATTAAAGTTACTCACCGTAGACTGAGGCAGTCCTTTGCTATTGTTTCGACCTCTGAAAAGATTAAATATATATTTTTATTAATTTCAACAGGTTAAAAAAGTTTAACTATATCCTCAAATTTAAAATACCTTGTAATTCCATTCAAAGAAAAGCTATTTGTGGAGACAGCTCCCCTACTGTTGGGTCCAAAAGCCTGCCTAAGGATGGCTATGTTCTGCTTGCCCAGTGGCCCAAAACAGGGAGAGGGGTAATGGAAGAGCAGAAAGAGAAAAGAATGTGAACTTTATCAAAATCTAATAAATGAAATAAAGATAGCCTACTAGAAGAAGAAACTAACATTAAAGGTAAATTGATAATAATCTTTACTCCAAAAGTACCTAATCACTGCTATAAAGAGGTACTCAGAAGCAAATACATATTCCACTCCTGACTTAACCAACATATTTACATTATGTCACCTCCCATAATATCCCCCACCTCTGAAAATGGGCAATGTGGGTCAGGTACAATGGAGCACGTTTGTAATTGGGCTACTATGGAAGGCTGATGTAGGAGAATTCCAAATTCTTAGTGAAATCCTCTCTCAAAATAAAATTTAAAAAAGGGTCAGGGCTCAACTAAAGGTAGAGCACTTGCCTAGCATGTGCAAGCCCCAGGATTCAATCCCTCATATGAAAGGAAGAAAGGACAATTGCAAAAAAAAAAAAAATGACTGAAAATAAGTTAAATCACCCAGAGCACTTTTACTTCTATGCAACCAGTCTTTCCTTTGCCAACTTCTTCCCTTGCAAAATTGGTTGTCAAGTGGTTTCCAATAAGGTGAACTCCATTTTCAAGTAAATTTAATTATAAAACAATACTGTTGTCCCTTGGTACCCTGAGAGATTGGTTCTAAAATCCTGCAGGTATCAAAATCTGAGAATACTAGAGTACCTGAGGTGAAAAGGTGGTGTATTTGCACATAACATACACACCTTTAGATTATTTAAAATACCTAATACAATGTAAATGTCACGTAAATAGTAGTCATACTACATTGTTTAGGAAATGACAAGAAAAAACTTCTGCACATATTACATACAGATGGCAGTTTCCCAAAATATTTTTTGATACATTATTATCAACAAATGTGAAACCCAAAGACACAGATATAACTGTTACAACCTAAAGCTTATTATATTGAAAAAGATTAGGGTTCTTAGAAATAATAAAAACATGAGGAAAGTGAAACGTTACATATTTTATAAACCCTAGTCACTCTGGATCAAACAGAACTTAAATCCCATTTTAGTAAAATATTCACAACACTCAAAATTTAAAACATTCACTTGGGAGGCTGAGGCAGGAAGATCTCAAGTTCAAGGCCAGCCTCAGCAATGGCAAGGCACTAACCAACTCAGTGAGACCCTGTCTCTAAATAAAATACAAAACAGGGCTGGGGGTGAGGCAGTGGTTGAGTGCCCCTGAAAGACTAGCAATATGACTGGTGCCATTCCCAGTAGAATAACTCAGATCTTAACTCTGACATGGTCCTGGCTTGGTCTCCAACTCTTAATACCTTGCTCACTTTCTCCACTAGAAAATAATGGCCAAGACCAAAAGACCCAAGATTCCTTTCATTTCTAACATTCTGATTCTGTAACTCTTTGCCTCTCACACAGTACAAAGAGAGAAATTGTTAAAATCTAAGGAATACAACAAATAATTTGTCAGTTGTAGAACTTCCTATGAACCAGACAGTATGGTAAACATTCCACATGCATTGTCTAATTTACCACCTCTGCTTTATAGTAAACTACAAAGCAGTTAAAGAGCTCAACTAAAATCATTCGGTTCATCAGCAGTAGAGCTGGTATTTAAACCACATTTACTACATTTGGGCTTTCCATTTCCAGGTTAAGCTTTCTCTCTGAAATTGAATCATAAGGAATAAATTTTAAGTGCACGCTTTCAACCTCACAATTAAGCCTAACTAAAGTCTGATATTTTTCAAATATCATTTAAATTATCTAAGTGTTCTCCCCTAATTACTTGTAGTTCATACCAAAAAGCTTGAAATAGCTAAATTTTTATTAGAAGGATTATCTTATCCTGGTGGCTACTGAGAGCCAGTTAGAAAACCTTGAACAAATGCCACAAAGTGCCAAAGTGTCCTTAAACTCATGTGGCCTCCCCCTCAAAGCTACACAGAGACTAAAACATAATATTTATGTATAGAAATCACACTATCTTTTTAATTGATTATATAGTTACAGCTTTGTCTAATAAAGAGCAATTGTTTAATCTAGTTTACTTAGTAGAACGAACAGTTCACTGAGGAAAACAATAAGAGACTCACAGAGGCATACAGTGGCACAGAGTATAGAAACCATTGTCACTGGCCTTCACTGATATACCAGGTCTGATGGATACCCAGGAGGTATGATACCATATCAAAGCAACATTCTCTGAAATCTATAAAAGTCCCTAATTCTTTCTTCTGTTTTTTTCCCCCCTTTTTAGATCCATTCAGATGTTTTACTTTAGATTTTCTTCAACAGTATTTTGGCTAAATCAAATACTATTTCACATACCAGTTGAATATCCACCATCTGAAATACTTATGACCAGTAGTGTTCCAATTCCAGATTTTTTCAGATACTGGAATATTTGCACATACCTAATGAAATGCCCTGTGAAAGATCCCCAAGTTTAGATATTCCTTTATACTTTCATGCAACTTTTTTTTTTTTTCTACAGTGGTATTGAGTCCAGGGCCTCGCACATGCTAGATAAGCACTCTACATTGAATTAAACCTCCCCAGTCCTTTTTAAGATTTCATTCTGAAACAGGGTCTCACCAAGTTAGCTAGGCTGGCCTGGAACTTCTGATTCTTCTGCCTCACTCTGGCTCCCAAGCAGTGGGAATTATAGGTATGATCCATCAAGCCCAGTCCCATACAACTTACACACATGGGCTAAAGGTAAATTCATACAGTATTTTTAGAGCACCTGCATTTTGACTACAACCCATCACATGAAGTCAGGTATGGCATGGAAGCACTTAAAAAGTTTCAGATCTTAGAGCATGTTGGATTTCACATTTTCTGATTAGGGATGCTCAACCTGTAACAAATACTGAATCTCAAAAAGTCAAGATCACATTCCAGTCCTAAAAATGACTAGACGAATCAGGTATAACAAAAAGAATACTAACCAAGAGTCTATTCTTTCAATAGTTGTTGAATATAAAGTTTAAATATGATTCAAAATGCCTATCAAATAAATATAAAGAAATTTAGGGGCTGGGAGGTAGCTCAGTGGTAGAACATTTGCCTAGCATGTATGAGGCCCTAAATTTTATCCCTAGCATGGGAAAAAAAGGGGGGGGCATGGTGGCACAAACCTATAATCCCAGTGACTTGGAAGGCTAAAGTAGGAGCATCACAAGTTTGAAGCCAGCCTCAGCAACTTAGCAAGACCCCGTCTCTAAATAAAAAGCAAAGGACTGGGGGTAAAACTCCACTTTAAAGTGCCCGGGGGTTTAACCCTGATACCAAAAAACAAATTTAAAAAAGGGGGGATTTACACAAATAATAACAGTTTATTCTGCTTGAAAATAATACAGGAGGGGGAAAATAGATCTGTAATAAATTAAGCAAAACCAGCACAACTTGGTAAGTGCTGCAGCTGGATAACAAGTGTGCAAGGGCTCTTCATCCATTCTACATTTGTACAACCACCCTTAAGAAAAAGAAAAAAGGGGGCTAGGGATATAGCTCAGTTGGTAGAGTGCTTGCCTTGCAAGCACAAGGCCCTGGATTCAAATCCCCAGCACCACAAAAAAAAAAAAAAAAAAAAAAAGAAAGAAAGAAAAAAACGCCTTCAAATGGCATGCAAATATGCCTATGAAGCTGGACCTCACCAAGCTTACTGATAAAACAAAGAATAGATCAATTAATACCATAAGGTTATATAATTGTTGAATCCGAATGTGGTAAGTCCAGCATAAAAAATGATATAGTTGCCGTAACAAATGTTATAAGAAGAAAAACCACGAAGAGGAAAGTATTAGCATAACCATAAAGACATATTACTAGGGCTGTTGCTCAGTGTTTAGTGCTGACCTAACACATACAAGGCCCTGGGTTCAATCCCCAGCATGGCAGAGTGTGTAGGGGTGTGGGGGTGGGAAGGAAGGTGGAGAGAAGGAGTCTTTTCAACAAAGAGTGCTAAAAGAATGAAGCTGAACTCTCACCTTACACCATGCACAATAATTAACTCCAAATGGATAAAAGATCTGAATGTAAGAACTAGAACTACAAATTTTTAGGAAGAAAACGGGAAAATCTTCATGACAGTATATAACAGTATTTCTGAACTATAACCCCAAAAAGCCCTGGCAGCATAAGGAAAAAAAATCAACGTATGATACTTCACCAAAATTACAGTCTTTTAAGCTGGGAACAGAGGTGATGGCCTGTAGTTCCAGTTACTTGGGAGGCTAAGGCAGGAAGATAAACATTTGAGTACAGGAATTTGGTGCCAGCCTGGGCAACATAGTGAGACCATGTCTCTTAAAAATAAATAAATAAATAAAGATAAATAAATAAAAACACCAAAAATAATTTCTAAAGCTCAACCAAAAAAGTTCAAAAATGATAAAAAAAATTCATAATATTTCTTCAAAGAATTTATACACAGTCAATAAACATACAAAAAGATGCTTTATATCACTAGTTTTCAGGAAAATGCAAATCAAAACCACAATAAGATACAACTTCACACCCACTAGGATATCTATTATCAAAAATAAACAGGACTTGGGGGTGTAGCTCAGCAGTAGAGCACTTGCCTAGCAAGCTTAGGCCCTGAGTTCAATTCTGAGCACCACCATTTTTTAAAAAGAAAGGAAAGAAGAAATAAGTGTTGGCAAAGATGTAGAGAAATAGAATCCTTGTGCACTGTTGGAATGTAAGATAGTACATCTGTGAGAACAAAGTACAGTGGCTCCTCAAAAAATTGAACAGAATGATCATTTGATCAAGCAATTCCACTTCTGGGTATATGCCCAAAAGAATTGAAAGCAGGGACTCAAACATAAAATTATACACCCACGTTCAGAGCAGCATTATTCCCAATAGCCAAAAGATTGGGACAATTCAAATGTCTACTAATGAGTGAATAAACAATATTGTATGTAAATATAACAGAATATTATATAACCATAAAAATTATGTTCTGATACATGATACAATATGCAAGAATCTTGAAGACAGACTAAATAAGCCAGACACAAAAGACAACTGCTATATGATTCTACTTATAATGAGAACAGTCAGATTCACAGAAAGGTGGCTGCTAGAGATCAGGAGTGGGGAAAATGAAGAAACAACTGCTTACTGGGTTTCCTTTTGGGTAACAGGAATGTTTTGGAAATTAAAACAGATGGTGGTGGCCAACAATGTGAATGTATTTAATGCTACTCAAGACACTTAAAAATGGCTATAATGGTATGTGTTATGTTTATCACAATTTGGGAGAAAAGAGCTTAATTTAAGACTGTCTTCCCAAAGGAACTTCATTTACCAACAGGGTATAGAGTACTTTTTATAAGAAAGGGTGCTCCCAAAAAAAACAGGGAAGACTGTGGTCAAAGGCATTTGGTAGGAGACTGGAAGACTCACTGGAGATGGATTCAACTAGGTTGGCTAGTTTTGTGGTCAGAACAGAGACAGCTAACAGTTCTCCAGAGGTCAAAACAAATCTCAAGACTGACTTTAGCGTTGGGGTTGTGGCTCAGTGGTAGAGTACTTACCCACTATGTGTGAGGCACTGGGTTCAATTCTCAGCGCCACATATAAATAAATGAATAAAATAAAGGTCTATAAACACCTAAAAAAAATTAAAAAAAGAAAAAAACTGACTTCAGGAACTCTACCTTCAAAGGAGCTCAAATTTGATCAAATCAATATGAAAAAGTTTATGGCCCAAGTCATCATTAAGAACAAGACAACAAACAGCTAACAAATACTGCAGCTTAACAGGTAGGTGAGATCAAGAAGAGACAAATTCATGCCAAAACCATGGTAATTCTAGAGTGGCACATCTGAGGCTAAACCCAGGTGGGGCAGCATCAGAGGCTGATACTACAGAGGACAGGGGAGGGATAGGTCCAACTAAAGTCAGCCAGAGTCATTAAACATTAAAAAATACATTCACACACCAGAGACAGCAGAGATACAGTGGTCCCACAAACTTTATACTGCCTGGTTTATCAAGAGAGACAAAAGTAGCTAGGTGCACCATGCCTGTAATCACAGCAATTTGGGAGGACCACAAGTTCAAGGTCAGCCTCAGCAACTTAGCAAGACCCTGTCTCAAAATTTAAAATTTTTAAAAAGGACTGGATATTTATCTCTGGTAGGATGCCCCTGAGTTCAATCCCCAGTACTGGGTGGGGGCCACAACACATACAGACACAGACACAGACACATATGATTTTAACAATCCACCAAAAGGTATTATCTAAAATATTCATTTTCAACAAAGATTACAAGACATAAGAAAGCATGACCCCCAACCACTGTGGGAGGAAACCAGTCAACAGCAATATAAAACAAATACTAAACTGCTTTTATTTGACTGGATGTCAGACAATACACAAAAAACAAAAGTAGTCACTATAAATAGGTTAGGGAACTAAAGGAGCCAGGCAGGAGGCTGACGTAGGCAAACTGCAAATTTGAGGCTTATCTCTGCCATTTAGCAAAACCTGTCTCAAAATTAAAATAAAAAAGGTCTGAGGAAGTAGTTCAGTGGTAGAACATTGCACTTGCCTAGCTGGGTTTGATCCTCAGCACCACGTAAAAATAAAAAGAAAATAAAGGGCAATTAACAACAACAACTAAAAAATATTTTTTTTAAAAAAATGTTACTTTAGATAAAGAAGAATAAATTATAATGAAGAAAGCTTCGATGCATCGGGATAAAGAAACAGGCAGTCTACCTGGACTCTGTACTCATTCATATATCTTGGGGGTTACTTAAGATGAATTCTTCACAGAAATGACCTGGGCCATTCTAACCCAAGAGCCCTGACCTACAAAGCTTGCCTCAAGTTCCCTCTACTTTTTTCTTAATATTTCTTTTATTTGTTAATGGACTTTTTATTTTTTTTATTTTTATTTTTTTACTTATTTATATGCCATGGTCAGGATCGAACCAGGGCCTCACACATACCAGGCAAGCACAACTCCAGTCCCCATATCAATCTGACAACTAAATTCCAACTAAAAAAGAGGAATGATGTAATTGGGGTGAATGGGAAATCACCATTTGGTAACTAGAATACTTACAACTGTTTCAGGCAAAAATTCCTCAGTGGATGTTAAATATAGTAAGGGACAGAAGGAACAGGATATTTATATAGATACACAGTAAACCCCAACAAGATACTAATAACAAAGTGAAAAATAATTTTACAGTGAACCTAGCAGACACACCCTAGCCAAATAATCAAAGTTAACAGCACCAGCAATAGGATTAGTATGTCATGTTCCTCCTGATATCATTAGAAAAACACAACAATCACTTCTGTATTATTCCTGCCAAAAATGCATACATGAAACTAATTATGAGCAAACAGCAGATAAACTCTAAGGGATGTTCTAAAAAATAACCTGACATTTTCAAAACATGTAAACTCATAAAACACAAACTTAAGGAACCATTTCAGATTAAATGGAACTAAAAAAGAAATGTAACTGGATGCAATACACCACTGTTGGACTGGTTCCTAAACCAGAGGGGAAAAAAAAAAAAAAAAAAAAAAGGTATATTTACTTATTACTATAAAGAACATTAGAATAATAATTGGTAAAATTTGAAAAAGTTGGTGAAGCCCTGACCTACTCCTCCCATCTCTTGGCAAGAACCAGAGAGGTGCTCCCAGCAACAGGACAAATACTCAGTGCTCATATTCACCTACAGTGAGCATAAGAACGTGCCACTCATTGTGTGGCTGCTGGTGAAAAGTTTCTTCGAGATTAGATTCAACTAAGAAATAACAATGATAGATGATGGAAGCCCAGATGGAATAAAGGATGCTGCAGAATAGTTGAAAAAGATCTTCAGTTTAGACAAAATTCTTCTAAGATCACGAGGGGAAAAAAACTGTTATAGGAACTGCATATATTTATGGACTGGAACATGCCACAGAAAACTACAGAATTACATACTATATACTACAGAACTATTATGGATGATGCAGTCTCACAACATGAAGCAAAAAGAAGGCAATTTTGAAAGAAAAATACTGGTATCCCCAGTGGGACTGAAACAATTACCTTAAGTTGTGACTTGCTTTCATGGCTTCTCTTTCCTCTTTCCCACTGAGCTTCCTGAGATCACCTCCCAAGGAAAGGACCTAGGTCCTTGTCTCTGGAGAACTCAAACTGAGCAATGTGTCAAGGTATCGCTAAATTGCTGAGACTGGCTTCTGACCTGTAATCCTCCTGCCTCAGCCTCCCGAGTCACTGAGATTATAATCTGCCAGCATATCGACTACTTTTTGAGTGCAGATTGCTCACTGACTGCCACATATCATGGGACATTTGCCTGCCTCTTGCCTGTCAATTGCCTGCCTTTCGCCTACCCATCATCCACCACCCAAAATTCACCTGCTGATTGTCCAACAGCAACCAGCAGACCAACTGCAGACCGCCAATGTAGCGTCAACTGCCTACTGCTGTCTGGAAATCCACAGTCACAGCACCTGATCCCACCAGACCAACTGACTGCACCCCGGCTCCAGGATCCTACCTCCGGGACCTCCAGCAGACCACGCCCCAAGCTGCAGCTCCCCATTTGCCAACACATTTGGAAGCCAGAGCAGCCATCTTGGATTATCCTGGAAGCGGTAGCACCCATCTTTAGGTGGGGCAAATCTCACCCTGAGACACCTGCTGGAGACTGGGAGCTCATTGTCAGGTACCTTTCATGCATCAGGCTTCTGAAGACTGGGAGATTTCAATAGTATATGACTGTTACAGTGTAGATTTTTTTTTTTTTTTTTTTTACTTTTTTTCTTTTCTCCTTTGTGAAAATTTTTTTTATTTCCTCAGTCTCTTTCTCCCTTTTCTCATGCTAACAACCAACTTCTTTTGATTAGACTTTTACTCTTTCTACGATCTAGAACTTCTATATACTCTTTTCTTACCCCATTAGCAGCTATATCCTACACCCCTCCCCATCATCTCTGTCCTCCATTAGAAACTACAGACCTTATTGCAAAACTATTTGTTATACTGTAGATAATAACTGAATTTATTCTATTTATTATGACAATATTGTTAATGTCTTCACAGAGGCTATTTGGTTTAGGGTTGCATATTGTTTGTACTGGGCACTGCTAATATTGATCTCCCCCTTAAAGAAAAGGTTTTGGAAACCTACAGGGTCACTATAAGCCTACAAGGGGGAAACTGAAATACCCCAGATCTGCACTGCTAGAGGGGAAGATACATGAACAACATGAAAAAACAAGGGAAGAAAATGATCCAAACAAACCTAGATTCTATATTAATAGAATCCAGTGACATCATGATAGAAGAAATGTCAGAAAAGAATTTCAGAATATACATAATTAAAATGATTTGTGAATCAAAGGATGAGATAAGAGAACAAATGCAGGCAATGAATGATCACTCCAATAAGCAGTTGAAAGAGCAACAGCAGGAAGCAAAAGATCATTTCAACGAAGAGATAGAGATCCTCAAAAAATTCAAATGGAAATCCTTGAAATGATGGAAACAATAAACCAAATAAAAAACTCAATGAAAAGAAAAATACTTAGTCATGGGACCAGTTTTACAACCCAGGTTTTGCTGAGACCAGGAACATCTCATTTAACAGGAAGTTTCAGATTATATCGAAAGGAAGTCTGACAGAAATTAACAGAAAAATACGTTTCTAAAGGTTACATCTACCAGATGGAGATGATTGTTCACGCAAGACAGCTGAATTATACTGCTAGTGAGCCAGTAGCCACCATACTTTGAAATGAATGATGAATCCCATGTGCCCATTTCCTGTTCCAGTATCATTTGTGGATTGTTTATGATGAATCCAAGTTAAGAGGAAACTAAATAGTCTTTTTCTAGAAAGGATTATCAACTTGTTTTTGTTACTACATAAAAGAAAGTTAGTCATTTATATTTATCATATTCATTTCAATTTAAACATAGAAGAAGCCTGGTTACTGATTTAAAAAAAAAACAGTACATAAACCATGAGGTAAGGCAAATTTCATGAATATATTTTTTTCTGGAGAAACTCTATATTTCATACTGAATAATATTAAAATTAGTGGTTTAACAAGCAATTTTTCAACTTTCATTTACATTTTGCTATATTAAGATCTTAAATAAATGTATATGGGTTTTCTGCACAAAAAAATTTGAAAAAGGTCTGAAATATGATAGTAGTTTGGCACAATGCTAATTACCTTATTTTGACAACTACATTCTGGTCTTGAAAGACAATGTCCTTGATATTAAGAAATACAACTGGCATATGCCTGTAATCTCAGAAGCTCAGGAGGCTGAGGCAGGAGGTCTTGAGTACAGAGCCAGCGTCACCAATTCAGCAAGGCTCTCAGCAGCAAAGTAAGCCATCTTAAAATAAAATAGGAAAAGGGTTGGGGAGGGGCTGAGGATGTAGCTCAGTGGAAGAGCACTTGCCTAGCATGTGCGAAGCACTGGGTCTGATCCTTAGCACCATGTACAAATAAATAAATAAATGTACTGTGTCCATCTACAACTAAAAAAAAAGGGGGCTGTGGCGGTGATTCCGTGGTTAAGCGACCTGGGTTCAATCCTTGTTACCAAAAAAAAAAAAAAAATCATGTCTTCAAGGTGTCTAACAAAACATTTTTTACACTAAATTACATATGTATGGATAATAATTTTAGCATTAAAGAAAATAAAGCAGATATATAAAATGCTACTTGAAGAATAAAGGCAAAGAATACAGAATTCTTTGTACTAACTGCAACTGTTCTAATTTTTAAACAAGAAATTTTTAAAGGCCATAAATGATGCATTAACAAAAATCATTTCAACAGATTCTCAAAAAAAAAAAAAAAAATCCTTGAAACTAAATTGTCCAAACTGTCTTAACTATTATATTTCAGACTTTTTTTGGTGCAAAAAAAACCCATAAACATTTATTTATAGATCTTAATATAACAAAATGTAAAGGAAAATTGAAAAATTGCTTGTTAGACATAACAACGTAAGACACTGTCCAAAATGTCTTTTTTTTTTTTTTTTGTGGTGCTGGGGATTGAACCCATGTCCTTGTACTCTTGTGCAAGCACTCTACCAACTTAGCTATCTCCCCAGCCCCCAAAATGTCTTTATTATAACAAAGATTTAATCCTACCTAGTCTTGAAACTGAAATGACAATTTTTCAAGAAGTCCTCTTTGGATTTCACATCCCAAATACATGGTGTTCTTTTCTTACAGTAACTAGTATATCTGCCAAATGCCCATAATTCAAGGCCATCACATGATCATACTGTACTTTTGTGCAACTCAGAAAATGATGCCTCCTCCAAGGAACCACATTCACACATTGGAGAAAACTATGTGTGTTTTTTGTTTTTTTTAATTTTTTTTTTTTTTTTTGGCGGTGCTGGGGATCGAACCCAGTGCCTCATGCTTGCAAGGCAAGCACTCTACCAACTGAGCTATCTCCCCAGCCCCCAAACTATGTGGTTTATGAAAACTTTGAGAGGTGCCAGAAGCAGATGTAGCCCCCTAAAGACACACTGACCATTCTGGCTGGGGAGCAGCTCAGTAATGAAGTACTTGCCTAGTATGTACATGGCACAGGTTTTAATCCCCAGTACCTCAGAGGAAAAAAAATTTAAAAACCACAACTTCTTACATTGAAGCTCCTTGACCAAGAGCTTGGGAGCACATTAAAACCTAAACCTGCAAGCTAAGCATGCAGTATTTTATCTCTCTGTACTAGCACAGTAACCGTGCCTTACATGACACACACAATAAAATATTTAATGAATTAATAAGTTCAGTTGAATAACAAGAAAGAAAAATTGGAAGAGAATCCTTTCAAAGTAATCATTCTCTAAATTAAAAAGTCAGCAAACTATAACTTGTTTTGGTCTGACATCTGGACTAAGAATGCTTATTTTTTATTTTTATTTATTTAGTTATGTATTTATCTATTCATCTATTTGTGGTACCGAGGATTGATAAGTTCTTAAAGAGCTATTTAAAATATATGTGGGCTGGGGTTGTGGCTCAGTGGTGGAGCACTCGCCCAGTATGTGTGAGGCTGTGGGTTCAATCCTCAGCACCACATAAAAATAAAGATATTGTGTCTGCCTGCAACTAAAAAATATATTTAAAATATATGCAATACGCTAACACACAATAAAGGGGGAGGGAAGAATACAAATTCATTGGATTAGACAAAGGGGAATGAAGGGAAGGAGGGAGGATGGGAACAGGAAAGAGAATGACTGGACATAACTTTCCTATGTTCATATATGAATACAAAACCAGCGTAACTCCATATCATGTACAACCACGAGAATGTGAAGTTATACTCCATGTACGTATAATATGTCAAAATACATTCTCCTGTTATGTATAACTAAAAGGAACAAATTTTTTAAAAAACTGGGGGAAAAAAACTGAGCAAATATTCCACTTAGGTGACTTTGAAAAAATTAAAAAATAAAAATAAATAAATGTAATAGAGAAATTATATGTATGGCCTATAAAACCTAAAATATTTATTGTTTAACAGAAAAGTCTGTCAACTCCTGCACTGGAAAAAAGTGGCCATAATTAACAACTGCAATAAAAAAATAAAAGTAGTTGCCATTGTACATGTACCAATACTTCTAAAAAAGGCTTCTGGATAGCATTAAAACATTTCCATGTAAGTTAAACATACATATAATTGAAAAATTTCATGAACATGTTCTTGTTCTTTTTTTAAGGGCGGATGCTGGAGATTGAATCCAGGACTCCCTACATGCAAAGCTTACACAGAGCTATGCCCCCAACCCTTTTATATTGGAATTTGAGGTTGATCTGCATATCAAGGTATTTCACTTTACATCTGATGAAAACTATAAGCAAGCTCCAGAAAGACAGAACTCTGCACTGATCAATGAATCAAAAAGTACCTAGCAAATAAATGAAAATAGAAACTATGCTGAAAGAGATACTTCGACTTGTAAACTTCATTTGAATCCCAATTAGAACAGTAAAAAATAAGATATTTGCCCAATAGGCCGAGAAAAATAAAAAGGCAACCTAATTGGACAGGAAGAAGAAAAACACCTTTAAAAAACATATGATCAATTATGCAGAAATCCTGAGAAAAAAGCTACTAGAAATAATGATGCGACTTTAACAAGACCAAGAAATATAAGGTCCTAGATGTAATACAAAATTCCAAAACTAAGCCAGGCATGGTGGCACCCACCTGTAAATTCCAGCTACTCAGGAGGCTGAGAGGGGAAAATGGCAAGTTGAAGGCCAGCCTGGGCAACTTGGTTAGACCCTGTTAAATGTGGAAAAAATTTCTATTTCTATGTCATGACAATAATAAACTGAAAATGAGAACTATAAAACAATACCATTTATGACAGTATTTTTTTTAAATTGTTTTGGGTGTAGATGGATACAGTACTTTATTTATTTTTATGTGGTGCAGAGGCTGGAACTCAGTGACTCGCACATGCTAGGTAACTGCTCTATTACTGAGTTACAACCCCAGTCCCAATAGTATTTTTAAAATTAAAATAGTATTTTTAAAATAGTATTTTAAAAATAATGCTAACTTTGATGTTGATGTAAATGTTCTAAAACTAGATAGCTGATGGCTGTGCAATATCATTAATCTATTAAATACAGCTAATGGCAAATAAATGAATCTCAACTACTACCTCAAATATTACTCAAAAACTAACTCAAAATGAACCAATGACCTAACTGTAAAAAGTCTTAGATGATAAAAATGTTAAATAAAAAATACGGGGCTGGGGATATGGCTCAGCTGGTAGAGTGCCTGCCTCGCAAGCACAAGGCCCTGGGTTCAATTCCCAGCACCACAAAAAAAAAAAAAAAAAAAAAAAAAAAAAGAGAGTTTGAGCTATAGATGTAGAGGGCTTACCTAGCATTCACAAGGCCCTAAGTTCAATGCTCAGTACCAATTCCCAACACACATACCAAAAAAAATGAAAAAAGAAGTTGGGTGCAGTTGGAGCACACCTGTAATAACAGTGATTCAGGATGCTAAGGCAGGAGGCTCACAAGTGCAAGTCCAGTCTCAGCAACTTGGCATAACGCATCTCAAAAAGTACAAAGGATTGGGGATGTAGTTCAGTGGTAGAGTACACCTGGTTCAAGACTCCGGGGGTTGGGAGGGAATTAAGAGATAATTAGGAAAATCTGAACTGACTGGATGTTAAATTTGTCTAAGTAAGTAGTGTTAATTTTTTACATGTATCAATTTTTTTTAGCTTTCATTCTCTTACAGTTACATTGAAACATTTACTTAAGAAATGACATGATGTGGGCTGGGATATAGCTCAATGGTAAAGAGCTTACCTTGCATGTGGGAAGCCCTGGGTCTCAATCCCAGCTCCAAAATAGAAAAGATTAAAAAAAAAAAAAAAAAAAAAAAAAAAATTTAATGACCTCATGACAGGAACTGTTTCAAAAAATCTGGGGAGGTAATCGTATCAGTGTGATACTGGTATAGGGTATACAGTTCAATGAAACAAAACTGATAAATCCAGAAATACTCTTTAGTTTACTGTCAAATGATTGACAAGAGTGCCAGAGAAAAAAAAAAAAAATTGGGGAAAGAAAAGCCTTAAACGGTGCTGGGACAACTGGATCACCACGTGCAAAGGAATGAAGGTGGATCCCAACCTCATGTCATATATATACAAAATCAATTAAAACTACATCAAACATTTAAATATAACAGCTGAAACTACAAAACACTAAGAAACTAACAGGTAAATCTTCAGGATCTTGGATTTAGCAATGGATTCTTACATATGGATACCAAATCACAAAGAGAAGGAAAAAACAGATATTTTGGGTTTAATCAAAATTAAACTTTTTTTTGCTGCTAAGAATATCAATTCTAATTGCAAAATAAATAAATACGAGGGCCCTGTGAATAAACTGTAGATGAGATCTCAGATGTTCCCTAGCCAGGAAAACCCACAGGTTTATTAGTTCTCCAGAGTACAATGCTTAAAAACAAAGGATATACTAAACACAAACAGCTACTCTACTACTTTTCAAACAATTCTGCTTCAAATTCTGACTCAGTCACTCACTGTGAACTCAAAATGATTACTAGTTAACCACACTGATCTCCAGGATGCTTATCTGTTAAACAGAAAGAAGATGAAATGACACAGGGCTGTTGTGTGGATAAAATAAAAAGAAAAAAATCAAGATATTATATATGTATATATGTATATACAATCATTTGGTCAAAGCTTATGAAACTGTACACTTTAAAATGTGAAGATTACTATTCATCAGTTATACTTTATGTAAAATGTAAAATAAAGATGGGCACAGAGCAGCACTCAAAAATTGTAGCTTCTTTAAACTTCACATTTAAAAAGTATTTATTAAACAAGCAAGATGAATGCAGCTTTGTCCTCAAACAGCTTACACCTCAGAAGTTGAGACAAGGAAAGTATTTCCCAAGAAAATTTTGTCTATCTTGTTCACTACTGTTACTTAACAAGTATACACAAGCACTCCGAGGCATTCTGATAAATGGCATCCTGATAACTGAAATACATTCAATAATCTAAGAATAAAATCTTCTTCCATTTCTATTTCAATATTCTGGGAATGAGCCAGACATGGTCATGCATGCCAATAATCCCAGCTACCCGGAGACTGTAGCATGAGGATCACAAGTTCAAGGCCAACTTTGACAATTAACTGAGACTGTCAAAAATAGAAGGGGAGGCCTAGGGATTTAGCTCAATGGTAGAGCTCTTGTTTAACATGTGAAAAGTCATGGGTTCAATCCCAGTACTTACTTGGGGGGTTGGGAGGACATACAAGTTTCTATTGGTACTGCCACCATACAATATAATTGCAGAATACAGTATTATTACAGAACTTTTTTTTCCCCACCATTCTGAACACTGTACCTCTACATGTCATTCAAAAGTTTCTAACACTGGGTAATACATGTATACAATAAAAGTATTTTATTGATCCAGAGTTGTAAAACCAGACTAGTTGTACAGATGTAACTAATCATCTTTGGCATAGTAAGTGAATTACATACCTCCAACTTCTTTCCATGAAAGATGTCAAAATGCTCTTCCTGGGGCTGGGTTTGTGGCTCAGTGGTAGAGCACTTGCCTAGCATGTGTGAGGCACTGGGTTCGAGTCTCAGCACCACATACAAATAGTAAAAAGTAAAGGTCCACTAACAACTAAATATTAAAAAAAAAAAAAAAAGTAATCAAATTCATTTAAAAAAAAAAAAAAAAAGCTCTTTCTTCCATATAGTCATGGCTGAATTATCTTGTCACTAAGGTTTCAACTTATAAGTTACCAGCTCAGGGTATATTCCGGGGATACAGCTCAGTTGGTAGAGTCCTTGCCTCGCAAGAACTAAGGCCCTGGGTTCAATCCCCAGTACCGTGAAACACAACAAAAAAAAGTTATCAGCTCAAAGACACCTTCCCTGACTACCCATCTAAAGTAGCTCCCTAACAACTATTTTATTGCTATTTTAATACTTAAGTAATTAATATTTAGTAAAACATAGCACTTACTATCTCAAATTATCTTGTTATAAGCTCACCTTTTTCCTGTCCCTGCCTATCCCAACACCATCACCACCACCAGAATATAAACTGCATGAGGGCAGACATTTTCAGTCTGTCTTAATCATCACCTATGTCCAGGACTTAATAAGGAATACAACGTAGATGCTATGTACCTAGTTATACACTATTTTTTAGGAAACAACGACAAAGAAAAAAAAGGAAAAAGAAAAAAGAAACTTTGTACTTGTTCGATACAGATACAAATTTTTTTTTGATAGGGATTGAACCCAGGGATACTTAACCACTAAGCCACATCCCCAGCCTTTTTTAGTATTTTATTTAGAGACAGGATCTCACTAAGTTGCCGAGGCTGGCTTTGAACTCTCCTGCCTTAGCCTCCTGAGCTACTGGGATTACAGGTGTGTACCACCATGCTGGCCCCACAATACAAATACAACTAAAATAAGTAAATAATTTCATTTCCACTGCTCAGGGTGGTCTCATGCCATACTTCTGCCTCAGCTTCCCAAGCAGCTGGGACTATGAACATACAAGACCACACTCTGATTCAAATATTTTTGATGCGTGGTCAGTTGAATATGAGGATGCAGACCTGCAGATACAGAGAGCTGACCATACTATGCCTAATCACTTAGATGAGTCATGCTTTTCTTCCATTTCAGGGATGATGATAATGATTATTACTGAAAAGGATAATTCTATAACTAATATTTACTAAATAGTTGCTATACTCTAAATTGCTGAACAATTTAAGTATATCATATGAATTATGACAAGTATTGACTAATTCAATTTCTCTGTATATTAAAGAAAAACTACAGCCAGCAAGAAAAGGATAATAAGCCAGGCATGGTAATACAACTTATCCAGATCCTGTCTCAAAATGAAAAATAAAAAGGGCTTGGGATGTAAAGTTCAATTCAAGAAGGTGGGGGTGGGGGAAGAAAAGGAGACTGGAGGAAGAGAGGGAGAAAGAGAAAAAGGAAGAAAAGAAAAATGAGCTAACTAGAAACTGAATCCCAGCTCTTACATTTAAACACTTAGGTGAGTCACACTGCTCTTCCATTTCAGGGATGATGATGATGATGATGATTACTATTAGTAGTAGTATAAAGAAAGGCAAATTCTGTAATTAATACTGAATATTTCCTCATTGATGAGTCAAAGAGGGGTGGCACTAGAGAGTAGGCCCTGACAACCCATATATAGTAAAGCTACAATTTTATATTTTTAGCAAAATGAGGTGGGCAGGCTACTCTAAATTCACACAAAAGCCAGATTAATATAGTGATATAATCATGTAGAATCACTGTTTAAAAACAACTATCATAAAAGCACTAATTTCACTTCTCTGGCAAACTGCTTTAAATTCTGGCCCTATCAATTCCCACTTCCTAGCTCTGTGACTTTTAACCCATGAAGTTCTTTCTGAACTTCAACATTTACAAAATGGGGACAAAAACAGTACCTTCTCAAAAAAGGAAAAAAAAAAGATTTATTTGCTCATAAATTTATGAAAATTAAATGATATTCCATACAAGACAACTTAACAAAAAGATAATAGATATATTTTGCTGTATGTTATATGTATATGCTATATAATATAAAGTGCTAGATACAGCACATTATTAAGAGCTTAACAATTATCAGCTAATATAATCATTTTATCATATTCCAGCACACACTAGTGGAGGCAGCGGGCTCTATGTTAAGTTTTCCTCAAAGGAAAGGATAAGGGCCTTAGTCATGAAGCTGTGCACAATTATATATAACCCTGATGCATCGAAATTCTATGATTGGGGCTGGGGCTCAGCGGTGGAGCGCTCGCCTTGCACATGCGAGGCACTGGGTTTAATTCTTAGCACCACATACAAATAAATAAAATAAAAAATACCCTATTTTAAAAAAAAAAAAAAAAACTCTATGACTCAGGTAAAAAGAATTTTAAGGTTCTACTCCAATGTTATACAAAAGAACTTTCTAAAATGGTAAAGATAAAAAAAAAAAAAATGGTAAAGATATCCTATATCACACTGACCAATATGGTAGCCGCTAGACACAAAAGGCAGTAAACTCTTTAAAATGGTTTATGTGAGGAATTGAAATTTTTACAGTTGACTCAATATTAAATTTGAATAGCTAAATTTGGACAGCAACCACAATAATGTACAGTGCCACTCCTTTGTTTGAATTTCTCCATAGGAAGCTCTCAACACCAAAAATAAATAATAGGAAATATGATCAAAATGGTAAAATGAGGATTCTCTCAGGGGCCAGCCAATGTCAATGAGCCTGTGGCTTGCTTTATATGGTCCAGAGCTCAGAATGTTTGTTTTGGTTTGGGTGTTTTGGGCCATACTGGGGATTGAACCCAAGGGCTAGCACATGATAGGCAAGCACTCTACCACTGTGCTACACCCCTGCCCTTTCTAAATTTTGAGATAGGGTGTAGCAAAACTAACCAAGCTGGTCTCTGGGGCTGTGGCTCAGTGGTAGAGCACTTGCCTTGAATGTGCAAGGCGCTGGGTTCGATCCTCAGCACCACATAAAAATAAAGATGGTGTCCATCTACAACTAAAAAATTAAAAAAAAAAAAAAAAAAAGAACATGATCCTGCTCTGCATGATCACCCAAACCTGTAATCCTAGCTTCTAAGGAGGCTGAGGCAGAAGGATCCCAAATTGAAGCCCAGTCTGGGAAATTTAGCAAGACCCTGTCTCAAAAGAAGGAAAGGTGGCACTGGGAATGTAGTTCAGTGGTAGAGCACTTGCCTACCACTGAACTACACTAGGGCACTAGGCCCTAGGTTCAATCCTCAAAAGGATGGGGAGATGATGGGGGAATAATCCCAACGTTCCTTAACTCCTTCACACCTTTTCTTCTCACATATACTTTTCCAGAGATCCTAATACAATAATAGTATGTCATTCTATCTCTTAGACCCTTTCTAGCTGCAATGAATTTTAACAGGTCATTTAACCTCTCTGGGCAGATTATCCCAGAGCTGTGTAATAATTACATTATACACACACACACACACACACCCCCTAGAAACAGATTCACAGAGGAATCAACTCCATACGTTTCCTTTTCAATCATGACCCTAATCAAACACTGATTTCTGTGACTAACCAGTGGCTGTTCCTAAAACATTAAAAGGGTTAAGACTGTGGTGGCAGATTCTTAAAGTTCCAGTTAACTAGGGAGGCTGAGGCAGGAGGATCACAAGTTCAAAGCCAGTCAAGGCAACTTAAGACTACCACAAAAAAAAATTTTAAAAGGAATAAGGTCTTAAGCAACATGCTAAACTGTTCATAAAGAGAGGCCTTTTTTTTTTTTTTTTTTGGTACCAGGGATTGAACCCATAAGTACTTTGTCACTGAGCTACATCCCCAGTCGATTTTTTAATTTTGAGGCAGGGTCTCAATAAGTTATTTAGGGCCTTGCTAAATTGCTGAGGCTGGTCTTGAACTTGCCATCCTGCCTCAGACTCCTAAATCACTGAGATTACAGATTTGCACCACCAGCCCGACCCAGGACCTGTCTTTAAATGAAAATTGTTTTTCCACCTCATCTAAGAAAACGCCTTCCAACATTTTATAATACAGAAATTAATTATTAGCTCCTGAAACACTTCAGTATTAATGAGGTAGAAGGGGGGTAGTATGAAGTTTCTGCTGTCTACACCAGCAGAAAGGAAAGATCTTTGTTTTTAATATATTTTTAGTTGTTAATGGATTTTTTTTAAAAGTTGTAGATGGACACAATACCTTTATTTTATTTATTTATTTTATGTGGTGCTAAGGATTGAACCCAGTGCCTCACATATGCCAGGCAAGCACTCTACCACTGAGCCACAACTCCAGTCCCAGGAAAAATCTTATCTAGCTTGTTTACTACTGTATCCTTGAGCCTGACAAACAGAAGGTACTTCAGAAAAAGTCTTAAACAAGTTTAGCTTATGGTATGTGAGTAATGAAACAAATACACAAAGTTATAGTCTACTTGTCCCTGCCCTCAAGATGTTCTACACCCAAAAAGATGAAGACAAGTACTTACAAGTGAGTTAGAACTCAAATAGGTTCTCATCGCCAAAGATAAAATACTAATGGCAAATAAGCACATAGAAAGATTGATCAATATTAGGAACCAGAAAAACACACATTTAATCATAATACCACTATACACCCAGTAGCATATCGCAAAATAAAGACTAATATACTAAGTGCTGACAAGGAATTGGAACAGAAATCTCATATACTGCTGAGGAGAATGCAAATATAGTATAGTCTTTTTCTTTTTTTTTTTTTTTGCAGTTATTAGAGATCAAACCCAGGACCTCTGTATGCTAAGTAAGCACTCTACCATCAAGCAACATCCTCAGCCCAGCAATTACTTTTAAAATTATAGACTTGCCACATACCCCAGCATTCCCATTTCTATATATTTAGCCAAGAGAAATGAAACTGTAAGTTCACGAAACCTGTACATAAATATAGCAGCTTTATTCATAACCAAAATCTGCTAATAAGGCAAAACTACCAACAACTCAAGTGTCTATCACTTGATGAAAAAACTGGTAAATACATATAATGAAATACTACTCAAAAAGGAAAAAAAAGGGAGGCAGAAACTACTGTTACATGCAATAACACAAATCAATCTCTAAGCATTATCCTATGCATGTACAAGTTAGGCATAAAAGGCTGTAAGCTGTATGATTCCATGACATTCCGAAAAAGACAAAACTACAGAGTAAGAATGGGAAATAAATCACTAAATGCCAGGGTTGGGGAAAGCAGATTCACTGAAGAAAAATACAAAAAACATGTTAGGAGGCTGGGATGTAGCTCAATGGCAGAGTGCTTGCCTAGCATGTGTGAGGCACTGGGTTCAATCCTCAGCACCACCTCAGCACCACATAAAAATAAACAAAATTAAGGTACTGTATCTACTAAAAATATATATATGTTTAAAAAAAAAAACAATATAGTTGGTGCAGTGACGCACACCTGTAATACCTGCAGCTCAGGAGGCTGAGGCAGGAGAAACTCAAGTTCAAAGCCAGCCTCAGCAACTCAGGGAGGTCCCTGTCTCAAAATAAATAAATAAATAAAAAGGGTTAGGGATGTAGTTCAGTGGTTAAGCACCCATGGTACCAAAAATCCCAAGTACCAAAAAAAAAAAAAAAAAAAAAATTACACTCCAAAGGGTAAATTTTACTTTATGTAATTAGATCTCAGTACACCTAAAATATAACATTCCAGAGAAAGAATATCTTAACTTGAGCTAAATCACAGTGCAGTAAACAATAAGAAAAAAGTCTCCTCTGCATATTCATTTTTTCCTAGTCCCAAGGTGAACAGTTTTGAATATGCTGTTGGGACATCATTCCACAAAACTCAATCTAACATTTTTTAAAAATATTTTTAGGTGTTCATGGAAACAATACCTTCATCTTATTTATTTTTATGCGGTGCTGAGGATGGAGCTCCACCACTGAGCTACAACCCCAGTCCCATTTTTTTTTTTTTTGATCTGGGGATCAAACCCAGGGGTGCTTTATCAAACTGAGCCACACTTCAGTGCCACCCCCCCTTTTTGGGGGGGCAGGGGATGTTACTGGGGCAATTAACCACTGAGACACATCCCCAGCCAGTTTTATATTTTTTTATTGTGAGATAAGGTCTACAGCTTAGGGCTTTGCTAAGTTGCCAAGGTGGCCTCAAACTTGTGATCCTTCTGCCTCAGCCTCCAAAGTCATTAGGATTACAGGCATGTGCTGCCACACCCCAGTTTAAAAATCTGTCACTGAAGACTCCCGTTAGCCCCTACATCTAATGAACTTATGAACCTGCAGCACTGTGTATAGGCCTTGACAAGCTTCAGCAATAGCATTTTAACTACATTTAGTCTTCTTCCAAATCAAATCCGTCATTTCTACCATGATTAAATGTTTTCTTCTGATGCATTATCAATACTCACTACTGCTACTCTTGAATATGAAAGCTTTAACAATAATCTAAGTTCAAGCATAGTAAACACATAGATTTTAAAGATGACAGCAATGATTGTGAAATTTGACCATGAACAAAAACAAAACAAAACAAAAAAAAGTCACCTGTTAGTGGCTGTTTGGAGTGTTTAACTGCTCCTAGCTCAGAGTTAATCCTAAACTGAAAGTTTCCAAGGAGAAGAGCTGCTGCACTTAAACACAAGACACTGTGTATTGAATGCCACGTGAACAATACCTTCCATAAGTTTCAAGAACAGAGGAAAAAAATCACATTTTTCAATGGTAAGACAGTAAGCAAGAGAAGACGGGTCAAACCTTTAAAAACTACATTTAAGAGATAAGATAAGCCAGGGGTGATAGTACACACCTGCAATCCCAGCTACTAGAGAGTTAAGGCAGAAGGATTGTGACCAACCTGAGCAACTTAACAAGACCATGTCTCAAAATAAAACAGCCAGGGCTGAGGTTATGGCTCAGCAGTAGAGCACTCACCTAGCATGTGTGAAGCACTGGGTTCAGTCCACAGCACCACATAAAAATAAATAGAAAGGTATCATGTCCACCTGCAACTTAAAAAAAAAAGAGGCCAGGCACGGTGGCACAAGTCTGTAATCCCAGTGATTCAGGAGACTAAAACAGGAAGATTAAAAATTTTGAGACCAGCCAGGAGAGGTGGCACATGCTTGTAATTCCAGCAGACTGGGAGGCTGAGGCGGAAGGATCACAAGTTCAAAGCCAGTCTCAGCAACTTAGCAAGGCACTTAAGCAACTAAGTGAGACCTTGTCTCTAATAAATTTTTATAAAGGGCTAGGGATATGACTCAGTGGTTAAGCCCCTTGGTTCAACTCCCAGTACCATAAAAAAAAAAAAAAAAAAAGGTTTTGAGACGAGCTTCAAGGTTTTGAGACGAGCTTCAGCAATTTAGTGAGTCCTTATGCAATTTACCAAGACCTTGTCTCCAAACAAAAATAGATAAATACAGCTGGGCACAGTGGCACACATCTATAATCCCAACAGCTAGGGAGGCTGAGGCAGGAGGATCACAACTTCAAAAGCCAACCTCAGCAACTTAGCAAAGCCCTAAACAACTGAGCAAGAACTAAAATAAATAAATAAGACTGGGGATGTGGCTCAGTGGTCAAGTACCTCTGGGTTCATTTTCCAGTTCCAAAAAAATAAAAAACAAAACAGGTTGGAGATGATGTAGCTCAGTGATACGGACTGCTAGCCTAGCAAGTGCAAAGCTGTGTTCATTCCCTAGTACTTACTAAATAAATAAATAAATAAATAAATAAAATTAGTCATTGTTTATCAGAAAATAAATTTATTTTTTTTTGGTGGTACCAGGGATTGAACCCAGGGGCACTTTGCAGTACCACTAAATTATATTCCTAGCTCTTTTTAAAAATTTTGAAACACAACCTTGCTAAATAGCCAAGGTTGTCTTCAAACTTAAATCCTCCTGCCCCAGCCTCTCAAACTGAGTATCACGGGTATGTGAAATCACACCCAACTCTTTTTTTTTTTTTTTTTTTTTGGTGTTAAGGATTCCTCACTCACATGCACTCTACAGCTCCAGCTCCTAGAAATTCATATTTAACTGAGCATCCTGTATTTCTGACAACCATAGCCTAGGCATAAATCAAAACATTTCTCCAACCCTTTTACTGCATTTTGGTGTCTCAAATGTAATTAACTATTTTTTAAACTTTTTTAGTTGTTGACAGACCTTCGTTTATTTATATGTGGTGCAGAGAATCAAACCCAGTGCCTAACATATGCTAGGCAAGCCCTGCGCCACAACCCCAGCCCATGTAATAACTACTTTTGACTACATATATGAAAAATTACATTTTAGCCCTACATGGTGGTACACACCTGTAATTCCAGCAACTCAAGAGGCTGAGGCAGGAGGATCACAAGTTCAAGGCCAGCCTCAGTAAGTTAACAAGGACCTAAGCAACTTAGGAAGACCATGTGTCAAAAAATAAAAAAAGGGCTGGTGATGTGGCTCAGTGGTTAAACACCCCTGGGTTCAATCCCCAGTACCATAAAACACATACACGCACACACCAAAAAAAATAAAAAAAAATAATCACGTTTTACAGTGCAGAGTAGTACATACACATTTCTCAAACAGAAGTTTCTTTAAAAACTTACCCTTAATAAAGTAATATTCTATTTTTTTGTTTTTCTAAAAATGCTTTGTCATGACCCACTGATTTCACAACCTACTAAAGGGTCATGACCTGCAGTTTGAAAAATACTTGATATGAAAAACAATTTAACCTTGTCTTTGAGAGTCACCATTATGAACACATTATTTAACTACACTGTCCTATACAATAGTAATGCCTCTGAGGTCTAAGGCACAGAAGTATACACCTAGATATAGTCAAATCTCCCAGGATGATAAAACTTTTTAAGCTCTGGTGTCTGGTTGTTTTTGTTGTATGCTGAGGCTTGAACCGAGGGGTGCTTGACCAGTAAGCTACATCCCCAGGCATTTTCATTTTCTGAGACAGGGTCCCACTAACTTGCTGAGTCTGGCCCTGAACTTGTGATCCTTCTACCTCAGCCTCATTACAGCCATGCACCACTGCACCTGGCTGAATCTGTTTTTTGTAACTCTACAGTCTCATAACTTTCTATCACACTATCATTATTTTTCATTGCTGTCAACGTCTGACTCGAAAAAATTCTATTTTTTACTTACTAGCAATCTACAAATCATAAAAAAAGAATGTGTAAAGTTAAAGCAAATAAGCTCTGAAAGAGACCCTGAAGAATTCCCCATTCTGTAACCTGCAAACTTCAGCACAGAAAACCTTAAGTATTCAATTCCTGATTTCCGAATGTTTTAGGGATGAAAATAGTTAATTGGGCAAAGTCCACAATAAACACTTATGAGACCCCAAACTTTAAAGTCCTTAAAAAAAAAAAAATTTAATTATAATCAAGTAAGGGGCTGGGGGGATAGCTCAGTCGGTGGAGTGCTTGCCTTGTAAGCACAAGGCCCTGGGTTCCATTCCCAGCACCCAAAAAAAAAAAAAAAAATTATAATCAAGTAAAAACTACTAAAAATTTAAGAAGATAAAAAATATTGCTAAGAATTTTTTTTAACAAATGATGTATAAAAGCAGTATGAGAAGTGGCAATAAAATATATTTGACTAGGGACTGGGGATATAGCTTAGTTGGTAGAGTGCTTGCCTTGCCACAAGGCCCTGGGTTCAATCCCCAGCACCAAAAATATATATTTATATTTGACTACTGGCAACACTGTTAAAGCTCTCAAGAAATATCTTCAAGAGGACAAGTTCTAAACCCTTGATAAACTTAACACACATAAGCCATATTCATTAAAAATTACATCAGACAAAGCTCATACCACACACTCAAAGAATCCATTATAGAATGACATTTTATTTAATTCCCAAGATGCAGTATGCTACTAATCATGGCATGAAATTGTTATTTTATAACCACTTGACTCAACTTCAAGGCTTAAATTATAGGCAATCTACATAAGAATCTTTAAAGAGAATTTAAAAATTTCACAAGTACAATCACAAATAATTATCAGCCAATAAAAGCCTAAGGGTAAACACTTGTAATGACCCCGATTTGTAACAATTCTAAGCCATTAAAAATAATAAAACCAAGGACTTTAACATTTGATTTCATACTACATGTATACAGAATTACATATAAGAACAAAGATAAGGCCCATGTGGTGATACACACCTGTAATCCCTGCAGCTCAGGAGGCTGAGGCAAGAGGATCCCGAGTTCAAAGTCAGTCTCAAAACTTAGTGAGATCCTAAGCAATTCTGCAAGACCATGTCTCTAAATAAAAATTAAACAAAACAAAGCAACTAGACCTCCCTTAGCAAATCAAAGTCAAAGTTACAAAAGCAATCCTGAAGGGAATGGGATGCCTGTAACTGTGTACTCTTCAAAATATATAGCATAATCTTAATTATGTAGGTGTTTATTTTTTTTGTGTGTGTACAAGGGATTGAACCCAGGGACACTTAATCACTGAACCACATCCCCAGTCCATTTTTTTATATTTTGAGACAGGGTCCTGCTAATTGCTGAGGCTGGCTTTGAGCTCATGATCTTCCTGCCTCAGCCTCCCAAACCACTGGGATTACAGGCATGTGCCACAATGCCCAGCATGGCTTGTTTATTTAAGCAAAGGGTTTAATAAAGTTCTATAAAAGTTGCTTTAGTCAAGTTTCCCTAATCTCCTGGACCTCTGAACTGCTCTGATGCTGAATACCCTTAACTGTTCACATCCCACGTGATAAGAGAACAAGGACTTTGGGTTACTTCCCCCAACCTCACCCTCTTTCAGCAGGAAGCAGCTTGGAGATGTCGTCGCCCATTTTTCCACAGAAATGGAATGCATAAATTGACAGTAGGAAAATGGAACAGTGGTCCACTTTATGCTTTGAATATAGCCCTTACCGCTCCGCCACTGCAAAAGTAAAACAAAAGTTTTCCCAGGCTGGGGTTGTGGCTCAGTGGTAGAGAGCGTGTGAGGCACTGAGTTTGATCCTCAGTACCACATTAAAACAAACAAAGGTTTGTTTTTTTTTTTTTTTTTAAGTTTTCCTAATCTCTCAATGTTTAGAGATATTTGTTTTTATCTTATGAATTTGTTACCTCTTCATGCTCTAATATTCTACCATTTTAAAAATATTTTAAACAATTACACATACTTTTGAATTCAAAACCACATGCACCAAACTGAGGATGGGACTCAATGGGAGAGTGCTTGCCTGGCATTTGTGAGGCCCTGGGTCTGACTCCCATCGCTGCAAAAAAATAAAAGTACATCTCATTTTGTTCAATATATGTGTATGTTCACAAAGATTCTGAAATCATGTATGCCAAATTTCTAAAAGTGGCTATCTCAAAAAATAAATAAAAAATAAAAGGTCAGACACATTGGGAATGCCTATAATCTCAGATTGGGAGGCTGAGACAGAAAGATTTCAATTTCAAAGTCAGCCTCAGCAACTTTAGCCCTAAACAAATCCTAAAATAAGATTTGTTTATCCCTAAACAAATTTTAAAAAATAATTTTTAGAAAAAGGTCTGGAAATATGACTCAGTGGATGACCATGCTTGGGTTCAATCCTCACTACCAAAAAAAAAAAAAAGGGATGATGATTATGTGTCATTTTAATTTCCAAGGACTTTTTGTTTCTCTGCAGAAACTTACTTTCCTACAAAGAGTACTTAAAGCACTTGCCTAGCATATTGCAAGGCCCTGAACTAAATTCTTAAGTGGGGGCTAGGAGGTGCCTTAAAACTTCTAATCCTTTTCAAATTATAAATGTGCAAGAGAAAGAACTTCCAACTATAAATGAGGCAGTACTCAAAGACTGTTTTTCAATATTTAACCTCAAGAACAAATCTGTTCTGCACACCTGCTCAAATAGTCTCATCTTGCCTGGCATGGTGGCATATGACTATATTCCCAGCTCCATGAGGGCAGGAATTCAAGTCTACTTTCTTAACCATGTATTCCCAAGTGCCCAGCACAGTACTGGGAATGTAAACAGTACTCAATCGGTGTTTGCTGAATGAATGAATAAATGAGTAAAACTCTTACCACTTTAAATTATTAGGATAGAGCAATAATGATGAGAACATCCTATCAGGAGTCAGAAAGCAACAGGAAAACTATCGTTAAAAGAAAACAGGGCCTGGGGAGATACCTCAGTCGGCAGAGTGCTTGCCTTGCAAGCATGAGGCCCTGGGTTCGATCCCCAGTACTGCAAAAAAAAAAAAAAGAAAAAGAAAGAACACAGTAGCCAGACATGGTAATGCAGGTCTGTAATCCCAGCTACTCGGGAGGCTGAGGAAGGAAGATCACAAGTTCAAAGCCAGGCAGGGCAAATTAGCAAGACTCTATCTCAAAATTTAAAAATAAAGAATAAAAGGTCTGGGGATAAGATTCAGTGGTATAGAGGCCCTGGATCCAATTCCCACAAAAAAACAAATGTTACATGACTATGCACCCAATGACCAAATTACACACACACACACACACACACACATATATATGTGCGTGCATGTGTGTATATATACGTATATGTAAATATACACACACGTAAAAATGTTCAATATGGAATGTTACCTTAAAAAGTTGAAAAAATTATTTTTTCGGTAGAAAACTTTTCAAAAATAACCAAACACATTATGAGCCAGGCGCATACACACCTGATGCACACCTGTAATTCCAACAGCTTGGGAAGCTGAGGCAGGAGGATTTCAAGTTCAAAGTCAGCCTCAGCAACTTATCGAGGCCCAAAGCAACTCAGCAAGGCCCTGTCTCAAGATAAAATATAATAAAGGACTGAGGATGTGGATTAAGCAACCCTGGGTTCAATGCCTGGTACAGAAAACAAAAATAACAACAAAAAACACATTATGAAGGGCTGGGGATGTACATCAGTGGTCAAAGGGCTTGCCTAGTATGTGTCAGGACCTGAGATCAAAAGACAAATTCAAAAGAGAAAAAAAAGCAAATTAAGATATAGCTCAACCATAGCCGAGAATGTGACTCAGTGGTAAAGCACTTGCCTAACCTGGTGAAGCCCTGGGTTCAATATCCAGTATCACCAAAATAACAGCCCAAAAAAAAAAAAAAAAAAAAAAAAAAAAAACACCCACACCTACAGCTCAATCTATTTTCAATCATAAACAATGGTAGTAAAGCTTATGGATTCAAATATCTATGTTATGAATTCTAGATCTAAATGCTACAACCCAAAGACTTGATACCAGTTTCATATTCACCGGGGAGTAAATTTTCTAAGAAAAATCCCCTACTTTTGAAGTCTAACATCTAAAAGTCGACAAAAAAAAAAAAAAAAAATCCTTAAAAAAAAAAGTCAAGCCAGGTATAGTAAATGGCCCACATCTGTAATCCCAGCAACTCTAAGAGGAGGCTAAGGTGGGAGAACTCAAAGTTCCAGGTCAAACTTGGTAACTTCGTGAGACCCTGTCTCAAAATAAAATGCTGGGGCTATAACTCAGTGGTAAAGTACCCCTGGGTTCAATCCCCAGAACCAAACCAAAAAAAGAAGGGGGGGGGGGAGTAGCATTCTACTTTAGTGACTCTTGCTAAACAGACAACTGTAGAGAGACTTCTTAAAAACCTCAGGATGATAACAGGCACAAATGACCCAGATATGCTTCAAAAAATAAAAAAGAAAAAGAAAAAAGAAAGAAAAACAAACAAACAAAAACACGTATTCTCAATTAAAAAGGTACAGCAGCAAGTAGGCCTGCTAGTAAACTCCATTTACATCTCCACTGAAACTGTCACAATCATTTGAAATGGCTACAAAAATAATTTCATTCAAGTTCAACTACTTATATAATATCAAAACTTTTACTAACTAGCCAAAATAGAAAATCATAATTCAAGGAAAAAAATCTAAAACTTTAAAATTCAAAGTAAAACACCCTCTGTGCTATAGTAAAAGCAAGTTCTAACACAGCTGTAACGATTTAGGACCAAAAAAAAAAAAAAAATCAGATCCTTCTTTAAGTTGAAACATATGGCTATTAAATAGCTATGATATGAGTTAACATCCCCTGTGCAAAATTAAAACTGTCTCTCCAATTAGAGAAACACAGAAAATACAAGTTTACATTTAACCAGAATAGGAATACCATGTTGGATCTCATAAATGTTTTCACTGTTACAGAATGCAACCACAGGATTTTTTTTCTTTGAGATAATCAATTTGATGTAAGCTTCTGTCTAATGTTAAAAAGTGTATTATTCTCCAGGTATCTGGAATGAAAACAAAAGCACAAAAGCAAAAAAAAAAAAAAAAAAAAAAAAAAAAGAATGATTCTTTTACTAATAGTCATCTACAGTTTACTCCTAATGACCTTCGAGTCAATTAACTTTTCTGGTCTAACTTCAGATTGGGTACTAACCAAATGGGTATCAAAGGAGTTGATGATGCAGTTTAAGGCTTATAAATAGCAAATGAAGCCAAGGCTAATTAATCAAAACAAAAAAACAAATGGTTAAATATGGGACTTCTTCAAATCTTCATTCAATTGTTACCCTCTTCAATGAAGCTTCCGCTAATCCATTTAAAATTACAACCAATTACCCTTCCCAAACTCCCTTTGCCCTTAATCTGCTTTCCTCTAATCTCAGTCTTCTTTATTACTATACATAGATTGCTAATTTAATGTCGTGTCTGCCTTGTATTAGAATATAAACTTTAGGAAAGCAAACTATCTTTGCTTTATTCATGGATATATCAAAAGAACCTACACCTGTCTTGTGCACAGATGTAAAAAAGTTTGTGTTTAATGTAGAAGTTTTAGGTCCTTCTAAAAGATATTTAAAGAAATATCTCACTGACATTTAAATAGAAGCATGATGAACACTTGCAACACAAATTCTAAGTTGGAAAGGCTGAAGAAAAAGCAAGCAAAAGCACAAAGCTGAAAATCACTTTTTTTAAAAAGGAGGCTGGGGAGGTAGCCCTGGATTCTCTCCACAGCATCAGAAAAAAAGAGTATTCACACTGAATCCTATACCCAAAGAAATTCCAATGTATTATTTAGAATTGAGAATAAGATAATTGTATTATAAACCCATTAATTTAAAAAACAGGGAAGGAGGGAAGGAAATGTAGAAGAGGAAGAGATAATGGATTAACCAGTGATAATTCTTAATAGTGCCATGAAATTACACAAAATTTACCAAAAATAACTGAGTCGTAGGCTAGCAGTTGATAAACTTTTGGATCAAAGAGGAGGTTAACAACAACAAAAAAGCTTTAGAACAGTTCCCCCTCAGCAACTTCATTACTCAGTAAAGTAACAGCACAATAAATAAACCTCAGTTCTTCGTAAGTATCTTCACATATATTATCTCATTAAATCCTTGGAGGAACAAAATTCAAAATTAAATAACCAGGTAACTAACAAAAGCTCTTAATTTATGTAATGAATGCACTTGACAGCACACACAACTTTTCACTTGAAAACCCTCTCAGTATTTGACAAACTACACAAACTATTCTATAGAAGAGCCACCTTCTGAAGAATAATAAGGCACAGTTAGCAAGCGCCATAAAAATCTTGAAGCCCTTTGACCCAGTAAAACCACTCCTGGGAACTTTCTCTAGGGAAATAATTACACTGAAGCAAAAAGCTATTAGTATAAAAATGTTCACTGCACCACTATCTATCTATAAAAGCAAAAAAAGTGGAAACCCAAAACCCAAGAATAGTAAAGTAGAAATTTCATTTAACAGATTGTTATGGTTGAGTAAAAACCTTTAAATATTTTATAATACAATGTTAAAGGGAAAAAAGCTGACCACAGGTATACACAATCACTACAACTACATAAAAACGATAAGGTAAAAAAGCAAAAATTATTGGACTAAGGTCAAATCATGCTCAAATTTAAGAATCTGGCTGCATTATTCTTTTCTAAGAGAAAATAGCTACTTTCAAATTATGTGATAAAATCAGAATAAATCACCTTTGAAAATCATAAAAATCTATTCACACAAAGTCAGATATAAAATGTTAATCAAGGCAGACTTGAATTTCTGGACTTCAGAGAATATTTTGTCATCTCAAACAAAGCAAACCCAATGCTGCTGTTACTTTCATCCCTGCTCCCTGAACTATATAATTACTGATATACACAAACATAAGTGAAGATATTTTAGAAGTTGTAATGATTTACAAATAACCCAATAAAGTGATTAAAAATCTAAAGCAATCACACTATATTAAAGATCTATAAAGAAAAAAATTTCTGTGAATTACGTGAATCCAATACATTAGACAAAATATCAAAATGACTACAATTTATGCCTCACGTAAAAGAATTAAAAACAAGAATCTAAATTAACCTCCAACTTTTGTGAAGCTTCAAGTAACAGAAAAAGAAAGATCAATGGTACTAAAAATCCAAATATCTTTGATCATTCAATTTCCTCTGGGTCTAATCTTTGTTATAACCTAATTTTAACTTGAAAAAGTCAATCCAACTTAAAAGTCATTCTTTTAATTTTTAATTATGGGACTAAGCTGAACAGATCCCCACAGATTCCTTCCTGACACTTAAGGGAAAGAAAAAATATATCCTTTTCTAGCAAAATCATATGAAAATTTTTTACCAAGTGTCACTGAGAAAGGAAAACTGATATTACAGAATCCTGGATGAACTGATTGGTCAGTTCACTTAATTACTTGGGCTAAGCAGTGTTTGGAGTGCTTGAGATAAGGGGAAACTGGGAGAGTGGGGGTTACAAGTCAAAAACTGTTCTCAGCAGCAAAGTTTCTTAAAAACCAGCTCGATTCACCTTGATAGGTAACTTCTGCTGTAGATGAAAATTCTTTGGAAAGGTCCTGCCGAAAATGTGTTTCAAAACAAAAAACGCTGAATGAAAAATCCCCGTATCCCACCCTGCAAAACCCTGGATGTCTATTTAAGGAGGACGCTGGTCAATGGCCCTGCTAACCAGGCCTAGGCCTGAGGGAGGCACAGTAGTGCCTGCAACACGGATGGACTCTCAGAGCACAGAGGAAATGGACTTGCGTGCCCTTGGTGAGCTCTGGCGGCACTCCCCAAGTTAAGGACACCAGCCACAAAGGAATGGAGTCTATTGGCATTTGCTTCGTTTGAACACTAAGCATTTTCTTAGTTCGTGAAATACGAACTGACAACCACCCCCCACCCCCAACAGGCCTACCGCAAACACACCCTTAAGAGTCAAATCCTGTTAGCCGGGACAACACCGAGCCTCCAGCTTCTACCACAAACCTGGGGCATGGGGAGGGAAGAGCGGGCAAGAACGCAAGTAAACTCCCCATTTCTGCCTTCGGGAACCCCCAACACGTCCCAGGCTGCAAATCCTCTCCCCAGAAATTGGATAAACACTGGGTCCGGGGCTGGGGGGAAATGCGCGGCTTGTCGCCTCCAGGCTGCCCCAGCCCCAGCCCCCGAGGTCGGCCCTCGCCCACCACTCCCCAAAGGCACCTTCCCCTCCGCGGCCACGAACGGCAATGCGGATCGGCCACCGCCCGCGCGCGCCAGAGACCTTGCGGGGGAAGGCGGGAGCCGGGAGGGGGCCGGCACTCCCCACCCCTCCCTCAGGTGCGGGAGGGCGGAACGCTGCGGGAGTCTGCACCGGGCCCCCGGCGGCAGGGTTCTGGAGCCCCGCCGCTGCCTTAGGTTTAAAGGGAGGAGGGTGCGGGAGGCCGCTGCCCACCCACCTCGCCCCGTCCTTCCATTTTCTCCAGGACAGGGAAGGGGAAGGTTGAGGACGAGACAGACCCTAACGATTCCGGAGGAGCCCGGTGGCTGCCCCCCGAGCAGGGAAGGGGACGCTGCCCGAACTCCCCCCTCCCTCGATGTTCCCCCACCGGGAAGGAGGCATGTTTCTGCAGACGGAGCGAAGACCTAAAGACCCCGCGATGTTCATTTTTAAGATGGGGGTGGAGTCGCTGCACATGCATCCCCCAACTCGGGGCAGGGAAAGCTTAAAGGAGGTGGAACAGAGGCTGACAATCGCCGAGACCCGCGAACCCCTTCCTAACACTCAAATGGGGAGGGGGGGGCTCCCTGGTCCCTCCATCTTGACCGCTCGGAGGGGGAGGGGCTGTTGCACAGGCTGGACGGGTACCGATAATCCCGGCAGGATCCGGCGGCGCCCCCCGACCCCAGCCCCGGGACTGCAGACCCGGGCGGGGACCCCACCCCGGCTGCGGGCCCCCAGCCCATCCCCCCAGCCGGCCGGTCACGGGGCGGGGACGGCGGTGTGGGCCGCGGGGGAGGGGACGCGAGGCCCGGTTCGTTCAGGCCGGGAACGGAGGGGGCTGGGGCGCAGACACCCACCTGCCCAGGCCCGGCCGCCCGCCGCCTGCGCCGGCTGCGGCAGCGGAGGAGGAGGAAGCCGCGGCCGAGGACGCCGAGACTGAGGACGAGGACGGCGGCGCGGCAGCGGGCGACGTGAGAAGGCCGCCGCCTCCGGGCTTGCGGGCACTGGCGGCCGCGGGCGGCTGCTGCTGCTGCTGCTGTGGCTGGGGCTTCAGCGACATGGTGAGGGGCCCATACACCGGCTCGCACGCCGGGCGGGGACAGCCGGGAGCCGGGCGCGCCGAGGAGACGCCGGAGCGCGGCGGGGACGCGCGGGCGCCGAGCGGGGAGGCGCGGGGTGGCGCGGCCGGACTGGCGAAGGGGAGAAGGAGGACGACGAAGGGGCGGGGAAGCCCGCGGAGACCGAAGAGCCGCTGGGAGCCGGGCCGGGACGCGCCGCCGCCGTTGCCGTTGCTACCAAAACAGTCTGAGGCGGAGGGAGGCGAGCGCGGCGCGTAGGTAGGGGGGCCGGGGCCGCGCGGGGGAGGGGCGGCGGAGGGATACGCGCCCGGGTCCGCGGCATCGCCCCGCCCGCCGCGCCGCGCCGCCCGCGGGAGCGCGCGCCACCCGGGCCATCTGGCTGCAGCGAGGCGGCGAGGCTCAGTGGCCGCCGCGGGCCCCCGAGGAGCTGCGGCCGCCGAGCGCATTGGGGGCCGGGCTCGCTGCGACGCCGGGCGTTGGGGCTGGGTGGGCGCGAAGGTGTAGGTTAGGGACTCTTTACCGGAAGTCGGAAGGGTCGGGCGGAAGCAGAACTTGAGAAGAACCCAGGCCGGGCGGGACACGTGAGGAGCGGGCGCTGCGCTGGGCTGTGTTCGTGGGGGTCGAGTGAGGGCCCGGCGTCGGGCCCTGCCCTCTCGAGGCGGGTCTGCCCTTCGGAGAGGGCGTGTCAGTGTTTGCCGGCGGGGCAGACCTAGCATAGAGGACGCCCGGGGAGTCTCGCTTCCTGCACGAGGTGCCTTCTACGTCCGCAGACTTCTAGGAGAGGACCTCGTCTGCCCCCACCTGATGCAACCTAGAAAATGAACCGCGAGTGTCTTCAGGGCAGGGATGATGTCTTGCTACACGTAAAGCGCCTAGAATGTTACCAGACTCAAGGAATTTGGCAGCCTGTAGTTTTATTGGTACCCCCCAACTCCGGGCACACAGTAGGCCCACCAGTGTTACCGAGCGTCTCGAAGAAGGCGTACATTCTTTCGCTGCCAAAATTTGGAATCGAGCCGCCTCCCGGGGCCACCCCCTTCTTATTAACTTTTCCCCACTTTTTCCACCCAAGCAACACAATAACCCGAAAACTCTTGGATATCTGACCTTGATTTGAACCTGTTTTCCCTCACTTGAACTTTTTTCCTCATTCATGAGACTCAAAAGGAAATGTACATGATTGGTAGAACTATGGATAATGGGGTCTCGCTATGGATAATGGGGGTTTCCCTTTGTAGAAACAGAACAGACATCACAAGAATGTGAACTTCAGACCTTGATCCCTTTAGAAGTTTTATTTTAACTTACACAGCCAGCACAGTAGTCGGTTTTCTAAATGTGTTGCAATTAAACTGGAAGCAAGTCGATACCTTTTTTGTTTTTTTGTTAGCAATGCATCTAGTTGGGGTTTTTTGTTTGTTTTATTTTGGGTTCCAAGGATTGGACTCAGGCGCTTAACCCCTGAGCCACATCCGCAGCTCTTTTTATTTTGAAACGGCCTCTCCTAAGTTGCTTAGGGCCTCTCTTAGGTACTGAGGCAAGCCTTCAATTTATGATCCTCCTGCCTCAGCCTCCCAAGCTGCTGGGATTACAGACGTGCGCCACCGAACCGGCAATACATCTAGTTTTTTAAGGAAATGATAAGGGGGGATAAACGCCCCTAATTACCCATAATCTGCTCAGATTGTCCACATGAAGGGTAAAGACCTGGGAAAACTTGGTGAATGATTAAACCAGAAGCCTACAGTAGCCTAATTGAAATTAAATTACATTAATTTACTAGTCTAGGCAAAAATAGTTCTTGTACTTAGCAAACACTTGGAAAGTAAGATATCTGAAATCAGACTTCCTGGTTAAGTTAAAAAGATTGAGGAGGGGACTGGGATTGTGGCTCAGTGGTAGTGTTTGCCTAGCATGTGTGAGGCACCATCCTCAGCACCACATATAAATAAATGAATAAAATAAAGGTCTGTCAACATCTTTTTAAAAAGTTGATAAATGAAAAGGAGGACTTCAAGACAAAGAAAGATTGAGGAGGAAATGTAATATTCCTTTAAACTCACAGTTGCAAGCCTCTTTAAAAATTAACTCAAAGGGGCTAGGGTTTTAGCTCCAGGGGTAGATTGCTCACCTTGCACATGAGAGGCACTGAGTTTGATCTTCAATACCACATAAAAATAAGTAAAATAAAAAATAACTCAAAGGTGCTGTTTGCACCATAACAAATGCCTGTAATCTCAACAACTTGCAGGGATGAGGCAGGTGGATTGCAAGTTCAAGGCCAGCCTGGGCAACTTAGTAAGACCCTGTGTGAAAATAAAATTGAAAAAACTGCTGGGGATTGTAGCTTAGTAGTAGAAGGCCCTGGGTTCAATTCCCAGCACTGAAGAAAAAAGAAATTAACCCAAAGGAATAGCTAGATGCAGTGGCATATGCTTATAATCCCAGCAAGAGGGAGGCTGAGGCAGGAGGATTGCAATTTAGAAAGGCCTTGTCTCAAAATAAATTTTTAAAAATGGTTGGGGATATAACTAAGTGGTAGAGCGCCCCTGGGTTCAATAGCCCCACCACCACCAACAACAACAACACACACACACTAACTCAAAGAAAATTGAAACGGAAAAACCAGATGGAACAAAAAAAGAGAAAGTCCATAGTCGAAATACAATCACCTTTCTTTGACTTTTAATGATTTAACAGTATATCTTTAACTAAGCTCCCAGAATTCAATCATAGGACCAAGTTCCAGGTAGATGGGAAGAAAAAGAGAGCTAAATATGAAGGCCTGAAGCTAACATGGCCGACCTTGATTTCATTTAAGCTGAAAAAGTTCAAATTTTAATCCATTATTTTAAAAATTTGTTTTATTGAGGCATGATTTACAGATCTTGAAATTCACCCATTTTGTGTATGACTTGATGCTCAATAAATTTACAGTCATACAACCATTGCCACCAATTTCAAAATATTTTATCAGTCCCAAAAGATCCTTCATGCTCATTTGCAGTTTCTCCTGGATTCCATCCTCTGCCCAAGGCAACCACTAATTTTCTTTCTCTATGTATATACATTTGCCTATTCTGGACATTTCATGAAAATGGAATCTTACAAAAATGGCCTTTGGTGTCTGCTGCCTTTCAGCATCATGTTTTTGAGGCCTATGCAATATGTCTGATGTTTTATTCCTTATCATTGCTGAATAATATTTCATTACTAAATATATTCATTTTGTGTCTCTGCTTACCAGTTGACAGACATTTTCATGGTTTCAGGCTTGGGGCCAGTATGAATAATGTTGCTGTGAATATCTGTCTTCATAAGAATGTTTTCATTTCTCTTGGATAGGTTCCTACAAATGGAATTATTGAGTGCTGGAGCAAACTACTTATTTTTAACATTTTTCTCCCCAGTACTGGGGAGTGAACTAAGGGCACTTAATCCCAAGCCCTTTTTTTATTTTTTATTTTGAGACAGGGCCTCACTAAGTTGCTGAGTCTGACTTTGAACTTCCAATCTTCCTACCTCAGCCTCCCGAGTCACTGGGATTATAGGTGTGCACCACAGTGCCCAGCTTCCAGTTAACTCTATTTTAAACACTCCCTTTCTTCTTCGTGGAGAGAGGATCATCAACTAAAACCAATGAATATCTCTTATTGCAAACCCTTCACCTCAGTTCTATATCTCTGAAAGTTATTTAATGGCAACTTGGATATTAAGGGGCTTTAACTTTCTATTGTAATATCAAAGTGTGCTGGGGTGTAGCTCAGTGATAGAGCCCCTGCTTAGCATGCACAGGCCCTGGGTTCAATCCCAACACCAAGGGAAAAAGAGAGAAAATGTCAGTCTGGGTTTGTGCCTCAGTGGTAAAGCACTTGCCTAGCACGGGTGAGGCACTGGGTTCGATTCTCAGCACCACATTAAAAAAAAATAAAGGTTAAATTCTTGGAAAAAAAAAAAAGAGAGAGGGAGAGAAAATGTCAGAGTAATGCAGCTTAAAATAAATAATGTGGGGGCAGTCATCTAAGATGGTCCCGATTGCTCCTTGCCTGCTGGTGTTTAGACCCTGTGAAATCATCTCCACTTAAAGATGACCTACACATTATGACTCAATTCTAACTAAAACTTGGGAAAATTATGACTTTCACTTCTAAAATTCAGACACAAAAAGACTATGGCAACTACCCTTTCACCCACTTTGGGGAAAGCAAGCTGCCAAGTTGTGAGCTGTCCTATGGAAAGGCCCACAAGGATCTGAGGTCTCCAACCAATGGACAGTGAGGACCTGCTGACTACCAACAGCCATGTGAGTGAGCCTGGAAACCAAGCATCCCCTTTCAAGCCTCCACCTGATGACAGCCCTGGCCTACATTTTATTCAGCTTTCTTAGAGACCTTGAGCTAGAGACAGTTAAACTACCAACCCTCTTATTGTTTTATGCTGCTAAATTTCGCACTAATTTATTTTGCAGCAATAGATAACTAATACAACTAACAAAAAAGTGTTTTTCCTGTGATTTCTGTGAACAAGAGGGGCTTTTTTTGGGGGGTGCACTAGGGATGGAACCCATACGGGGGTGCTTTATCACTGAGCTATATCCCCAGCCCTTTTTATTTCTTTTGAGACAGGGTCTTGCTCATTTGCCAAGACTGGCTTCAAACTTGGAATCTTTCTGCCTCAGCCTCCTAAGTTACTGGGATTACAGGCAAGAGCCACTGCAGCTGGCTGCATTTATAGTTCTTTAAAGAAAAACACTGGAGTCAGGAACTAATATCATAGAGTTAAAATTGATTTTCAGGCAACCATTTAAACTAACAAGTGTCTTTGAGGAGTTATCATCAAGGCAATAAGGAATAGTGTCCTGAAAGAGTTCTGATATCAAGAAGTATTGCTGGGAGTATTGCTGGGGCTGAGGAGATAGCTCAGTCGGTAGAGTGCTTGCCTTGTGAGCACTAAGGTCCTGGATTCGATCCCCAGCACCCAAAAAAAAAAAAAAAAGAAGTATCACTAGCATTTAAACCTTAAAAATAGCTGTGACCAATCAGTATTTCAGAAATGGAAAAGAAAAAAAAAAAAAAGACTTAAGTGAGAAAACATATGAAGACTTTCAGAGCTGGGCATATAGTACTGTGGATTCTTTACTTGTTATGAGATTTTCAGTGACCCTTCAGTAAGCTACATGACCCTTTTATTAGCCTGTTAATTTTTTTTTCTTTCTTTCTTCTGTCCTTTCTTCCTGTTAGCCTGTTAATTTTCTTCACTTCAATGATTAATCAAGTCTCCAGATTTGGAGATGACAAATGGATGGAGCCATGAAGGCAAAATGCGAAGAATGATTTGCTATCACTAACTACAACAGCACATGTCACATGACCTGATATTCCCAGCAATTCATTTTTCTGCAATCATTTCTTTTCAGCTTGCTTCATTTGATCGTGTTTAATGTATGATGATACATTATTCAGTCAATGCTCTTGATTTCACTTTCAAAAGCATGAAAATTAATTCAAATCAAAACTAACTTGCAACCCTAAAACTCCATCCTCTTCAAGTTTTTATAAAGACCAATCTTCATTTTGGGCAGGGGGAGAGCAGATGTAATTTCAAAAATAGGACCATGGCTAATTAAACCAATGGATTTTTCTAACCATGGTTATGCAGAATTCTTAGAGGCTAATATATTGGTAGACACTCCAGGAATCCCAAAAGACTAAAAGCAATAAAAAGAAAGTACATGGGGTGGGGGCTTTCAGGGAGGCATTGTTTATACACCTTGTGTGCAAAGTAACAAGTTTCCCATAGCTTGGAAAAAACTGAGGGGATCTGGCAAAATAGGAACGCAGAAACATTATTTGAAAAGCCTTTAAGTGAGCCAGTCCCCCCAAATAAGCACACTTCTGGTTGGTAGCTTGCTCATTTTGTTTTACCTTGTGGGATGGAATAATGATGCAGTGACATTATTCATAAGGCATAAGTTGGATGCCAGCTGAAATAGACACAGAAGAAAGAATTCTTTATTTTTCATTGGAAATGCTTGTGCTGTGCAGAGCCAGAAATTTAAGGAAACTCAGCCTTTTGTTTTTTCTCCTTCTCCCCTTTTTGTTTTGATTCGCCCCATTTTCTGGGTGAATTTTGTAGACAGCCTGTTGTTTCAGGGCCACAGATTTATGGAAAGCTAAAGAGTTGAAGTGTAACATTTGAAGAATGCAAAAGGGGATTTAAAATGGATGTGTGCAGCGCCAGTGACAGCTGAACTAGCCATTAGCAAGGGATCTTGTTGGTTTGCTATAGAATACCATGAGCTTTACAATGGAACCGCAGCAGGGTCAGACATAATTAATAGTGAATGACTGACCTATGATCTTAGACTAGGGACTTGGATTCTTGTCCTAGAGTAGAATCAGATACAGACATAACAATACTCACTGTCTTACCCCTATTACCAAAAAAAATGTATTTTCCATAAGGTAGACCAGGAAGAGAACGATAATAAGAACTGCAGCCTCTTATAAAGTGCCCGCTATATGCCAGCTATATTCTAAGTGCTTTCTACACGATAACTTGGGTATTTAATCTTCAAAACAACCTGCTGATTCTCAATGGAATTTTAAAAATGTCTAGGGACATGTTTTGTTACTGCAGCAGGAAGGGGATGCAAATGACGTCTTGTGGGTAGTGGCCAGGTATGCTGTTTGCAATAATTGTGAAATACATAGTTTTTGTCATGGTTTCCTGGCATGCAAATCTTGAAATCCTTGGAATCTCCAGTGTAATAACTCATTCTGTGAATGAGTGGACTGATCAAATTCCCTGTTCTGGTCTCTTGGATAGTCCAGATAGTTTATGGCCTCACTGACTTCCCTCGCAGTGACTCTGCATCTGGGGTCATAGGACTTGGCGTATTTCTCTAGTCATCCAGTGAACTAATCTGAGCTTATTTACATGGTGGTGGGCCACAGGTTCCCAGGAGAAGCAAGAAAAAGCAAGCACAAGCACTTTACAGGTCTTTTCTTGTGTCAATTTTTCTAATATCACATTAGCCAAAGCAAAACACATGGCCAAGCCCAGAATTGTGAAGTAGGGGAAATAAGATTCCACCTCTTAATGGTACACAGATGTAATTTAGCGAGGTCCTAAGCAAATCAGCAAGACCCTATCTCTAAATAAAATATATAAAGGGGCTGGGGATGTGGCTCAGAGGTTAAGCACCCCTGGATTTAATCCCTGGTACCAAAAAAGAAGAAAAAAAAAAAAAGAGAGAGTAAAGAATTAGTGATCCTTTTCTATAATCATCATAATTAGAGATGGAGTAATTGAATATCAATACCAAAAAATTTTTTTGACAATTGTCTTGCAAAATTCTGAAGAAAGCTAAGAAACCTTTTAGCAATATGATGATTTCTAAAACTCTAGGTTTTTGGTCATTTCATTCAAGGCTACTAGAACCATCATGGTGGAAAGGGCATGAGGGAATAGTTTCTGCAGAGCTAGTTGTTGAGAGATGCAAATGCATGACCTTGGGAAAGTTGTCCCTCATTGTCCTTCATCAGAGGTGACAGCCTACACTAGATGTTCTCCCAGCAAGGGACCTTTCAGAGGTTGCAGGAACATGAAAGAACAGGGCACTTGCTGGATAGCCCATGCCCTGCTTGTTCAGATAAGATAAAGAGATAAGATGGCGGAGGTATAGCTCAGTGGCAGAGCGTGCAGGGCCCTGCATTCAATCCCCAGCCCTGCAAAACAAAAAGATTAGGAGATAGAGATGAAAAGGTATAGAGAGCTTTCATCCAGATTTTGACCTGGTCTGTGAGTCTATGGTTTTCGTCTTTTGTTGCTCAGAGTCCTGATCATACCCTTTGATCTCATTTTATTGGGCAATATTATTACACCACTTTGCAAATACACCATTGATTTCAGGCTGACCTTAAAAGTCTTTCCCCAACTCCTTCAAGAGCATTCATGATTAGCAGAATCCTCAACAATACTAGATTTGAACGTACTCATGTTAAATGCTCTACCACTGAGCTACATTCCCAGCCCTTTTTATTTTTTGTTTTGAAACCCAGTCTCAAAAGTTACACAGACTGGCCTTGAACTTGTGATCCTCCTGCCTCAGCCCCCAGAGTTGCTGGGATTACAGGCACACATCACACCCAGCTAGCTAATTTTATTTATTTATTTATTTTTTTAAGTAAAAAAAGCTAGCAAAAAGGCTAGGGTGCGGCTCAGTGGTAGAGTACTTGGGTAGCCTGAATGGGGCCCTGGGTTTGACAGAAGCACAATTTTTTTTTTTTTTTTCCCTGTGGTGCTGGGGATTGAACCCAGGGCCTTGTGCTTGCAGGCAAGCACTCTACCAACTGAGCTATATCCCCAACCCGACAGAAGCACAATTTTTAAAAAATAACAATTAAAATCACATTGTGTGGGCTGGGACTGCGGCTCAGTGATAGAGCCCTTGCCTAGCATGTGTGAGGCACTGGGTTTGATCCTCAGCACCAAATATAAATAAATGAATGAATAAATAATCACACTGCACTTAATCTATTGTGTGTATTATTGAATATATACAACAGACTATTATACAGCCTAAAATGGAAGAAAATTCTGACACATACTCCAACATGGATTTGCCTTTCAGACATCATGCTAAGCGAAATAAGCCAGACACAAAAGGATAAATATTCTGATTCTGCTCATATGAAGTCCCTAAAGTAGTTGAATTCATAGGCATAAAGTAGAATGATGGTTACTGGGGCCAGAGGAAGGGGAGAGTGGGGAGGTAGTGTTTAATGGGTACATTTTCTGTTTAGGGATGACAGAGTTCTGGAAATAGTCATAATGGTAGCACAACACTGCTTGTTACTGAACTGTCCATTTAAATGTTTGGGGGCTGGGGTCATGGCTCAGTGGTAGAGTATTTGCTTCGCATATGTGAGGCACTGGGTTCAATTCTCAGCACCACATAAAAATAAATGAATAAAATAAGGCCCATAAACAACCAAAAATTAGAATAAATAAAATTAAATAAATAAGTATGTTTGGGCTGGCTGGGGCTGTAGCTCAGTGGTAGAGCACTTGCCTAGCCTGTATGAGGCACTGGGTTCGATCCTCAGCACCACAAAAAAAAAAAAAAAAAAAATAGACAAATAAAACAAAGGCATTCTGTCCATATACAACTACAAAATTTTTTTTTTAAATAAATAAATGTTTGGGCTAAGGAGGTAGCTCAGATGGCAAGAGCCCTTGCCCAGCATGCACAAAGTCCTGGGTTCAATCCCCAGCACCACAATAAACAAACAAATAAGTTTAAAATGATCAAATTTCTGTATATTTTACCACAATAGGAAGGTAATAAAATAATAAAATCCTAACAGATGCCCTTGGATCTAAGAGATGCTCTTAGATTCTTCATCAAACACTAAGGGGTTCAGATTCACAGAAACAGACTCCATAAGAAAGTTGTTGATGTTTGTACCCATGTTCACTGTGCTTACAGGACGTGTGTACTATATATATCCTGTTGTGTCTCTTCTACCGAAAGACACCCCTAGTGCCCCTCTTCTCTAGTGGGTCACTCTCTCCAGTCAAGCAACATGCTAAATAGCTCTCATAATTAACATGTGTCATCCTGTCCTGCTGCCTGTCCCACCTTCTGTACCACCACTTCTTTTCCTACAATGCCCTCCACGGAGCAGAGACTTCCCTGCCCCACGTCCCCTTCCTCCAAGCCCATTCTCTGAAACCCTTCCACTTCAAGGAAATGCCTTCGTGCAGTGGTTTCCCCACTGCAAAGTCCAGTGACTAGTTCTTAGTCATCATCTTACTGAACTTATCAGCAGTCTCTGTCTGGGTTGATCATTGCCTCCTCTGGAGATATTTTCAAGCACCTGGCTCCCCTCACTACTTTCTCCTCTCCCTGACCCCTCGGCATGGGCACATGCCTTGGTTGTAGGTGTGCCCAATCTGTATTCCCTGGATGATCTTCCTCCCAATTCCATGGCCTCCAGAACCACAATTCCATGGCCTCCAGAACCACACATCCCCTGAAGACTCCCCCTCATTTCCTCCAGCTCTGGCTCCTGGTGGACTCTCAGCTGCCTAGTTGCCATCTCCCAGATCTCTCAAACTTACTGTGTGGCCAGGGCTCAACTCTACTCTTACCAGCTCCCCACCTTCAGAACATTCTACCTCCAGTCTTCCATTTGCTCAGTCAGACAACACCCTAGACTTGCACTGGTCTCTTTCTCACCCCCTACCCCCACCATCAGCAAGTACAATTAGCTTGACATTCAACTATATCCAGAATCAGTTAGTGCTCACCTCAGTGACATCACTCCAGTCCAAGCCACCACTTTCCTGTCCTGATGGTAACAGGAGGCTTCTAACACCTCTCCCTGCTTCCAGTCTTACCCCCAGTAAGTCTGTTTTCTAAATAGGGTGTAGAGCAATCCTTTTCGAGCACAAGTCATAGCATGTGGTTCCTCTCCTGAAAATTTCTGAATGGCTCTCAAGTCAGAATAAATGTCACACATCTTACCATGAATAACTGAATATCAGGCCCTTTGCTACTCCATCTTCTACTTGCTCCCTCCACCTCAGACACCCTGCCTTCTCAGTTCCCTCTTCCAGCACACCTAGAACACACCCAACTCAGGGCCTTTGCCCTTGCTTCTCCCTCTACCTAGAAGGCCCTTCCCCCAGGTAGCCACATAGCTCAGGACTTCACTTCCGCCAGGTCTTTGGTCACATTTCCGATGCCTCTTACTGGGGCAATCATCCTTGAGTAGTAGTCATACCCTAATATATACAATAGGGCCCTCCTTGCCATTCCATATCCCATAACCTCTTTCTTCTTCTTCCTCTTTAACCTCCTCTTCCTCCTCCTCTTTTTCATGCTGAGATTTGATCTCAGAACCTCATGCATGCTAAGCACACATTCTACCACTAAGCCACCTCCCAGCTGCATTAATCTTCTTGATACCACCTATCACTATGAGGTATGTATTTGGTAGTTCCTTTGTTTATTGTCTGTAAGCTCCACCAGGGCAGGAACCTTTTTGTTTGTAGTTGCAAAGCCTCTAACAGTGCCTGACACTTAGCTACTCAGAAATGTTTTAAATTAATTAATGAATATTTAAATTAGCAAATGTTACATGATGTGTGTATAGCTCTGTGTGTTCTTTTATTTTTTATTTTTTTGTTCTAATTGGTTACACATGACTGTTGAATGCATTTATACATTTTGATAGGTGAAACAAAAATGAAGTATAATCTCTCATTGTTGGATCACATTGGTCATGCAGTCATATATGTACATGAGGTGATAATGACTGTTTCACTCTACTATCATTCCTACCCCCATTCCACTTTCCCTCCCTTCACCCCTGTGTGTTTTTTAAAATTTTTTTTAGTTGTCGATGGACCTTTAATTAATTAATTAATTAATTAATATATGGTGCTAAGAATCAAACTCAGTGCCTTACACATGCTAGGCAAGCGTTCTACCACTGAGCTAAAACCCCAACTGTGTGTGTGTTCATTTTAAATGCATTCCTGGCAAACGGGGAGTGACTGACAAGGTCAAAGGGCTCTATCTCTCTATCTATGCCTTCCTGCTTTTATAAATATAGATACCACAGAGAGTTTCATGGCAATGGCCCCAGAAATATCTATCAATGTATTGATATATATCTAGATCTATCTGTATACCTATAGATAGATGTCTATTTATACCTCTATTTTATAGAGATAGGCAGATAAATACAGATGCATATATGTCTGGGTTCATTGCCATGAAAATCTGATCGTGTTAAACTTAATATAAATACATGTAATAGGTTGACTTTTGCCTCTTTCCTTTTTTTTCTGTGTTGTTCACTTGATACAAGGAAATCATTAATCTTTTTTCTTTTTTCTTTTTTTGTACCAGGATTGAACCCAGGGGCATTTTACCACTGATCCACATCCCCAGACCTTTTTATTTTTTATTTTGAGATGGGTCTCACTAAGTTACTTAGGGCCTTGCTAAGTCTGAGACTGGCCTCGAGTTTGCAACCCTCCTGCCTCAGCCACCTGAGTGGTTGGGATTACAGGCATACACCACCATGCCTGGTGAGATCACAGTTTTTTTTTTTAACTTTCTGATAGTGATTTAGGTGCCTGGCTCAACATTGTCAGCAAAGGTTTCCACTGTCCACCAGACATGGAGAAATTGGAACTTTCCTTCTTTGCTGGTAGAAATGTAAAGTAAGTGTAGCCCTTGTGGAAAGTAGTTTGGCTTGTCCTCAAAAAGTAAATGTAAGGCTGGGAGTATAGCTCAGTGGTAGAGTGCTTGTCTAGCAAGTGGGAGGCCCCAGCTTGATCTGCACTACACACACACAGAATTAGCCAAATACGGTGGCACATACCTGTAATCCCAGCAACTCGGGAGGCTGAGGCAGTAGGATCTGAAGTTTGAAGCCAGCCTGAGCAGCTCAGCAAGGCCCCAAGGAATTTAGCAAGACCCTGTCTCAAAATAAAAAATAAAAAAGGGCTGGGGATATGACTCAGTGATTAAGCACCCCTGGCTTCAGTTCCTCGTACACACACAAAAACGGTTAAATCTAGAATTGCCATATGATTCAACATTTTAACTCCTAGTTATATAACCCCCCCCAAATTTAAAACAGGCACTCAAAATAATACCTTTAAGTATTTGTTCATAGCAACCCTATTCACAATAGTCAAAAGGTTGAAATAACCCAAATAATAGACATTAATGACTGAATGGATAAACAAACTGTGGTCTGTCCATGCAACAGAACATTATTTAGCCCTGGAAGGAATTACTGCTAACATATTACTATGGATGAACCTCAGATACATGATGTCAAGTGAGAGAAATCTAATACAAAAAGTTACATCTTGTGTGATTCCGTTTACATACAATATCCAGAACCAGCAAATTCATAGAGCCAGAAAGCAGATTGGTGTTTGTCAGGTGCTTGGGAGGAAGGGAAGATGGGGAGTAGAGGGTTTCCTTTAGGATGATGAGATGTTTGGGGAGTAGATAGAGGCAGCTGCACTACATGGTGAATGCACTAAGTGCCATGGAATTTTTCACTTTAAAAGTGGTTCATTTTATGTTACATGCATTTGACTTCAATTAAAACGACAACAACTGTATCTTGACTTCATGTGAGAGCCCTCTTTAGTTAGTATAACCTTGACTTTCATTATGAAATAGCATTTTTTGCGAAGTCTCAGTAATAAGAAGGATTATTGTAGCCAGGCACAGTGGCGCACACCTGCAATCCCAGGGACTCAGGAGGCTGAGGCAGGAGGATCCTGAGTTCCAAACTAGCCTCAGCAACAGCGAGGCTCTAAGCAATTCAGTGAAATCTGTCTCTAACTAAAATACAAAATAGGACTGGGGGAGTTCCTGCTGCGACTGGTCTCCCTGACACGTCTGATTGTCCTCTGCCCGGAGGGCTGGGTGCGGGCGGTCATTTGGCCCTAGTTTTCCCGGTCTGGTCTTGTTGGGGAGTGCTCCCTTCCCTTGTCACTGGTCCAGAAGAGCAAGGGGGCTAAGACCCCAACATTTGGCGCCCAACATGGGGCACCTCGAGGCTGATTCAAAGAAGCTGCGGCCAGAGCGAAGGAGCGGCTACAAAACCGAAAGTACCGGCGGATGGGGCTAAGCAGTTCCGAGCTTTCTCAACAGATAATTGATGATATGCAATATGTTGCCAGTACCATCTTAGATCTACAGGCTCAACTTGATTCCTTGGCCACTGTTGTCCTGCAAAATCATCATGGTTTGGATCTGCTAATGGCGAAGGAAGGAGGGCTTTGCCTGTTACTTGGTGAAGAGTGCTGTTTCTACGCCAACTGCTCTGGCATTGTACAAGATAAAATCAAAAACCTGCAAGAAGATCTGGAACGTTGTAGGAGCGAGCTCCACTCTAATTTCCTCTGGACTGGGTTACATGGGTGGCTCCCCTACCTCCTCCCGCTTATGGGATCACTAATCACCATTATCCTTGTGTTCACCTTTGGGCCTTGCATAATCAATAAGCTTATCCATTTCCTGAAAAGCCAGGCTAAGTCTGTGCAGCTCATGGTGGTCTGACAGCATTAACCGCCCTTCATAATGATGATTGGGAGCCCTATAGGATCATGGATCACTCGGGTCTAAGTGTCCCTCCCTTGAGCCCTGCTCCTCCTGAGGTGCCCACCTGAAGTGCTAAGGTGGTAGTCAATGACGGGTAAGATCCTCAGAGGAGGACAACCTAAGACAGGCACACCTTCGAGTAAGGCGGACCCCCAAACTGCTAGGATGATGTTCCATGATGGGTAAGACCCTCCCAGGGGCAACCTAAGACAGACATACCATTAATATAAAATAAAAAAGAGGGAAATGTTGGGACTAATGACACGTTAACTAACTCAGGCTGACTCCTTACTTCCTGGCAGGTGAGCAAGATCAAGGTCTCAAAGGCGGTTTCAAAAGTTAATGACGATAAATCGGACCACCCTCAGGGATTGGTTAACAACAGTTGTGCGAACATGATCAGCTCGTGCTTGCCATATAGTCCTATGGGACTCTCACCTGTGTGAACCCCCTGTGCCTTGCTGACTTAAAGCTGATTGGTTCTCACTTAGCCTTCACCCTACATAAAAGCTGTGTGACTTCCTCAGTAAAAGAGTTCCTACTGTGGAAAAAAAAAAAGAACTGGGGATGTGGCTCAGTGGTCAAGTGCCCCTGAGTTCAATCCCCAGTACCCTCCCTCCAAAGAAAGCATTATTGTGTCTGTCTGGAGGACATAAGTTACAGAATTTCTAGGGCAGAAGAGACAAAACAGTGTTCCAAGTCAGAAACACAACTCCATTCATCTTCTTCTTCTTCTGGTAAATATATACTACTAAAGAATCTGGGATTTAATTAAGTGTTAAATTTAGCTCCTCTTCCTTTGAAGCCTCTTGCCTGCCTGTCCCAGCTCCGCACTCACCATGGGTTGCTCGCCAGCATCCGGTTTTCCTTTCTCCAGGAACTCCCACTTTATTCAGACATCCCTTTCTCCCACGCAGCCCTGAGCCTCAGCGGAAGCTGAGCTCAGTCTCAGCCCCTGCAGAGGCTGATCCTAGGATAATCCACTCTTTTTACTAGTTCTTGGTTCTGGAATAGCTACATGCCCCAGATCCAATGAATCAAAATGCGAGGGGAAGGCCGCCGGGTAGTATGGTGATTTCCAAAAAAACATTTAAGAAAGATGGCCCTCAGTAACTCCAGGCTTCCATCCTGATTAGTTCAACAGTCCAGGTGACAAATGTCATGTGAGGCAGGGCTCTTTTTTTCAAGTGGCACAAAAGCCAAGCACACACAAGCTGAGCGATGTTGTGAGGCTCAAACAATGTCACTGGGACTTGTCACTCTCCATCTCTGGGCTCTGTTATCATCTGCATTGACATCACTACTAGGCAGGTCCTGGTGGCACTTGGTGGCAAAATGCTCCGGGCTTCCATTCTGACCCCTTTGGCAATCCCAGGAGGCCGGACTTCTGCCAGAGTTCCAGGGCTAAAACTATGGAACCAGCCCCAGGGTCCATCAGTGGAGGAATGGATGAAGAAAACGTGATGTATATACACCACGGAGTTTTATTCAGAAATTAAAAAAATAAAACTGTGCCATTTGCAGGAAAATGGATGAAACTGGAGAACATCATGCTAACAAAAATAAGCCAAGCTCAGAAGGTCAAGAGTCGCATGTTTTCTCTCATATATGGAAGCTAGAGCGAAAAGCAAGGTGTGTTTTGTGGGGAATCTCATGAAAATCTAAGGGATATCAGTGGAGTAGAGGAAAGTGTTGGGAGGAGGGAGAGGAGACATACTGGGGAATGATACTGGCCAGATTATGCTGTTGTATTGTGTGCGTGTACAAATAAGTAACAAGAAATGCTGCCATTATGTGTAACCACAATGGACCAGTAAAAAATAGGGGGGGAAAGTTCCAGGCTAATGTTCACTGGGCAGGTCTGTGTCACATGACTATTTCCAGAGCAGGAGCCCCTGTGAACCAAGGAGCAGGGAGGGGCAATTCCCCAAAAGAAAACTGCACTTAGGAGGAGGGGAGAGCAACCCCCACTGACCTCCGCTGGATTCCAACGTTCTCCTGTGAACATGCCAAGCGTCCCCCAACGGATTACCAAACCCATACATGCTGTGCCTCCCTTGAGTCCCTGCGGACCATCTTCTTCCTTCTGCTGCCGAACTTCTAGTCTACAACTGCTGCCCCTCCTCCCAGCATTTTTGCCTTCTTTAGTCCTGTGTAACAAGGTGTCCAGCCTCGCCACTCCACTCAAAGTGCTGTGGCAGTGGTCACCAATGACCCAATTCAGGGGCCTTTCTTCTATCTCTGTCCTGGTTGGTCTCTCTGCCCCGTGCGGAACCACTGTCCACCCAGATGAGGCTGATCTCTGGACCTACTGGCCACCTCTCAGGTTGGCCCTTTGTCTCCTTTACTGCCGCCCCAGCTGCCCCTGTTCTCAGCTCCACCTTAGCCTCCATGTGCCCCTCTGTTCTTGGACACCCATTGCCTTGACCACACTTTTACAATGATGGATCCCCACATCTTTTCTGGTCTTAGCTCTGGACCCTTCCTGCCCACTGCCTGCTGTTCACTCCCACCTGGGCATCCTGCAGAACTTTTAGACCTGGTGTGTCCAGAATTTCATCCCTTATCCTCTTCTTGGCCAGGACAACATCCCAAGCTAAGACTGCCTTGGGTTGATGCCAGTCCTATTCCTTGCTAGCCAGCTGACCATGGGTAAGTTACTTCAACAAAGCCTCACTGGTCATCTGGCCTCTGGTCCTCACTCACCCCATCTCTACCTCCCCTTCCTCTGACTGACCAGGGTTCTTCCCCCCCCACCTTTTTTTTTTTGTACCAGGGATTAAACTTAAGAGCACTTAACCACTGAGCCACATCCCCAGCCCTTTTTAATTTTTTTTATAATTTTCATTTGTTCTAATTAGTTATATATAACAGCAGGATGCATTTCAATTCATCATACAGGAAAGGAGCACAACTTTCTATTTCTCTGATTGTACACGATATAGTCATACCATTTGTGCAATAATATATGTACCTAGGGTAATGATGTCCCTCTCATTCCACTATCTTTCCAACCCCCAGTCCTCCTCCCCTCACTGCCCTCTGCCCAATCCAAAGTTCCTCCATTCTTCCCTTGCCTTCCCCCCATTATGGATCAGCATCTACATATCAGAGAAAACATTTGTCCAACCCTTTTAAAAAAATATTTTTAGTTGTAGATGGACACAATACCTTAATTTTGTTTATTTATTTTTTAATTTTTTAATTTTTTTTTTTTTTTTTTTATGTGGTGCTAGGGAATGAACCCGGTGCTTCACTCATCCTCGGCAAGCACTCTACCACTGAGCCACAACCCCAGCCCCCATGCCCAGCCCTTTTTTATGTTCTATATGTTTTATGCTCTATTTAGAGACAGGCTCTCACTGAGTTGCTTAGGGCTCTGCTAAATTGCTGAAGCTGCCTTTGAACTTGTGATCCTCCTGCCTCAGCCTCTTGATCTGCCGGGATTACAGGCATGCGCCACTGCACCCGACTGGACCAGGGTTCTCTAAGACATCCATTGAATCATTCCACTGGTACCAGTGTCTCACTTCCCTGCCCTGCATGGCATGGGATGTATGGGTGAGGGACACAATCTTTATAACCTAACCCTATTTCCTTCCCAAACTCTACCCTACCTGTATGAGTTTCCTGTGGCCATTGAAACAAATCCACAAAGTTGGTGGATTAAAATCACATGACTGCGACATCACTCCACCTGAATACTCAGGAATCCCGGTCACTCTTGGGCGCTCCAGGCGCCTCCTCCTCTCTGCCTTTGCTCCTACTGTTTCCTCTGCCAGATGACCCATCCCACTTCTGTCAACCAGCCTGTCTTTTTACTGTAACTTCAGAACAACATAAATCACCCTTTTCTTTTTACTTTTCCTTAAGCCCCATAACCAGGTAGCATTCGGTACGCCCTTTCTTGGGTCCCTGGAGCAAGGAGCTTCATGATATTGAATCCTCGTGACGGGTTTGCATATCTGAGCTCTGTTGGATGGTGATGTTCTGGGAGTAGGGACTTTGGTGGGGTACATGAAGTATTTACTGACTCCAGAAACAGTTAATGAAATCTGCTTTTGTTGTTGGCTTTCCCCCTGTGCTGGAATCTGAACCCAGGACCTCGTTGCATACTGGGCCAGTGCCCACCTCTGAGCCACACCACTGCCCCTTACTAAGACTCTTTTTTTTTTTTTTAGTTGTAGGTGGACACAATACCTTTATTTTATTTTTATGTGGTGCTGAGGATTGGACCCAGGGCCTCATGCATGCTAGGTGAGCGCTCTGCCATTGAGCCCCAGCCCAGCCCCTAAGACTGTTAAGATCCAGTTGGTAGTGGGATGGTTTTATAGGGGCTGTCAGTTATTTCCTCTGCCTGGCCCAGCCGCCCTTACACCTTTGCAGAGCAGCTGCCTTCCTCGCTGGAGAGTCCCTCTGCCCCATCGCAGTTGCCCTAAAGGCCATAGCACTGGCTCTGATCCATGATGTAGGGCTGGTCAGTCAGAGCCAGAGTGATTGTCCCAGACGAAGACATGAGATTCAGACTGGGCTAAACACAACTGTCCTGTTCTGGAATTGAATGTGGAAGCTAGAGAGAGAAGGTGGCAGTGAACTGGAGTGAGGAGGGCCTTGAGTAACATGAAGCTCTGCCCCGTCCCCAGCACCGACCACCTGGAAAAGGCTTGCCTGCCATGGGGAGAGTGAGGCCACACAGGAAGAACATGGAGCTGTGGGTGGTCAGTGAGGCAGGCAGATGTGGGACAACCATCCCCGAGGTCAGCTCCACCCTGGACATCCCTTTATGAGAGCCGAGTAACCCCCTTCCTGCCTCTGCCTGTTGAGGTTGGATTTCTGATGCTCATACCTGAATGAGCCTTGACTAAGGCCAGCCTCAGCAACTTAGCAAGACCCTGTCTCAAAATAAAACACAAAAGGAGCTGGGGATGTTGCTCAGTGGTCAAGCATCCTGGATTCAATCCCTGGTAACAACAACAACAAAAAGGAACATATGGTGGAAGCCAGGCACAGTAGTGCGCGCCTGTAGTCCCAGCTACTTGAAGGCTGAGGCAGGAGGATCACTTAAACCCAGGAGTTCTGGGCTAGCCTGAGCAACTCAGCAAGGTCCCATATCTTAGGGATTAAAAAAAAGGAATTTATAGTCTAATGCTCTGTACACTGTAGAAACCCAGCAACGAGGACTTACTGACTTCAAATGACATGTAAGCTAAGACCTAAAGGAAGATAAGGCCCTGGTCATCCATAAGGGTCAGGAGGGTTATCTAGGGAGAACAGGACATGCAGCAAGGTCCTGAGACAGGAGAGAGTTTGGAAAGTCAAAAACAGATGTTATGGTTTGAACTGTTGCCCCGACAGAATTCATATGCTACATCCTAACCCACAGAAGCTCAACGTGTGATGTGACTTGGAGATAGGGTTTTCACAATGGCTATTGGGTTAAAACAAGGTTCTTAGGATGAGCCCTTACCCAGTATGACTAGGGTCCTTGTAAAAAGGGGAAACAGACCCACCCACCCACAGGGAACACCATGTGAATTTTGAGACAGAAACCAGAGCAAAGTGTCCACAAGCCAAACAACACCAGAGATTGGCAGCAAACATTATAAGGGAAGAAATGCCTAGAACGGATTCTCATTCATAGTCCTCAGAAGGAACAAACCCTACTAACCTCAATCCCACACTTCTAGTTTCCAGAACTGAGTGCCAATGCATTTCTGTTGTCTGAGCCACCAGGTTATGGTACTTTGTTACAGCAGCCTGAGCAAACTAATATACCATGTGCATCGTAAGGTAGCTGGGAGGTCACCAGGGAGTGGGGGGTAGTGGAGGATGGGATTAAAGAGAGGGTCAGGGCCAGTTCACATATGACCTCGTGGTCTTCAAGCAAGACTGTGGATTTTACTTTAAGATCTTAGAATACTGTTGATTGGTTTTATAGCTGTGGTTAGCAGAGACGAGATGCCATGTACAGAATGATCTGGAGGTGGGAAGAAGTGACAGAAGGACCAGCAAGGACCACTGCAGTGGTCCAGTGAGATGAGATGGTGGCTTGGGTTAGGTGGCACCAGTGGAGGGGGAGAAGATAGATTGAGCAACTGGACAGATAAGGATGGTTCTTATTCTGAGACAGAATATCAGAACTGGGGAGGGCGTTAAATTTGTGGGGAAGAATGAAAGAATCCCTTTCCATCATATGAAGTTTGGGATGTGTGTGCCACGTCCCAGCAGACAGGTCTCAAGTGAGCAGACAGGTGGGCCTGCCCATCCAGAGCTCAGAGGAGGGCCTAGGCTAAGGTCTGGGGACCTTGCAGCATCAAGCTGATCTTTCATGCCACAGAAATTGGTGAGGACAGGAGGCCGGGACTGAGCCGGAGAATTTCCTGTCCTGGGCTGGTGGAGATGAGTGAGAATGATGCATGATCGCTGGTAGATGAGGAAAAACAAGGCCGGTGAGCTGGACGAGTCCAGGAGCCTGGGAGGGTGTCCCTGAGGAGGGGGCAGGTTCAGTAGGTGAATAGGAGTTGACCAGGGGAAGAGAGTGTCTGAAGGAACAGAAGCATAAAGATCAGAAGATCAGTTCCCGAGGGCTCCATAACAATGAACTGCCAACTCAATGGCCCCAAAAGACAGAAGTTTATTTGCTTATAGTTCCAACATCCCAAGCAAGGGATCCTCGGGGCCATGCTCTCTCTAAAGGCTGTAGGGGAGAATCCATCCCATGTCTTCCTCTTTGCTCCTCATGGTGCTAGTGATCCTTGTCGTACTTGGCTTATAGATCCATGACTCCAAGTTCGGCCTCTGTCACCACACATTTTCCCTGTGTCCGGCTTCTCTTCTCCTAAGGACACCATAATGGACGAAGTGTCCACCTGACTCCAGTATGGCCTCAACCAATCATAACCACAACAACCCTATTTCCAAATAAGGTCCCATTCAGAAGTTCCAGGAAGGACATCCAGGGGGTGGATTCAACCCCCAGCATATCCCAAGTGAAGGAAGATGATGCCTGTACTTCACAAAAACGCAGGAGACTAATGAGGTTGAAACCTAGTCAATCGGACACAGACAGGAGAGGGCTCATGGGGAGGTGACCTTAAAAGTTACTTCCAGTTCTACACTGAGAGCATCTATGTTCAAGGAGCCTTGAAATATTGGTTTCTTAGAAATGACATCTTAGGGCTGGGGAGGTAGCTCAGCTGGTAGAGTGCTTGCCTTGCAAGCACAAGGCCCTGAGTTCAATCCCCAGTACCTCACACACACACAAAAAAGAAATGACATCTTAAACCAGGTGCAGTGGTAAATGTCTATAATCCCAGAGACTCAGGAGGTTGAGGCAGAAGGATCTCAAGTTCAAGACCAGCCTCAAGCACTTAGATCTTGTCTCTAAGTGAACATTTAAAAAGGGCTGGGAATATAGCTCAGTGTTAGAGTGCTCCTGGGTTCAGTCCCCAGTACAACAATAACAACAAACAAAAAGAAAGGAGGAAAGAAATGCTACCTTAATTTGTATAACTAGCCATATCTATGTGAATTCTAGAATAAGAACATGGACTTTATTCAGTGAGGGACAGGGCAAAGCTGAACTAGAACAAAGAAGTGTGCTTGGAAATGGAATCCGAAGCAGAAGAAATGATTTATAAGGAAACTTTGACATGTGTTACTTTAAAATGGGGTGGAAAACTGCAGCCTGCTTCCTGGCAGCTTATGTAAATAAAGTTTTATTGGCACACAGCCATGCCTATTTGTTTGTATATTGTCTGTGATTGCTTTTGTACTACCACGGCTGGGACCACATGGCCTGCAAAACCTAAAATAATTACTCTGGACCTTTGTCTTAGTTTTGTTCAGGCTGCTGTAATAAAATACCCCAAACTGGAAGCTTATAAACAACAGACATATTCGCTCACAGTTCTGGAGGCTGGGAAGTCCAAGATTTGGTACTTCCTAGTTGATAGATGGCACCTTCTAACTGTGTCCTCATGTAGTGGAAGAGGCAAGGCTGTTCTCTGGGGTCTCGAATCAGTTCATGAGGGCTCCACTCATGAGCACTCTCCTCCCCAAGTTCCCATCTCCTGATACGATCACTCAGGGCTAGGTTTCAACTTGTGAGTTCTGTGAGGACACAAACAGTCAGACCATAGCAACCTTTAACAAAATATTTGCTGCTGCATGGAGAAAAGGATGGAGGCTTATCGTTCAATGGGTACTGAATTTTTCAGTATGGAATGTTGAGAAACATGCTGCCAACAGGGGTGGTGATGGCTGCATAGCAGCGAGAATGTTCTTAATGTCTCTGAACTATACACTTCAAAAAGGTTCAGATAGTAAATTTTATGTGTTTTGCCTCAATAAATAGAAAAAAAAAATAACAGATAAGCCATCAAACTATAAACAAACAAAAAACAAGGCAACAAAACAAGAAATGCACCGGATGTTTCCACCAACCCCAGACTGTGGTGTCACAGTTCTTACCCAATCCTATTTAACCCTTTGAAAGATTTGCCTTGTCGAACTTCCAATTCACCAGAAATTCTGACCTTACCTTAACAAATACAAAAACAGACAAAAAAAAAAAAAAAAAATCAACAAAAGTTTGCCAATTCCAACTTCAAAAGGCTAGGTAGAACCGGGTACATTGGCACACACAGGCCTGTAATCCTAGCAGCTTGGGAAGCTGAAGCAGGAGGATTGCAAGTTCAAAGCCAGCCTCAGCAACTTAGTGAGGTCTTAAGCAACTCATGGAGCTCCTGTCTCTAAATAAAATATAAAAAAGGGCTGGGGAGGGCCAGGGCTGTAGCTCAGGGCAGAGCAATTGCCTATCACGTGTGAGGCAATGGGTTTGATCCCCAGCACCACATAAAAATAAAGGTTTTGTGACCATTTACAACTAAAAATATTTTTTTAAAAAAGGGCTGGGGATGTGGCTCAGTGATTAAGGCTCCTGGGTTGAATCCCTGGCACCAAAAATAAAATAAAATAAAGTAAAATTAAATTAAATTAAAAGGCTAAATAAATCATAAATCATATCCAAATGGAGAAAGCATTAAGAAAGCATGCTTACAAGTAATTTTTAGTGCAATGAGAAAAAATGTGATGTAATGCAAGGTGAAAAAAAATCTGGAGACAGTATGATCCACAGTTCTGGTGTCTGGCAAGTCCAAGATCAAGGCTCTGGCAGACTTGGGGTCTGGGTAGTGATTATACAGGTATATTCAATGGTCAGAACTCATCAAACGGGGGGCTGGAGTTGCACCTCAGTGGTAGAGTGCTTGTCTAGCATATGTGAGGCACTGAGTTTGATTCTCAGCACCACATAAAAATAAAATAAATAAAGGTATTGTGTCCATCTACAGTTAAAAAAAATTTTTTTTTTTCAAAAAACAAGCTGTTTAAAAAAAAAAAAAAAAAAAAACTCATCAAACTGGCTACATGCTGTGTCACACACCTGTAATCCCAGCAACCATGAGGCTGAGTCAGGATTGCAAGTTCAAGGCCAGCCTCAGCAACCTAGTGAGACCCTGTCTCAAAATTAACAACAAAAAAAGGGGGGCTGCTGGGGATGTGGCTCAGTGGTTAGGCACCCTTGGATTTAATCCCCATTAATAAAAAAAAAAAAAAAAGCAAAAAAACCCTGCATGCTATTGTATGTTCATTATATCTAAAAAATAAAACATCATAAATAACTTCAACCAAAAAAACCCCAAAAATCAAAACATAAAAGCAATGCATATTTTGTTTGTATTTTGGGGTGCCGGGGATTGAACTCAGGGGCGCTGGACCACTGAGCCACATCCCCAGCCCTACTATGTATTTTATTTAGAGACAGTCTCACTGAGATGCTTAGCGCCTCACTTTTGCCAAGGCTAGCTTTGAACTCTTGATCCTCCTGCCTCAGCCTCCTGAGGCATGCGCCATTATATAGGATTATAGGCATGTGCCATTGTGCCTGGCAGAACAATATATTTTTGTGCTTATTATTTCTTATAACATTTAGATTGTGTCATTGTAAATAGGATCAATGGAACTCAGTGGAGAAGTAAGTGATGTAACATGAAATAGGTGTTAAATCAATCATAGTAAATTTGACTTGTTATGTTGAAAAAGTTCCTGAAACATGTTTGCAAGTAGACCCAGTACTGCTTTGCACCTGCCAAGTGAATACTACCTTGTAATATCCCCCAGTAGTTTGTAAGAATTATGTTGTAGGCTGTCTCTGTCCTCTGTTTATTCTGTAATAAACTGAAGCTTCAAATGAATCCGAATCTGGTTCCAGTTAGCCTGTTTATATCCTTTTCACCATACCTCTGGGGCAGTAACAGAGTCCACGCTCTCAAAGAGAGAACCTCTTAGAGTCTGGATAGCTTTATTCTGAAGGAATTTTTCCAGCTGAGGAAGCACCTCACGAGGTTCTGTGGAAGAGAACCTAGTATCTGCTGTGGACTGGACTCTATCCCCCGCAGGGTGAAGGGACGCAGATCATCAGAATGGTGTGATTTCGCAAAGCCAGCCCAGGGTTATAGTAGGGTAAGTGCTGGGCTGTTTTCTTATACCTTGTTCATTGTCTGTGCCAGCCCAGATCTTGTTGAAGTGGGAGAGAGGATGGAGAAGAGGGGAAGGCTTTTGAAAGTGGGTGTGTGGGACCTTCTAACTCCCACAAAAGTGGCCTTAATTCAAAACTCTCTTTCTTTTCCAGAGGATGAAATAGGAATAGGCTTCGCTATCCTTTCTCCAGATGATCATAACCATGAAATCCTCACCTAAGTAAATTCCTGATTGCTAACAGGAAGGCTCCTTCACATTCCTAAGTCTCAGAGTGAAGGGAGGAGGAAGAGTGGAATGGGCTGACCCCATATTTGAGGGTCAGATGAGGCTGAGATGGGCACTGCCTGTATCACTTATCAGCTAGGTGATGTCCATCAGTGCTGGCCAGGTTTGTCGCACCTGTCTCCCCTGAGCCTTGGTTTCCTGATGTGTAAAAATGGGACACCAGTACTAAGTTGGCAGGGCCACACTGAAGACTGTGCCAAGCACAGTGTCTGCAGCTGGCTGAAGAGGAATTCTGCAGACGTGAGCTGGCCTTAGCATCCGACAGCACCACAGCAGGATGGGACTTGCTTCTATTTCTACTTCCTCAGCAAGTGCGAGGTGCCTCTGTCAGCACTGGGGTCCTACCAAACACAGCAGGGATTTGGGGCCTTCCTCTCTGAGTTGCCTAGTTAGGGTAACCAGTGCTGGAAAAGAGGTCTCTCATAAGAACACTCTAGACTTTTCCACATCACACAAGCTAACAGTAACCCAACAGGGCTCTTTAGTGTTAATTATGTTCCTTCCCTCAAGAATGTTATCTCAGAAGATGAAAACTGTTTTTAAGGAGTAAGCCTGTGGACCATTAAAAAAAAAAAAAAAAAATATATATATATATATATATATATGTGTATATATACGTGTATATATATGGGAGAAAAGAGTGGGGGCTTGATGTGGGTTCTCTCTTTCAGGATTGTTATTTTTTCTGAAAGTGGTAGGACAGTCTTATTGGCAACTGTAAAAGGCAGAGGGGCTGTAGGGAGAAGAGAACACAGGTAACAAAGGAGGAGAGGACAAGCTTTGGTACGACTCCTGCCAAACAGAGCCAGGAATCTCTCCAACACCAAAGTGCAGAATTGGAAGCGGCAAGAAATCTCTCATAGAGTTTTAGGAACGATTCTGGGCCACAGCACGGGGCCTCCTCTGTCCGGGCCAGGAGAATTCTGGCAGCGGCCCCCAGCCCAGACTTGTTCCTACATAATTGAAGTCGAATGTGCAGGGGGGAGGGTGGACTGAGGAAGGCTCCATGCTCCTCTAGACTGCAGAATCTTCAGCATCCTGCCGTTGACCCTGTTTGGGATCAAAGCCAGTTAGTGTTGATTTTTTGCAGCATGGAAACAAATGCAATGAAGCTGTTTTCCTGAGGCCTGCATTTTGCAAGGAAGGATTTTAATGTTTTTTCCCCCCAAGGACAGGTGGAGGGGGGAGCAGTGGAGGAGTGTGACGTGGCTCTTGTATTGCTGACATTTTTGCAAACTGTTTTGGGATTGCAGCTTCCGCATGAGCGTAAAGGAATCAGATGAGTTGGTACAGCTTTAGCTAAGCAGTGTCTGTCACCATAGAAAATTCCTAAAAAATGCTGTTGGAAGTGACCGTGCATGATAAGTTACAATTTGGTTGCTCTCGGTTGGAGTGTATCCAAGAGAACACGCTCCTTTTCCTCCTAAAATTTTCCGCTGACTCTTCTTCACTTCTAGGCCTTCCTCTGTGATCTGTTCTGCTCCAGAAATTAGTCTGTGCTCTCCTTCTCTTCAGTCAGTACTAAGTCCTTTGGTGCTAAACGTTATGTTAATGATGTAAAGTGACACCAGTTAGTTTCTCAAGTTGTGGGAACACCTCATTCTTTTACAGGGAACTTGACTAATCCAGAGCTCAGGGAAAAGCCTGAACTTTGCCTCTTGGGCCATCACCAAAGCACTGAGAATTTAGAATTGAGAATCCATGCAGTAGGGAGAGGGTGGTAGTGGTGGTGGTATGTGTGTGTGTGTGTGTGGTAGGATGTCTCTGTGGGCTTTCCTTATTGTTTGTGTGTGTGTGTGTGTGTGCTGGGAATCACATACATTCTACTACTGAGCTACATCCTCATTCTTCTTTTTTTTCCCGGTGGTACTGGGGACTGAATCCAGCAGTGCTTTACAACTGAACTACATCTTCAGCCCTATTTTTTTAATTTTAATTTTTTAGTTGTAGATGCTCACGATACCTTTATGTGGTGCTGAGGATCTAACCCAGTGCCTCACACGTACTAGGCAAGCGCTCTACCACTGAGCTATAACCCTCAGTCCTTTCGCCCAATCTTGAGACAGGGACTCACTAAGCTGCTGAGGCTGATCCTCCTTCCTCAGCCTCCCAAGTAGCTGGGATGACAGGTGTAGGCTGCTGCACCCAGCAGTGCTCTTCATTTTCACATGAAGAAATAAATGTACAAGGATATTTAGTCTGGAAACTGTTGCTTCTCAGCAAAAGATGGCAAAAGGTATCTCCAGGTCAAAACTGGTTCTTCTATTCCACATTTATGCTCAGTGCTTCAGGCTTACTTTTATCAACTGGAAAGAAGTGCACCACTGGCTGCTTTATGTTAGGGTAGATTTATCCTAGGTCTTGTAAGACTTCATGCTGCAGATTTCACTCTTTGACTTTCCCACCTGGACCAACTTCCCTGCATTAATTTCTAGGCAATCTCGGGCTGGATCTGAAAGGAGTCTTGGGTCAGGGGATTTAGAACAAGGTCTGAAAAGAGACAAAGCAGCTTTATTTCATTTAGTGAGCTTGGTAATTAGCCTTGGAGTAACAAATGTTATCTGTACCAGCGCAGCTCCGTGCCAAGTACCAAATCTGCATTTCCCAATGATCCCAGTGAGAAGTTTTTGACCTAAAGCAATTTAGCATTCGGCCCCAAAGACTATGATCATCTTGTGTGAAACAGATCGCTCATCTCTTCCTTTCATGCAGCAAGAGGGCAAAATACAGATTAAGAACTACTGCAGAACTGCTTTCATGTTCTCCTGAGCTTCCAGAATTAGAGACTACTCAATGTTCATGAAAATAAACTGGCTACAATGCTTCTGTAATAGTACTGGCTTCTGGAAGTACTTTCAAAATTAATGCCTGACGGAATGGATAGCCCAAGTGTGAGCCCACTGGGGACAGCAATGAAACTTGAGATTTTAGGTGAAGGAGGGTTATCATTGAAAAATGGAGTGGGAAGGAGTTGAATGTGTCATTAGTCAGGATAAATAGGCCACAATCTCTCTCCCCCAGTGAAACACAGAAGATGGCTTATGTAACGTCCCCTAATACACAAATGCAAATTTTTTTGTTTTTCCAGGCAGACTCCATGTGGAACAGCATTTCACAGAAAAACCATGTTCACATTAGAGGGGGAGGAGTCACTTGGCCTTGGCACTAGAGTAAACTCTGGGTTTCAGAAGGGAAAGGTCGTTCTGTTACTGTTTCACTGCCACTTCACATTTTTAACTTCCCAAAAAATTTACATCCATTTAGTAGAGCCACTAGGCAGATATTCCCATTTGAAGAATTTTTATAGGCAAGATTGAAAGTGGAGCTGGGGGTGTAGAACATGTGTTTTAGCCTGAAGAGGTGCTAGGTTCCATCTCCATCACCTCCCCATCACCCCCACCCCCACAGAAAACAAAAAAAGGGGCCTGGCCAGCAGCAGAAGCCTGCCACAGAATACTCAGTGGCATCCTAAGATTGATGAAGGCCATGGCTAGATCTGACTTTGATGTTACCCTGCACTAGTTTTTATTTATTTTGAATACAAGGGATTGAACCCAGGGACACTTAACCACTGAGCCATTCCCAGCCCGTTTTTATATTTTGAGACAGTGGCATGCAGCGTTACTTAGGGCCTTGCAAAGTTGCTGGGGCTGGCTTTAAACTTAGAATCTTCCTGTTTCAGCCTCCTGAGTCACTGGGATTATAGCCATGCACCACCGCACCCAGCTTTCCTGCAGTGTTAGCCAGAAAACTGGCTGAGCTTGGTGGTGCAAGCCTGTAATCCCAGTGACTCGGGAGGCTGAGGCAGGAGGGTTGCAAGTTCAAAATCAGCCAGGGAAACTTAACCAAGACCCCGTTTCAAAAAAAAAAAAAAGTTGGGGGGCGTGTCTGGGTATATAGCTCAGTGGTAAAGCATCACTGGGTTCAATCTCCAGTACCAAAAAAAAATAAAAGTATATATGTATAAAGTAATAAGCAGCACAAATTGGTTGTCCAGACTCTGAATTTCCCTTCTGCTGCTAAGAGAGCAGGAAGGCAGCACAACCATTATGCAGCAGTGAATTCAGCTTTATCCCAGAGAAAACAAGTTTCCTCCAAATGTGACTCTTCCCTTTTATACATAAGCCTATAGACTTCATCACACTAGCCAAAATGCGCCACCAGCCCAAGCAACATGGCATCTCGCACCATGGCCGAATCACATACAGTACTTGGAGAGTGTGCATCCTAACTGCACCAGGAGAGGGTTTCCAAACGATGACAGAAGGTTGCTCCTTCATATTTGCCAAGTTCTGACATTACTGGCTGGCTGTCTACCTAAGTTTCTCAGCCCTTTGGATGTGACAGCTTTGCTTTGCAGTTGTAGTTGCTTCAAGTGCTTTGTATTACCAATGTCCTAAGGAGCCACATTTGTGATGGTTTAAAAAAAAAAAACAAACAAACCAAACAAACTCAGCTTTAAGGCCTGGAAGCGTCTCAGGTTAAAAAATCAACTCCTTCTCATTTACAAAAAAGAGTTATGTGTCTGGGTCTTCCTCTGCTCTAGACCTTCAAATTCAGATAATTTCCCCTGATCTGTATCTGGTTCGGCTACTCCCCTGCTTTTTTCCTTTTTCTTTTTTAAGGTACTGGGTATTGAACACACAGGGGCTTTACCACTGAGCAACATCTCAAGTCCTTACTAGAGTCTCACTAAATTGACCAGGTTGGCCTCAAACATGTGATCCTCCTGCTTTAGCACCCTGAGTAGCTGGGATGACAGGTGAGTGCCACCATGCCAGCTCAGGTTCCACCTACTTTTTGTTGGTTTGGAAAGCTGCAGAAAAGGGGCTGAAAGATGGACAATTTCAGTGCTCACTATCCTGTCAGTTGATTTTTATGCTTATCTCTAAATCCAGGTCATTAACTTTCTTGATTAGATATGTGCTCCTAAGCAAATGTCAGAAACACAAACTTCACACAGCAGAATAATTTCAAAGTTTGGTTATTTTAATGCAATTTCACTGTTCAAGGAAGTATGGTTCATTTCCATCCTGAAGAGAACACTAACAGCTCCTATCTTATCTAATTTTGTCATAACTCTTTCACCTTTTTTTAAAATAACATTTTCTTTACATATCTTGATAAGATTCCCCCCCGCCCAACCCTGGAACAGTTCTTTTAAACCTTCAAGTAGTTTGGGGACCGTTGCCTATTTGCTCATTCCTCTGGGCACAGCCTTCCAGAGCATTTGCCCCACCTGTGCTGAAAACTGCTGCTCTCCCAGATGGAGGCAGGGCTGAGTGATGGAGGCGATCATAAGGAAATGAGGAGCGAGCAAGCTTTGTAAACTACTTCTTAATTAGTATGCTACAATCCACCCCAGCTTCTGCAAGGTCAGACATGCAAGACAAGTACTTGGCCAAAACAGCAGGATTCTAACTAGTGTAAAAATAGATTTTAAATAAAATAGAATCTCTATAGGAAAGACAATTAGGTTATGCTTTACATTCCCACTCTTGCTTTAAGATATCTGTATATTAAAGTCCAAGGAGGACTCATAGCATTAGCGTTGGTCTGCCCTAAGTAAAAATTAAGAATGTCTGACTGAGTACATTCATTTTGCAAAGTTACAGGTAAGGTTTTTTTTGGGAAATGCTGTAGCACATCCCCCAAACTGGATGGTGATTAGCAACACAGCTGATGAATTAACAACACGTAAGACTGTTTAAGTCAAAGGGGATGAGGCCCAATCACAGCCTAAAAACAATTCTGCAATGTGACAATTTAAAACCTTTGGCTAATTATAAATCAGGGGGAAAAAAAACAAAAAAACCATCATTTAACAGGATGCCTTGTTAACCTGTCCAGCTCCCTCTTCTAGAAGCTAAATTCCAACATGGTTCTCACTTCAGTTTCACTCAATTATGGCATGTCATGAATTATTTGATGTTTCTGGTTCTAGAGAAAGTATGCATCCCTCTGTTGGCCCACAAAAAGCATTACATGACTGTTTTAAAGGGGGCTCTGTTGAAATTCAAATTTTAGGATTTAGTAACAGCCTTTGGTTATATCTTGAAAGCATAATTGAAAATCTGCCCAAGCTCCCTCTAGCTGCAACCTGAACATGCAGTTGGATCTTTTGTAAACATTCAGAAAATACTGATCCCAGCAAAATACACAATTAGCTAGTCAGAGGCCTCACACTATGTTTTCACATGGATGATAAATCTCCTCTTATTCTTGCTAGACACTAGGAAATCCACTCTGAGATTTAAATCTTGAATAGTCATTAAGCCTCTTTCTTATTTGAGGTGCACAATGATGTGTGGAGTCACCAGAAATAAACAAAGTGGAACTGCCACCATTTTTCCTACACTATGTCCACTCAATCTGTCCTGGGTTGTTTTTCCTGGCTATCCCTAGGGCAAGAAGAGATGGCTGCTGGTTACAAGCCAGTGCCTGGCTTACAACCCAGCCTGTCTTCATATAACATTCAAACAATTCTTCAACTCCCCAGAGGAAGGGTGGGATGGCAATGAGATGAGGCTGGTGCTAGGGAATTTTCCTAGCTCCTAAGTAGCCAATGAGAATCTGTCTTTAAAGCAGCTGCTATGACCCCTGGGAGGTTTAATGCTAGGTAACATTACCTTTGAGATTACGAAAAAACTTCATGTCTTTTAAAACTACCCTAGAACTAAACATCAAATACTCCAACTTAATAAATACAACGGAAAAATGCACAGCAGAGTTGGGGCATCTACCAAGCAAGAAGGCAAAATGGTCATTAGAATGTCTGAGGTTAATGAACTCTTACCACCTTTGAATACACTGTCCATGTGCATCTGCTCTCTCAGCATCCTCTACATTCATTATGCCACACTAGCAAATGAAAGAGCCAAACGACCGTGGCTTGATCCTTACTTGTACTTATTAGGGCCCACCCTCCCATTTAGCCAAAGGTCCCAGCACACCCTTGCAGTGCCAGGGAGAACAGTCTCAGGGATGTTGTTTCTCTGAAGATCACTTGCCCCTCTTGCTTCGGCCCTTCCTGGAAGGCAGCTTCCCACTGCCCCCTGAAGAGGAGGGGCTGGAGGTGGAGGCCATGGCAATGTTAATCTGTCCCTCCTGTATTTCCTGCCGGGTTTCAGCAGGCAGGTGACTGATCTGCTGCTGAGTCTCCAGGTAGAACATGACATCACGCAGCTGCTCCTGGATCTCGGTGATCTGAAGGTCTTTTTGATCGCAGGTTTCTTTCAACAACCTTTCCTCCTCCTTCAGCTTGTTCTGCAGGAGGACCTGGTTGGCTCGCAAACACTTGTTCATTTCCTGCTCCTCCTGGAGCTCAGTTGTGAGTTTGGCCACTTTTGTGTTTAGCTGAGTGCACCTTTTGCAAAACAAAGACAAAAGCACATCTTTTCACTTGCTGACACAGTCGGCTTTCTACTCTGGGACTGAACAGTAGCAGGCCAGGACCTCAGAATCCATTTTAGAGCAGACTCCCCCCATCTCCTGTGCTGAGGTAGACTGGTTTGCTGCCATTGTAATCAGCCAGGCAAAGAAAGAATTTTGCTCTGGTTAACCCAGGTGTATTCTTAAGCCACTTTTAAAGCATCTGAAAATTTTCAATAGCAGAAACTTGTGGGACTCATGGTGAAACTGCTTCTCTGTCAGCCCATAGTTAAATGGGTGCCTCAAATGTGATAGCTATAATAAAGAAGTTATGAGGAAAAGTGACATTCTTGGAAAGTCAATTTCTCTGACCTCACTGCATTTGCTGGAGAAAAAAAAAAAAGTGCTTATTCAAAGGGCTTTCCAAAATTGGGAATTCCCTATTCTTAATGTCCAATCTTACTCATAAGTAAAGAATTACAAACGAAAACATCATTTGAGATATCATTTTTACATTTCAGAATACCAAAGAACTCAGACAAGGGAAAAGAGGCACACCTACAGGCTGGCACTAGAGTGAACTGATACAGAGTCTTTGGAAGTCAACTTGGCAATATTTATTAAAAAAAAAAAAAAAAAAAAGTTCACAGCTGAGCATAGCAGTGTATGCCTCTAATCTCAGCAATTTGGGAGGCCCAGGCAGGAAGATCATTAAGTTCAAGGCCAGTCTGGATCTTATCTTGAAATAAAAAATAAAAATGTCTGTGGATGTAGCTCAGTGGTAAAGTGCCCTTGTTTTCAATCCCCACTATCAAAAAACAAATACAAAGTAACAACAAAAACCAAAAAAGTTACCTCTTACTAAAGATCTAGGAGGTTAAAAAAAAGAGCATCCACAATTCTTTATTTTTTTAGTTGTTGATGGACCTATATTTTACTTATTTATATGTGGTTCTGAGAATCAAACCCAGTGCCTCCCATGCTAGGCAAGCACTCTACCACTGAGCTACAACCCCAGCTCATTAACTCTGAAATTCTTTTAACTCAGCTCAATTTGTATGTAGGAAAATTTAAAATTTCTATTAATATTGCAGTGTTGTTTTTACAGCAGCTTAAAAAATTTGGTGAGAGTTTCTGTTTGGGGTGATGAAAAATTCTAGAAGCATAGTGTGATAATGGCCTTGCAACACTGAGTGCACTTCATGCTAGTGAATTTACACTTAAAAATGGTTAAAATGGCACATCCTATGTTCCATATATATTTTTCCACAACAAGAAACTATTAGAAAATGCTTTTTAACAGTAGGAGAAAATGGGTGAAGAATACTAGGAAATCTTGTTGCTACTATCTTTGCAGGCTTTCTGTTAATCTAAAATTCCAAAATAATGTTAAAGAAAAAAAAAAAAAACTTTTTCCCCCTGCAGTACTGGGGATTGAACCCAGGATACTGTGCATGCTAAGCAAGTACTCTATCACTGAGCTATATCCCCAGCCCCTAAAACAATACTTTTTAAGGACCAATTATCTCCCTTAAATGTATGTTTTATTTGTTTGTATGGACATAAAAAAAAATCCATTCACTTCTGTGACTATAACTTAAACCAGAAAGGTAATTTCAATCAGTAACAACTATCTTCCCAAATGACAGTGGCCACACTAGTCATTGGCTTCTTGTTCTATATTCAACCTCTCTGGCCTTTACTTTTGCCAAAAGCCAAAGCCAAAGACATCTCCAGCTTAGATACAGTCTCTTTTCTAACTTCCAGTTCTCAGCAACCATGGTTCAGAACAGCTGCAGGTCCTGAACACAAGGAGACGGCTTCCTACCAGCAAAAATGGAAGCCATCTGCTAGGGTGCAAGATGCAGGCAGCAGGAGAGCACTGCATTCCACATAGGGGCATCCACTTTGGGTAAAACAACACATTTTTTTAATAAATGAGAAGTCACAGTAAATTTGCTCCACTTATAGGGAAACCCTTGAAAACCTGGTGATGTACACACTTGAAAATGAGGGAATTCCTAAAAGAATGAAGGGAATCATCTGTTTACCATAAGGTGGCTAATTTGAATAACAGATCATCTATACCTACTTCCTTTCCACAGACTGCTTTTCTTTCAGGAGATCATTGAGCCTGTGCTCCAGACTATCGCACTTCTCAATCGTTTCTTTAAATTTGGTCTTCATGTTGTTAATCTGAAAGAGCAAAGAGAGATCATGCTAAATCGTGTGGTCTTTGGGACTAATGCCATGATTTCCTCCAATCATCAGTGTATAATTTTGACAAACCAAATTTAGAAAAGGTGAGGTGATCATGTGAAAGCATACCTGGGGACTGGGGTTGTGGCTCAGTGGTAGAGCACTAGCCTAGCATGTGTGAGGCACTGAATTCTATTCTCAGCCACATATAAATAAATAAAAGTCCATCAACAATGTAAAAATGTATATATACACAGACAGAAAAAGAGAGAGAGAGAGATGGGGGAAGCATTTCTGTAACAGGAATAAAAATTCTAAGAACTTCTTTTTTGGCTTACTGTTTCTCAACACTAGAATGAAGAAGGGATCAGAAGTTGCTGAATGTCCATTGAAACTGCTGGAAGGTGACCAATAAGCTTTAGGCCCCAGAGCAGGAGTTGGCTCGCCAGAGGGCAGATCAGGCCTCCCATTATTAATTACTTCCTAATGTTTTTCCCTCCTGTGCTTACATTTCAAAAGTTATCATCCACTGATTCTAGTTGTTTGTTTTTGTTTTTTTTTTTACCCTCCAAACTATTACTTTTCTCACATACCACGAAGCTCTATGAAACATAAAGTCCATTTTTTTTGTGGGGGGTGGTTTGTAAAGGCAATATATATCTATAAACTAAGTCACATGACAGTCTTAAAAACAAAAGAAAACTTAAAAAATTTTTGGTGTATTAGATGGCAGTAATCCTAGCCAAGAGTATATTGGAGTCCAGTTAGAGGGAAATTGGACTGGTTCAGGTGTAAAGGCCTACAGACTTGGAAACTGCCTCACTTCCACTATTGAAGGATACTGGGAGAAGAATGGGTGGGAAGGGGAAAGAAGAGTCTGAGTGGACCATGAAGCAATAAAAAGATCTGAAAGTGACCAAGATTTTAAATCCCGTGGTCCAGGCACTATGTATTTCATAGGCAGTCTCTCATTTACTGTTCACAACAAGCCAATGCCATAGATAAGGTATCTTTGACAGAAACGAAGGCTCAGAGAAAGGCAATATGCCCAAGGTCACTGGGCTTGATTGTGGTGAATCCAGTCCAAAACCAAGCTTTATTCAAAGCCAAGTTCTAACCTCTTTCTGTACACTAAAGTTGTCCTGTAAAGGAGACATAACTTCTGATCTACATCTGAATCCTTAGCAGATCCTGCCTATGATGCATGTGAAATTGATCGTGCAGGAGAAATCAACCTTCCCTTTCTCTTTTCCTCTTTTTTTTTTTTTTTTTTTTTTTTGTACGAGGGATTGAACCCCAAGGAACTTAACCAATGAGCCACATCCCAACCCTTACCCTTTTTATTTTTTATTTTGAGAGAGGGTCTCACTAAGATGCTTAGAGCCTCGTTAAGTTGCTAAGGCTGGTCTTGAACATGTGATCCTCCTGACCCAGACTCTTGAGCCCCTGGGATTACAGGTGTGTGCTTCTGCATGTGCTTTCTTTCTAAACATTTTTCAAAAAGCCTGACAAGCTGGTCTCTTATAGCATTGTTGTTTAAAAAAAATGATAATTGCTTTGTAGAAATTAACTTTATAGCCAATTTCATTAAGTTAAAAGAACAAGAAAGGGAGATTCTAAAAGTTCTATGTCATAAAAATCAAAATAGGTTCAAAATTGTTCTAATTCTAGTTTAGTATTAATTTTCTCTTCAATATTGTTTTGAAATAAGTGACTACTAAGGAGCTGGGATTGTAGCTCAGTATCAGAGCACTTGCCTAGCATGTGAGGCACTGGGTTCAATTCTCAGCAGCACCACATTAAATAATTAAAATGTTGTCCATCTACAACAAAAAATAAAAAGAGAGATATTACTAAATTCTTTTCCCATTTTTCTCCTAAACTGACTCTTCAGTGAAGTTGGAAAGGACAAAAATTACTATCAAAAGGAACCAAACTGTATGTTTTGGTCACAGAAAATACATAAGCCAAACACATTTAAATAAAGATGAAAAATATGAGGTAACTGTAGCTGGCTGTGGGGCGCATGCCTATAACCCCAGTGACTTGGGAGGCTGAGGCAGGAGTATCACAAGTTCAAGGTTAGTCTCAGCAACTCAATGAGGCCCTAATCCACTCAGCGAGACCCTGTCTCAAAAAATAGTAATAAAAAAAAAAAGGAAAAAAAAAAAAAAAAAAAAAGGGTTGGGGATGTAGGTCAGTGTTAGAGCATCCCTGGGTTCACTTCCCAGTACCAAGGAAAAAAAGGGGGGGGGTACTTCTAAAGAGGCTTTTAATGTTACTATAGATGGATGTTACAAAGATTTATTAATGCTTTTTAAACCATTTCCAAACAACAGCTCACAATAAGAAACAGTCAATAGATATAGACAAACTGCAGAGAATTTCACAAAATATTTAAAGTGATACACTCACATTTTATATCTACCATATTCTATGCAATAAAAATGCCAGCTGTGGTCCACTAGATTCATTTCATAATCCACAACTGGAAAAATACTGATTTAAATGGAGCTAGAGGTTCGAAGAGAAAAGAGTTATCTTCAGGAAAATTCCCCTGTACTGCTCACTGAGTGCTCTTCATATGTGGCCCCATGAAAACTAAGAACCTTCGAGTGGATATAAGCTTCATTTTCTAGACTCTGCTCACATGCTATAGTAATGGCACTGCCTCAGGCACTGGGGGAAGAAATAGCATTTATGACTAAAGTCCATGATGAGTTTCAACCTTGATTCACTCCCTTCTTGACATAGAATTTTTTTTCTTTGCAGCCCCAGGGTGCACTGCCACTGAGATACATCCCCAGCCTTTTTTTTTTTTTTTTTTTTTTTTTTTTTTTTTGAGACAGGGTCTCACTAAGTTGCCCAGTCTGTCCTGGAACTTACAATCCTCTGGCCTCAGCCTCCCAAGTAGCTGGGATGACAAGCATGCACCACCACACTTGGCAACATCAACTTTTTATGAGTCTCCCAAACAAGAATCTGTCAGTGGGGCTAGGGAGATAGCTCAGTTGGTAGAGTGCTCGCCTTGCGAGCACAAGGCCCTGGGTTCAATCCCCAGCACTGCGCAAAAAAAAAAAAAAAAAAAAAAAAAAAAAAACTGTCAGTGTAGCCCAGAGTCCAGGTCACTGTTTCTCCCTGCATTCTCTGGTGCTAATGGATAGAAGAATGGCCAATGGAGGACAGTGGCAGGACAATAGGCTTGTATCAGCCATGAACTTATGGATAAATGACATTTGTTATCAGAAAACAAAAGCATCCTTTCAAGCACTGTGAACTTCCAACTGGAGCTGCCTGGCCTCTGTTTACCTAAAAGTAAATGTAAGCGAGTTTCACAGGGCTTCCTTTCCCTGCCCCCACCTGCTTCCACTAACATGTCTTAGGAAATGAAGTTAATCCTGAAGAATCTTAAAGGGCAGAGAGACTCCTGAGCTGAGTTCTTAAGGGTCCATGAAGGATCTGAGGTGGTCACACAGCTACATTCCACAGAAAACCCTATTAGTGAAGCTGCACAGCACTGCCAACACGCCTCCCTATGAGTCCACAATGTGACACCAAGTGCTCTGCCTCCACTCCCGAATGTGCCCCAATCAAGCCCTATTCAGAACCAGAAAGTCAAGTGACCTTGAGTTCCTCTGGAAAGGCACTTGCACTGACCGGAAGGTTCCTGTAAGAATTTCATCAATAACTTTTAACTACAGATCATTTTAAAGCTGGTGTTAAGCATTATTATTTTTTAAAGAAACCCTATTTCTCGCATTTATAGGCAGACCCATGAAGTGGGGCCCTTAGGCCTGGCATAAACAAGAGCCTAGACCCTGAATGCAGGGCTGCAGGATAATCCTAGCTACCACAGACACGGGCCCTGAGCCTGGTTCTGAGGCCCAGGCGCAGGTGGGAACTCACAAAGTCACTGAAGTATTCATTTAGAAATGTCAAAGGTCTTTATTTAACACTAAGGAAATCACTGAATTACAGGCCCTGTCCCTAGGTCCAGAGAATGGTTCCCAGAACCCTAATGGTATAGAAACTCTTGTGGCTTTTCAAATTACCTTATTTGAAACTCTCAGGACTCTTTGTACATGCTGGAAATAGAGGGAAAATCAAGCCGGCAGGGGTCTGAGTCCTCATCCAGCTTCCCACCCAAACCATACCACTTTTTTCCTTACATGTTGGAAGACATGAATGGCATCTTTTTAAAAATTACCTTTTGACATGGGGTCTTTCTATGTTGCCTAGTCAGGCCTCAAATTCCTGGGCTCATGAGACCCTCCTTACTCAAGACTCCCAAAGAGCTGAGGCTACAGGTTTGAGCTGAAGGCATCTTTTTTTGTTTTTCTTTTTGCAGGAGTGGAGATTGAATATAGGACTTCACACATACGAAGCAAGTTTTGAGCTCCATCCCCGGTCTTTTTTATTTAAGATAGGTCTTGCCAATGCAGGCCTCAAACGTACAATCCTTCTGCCTCAGTCTCCTGAGTATCTGGGATTACAGGTATGTGCCACCATGCCTAGTTTGAATGGCATCTTTATTTTATTAAAATCTGAAAACCCCTGACCCAGCCCAATATCCTGCCACGATGACCCCTGAAACTCTAGTATCTCTGCCCAATTTTATTTCCTTTAATTTAGAAGAGGTTAATACCATCTTGTAGCCTCAGAAGTTCAAAGCTACTCTCAAAGGCAGCTGTTCCCAAGTTGACAAACCAACTGGTTGACTCAAATTACAAACCCTCATGTACATACTTTGTTTCTAATGGAATTGCATAAGCTGCTTGAAAATCTGATTGAGGTTAAAAACAAACAAAACCCCTTAGCACCCCCAAATTGCAAAACATTCAATCCTTTAAGCCCAAGTATTCTTTTTAGAGGCAAAACTTCTTTACCATTTATCAGACTGAGAAGGAAGATTCTAACAATTCCTTTTTCCACCCACCATAAGACTGCCCTGCCAGATGGCATTTCGGCAGTCACCAAACCAGACAGACTTACTTCCTCTGCTGTGTCCTTCTCTATCCGTACTATTTTGTTTTCCCAGTAGATTCGTTGAGATTCCAGCTGGCTTGTGAGTAAATATGAATACTAGAAATAGAAAGTAAACACCAAACTGTAAGCCACTGCCATCAGTCTCTGATAGCCAATTAAAATCTGAACGTGAATGATCACTACAATAAAAGTAACCATCAGAATGTAGTAGCTGTTTGTCTGCCAGGGCCTTGAACATGCTAGGTCAGGGCTCTACCACTGAATCCCAGCCCCAGCAACTGTGGTTTTTTTGTTTGTTTGTTTGTTTTTTGGTACTAGGGATTGAACCCAGAGGTACTTTACCATGGAGTCACATGCCTTATCCCTCTTTAATTAAAATTTAAAATTTTTAATTTTTTAAATTTCGAGCAGGGTCTCTAAATTGCTGAGAACTTGTGCCCTCCTGCCTCAGCCTCCCAAGTAGCTGGGAAAACAGGCACATGCCACCATGCCCAGCTTTGTAGTTTGAGAAGAGCAGCTCAAGGTATCCTCCCACCTTAATCTCCCAAGTAGCTGGGGTTACAGGCATGGGCCACCATGCCAGGCTCATCAAAATGTGCATTACATTTGGGTTCCACTCTTTTCAACAGGTACTGTGCCAGGAGACACAGAGATGACAATTACACCTTCTGTTTTCCTGGGGCTTATAACCCATTTGGGAGAAATGCACATTATAGAAACTTATTGTGGTCCAGGTGACTTTAAGAACCACAATGGATTTAAACCTATGTATAACCCAGGGCTAGAGGATAGGGGCATAACTCAGTGGCAGAGCATGAGCTTAGCAAGCATGAGGCTCTGGATTCCATCTCCCGCACCACACACACACATAAAAATCTATGTATAATTCAAACCAAATCATCCACTTATCAGCCCTTTGGTTAACTGCCTCTGCTTGGCTTTCTCAGGGCATGCCTACCATTAGTAGCTCCTACGACACTAGTGTTTAGTTGCCAGTTTACCAGCCTGCTGCTGTACTGGACTGTGAACTCTCTCAAAGTAAGGACTATATATTTATCTCTAACTCAGAGCCTGACACATGCTGGATGTCAAGAAATCTTTGCTGCATGATGGCATGAATGAATGAAGAGTGCTGTGTAACTACAGGGAAGGGACAGATAGTGTATGACAGTAGGGTCTGGTAGGACTTCTGAGAGAAAGCAAGTTTGAGAGGGCTCTTGACAGGAGACAGATAAACAGAGATCTGATTGCAGAGAGCTGCTGGGTCCAGACAGTGCTGTGGATGTTCAGGATCTCTTCAACAATAAAGAAGTAATGCCAAGGAGCTGGAGTGTAGAGTACAGAGAGACAGGGCCTGTGGAAGTCTGTGGGTATTATGTTAAGAAATATGGGCAAAAGGGACTCCAAGGCCAAGCACTGGCAAAATCAAATCTCCATTTTGGAAACACCACTCTAGAATCAGAAGGGGTCTAGAAAGAAAGGACAGTTAAGGAACGCCTGTGCCATTAGAATACACGCAGGGAGTTGGTTCAGTGCTGCAATCACAGCATGAGACACAGTGGCTCCAAGAAAGTCGTCTTTGATAAGCCAGCCTTCCTTTCCTTTCTTTTTATTTTAATTTTTTTATGGTGCCAGGGATGAAACCCAGGGCCTCGGGCATGCTAGGCAAAATTTATACCGTTCAGCTACACCTCCCACCCAATAAATATTTCCTGATGTGCGGAATGCAGTTAACGTGGAAGTCATTCTAAAAACTTTAAGGTGGTTTGATCTTTTCTTTATCAGTGTAGTAATTCATTTATTTAGGGCCATTTTGCTGAATTCATTAGATCTTTAAGGATCTACAGATAAGTGAGTTTTCAAATGTCCATTTACTCTGAAGATTTTTTTTTTATTAAAAAAATTTTTTTAGTTGTTGATGGACCTTTATTTTGTTATTTATACGTGGTGCTGAGGATTGAACCCAGTGCTTCACTCATGCTAGGCAAGCACTCTACCACCAAGCCATAACCCCAGCCCAAGGTATTTGTTTTTATAAGAATCTTTTTTTTTTGGAATTTACTCAAAACAGAACTCATGTTGAAACATCTCTTAAATTAGACTTTATACTATAATAACTTTATAGTGGACAGAATTTACTACTATGGAGAAAAAACAGATTGTATTGATTTTGTTATTTCTTCATGTATATGAATACTCAAAAAATGGCTTTAAGTATATCAGTCTCTACTTAATAAACTATATACTGTGAGCAGACATTTAAACATAAAAATCTCTAAAGCATAAAATGCCAGCTGAAAGTATATGAAAACACTTCTGGGGATAGAAAGACATTAATGGGTGTTCCTCATTCTGATCAAGTCTGTTCAGTTCCCAGGCACTACTGTGATGCTGACAGGAACACTCTAACCTCCAGTTCAGTGCAGCTACAGAAGATAACTTGATTGTCTAAAATATTAACCTGAACTTGAGACAACTAGGCATGTCACATTGAAAAAAATAAGGCACAGAGAAGTTTAGACTTTCAATAACAAAAACAGATGTGCAGAGTGCAGTGGTACATGCCTGTAATTGTGGCAGCTGAGGCAGGAGGATCACATGTTCAAAGTCACCCTCAGCAACTTGGTGAGGCCCTAGGTAACTTAGTGAAACTCTGTCTTGAAATAAAAAAATTTTAAAAAGGGCTGGGGGATGTAGCTCAGTGATTAAGCACCCCTGGGTTCAATCCCAGGTACTGAAAACAAAAACAAAACCAGACAGTATAAAAATATTTTAATCCCTCATAGTAATGACAGAACTTTTTAAAAATGAAGTTTACATGCAGGGTAAATGGCAAAAACAAAACAGTCAAACAATCCTTCCAATTAGATAGAAAGAAGCAGTAGCAATAGTACTGAGTGGTAGCTGACAAGCATCATCTTACCTCTAACTGTAAGGCATCTATTTTCTCTTCCTGGCAAGTGTCACCCTCACATTCATACTGTACTATTTTTCCATCTGTTTTACTTGCAACCAGTCGATGGACATAATTATCTAAAGAAAAGAATGAGTCAACGAATGTGTGTTTCTTCAGAATGAAAAAGGTCTCCATACACTTTTAATTGACAACATTTTTATTTTTACAGGTCTATGTGAAATGCCTTGCAATATTTCTTTAAAAGTGGGTCAAATCATTTGAATATTAAAGAGAGGGCAAGAGTGGACATATAAACTCTCCTTATAATGTGCGACTGAGGCCACTCCTAGGAAGTGGAGCCCTCGGGGCACCATGAGGATGTTTTGCAACAGCTGTCAGGAAGATGACACTTCAAGCTGAGAGGGAAAGTGGAGAGATTCTGAAAGAAAAAGTCTCCATAGAGAATGAGTCCAAATTAGAAAATAATAAGAGTGGTGCTCACCTCCAGCATAGTCCCAGACTCGATGGTTGGTGAGCTGCATGGCATATGTGTGCTGCGTCTCTTCAAAGTGCTTATAAGCGTGTCGACTGACATACCGCCCACATCCTATATGCCCGCAAATCAAACAAATCCACAGATTCTGCCAATGAGGAGAAAAGATCTTAGTTACACAGAAGTATGTGAACTGGCCCACTAGGACTGGGAAGGGGCCGACATGGGAGTTTTGAATAAACAGGTTTAAAAATGCAACAATCAAGATGTTTTTATGGATTGATCGTTTTTCTCTGATTTCCATGGAATTCTATGTAAACAGCAAGAAAAAGATTCACAATTTGTCAATCAAGGTCTAAGTCTTTTAAAAGAACACGATAATACCATATAGTATTTTTGCCTAGAATTAACATATTTGAGACTGATTTTCATTTTCTTTTTGTGTCAAAAAGAATTTAAGCCACACTGGGTAGAAGAAAATCCCAGGCAAATAAAGCTGTGTTCATTATTCTTTTCCACCGCTCATTACTTACTTCCTGAACACCACACTCAAAACACTTATTTTCTTCTACTGGTTCTGGTGTTTGACAGTACCGGCAAACAGGACACCTATCCAGGACGCAGAAAGATAATGGTACAGATTAGACACAGAAGACGACAGTTACAGAACTCAGAAGTCAAAAGCTGGATTTTATGTACTACTCACTTAGATGCTAAGTTATCATGTTCCTGTTATTTTTTTCATTTGTACATTTATATATGATTTTATTATTAACAAGTCCTTTCATCTTATGACACTTAACTCACCAAATTTTTTTTTTGGTGGGGGGCAGATACTGGGATTGAACTCAGGGGCACTCAACTATTGAGCCACATGCCCAGCCCTATTTTGAATTTTATTTGGAGGCAGGGTCTCACTGAGTTGCTCATGACTACAAGGTCAATATTATTACTATCATCACCATTTTACAGATAAGTAAGCTGAGATTTAGAGAGGTTGAGTAACTTGCCCCAAAACCATAAATAACAAAGGACCAGAGAAACAAGCCCTATAAGTTATTATTTTTAAGTTTATCACAACAAAGGTATCACTTTAAAAATAATCATTTTGAGCTATTCTCAATCAAAATGAAATTATACAAAGTCTTGATAAAGCAGTGGAAGAGGGAGAAATTTTGATCTGCCTGATAACCTTTTCTTTTTCTTTTTTTTTTTTGGGGGGGGTACAGAGGACTGATCCAGGGGCATGTAACCATTGAGCCACATCCCCAGCCCTTTTTAAGTTTCATTTTTATTTATTTATTTATTTATTTTTGGTATAGGGGATTGAACCAGGGGCATTCAACCACTGAGCCATGTACCCAGCCCTTTTTTATATTTTATTTAGAGACAGAGTCTCACTGAGTTGCTAAGTGCCTCGCTAATCTGCTGAGGCTGGCTCTGAACTTGAGATCCTCCTGCCTCAGCCTCCCAAGTTGCTGGGATTATAGATGTGTGCCACCACATCCAGCTTTACTTCTTTTTTTGTTTTGTTTTGTTTTTTGGTGCTGGGGATTGAACCCAGGGCCTTGTGCTTACAAGGCAAGCACTCTACCAACTGAGCTATATCACCAGCCCCCAGCTTTACGTTTTGAGATAGGGTTTTGCTAAATTACTTAGGGCCTTGCTAAGTTGCTATGGCTGGCTTTGAACTTGTTTCTCTTGCCTCAGCCTCCCAAGTCTCTGGGGTCACAGGCGACACCTTGCTATACCACCTTGCTGGCCTGTTTTTAATCTTTTTTTAAAACCTTATTTTTTTTGACGAGATCTTTGGGGAGTGCTCCCAGACACGACCACCTTTCCTCCCTGACAACCACCCCCAACCCTTGTCAGAGATCTGGTTCCAGCATTGCCTCTTACACCAGTCCCTGAGCACTACCAGTTGGGGCACCATCTCTCTCTTTCAATCTTTACCCTGAATTTGGTGCACTTATAGGGAAGCCCCCTAGACTGTGCTTACTGAGGAGGACCTGCATTTGGCTCCTCCCCCTCAGCACCCAGCACTATACTACATATATGCCAAGGCTCAAACAAAACCCATTCACTAAATGAGCAGCACGCTTCTGAAAGCAGGCACCTGCCTCACACCCATAAGGCAGGCACAGCAGTGAACAAGCCAAGTGAGGTCCTTACTCTGTAAGGCGGGCACTCTCCTTCTAGCCTTGAGGCCACTTGTGGGTGAACAGAGATTCCTGAGGACTTTCACCCCTCCTAACTTCTAGACTTTGGGAGTGTGATCTTCCCATGCACACTCCCCCTACCCCTATTGTGTTTTCTTGCTCCTGCGTGTTACCTGGTTAACTCCTACCTATCCTGAAAGTGGCTCCAATCACAATGCTGAATATTGTGCCTTTTGTAACAGTTGTTAAGGCTGTGATTTCACACTTAATTGTGTGATTACTTTGTTTTCTATTTTTCCCTCTGAACCGGGAAACCCATGAGGCCAGCAGCTGATATAAGCTTCTAGCTAAGTCCTCCAGTACAGTTTGCAAAGGGAACAACCACCCTCCAGGTGCCAACTCAGTTCTTTGTATGAAGCATGTTATCTACAACTAAGGCCTCCTATACCTTGGGAATTAGGACACATAGGCGTGTTGACTGCTATTATAGCTAGCTGCCAACCTATTAACAGCACAATAAAGCTAAGCATTAGGTTGTTATAGTCCAGTTGATAAGAGTGAAATGGTAGATACCAAGCACAGACCATGGAAGAGATTGCAGACCTAGATTCAATATTATTTTCCAGTGCCAGGGATAGAACCCAGGATCTTGGGCATGCTAGGCAAGTGCTCTGTCACTGAGCCACACCCCTAGCCCACAACGGGTTTCACATAAGAGCCTCAAAGCCAAGCTTTGTATTCCTTCCCACCCCCATTCTGCCTCTTGGAAGGAAAGAAGAGCTCATGCTGCTCTGGGAAATTACAGAATTCAGAATCAGCACCCAAACTAAGAAGGGCTTCCTCCAGAGTGTAGATTTCCAGTGAACAGAGGAAAGGCAGCAAAAACCAGAAGTCTCTTTCTTATCATGGTGCCAGGTTTGTAGAGTCAAACACTTGGGAGTGGTTCATTTTTGGTGGTGTATTTTTAATTCTGGGGAAGGGTCAAAATGGATTCTGATACAATGGGGGCAGCCCTTGCACTCACGTGGTGTCATCCCAGCGCTGCAGACACTGGCTGTGGAAGCTGTGGTTGCATAAGGTGGTGAGGATGCCATTAACAGACTCGTCCATACGCTCCAGACACACTGTGCACTTGGGAAGCTCGGTCAGGTCCATCACAGGGAGGCTGGCACCCTGCAGGGAAAACACCTCACTCTGTCCTTCAGCCATCACTTCCATGACTTTTTTTTGGTACTGGGGATTGAACCCAGGGGTGCTTAACCACTGAGCCACGTCCACAGCCCTTTTTGATTTTTGAGACAAGGTTGCATGAAGTTACTTAGGGTCTTGCTAAGTTGCTGAGGCTGGCTTTGGGAATTTGTGATCCTCCTGCCTCAGTTTCCCAAGTTGCTGGGGTTAAAGGCATGTGCCACCATGGCCAGCTGTTTTCTTTTAAAAATAGTTCTCAACACTATAGCTCTGAGAAAATAAAGTGGTAAAGTTTCATTCATTTATTCAGCACTAATTGAGTACTGTTTATTTTCTCAGTACTGTGCTGGGCACTTGGAACAGCGAAGAAAGCAGACGGGAATCTCTGCCCTCATGCAGCTGGCATTCTAACAAGGGGAGACTGCTGCCGAAACCTAGACACATGCAACCAGACTCCTAGCTCAAGCTCCAAAGGTCTACAACCAAAATACCCAAAGGGATAAAACAACAATGGATCAGAATGATTTTTCCAGAGTAAATTATAATTTAACACTTTCTACTTAGTGATAATAGAATCAATAGCAATGACTTAGTTTATTTGTGCATTTAACACATATTTCTTGAGTCCTTGCTATGTGTGCCAGACATCGTTCAAGATGTGGAACAATGGTAACCAAAACTGAATCCAGTGTGCCCCCAAAACAGCCACTTCTTGTCCTCGTAGGTCTTAGAACATAATGGAGCGAGAGAGAAAAAAATCAGAAGAAAAGGGACAAGAAGCTTACAACAGGGTGTGCAATAGGGAGCATGATGGCAAGGCTGGACTCGGAGCAGGAATTATCAAGGCGAGGGCAGGAGGCATACACATGAGGACAAATGGAGAAGAAGCACATTCGTCTACAGTCCCTGAAGAACAGACACTTACAGGAAATCTCTCAAGAAGCTGTGTTCAGTTACAGAAAAGAATCTTAAAAAGCAGGCCTAGTGCAGCACTTGGCCCAGGGGATGTCCAATTTTATCACTCATTAAATTTTATTTCTCCTAATCTAATGATAGAACAATCTACCTAGAAGTTATTTCCATTTATCTGATTTCCAGGTAAAAACACTTTAAGGTTTACTTTAAAAGAAATGAAATCTTAAAAACATCAGAGCTAAATATGCTATTTTATAAAATGATTTGAGTGAACACACACTGCAGGGCAGGTTCCCACAGAAGGTGACAGATCAGAGCAATTACAAATTGCTATAGAAACAGAATTAAGAATTAGAAAAGGGATTAGGGCTAACACTTCAAACAAAACATTTCTTTTTGGCTCTAGGCAATGTTTCATTGATCTGGGATAGATGAACATTCAATTTCAAAAATGCAGATATCTTTTATTAATGTTTTATATTATTAGAAAATTTTAAAATAAAATTCATGTTATATAAAATTCTCCACCTTAAAGTGTTTTTACTATATTCATAAGGCTGAGCAACCATCACCACTATCTAATTTGGAACATTTCCATCACCCTAAAAAGAAACCCCATACTCATTAGCAGTTACTCCCCATCTTTTCCCTCCCCAGGCCCTGGTGACCACTAAGCTATCTTTTGCCTCTATGGTTTGGCCTGCTCTGGACATTTCCCTAGATTGCTTAACTTCTGATTTCATACCAATCTGCTGTATCAAAGATTTAAAACTTACATCTTCAGATTTCAGCACTTCAGCCCTTTCCACATAGACCAGTTGACAAACATCATCTTCAATTGAGTTGAACTGGCGGCCATTGCATGCCATATAAAAACTATCTGCATCAGCCTATGTGCACGCACCAATGGGAAAAAGGAAAAAAAAATTAAGATAAATATGCTGAAAATCTGACATACTCAAAATCCACGATTTCAATTATTCTCATCAACTTTCCTCCCCCTCCACCTGTTTTCTTTTGGTACTGGGGATTGAACCCAGGGGTGTTTACCAGTGAGTTACATTCTCAGCCCTTTTTATTTTTTGAGACAGGTTATTGCTACTTTGCTAAGGCTGGCATTTAACTTGCCATCTTCCTGCCTCAGCCTCCTGAGCAACTGGAATTATAGGCGTGCACCACTGCACTGCATATGGTTCCTAAATAGGTTCTTAAAGCTGATGGTACTTATGAACTACTTAGGAGAGAAAAGCAACCACTAGAAGTAGCATCTACTGGAGCAGGCTGGTAAGCCAAACAAACTCTGCAGATCAATATTCTATAATCTGACAGTGTTTCCTGGACTACATGGGAGTTTTTACTTGAACTGAAAGAAGGTACTAAAGCATAATAAACTGACAGCAACAATTTTAATATTTAATATTTAACCAGCAACAGACAATATTTCCTTCATATTCTGACACATGCAGCAGCTGAGAGAAAACACTTCTGCAAAGACTGGAATGAAATCGTAAGTGATAACTGTTATGGAAGAACTCTGTTTTATTTCTTAAAGTCAGTATTCATGTTAAATAATGAAGAATGATTACAGGATGAAAAAAACCCTCTTTTTCAATAAACCAAATAATCTACGTGTTAGTTGGGATAAGGATCCATCAAGAGTGTCCAATACCAGAGGCCAAACTCTTGGTGAAGGTCAAGAGGGCCAAGAAGATCCTACAGTAGTGTTCTGAATCATACAGCCACTATAGACTTCCTGAACAGCTTTTAATTCCACTCCAGTGATGTAATTCAATTGTGGGGTTCTGATTATTTATGCTTTCTTAATATGATCAACTGAGCTAAGCAGCTGAAGAAGGATACTCAATTCTGAATGCAGTTTTACTGGAGGTAGAAGGAGAGCTTTCCTGAAGAAAACAATCTGTGGACTGGGTACAGTACAGTGCACGTTAACTTCAAAACGTGTAAAGCCAGTTGTTGGACAATAAATCTCCTTAAGACTAAGAAGCAGCAACCAAAAGTGGCTTCCCTTTCTCTTTGGGAACAACAGTTTTTTTGTGAAACATTACTGGATGAGTAAGCAGCACAGGGAACTCAGGATTCATGTAGTGAGAGAACTGACTGCTTGGAAGTCAGGCTCAGCTCATGTCTTCACGGCCTCCAGCGCCATCAGGAGCTGGTTGCAGCTGCCGAGGAAAAGACCCCGTCAGATCTAGAGCTCTGTAAATGCTCACCAAGTGGCGAGGGTTCCTTGGTGGAAGGGCAGACACATGAGACAAAAGCTATTCAACACCAAGTGCTCCTTTCTTAGAGGAGTTGCGGATATATGCCAAAGAAACATCCTTTTTTTGGAAATGGTAACATCTATAAATAGCTGAGGTTTCTAATCTGAACACACTAGTGTCTTCTTTAAAATCTCAGTATCAGGGTCAGGTGTGGGGGTGCAAACCTGCAATTCCTACAACTCAGGAGGCTGAGGGGGGAAGGCTCACAACTCTGAGGACATCCTCAACAACTTACAGAGACCCTGTCTCAAAATAAAAAATAAAAAGGGCTGGAGGTACAGTTTGGTGGTAGAGTGGTCCTGGGTTCAATCTCTAGTACTATCAACAAAACCAAACCTCAGTAGTAGGGATGGGGATGTAGCTCAGTGGCTCAGTAGTGAGGCAATGAATTCAACCCCCAGTGTTGCAAAAGAAAGAAACGCTCAGTATTAGGAATACAGCTTTATTTGTTCAAATATACTGAATACTGAATACCTACTATGTGCTAGGCTCCGTGCTGTGCACTGGGGAAAAGAGTATGGAACAAAGAATACGTGGTTTCTACTTCAACCCATTATCAAAATGCACAAAAGCTCACAGGGAAGAACACAGGAGACAGTAACTCTTTAAAATGTTTGCACTGTAGGGAGGCAAACATTTAAAGGCACCCAGCTTTTGTTTCTTCCTACTCTCTCTTTTTAGTATTCTCTTCTGAGAATGAACTCAGAAAAGGACAAATCCATTATAATCAGGTTCCTTCACTGTCACAGTGATCAATCATAGTGTTGAGAATACATGCTTACTTCTCAAAAGAGTAGCTACATAGGCTCTGTTAACTAAGCACGCCAGTGAAAATGCGCCAACACACCCTACAGAGAGGTTATCTGTCCTTTTCTTATCACCAAGAACAACAAAATTAAACTCCTGCCTGAGTTCTAATGAATTACAAACTCTTTATCAGTCAGTCATGGTAGCACATGCCTGTAATCCCAGCTATGCAGGGGGCTGAAGCAGGATTGCAAATTTGAGGCCAGCCTAGGCAACTTAGCAAGACTCTGTCTCAAAAAAGAATGCAGCTCACTGGTAGAGCACCCCTGGGTTCAATTACTTTTCTTGTATCACCAAAAAAAAAAAAAAACAAACAAACAAAGAGGTAAGAAAGAGGTTGTAAAAGATACAGGGAAGGCTTATGAATTCTTATTAATTACCTGGTGAGAAAAAGAATAAGAATGTAGAGGGTGCCCCACGCCATGAAGTCAGGCTGCTAGGGTTTGAATTCTAACTCTGACACTATCTGTCCAACTTTGGGAAGTGAACTTATGTGTGCCTGTTTCCTCAATTACACAATTTGAAAGAACCATCACCTCATGGCATTGCTGAGAGGATATGAGATAATGCACAAAAAGTACTTAGAAGAGTCTGGTAACTAGTACATGCTCAACAGTTGGCAGCTACTGAATCTAGAATTCTCATTAGAGGCCCTGTATTAATTTAACAACTTAAAGTCTTATGGCAAGACGGTGTTATTAGGTCTTAGAAAGTTCTTGATAGGACGGGTCTTGACAGATGACTGGGTTCAGACCCAAAATCCAGGGTGAGCAGTAAACAGTACAACTATGGTACCAAGGTAAAGGGCTCTATCCCCATGGAGAAGAAGGAGCAGTAAGCTGTTTTACAGACTTAGAAAATACTGGTCAACGGAGCACCCTCATTTGGTCAAAAGACAGAAGTAAGGCTGGGGGTGTAGCTCAGTGGTAGAGCACTTGCCTCACATGTGTATGGTTCTGTGCATTTGCTCCCCAGTACTGCAAAACAAACAAACAAGCAAACAAACAAAACCCCCCAAGGACAGAAGTGGAAAGGATAGTGCAGATGTATAAAGAAAATCTACTAACAGCAACAGAAAATATCCAAAGTATTATCTGCACATTAAAAGGTAGCAGGAAATTTGTAGGTTTAATAAATAGGTTAGTGTTACAGATTTATTAGACTTCAGACCACATAAAAAGCCTAAACATTTTTTTCCTATCTACATTTGTAATTCTTTGTATAACTTGGAGAAACCATCCTGAAATATTGCTGTTACACAAAGGCTTATAAGCCGGATACAGTGGCACCTGCCTATAATCCTAGCAACTGGGGAGGCTGAGAAAGGAGGATCACAAGTTTGAGGTTAACCTCAGCAATTTAGCGAGGCCCCAAGCAACTTAGTGAGACCCTATCTCAAACAAAAAAATAAAAAGAGCTGGGGGGATATGGGGATGTGGCTCAGTGGTAAAGTGCCCCTGGATTCAATCCCTAGTACCAAAAAGCAAAAAAAAAAATCATCGGAAAGACCTGTAAATAGTGACTGTCTCTGTTTTCCACACCTTCATTATTCTACTAGAAGAGGAATGTGTCCTAGTGATTCAAAGTGGATCCATCCCTCCTCATTTATTTCTAGCTGTGTAATCCTGGGCAATGACTAATCTCTCTGTAGCTGGGTTCTTCATCTGTGAAAGACAACGGAATCCATCTACCTTGAAGGGTTGTAGTGAGGATTAAATGAGACACTATATGCTGAGCACTGAGCACAGTGAATGATACAAGAGCCACTGTTTTCTATGATGATCATTCTTCTTATTATTACATGTACTACCAGGTTTAATAAATTTAAGGTGTGCCACTTTTCCAGTTTCCAAAACTCCTGAGCCTTAGAAGGTCTGCTGACAGTCCACAATATCAGGTAAATACTTTTCCATTCTTAAGGGGAACTTGTAAAACCTACAGTACAACTGAAACACAGGGTTCAAATGTCTCCCTCAATGCTGGGATACTCTGTAACGGTTAAACAACTATGTACCTTCTTGTACCAGGGACTCCACAATAGAAGGGCCCCTGGAACATGTACAAACATAATTCAAGGTCATTTCTCTTAATTTCCTCCACATGCTCAATGAATGGCTGTTCCTACCGAACGCAACTCTGAAGTTCTATAATGAGGAAGGAAAGAGCAAATGGCCCTCATATCATGGGCTCCCTTTTACCTACAAACTCTGGTGACCAGAGAGGTGACAGCAACTGACCCTATAAACCCACCCATTTCTTTGTTAATCAGCAAGCTGGAACTATTTGGGACAAATTCAGGAAGGCTGTTTATCAATGAGGTGAGAGGTTTTTTTCGTTTGTGGTTTTGCAGTACTGGCGACTGAACCCCAAGGCTTTCTATTACTGAGCCCCTTTCATCTTTTATTTTGAGACAAGGTCTCACTATATTGCCTAGGCTGGCCTTGAACCTGTGATCCTTCTGACTCAGCCTCCTGAGTCAATGGAATTTATAGGTATATGTCACTGTGCCTGGCTGAGAAATTAACTTTTGAAAAAAATGCATTTCAAAATCTAATGTAAACAAAACAACCAAAAACCTAGTAAAATTTCAATGGAAAAATACGAAAGGTTATTAAAGGATCAGCTCTTTAATAACCTGAATAATATCTAAAGCTTACCTCATTTTTATATTCACATACAAACATGCATGTTCAAAAGGATGAGTAAGCAAAACCAAGACAGTATCTTCTAACATCTTTAGAACTGAGGTACACAGAAAGTGCTACTTCAGTGAAATGGAGCAGACAGCAAAATCTTCCTACACCAAAAGGCATCTGTTACAATGCATAAGCACTTTCAAAAACTGAAAATATCCTCATTTGTTCTGTGTTTGTCTCTCTATCATAGTAATATTCAGTCAGGACTTAAAAATACAACACTTCAGGTAATGACACAAAATCGCTCGTCACCAAATTTTAAGTTGAAAAAAATACAATGAATTTTATCTTCTAAAATGTGTCAAAGAACACCTTGTAAAAATAAAAGAGATAGGGTAATAACAAATAATATGATAGTGTCAACTTCAAAGCATTTGGGAATTATTGCTTTATTGGAATAGTTACCACTGAATAAACAACCAAAAACCTAGTTTTCAATATCCAATCAGATGCGTAAGAAACCCTCGATATCAATTACAATTGTATTTCTGCTAATGAATTTAGAAGTACATCTGCAGTTAAAATACCCTCAAAGATATGTAAGTCAAGAACCTTAAGTGCAAAAATGTTGTAAATCACACATGGCTAGTATCATACAGTTTTAAAAACACAGTTTCTGTGGCAAAGAGATTTTAATATCTTAACTTTTACCTGTGCACTAAACTTTATCAGCACCATATATTGATTTGGAGTAGAGTCTCTGATGATTTTCATTTGTTCAATTACTTCATTAAATGGGGCGACAAACTTCATAAGGTCATGACTGGTCATTGTAGCAGGGACTGTGAGAATACACAGCATGGCACTGCGCCTCACATCTTCTTTTAAGGAGGTCATCTTACTAATAAGACAATAATTAGACTGTCTTGAATAGACGAGGTATAGTTAGTTTGGATAACACTAATTTGACAACTTATGTCCAAGAAAATAGGAAAAAATAAAACTTGTAATATTTCAAAAATAAATTTAAATAGTTCATCATTTTATTTAAAAATACACACTAGATGAGTAATACAAAATCCCCTAAATGTATCCATAGTGGACTTTAAGGCAAAGTTTAAATTATTCAATATTATATCCCCCCACCAAAATTTCAATCTTCAGTTAAAGGCCTGTAATGGTCAAAATGTGCATTACGGAAAGTCAGTTTGTCTTTTATTCTGTTTAGTTTTTGAAAAATAATCTGTTATTGGGTAACTTAAAAGTAAAACTCAAACATAAACTTCTCTCAAAAGGCCTAGAAGAAAAAAAAAGAGCCTAAATCTAAAAGAGAATTCTAAACCACGAGGATGTGACAAAAGATTACAGAAAGTGTTGCTGGGAAGAACAAGTTGGAAGGGAGGGGAATGAAAAACTTCCCACAATTCAATTGCTTTTGAAATGCTGCTAACTCACTTAATATCTGTGATCCAAAATGGCTACTTGAGTATTTACTGTTTTCCCAGGAGGGACCTGGCAAACAAGTGAAGACAAGGATAGCCTTGTCAACTACCAATTATCAGCTGGGTGAGATGGTGCACACCTGTAATCCCAGCTACTTAGGAGGCTAAGGCAGGAGGATAGTAAGGTGGAGGCCAGCCTTGGGAATTCTGTGAGACCCTGTCTCAAAATAAAAAAAAAAAGGGCTGAGTATGTAGATAGAAGTGGTAGTATGTGTCTCTGGGTTCAATACCCAGTACCACAAAACAAACTAACTAACAAAAAAAAAAAAAAGAAACACGAACAAACAAAAAAAAAAACCCACAAAACCAAACCACCAACCCCTACCAATTATCCAAGAAGCTGACGGTCCAGCTTGTGGATTACCTAGCCAAATGCTTCCTTTCCTTGGGCCTCCAGCAAGCTTTGTTTACACCATAGTACCACAGTAAAGGGTTAAAAAAAAGTAATAAAATTATGATTAGTTAACTGACTTATTAGCTGCTTTAGTATAGGTTTGGTGGAGATATGAGACTACAATGATGCTGTGGATCATTTTCTTGTTTTTATCATTCTTCCTTTCAATTCTCCAATCATCCCCATGTCTAACTGCTAAGAGAACATTTCCCAGGTATTTTATCAAGTGTTCTTACACGTTTCTTTTTTGAGAAAAGCTTTGACCCAAGATCCACAAGATCAACCAAATGTAAAACATCTAAGAATTCCCTAACACACAATACATGAAAGTACTATCTTTTTGAAGCTTAAAATATCTACCACCTCCTTTCTAGCTAAAAGAGTTTTCTCTATCCCAAGGCAAAAAACAAAAGAAAAAGATTTTTCTTTTTTTCTTACTTTGTCTTATATAGGTGCATAATCCCATGAACTATTTCAACTGAAGGATTTCCACTGAAGAATGAAATCTGGTCTGGAAGTTGTTTAGATGGAGAATCAGGAGCTGCATTTATGCATTCTTTACTTTGATCTCTACTTCTCTGCACAGTGAGGGATGCTTCTGAAGACTTCTTTTCTTCCATTGTATCTTTTAGCTCATCTTTCACAAATCAAAAATTAGCAGATTACAAACAGCTGGAAATATGCTGAAGAATTCTAATCAGGTTAAAATTTCAAGTTAGAACAATAAACTATGATACAGAAAATCTAAAGTACTGCATTAAGAACTATATTCACAGAACAGTCAAATGTGGGCACATCCCAACTTTATTTTTTTATTTTTTATTTTTATTTATTTTTTTTGCGGTGCTGGGGATCAAACCCAGGGCCTTGTGCTTGCAAGGCAAGCACTCTACCAACTGAGCTATCTCCCCAGCCCCACATCCCAACTTTAAAACTAATTAACACCCTCAGAAACTGAAGGATAGCTTTAAAGTCCAGCAGTACGGTAACACAAGCACACACACCTAAGTGGGACAAACATTCAGGACTATTATGTTTGAAGACCAAACCTACCAGTTCTGACCATCCCCGTGCTTGAGATGCAGAACATACCCACTCGCTCAGATGGAATGAGTTGGCAGAGCATGGGAGAAACAACATGCTTATCTGGATGCACTTATTGCTGACTTAGGTGGTAAGAAGCTCTCCTCGACCAATGAGTGTTTCAAATACAACTTGTTAGGATTTATATATTTATTTGTTTTTTTTGAGATAGGGTGTTGCTATGTTGCCCAGGTTGTCTTTGAACTCTTGAAGTCAAGTGATCCTCCTGCTTCAGTCCTTCAAGTAGCTGGGACAACAGGCATGTGCCATGCATGATCAAAATAATTTAGAAGAAACATTTAGAGATGCTGAAATGTGCCTTAATGACCTCCTGTAAAGCATACAGGCAGCTTTTAAAAGACAGAAGTATGCTACAGGTCAACATTATAGGCTCATGAAACATGTACAAAACAAGTAACTAAGAGCTCACATTACAAAAGAGTCCAGGGTTTCTGAAAGTATACCTGGGTTGGACTTCATGGTCTCAATGATCACATCTGTCATTTCCCGGCGGCCAAGGTGCTGATGAATGATTGTTGCTTTCTCCCCTGGTGACTTCCCTTCTAAACAGGCAACAGCTGAAGCAAGTGTTTTCTTTTTGATATCCTCATCAGACATTTCCCCAGCTAAAGAACATATGAACAATTAATATCTGAAAATAAAACAAGTTCCTCTCCATTCTCAATGTTCCAGTCAATAGTCTTCCCTTTTCTCTCTCTGCTCTCCCCTAAGAAGATGCTTTTGCAGTGTCCATCTCACTCACTCTGGACACCTGCAGTACAGCAAACAGTCAAAAAGCTACTAGTACAATAAACTCAGAAATGCAGGGTTGTTCTGGTAAAATCAGGCACTTTAGTGTAAATCAACAAGAATCAGTTTTAGAGAAGGTTCAATAGTGACTATGTCTAGAAGAACTAATATTTTAGTAACACTGGTTAAACTGAGACTCTGAGTTGGGCCTAAAATCAAAGTACTAAGTCCACTAATAAACAATACTTCAAAATCTTTAGAGGTCTTTGTGTGTGTGTGTGTGTGTGTATGTGTGGTACTAGGGACTGAACCTAGATCCTTGTGCATGGTAGGCAGGCACTCTGCCACTGAGCTACATCCCTATCCATTCCCCACTTTGACATTTTATTTCGAGACAAGATCTTGCTAAGTTGCCCAGGCTGCCCTGAAATGGCTCGCAGGCACATGCCACTGCACTGGGCTAGAGATCTCTTCTTAAACATCCTGGGTTACTGTCATGCTATGGATGGCACCATATAAATCTATTATTTCTATCTTAAATCAAAGAAACACACAAAAGGGAAAAAGAATTTGGAGACTTGACTGAAATAAGCTCTGCGAGGGTAGGGACCAGGCTTATCTTGCCCATCACTGTATTTCCAGCACTTATACTTTGTGTCCAGCACACAAGGAGAGTTCTCTAAACACATGTTGACTAAACGACTACACAACTGACTCGTTGTAGGTGTTTACGTGTGGCTAATGCCAATTTGGTTGTCTTTCAGAACTAAGGGGTCACTTTAAGTCTTTAAAATGTCCTCAAACGGATGAGGATATAGCTCAGTGGGAGGGTGCTGGCCTAGCATAATGAGGCCAGTGAAATAAAATATATCAGAATAAAATAAATCAAATAATTAAACAAAAAAAAATCCTCATAACCTTGAATTAAAACATATTCAGGGCTGGGATTGTAGCTCAGTGGTAGGGCACCTGCCTAGCATGTGTGAGGTACTGGGTTTGATTCTCAGCACCACATATAAATAAATAAAATAAAGGTCCATTGACAACTAAAAAAATTTAAAAAAAATATTCAACCCTGTCTCAAAAAAAAAAAAAAAAATTACAGTCAATCTTTAATTTGCAGCTTCAATGTTGATACGTTCAAGGAAGCTTCCAATGACCACAGCCTTACTTGCCCTAGTCTCAAATTCTTGTGAATTTTCCTGTTTCTCCTTTCCTTTACAGCATTTATCACAGTTTTAATCCTACATTTATTCTTTACTTATTTAATTCATCTGTCTCCTCCATGGACCTGCTGGTGTATTTCAGCAGAGACCATATCTGATTCTGCCCAAAACTTAAACTCCAGTCATTATTGAGCATTTAATAAATATCTCTTGAATGTATGTTACCAGGTAATCTTTTGAGAACCTGGGAACAGAATCATAGCTGCATTCCTCACTAAGATGGTATATGCTAGTGTTGAAGGGCTCATTCTCAAGTCCAGCTCGCAGAGCTGGAATCCCAGTTTCACCACTTGCAAGTAATCTTAGGCAAATCATTTAATCACCAGGCCTGTTTCCCTGTAAAAGGCGCCAACTATCCTTAAGGTGGTTGCCGAGGTCATTAAAGAGAACGCACACAGGTTTTCAGTGCAGTTTTTGGACATAGGAAGTGCTCCAATTTTATTTCCTAAGATTATCGTCATGCGGCACCTCAGTGAAAAGGAAGAGTTTAATTAAACCAGGGACCGTCAGAGTCGTTGGGGACCCAGTCCCTGCTTTCACTAAGTTCAGAGGAAAGCAAGTGAGACAAACATAACCCGATTCAAGCAGGGCGGAGAGGGAGACGCGCCAGGTGAACACCCGCAGGAAGGCACCGGGAGGAAGCGCGGAGGAAGGATTTCACGTCTGGAGAAGACTGTAGGAAGGCCTGCTAAAGATGGATGGAATGAGGTGGTCCCAACCACCTCTCCCCGGTCTGTCTCCGGACCCGTGCTTCGGGAAGGCGAACCCCGGGGCCCAGTCCCCGCTACAGGGAAAGCGGCGCAGCACTGGAACTCACCCGCGGCGCAGAAGCCGAAGCCGGCGGGAACGGGCGAGTGTTCCGCGAGCTCCAGTCGGATGACAACCAGTGACACACTCATAGGGCAGGCGCTGGCCGGCGAGAGCTCCGGCGGGCTCAGAACAGGCAGGGAGGCGAACGCAGAGGCCGAGCGGCCCCGGGCCGGCAGCGCCGCCGCTGCCTCAGCAGCACCAGTCCCTCGCGCAGCCTTCGGAGCCACAACAACCTGCACTTCCGCCTCTCGGCCGCCGTCGCTGACCCACGGGGTCACGCATGCGCACATGAGCGCGCGCTCCGATTGGGCGAGGCGGCGCGGGGGCGGGCCTGAGCGCTTCCGGACTGGAGCTCCGGGAGGTCGGAGAGGAAGGACAAGTTTGCGTTGCGGGCGTCGCAGCCCCCGGAGGGGCCGAGTGGTTGGTGTGCGCCCAGGCCCGGATTAAGCTCTGCGGGCCCAAGAGGTTTCGTCCTGAGCCCACCTCGGCTGGCGGCGCAGTGTGCCCGGCTCGAATCGCCCGAGAAACCCGCGCTATGCTGAGGGCTTTTGCCTCTTGCTGGGTTTGACCCCTCGCTTCAACCCTCGGAAGGGTTGTTTTGTGTCAGGCCCGCTTTACAGATCGGTACACTGAGGCTCAGAGGTGAAGTTGCTCTGAGGGCTCATGGAGACTCGATTGTAGGGTTTCTGACTCTATTATGGTAGCGCGATGGACTGATTAAGAGAGCACAGTGCTGGTGATAGATCAGGTTCCTACTTCCCACCCCATTACTTCACGGGTGTTTACAGAAAGCCAGACTCTGTTGGAGGTACTCGGGATACATTGGTGAATGGAGTAAATACAGGGTCTACTTATGCAGTTGACCTTCAGCACCAGTTATGTGATCATTGAACTTAGTCGTTGTAGAAAATTGGGGTAATATCCTTCGGTGGTTGTGAGGATAAAATGAAATGATGTGTATAGAGATGACAGTAGCATTCTTTCTAGTATGTCAGATTGCTCTTAGCATGTAGATACTGACAGCTACAATTGATGTGTATATGCCACATGCACTAGGTATATGCTATGATCATATATAAGATGTGTCGTAGTAATTCTGGGCATATCTAGGTATATGCTCTCTCTGTATAACACAACCGCATGATAAATCCATATATATAACTCATGACTACACCCTACGAAATATGTTTCATACCCTCTTTATATCAGGGTTTCTCAGCCTCTGCACTTTTGACATTTTGGGTTCTTTGAGGGTTGTGTACATGTGTGTCCTGCACATTGTATGATATTTAGAAGCATCCGTGGCCTGGTCCACTAGATGCCAGTAGCACTCTTCCCCAGTGGTGATCACTAGATATGTGTCCAGATATTGCCATATGTCCCCTTGGGGTCAAAATCATCCCCTATTGAAAATCACTGGTTTATATGAAAGTGCTTAAGCCATATACACATAGTATGTACATATAATAGGAGACTTTAGGTTTCTTTTTTTTTTTTTTTTTTTTTTTTTTTTTGCAGTGCTAGGGATCGAACCCAGGACCTTGTACATGCAAGGCAAGCACTCTACCGACTGAGCTATCTCCCCAGCCCTCAATATGAGACTTTATGTGAACTTTTTTTGGGGAGTTATAGTACTAGATAACTTTTTTTTTCTTTCCGGTGGTGGTGGTTGTGGGGGTTAAACCCAGGACCTTGCACATGCAAAACGCATGCACTCTACCACTGAGGCACCACCCTCCAGCCTAAGTAATAGATAACATTTAATGGTGTGCCAGCTACTAGTGACTGCTTTACACATTTTATCTAATGCAAAGATAACTTTATTGCCATCATTTTACAGAGGAGGCTCTGAGTAAGTAAAGTGTCCAGGATTTCACACTTAGTGGCAGAGTTAAAATTTGAATGGAAGATATCTTATTCAAGAGCTGAAACTTAATCTCTTTACTAAACCATTGCCTTAATATGTAACAACACAAACTGTGTGCATGTTTGCAAAAACAATTTAAGTAGCAAATCTCTACTATACTAATCTCAGAGGAACACAGTGAGTAGCACTTGTGACTTATAAGATGCCAATTCCAAAGAACTAGAATTATCAGCCAGAAATGGCCACGTTGGATACATTATAGTTCTTTGTGACTACCAACCACTAAGACTTTCCCTAGCTTTTCCCTATTTTCTGATGTATTCAGTTTATGAATGTTCATTTTGTGCAGTTGTGCCCGGCAGTGGGGTAGGTTGTTGACAGGCAAAAGAAAGTACCCAGAAATAGCATGTGAGATATATGAATTATTGGGGAAAGTGTAGCGATCAGTGACTACTCCAAGAAGAGTTCAGTGGCAGTAGGATGAACAGATAGCACATGTCCCTCAACATGTTTCACCTAGCAGCGGTTTCTCTCCCTCATGGTGTTCTGTCCAGTGGCAGCCAGCTGGGCAAGTGACGTGTCCTTTCCACAGTGCCCTCAGTTCCATCCCAGTTGCTACTGAGAGGGGTTTTGTATGTTAGGCTGCAGAAGCAGTGACATCATTGGCATTAGCTTGCTTAGTTTGCTTGTATCACCAGCATCCCAAGGAGATGTCCTGGTATACAGGAAAGAAAGTAGCTTTCTACAGATAACACTACCCTAACCTACTCCCAGTGGATATGAGGAAAAGCCAGTGTCCTTCAAGATTATCTGTATTTGGACTTTCCAACCTAGGCTTGATCTCATGGTTCTCTTAATTTGGCTAAGTTTTGGGAAATAGAAAGGGTGCATTCAGGGACACGGTGTTTTTACTGTTCCCTTTTCTTTAAAGATGACAAAATGCATCCTTCTAACTCATTTATATGAGCATCTTATCTATGTCTAGACACTGTACCAGGCCCCAGGGGATGGATGTATACAAAGATGAGTAGGATAGTCCTTGCCTGGAGGGAACTTACAGTAAACATGAAAACAATGCCTAAATAATTGAGTAAGAATTCTACTAATGTGTGGAGGAGGAGCAATGGGTCAGGAAAAAATTGCCAACATCTTCTTGGAAAAAGAAAGAAGCTTCTGTGAGGAGATAAATTCAAAGCTGTGATGAATAAACAAATGGGAATTCATGAGGTACAGCCCAGGAAGGGGTTCTAGTCAGTGAGCACAGGAGGGACAAGAACTTAACAGCACTCTTTACTCTGAAGAGAGCATTGTTGGCAAGTGGCTAGAACAGAACTGTCATCTGAAGGTGGAGGAATAAGCCAGCAGCCTGTGGGAGCTTCGCCCACATGTCCATTAGTGGGAGAGTGTGGAGGACAGTGACCTTGGTTAGGATTATTGAAGTTGGCCCCTTAGGCCCCCAAAGACACTTTTCATTTCTCCAAAGCCCTCACACGAGACAGGTTTACATTTTTATGAGCCTATAAATAAATTTTTCTTTCTATCATAAGCTTTGGTATTGGCATAGAAACATAAGTAAAACCAAAAATACAAATCAACCTTGAAGGTTTTTTACTTTGAAAATTACCCCAAATTCAGCAGATTTCCAATTGCCTAAGAAGCACATTTTACCATTTTTCAGAATTACTGCTTACGATTCCTTTCTTTAGATGCTTACATAGATTTTTGAGTCTTTAAGGCAGCCCTGAGATGAATTCCATACAATTATGAGTTGTCTTGCCATCCTGATTTACTCTAACCTGATTTAAAAAAATACAAAACTTTTTTTTTATGTGTGTGCTAGGGGTCAAACCCAGGGCATTCTGGGTGTTATGCATTCTCTTTACCTCTAAACTATATCCCCAGACAACTCCCCCCACCTCCTTTGTGAGATGGTGACTCACTGTGCTACCCAGGCTGGACTCAAAATCCTGCACTCAAGTGATTCTTCTGCCTCAGCCTCTTAAGTACATAAGACTATAGGTGAACGTACCCCACCCTTCTAGAAACTCTTGTTATTGTGGCAGTATTTGGGATTGAGCCCAGGTTTCAAGCATACTCTATCACTGAATTAAAGCCCCAGCCTTTTATATTTTTTATTTTGAGATAGGCTCTTGCTAAGTTGCCCAGGCTGGCCTTGAACTTGCAATCTTCCTGCTTTAGCCCCCTGAGTTGCTGGTATTGCAGGTGTGTGTCACCATAGGCCAGGAAAGCTTTTCAACTATAGAAAACACATAAAAAAGCTTAATGATTTTCAAGAGAAAAATAGCAATCCTCTTAGTTCTTTTGTTTTTTCCCCCCCTAGCGTTTATTTCAAACTTATAGAAAATTTGAAAGAAAGGACAATGATTTCCCATGTACTTTTTAAAAAAAATCTAGATTCACCATTAATCTCAGTTCATGTGTATGTAGGAATATACACATGTATGTTGTATCAGGAGGGGTTCTTGCACCTTTGTGTGCAGGGTGGTGTGTATGTGCATGTGTGTGTGTGTGTGTGTGTGCTAGGGATGGAACCCAGGGCCTCACCTATGCTGTCAACTCCCCACCACTGAGCTCTTCCCTGAACCTCTTGAAGGTGATTTTAAAAAAGAGGCAGTGGGAATCATTCAGAGGCTAAGGCAGTGATCAGTATGAGAAATGATGATGTCTTTTTTTTTTTTTTTTTTTTTGCGGTACTGGGGATTGAACTCAGGGCCTTGTGCTTGCAAGGCAAGCACTCTACCAGCTGAGCTATCTCCCCAGCCCGATGATGATGTCTTGATGATGTGATGGAGACATCCTAAGCAATAGGAGAGGGAGTACAGGACATCTTGGGAGAATACAGGAAAGATAGGTAAACTACAACTCAGGGGACCATTTGGAATTAACCAGGCAACTGAAACCAAGTGTTCCAGGTCAAGGGACCAGCATATGCGAAGACCAGAATACAGGAGGTGAATACAGTATCTTTAAGGAAACTGCACATAGATTTTTGTGTTGGTATCTCCTAGTTGAGGTGAAACAACAGGGTGAGTTGAATTGCTGCAGACTGGGGGAAGCAGATCTTAGGAGGCCTTTAAAACCAAGTTAAGGAACTGAGAGTTGTATCTTGAGGAGAGAAGGGAGCCATTGAAGGTTTTAAATGGGGTTAAGATGTGATCAGATATATAGTCCTGAAAGATTATTCTAGCTGACAAATGAAGAAAGAATTGGAAAGAGGTTTGAGGCGAGGCAGGGGACCAGTTAAGATCCATGGGCAAGAATGATGACAGTGAGAAGGGGAAGGGGTAGAATCGACGACATCAGAGCAACTCGAGTTGTTGTGGCCTAGTTGAGATGGCAGGAATTTAGGGCTGAATCCCACTTTTTAGCTCAGGCAGCTGGGTGGACGATGGAGCCCTTGGTGGGTAGTCAGGGTGGGAGGAAACACTGAAGTCAATTGTGGATGTGGTTTGAGGCAGTTGGTGATCCCTAGTTGGCATTCCGAAGCTCCAGGGCAGGGGCCTGCATGGAGGTAGTGAAGTCAAGCTGTGCCCTGTGCCTTCTTCCCACACAGCCTGAGCTCAACATGTGCGTAAGGAGGCTTTTCCAGTCCTCATATTTCCACTGGGCATGGAGAGCAGCTTTCCTGAAGCCCATGCAGCAGGGAACCCGCCGACAGACACATTCTGGCAGCACTTACAGAGCAGTGATTTTTGACATGGGTGGAGTTCTCATTCCTTCACCAGCGAATGTGGCTGCAGGTGAGCTTTTCATTCTTTTTCACGTGAGAGCTGAAGAATGTACAGGGACAGGGAAGAACATCTGGGCCACAGCATACGCCAGAGGGCAGTGCTCTGGCCCTTGAGTCAAATTCCGAGCGCTACTTGATGGCTGAGTGCTTGGGCAAATTGTTCAACTTCTCTTAGTTTTCTCATCATGAAATTCAGACTAATAATAGTACCTACCTCCTTGAGGTTTGGGGAAGAGTTAAATGAAATAATCTACTGGCTTAGCACAGAGTGCTCAGCTCATCCCTTATTCTCAGTAAACAACCAGTTGCCATGGTTACTGTGGTTGTGATTAGAATTTAATTACCTTTCCTTGGGAATAGCACTACTTCTGAATGCTGGATGAAATTCCCCCTTGGATCACAACCTTTTCTTCTACCTCTCTCTAAACTTGTATCTGAACTTACAGTGTTAAACTTCTGTTTATCATGGCCTCCCTGGTTTTCCTTCTTTCTTCTCTCTGTTCGATTTACATTAATTAGTTAAGTTTTGGTTTCAAGTGTTAGAAATCCTAACAAAACAGGAACTGAAACAAGATAGAAGTTTATCTTTTTTGCTTACAAAAGCCCAGGTATATATTCTGGGTCTAGAATGCAGCTCTGTGGCATCAGGAACTCTGGCACGGGATCTCTCTTACTCTCTAGCTCTGTGTGTATGTGTATGGTACTGGGGACGAACCCATGTCCTTGAGCATGCTAGGCTGAGTGCTCCGCCAGTGATCCACACCCCTAGTCCAACTTGGGCTATTTGTATCATGCTGTTCTGTTGAATATTCTCTTCATTTCCTAAATTGCCCAGATTGGCCTTGTACTTGTGATCCTCCGGCCTCAGCCTCCTTAGTAGCTGGAATTATATGTGTGTGCCAGTGTGCCTGACATTTTTGTGTGTGTGTGTGTGTGAGTGGTGCTAGGGCTTGACCCCAGGGCCTTGCATGTGCTAGGCAAGTGCTCCGTAATTGATCTACTGCCCCAGCTCAAATATCACACTCAAGCTAGGTATGGTATGGTGGCATACACCTGTAAACCAACTGGCTTGGGAGGCTGAGGTAAGATGATCACAAGTTTGAGGTCAGCCTTAGCAACTTAGCAAGTCTCTAGGCAACAAGTGAGACCCTGTCTCAAAATAAAAAGTCAGTTTTCCTAACTGACTGGAAGAACTGAAGCTGGGTGGTAATGTGGGTCTGGGGAATTAAACAATTTTCATATAAGAGAAGTCAGAACCCTTTGAGCCTTACCAAATTAGTTGCAAAGTTTTCCCTAAGTCTAGACCCAGCTCTTCTTTCCTATAGAATGGAGTACATGTGTACACCAGCAAAGTACTGTTGTTCGGTGGTTAATGCCCTCAGTTCAACCCTTGGTATCCCCCTCCAAAAAAAAAAAAGAAAGAAATTCATACTCTTTTTTTTTTTTTTTTTGTGGTGCTGAGCTATATCTCGAGCCCAAAAAATTCACACTCTTAACATTTTTTTTTTTTTTTTACATTTAATATGGTGGTTAGTCAACTATGACCAGTGGGCGGCCAGATTGCCTGCCTGCCATCTGTTGGTATGTGGCCTGTCATCCAAGAATGACTTTTACCTTTTGAAATAATAGAAAAATATCAAAACAAGTACCTAATATTTTGACCAAGTATGGTGGTATACATTTGTAATTAAAGCTACTCATGAGGCTGAGGCAAGAGGATCACACATTCAAGGCCAACCTAGGTAAGTAACTTAGTGAGACCATGTCTTAAATTAAAACTCTTAAAAAGGGACTGGGGCTGTAACTCAGTGATGAGAGTGCTTTGCTTAGTGTGCACAAGACCCTGCGTTTAATACCCAATACTGCAAAATATTTGTTGACCTTCGTCTAGTTTTTTCATTTCAACATCTCACACATACTGTGTGGTATTCCCTTAGGTGGATTTACCCTAATTGATTGAATAAGCCCCTTAATAATATACATTTAACCTTCCAGCTCTTTCTGTTACCAAAAAATAGTGTTTTGTGATGTGAAAATTACATGAAATTCAAATTTCAATGTCTACAAAAACAAAATTATTTTGGAACCTCATTCATTTCCATTTTATCCCTGGCTGCTTTTGCCAAATAATGTCTGGGTTGAGTAACTTCAACAGGAACACTTCTGACCCAGTATTTGCTGTCTGACTGTTGGGAAAAGCTTGCCACTTCAATTTGAACTATTTGGTTGCTATGAAATTAATATGTATGTGAAAAAAATTCACTTCAACATTGTATTCAGGGAATATAATGATAAGATCAGATCTTTTCATTTTTGCCACAGGTCCATTTCTGTTTTTTTTTTTTTTTTTCTGTTATTTTAGTGTTCATTTCCCTGCTTGTCAGTGGGGTTGAGCCTTTTTTTGGTATGTTATTGCTCACTTAGTTCTATCATTTTATGAATTGTTCATTTTTCTTATTGATTTGTAATAATAACTTTTCATCAGTTATTGTAAATATTTTTCTCTTCTGTGGCATGTGTCGATTTTATTTATAATATTTTTGCCATACCAAACTTTTGTCTTGTCTTTTTTTTTTTTTTTTTTTTTGGTACCCGGGATTGGACTCGGGCACTGGACCACTGAGCCATATCCCCTGCCCTATTTTGTATTTTCTTTAGAGACAGGGTCTCATTGAGTTGCGTAGCACCTCGCTGTTGCTGAGCCTGGCTTTGAACTCTCCATCCTCCTGCCTCAGCCTCCCGAACTGCTGGAATTACAGGCATGAGCCACCACGCCCAGCACTTTCTTTTTCTTTCTTTCCTTTTTTCTTCTTTTCAGTGCTGGGGTTTGAACCCAGGACACACTGGGCAAGTGCTCTACCATTATATATTCCCAGCCCTTTTTTTTGTTTGTTTTATTTTGAGATAGAGTCTTCCTAAATTGCCCAGGCTGACCTTGAACTTGAGCTCCTCCTGCCTCAGCTTCTCAAGTCACTGAGATTACAGGTGTATGCCACCTTGCCCAGCTTGTGTTTTTTCTTTATGGCTTGAACTTTTTGAGTCTCAAACTCTTTCCATCTTTTTTTAAAATTTATTTTAGGTTGTTGATCTTATTTTACATGTGGTGCTGAGAATTGAACCCAGTGCTTCACACATGCTAGGCAAGTACTTTACCACTGAGCCACAACCCCAGCCCAAACACTTTCCTTCTTAAAGTTCATGAACATATTTTATGTTATTTTCTAAATTTAAAGCTTTGTATATTTTATCTATTGGGAATTTATTTTAAATTTTATTTATTTTTATTTTTGTGGTACCCAGGGACATTGTACCACTGAGCTACATTCCCAGCCCTTTTTATTTATTTATTTTTTTTATAATTTTGAGACAGGGTTTCATTAAGTTGCTTAGGGCCTTGCTAAGTTGCTAAGGATGGCCTCAAACTTGTGAGCCTCTTGAGTTACTGGGATTACAGATTTGTATCACCACACCCAGCTTGGGAATTTATTTTTGTGATGTGCAAAATAGAAATTTAATTTAATGTTTTTCCATATTGAAACTTATGGCACTCTCAGTTATTGATTTCTTAGTGCTAAAAGAGAATAAAATGTAAAGGAAACTTCCTGCTGCCACCTCTGTCCTTCCCCAGCAGGTTCCTGCCTTCTGTGGTTATCATTGTGAACATTTTCTTGTTTAGCATTTAAAACATTGCATGTGTCTATCTAGGTACACACTGATATATAAGTATGTGTGTATGAATTGTGTACATGTGTACACATGCATTAGATCATGTTCTGTAGACTGTTTTCTGTACTTTTCTTTTTTGCAGTAGTTATTTTGCCAACTTTTGTTTTTCTTTCTTTCTTCCTTCCTTCCTTTTTTTTTTTTTTAAATGCTGCAAAGTATCAAACCAGGGCCTCACTCATGCCAAGTACATGCACTATCACTGAACTATAGCCCTAGCCCTTTCCAACTTTTCATATCAGTAGACATAAGTATAGTTCAAGGGTTAGCAAACTTTCTCCATAAAGGGCTGTAAAGGCTTTGCACTTTGTGAGCCCTACTGTCTGGTCATAACTATTCACTTCTACAATAGTGAGAAAGCCTCAGTAGACAACAGTAAAGGAATAAGTATGCTTGTGTTCCAAATTTACAGAAGCAAGAGGGCTGGGGTTGTAACCCAGGGGTAGAACACTTACTGGCACGCATAAGGTTCTGGGTTCAATCCCCAGTAAACAAAAAATAAACAAAAAATGAGTAGAATATAGATTTGGGCCCCAAGACCTTTTGGTGACCCTTAGCCTAGTTTATACATTTTAACATCACATACATACCATGTGGCATTCACTTAGGTGGATTTACCTTAATTTAATAAGACTTTTATAAATATACATTTAACCTTCCAGTTCTTTTTTATTGCATGCAGTTCTGCACAAATAGCCTTGTTATCATCAAGTATTTTTGTAAATATATCTGGAAGAAATTCCTGGAAGTGAAATTACTGTATCAAATGTAGGCACATTTGAAATATTGGCAGAAAGTGCCAAATTGCTCTCCATAGAGGTTATACTCGTTTTACGCCATCAGCAGTATATGAGGGTGTTGACTTCCCCACACACTTGCCAAATCTGGAACTGTGAAAAGGGCCATACACTTTAGATTAGCTCTAAAAATTCAGAAATATTATTTTTGGATTGAGGGGTTTTGCTTTGTTTTGTTGTTTTATTTTGTTTTGTTCTGGAGATTGAACCCAGGGGTGCTTTACCACTGAGCTTTATCTCTAGACCTTTTTTATTTTGAAACAGGGTCTGGCTAAATTGCCCAGGCTGACCTTGAACTTGTGATCCTCCTGCCTCAGCCTCCTGAGCCGCTGGGATTACAGGCATGTAGCACCATATCTGGATCTAGATTGGGTTTTCAGGGCTGGGGATATAGCTCAGTTGGTAGAGTGCTTGCCTTGCAAGCACAAGGCCCTGGGTTCAATCCCCAGCACTGCAAAAAAAAAAAAAATAGATTGGGTTTTTAAAACCTTAATGTTCTTGGAGAACATACACAACATTGTTATCGTTGGTTATTGCTGAAGAATGAGATTGCCTGTCCTTTTACTTTTTTCTTTTGCAATATTGGGGACTGGACCTAGGGGTCCTTAACCACTGAGCTATGTCCCCAGCTCTTTTTTTATTTTTTATTTTAGGACAGGGTTTTGACAAGTTGCTCAGGTTGGCCCTGAACGTTCAATTCTCCTGCCTTTGCCTCCCAAGTTTGGGGGAGGTTTGTACCACTATGCCTGGCTCTTTTTTCATTTTATGCCTTTTTATATCTTCTGAGATATTTTCAATGCACAAGTACTACTTTATCAGAAAAAAGTGGCTTCATTTCAAAATACACATATTGCCCAGCAACTGTATTACTTAGAAACTAAAAACCTCCTAGAAGAAAAAACAACCCTATTCATATGTTCCCAGTAATACACAAATGCTGATCCATCTACTGCCTTTCCTCTTTGTGAACAGACATTTTCTTATTTATTCCTCAAAGACAGCTTCCTGCAAGTGACTGATTCAGTGTACCAGCCACATTGCCATAAAGAATTACTTACAAAATGAAGAGTTGGGACGCTGTCCAAATCTGGTTTGTTCCCTTGTGAACTTCTTTACTATGTGCTAGGACCACATAAATAACCTAATGTGGGGTTGGGGTTGTGGCTCAGTGGTAGTGCGCTCGCCTAGCATGCATGAGGCCCCAGGTTCAAGCCTCAGCATCACATAAAAATAAAGGTATTGTATCCACTTACAACTGAAATAATAATAATAATAATAATAATAATAATTAACCTAATGTGTATGGTCCAGCCAATGAGAGACCAAAGAAGAAAATCCATGCTGTGTTCAGAGTCATCTCAAGCAAGTGGAAAGAACCTGAACCTCAGCAGCAGTGTGCTTGCTGTCTGTCATACAAATTAGTTTCTGTTCCTTCAAAGGTCCAACGTTGAGATTTTGTTTGTTTGGTGTTGGTTCCAACCCAGGGCCTCATGCATGCTGGGCAAGTGCTCTACCACTGAGCTATATCCCCAACCCTCTAAGGTTGAGGTGCATTTCTCTGAATTACAGTTAACATCTACATAGACATCACAGTGATGCCATAGGAGCTTGTATGGTAATTCCCCTGAGCTCCCTGAGCTCCAGCCATTATTTGATGTATTTCACTGTTGCATATTCTGTTTACAGAATGGGAGGTACAGAATCATATTCCTTCTGGAACTATATTGAAAGCTTTGGTCAAAGGTGGAGAAAATGGACCTTGGATGAGATTTATGAGAGGAGAGATAACAACAGAGGATTTCTTACAAGAATTTGGGAAACTTTGCTCTGAAATAGTAAGTGGAAAATATACCTGCATTTGTATTTTATTATTTTTGCCTTGAAGAGCATTTGGCAACATTCATCCATAACTTGATTAAACTGAAAATAAAGTAAAACCTAATAACCCATCATGTTTTTAAGCTACTTTCCCTAGGTATTCAAGCTTCATATATGAATAAATAAAAATATTCTTTACTGTAAACCCCTCCAGCAATTATTGAAACCGGAGCCATCTACATAATGGCTTTGATCCAAAAGCTTATTAGAACGGTAACAATATTGACCATTTTCTGTGTGCTGTGCTTTGTCCTAAGCTTTTTATTTACATGAAGTCATGTAACTTTCACAGTAGCTCTGCTAAATCATAATAGTATGAGCAGTTCTCTGGCTGGATGGTGGTGAGCACAGCAGTGCCCCTGAGCTATAGACTTAAGGATGGAGAAAATGGCCAATTCTATGTTATACATATTTCCCACAAATTAAAAATTATGCAAAGACTGAACCTTGTAAACATTAGGCCAAGTTAAAGAGGCTAGTCAAAAAAGACAGCCTATTATTTGATTCCATTTATATGAAATGTCCCAAATACTCAAAGCTGTAGATAGGGAAAGCAGATTGATGGTTTTCTAGGACTAGGGGTATTGGGGGAAAATGAGGAGTGTTAACGGGTATGAGTTTCTCTTTAGGATAATAAGATATCCTATGACTGACTGTGATGGTTGTACAACTTGGTGTATGTGCTAAAAGTCTTCATTCGACTTGTGGGCTGCAGTTGTGGCTCAGTGGTAGAGTGCTTGTCTAGCATGTGTGAGGCACTGGGTTTGATCCTCAGCACCACATAAAAATAAATGAATAAAATAAAATAAAGGTACATATATATACATTTTATATATATGTAAATATACACATATATAAATATATATAATATATATAAAAATATATATATAACAGCAAACTGGCCTTTATAGATTTTGAAACATTGTAAGAGTTTTCAAAGTCCACACAGATTATATTTTAAAATAACAAAATTGATCAGAAACTAAAGTTAATAATGGTGAAGTCATGAATAATACAAAATCATTAAGTGCCTTCTCAATCATGAAAAATAAATCACAGAACTTGGGGTATAGCTCAGTGGTAGAGCACTTGCCTAGCAGTGTGAGGCACTGAGTTCAATTCTCAGCACCACATAAAAATAATTAAATAAAATAAAGGCATTGGGTTCCTCTGTAACTAAAAAAAAATTTTTATATAAATAAATTGCGTCTAACTGTTGTGTGGTACACTTCTATAATGCATGCAAGTAAAGAGACTGAGGCAGGAGGATTGCAAGTTCAAGGACAGTCTTGGCAATTTAGCAAGACTGTCAGAATAAAAGTTAAAAAAGGGCTGAGGATGTGGCTCTGTGGTAGAGGGCACCTGGGTACCATAAATGCATACATAAATACTTGTAATATATATCCTCTTGTAGACAGGCATGGTGGCATGCAGAGGCTTAGGCAAGAGGATTGCTCTGAGCCCAGGAGTTTGAGATCATCTGAGGCAACATAGCAAGATGCTGTCTCAAAAAACAAAACAAAACACCACCACCCAAAACTCACATATAGAATTCCACAGAGGGGTCCAGGAATTTAGTACCTTCAGACAGTAAGCAAATGGCCTGGGCTCTGACAACCAAGGAACAGGAATCAGTATTTTTTCCTGTGGTCTCTCGTTCCTGACCTCTGGCTCTCCCCTCCCCTCTTCTGTTCACAGTCAAAGACCTCGGTGCCGGTGGACTCATTTTTCTCTCGGCTGACCAGTAAGCAAGTGGCGAAGCAGTTCCCAGTGATGACTGAGGCCATCTCTCAAATTCGCTCAAAAGGCCTTCAGACTGCAGTCTTGAGCAATAATTTTCGTCTTTCTGATGGGAAAAGCTTTTTGCCTGTGGACCGGAAACAGTTTGATGTGGTAAGCTTGAGGATTCAAACCAGGGGAAGCATGGTCCTTGCTCTTGCTTCAGGGTGCAACATTGTTGCATCCCCAACTCAAGTTAGGTTTAGATATTATAGGTTGAAACTGGGTTTTTAAAATTTCACTGTGCTCTTAGCAAGGCCAAACATTTGTAGAGTTTGAAGCTGTAGTGCTAGGTGGTGATACATGCCTGTAATCCCAGTGATTTGGGAGGCTGAGGCAGGAGGATTGTGAGTTCCAGGCCTACCTGGGAAACTTATCGATAACCGAAGCAACTTAGTGAGACTCTGTCTCAAAATCTAAAGTTAAAAGACTGGGAATGTGACTCAGTGATGGAATACCCTTGGGTTCAAGACCAAAAAGAAGAAACTTCTGCTTTAAAGACCCCCTTTACATTCTGCATTGGAACTTTAGACTGACCTTAACACAGGTGCTTGGGTCCCCCCTCACATCTTAATGGGTCCTTTGACCTCTTTTCTTCTAAGACCAACTTATTGTCCCCTGTTTTTGTGATTTTAATCCCTAGACCAGTACTGTCCAATAAAACTTGATTACTTTCCCTGGTCTGATTAACTGTCCTTCTAAATTGCACATGATTTGTTTCATATGCATATCCCAGCCTTTAATGCTGATGATATAATTTTAACATGTTTGGCTATTTTGTTTTGTTTTGTTTTACAGCACTGAGGATTGAAGCCAGGGCCTCTGTCTGCTAGGCAAGTGCTATACCACTGAGCTACATCCTCAGCTGTTTTTAAATTTTTATTTTCTGACAGAGTTTCACTAAGTTGCCCAGGCTGGCCTCAACCTTGTGATCCTCCTGAGTAGCTGGGATTAGAGGCGTGTATCACTTTGTGCCTGGTTTTATTTGTGCGTGTACCCTTAAAACACTTATTTACGTCTTAAAACCAGCAGCAGTAATAACTCCCTTCAGAAATTCCAAAGCCCAGAGTGGCAGCAGGTCTTTCAGGGCCTTCCAGAATTGTGATGGATCAGGAGAACCCTTCCTTGTGGCCCATTCTCCATGTATAACCCAATCAGTGCCAAGGGGAAGCATCTCACCAAATACTGTGAGAATCATGGTAAGCTCTAGAACACACTGGAGGAAATTTCTCTGATAATTGGAGTATTGTACATTTTGCCAGCAGAGCCCCTTTCTGTTTCTTTCCATTCTTGGAAGAGATATTTTGGTTGGACTCTAGAAGGTGGCATGTTCCCTGCCTCTTATCTATTTCTCTGTGTATTTGTACCCTTCATTGGACCAGTGAGATTAAAGATTTTCAACTCTGCCTACCCATCAGCATGGCCTGTGAGTTTGTAAAGACACACGTCCTTTTCCCTGAAGATTGTTGTTGGGTGAGTCTGGGTAGGACCTTGGTATTTTTTTTTTATGAAAAGTTCCACAAAAGATTCTGCTGTGCAGTTGGGGTGAGAAACCCTGAGATGTGATGAGGGACTTTGGATTCTGGTCATGATTTTCTTCTGTCACAAGGTCTCCAGTACTTTGGGTAAAATATACTTGTGGTGAGATTGTGAAATGCTCTGTGTAACCATAATATATGACATTAGCAAGTGTCCTGTCATTTTGGAACTCACTTAAGTTTCATAATAACCACTAAGATAGGTAAGATGGCTGTTCACATTTTACTGATGATTAAACAAAACCCATTTGGTTGTAAAGGCCACAGTGTCTGAAGAACTTCAGTTTCCTGAGTTTGGCTCCCAGATTGTAACCCAGAATTTCACAGTTACTTGACTTACCAAGGCAATGTCATTTTAATATCCTAACACTCTTAAGTTGTTCTCATGCATCTCAGCTGTCCTGCCTCTGCTCTTTTCAAAAAATATGCCAGCATGCTTGTGGGAGTTGTACCTTTAGGGCCATTCCTCCCTCGGTCTCCCCGTCAGGTGGTGGAATCCTGCCTGGAAGGTGTCTGCAAACCAGACCCCAGGATATACCAGCTGTGCTTGGCACGCCTTGGCCTGCAGCCCTCTGAGTCCATCTTTCTTGATGATCTGGGGCAAAATCTAAAAGCAGCTGCCAGTCTTGGTATTCGCACCATTAAGGTAAGCATCATTATTTTTGACCCCCTGCCGTGCACCAAGAATTAGTAGAAGCATTTTATGCCATCTTTTTACACTTGCAGTTGTAGCTCTCTATGGCGGTTCCTCCTTGTTTCCATAGTCATCATTTTTAAAATCAGTTATGTAATCGATGTGACTAGCTGCTTGTATTATCAGCAGGGAGAAAGACAGATGTGTACAAAGAAGATGGATTGAGCACAGAGCTGTGAAGGAGGTGCAGGGCAAGCTAGGACGTCTGGGGTGGTGTTTCTACTGTCTGAGTGATTTTTCTAGGTGGGGAAGTTGCAGCTACCAGTTGCATGAGTCATTAAAGTGAAGAACAGAAGCCATATGGCAGGAGGGGAGGCTAGACCAGCTTTCTGCATTTAATTTTCATTATGAAACTGACACAGGGACACAGCAGATGCTGCAGCCATAGTCTTCTGTCCGCAGTGCACAAAGTATGCTGTGAACTCACCTGCACTCTTCATGAAGGTAGAGCTGGACATGGTGGTGCACTCCTGTAGGCCTAGAGACTCGGGAGCGAGACCAGAGGATCTCAAGTTTGAGGGCTTGGAGTTGTAGCTCAGTGGTTAAGTACCCCAAGTTCAATTTCCAACCCACATACAAAAACAAACAAACAAACAAACAAAAAAAAAAAAAAAAAGAAAGAAAGAAAGAAAGAAAGAAAGAAAGAAAAGAAAGAAAATGAAATAAAAAAGAAAAATATTAAATATAAGGTGGTTAGAAATTAAATGGATAAGGAAACTCATTCTGGTTCCTGTTAACTGAATGTCCTGGCTCCAATGTCCGTCCTTGGAGAACTCCTTGGATATTTATTTCCCTCTGAAGAACTACCCTCAGAGGAGACAGAGAAGAGGCAGGGTTGACGGTGACACACGGTGGGTATTCTCTCTGAAACCAGGTTGATGACCCAGAGGCTGCCGTGAAGGAGTTGGAAGCTCTCCTGGGGTTTCCTTTGCACATGGGTATTCCCAATACTCGTCCTGTGAGGAAGACCATGGAAATTCCAAAAGATGCTTTGGAGAAGTACCTCAAGGGCTTGCTGGGGACCCAGATCACAGGTATGGAAAGTTTTGTGTTTGGGCAACTCTGTTCAAGACTGGGCTCAGTCTGGCTCTCACTTTCTAACCTCGATGAACATGCCAGCAACCCAGAAGCCATGTGGAGAGGAAAACAGCCAGCTGGCCTGGCGTATCCAAGTGCTGCTTTCAGTTTTGCTTGGGTCGAAGCCTTGACCTCCTTTTGTATGGCTCTGCAGAAGTGCATTTGTGCCCTTGTCATCCACCTGAGAGTCACCTGGCAGCATTTGCCTGCCAGCAGCCAGCAAGGAGCCGGAGCTTGGCTAGTACATATGTGCGCAGGGGGGTTACTGTTGCTAATTTTTTGAAACAACAGCCTGTTTTCTGAAGGTGACTTAAAAGTTGCACAATTTGAAAACGTGGCAAGTCAACTCCCCCTCTTCAAAGGCCTGTCTCTTGATCTTCACATTTCACCTTCAGGAAAACAGAAGCCTCATGGGCTTTTGAAGAAATTTCCACTTGGTGATGAAATTTTGCCTCACCCACTTGATCCTCAGAAAAGGTCTTTATTTCTGGAGTTCCACATTATGTCAGTGATTGGATTCTTAGTAGTATTTCCACAATGCTGAAGGGCCTGTTATGACCAGGCCAACTAACTCAGGGCAACGCCCGTGCTTACCCACTGTCCTGACCAAGTGAAAGGAATCCACATCCAGAGGTCCATCTTGCTGTCAAGCTGAGGGCTAATTTGGTTCACTTCTACCTAGAGGCTGAGGGAGCCACAGAATTCACCTAGTGGGGTGGGGAAAGCAGCTTTGGCTCAAGGTGAAGACCTCTGCCTGGATCCTTTCAGCTGTCACATCAGAGTCAGACATGGTTTGGCCAAGTACAGGCAAGGGACACACAAGGGCACTTTCCTTCTCAGGCCTAAAGCATTCCTTTTGCCAGATGGGTTGCCATGACTGTGCTTGTGGTTGATAAACAGAACTAAAGTGCTTTTGTTCACGGGGCAGGAGTTGGCAAGGAGGAGAGAACTGGACACCCATACAAAGTGAGAAAAGATTGTGGTGTCAAGTGAGTGGCCTTTGCCACACTAGTGGCCTGTGATTCTGGAACCCCACTGACAGGGTGAGCCAGGGACTGAGTTGCTGTGGCACCCAGGGGGAGGTGCTTTTCTTGTCCTGCATCTCAGAGAGGATATTCGGGATCCCAAATTCAGAACTTTTAGAAGGAATATTTGAGCCAGACATGTACACCTGTAATCCCAGGAGCTTGGGAGACGGAGGCAGAAGGATGGCAAGTTCAAGGCCAGCCTCAGCAATTTAGCAAGGTCCTCAGCAACTTAGTGACATCCTATCTCAAAAATAAAAAAAATGGGGCTGGGGAGATAGCTCAGCTAGTAGAGTCCTTGCCTTGCAAGCACACGAGCCTGAGTTCGATTCCCAGTACCGCACAAAAAATAATAATAAATAAATTAATTTAAAAGGGCTGGGTATGTAGCCCAGTGGTAAAGTACTCCTACCCCTGGGTTTAATCCCCAGCACCAAAAAAAACAAAAAACAAACAACAACAACAAAAGAAAACAATATCTGTCCAGAACTGGGCTCCAGATCCAGTTAGAATGTTCTTTGTTTTCTAACTTACAGGCCCATTGGAACTCCTTCAGTTTGATCATGGGCAGTCAAACCCAACTTACTACATCAGGCTGTCCAGTCATGAGCTGGTTCTGAGGAAGAAGCCCCCAGGGTCTCTCCTTCCATCTGCCCATGCAGTAGAAAGGGAGTTCAGGTAAACTCTCAGGGGCTAGGGTGGGGGCGGTGCCTGTCCACCTGGTTGTACTATGGATGAGTTCAGCCCTAAGATACAGGTTAGCTTCCATAAGAGCCCTGAGACATTTACAACTGCTGTTATGAATCTCCATATTATTTCAAATAAGGACATGTTATCTAATTTTATTTGTTTTGTTTTTGTTTTGAGGCACTGTGTTGCTCTGGTGGTTCTTACTTCCTGATCGCAAGTGATCCTCTTGCCTCAGCCTCCTGAGTACCCAATTTTATTTATAAGTTTCTCTTTTCTTTTCTATACCCAAATCTGTAGGTGGCGACATTCTTTTAGCACCTCTAGAAGAAAAAAGGGCAGGGTTGAGATACATTAGTCTTGCCCTTTACAATTGTTGTGATGCTGAGAATTGAACCCAGGGCTTTGTGCATGCTAGACAAACTCTCTACATCCCAGTCCTGTCCTAAGGCCTTTTTTTTTTGTACTGGAGATTTAATCCTTGGGTGTTTTACTACTGAGCTCCATCCCCAGCTCTTCAAAAAACTTTTTTTTTTTTTTTTTTTTTTTTTTTTAAATTTTTAATTTTGAGACAAGGTCTTACTAAGTTGCTTAGGGCCCCACTAAGTTGCTGAGGCTCGCCTTGAACTTGTGATCCTCCTCTCTCAGCCTCCTGGGTTGCTGGGATTATGAATGTACACTGCCCTGCCTGGTTTAAGGACATTTAAGTAAAGATTAAAAATTCTCAGACCTTTAGTCTGTCTCTTTTTTCTTTTTCTTTCTTTCTTTCTTTTTTTTTTTTTTTTTCCTGGTGCTGGAGATTGAATCCAAGGGTACTTAACCACTGACCACTGAGTCACATCCCTGGCCCTTTTTTTAAATTTTATTTAGAGACAGGGTATTGCTAAATTGCTGAGGCTGACCTTGAGCTTTTGATCCTCCTGCCTCAGCCTCCTGAGCCACTGGGATTACAGGCATGTGCCACTACACCCCACTCAAGACCTTTAGTTTTAAAATCAGTACTTTAAGCTGAGTGTGGTGGTATATACCTGTAAGTAATTTCAGTTACTTGGGAGACTGAGGCAGGAGGACCACAAGTTTGAGACTAGCCTCTGCAACTTAATGAAACCCTGTCTCACCAAAAAAAAAAAAAAAAAAAGTGGCTCAGTGGTAGAACACCCCTGGGTTTAATCCTTAGTACCAGGGGGAAAAAATCAAAACAGGACATTAGTGGGGCTATAGCAAAACAAGCATGGGTACATGATTGTTCATTATACAAATAGCTCTCCTTTTTTTTTTTTTTTTGGACCGGGGATTGAATCCAGGGGTGTTTTACCACTTGGCTACATCCTCAGTCCTTTTGTGTTTTTAATTTTTATTTTGAGATAGGGTCTTGCTAAGTTGCTAACGTTGGCCTCAAACTTGTGGTCCTCCTGCCTTGACCTCCTGAGTTGCTGGGATTACAGCCACTGTGCCCAGCCACAGTGCTCTAGTTTTGTATATGTTTGAAGTTTTCTAGTGTAAAATGTTTATGAGATAGTGACTGGGGTTGTGACTCAGTGATAGAGCTCTTGTCTAGCATGTGTGAGGCACTGGGTTCAATTCTCAGCACCACATAAATGAATGAATAAATGAATAAAATAAAGGTCCATCAACATCTAAAAAATTTTTTTAAATGTTAATGAGAATAAAGATATTATAACCCATTCCCAGTAAAGTAGATTGTTTGCAAAGAGGACCATTTAAACATACAAGTTTGAAAAAAACCTAGCTCCAGATCTTTTAGAGAATGAATACAAAGCCATGAATGAGCTCTAGAGTGAGACTCACCTGGAAGGTTCCCTTCCTCCTCCTCTTCCTTCTCACTAGCAGCCTATTATGTTCCATAAAAGGAGAGTCCCAGAGTCATCAAGAAGAACGTGATGTCAGCTCTTGGCCCTCCTTCCTCCTCCTGATTATTTTCCATCTCTCCTCTTGACTTTTGAGTTCCTAGAATCTGACTTGTCCGAGTGTTGTGAGGACCGCTGACCAATGATTATGAAACCTTAGGGTTTCCTCAGAGGAGAAAAGCGGGGGCACTTTATGAGCATTTATGTAGATGTGCCCATGTAATAGCAGGTGTGTAAGCAACTCAGTGAGACCCTGTCTCAAAATAAAAAATAAAAAGTGCTGAGATGGTTGAGTACCCCGGAGTTCAATACCCAGTACTTTAAAAAACAAAAATCCAGACATGCATGGAATTTGCATTGTGTTAAAAATAAACTGTATTTCAAGATGAAACAACACAGTACCTGCTTATAAAATGCCAAATGTAGATTTGAACTCTACCAGAAAATAATATGATACAATTCATTAAAAACCTCAGAGTATTCATACTTCAAGATTTAATAATTTCAATTCTTGGTACCTACATGACTAATTCTAAATAGAAAAAAATCTTTGTGCATGAATATCCTCACTAAGTGTTGTTTATAATAAAAATTTGGAATTACTCTCAGGGTACAATAATCAGGAAATGATTATGCAAACTTCAGTGTATCTACTTTTTTCTACAACAGTAATCGGAGTAGCTGACATTTGCTGAAAGTTCATTACTTACCAGGCACTATAAGCAATGCTTGGAATGTGTTAACTGAAAACATTCTCACAACTCTGGTTTGATGCTGTCATGATCCCCATTTGATAGCTGAGAAAAGTGAGACCTAGAGAGGTAAACAGCACACCTAGGGCACACACTGGTAGAAGAGTGGTGGAGTCCGCCTGCACAGCTAGGCACTGGGATTCCATAGCCCAATCTTTAAAAAAATTTTATGTACCCCAGCACAGAAAAAAAAAAATTATGTATTATTATTTTTTTATGATACTGGGGATTGAACCCAGTGCATTTTACCACTGACTTACATCCCCAGTCCTTTTTACTTTTTGATTTGAGACAGAGTCTCACTGAGTGACTGAGAGTCTTGCTAAGTTGCTGAGGCTGGCCTTGAATTTCAATCCTCCTGCCTCATCCTCCTGAGTAGCTGGGATTATAGGTGTGTACCATCTCACCTGGCTCCATAATATTAGTGATTATGCTATTATCATACCCAATTAAATATGCTTATAATAGTAGAAAAATGTATGTGACAAAAGTTAGGAGAATAAAGATAGATACATGTGTCATATTTTTTAAAGACATGCATATGAAAAAATACTGGAAATGAACACTTAAAAATGTTAACCCTGGTCATGTTTGGGTAGCCTGTTAGTATTCTTCACTTGTACAGAACCACCAAGCCTAACTTAAGCATTAAAAAAACAAAGGTAGGGAGGATGATATAGAAAAATGTTTTACTTCATGATTTAAATCTTTCAGGCGTACAGGATCCAGGGGTTCAAATAATGGCACCAGGATCCATGCATTCCCCCTCTCTCTCTATTTCTGTTTCTTCCTTCCTTGATAATTCTAGAGTATGTTCCTGATGTCTCCTGAGGTTGACTCATTGGTCCATTTGGGGTCATAGGTCTATCCCTGGACTATTCTGTGACCAGGAGATGCATTGACCAGACTGGTCATATCTTGCTCTTCTGCCCATCTCTAGAACCAGGGTTTGGGTCAGTGTCACTTAGACCATGTGGACTGAGACTGGGGAGGGCATTTCCCAAAGGAAAGTGTACCGGAACACAAAAGGGGACAGGGTACCAGGTAGGCAGTAACAGCAGCCACTTGGAGGTGAGTCTATGCATAATTATTATTCTTTTAAAATTAAAAATTCTTCATCCTTATGGTTTACAGAATTCACCAGTAGAACCTTTTGGGCTAGGAGTTTTGGAGAAGGTTTTTGAATATTAAGTCAATAAATATAGAGCTATTCATATATCTTATTTCATCTTTTTTTAGTTTTGAAAAGTTATAATTTCTAAGGAATTTATTCATTTCATCTGAAGCTATCATATTTATTGCTCATAATGTTCCTTTATTATCCTTTTAATATGTATAGAATCTGTGGTGCTATCCCCTCTTTACCATTCCTGATATTGATTAGTAATTTGTATTATCTCTCACTCAGATCAATCTAGCTAGATATTTATCAATTGTGTTGATATTTTCAAATAACTTGTATTTAGTTTTGTTAATTTTTTGTTGTCTCTTTTTTATTCCATTTTATTTCTTCTCTTTATTCCTTTATAGCTACTTACTCTGGGTTTATTTTTATCTTCTTTTTTGTTGGGGGTGGGGGTTGATGGACCTTATTTTATTTAGTTTACTTATTTATATGTGGTACTGAGGATCAAAGCCAGGGCCTCACACATGCCAGGCAAGTGCTCTACCACTGAGCCACAACTCCAACCCTATTTTTACCTTCTTAAGGTATACTCTTAGATCATTTATTTAAAATCTTCCTTCTTTTCTTTTTGTTTCTTTTTTTTTTTTTTTTGTGGTGCTGGGGATTGAACCCAGGGCCTTGTGCTTGCGAGGCAGTCACTCTACCAACTGAGCTATATCCCTAGCCCATCTTCCTTCTTTTCTATTAAAAACATTTAAAGTTATTTCTAAGTACTTTGTTAGCTACATCTTACATACTTGATCTATTTATTATTATTATTCCAGTTGAAATGTTTTCTGATATCCCTTGTTATTTCTTCTATGACCTATGGGTTATATACAAATGTATTCATTTCACAATGTGTTTTTATCTAGATATAGTATATTAAGTTCTAGTTTTATTCCACTGAAGTGTGAGAAATACTCTGTAAAATTTCAATTTTTATTGAAACTTACTGAGATTTATTTTACAGACCAGCACATGAAAATAATACATGTTCTGCAATTGCTGAACAAATATTCTAGAAATGCCAATCAGGTCAAGTTTGTGGATAGTTTCTAGATCTCTATCTTTAGATACACCTGTCTTTGTTGGGTTCTCTGATTATTGACAGATGGGTGTTAAATCTCAGCTGTGTGGGTTTGTCCACTTTCACTTTATGTGTTTGAAGCTCTGTTAGGCACACATGCACTTAGGGCCGTTATGTCTTCCTGATGTATCTTTCTGAAGTGTTCTCTTGTCTTAAAATCGACTTTGTCTGATATTAAAGTATGCCAGCCTTCTTGTGTTTACCAGTTACACAGTACTTCCCTTTCCATCCTTTTGTTTCCAACCTATCTATGTTGTACATTTAAAGCATGTCCTTTGTGGACCTCATATAGTTAGGTCATGCTTTTCTGTGCACCCGGATAACTTCTGTCTTTTTATTGTGGTGTTTATCCTATTAATTTAAGGTAATTGTTGATATGGTTGATTTAGGTCTACAATTCACTATTTGGTTTCTGTTCATTCCACCTGTTTGTTTTGGTCTTCTTATTTACTTTTGGTTCATTTGAATATTTTTTAGAATTCCATTTTAGTTTATGCTTGTATCTTTGTGTGTTTGTGTGTAGTTCTGTGATTGAACCCAGGATGTCACACATGCTACGCAAGTGCTCTACCACTGAGCCATACCCCATCCCCAACATACTGATTCATAAATCAGAAAAGTAATTTCAGGAAAATCTCATCAGTTCAGCCAGCAGTTATGTTCATTTTTATTTGTTCTACAGGGTAATGAAAGCCCTTGCAAATGCTGGAGTGCCAGTCCCCAGAGTTCTTGACCTCTGTGAAGATTCAAGGTAAAGTTCAAATGTATTTTTTGCCATTGCAAATTCAAACTTCAGGAGAAAAAGCCCATTTACTGACTCAGATGCCAGTCTCTGAAATACAAATAAAGTTTGGGTCAGAGAGGAAAGAGACTATACAGCAGACTCCCTTGGAAGTCTAGATCTTTAAGTTATCCTGAAAGAAAAATACATGCCTGCTCTTATGGGGATTGGTAGCAAATAGCTTTTTTGAGCTTTTAAAAGATATATAGCCACCTTGTTTCATGTTGTTCTTTTTTATTTAATTTTCATTGTGGTCTTTCCATTCTGTTTAAATCTGCTTTGTAACATGCTTTTTGAATCTCTTTCTTTTTTCTCAACTTTTATATTATGAGAAATTTGAAAAATGCAGAAAATTTAAGAGGAGAAAAAATAATGAGCACCTGTTCATACTTCATCTAGATTAAAACGTTAAAATTTTCCACACTTGCTCTCTGTGTGGTGGTATATGTATGTATATGCATGTGTATATGTTTTTTATTTATTTGTATGTGTATATATGGAATGGTTTTTTGGTCTGAACCTTTGAAGTAAGTTTCAGATAGTATGCATCTCTTAAGAATAAAGATGCTTCCTTTCCAACCATAGCACTATTATCAGAGTTAAGATAATGAACAGAGGAATCTTCCAGGAAGGGCTGGTTCCACAGTGCCCTGAGGATGCTCAAGCCCCTTGTTGGAATGGCGTAGTATTTACATATGACCTGCACACACCTTCTGTATACTTGAACTCAGCCGAGGTTATTCATAATACATCGTTTTACATAGCAGCCAACTGTTTACATGGCACACTACATCAGGGCTGTGTAAACAGTTGTTACACAGTATTGCCTAGGGAGTGGTGACTAGGAAAAAGTCTCTACATACTCAGTATAGATACATAGTTTTTTCCCAAATAATTTTGATCAGAGTTGGTTGCTTCCATTTATGCAAAACCTATAGGTCTAGAGAGCTGACTATACTTTAATATTATATATCTAGCCTATGTTTAAATTTCCTTAGTTATCCCATGGAGATCTTTTGTGACAATTTCTCAAATTAGAACAAACACTTAAAATGATGGAATTTTCAAAATTACTTTTTAGAGTAGTAAACTAATTTTTAGTAATGATTAACAAATGGCTTAATGACATATCAGTGGGTTATTTCAATACTGTGAGGCAGTATATGTGCCATTCAGACCACCAAATAATGGTAAAAATAACATCAATAATAAGAAGGGATACACAGTGACCCTTCATGGGACCCAGATACCACCCTGAACACTCTGTGTATTTTTTCCTTTAGTTATTAGAACTACCTTTGTATGTGTGTGCTGCTGGGGATTTAACCCAGGGGCACCTTACTTCTGAGCTACATTTTTATTTTTACTTTGAGACAGAGTCTCACTAGGTTGCTGAGGCTGGCTTTGGACTTGCAATCCTCCTGAGTTGCTGGAATTACAGGCCTTCCAACCACCCTTGGAAGTGAATATGTTTATTTATTAGCAACGATAAAACTCAGAGAGGTTTAAAAAGATTCTCAGGGTCACATTATTAGTAAAGTACGGAAGTAGGACTGAAGCCTGGTTCTATTTTATTTTATTGTTTTAGTTGTAGATGGACACAATACCTTTATTTTATTTATTTATTTCTTTACTTTTATGTAGTGCTGAGGATGGAACCCAGTGCCTCACACATGCTAGGCAAGTGCTCTACCACTGAGCTGCAACTCCAGCCCTAAGCCTGGTTCTTTATGACCCCAAAGCTCCCTCTCTCAACCATGCTGCTTGATGTCTTATCACATTTAAGCCCATTCCAATGACGTCTACAGATGGGCCTAAAAGAAACAGCATTGCTGGCTAAGCTGTAATAACAGGTGTGTGTGCGCATGTGTGTGTGCATGTGGGTATGTCTGGGAAGAGTTACTTCTAACACCTGTACTTAGGTGCAAAAGGAAAAGAAAATGTCCTGTATGTCCAGTATTTGGGGTCTGAGCTCTCCTCCAGCATCCCACATCCCATGTGTGCACAGGAACAGTAGGAGCAGCGCTGTGGCTGACAGCGCACCTCATCATGCACTGGGTCCCTGAAGCTCCTCATCTGTGTCCCTGCCAGTGTCATAGGCACTCCCTTCTATCTGATGGAGTACTGCCCCGGCCTCATCTACAAAGACCCCTCTCTGCCAGGCTTGGAGCCCACCCAGAGGCGAGCCATATACACTGCCATGAACAGAGTCCTGTGCAAAATTCACAGTGTGGACCTCCATGCTGCAGGCCTGGATGACTACGGGAAGCAAGGTGAGCGGAGCCACTTGGGTCTGGATGGTTCATTAACAACCAAATGTTTGCTAAACATAGGGAGGACTTTAAAGTTTAGGTTCATCTTTTTTTGTTTGCAGTGCTGGGGATGCAGCCCAGCCTTGTGCATGTGAGGCAAGTGCTGTACCATTGAGCCACATCCCCAGTGCCACCAACCCAGCTCCTTTTTTTTTTTTTTTTTTTTTGTATTTTTTATTTTTAGTTGTAGATGGACACAATACTTTTATTTTTTTTTATGTGGTGCTGAGGATTCAACATGTGCTAGGCAAGTGCTGTACCACTGAGTCACAACCCCAGCCTCCCAGCTACTTTTTATTTCTTTTTCTTTTTGGTACCAGGGAGTGAACCCAGGGACACTTAACCCCTGAGCCACATCCGCAGCCTTTTTAAAAAATATTTTGTTTGGAGACAGGGTCTTGCTGAGTTACTTAGAGCCTCACTAAGTTGCTGAGCCTGGCTTTGAACTTGCAATCAACCTGCCTCAGCCTCTGAGCTGGTGGGATTATAGGTGTGCACCACCACGCCCAGCTCATTTCTTATTTTGAGACAGAAATCTCACTAAATTACCCAGGCTGGCTTCTCACTTGTGATCTTCCTGCCCTCTGAGTATCTGGCATTGCAGGTGTGTGCCCCCACACCCAACATATTCTCTTTTTCACCCATTTCCTTACTTAATCTTTTTAACAGGGATAGATTTTTTTTTTTTTTTTTTTTTTTTTTTTTTTTTTTTTTTTTTTTTGGTGCTGGGAATCGAACTCAGGGCCTTGTGCTTACAAGGCAAGCACTCTACCGACTGAGCTATCTCCCCAGCCCCAGGGATAGATTTTTTAAATGTCATTATGCCAAGATGTTACATTTGTATATTTTGTTTCTGCTTTTTTTAAAAATGGGTGAAAATTCCAGTTTCTTCTTATCCTTGGCAGTATTTGATATTATCAAGTTTTTTTTTTTTTTTCTTTTTCTCCAATTTTTTTTTTCTTTTTTGAGGTGGGGTCTTGCTGTATTGCTTAGGCTGGCCTTGAACTCATACGTTCAAGTGATCTTCTTGCCTCAGTATTTCAGATCTCAGACACTATACCCAAGGGACTTATATATTTTATCTTCCCAAAAACTCTCAGAGGACCATCTCAAGATAAGGAAAGTAAGGTTAAGAACGGTCCTGAGATCACACAGCTGGTGGATGGCAGACCTGAGATTTAGACCCTGGCAGTCTGGCTCTGGAGTTTCTGCTCTTTAGTCACCCACCCACTATAATTTAACCCAAAGGGATTTATTAAAGGCTATTAGGAAGTTCACAGGACCTCAAAAAGGGCTGGGGATCAGGTTTAGAGGCCATGAGGCTGGGAATAGTGCCCAGACTACCTTGAACCAGCCAAAATGACTGGTGGTTTCCATGTAGAGCCAGCAGGAGTGTCACATGGGAAATTCTCCAGTCCAGTGTTCAGAGACATGTCATGGCCACAGAGCATTTCTGAGGAATTCACTGCACTGGCAATTTTTAAGACCTTTGGAGGTTGTTGAAACGGCACACCACGCTCTGATTTTCTTCCCTCAGGGGACTATCTTCCTCGCCAGGTGCGAACCTGGACTAAGCAGTACCGAGCTGCAGAAACCAGCACCATCCCAGCGATGGAGAGGCTCATCCAGTGGCTGCCTCTCCATCTTCCCAGGCAACAGAGGACCACAGTGGTGCATGGGGACTTCAGGTAGATACCACTGCCACGGATGTGAATATGACATGTGAAAAATGATGGGCAGGGCACTGGAGGGGGAGCTGAAGCTGGTCTTGGCCCAGTCTGTAGATGGTAACCATTTCCATTACAGAGTTCCTCCCTTTTGAGGCAAGGTTTCTCAGCCTCGCACTGTGACATTTTGGGTTGAACAATCCTTTACCATGGGGGCTGCGCTGCACTGTCGGATAGCAAACATCATCCCTGGCTTCTCCTCACTAGACGCCAGTAGCACCTCCCCACCAAGTTGTAGCCACCCAAAAATGCCTGCAGACGTTGTCCCATGAGCCGTGAGAGGGCAGCATCACTCTGGGAGGAGAGCCACTGTTGGAAGGTCAAGCAGAGCAAGTGTTCCTCTTGCCTCCCATGAGGTGGGGTGAACATTCTCCTGGGCAGGGAGGATGAGGAAGGGAAGGGAATGAACGTGGTGCCCTGGGGTGCATGCCACGCCTGTCGCCTGCCTAGCACTGGAAGTCAAGTGTGCCTTGTGTCTGGCTGCGTGTCTAGCTTTATCTTACCACCTCAGCTGCCAACACAGCCCTTGAGGCACTTGGGTAGTTTTCCAGTGTTTTGTTTCCCAGTAGCACCTGAAAGCCTGCTTTTGATACACGTCTTATGTGGGCCCCGATCTGTTTGGTAGTTTTCTTTCCCTTCCTGAGAAGTTGCACCTCTTATTTTTTTGGGGATCAGACTCAGGGTTTTATTCATGCTACGCATGACCTTTACCCCTGAGCCACACGCCCAGCCTATTTGTGCCTGTTATTGAACAAGGTTAGATTGTCAGGCTAAATATAAAGACATTGCTTCACTTTCCATGCCAGATTGGCCTTCCTTGGCCTGCTGGACCATGTCATTTACTTTGACTCCTTCCTTTAGCCACCCTTGGTGATCCCCCTGGATCTGACTGGAAGTTGAGCTTTGTCTACATCACAGGGTCATCCATAGGAATAAGCTCTTGCATGGGTCTCTGATCGACTGGTCCAAGTAATTTCCTTATACTGCTTTGAACTTTAACTAAGTTGTTTGTGACCCCCTTTTCTATCTTCTTCCTCCAGTTGGGATAGCAAGTGGCACCTCGCCCTTCAGTATACCTCTTGCCAAAGATGCAACCCATTCCTTTTGGTGGGGAAGAGTAGCAGGTGGTCTTTGTGCCTCTGGTCCACAATAACTGCTCCATGGTACTTGCCTTTACCTTTCTTTGCACCTCAAATGTTCACAAATGTGGTTGATTTATTTATTTTTAATGACTTTGTTTTATTTGTTCATTTTTTAATGTGGTGCTGAGGGTTAAGCCCAGCACCTTACACATGCTAGGCAAGTGCTGTACCCCTGAGCCACAACCCCAACCCACACAAATATGATTTAAGTACAACAGCAGGCAGGAGACATCCAATGGTGGTCTGAGAATCACCTCCCTTAGCTGTAGTGAAGTACAGGGGTCATTTATGATGACATTTTCCAGAAAGGCATCCTCTGATTTCAGAGCGCATGCTGACACTTACTGATGAACATTATACTCAAAGCTATTTCCATATGTTGGTAGATGGAAGAACATTTCTTGCTCAGAACAAGTGGAGGTGGGAGCATAAGCTGGTACAAATACTTTGAAAATAGCCAGTAACATAGAAGACGGGATAGACCACAAGCTGTCATTCTTCTAGAGGAGCATTTGCACCTGTGCACAGGAGACTCGGCAAAATCATGATTTTTGCTCATGCTTGTAATTGTAACACATAATAAACCATAGTTAGGTGGTATGTTATAGTTCAGGAAATAAACTAATTTAAGTGATTATACATAAATCATCAAAAGTAAATCTCAAGAAGAGAATACTGGGTAGAAAAAATATATACAGTGTGATACCCATGCAAACTAAAAGGCTGGAAAGAATGCTACGTATGGCTTACAGGTGCAGGCAAATCTAAGAAAAGTATTAAAATATCTGAAATTAATGCATGCCAGTTTCAAGATGACAGTTATCTTTGAGAACGGTGGGGAGCTAAGGGAGGGAGGCCTCACGTATCATGGCTTAAAAATTTGAAGGAAATACAACAAAGAAGTAGAGATGACATCTGTTAACTCTGGAAGCGGGGCACGTTTGGTAATTATGTTAATCTTCTAAATAAAGATACATAGAGCCCTGGCAGGAAACAGAGGACTCAGGTCACTTGAGGAGTCTAACAGGTGCTGTGTGGAGAAGAACCGCCAAACAGCCTGGAACCCAGGCCGGCAGCAGTGCAGAGCCCTTGCCACTGGGGTCTGCTGCTGTTGCTAGGGCATACACGCTGCCCCAAAGCCGGGCGCTGGAAATGGTACTCGGAGTTGGTGTGCTTGCTCGTCTTTAGTCTCGGTACAGGACAACTTATTTTGACTGGCATGGCTCTCAGCAGGGCCTGGAACCATCTGCAGGCTGACCTGCGTGCTGGGCTCCTCAGGCTGCTCTCTGTCCCTGTGGTTTCACCCCAGGCCGGTGGTTCCTGGGTAGCTGGACTTCACATCTGGCAGTTCGGGGATCCAAAGCTGTGTGTCCTCTCAGTCCTAAGGGGCCGAGAGGAAGCCATAACACATTTTCAGCCCTTGCCTAGCCCCAGGAGTCCCTCAGGCTTACTTCTCCCCACTTTGTTTGTTAAAAGCCAGGTGCTTCAAGGGGTCAAAAATTAGACTACCTTTTGTGACAGAAATGTCAAAGAATTTGCAGGCCTGTTTTAGAACCATCACAGAGAGGACATAATTACCGGAACCCAGAGAGGGTAGCTGCATGGTGAGGGCCACCTGGCCGAAGCACTGGCCTTCGGTGGCAGAATTCAGACCTTGCTCTACTCTCTGCAGGGGGGAACTGGGGAATGAATTGGCAGACCCGCTTCCATTCTGGAAGCCACAGGACTGGGGTGACCCCAGCTTGACACAGAAAGAGCAGGGAGGGTGGGAACGAGCCTGGACCTCCCTTGGCCCAGAATACACCCGGTCAGGGATCTCAGGCTGTCTCTCCATCCCGTCTGTGGCTTTTCAGGCTCGACAACCTGTTGTTTCATCCAGACAAGGCGGAGGTGCTTGCTGTCCTTGACTGGGAGCTTTCTACCTTAGGCGACCCCCTTGCTGACGTGGCCTACAGCTGCCTGACTCACTACTTGCCGCCCAGTTTCCCCATGCTGAGAGGTAGGTCCCACGGCTGTGGGCCGATGGAGTGGGCCAGCTGCACACCCCAGGTGTTTGGGAGCCACGTTGGTTGAGGCATGCCATCAGGCTGCAGCATCTAAGTGTGGACCTGGTGGCTTGGGTAGAAAACACCACAGGAATGCATTCCTATCACATTCGGGGCAGAATGAGTGCAGGGTGCATGTTAAATGACAGGTACACCCACAGAGTACCTCTTGTGTTTCATACAGCTGAATTCCACTGACTTTTTTTTTTCAATAATAGGGATTGAACCCAGGGGTACTCTACCCTCCCCAGTCCTTACTTTTTAATTCATTTATTCATTTTTTTGAGACACAGTCTTGTTAAGTTGCTGAGGTTGGCCCCAAATTTGCCATCCTCCTACCTCAGCCTCCTGTCACTGGGATTATAAGCGTTGCACCACATCTGATGGACCTGTTTTTTTCACTTAATTGTAAACTTTGGACATGTTTTCATGTCATTAAGTATTTCTCTGACAGCTTTGGATTCTATCAAGTAGAATTAACAAGACATTTGATTTAATTTCCTATTGGGCTACTTAATGTTTCTGATTTTTAAAAATATTTCCTCCCTGCAACCCCATTCCCACAAAAAGGCAGGGAACATCTCTGTAGTAACATCTTTGCTTATATATAAGTTATACTCCTAGGACCAAGCCCTATGCATAGAATATATTGCATGCTTCTAAATCACCAATATATCACAAATCACACAAATCAGTGAAATTCTTAACTTGTGGCAGTTGTCTGTTCCATCATTGGTGTGAGTGCTCTTCCAGTGCCACTTTCAGTCAAGTGACTGGTTGAGAATAGTACCCGTCCACCGTGAACTGTGGTCCCAGTGGAATCAGAGGTCACATTTCTTCCCTTTCTGCTAATTTAATCTGAAACCTTCAAGAGCCCATTAGCTCCCTGCCTGGATTCCCGGGGGAGGAAGAGCCATTGAAGTCTTGGGCGACCCCTTGAGCTAGTTGTGGTACTAGTTTTGGAGAGACTGATTTTCAGGGTAAAGCCTGGCCTCCGCAGGGGAGCAGGCTCTGACTGCCCAGGAACCTTTCACCTCAGGTGTCAGTGGCTGCGATTTGGCTCGGCTGGGAATCCCCACTGCAGAGGAGTACTTCAGCATGTACTGTTGTCACATGGGGACCCCTCCTGTGGACTGCTGGAACTTCTACATGGCCTTCTCCTTCTTCCGCGTGGCAGCAATCCTGCAGGGCGTCTACAAGCGGTCGCTCACAGGTAATGGGAAGAGTCTCAGCCAACGCCGCTCTTCCCTGACCACAGAGGCTTTGCAGGGACCAGTTTGACCAGAATTCAGTAGGATTCAGTTAATTCAATCATTCATCATTAAAATACGTATATATAATAATTACATATAATTATGATCATATACATATATTAATTATATAAAAAATATATATATATATATAAAATTTAAGATATTCTGATTTGTTTGGTACCAGGGACTAAACCCAAGAGCACTTAACCACTGAGCCACATCTCCACCCCTCCTTTGTTTTTTTTTTTTTATTGTAAACAAATGGGATACATGTTGTTCTTTGTTTTTTGTTTTCGTTTTTTTTTCCAATTTTGAAACAGGGCTAAGTTGCCTAGGGTCTTACTAAGTTGCTGAGGCTGGCTTTGAACTTGAAGCCCTCTCGCCTCAGCCTCTCGAGCTGCGGGGATCACAGGTGTGCAGTACCTTGCCTGGCTAACATCTTCTTTAATCTTGACTCTAATATAAATTTATTCTATATGTTTAATTTTCTTCCTCTTTTCTCACCCTCTCTTTTCTTTCTTTCTTTCTTTCTTTTTTTTTTTTTTCAGTGCTGTTGATCAAATTAGGGCCTTGCATGTGCTAGGTGAAGCCTACCCCTCTGAGCTACCCTCCTAGCTCTTAGGTTCTATTTTATTATTATTGTTATTGATTTATTTTATTTTTGGTACCAGTATTGCCGAGGCCTTTTTATTTTTTACTTTGAGACAGGTTCTCACTAAGTTCCTAAGGGCCTTGCTATGTTGCTGAGACTGGCTTGGAATCCTCCTGCCTCAGCCTCACCTCTTAAGTCACTGAGATTACAGGAGTGTGCCACTGTGCCTGGCTTAGATTTTACTTTTCCAGTGGCCCCAAACTCTTGGGCTCAAGTGATGCTTCTGCCTCAGCCTCCCAAGTACTTGGGACTACAGGTGCACACCATGGCACCTGGCCTAGTTAAAGTATATTTGAAGTATATGATGGTATTGTGTGTGTTTTTTTCCTTTTTTCGGGGGGTAGCAGGGATTGAACTCGGGGACACCTGACCAATGAGCCCCATCCCAGTCCTATTTTGTATTTTATTTAGAGACAGAGTCTCACTGAGTTGCTTAGTGCCTCACTTTTCGCTGAGGCTGACTTTGAACTCGTCATCTTCCTGCCTCAGCCTCTCGAGCTCCTGGGATTACAGATGTGCACCACTGTGCCCAGCATATTGTGTGTTTTTTTAAAGTCTTTGTCTTCTGATGTAAGTGAAAATAGTCATAGATGAAATAATTCAATGTTTGGGATTTACTTCAGAAAAATCAAGGGCAGTGGGGTTGGGGCTGGGAGGGAATGAACCAGATTGTCCAGATGTTGACATGGTTGAAGGTGAGAGAGGTCCTTCCTGGTCCCTTATATTCGTCTCTGTACTCTTGTCTATTTTTGAAATTTCTCAAAAATCAAAAACAAAAGTCAGGAAAAAAGTAACCTATCAGCAGGTTTGCTAGTACTAGGTGAGTTCTCTGCTTCCTGGGCAGTGCCAAGCTGCTGGCAGCACGTTGCTCTCAGCCAGGCTGCCAGAGTCTTCTGAGAGGGGCAGTTGTGGCAGAGCAAGTGACGAGTTATTCATCCATTCACAACTCTCTGAGCCTCTACTGTGTGCCAGCTCTGTGCCAGGCTGTCCAAAGTCATGGGCAAATCTGTTCAGGGAAAGGTCAGTACCCAGAGAGTTTCTAGTTTACCATCCCTGATCTGAGAAGTAGGGTCTTGTAGGCAGGGATACTTAGAAATAATACTTTTTTCTTGTTTGGAAATGAGTCTAAGCACTGCTCCCCATTTTTGTTTTGTTTTTTCAATAAGAGCTAACCAGAAACATTTCCTGAAACAGAACTGCTGAATTCTCAGTATCCCCTGTTGACATTTCCTTGCCAGCTGCCAGGTTTTCTCTGACTCTGCTCCAGGGCCTTGGGAGTAACTGCATAGATTTTGCCCATAAAGAATTCCCTGTGTTAGCTGGGCATGGCAGTGCATGCCTGTCATTGCAGCTACTCAGGAGGATGAAGCAGGATCACAGATTGGAGAACAGCCTTTCAAAAAAAAAAGGACTAGGGATGTAGCTCAGTGGTAGAGCACTTGTCTAGCATGCAAGAAACCCTGGGTTTGATCCTCAGTATTGCTAAAAAAAAAAAAGAGGGCTGGGGATATAGCCCAGATGGTAGAGTGCTTGCCTCACATGCAATCCCCAGCACCTCAAAAATAAGTGCACCAAGGACCTTTTCAGATGAAAAATCTTGCCCTCCATGTTAGAGAAAAGTCACGAGCCTCAGATTAAACTGAAGACTTTAAAGAGGTTTAATTATGCCACCACCAATCCAAAATAAATGACTTCATGAAGTGAAAAAAAAAAAATAAGAAAAGAAAATTTTAGAGTCTCCCACTGAGTTGGCCTCAAGCTGCCCATCAGAAGCCCTTTGCCATGTTGCTAAGTTCCTGTGAGCCATGGGCATGGCTTCAGGCTTCCCCTGGTGTGGAGGCAAGGCAACGTGCTTGTCTGCCACCGCACAGTAGATGGCTGTCCTTCTAGGCCTCCAGCCCTCTGAGCCTAATCATGCTCTCCCTTCTCTCCCTTCCCTCCCACTGGGAAGCAACCCACACGCTGAGGAAGTAGCTTAGTTTCCCACACAAAGCCAGTGAAATCCAGTTTTTGAAAGAATGGTGTAAAATCATTCAGTTGGGGGGAATCCCAGCTAAGTGAACACAGGTATCATTTCTGTACATTTGTCTTCTGTAGTTATTTGTTAAAGTCATATTTGTTTGTTTGAACAGTTGAGATATGGGATGGAAAATGAGAGTTTGGGGAGGAAGTATTTATTTCAAAGGCATACTCTCTCAGTTCCTCCCTCCTTCCCACCTTCCCTTCTCCCTCCCTCTCTCCCTCCCCCTCTCATTTCCTGGGAATATCAGATCATAATTAGGTTGAAGGACAGGAGAACCTTGTGGCCAGTCTACATAAGGCTCAGTCTACATAGCCCACCCCCATGTCACCCTCCTTCCTTAATAAGCAGGTACAGAGATTTGGGTTTCCTCTAGATATCTGCTAAAAATCTAGAAAGGAAAAAGTGTTCACGACGGCATCTTAGGTGGCTGCCAGTGATGTGGTCTCTTCTACTGGAGCTACTTTTGGGATAACATCCCAGAAGCTATGGCCTCAGTCACCCCCGGCTCAAATGCCTCCCCCTGACAATGCAGCAGATCTTGAGGCATGCACTTGATCTTGAGAATGCACTTTGTGCTCTAATATAAAATGAAATCATCTTTGGTAACAGTGGACCGAGGGGAGCATCTTCCCCTACAGTGTGGCCTGTCAGGCTGAATGGAGAGGACTCGTCGTGTGCCTGTGGGTCCTTCCTGTGGGCCTGCAGCTCAGAGAAGGGGCTGCTGCTTCCTGATTGACTCCCAGGGCTTATGTCCACCCCAGCAGGGGCTCAGCAAGGACCTGTGGGGCCCAGTGGGTCATGCACTCCACTGGGGAGGCCAGTGAACACCAAACCTGCCAGGAAGTGGTTCTTTTTAGAGCAACCTGTTGACTGTCAGAGCCAAAAGAAAATAGGCCTCTGTGAAGATCCATTTGTTGAGACAAAGGGAATGAGGGAAATAGTCTTTTGGGGACATGGAATGCTCATAATAAGCTAGGACAGCTAGTTATTTTAAAAAAGGAAGAAAAAAAAGCTCACAGCATACATACAGCAGCAGGGTGGGCCTCACGTGGTGCTGAGTGGAGGAGCCAAGTGTGTCCTCCTGTGATGTCCTAGAAGAGACTAGAGGGCAGAGGGCTGGAGGAGTGGTGCAGGGACACTGGGGAAGCTTAGGGGGAATGGAAGTTTCCTGTTTCTGGGTGGCAGTGGCGGTCACCCCACTGTGGATTCGCCACAAGGCAGAGTTGTGTGCTAAGGAGGCACGTGTACATTGTGCCTTCATTTTTATAAATTTCCACTTCCTTAAGAGAAGTGTTGACGTGCATGTTAAAAAAGGAGTGAGCTCTGAGGTGCTGGAACTCATTGTTGACCCAGGCAAAGGGCTCCCTGGAACCAGCCGTTCCTGCAGTCAGCCGTGACACACTGGCAGTCCCTAGCAGGACACGAACGCAGGATCTCTTATGACCCGCTGCTGCAGCAGAAGTGGTTAGGGAGATTCTATCGATTGAATTTAGTTTCTTTAGGGAAAAAAAGAGGTAAGGAGCAGGGGATGGCAGACCTGAGTTCCCCTTTTGGTTCCGAGTCCACTAACTTAAAACTTGAGCAAGCCACTGCCGCCTCTAAAACTTGGTGTCCTGTTCCCAAAGCAGATTCAAACTGTTGAGTTGCTTTGGGAATTGGGTGAGCTTAAGTTATTACGAGCGAAACAGCCTCTCTGAAATTAAAAGTTCTGAGTTGTTCTAGCTCCTGAATTTCCTCATATTGAGGAAACTAAAAGATTTACCCCCGACTTAGGTGGGCACAAGGAAGCTGAAATTGACATGTTCTCCTGCTAGCACAACTTCGCTAAATCTGCATACTTACATCTCCTGACTTTTGTATCTATAAACTGTAAACTCTTCTGAACCGGGCACCAGCGTGCATACCTGCAGTCCCAGTGGCTCAGGAGGCTGAGGCGGGAGGATCACAGTTCTATGCCAGCCACGCAATTTAGCAAGGCTGTAAGCAACCCAGTGAGACCCTGTCTCAAAATAAAAAATAAAGTGCTGGGGATGTGGCCGAGTGGTTAAGCACCCTCGGATTCAATCTCTGGTACCAAAAAAAAAAAAAAAAAAAAATTTTTAAATTAAAATTAAATTTGTAAACACTACTGTAAACCAGAGAGAAACAGTCCCCACTGCTTCTACCCAGTTTGGTCAAACTGCATTCAATTCATTTTCCCTTTATGTATTGTTTGCTTATCTCTTATGTGGGCAGCCAAATTGGATCCAGGCAGGGCCCCTGGCTGGGCTGCTGGTAACATTAGCAGGTGCCCCAGTGGTGTCATGTGCTCCACCAGGGGTGGCTGCTGCTGATGGAAGGACTGCAGGGCCGCCTGGGAGTGATCACTGCTTTTCTTCTGTTCTGCCCAGGTCAGGCAAGCTCAGCAACTGCGGAACAGAGTGGAAAGTTGGCTGAATCTATAGCTAACCTGGCATGGGATTTTGCAGTCAAGGAAGGGTTCCGGATCTTCAAAGAGATGCCAGCCACCAAACCATTAAGGAGGTCCTACCACACGTGGGCTGGTCCACAGTCCCTGCCGAGCTCCACAGGCACAAGGAGTTATAGCTCTGTTCCAGGAGCTTCCTCAGCTCATGCCTCGAAGAGAGCTCTCGTCATCTCTCCAGAGGACCTCTCCCCACCGGTCAGAGAGCTGTATGACCGGCTGCAGCGGTTTATGGAGCAGCGTGTATACCCGCTGGAGCCAGAACTGCAGAGACACCAGGCCTCCGCGGGCAGATGGAGCCCTTCCCCACTGATAGAAGACCTCAAGGTGAGGCAGCCTGTCGAGAGTTGCCTAGGCTTTGTTCACAAGGCAGACCCTCATCTGTGCCCTTCCCAGAGAGACACAGAGGGCTGAGTCCTTCGCTCTCCATCATATCAGAAAGAGCCAGCTCTTTATTATTCAGTTTCGGTCTCATGCTTATGCTGAGTGACCACTTCACAACTCAAGACCTCAGGTGTGAAAGGAATGCTGGCTGCAGCTTAGAAAGGCAGGCCAGCCTGGGCATGGTGGCACATGCCTGTAATCCCAGCAGCTCAGGAGGCTGAGGCAGGAGGATCGTGAGTTCAAAACCAGTCTCAGCAAAAGCAAGGTGCTGAGCAACTCAGTGAGACCCTGTCTCTGAATAAAATACAAAATAGGGCTGGGGATATGGCTCAGTGGTTGAGTGCCTGAGTTCAATCTCTGGTACCCTGAGTTCAATCCCCAGTACCACACCCACCAAAAAAAGGAAGCCAGGCCAGGGGGGCTTTTATTATGCAGGTTTGAATTATACAGATCTGAAACAGTGAGCACAGTGCCATACACCTGTAATCCCAATGACTGGGGCGGCTGAGGCAGCAGGGTTCCAAGTTCAAGGCCAGCCTGGGAAACTTAGCCTGGGCAATCCTGTTTCAGAAATAAAAAGGCTGGGTGTGTAGCTCAATGGTAGAGCACCCCTAGGTTCAGTCTCCAGTACAAAATGAAAAAAAGATGTAATAAAGTTTCTCTGGAACACCCATAACATCAAAGTCAGCAGACCAGTTAATCGATTGTAAGCTATGTTTGGTGTTGTCCTTTGTGATGGTGAGGCCACTTTAGCTGACAAACACAAATATTGACTTTCCTTTGTCAAGGCTAACCTTGGATTATGTTGGTTTTGAAGTTATTTGGGATCTTCAGGAACACAGTGCAAAAATTTTCTAAAAAATAGCATTGTGTTATGTGTTTTTTGGTAGTTACAAACATGACAAAAAAGCACATAACAAGTAAGAGTTCTTGAAAAGTCCTTGCCCTCTGAGATAATTACTGTCACTGACTTGGTGGACCATGCTCCCAGCTTTTTCTTTCTATTATATACTAACATATATCCATATTCCTATGTCGTAATGAAATCATTCTGTACATTGAAATCTTTTCCCATTTGCTGACATGGAAACACATGAGATCAGCCTCCAAGGGTTCTGCAGTGTGGGTGCACCATATATTGTCTGACCCGCCCCTGGTTAAGGTCACACTGCATGTTACTAGAGGGCATCTAGGCTAGCCACCAAAGCCAACCCAGGGTCACTGAAGCAGCAGAGTCGGCAACTGGCAGTATGGCCGGGAGCACAGAGGAGCAGCCAAGGGATGGCGGGTCACGGCAGCTTGGGCAGGCTGCCTCTCTTCAGGTCCCTTGCTTCCCACTTCTCCTGCCCTCTTCTTTCCTTGTTCTAGTTCATCTGCCCTTTTTACTTTGGCCATTACACTCTGAGCTCATTAACTCATGCAGATAGTGAGCGAAGCCCTGTGATCCTGGAAGCACGTGGCCTGGGGAGGAGGCCCAGTGGGGCCTCCTCATGAGAAGCAGCAAGGAGGTGATTACGTCCATAACCTCCAGTGCTCATGGCAATCTGCGGGTTCCCTTGGCGACTCCTTGCGGTCTGGGCCATCTCACTTCATCCTCATGGCCTCGCGAGGCGGGTGAGCGGGCATGGAGGCTGGGCATGGGCAGCCTGGTCCTGTCCCACCTTCTGTTGGCTGGGCATGGGCAGCCTGGTCCTGTCCACCTTCTGTTGGCAGTGCCCACTTTTACCTAGGGGCAGTCTTCCTCCCCATGGGCAGTCTGGTAAAACTGTCAGTCAAGATAGCAGCCTAGCCCCCTGACCAAAGGGTGGGCACATGAGCCAGGCCAGGCCAGCCGAGTCTCCTTCCTGGAACTGCCAGAGGGAGTGTTTCCAAGATGGAAAACAGTTGGTGAAGTCCCAGCAGGGCTGAAAGCATCCTATCCTAGTGCAGTCCCTTAGGAGGCCAGTTCCTGTCCACTTGTGAGCCTCATTCTCTCATCTTCCTGCCTAGTTTGAGAGCCTGGGAGAACCTTCCCACTCAACTCCTCTTTTCCTTTAGTTGACTGCAGTGCATTGCTGGAGCTGCTGCTCAGTATCCTCACTGCCATGCAGGTAGTCATGTGCCCATTGCACAGACAGGACCCAGAGATCAAGTCTCTTGCCCAGTCTCTCAACCAGACATGCTGGGGCTGAGGCTGAGCCAGAGCCGACTGAAGGCCTAACCTCCTAACATCCATCATAGAATTCCTGGCTCGCCAGCCCAGAGCCATATTTAAGAATCCAAGTTCCTTTGTCTCAGGAACAAATGTTGCCCATGACTTTGGTACTTGTGGAATCTTTGGCCACCACCTTTTTCCCTCCCCAATCCCTTTCATTGTTCCATGAGTCAAAATAGAACACAGTGGGCTGGGGATGTAGCTCAGTTGGTAGAGCGCCTGCCTTGCAAGCACAAGGCCCTGGGTTCAATCCCCAGCACCGCAAAAAAAAAAAAAAAAAAAAACAAACCATCATTCTCTGCGATTCCGTGACTTAGTTTTCCCATGATAGGAGGAAGCCAAGGCTGAAGGACTTTGGAACCTGTTCCTACCCTTGGAGACTGATCCTGAGAAAAACTATGGAGCAGGACTGACCAACATGGAGTACACACATCTCTGTGAAGTCATGGGCATGTCTTTGTATGCTCCCGAGGTATGGAGCCTGAGTAAAAAGTGAAGGGGAGAGTCGCCCAGGCACGATGGGAGCCACGAGAACTTCAGGGCCTGGCCCAGGTCCTTTCTGTCCAACAGGGACGGGGGCCCTGGCTGGGCTGCAAGGAGTCTGAGATTCTCTCTCAAAATGTTACAGGTTTGGGTGTCTGTGTCAGAGGGTCTGGTGAAGGGCTAACACTCCACCACTAGGGGGAGCTTGAAGTTTTAGACAAGAACATGGCAGTCACTGACGTGCTCTTTGTCCTGTTCAGATATTTAACTGCTCTGCTCCCGACACGGGGAACATGGAGCTCCTGGTGCGATACGGCACTGAGGAGCAGAAGGCCCGCTGGCTGACCCCTCTGCTGGAGGGCAAGGCGCGCTCCTGCTTCGCCATGACTGAGCCCCAGGTACCTTGCTGGGCCCTGTCCGGCCTGCGCCCACAGAGAATGCAGGCTGAGGGCAGCTCTAATCAGCATGTGTTCCCACACAGGTTGCCTCGTCAGATGCCACCAACATCGAGGCCTCCATCAGAGAGGAGGATGGTTTCTATGTCATCAATGGTCATAAGTGGTGGATCTCAGGTGTCAGGCCTGACAGCCAGTCCCTATACACAAGCATGTCTCTTGATGCCTGGTTGGGGCCAGCTGCTTTCTCAGTTGACACAAAGGCGGTGTGCTGTCTGCAGTGCTTTCCATGGGGACGCAGCTTCACCAGGCGACCACACTTGTGGCCCTGCACACGTGGCTCTGGGATTCTCTTTGCTCCTCCCTGCTTGCTTCTGCCTGCCTTGAGCAGCTCTCCTTGGAGGGCTGGGGGCCACTTCCTCCATGGCTTCCCTTTAGCCCAGGGTCAGCTGCGTCCTATCCCAGGGGTCCTTCTGGAGCAGTGCTTGCACCCAGCACTGTGTGGGCCTTGCCTCACTGAGTACTGGCACTTCCCAGAAGGCAGGGGTCATCATCTCCACTCCACAAGGGGACTCTGGGCGTGGCCAAAGCCACTGCCTAAGGTTCCACCCACAGTGGTGAGTGGGACACCCACACTGTAAGATTTCTTGACTCTGGGGCCTGTGCCCCAAGCTGTGTACTATCCATGGGGACAAAGCAAAACAGGCTGGCAGGGACAAAGTAGGTTTTCAGCATCTTACCTCTATATTTTCAACTGTAACATAATGCTTTTAAACATTTGCTTTTACGATGCTGGATTCATGCCTCGCTGAGACAAAACCCAGTTTGCTCTTCCTTCTGCTCTGGAGCCTGCAGATGCTCCTCTGATTACATGAAGTCTTACGGAGTGCTTTCTGCATTCTGGCTTTGCCTTTCCTGGGCCACGACTGCTTGGAGACAAAGACTCGATGCCCTGGCATCAGCTGAGGGGGCTTGTTCTCTCTCTATTCCTGGCAGGCATCCTGGATCCTCGCTGCCAACTCTGTGTGTTTATGGGGAAAACAAACCCACAGGCCCCGAGACACCAGCAGCAGTCTGTGCTCTTGGTTCCCATGGACACCCCAGGGATAAGAGTCATCCGGCCTCTGACAGTGTACGGGCTGGAGGATGCTCCAGGTTAGACCTCCCATGGTGGGTCACCCTCGGTTGCGGCTCAGGTCCCTGAGGAACAACGTTGGGCGGCCCCTGCTCAAGTGGGTCTGCTGACACTTGAGTGGCCACCTAGACCTGTGTTTCATTTCCATAATGAGTATCAACGACATAGCAGATTGCAAAGGGGCATATAAGCAATTTTGTTCCTCTTTAAGGTGTAGACATTGAGCGGGAGTCTGTGAGACAGGGAAGATCTCAGGCAGGGCCGAGACAGGAGGTGTTCTCTGACCTTCTCTTCTAGGGGTTACTATGTTGTTAGTTGCATGCTAGGGAAGTTTCCAGGGGTTATTATCTTGTTAGTCACATGCTAGGGAAGTTTCAGCTTAAGTTTGTACCTTATATATTGTATGAAAGAAATGGTGGGTTGTGGTTGTAGCTCAGTGGTAGAGCGCTCGCCTTGCACGTGTGAGGCACTGGGTTTGATCCTCAGCACCACATAAAAAATAAAATAAAGGTATTGTGTCAATCTGCAATTAAAGAAATATTAAAAAAAAAAAAAAAAGAAATGTCAAAATATCAGTTTGCCAACATAAATCAGTGGTACTTTCCCCATCTTGCCTTCCCGCTTTCCCTCCCCGTTTAGCCATGGCCTAGTTAGAAGGCTCCAGAAGGACTGTTGCCAGCAGATAACCCAAACTGCGGTGGGGGGTAAACACACTCAAGGAAAACCTGAATGACAGTTGCTCAAGGTGTGTGTCTGGGTCTTTCAGGTGGCCATGGAGAGGTACGATTCGAGAACGTGCGTGTGCCCAAGGAGAACATGGTCCTGGGCCCTGGCCGTGGTTTCGAGATTGCCCAGGGCAGGCTGGGGCCTGGCCGGATCCACCACTGCATGAGGCTGATTGGGTTCTCAGAGAGGGCCCTGGCGCTCATGAAGACCCGCGTGAGTGCCCCTCAGGTGCCCCTGTCCCCCCACTGACCCAGAATCCCACCTTCTGCTGTGCTGGTGAGCTTCAAGTCCTGTTTTCTGAGAGCAGACCTAGCAGGAGAAGCAAGGTGATGCTCTTCCCAAGAAGTTACATCCCTATCTTTTCTTTGTTTCTGCTGCTTTGCTTCAGCTTGACATGCAGAGCAGAATGGGTCTCGCTCTGCCCAGGTGACCAGAAGTGAAAGGCCAGGCTCTGTGACAGCCGAGGGCAAGGTTCCCACATGTGCTGCTGAGACACATTAGTCCCCAGCATGTGGTTAAAATTAGGCGCCAGGGAGAACCCTGTTTGCAACGTCTGGCTCCGACCACCCTCCTCCCAGCATATCCAGAAAATGTCATCTGCTGTGACCCCTCAAAGGTTGGAAGTCTGTGTGAAAGAGAGTGACGGCCAGGGAAGAGAATCCACATCAGTGGTATTGAGCTCGTGAAGATGAGGCAGACCTTTGATACAAAACAAATTTCTCACGCAAAGAGCGAAAGGCATCTCTTATTTATTTTTTGAAGGGTGGTACTGGGGATTGATCCCAGAGGGACCTTACCGCTGAGCTGCCTCTCCAGTGCCACTTAAAATTTGTTTTTCTTTGTTTTGAGAGAGTCTCACTAAGTTGCCCAGACTGGCCTTACACCTGGGATCCTCCTGCCTCAGCCCCCCTGGTTGCTGGGAGTACAGGTGTGCACCAGCATCCCTGACTAAAATGTATTTTGGTTACTGGGCAAACTTTCTATGATTTATACCTGTTTTATTGAGACAGTTCAGTTCCTCTTTTTTTGTTCGAAAATAAAACACTCCTCATGGGCTCAGGAATGATATTTCAGCCCCACATGACATTAAAACTCAGACCAGCTTCCAGCAGAGCAGTGTGGCTCTACATGTCAGAAGCCTTCAGAGTGTGAAGCATTCATGTGGCAACTCAATTTAGGACCCGGAGCAAGAGAGTAATTAGGAGTCTACAAAAAATTTGCTACTAGAAGGTTCACCGCGGTACTGATTGTAATGATCAAATGTTGGGAACACAGTGGCTGATTGGTCATATAAATCATGTGGGGCATGCAATAAAATCCCCAAAGATGCTTTGGAAACCTGCTTTTCAACATAGGAGATGTTCACCATACACTCTTAAATTTTAAAAGGCAGGCTACAAAGCACTACAGAGCATGACATCATGTTTTATAAGAAATGTGTGTATGTGTGCATACAAAAAGTCTAGAAGGTTATGCAACAGATATTAACTGTATGTCACTAGATAGTGAGATTCTAGGTTTTTTTAATTTTCTTCCTTTGTCTGGAAATTCATATTTTTTTCTGCCATGAGATATATTATTTGTGCAAAATTACTACTAGTAAAGATAAATAAGCTAATAAAATGAGAAAAATAAAGAATATTTATAACATTTCCTGATGCCTCACAGCCTTCAGATAATCCTTCAGATAAATCCCCTTTGAGAAAAGGTGGCCCCCAAGTGGAGCCTTGGGGCGAGGCTGGCCGTGGCCAGCAGGGGGCGACATGCCCTGCAAGGCGTGAGGCTCCAGGGTTGCTCCCTACCTCCCATGAGTAGCAGTGGGCCAGCAGCTGGCACAGATCTGAAGAAACTCCTGCCTGCCCAGAGGTAAAGGGTTCTTGGAAGTTGTTTGTTCAGCTGCCGTGAGGACCAGGGCGTGCTGTGGTCCCCGGGAATGTCGTCTGCCTCTAAGGTCTCTCTTAAAGTACCTGTGGCTGGAGAGCTGGCAGGTCGGCAGAGAAGCTGCACGTTCTGCTTTTGCCCTCCTCCCCTGCCTGCGCCTCTGCCTCTGCAGGTCCCCAGCCCCGAGCCTAGTATGTCCTCAGCTCTGTCTCCTGTGTCCACAGGTGAAGTCCCGTGTGGCCTTCGGGAAGCCCCTGGTGGAGCAGGGCACAATCCTGGCGGATATTGCACAGTCACGTGCAGAGATCGAGCAGGCCCGGCTGCTGGTGCTGAAAGCCGCACACCTCATGGATGTGGCAGGGAATAAGGTGGGAGCCCAAGGCCCTAGGGGTGGGGCCTAGGAGAAAGAGCTCAGTAACTTCACTGCCGCTCTCCGTGGATCTCTTTGGGGAGCTATTCAAATGCAGAAACGTCTCAGTGAAAAAGAACTAGATTTTCTGGACTCCCAGGCCATGTTGAAGGTGGAGCAAAGGAAAAGGGACCCAGCAAGAGGGGACTCGCTGGCCCTAATCCAAATATAGAATTAGCCAACACAGAGACTTCTTTCCTATGGTGACAGTCTCCATTAATTAAAGCTCTTGCTAAATGCCCGTAGTGGCCAAGCAGGACACTCACTTGTCCAGCTTTCTGTGGGGACTTCACCCCCTGGTCAAGTGCCGTAGTAATGGGGGGGCCAACCATGCTCACAGTTCTTGGTTCTCTGACATTGTAGTGCTGGATACGCAGGAAGCTCCTGGGCACCTCAGGAGCTTGGTTCCCTGGACCGTCATCTGGCCTTGGTCCACTGTTGCCTAGAGATAGAGCTAGCTGTGATGTGGAACAAGGCACAGTGGCTTTGTTCCCCCATGTCACTGAGTCACTGCACGTGCTGACAATCCAGCACAACTCAGGGCCTCCAGTTTTGAGTCCATGTATTTTTGAGAAAGGAATTTTCTTTCCAGCAGCCAGCCCTCACTCTTTCATGACCCGTCTCCTCCTCCGACAGGCTGCAGCTTTAGATATTGCCATGATTAAAATGGTCACTCCGGCCATGGCCTACCGAGTGGTCGATCGCGCCATTCAGGTGAGCACAGCTGTTGGTGTGAACTGTTGGCAGCAGGTGCAGAGCTTCCTCACCTCTGCCGACCTCCGTGCCCCCCACGGCTTCCCTGCACTGCCCACACTGCCATGGGTTCCTCTTCCTCTCCAAAGCAACCCTGTGAGGAGGGGGGCTCCTTCCTGCCCTCGTTTTCAATAAGAGCAACAGTGGCCCAGGAAAGTGAAGCAACTTGTCCAGCTCACTCAGCTGGTGAGCCACTGGCCTCAGGTTGACCCGAGCCTGAGTCTTCATAGCACTGGAACCAGCTGCTTCTGCGTGTGGGTCCCCCCCCTCACCCCACCACCTGGCCCAACAGGGTGTTCCTAGTAGCAGAAGCCACCTTGCAGCGAGGGTGGGGTTGGCTGGCAGGGCTGCCTGAAGTCTTCTGGGACGTTCCTTACCTCACATATCACGGGGGACAGCCCTGGAAGGCGGCTGGCCATTGTGAACAGGCCATCGCACCCAGGCCCTCAGAAACCAGCGCTCACCAGGGCCTGCTCTCCTTCCCAGGCCTTTGGAGCAGCAGGCCTGAGCAGCGACTACCCGCTGGCTCAGTTCTTTGCCTGGGCCCGAGCGCTGCGCCTTGCTGATGGCCCCGATGAGGTGCACCGGGCAACAGTGGCCAAGATGGAGCTGAAGCGGCGCATGTAGGCCTGCAGGAGCCAGTGGCATCCTGCTGGCGTCTGACTGTCCTCCCTGGAGTGGACACAGACACTCATTAAAACGTTTTGGAAGCGACATCTCAAGGCTTTGTGAACTTTGTATGTCAGGGGACGGGTTGAGGGGTTGAGAACAACCCCCAATCCCCGCTCTGTGCCTTAGCTCGGCAGTTGCATCCTCAACTTCTGTTTCCACGGCACCCCTTCCGTGCATGTGGGCTGCAGACTGTCACCCCATAAGTCCCGAGTTGCTGCCGCCTCAGATCACTGCTGGCTTCCAACTGTGCTCATAAGAACTGCACCGAAGGAGCTGTGCCCCCTGCCCATGTGCCAGGCCCCTCCAACTCCTTCCCTCCAGCTGTGCTGTTCCCACAGAGCATCTGCGGAAGGGGAGGGGGCAGGGGACGTGCTGTGGCAATTTGGAGAGCAGTGATTCCTCCAGACACTTAGGAGCAGTAGGCGCCTGAGAGCCACTGACAGCGGCGAGGCCCTGCTCTGCTGATCTCAGGCGCTTGTGCATGGCCAGGCCCCTCCCAGGACAGACGAGGTGGGCAAGGTGCAGACCTGACCTGGGGAGCTGCTTCCCCGAAAGCGCCTGTAACCAGGGCCCACTTCATGCTTTGAACAGCGCACAGCCCTTATTTTAAAACTGACATTTGTTTCCCTTTCTCTTCTCCCTGACCTTCCTAAATTTGGGGGCAGCAAGATCACCCTTCTTTTCTCATCCTAGGCTGAATTTTCTTTATTTAAACACACACACCACAGGGGGGTGGTGCCTGAAGGCCTAAGAAATGGCTACAGTCCTTAATCTTCAAAGGCACAGATGAATCACGACACCTGACCGGGCTCGCCCTGAATGCAGCCTTTCTTTTTTTTTCTTTTTTTCCTGGTACTGGGGGTTGAACCCAGGGGTGGGTAACCACTGAGCCACATCCCCAGCCCTTTTTAAAAAAATATTTTATTAGAGACAGGGTCTGGCTGAGTTGCTAAGGGCCTTGATAATTTGCTGAGACTGACTTTGAACTTGAGATTGTCCCGCCTCAGCCTCCCAAGCTGCTAGAATTACAGGCATGGATCACCACACCTGGCTCAAATGTAATCTTTGAATCACCTCTTTAAAAACACACTGTCCCCCCAAGCCATGGGAATCACAGCCTCTGGGGCAGGAGTCCCCTTTGCTTTGCTTTTCCTGGCAAAGCAGTAAAACTTCATTTTCCTTTTTCTCAAAACCTTGTCCTCAATATTGGATTGGCACTGGGGACAAGGACCGAACTTTCAGTCACATGCCCACCAGCTCACCCAGGCCCTTGCATCCCAGGGAGCACAGCTGTGGGGGCTCAAGAGCAGGCTCCTCGTCTGCACTGGCCCAGGCAGGCTGGGCAGGCAGAGCCTTCGCCACCACACTTAAGAAGCCACATGTTGCTGAAGAAAGGCAAAGTGAAGTTCCAGTGTTCCACGTGTCCCCTCAACACCAGCCATCCGCAGGGAACCTTTTGCAAGTGTGCAGGATGCTATCGCCCTGAGTTCTGCCTCGGGCCTCAGGAGGAGGAGGGCTTTTTTAGAAGAAAATGGTCACACCTGGCATGTCATGTGCCTCTTGGGGTGACCTTGCTCGTTCAGTCATGCTGCTGCAGAGTGACCCCAGGTCTCCCCCAGGAGCTTTGAGATGAGTGAGAAGGTGGCTAGGCAGCACCGAGAACACTCCTGCAGAACAGCGAGTCCCAGGGCTGAGGCCTCCAGCAGCCTCTTGGGCAGGTGTCCAGGTCTGTTACGTGATCCCACTCACTGCTGCTGAGTGAGCCTCGACTCTTGTGCAAGCCCTGGTTTAAGCCTTGGGAAATGTGCAGCTGAACAAAATGGGTAAGACTGCTGTCCTTGTAGACTTACCAAGTGGGGATGGCAGTAAGCTGCCCAAGGATGGCGGTGATGTGGCAGACGTTGCTCAGGGGCTGGGGACTCGGGAGGACCCTTTCTGGAAGAAGCATTAGAATCAAGTTCTGAAGGACAAGAAGCAAGGGCAAGAATGCTTCCAGAGGCAGGAGTGCTGAATGCAAAGGCCCTGGGGTCAGCCCAGTGTGTGGGGAAAGGGGGCAGGAGAGAGGGTAGCAGGTGCAGTTGGGAAGGTTAGGCAAGGGCCTGCCCACGTGGGTCCTGTGTAGTGTTGACTCCCTGTGTGACAAAGCTGTGAGTGACGGGTAGTAATGCAACATGATATGATCCACGTTTTTAAAAGTTCCTTCCACTCCACAAAGTTCATGAGGACTAAGAAAGAACAAAGTCGATGAGAGTGAGTTTGGAGTTCTCTAGCATGGCAGAGGGCTCCAAAGGAATCACCTGCAAAATAAAGATAAACTGGGTGTGATGGCACACACCTATAATCCCAGCAGCTTGGGAGGCTGAGGCAGGAGGATCACGAGATTGAGTCCAGTCTCAGGTCCCGTCTCAAAACAAAAAATAAAAAGCTGGATTTGTAGCTCAGTGGTAGGGTGCCCCTGGGTTCAAGCCCAGTACCAAAAATAAATAAATAAATTACAGATAAAATGAAAAGGGAAGCCAACGGGGGTTAAGAAGGTGTGTGCTACCCTGGTCCTGATCTCACCCTCCCCACCTTCACCAACAGCTGGCCTCCCTGGTTCTTCCAACATGGCGACGGTCTAGGCGATGACCTCCTCTTGACTTCCCCAGCAATGGAAGCAAACACGGGGCCACAAGAGCACGCTTGGGCGTGACTGGGCTTGGTTTGGCAACAACTGTGCCTGGCCAGATTTCTTGGTGGAACCCATCTCAGCGTGGTTGGACCTGTCTCGGGAAAGGGAACAACACACAATCAGAACATGCTCCTTTTTTTTCTCTCACCGCAGCGTTCTATCCCAAAGCAACTAGACCAGTGCTCCCTGCTGCCCTCTGGCTCAAACCGATTGGCCTGGATTTCCAGAAGTCCTGCCTCCTTGGCGACTCCGCAGTCCCACCAAGTTCCTGCCCCTCCAACCCTCCCTCCTCATTCTCTAGGCAGCCGCCTGCACTGGCTGCCTGAGCTCCCTCGAGCGCTGATTTCAGATGCTGATAGATGACTCCAGAGCAATCCTGAGAGGCTAAAGGGAGATCAAACTCCAGGGAACCTGATTGGGTGGCGCCCATTTGAGACTGCGCTGTAGGGAGTGGCGCTCAAAGAACAGGCTCCAGGGTTCTCGCCACAAGTCCCTAGTCTTGGAGTGGTTGTCACCACCCAGGGCTTTAAGGCTCCCCAAGGACGCCTGTGGGGTGCCAGGGCTTCCTCAGGGCTGGCCACTGTGCAGCCAGGGCTGAGGCGCTGATTGAGCCTTTCGGAGACCTATCTGGGTCCGTGCTTTGCCTTCTGGCTGCCACACAGGCACAGACTCCTCCCCTCCGTCAACATGCATGAACTTCAGAGCGGACCGAGTGTGGATAGACTCTGGCCACATGGGGTCCCCACCTGAGTGACAATCCGCCAAATAGTCTTGGACGAGTTTCTTTTAATCAAATGGAGTGGAGAATGGCTTCAGGGAATCTTCTCTCATTAGATGGATAGCACAGTGGTTAGGAGTTGTCCAAGATAGATAAAGCCTGGTGGAGGTGGTAAGGACAGTGACATGCTGCCACACTCGGGAAGGGCTGCTGCACTCGCTCTGACGTGCGAAAAGGTAGCGCGAACCGCAGGGTTGTGGACGTGAACGGTGTCAGGGCCACGGACATTCACACAACGTAGGGAAGGGGCTTGGTCCGTGTGAAAGCCATCTGGGTTTGGCCCTGGGTGCTGACGGAAGTTAGGAGTCTGGGAGACAGGGCTCTACTTATCTCCAGTTTTGTCTGCAGCAAACAGAAACTTCTTTCGGCAACGTTGAGCTTTCTCAGGCAGGTGCTTCCTGGGGACCTGAGGTCATCCTAGCGATAAAGCCTTGAGCTTTTGGAAACTGTCAGTGTTCCGTTCAAGCTTCCTGATGTGGGGGGAGTGCAGGCGAGGTAATTTGTGCTGACAGCCTACAGTTTTTATAGGCCAAGGTTGTGGCCCAGCTGGGAAGAAGGCTTTGCAGAGCTGGACTAGCAATGGCCGGGGAAGAACCTTGGGTCTGGGTTTCAGTGGCCCAAATGGTTTGAATCCCACTTCCACTGCAGACTAGCTGGATGCCTGGGGAAGCAGTTTTCCATCTCTTAGCCTTGGCGTTTTCATTTGAAAAAATGAGGAGAACAGCACTTCCCTCCCAGGGTCGTTTAAGCTTGAGGAGGTGACACAGGGTTTATCAGTGGCCTGCAGGGCGTGCCAGCTACTCCTGTGTGGCTGGAATCAGGGGCGCGCTTACAGCTGGGGGTGCAGCTCTGTATGGCTTCTTCAGGGCAGAGGGCAGCTTAGTCCAGCTGACCACGATGGCTCCCCAAACCTCACATGCAAAGAACTTCCCTGGGTGTGACTGAAACAGTGTGATTCGGCAGTTCTGGTTTTTTTGTTTTTTTGTTTTTTCCTGCACTGGGAATTGAACCCAGGGTTTCAGACACAGTAGGCAAGTGCTCTTCCACTGGGCCACGTTCCCAGTCTTTTTAAAAAATGTAACTAAGTATAATTTTTATATCTTAACTGAATGCATTAAAAGCACATGTTTATCACATCAGTTTTCACAATATATAAATTCTGTGTATCTTAAAATATGTAAAACATTCTAATAGGTGCTGTGAGGACTTCAAAGGTTAACCAGACACTGAACTTACTGTAAAGAAACTCAGATACAGATAACATAAAAAGGGAAAATGAAAAGTGATTTAAGCTATCTATGAAGCATCTCCTGCAGAAATTGAACATCTCTTCTGATCTTCCAAAGCTTTGGAATTCCTGTATCCATCGAAGGAAAGGATGGTTTAGTATGCCTTCCTCTCTAGTCATGAAATTCCCTGGTTACATGGGATGGATGTCACTTTTCTCAAAACAACTGCTTTCTTTCTTTCTTTCTTTTTTCTTTTTTTTGTACCTGAGATTGAACTCAGGGGTACTTAGCCACTGAGTCACATCCCCAGCCCATTTTTATTTTTAATTTTGAGACAGGGTCTCACTAAATTGCTTAGGGCCACGTTAAGTTGCTGAGGCTGGCTTTGCACTTGCAATCCTCCCACCTCAGCCTCCTTAGCCACTGGGATTACAGACCTGCACCACTGTACCAGGCTACAGCCACTCCTGCTATGTGTATGAGAGAAGTTTGGATTCTCATACCCTGCCTCACCACCTTCTTAACAAGTTACTTATTACCTTGTTAAATAAATAATATCCTTCTCTTCTTTTTTTTTTTTTTTTTTTTTTTTTTTTTTTTTTTTTTGGCGGTGCTGGGGATTGAACCCAGGTCCTTATGCTTGCAAGGCAAGTGCTCTACCAACTGAGCTATCTCCCCTGCCCTTAATACCCTTCTTTTCTGAATAAAGTTCCTTGTTTCCTCAAGTAATATATTCCAGCTTCTATTGTCTCTGGATCTAGGATAATGAATTTATTTTGCACTTGAAGTTTCAATTTAAATGTAGGCAAATCTTTCTTCCTGCTGGACAGTGTAATACAAAGCAGAGCCTTTCTGATTTTTCTCTTCTACTATCACATGCTGTGTTATCTACCTGCCAATGTGATCATGACACCACACCAGATTAGCGAGCGGGTGCTTTTTTGATAGTTTGCCAATTGATTGATCGTTAAGTATTGCTACACTGCTCTAGAAAACATTAGCTCATATAAGGTGCAAAGTTACAACCATTGCCATATATAATACATGAATTCTACAAAAGTCTTGACTTTGTTTTCCCTGATGAATCCTGATCAATTTTACCTTGATATTGCATTTTAAATAAAAGCTGTATGTCAGATCGGTTATCACAGCTCACCACCTTCATCATATGGACACATTCAGAACACTTATTTATATCAATAGGTCATATATTTTCACATTACCTGTATACTCTGTATCTAAAAACTGGTATTATCAAGACTCAAACGCCGTGACTCATAGGCCTGCTTGATCAGGCAGTGTAAATATGTACATGGTTAACTATCCCTAGTGCGATTACTTTCATGTACATATTTATTTTTTGGTGGTACTGGGGGTTGAACCTAGAGCCTCATGCGAGGCAAGTGCTCTTCCACTGAACCAGTGGTATTGTGCCAGCCCTGCGGCACAATTGTTGATGGGGAATATACTTCTATTCCTTTGGAAGATGGCACATCTGTTTATCCCTGCAGTCATTTGTTAGAAAAAAGGATTGAATAACAAGAGCATAAACACACAGCTGTTTGCTAGAACAGCCTTCTCCATTATGTAGAGCTTGATTCCAGAGTTCTTGCTCAATGTGGATGTTACTGCCCCCGCTTGGGATCCTTCTCTTTCCTAAATGGATTTGCTATACCAGAAATGTCCAGAAACCTAGGATGTCAGAATTTATTTACATTTTTATGTAGTTTATGACCTCTGGACCATATTATGAAAAAAAAAATGTGTTATCCCCTTTAATCCCAAATATACCAAGCGTCTTCTCTATTTGAAGGGATCTTTTAATATTCTACAAATTTTTTTAACTTATGTATTTTGTCTTCTCATATTAAAAATTCAAAGGACAAGTGGCTTGGGAGGCTGAGGGAGGACACTTTTTCTTTTTAGTTGTTGATGGGCCTTTATTTTATTTATTTATATGCAGTGCTGAGAATCGAACCCAGCGCCTTACACAATGCTAGGCAAGCACTCTGCCATGGAGCCACAACCCCAGGCCAGGACCTTTATTTTGAACACTTATAACAGCTGGCAGTACTTCTGTGCCCCATTTTAGAAGTGAAGGGACCAAGGTTCAAAAAGGTTATGTAACTTGCCTAAGGTCTCAGAGTCAGCCAGTGAATTCAAAGCTAAACTCGGAAGGCTCCGGAGCGCTTTCGGCTCTGAGGAGCAGAGTTTAGGATCCCTAAGGAATTTCCTGAGGGCTGCTGGTTGTCTCACCTGGAAAAGGCAGGGGTAGCAAATGAAGCTCCACCTCCCCAGGAGAGTCTGCACTGCCCAGAAGAAGGTCCTCCAGTTTCTCCCAATGATTCTATTTCAAAAGATGGATAATATCAGGACACCCTCTAACCCGGCCTCTTAAGGGGCCCCAGGGAAGGGGTCTGCGGAGTGGGCCTAGCCTGCAGGGTGTGATGACCAGCTGTGTCATGAGTGTGTGTACCAACAAGCGGGCTGCTGGGGCACAGGGCTGGGCCACACCTCCCCTCCTACCCGAGAGGGAGAACACCTTCCGGGTTAAATTCCCTGCCTAACTTCACTGTTTTGAGGGTTTGGGGAAGCTCTCCTTAGATAGAGTCAGTGTTCAGAATGGGAACTAAACAAATACTCAAGTCTCTCCATCCAGAGATGCTGAAGGAAACCTCAGAGACCACTTTTTTCTGGTTTCTTCCTTTGTTTGTGGTGCTAGGGATCCAATCCAGGGCCTGGTGCTTGCTGAGCACATGTCCTACTACAGTCGCTCTGCCACTGAGCTACACCCCCAGTCTTTTAAAATTTTTTATTTTGAGAAAAGATCTCACCAAGTTGCCCAGGCTGGCCTCAAACTTGTGATCCTCCTGCCTCAACCTCCCAAGTTGCTGGGATGACAGGCCTGCACCACTGCGCCCGGCTCCTCCTGTGTTTTTAGAGAGCAAGTGGAACTAGAATTCTTTCAACATGAAAACACACTAGGAGGCCCCAGAAATCCAATGTTTTGGAGAACATCACAGTTGAGAAGCTGTACATTTTCTGAGAGGAAGTGACTTTGGGTGCCTCCCCCAAGATCTCAGCACTGGAACGGTGCTTTTGATTTTGCCCGTTCCATTCTTGGCAAGCAGTGGTGAGTCCACAGACAAAGGACAATGGAGAAAAGAGAAAATGAAACTTAGAGAAAAGGAAGGTTCTTATCAAAACGGAGAGCGAGAGGACACACGGAAAGAAACGTGGAGGAGAGTAAAGAGCTCATGGAGACTGTCAGGGTTAATGCTCTGGACAGACTGAGCCACCAAGAGCCATGATCCTAACAGGGTTTCAGTACAACCAGCTGAGTTGGGTGGGAAGCATCTGGTTGATGTGCGCTTGAGGACCAGGAGAAAGCAGCGGAGGAAGGCTGGTGTGGCTGTGGAGGAACTGTCCCTGGAGACGGGATTTAGGCTGAATCTTGATAGGTAAGATTTCCTTATGGGGAGAGGGTAGACCGGGCCTTGGGGATGAGCCAAAACTTGGGCCAAACAAAGTAGAATAAACTGAGACACCCCCGCCCCCCCGCACCCTGCTGGGCCAAGCCCTCAGCGTTTGCTGCACCGACATACCTGAATGTTGTAAGCATCCTCACTTTGTCTGTCCCCTTCCAACAGCCAAATTTATCACTTTTCTGGCTTCCCCATCCTGGCAAACAGCATTTAGTAGAAAACTCGGCACCATCCTCCACCCCTCATTCCCTCTCATCTCCACACAGCTACCTGTCAATCTCACCGCCACACACCACCACACCGTCTCCCAGCCAGTCCCGGCAAGCAGCCCCCCTCCCCTTTACCACCTTGATTTTCCACTCGGTCCCCAGAGGGATCCCTCTAAAGCACATATGCAACCTCACACTTCGAGGTTTACAAATCTTGGTTAAGAGAAAAGACATAGGCATGCTGGGGGTGGTGCTGCACACCTGTAATCCTAGCAGCCCAGGGGCTAAGGCAGGAAGATCACAAGTTCGAAGCCAGCCTCAGCAATTTAGGGAGGTCCTAAAGAATTTAGTGAGACCCTGTCTCAAAATAAAAAATAAAAAGGCCTGGGGATGTGGCTCAGTGGTTAAGTGCCCCTAGGTTCAACCCCTAGTACCAAAAAGTAAAAAAATAAAAAATAAAAAGACAGTATGAGAGATTAAGAGAAAGCTGCGTGATCAGACTGGCATGTGAATAGAACTGTGAAACAACGTGGTTCAGAAACACTTGGCTATTTAAGGGATTTACTAGTATAAGATAAATTATGATTGACAAGAAATGTTTACACCATATATGATAGACAGAAAATTAATTGCCTAGAGATACATATATGCATTGCTACAATCCAATTTTAAAGAGGTCAGCAATCAGCCCAAGGGGAAAAATGAACCAGGAACAGGAACAGTTAGTGCCTAGCAGAGGAAAAACACATGACTTCATGTGGGTAACCATGCTCGAGCTTACTCATCCGGGAAACGCAACTTCATGTTGAAGTGAGAGGCTATTTTCTACCTGTCGGATTAACAATGCTAAGAAAAAAGTCCGATGTGGCTGGGGTGTAGCTCAGAGGTGGAGCTCTAGCCTAGATGTGCAAGGACCTGGTTTGCATCCCCTGCGCAGTCTGATAGTAAATTGTACTGGTAAAGGTATAGGAAACTCAGGCAAGATAGAGGGTGGGGCGTAAAATACTCACACCTCTGTGGTGGCTAACACAGAAGGTCCCTGACTTACAATGATTTGATTCACCACTTTTTAAGTTTACTATGGTGCAAAGGTAAATATACCTTTAGTAGAAAACATATTTTGAACTTTGGATTGGTACCTTTACCACACATTGGCAAGCACAGTTAACAAGATCCTCTCACCACGCAGGACAGTAGCAGCAAGCACGGCTCCCCAGCAGCCCTCGATCCCCAGCGGGAGTAACCAGCCCTCTACAGTACTTAGTGTAGCTAAGCCACGAAGGGCAGTAGGTATGTTATTTTCAACTTAAGAGGGTTATGAGCCACCATAATCCTGGGAGAACTGTATAGCAACATCTTCATTTTAGTGGTCCCATTGCCGTGACTGTTCAGGTAAGTCAAAGATGTGTACATTGTTTGTAATAAAGACTGAAAGTGGCCCAAATTCATACAGGAAATTCTTTAAATAAAAATGGTACATGTAGCCAATGGAATACCATGTAGCTGTTAGAATAGGTAGGCTTTCCTTGTGTGCTGTGACAAAATGATCCCCTCAACATTACTGAATAAAGAGACAAGGTGCTTTCAGGAAGGGGAAGTGGGGCCTGGGTAGCTGCATTCAGAGAAGGATGGGAGACTCCCGTTACAGAAGATCTCTACAGCTGATCACAAACCCCATTTCCCCTTCCACTTGGGCACACATGGTACTCATTGGCCAGACTCCTTTGTATGGAGGCTGTGGCCCTGTGCCTGACATGTAACCAGTGCAGCTGGCTGAACCACAGGAACCCACATGTTGCCCTCAACACTTTACCCCCTCTGGTTTGAGTAGGATGGTAATGAGTCCCAGGGTGACTTTGACAATCCCATGTTAAAAGGAAATCACACAAAGAAAGAGACTCAGGTCCCTGAGTTCCTACCTGGAGAACCTCCACCTGCAAGGAGCAGTTTAATCAGGGATTTGATTACCTTTAGTTACTGGAAGTCAGGGCTTATCTCTTATAGAAGCTCTGTGACAATACCCTTTTGTTATCAGGTTACCTCTTGAAAGCAAAGCAAAACAAAACTGGTACCCACAGGTACTGTCAGCCCCTGCATCATCATCTGTGCCTGGTACTTGGTAAGTGCTCCTCTGCTGGGGTGTCAGCTGCTGAGGTGTCGCTCCAGGGCTCAAGCATCACTTAGCTCCCTGGACCCCTGTGCTGGACTTCTCTAAGTCAAACAGTTCTCTTTACACAGCTGACCTCCTCGGGCTTTCGCTGAGGTGGATCTGGTTGAACGTCACACATTTGACCCTTCCAAGCCATGTTCCCTCGTTCCTTCCTGCATCCCCAGTGTCCAGTTCTTGGATATCCGTGGAATAAAGCATTTGCAAAATCCTTACTAGCCTGTAGCCGGTTCTCCACGGATGAGAGCACTGGAGGCAGAGGCAATCATCCAGTTGGGAGCACGGCCTCCCTCCCCTCCTCTCCGGCCCCGCCCACTGCTCTCACCTCTCTTCCCCTCACTTCCCCTGGTTCTCTGGGCTCCATTCTTTGCACTTCTCCAACGGGTGCCAGGGTGGTCCCATGTCAAGGCCTCCACATTTGTGTTACTCCCCCTGATTTGCTCTGCCTTAGACCTTTACCAGACTCCCTGCTGCCGCCCACTCAGGTCCCACCTGTCACTTTCTGGCTATGTATTTAAAAGTCGTGTTCTCTGGCCCCACCGCCTCTACACCCGGTTCCTCTTCCCCACCGCCCTTATCGCACACAGTCTGAAGTCACCCCGAGTTTGGGTGTCAGCTCCAGGAAGTCAGGGTCGCTCCCGTTCCGGCTTCCACACCATCAGGGGTCTGGGCACAGGTTAGGGGTCGAACCACGGCGTGCTGAATTCGCGAGGTCCTTGCCACTCGCGGCGCGTCACGCGGGAGGCAGGGAAGCGCGGAGCGGGGTTGGTGCGCGGCGGGCCGAGGGCGGTGGGCCGCCCACCTCTGCCCGCGCGCCCTCCACTGGCGCGCCGCTCCGCGGGGGGTGGGCGTGGCCGGCGCCCCTGCGCCCCCCGGCGCCTGCCCATTGGTGGCCGTGCGGGGCGGAGCCGCGCGGTGGCACGGTGGCCCGGCCGCAGGCGCCGGCCCGGCAGTCCTGCGCCGCGAGCCGCCGCCCGCCGCCGTCCCAGGCCGCAGCATGTTGCGCGCCGCCGCGCTCGCCGCGCTCGCCGCCACCCGCCTCGGGCCCCGTCCCGGCGGTCGCCTGCTCTCCGCAGCCGCCACCCACGCGGTGCCGGCCCCCAACCAGCAGCCCGAGGTCCTCTGCAACCAGGTGAGCCGCGCGCTTTGTTCTCGGGCCGGGTCGCCGCAGCCCCTGGGCGGACAGAGCTGGGCGGGTGGGTAGCTGGGGGCCTCAGTTTACCAGCTGCGGTCGGGCTTTACGCGCACCTTCCCCTTTCCGTCCTGAGAGCCTTTGTGCCCCTTGGCCGCCTCCGACTGTCAGTCCCATTATCTCGCTGCGACTTGGCACCCCCCTCGGTCCAGCCGCGGTCGCTCTCCGGCCTTCGCTTCTTCCACGGATGGTCCTCGTTTCTCGGGCCTCTTCGTCGCCGCTGTGTCTGCGCAGGGTCTCCGTCGTCAGCCACTCGGAAGATGCGCGCTCTTGAGTCCATCTTTGCAGGAGTTTTTGCCCTTTTCTTGTTCATCTCCTTTACCTCTTGACTCAGGCCTCATCCAAGAACGTTCAAAAGGAAAATCGAGGAGAGGAGAGGTAGTCGTGGTGTCCATGCCTCCAAGGGACTAAGGAATATTTTTTGATCCTTGAGTTTGTACAGTGCTGAATGCACACGGACGTGTACTGGTTTTGAAAGTTCCTTTTGTTTGTGCAACAAGTGCAGGTTGGCGGGCCCCCTCTGAGCTTAAGTTTCTTTTGTAAAATGGGAAGGCGTTAGAGGCTAAGGTGCCTTTCGACACTGGGCTGCAGCTCCTGTGGGCACTTGGTAGGTAATAACAGCCCTCCTGCCAGTTGTCTTTAATCCTTAGAACAGCCTTGTGAGGTTGGTACTGTAATTATCTCCATTTTACAGTTGGAGAGACTGAGTCACAAGAAGGTTTAGTGACTTTCCTAAAGACCCAAGTCGGTGGGAAGTTTGAGTTCACATCTATATCCCCAAGAGTAAGCCCCTTACTGGAACATTCTATGGTATGTCAACACGGTGGGAATGGAGGGACCACTGACCCTCTGACTGCTCATTGAGGATTCTGCAGGGCAGGCTCCTAGCCTGACCCAGAGCGATGCTAAAGGGACATCAGTGTGATTTTAAATAGTATTTCAAAGGGTCATTTGCAAAGGATTAAAAACATAAAATGTTCTTTGCATAACACAAGCCAAAAAATGCAGTGGCTGTTGCTCCCTTGACGGGCTGTTTAGGGGAGACCTTGAGGCTTGGAAGACTTGAACCTCAAAACTAATCAAGCAGAAATGTCCTCCAGGAGAGGTGGCAGCACCCGGAGGTAAGGTGTGCAGGTCCTTCTGTGCCCCTTCAGTTGGTGGAAATCACAAGCCCTGTTCTCCAGATTTAGTCTAATAGAGTGCAGTGAATTCTCCCTGAAGGATATGGAATCGACAACCCCCAAAACAGTGGCCTGAGAAAGCAGGCGAAACACTGATAACATCGATCCTTCCCCAGTGACAGTATAATGGACCCTCCGTTCTTGTTCTGTAAAAACACTGCCCAGTAAAAACAAATGTTAGATTCTCACAACCTGTTTCCTGAATGCCCAAACTGATATGTCCTATTAAAGTCTTCAGTGGTTAAAGACTCAGTGTGTTACCTGTATAAACCCGCACCTCCCCTGCACTGTGCTTGGCTTAGAATCGCTGTTCAGTAAATATTTGCTGAATGTATAATGGCCGCCTGTGAAACTGTGTTTTCTGCATTGCAGGAGCCAGGGAAAGGGTTGCTTAATGGCAACCCAGCATTTCCACTCAGAGGACCTTATTGTGGTGCAGTAACTCGGGAGGCACACAAATTTGAGGCCGGCTTGGGCAATTTAGTGAGACCCTGTCTCAAAGTAAAAATAATAAAAAAGAACTGGGGATGTAGCTCAGTGGTAGAGCATCCATGGGTTTACTGCAAAATATTTGGGAATTTACCTGTGCAGGAACAGGAATGAGAAATTAGCCAGGGGCAATGATCACACCAACATGGCGGTTGCCATCTCCTAAGCACATGGACACGTTAAAACTGTCTACCTGGCAAATAGTCCCCAGTAGAATTAACCCTCCCACCCTGGGGTTGGTGAAATCCCATCAATCCTGGAGGGTGTGTGGAGGGGGTTGGGGCCAGGTGCCAGAATATCCGCAGCACTTCTGGGTAGAGGGCGGCCCTTGGACTTAACTGCAAATTAACCCAAGGTTCTGGATGGGCTGTGAAGGGTAGGTACACCTGTGAGGCATGCCAGGTTTGTCTTGAACTCTACCCCTTGGGATCTCAAAGTGCAAAGGACAGCTTCTGCTTTTCATTGGGTTAGTTACCTGACTGCCGCTTAAAAAGCACATGCCGTCAGGGTCATCCGTGCTGAAACCCACACAGCATTTGCTCACTTACTCCTGGAAAAGAATGTGTTCCCGGGAAGTGGATTGCCTACATAACGTCCTGAATTCTTTCATGAATAAAAGCTTGAACTGAATTCTCTCTGGAAAGTGCCTTGTCTCCTGAAATCCCAGCTACTGAACATAGTTTAACTTTTTATTGGTGACCCAGAGCAGATTATGACCGCCCATGGTCCTGGGATGTGGGGCAGCAGCTGGGATGTTACTCTTCTGCCTTGGTCAGGCCTCTGTCTTCAGAGTCCAGCCATCCTGCTTCTGGCCCTCCTGACTTGTGGCAGTTCCTAGGTCCCCACTGCCACCACTACTGCCACTTGGTTTGTCTTCATTTGCAGTTTGTAATCTAATTTGCTGAGCTTAGAAAACAAGAAATCCAATCCAGTGAAGGATCTGGGTTGTCCTCAAAGTCAACAATTCTAATTTTTTGGTAAACCGTTTACCAAAATGCACGTAAAGGGATGTTGGCAATAGCAGCATCGTCGAGAGGGCTTGTCCCGAAAGTACGCGTTCGTAGGAAATGGTTAAGTCAACTGTGATTCCAGCTGTATTGAGGAGTCTGTTACTCAAAATAACTACAGCAGATCTGCCTATGCTGTAAGTTCCAAGAGCAGCTGTTTCTGAGAAAAGCAAGTTACAAAACAGAAAGTCTGTTGTCCCTTAGCAGGGATGCTGCAGTGCCTGCTTCCGTCCCTCTGACCCCTCAGCAGTATCTGCAGCTCCTGGGACACAGTAGGTGGAATTGGGAGCCCCCTCTGCCTACGCTGCAGCCACGTGGCCCTTTCAGCTCCTTCTAGCCCTGAGCACTTCCTGCTGTTGCCCTTCGGTGCCAGAGCTGCTTCCTCCGGTTGCCTCAGCCTGTTCTTTCCTCTTCTCACTTGGTTGGCCTGTTTACGGCTCATTCTCTCTCTCCTCCCTAGGACTCTGCAGTTCACCCTGTGCCTCTCAGCTAAAGCTTATCAAACTCATGGGGAATGAATCCAGCCTTTGCAAAACAGAGTGAGACGTTCTTATGAAAATATGTAGAAGTTAGAGTATTTGGATGGAAATGCTTCATGGGTGTTGCCAGCGATGCAAAATGTCAACTCCTAACCTGACTCTGCTTCCAGCCTCAAAGAGGAGGTCTGAGCCTGGAGGACCAGCCCCAACCCCACGCCCCTCTGAGAGTGGTGGAATTTAGCTTGTTGTGTAAATTGGGTTGGAGCCAGGAGGTTTTAAAGCTTGGGGTTTTTTTAAGACAAATTACTATGAAATGCTCCTCTCTTGGGGGAGAGGTATTTTTTTTTTTTGGTGGTGGGGATCGAACCCAGGGCCTTGTGCTTACAAGGTAAGCACTCTACCGACTGAGCTATCTCCCCAGCCCCCTGGGGCAGAGCTTTGACCAAGGTGCTCACTGAGAAGGCTCCTACCTCCCTGGCCTCTCCAGGGGGAGGGAAGCCATTGGGTCTGCTGCTAGGAGAAGGTAAGTGGGAACTGAGCCCGAGGACCCTTCTGCAAGGTCCCTTCTTCACCAGGTGCCCCTGGACTGAGAAGGGAGGTTAGGCTGTGGAAAATCCAGCCTGATTCACTTACGAAGAGTGACACAGCAAATTCAGGACTTGGAAAAGCTCACAAGCCAGGGTGTGACCCTTCCAGGGCCCTAATCTACATCAAAGGGAAGGAGTGGGACCTGATATCCAGCCAGACTGGCGAACCTCTCCCTTTCTTTCTTCCTGATCTTTGCAAAACAACGATGAAAACATTTTCTTAGGACAGACTAATTTAGTATACTGTCCTGCAGAGAGCAACACAAAGAGGTGGCAGGCCTGGCCCTTGCTCCTAAGAACCTCCAGACCGGGTGGTAATGGGAACCCCGTGGGCAGGTCCTGGCCTGGGAGCTGCAGCTGCTGTCACACTGAATCCTCCCACCAGCCCCCAGAGGCACGGGATGAGGCCTCTTGGAGTTGAGGGTTTGCCTGGGGTCCCAATCTGGGGTGTGGACTCAGGATTTGTACCTATTAGGGTGGCTGGCGCAGATATCCATGAGAGACACATCTCAGTTCAAGCAAAGGTTTATTGACAGAGAATCTTCCAGGCTGCCCCTCTGCAAGGCGCAATAGCCTGCTGGAAAAAACTTCTTAACTATATAGTTGCGTACATTGGAGTAGTTAAAAAATAACTCATCTGGATGTCTTTGTTGTGGTTTTGGTAGTTCGGGACTCTTTGGGGGTGGGCCTAACAGGAAAGTCACGCCTGGGTGGGCAGGTGCTGATTTTCAAAATGGAATTACTTTGGCTTCAGGACCTAACGGTACCAGGTCTTTCTGTCTTTGAGGTTGTTCCTTTTTCCTTTTTTTTGGTTACTGGGGATTGAACCGAGGCACTTTACCACAGAGCCACATTCTCGGCCCTTTTTTATTTTTTAAATTGAGACAGGGTCTTGCCAAGTTTCTGAGGCTTACCTCAAACTTGCAATCTTCCTGCCTCAGCCTCCCCAGCCTCTGGGATCACAGGTGAACACCACTGCGCCCAGCTGAGTGCTTTTTACAACTTCCAGAATAGAAGAGGGTCGGGGCAGTGAGCAAACTAAGGGTGGAGACTGGGGAGTTGAGTTCCCACCTTCAAGACAAACCTGGCTGTGACTGGAGGCTGGAGTGGGAACAGGGAGGGGTCTTTGGAGTCCCAAAGCCTGGGTTCAAATCCTGTCACTGTCCTCACTCCTGTGTGACCTTGAGCCAGTAGCTGATCCCTTCTGTGCCCCAGTGTTCTCCTCTTGAAGTGGAGAGGGTGAAATTTACTTCAAGGTTGAAATGTTACCAAAAGCTCGGTCCTTATCCCCAGTGCCAATACAATAACAAAGATACGGTTTTGAGAAAAGGGAAAATGAAGGTTTATTGTTTTGCTAGCAAAGGAAAAGCACAGGAGACCCCTGTCCCAGAGGCTGTGGTCTGCCATCAGGGAAAATAGGACTGTCAAAGAAGCTCTTCAAAGGCTTCATTCCAGGCGTGCCCTGACTGGGGTCCCAGGTCGCCCTCATGCTGTGTTGAAAATCACTAGGGTGACATCTTCCTGTGGTGGGTATGTGCTCAAGGACAGAACTCCAGGTAATCTCCTTCCCCACCCTCAGGTTAGGGAGAGGGAAAGGGAGAAGAGGAAAAGAAAAACACATCCCTTTTAAAATAGGTGTCGAATGAGCAGCCTGAAAATGCTAGTTGTTTCCATGATGTGCAGGTGACTGGGCCACTGTCCTCCTTGGGGCGAGGGAGGGAGGACAGGCAGGAAGGGGCAGCTCAGGACCAACCCCGACACCCTGCCCACTCCTCCAGCCTCTCCAGCCTCTCCTGACCTGCCACCCTCTGACCTCACACCCCCCAGTGCTTCCTGCACAGCGGGGGCTGCAGGCCTGCAGGCCGCCTGTCCTGCTTGGACAAGCCCTCCTCTTTCAGCTTGAACCCTCAGCGGCTCCCAGAGCTTCCCTGTCCTCCCCATTTACCAGGAGAAGGACGCTGGTTCTCAGAGAGGGGGAGCGTGTGCCGGGGGCCCCAGCTGGGTGCAGTGGAGCCGACTTGAGCTGTGCCGTGTTGGAGCAGGGGTCTGCCTGGCTTTGAGCCAGAGCCCTTTTTGCCATGTCCACACCTCCTGCGGGATACTGCCACCTCTGCAGGAAGAAATGTGTCGTTTCCCTAAAGCTTATATCCACCAACTATGAAGCCACATAAACATGGTTCCCAGATCTGCTTCACGTTCACCCACATTCTCTTGCCGGTGGCCGAGAGCTTGCCTTGTGGGTGCGCAGCTCTGCATGATGCTGCAGTGGCGTCCAGGGGTTGTGCAGAAATGTCCTGTTCAGCTGGGGAAAGTGACCCCTGCACGTCCCTTACCTGACTGCTCCTTCCAGGGGCTCCTGCCCTGTCATTGTGGTAGTACGGGGCACTTACCCCTTGCTGGACTTGGTGCAAACCCCTTGAGCCCAGGCGTGCCTCTTTCCGAAGAGGGTTCTATAGTGATCCTACTCCATGGATGAGGAAAGAAGGCTAAGAGGGGACGGCCTTGCCCCAGCTGGCAAAAGTAGGAGGAAAGGAGTCCCGTTCACCCGGACTCTTGCCGAACAACTGAGATGGGCCACCCTCGCCGACCCTGGTGCAGCCAGCTTCCAGGCTTTGCTCGGTGGCTTGGTCTTAGGTGTGATCACAGATAGGCCCAGAGTAGCTGCAGATGACTCCCTGGGGTCCCAGTCCAGGCTGGCCAGCTGGGTAACTGGGGCCAAAGAGACCCGTAGAAGAAAGCCTGGGCCTGTGATTCATTTGGACCAACAGAATTGGGGGCAGAAATGAGACACGGCGATTTCTGAAGCTTGGCCTCAGGAAGCCTTACGGCTTTCACCGGAGCCTTTCAGAACACTCCCTGGGGCGACTAGCTGCCATGTAGAAGTCAGGAAGCCCAAGCAGCTGGGAGGTGCTCGACAAGCGAGCGAAGAGCCATCTGCACGTCCAGCCCAGGGGACTGTGGCCCCAGCTGCCCTGGGACTGCGACCATACACCCAAGCTCTGCCCAGCTGAGTCCAATCAATGGGCACAGCTCTGAGAGATGAGAAATCATCTTCAGCCACCGAGTTTTGGAGCGATTACACAGCAGTAGATAACTGGAACATGAGGAACATTCTGTTCATTTTGCAAAGATGCCAAGGCACTGGGAGGTCAAGTGACTTACCCAAGGTCACCTGGCAGAGTGGGCATCCCAGCTTAGACTCTCCAAGGCTTGTGCTTTCAACTTTGAGGCTACTGCCCACTGAAGCTGGTTCATAGTTCCTCATATTCGTGAGATATGTATATATATATATGTCTCCCCAGTGTTTGGTGCTGGGTTGAGAGCTGGTCCTGAGAACTTCTTTCCTTCTCATCGTAGATCTTCATAAACAATGAGTGGCATGATTCCGTCAGCAAGAAAACATTCCCCACTGTCAATCCCTCCACTGGAGAGGTCATCTGTCAGGTAGCAGAAGGGAATAAGGTAAGAACTGGTGTTTTTATGTGGTTGGAATTTTACCATGCATGTCTTAGTTTTATAACCTAAAAAAGTCAATTAAAAAATTTGGGTAAATGAACCAACAGGATTTCTTATAGATGAAGGTGCTAGATTGTATCTGGGTTTGATGAGCCATGAAGTGTGGAATTATAGATTTGGAAGGGACTTCGAGGAACCCTTCATCCAGTGTCTCTTTTTCAGACCCTGGAAGGTGAAGGTCAGAGGAGGAAGATGCTTGATAGATAATAGTGGCATCTTGCTGGATAGAATTTGGGTTTCCTGAGATACACCTCTGGTGTCAGTTTGAATTGTATATACTGGTAGAAACTAAAAAGGTAATAGCATTTCAAATTAAAAGATTAGAATTTTAGTAAAGATATTTTTTAATAGAAGCGTCATTAAAAATAATTCAAGAATGCCTTAGTCCTCTGCCTTAGGACAATATTTTTTATATAAGGTCTTGCCTCCTTTGCTGAAAGAAATGAATATTTTTCTGGTTTATAGGATCGTCTGATGGTATATGTGTTTAATATAAGTGAACACTCTGCTCCCTGCCTCCTGATTCACATCTCTCTGTATGAGCTGTGAATTTCCCTGCTTCTCTAAGGAAGAGGGAAGCTGGCGAGCCTCATTTGTTGGAGAATGCCTGTGGTTTTCAAAGGAATGTTATTGGAAGTGGGGAAAGTGGTCAAATGCTAAGCTCGGACCCCTGGGTGCCTTTCCCTCCCAAACTCTTTGGGGGATTTTGAAATGAAAAGTAGGAACAGCCAGGATTCTTATCTGCACCCTGACCCTTGGCACGAGAGAGAAGAGTCCGTGATCCAGCCCTGTCGCTGAGGTCTGGAGCACATCAGGGGTAGCCCTGGTGCTGGCCTGGCTGGTCCTGCCGGCCCTGGGGCTGTGCTCGGCCATGGGTGGGTGACTTTTGGAGGCAATCATGCTGAGAAGGCCTGAGCCGTCTTTGTGGGTGTTCTGCAGGAAGATGTGGACAAGGCTGTGAAGGCTGCCCGGGCCGCCTTCCAGCTGGGCTCGCCCTGGCGACGCATGGACGCCTCTGACAGGGGCCGGCTGCTCTACCGCCTGGCTGATCTGATCGAACGGGACCGGACCTACCTGGCGGTGAGTCCTCTGCCCGCTTGCCCTTGTTTCCACATGGCGAAGGGATGATGGCATCTAGTGAACAGCCAGGGTCCACGCTGCTGACATCAGGATGGCGCGAGATGGACACCTTTGAATTCCCCACACCAGCCAGTGGAGCCTGTGTCCACCTCCATGCAGTGGGTTTGGCCAAGAAAGGACAGTGGGGGAGAGGGAGGAACCTCATCAGAGAGCTTTCCTGGGAGAGCTCACAGGAGGGGCACCTCTCCCTCTGTCTCGCTCATGGTGGGTCCTCTCCCTGGCTGCAGAGGCCCTCCCCTCTGCAACCCCCTCCCCAATCCATTCCACACACAGCAGCCAGACGAACCTTCCAGAGGGCAGCCTTGTGTAGCATCATGCATCCCTAGCACAGAGTCCTCAGTGTGGTCCATGAGACCCTGCGGGCCTGGCTCCCCCTCCCCAGTCAGTCCTGCTTCTCTGAGCACCAGAGCCGTTGGGCACACTGCCCTGCGGCTGGGGTGAGCTACATTTCCTCACATTCCCACCAGCCTGTTGCCCACGGGCCTCCTGCAAACTCTTCAGCTTTTAGTCTGAGGTGGGTGTTTCTCAGACCAAGTCAGAGAGACTGGTCTTTTCCTTTTTAGTAATCTTAACTTGTGTGATGGATGCTTTGTGTCACGACTCACTACCTCTGCTCTGTAAGATCCATGCTCACTTCTGTGTCCCCAGCACCTGGATCTGACAGAAGGCAGAAGCTTAAAAAAAAAAAAAAAAAAAAAAAAAATCCGTGGAATGAATGAATGAGAGGTTAATACCTTGCTCCTTCTGTCCCCCTTTCTCCTTCTCCCTCCTAGGGAAGGCTAGGGCCATGATCCAGAAGTGCCCTCGACTTTCAGTGGCCAAAAGGAACTCTCACTCTTGGTGTCTGTAGCCTTTGTCAGTCTGGGCCTCCGTGCTGTGTGGCCACCTATTTGCCTCTTGTTGTTTCTGCATCATCTTGTCTCTGCTGACCTCGATGTCTTTTCAGGCCTTGGAGACCCTGGACAATGGCAAGCCCTATGTCATCTCCTACCTGGTAGATTTGGACATGGTCTTGAAATGTTTCCGGTATGGTCTCAGGTTCCCTGTTCTTTATTTTGGTTGTGCCAAAAGGGAGGGAGCAATGTTGGGAGACAGAAACAGAATCACTGTAGTTCCAGGGGACCACAGGGATTGGGGAATGCCGCTCCATTTAGACTCTGTCTCCTGGGAAAGTTCCTCACGGTCAAAAGTTGTAACTTAGTCACAAATTCTGCTTCTTTCTACTTGAGTCACTTTTGGCTATTTATGTGCTATCTGGAACTTCCCCATTTTATTTAGGTTATCTGACGTGTTGCTTGCAGTTGAGTTGTTCATGGTTGTGTCTTACAAGCCTTTCTATCTCTTTAAGGTCAGTGGTAATGTCTCCTCTTTCTTTTCTTTCTTTCTTTCTTTTTTTTTTTCACTGAGCCACATCCCCAGCCCTATTTCGTATTTTATTTAGAGACAGGGTCTCACTGAGTTGTTTAGGGCCTCACTAAGTTGCTCAGGCTGGCTTTGAACTCAAGATCCTCCTGCCTCAGCCTCCTGAGCTGCTGGGATTGTAGGTGTGACCACTGTGCCCAGTTCTTCTTTCATGTCTGATTTTAGTTATTTGTGGCTTCTCTCTTTCATTCCTGCCAAAGTCTTGTCTTGTTTTGTTGATTCTATTGTTTTTCCATTCTCTGCTTCATCTCTCTGCTCTAATTTTTGTTATTTCCTGCCTTTTGCTAGCTTTGGGTTTAGTTTAAGCATAGACATCTTAGTGAGCAAGGAATAGAAGCTTTTTTAGAAACCTTGGAGTTGCAAAGAACACAAAGTCCAGCTGCCCAACCTAGATGATAGAGACCCCAATGAGCCTCAGATCCAAAATGCCCTTGAGCCTGGCTCGCCCCACCCCTTCCTTCATTATTTTCTTGCTGCACATGGCCTCCTTCAGGGCCTGACCATGTTGGAACCTGGCTGCTTAACTAATCCGAAGCACTTAATCTTGCCAAGACTAACTGCCAAGTTCCTGGGGGCTGGCTTTGAGTCTGGCCAGCTGAGCAGGGCTGTAGGTGGTGGGGAGGGAGCAGGGCCAAAGAGTGGGGGAGTTACCCTTCAGCATGGGGTTGCTCAATCAGGGCCATCAAACCTCCCAGGGCGCAACTACAAAGGACGGGATGCTGCTGGCATCTAGTGGAGAGAGGTCAGAGGGCATCCCGCAGTGGAAAGACAAGCCCCATAGCAAGGAACTTCTAGCCTGTCAGTGCTGAGAAACCCATGCTGCAGGAACACCTGGGAGGGCAGCCTCACAGAGCCGCTCCTTCCTGAGTTTCAGCATTATTCCTCTGTGCTGATTATCTGAGGTGCGCCTGGACCATGTTGACATAGGTGCAGGAGGGAGCAGTCAGAGAGGGCTGGGCTTGTGTGGATCGGCAGCCCCCTGGCCATTTTCCTCCCTCGAGTCACAAACCCATGTTCTGGCCTAGACCAGCTTTGGTTTTATATCCACCTTAACAGACCCCACGCCCTTCAGAAATCTTCCTCCAACAAACTTTATCTTTCCTGTATCTTTCATCTTTCCCTGCTACCACGTGACCATTAGGTATTGTGAGTACACAGCTGGTTTTCCACCAGCTCTAACTTGCTGTGCTTTTCTGTCATGTGTGTCCCTGTGGTCTGGATAACAAGCTTTACAAGGTGGGGGCCCAGCTGGTGATTTGTTTTCCTGTGACTGTCCAGTCTCAGGAAGTGCTGACCATTGGAAATATCTGCCCTTTTCCACCAGATCTGATCCATGGTTCTCTGACACTCTCTATGGTGCTGGGACTGGTGACAACAGTCACCGTTTAATAAATCTGGACGTTTAGTGATTCCCTGGAGAGCTGGATCAAGTGGGTTGGAAGCGGGCCCCTGGAATTTGACTTTTTGCTGTGAGCACGCTAACTGATTCTGAGGCTTCGAGGTTTAGTTATGTAGCTGGGTCTCGGTGTTCCTGGCCGTCCTGCAGGTCTTTCTGGGAATCAGCTACATGCAAGGGCGGGTGTCACAAAATCAGACATTGCTTAAAACTTCAACTTTTCTTTGTTAAAGGTATTATGCCGGCTGGGCTGATAAGTACCACGGGAAAACCATTCCCATGGATGGCGACTTCTTCAGCTACACCCGCCATGAGCCCGTGGGGGTGTGCGGGCAGATCATTCCTGTGAGTGTCAACCCCTCCGAAGGTCATCAAGAGGGCGGGTGTGGAGATCTGGTAGCCTGGACCAGGCTCATTCCAGAGGGGCGGTTCCACAGGCGGCCTTGGATGATGGCCGAGGATGTTGGCTTTCACAAGCCACCCAGGACCTTGAGCAAGTCCCTTACTCTGGGGCCTCAGTTTCTTCATCTAAACTTAGGAATTAACCTCGCTCCTGCTCAGGGAGGCACGGCGCCAGCTACCTAGAGCGCCAGTCACCTGTCTGGCTCGGCCATCTCAGTGTGGGGTGGGGCGGCGTTTTTAGCCACCTGGAGTAGTGCTCTGAGGGGAGGTGGGTTTCGGGGCTCTTGTTTCTTGCAGTGGAACTTCCCGCTCCTGATGCAAGCGTGGAAGCTGGGCCCCGCCTTGGCGACCGGAAATGTGGTTGTGATGAAGGTTGCTGAGCAGACGCCACTCACCGCCCTCTATGTGGCCAATTTGATCAAGGAGGTTCGCCTCGTGTTCCGACCTCTGACTGCACTTGCATGCGACTAACCCAAAGGGACTCCCTGCTTACTGTTTTGCACATTGGGTTCGTGGCCAGATCCCCTGTGAAGAGTGACAGTCATCCTTTAATGGATTATGAATTGCCCACCAGGGAGCCCCGCGAACAGGCTTCTTGTCTGAATCACTTAGAATTCCCACTCGGTGCCCATACAGCTGGCTTCTGCACGCGTGTGTCCCCAGCAAACTGCCTTGTCTTCTCTGGGAGGGGCTCTTAGAGCAGAAGGTTGACTCCTACTGTCCTCTGGATTTTGCTTACAGGCCGGCTTCCCCCCTGGTGTGGTCAATATTGTTCCTGGATTTGGCCCCACGGCTGGGGCTGCCATTGCCTCCCACGAGGATGTGGACAAAGTGGCATTCACAGGGTCCACTGAGGTAAGGCGTCCTGGGACCTCGCACTTGTAGTACAGTTGGCTCAAGCTCCCACTGTCCTCCGGGGCTACTGCTTTCAAGAGGAGGGCCTGGGTACCTGGTCAGGCTCAGCTCCCAGGACTTGCCTCTGAGCAACGCAGGTGAAGCCTGTGTGTGGCAGGAGTAAGGGAGCCGGCCGCTGTGTCCTGATTGCCCCTCCACACGCTGCTCGCAGGGCCAGCATCCCCCGTGGAGCAGGGAGGCTTGGCTGGTGCATGAAGCCCAGAGTGGAAGCCAAAGCCCTCGGCCACGTCAGGCTCCTTCCCACAGGGCTCCGGGAAGACTTGAGCTCCAGTCCTGGCCTAGCGTCATGACGGGCGGGTCTCTGAATGTCTGCGAGCTCAGTTCAGTTCCTCTGAGGGGCTGGGGGTGGTGTCCCTGTGGTAGTGACAGCATGGGCAGTGTAGTGGGAACATGGTGGGCTTTGGCCTCACACTCCTGTGTCTTCTTTCTGTTTTGTGGCACTTTTGGGATTGAACTTTGGCACTCTAGCACTGAACCACAACCCCGGACCCTTTTACTCTTTATTTTGAGACAGGGCCTGGCCAGGTTGCTCAAGCTGGCCAGGACTTGCGGTCCTTTGCCTCCCAAGTGGCTGGGGTCCCTGGCCTGCATCCCTGCGCCTGGCCTCAGCTCTTCCTTGCTGTGCAACCTCGGGCAGGTCACTCAGTGACCGAAGCTTCCATTTCCCCTTCTCTAAAGTGGTTTAAAGAGCCTCACCCTCACTGGGTGGAGTGCATGCGGGTGAGGTAAATCTTTTGACTGCACGGCCCAGAGCACATGCTCCACAGTGAGCGAGCGAGGAGTGGACCGGGCGTGGCTGGCTGCTGTGTGCCACCTACGAGACCCACAAAGACAGGGCACCTGGTGATTCCTCAACACAGTCTCCTTGAAAGCAGTCCAGTTCTTCCGAGGTCAGCTGTTTCCTACCCTGAAATCTCAGCTGTCTTCATCACCTGACCTCCCAGAGTGTCAATAAATAGTAGGACGGTGGTGACCTTCAAACAGTTCCACTACAACAGGCGCCTCCAAACACTCAGCCTGTGGGTGGTGAGGTGGTGCAGAGGGCGGAGGTGTCCACGGTAGCGAGTTGGGGATACTCCGTTGCTTAGTCAGCACCCTGCCCAGTACTGAGAGGCTCTGTGGGGAAGTAAGCAAGTACCAAGAAGTAAGCACAGGGTGGCCTTGTGACAGGCTCGGGGAATACAGAGTTGAAAGGCACCCTGTCCTTGTCCTCATGGGATGTATAGCATGCTGGGGGGCCACACTCCAGTCACCCCGGCAAGGGGGCTGAGTAGAGGGTCTGAACCCCAGTGTGGGTCCTGATCCCACATTTTCCAACTGTGTGGCTTGGCCACTCTGAGGCCCAGCTCTGGTGTTCCTAAACCAAGGGGAAGAGTCGCACCTGCCCCAGGCCATTATCGGGGTTGGATTTAACATGCAGGCAGAGATTGGCAGCCCTTGATACGTGGTTGTCATCATTGTGGCTTAGGGGCTCGGGCTGGGCAGCAAGGGAGGGTGGCTCTTTTGTAACCCATTGGCTTCCTCGAGTTGAGGGCCCCTGTTCTGTCAGTAGAGAGCGTTTGGCTCTGTTCCCCACTGAGAGCTTGTCTCTGTCTGCGTTCCCCACAGGTAGGCCACCTCATCCAGGTTGCTGCGGGGAACAGCAACCTCAAGAGAGTGACCCTGGAGCTGGGGGGAAAGAGTCCCAACATCATCATGTCGGACGCTGATAGTAAGTGGTGGAGTTGGCCGGAGTCCCGCTCTTCCTGTGGTCCTCTGCCCCCACCGGATGGCCCTTTGGCCTCTCCCACCTCTCTCCTCCTTGCTGTGGTCTGTCCCCTGTGTGCACACATGGACGTCCTGGACATCCTCCCCAGAGAGCTTTCTCTTTCTGTCTGTCCCCCAACCTGGTCCCCAAGCTTCGGGAAAGGAGAGAGGGCTCTGTCTTGCTCTGACCCAGGCTCTGGCACCCTGCAGGTGTCCGCCCTGGGAGTGGCGTGGATGGGTTGCAGGATGGATGGTGCTGGGGCTGGGGTCAGCCTCTCCTCATAGTTGCCTTTCCCCTGTCCTCTCCCCACAGTGGACTGGGCAGTGGAACAGGCCCACTTTGCCCTGTTCTTCAACCAGGGCCAGTGCTGTTGTGCCGGTTCCCGAACCTTCGTGCAAGAGGACATTTACTCGGAGTTCGTGGAGCGCAGTGTTGCCCGGGCCAAGTCTCGGGTGGTGGGTAACCCTTTTGACAGCCGGACGGAGCAGGGGCCGCAGGTAAGCCAGGCAGGCACTTCAGGGTGAGCCTGGGCGGTTGACGCTCGGAGATGGGAAGGTCCCAGACTCAGAGTCAGGTGGAGCTGGGTCCAGGTCTCACTCTTGCCCCTCTGGGGTGAGCACAGGACCACACCTGCCATCTCTTCCCTCGTTTTTCAGTTCTGTGGCCCTGAGTAGGGGAGCCACACCCACATCTGAGGATGGACTGTTCTCACCCTGGAGCAGGGGTATGAACCTACCTTTGTCCCCTAGCCTACCTGGGGACTGGACCCGGGGACACTACCACTGAGTCACAAACCCAGCCCTTTTTATTTTACAGTCTCCCTGAGTTGCTTAGGGCCTTGCTAAGTTGCTAATTCTGGCCTCAGACCTGCGATCCTCCTGCCTCAGCCTCCTGTGTCACTGGGATTACAGGCGTGCACCATCGCACCTGGCTTCTCTTTTTATTAGCTTTTTGAAGATATAATTCCCATGCTGTGGACCATAAAATACACCATTTTCATTGTACAGTTCATTGGTTTACATATACTCTCAAGGTTGTGCAGCCGTCACCATTAATTCCAGAATATATTCATCACCTCCAAATAAGGCCTGTGTCCGTTAGCAGCCACTCCTGATTCCTCCCTCCCCCAGGCCCTGGTGGCCACCAGGATTTGTCCACAAAGGTGATTTGCATGAATGAAGTCATGCAGTAGGCGGTCCTCTGTGACTGGCCTCTCCCCTCCGTGTGCTTTCAGGCTTGCAGTGTTGGTGTCGGGGCCTGTGTCACGGTTTATTTTGGCACGTGACCAGGCGGTGTTCCCTGACGGGCAGAGCTTGCACTTTGTCTCTCCATTCTTAGTTGATGGACTCTTGGGTTATTTCCAGTTTTTGGTTATCGAACGGTGCTGCTGGAAACCCCGGCATCCCTTCTTCTCTCATTGTTCTTTGTAGTTAATAAGGTGATGCAAACTTGTGGAAACATTTAATTTTTTTTTTTTGTGGTGCTGGGGATGGAACCCAGGGCCTTGTGCACGTGAATCACTCTACCAACTGAGCTACATCCCAGCCCTAAACATTTAATTTTTACCAAATTAAGATAAAATAAAAGGTATTGCATCCATATAAAACTAAAAAAAAAGGTATTTTCAGTAAAAAAAAAAGACACCTTCTATGTTCTCCATAGGTGAGCGTGTACACATGCTCGCATGGAGTTATTCACTACATTTCACAAGGGTTGTGTAGTCTGTGTGGTCCACAAACTCTTTCCTCTCTGTACAGAGTATCTTGGGCTACCTCAGTGTCAGACAGAACATGGGCATACCATGGTTATTGAACCATTGCCTCTACTGATTTATACTTACAATTATTTCTATATTTTACCTTTACAAAATGCTAAACAAGGTGAATAGCCTTCTTTAGTTTTCTGTGCATGTATAGAATAAATTCCTGAAAGTTAAATAGCTATGTCAAAGGGGATGAGCATCTGGTTTTTTAGCAATATTAATAAACCACTGGTCCTAAGAGCTGTGCCAATTGATAGTCCTAATCATGTATGGAATACACCTTCATTGTTAATGTATCTTTTTTTAAATTTGTTTTAGTTAGTTAGTTTTTTATTTTTTATTTTTTTAGTTGTGAATAGACCTTTATTTATTTACATGCGGTGCTGAGAATTGAACCCAGTGCTTCACACATGTTAGGCAAGCACTCTACCACTGAGCCACAACCCCAGTCCCTGTTGTAATTAGCGATACATGATGGTAGAGTGCACTTTGATAACTCATATATAATGGAGTATACTTTCTCATTCTTCAGGTTTGTTAATGTATCTTATTATTTTTATTATTTTTCTTGGTGCTAGAGATTCAACCTAGGGACTTCTGTGTGCCAAGCACATGCTCTATACCTCTGAGGTGAACCCCACGCCCTTGTATTTTCTTATTATTTAAAATATTTGCTGATCTCATAGTTGAAAAATAAAAACAAAGGGTTGGATACGCATTTCTGTGATAGCCAACGAAGTCGAACCTCTCTTGTGTTTTATGTTTCTCGGCCCTGGGTATTTCCTCTTCTAACCTGGGGTATTCAAGACCTCGGTCCATTTTCTAGTTGTCTGTGTGGTTCTCAGCCTGACGCCTCGGAGCGGTCTGAATTTAACCTTTCCATCACACTGGGCTCCTTCTCCCACAGGTGGATGAAACTCAGTTCAAGAAGATCCTCGGCTATATCCAATCAGGGAGGCAAGAGGGGGCGAAGCTGCTGTGTGGTGGGGGGGCTGCTGCCGAGCGCGGCTACTTCATTCAGCCCACCGTGTTTGGAGATGTGCAAGACGGCATGACCATTGCCAAGGAAGAGGTTGGGAGCTGGGGCCGGTGCGCTGGGGGATGCCCTGCAGAGGGAGGAGAGGTGGGCGGTTTGGGCTGGCATCTTGACAGTCACCCGTCCCCTGGCTTTGGGCCAGCTCTGAACCTAGAATGAATTATTTATAACTCGCTTGTGTTACTGTCACTCTTCAGTGCAGCCTGTTGTAACTACCTGCTGGAGAATATTGGCACTGGGCAGGACAGTGATGTCACCTGGCCCTGCCCATGGCCTTGATACAAGCAGGAGGTCAGGGTACGCCCAGGGGCTGTCTCCCCCCCCCCCAGGAGGCTCTTGATGTCTCTCCTGCACACTCATCTGATCTCTGGGCAGCTCCTCTAAGTCGCACATTTCACTCTCTCAGTGCCCGCTGTGCACTGGGCTCCCCGTAGCCGTGGCGACCCTGCCTCTGGCTTGTGGCATTCAGGCTTGCCCCATTTCCCCAGCCCTTGATCAAGGCCACGGATGCAGCCTCAGATGGGGAACGGCGGGCTGCGCCTGTTGGGGTCTAAGTCAAAAGAAAATAAGATCGAGATGCAAAGCCAGGGTAAGGAGTCCAGCAGAGTTCTGCTTTCCCCCATCATGACTACTTTGATGATTTATTTTAAAGTCTCAATTTTCTGGAAGGTCAGGGGCGCCTGTGCTTTGGTAGTACCTGGAGCATGGGAGGCCCCAACTCAAAATCCTGCCTCAACCAGGAGAGATACTGGCCATCTTCTCCCACCTGTCTCCACACTCTCGCTTCCTGAAACCAGCCATGTTTTCAAGGAGCCCTGGTCCCTTTTAGTGGACAGCCGGATTCAGGGAAGAAGGACTCTGGCTGAGCTGCGCCTCTACCAGGACTCCATCTCCTCCTCTCTGCCTCTCGTCCCTCTTCCAGTTTGGCTATTTCTGCTCCCTGTTGTCACAGATCGATTGTCACTTCAGCAGGACTTCTGTGACACCCTTCTCCATACCACCAGTTAGACCCCTTGGGGCTCCCACGCTCCTGCTGTGCCCAGCGATTACGTTATAATCAGTCGGTTCCTTTGGCACTTGATGACATTTTGATCAGTTACCATTTGTTCCCCTTAATGGTCTCCCCTGCAAGGGCCTGAGAGCAGTGATACCTCACATGCACCATGCACACCTAACTCTTAGGTCATGGTTTCTAAACATCACGCTCCAGGCAAAGAAACCAGAGATATTTGAAGAAACTGCCCATTCTGGGAAGAGGGCAGAGAAAGTGTGAGATAAACCTGGGGCATCTTGAGAGCAGAGTAAGATACTGTGTGAAAAGCACGGGGTGCAGGGAAGGCAATCAGCCCCTGAGAGCGCCTCCACTTTGTGTGTCTTGACCAGGAAGGTCGCCATCTTGCTCTGGAACTGTTGGGTTATGACTGGGGCCTTGGTGGCTTCTGGCATCATATGCTCAGCACTGTGACACTGAAGGGCTGGTGCTTTCCTCTTGCCCCACCCTCCACTCTGCTCTCTCTTCCCCAGATCTTTGGGCCAGTGATGCAGATCCTGAAGTTCAAGACCATAGAGGAAGTTGTCGGGAGAGCCAACAATTCCAAGTATGGACTGGCTGCAGCTGTCTTCACAAAAGACCTGGACAAGGCCAATTACCTGTCTCAAGCCCTTCAGGCTGGCACTGTGTGGTAAGAGCCTCCCATCAGCTCCTGCAGCCCAGCGAGATTCTCCAAGGCCAACATCTGCTGGATCCCAGAATTTGGGGTTCTGGGCTCTGTTTCTCCAGACCAGGGCATGTTAGAGCCAGCTGATAGATGGGATATTTTCAGCTATGTCCTCTTGAGGAGAGTATACTTCTCTGCAGTGTAGATGCCTCTGCAGCTCTCCCTGGGCACACAGATGGATGACTGAGGCTCCTTCCCTAGCTATGACAAGGGCAGGAGACCAGGGTCAAGAGTATGTGCAATTGCAATTCTGATCTTAAAAACTTAGCACCTACTCAACACCCACTATACTTTAAAAAAACGAAATAAAAAAAAATGAAATAACAAGTATCGGTGAGGATGTGGAGAAGTTGAAACCTTCCTCCACAGCCGGTAGGAGTGGAAAATGAGCAGTTATTATGGAAAACAGTCTAGCAGTTCCTCAAAAAGTTTAGCATAAGAGTCAGCATGTGAACTGGGTGCGGTGATGCATGCCTATAATCCCAGCAGCTTGAGAGGCTAAAGCAGGAGGATTGAGAGTTCAAAGCCAGCCTCAGCAACTTAGTGAGGCCCTGTCTCTAAATACAATACAGAAAAAGGGCTAGGAATGTGACTCAGTTGTTAAGTGCCCCTGAGTTCAATCCCCGGTACCAAAAAAAAAAAAAAAAAAAAGAATCAGCATGTAGTCCAGTAATTCCACTTCTAGGTATATACCAAGAGAAATAAAACATATTTACACAAAAATGTGCCCACAAATGTGCATAGTAGCATCCTTCATAACAGCTAGAAGGTGGAAACAACCTAACGGTTTCTCAGTGGATGTGTGACTGAACACAGTGTGCTCTATCCTTAAGTGGAATATGACTCAGCTGTAAAAAGGAATGAAGTTCCGATGGTCAAACTTGACAGGCCTGGAGAACACGGTGCTAAGTGGAGGGAGCCGGACACCAGTGGTGTGGGTGGTCTGGTTCTGTTTATATAAACATCCAGATGAGGCACATCCACGAGGCCAGAAAGCAGGTAGTGGTCAGCAGGGGCTGGAGAGGAATGGGGAGTAGCTGTTGGTTGGGCACAGGTCTTTTTGGGGTAACAGACATATTCCAAAATTAGGCAGTGGTGATGGCGGCATGACATTGAGAATGTACTAATACCTTTAAAAGGTGCATTTTAAGTCCAATTAGAATTTAATGAGGTTTTTGAAAAATTTTTTTAGTTGTAGATGGACACAATACCTTTATTTATTTATTTACTTATTTATTTTTATGTGGTGCTGAGGATGGAACCCAGTGCCTCACACTGGTGCTGGGTGAGCCCTCTACCACTGAGTCGCAGCCCCAGCCCTGATGAGTTGGTTTTTTTTTTTTTTTTTTTTTTGTAGACAGACACAATACCTTTATTTATTTATTTATTTATTTTATGTGGTGCTGAGAGTTGAACCCAGTGCCCTAGGCAAGCACTCTACCACTGAGCCACAACCCCAGCCCAAATTTAATGAGTTTTGAAGTTGGAAATGAGAAAAACATAAGCCTACCAACTAATGAGCCAAAATGCTTGATCCAAATTGAAAGCTGTCACATGCACTGTTACTGATCTACCTGTGGCGGCATCAGGAAGGACAGCAGTGACTTGAGGCCCTGGCTCGTGTGGCCTCTTCCACGACTGGTTAGTTCCACGGTCCGGCCCATTCTCTCAGTAAGCTGTCAGAGCCGGGTTGGGGAGCCCCTGGGCGGAACACACAGCACCAAGGTGATCTCTGCATTCTCTTCAAATTACAGGGTCAACTGCTATGATGTGTTTGGGGCCCAGTCCCCGTTCGGCGGCTACAAGATGTCAGGCAGTGGCCGGGAACTGGGCGAGTACGGCCTGCAGGCGTACACCGAAGTGAAGACTGTGAGTGTCCAGCCCACTGTGCTTGGCCTCTCCAGCGGGCAGGGGTTGGGAGGGTCAGCTCTTACTGCTCTTATTACTTGTTTCTCACTTCAAGCCAGAGAAGCCACAGAAGAGGTGACGACCCAGCCCCTGGGGTCTTGACGCCCGCAGACTTACACGGTTGTTCTCTGGACTTCATTATCCTCCAGGGGATAGATAGTTGGAGCAGAAAGGGCCCCAGTAGGCTCAGCAGCAAGGAGAGGCTCCTAGGAAGAATGGGCTGGAAGGCATTGGACGTCAAGGGCCGCACCATACCCGCTGACCATCCCACGACAGGAACTTGGCCTGAGGAGCTAGTCAGAAATGCAGAGGAAGTTTTAGCGTCAGTAACTTCTATCACAGCATTACCTCTAAGAGAAAAAGTCAGATGTAACCCAAATGTCCCCAAACCGTGGGTCACTCCACGCATGCTTAAAAATGTCTCTGTAGAACATTAGGTATGGAAAACGCTCACCTGTTAAAGTAAGGAAAGCAGAACACAAAGTAACAGGTACCCTGTATCAGCCCAAGTTTAGAACAATATGTACACATTGGCAAATAATCAAATACATTTATTTATCAATATAAAAAAGACAAAAACAAATACACGAAAGCATCCCCCTCTACAATGAACACTAGTTACACAGTTTAACCAGGAAACACATAAGCAAATGATACTTAAAGAAAAAGGAAATGGGCAGAACTGAGCTTTGCCTGGAACGGAAATGAGAAGCCTCCAGGCAGCTACCAGGGGCCGGTGAGAAACCCATCAGGGGCTTCCTAACGTACGAACAGCGCCAAGCCTGAGACACAGAGGCCAAGAGATGACCTATGTTCTCAAAAAGGCTACTGGAATAAAATATGTATGGTTTATTATGAAATGTTCCAATATGAGCAAGTGTGGGTACAACAGCATAAGGAGGTGTGGCAGATTGGCACACAGCTGCCTTGCTGTCCACATATTGTACTTCACCTCGTCCCCAGCGCACACGCTTCATACAGGGGGCCTGTGGGCAGCACAACAGCCACATGGGCAAGGAGTTTGCTGTAGGTTTTGGAGGTGACATTGCACAGGGAGATCCAGCTTCCGTTGATGGGAAGTGGTAAGTCTTGGGATGTGGGTGGTGCTAAGGAGGACTTGAACTATAAGGTGGCGTTGGAGCTGGTGGAAGGATGAGCGCGGCTGGAGTGGGGCAGGGAGAGGGCAAGGACGTTCTGGACACGGCAGGGCTCGTGGGAAAGCTTGAGAAGCAGGGAACGTGGCTCCTCTCGGATCTTGCTGGTGGTAGAAGGCAGTGCTTCAAAGGGAAGGCGTGGGGCCGGACTGTGTGGGGCTGTGCTGCCCTGATGTGGGGTTTGGTCTCTCGCGAGAACCTGAGTGCCTCAGGGTGTAGTTCTGTGGTAGGGCCCTTGCCTGGCACCTGCCAAGCTCTGGGTTTAATCCCCAGTACCCCCAAAACAAAACAAAGCAAAAAACTCGTGGGAGTTGAGCAGTGTTCCTGATCTAGACGCCAGCAGTGCCACCTCACCCCCGTGACAATCAAAAATGCCTCCAGACATTGCCAGCGGTCCCCTGGAGGACCCGATCACCTTGGTGGAGAGCCCCTGGGTTAAGGGGGCAGATGATCTCGCATAGAGGACAGTCCTGGAAGTCCCTGTGGTTGGCCAGCTGACCAGATGCTGGGAGTAAGAGAAGCCCCTCCTGCTCACACTTGGGCAGCACCCAGGCCACGCGCCTGCCAAGCACCGGGAAGTGGGAGGATCCAGCACCTTCTTGTACCCCTCTTACAGGTCACAGTCAAAGTTCCTCAGAAGAATTCATGAAGAACCATCCAGCTTCCTTCCTCATCCAGTGCCGGAGAGTCCCTGAGATCAGCAAGATTTCCAAGAACGACCCATGCACATGAAAGGCTCAAAGGAGAAACGCCTCCCAGGAAATCTCTTCAGTCAAAAAAGTCCCAGAATTCGAACTGATAAACAGGGTGGGCTGGTGGGGCGCGGCATCTGCAGAAAGCCTGTTTTAAACTGTAACAGTACTGCTGGCTTTGAGGGTGATTGCTTACAAAACCAGGTTCATGTGTTCTATCTTCTGTCTCTAATACGCTTCTGTAACTTGCCTTTATTTGGGAAGAAAAAGTGAACTGCTAGCACCCTGCTTTGTATCGCAGACTAAAACTCATTAAAAACTGAACGACTTTCCGCTCTGAGCCTCTTCCTCCATCTCTCTGACCCAGGGCGGTGCTGTCAGGCAGAACTGTTGTCCTCGCTGTTGGCGTGCGACGTTCTCTCTCGTGACTACCCCTCCACTCCTGTGGGTGAATGGCTTTGGCTTCACACATTCAATTCACAAATGTATCTGGCCTGTCTACCTGGGGCATGTCTTGGGCCAGGCACAACCCAACCCCCACAGGACTCAGCTCCTGCCTCCAGAGAGAAGGACGAGACTCCAGAAGAGAGGCTTCGAATGTCTGAGGTGGGTTCTGTTTTCAAAGTTCAAAAACTTGGTCAGACACTATGACACAGAGTTGTGCTGGCCAGTTTCACAGAAGACCAACAAGCTACACGCCGTTTACTTCATTTAAGTGAGATTCAGGAACCAGACTCCAGTGTCCTGTCCCAAACCCACTCTTCCTTCAGTCCTGGTTCCTGGCAGACCGTATTCTTGGTGACTGGTGATCGGAAGACTCCTTGGTGATGCATGGAAATGAGTGAAAGGGAACCGCAGATATTGTCACATTCGTGATCATTTTTGGGTCATGGATTCCTTTGAGAAATTGGGGAAACGTTTGACCCTGTCCTAAGAAAAGGATAACCACTGTCTCATTTTTTTGAATTATGTGATTCCGTTTTTTCCATATTTTGTATTGATTAGTTATATGAATGGTGGGATTCCTTGTTACATATTTGTGCGTGGATACAGTAACATCATCTGTCCTAATACCATTACCCAGTATTTCCCTTTCCCTCCCCCTCCCTCCCCGTGCCTTGTGTGATTTTTGCACATGGGTGTGTTGGGGGTGGCATTTATTAGTTGACCTCTAGCTTGTTTCACTCAGGCTAAGCCACATCCAGATAAACAATCCCATTCCACTGAAGACTAATTTTAGTTATTCAAATTGTATTTCATTCACAATTTTTGTCATATATATACATATACTGTTACTTTTTTCATTAAATTGACTTTTATTTAAATATTAAAAAAAATTAAGATATCCTATTACCATACATTTAAAAAAGAAAAAAAACAACAATTTGCATTTAGGGGCTGGGAGTGTGGCTCAGTGGTAGTGTGCTAACCTAGCATCAGCAAGGCCTTGGGTTCACTCCCCAACTCCACCAAAAAATAATAAAAATAAAGTAAAAAAATAAAAATAAAACAGCATTTAAATGCCATACACAGAAAGCAATGGAAAATGATCAAAGCAGAACATGATTAACTTTAGAATAATTAAATCTAAATAGCACACATAATTATCCTAGCTCTGTTCAGACCTGGAAGAGGGACCAGTCAGAACCACAGGACCCTCCCCTGTATGTGACTTCAAGATGAAGCAGGGCCAGGTCACTCCCTGAAAGATTCTGTAGTTGTGCCCCGAAGAGAACCAGCAACCACGATGCTAAGGTGCAAGCCTGTGGTGAGGGCACAGCTCTGAGCCTGCGCCCCAGCTGGCCTTGTCCTCCCTTCTACCCTGTGGCTGCCTGGGCACAGGGTGGAGTGGGATGTGGACAAACGGCTGGCCCTGTGTTCACACCAGGTGCAACCCTTGAGGGGAGAAGCATCAAAAGTAGGGACAGATCAGAGACTGGTGGGTCGTCAGAGGAGGAAGGTGTTGGAACGTGAGAAGAGGGACGCCTGGCCTGAGCTGGGCCTTGCAGAAGACAAGGACAAGCCCCTTCCCACCTCCATTCACCTGCCCAGCATGGAGCACACAGGGTGCAGGGCTGGCAAGGTAAAGGCTGCTTTCCTCTAGAAGCCCCGGGTCTGGTGAAGGGTGGCAGAGTCTCAAAAGGAAACCATAACAGTGCAGAAGCCAGGGGCAGTGAGAGGAGGAGGGACAAGAGGGCCCAGCTGACTGGGGGCGCAGAGACTTCCTTTCTGGACTGACTGCCTTTCCCGCCCTTCTGCCACAGTTCCAGTTTTGAGGGTTTGAGACATCCCCAGTTAGCTGCTTATGATTCATAACGTGTGTGTCATGGAGCGCCACTAGAGTAGTCCCCTCTCCCTACAGGGTACGTCCAAGACCTCCGGTGGATGCCTGAAGTGGCACACAGTGCCGAATCCTGTATACATAAACTTCTTTCCTATACATAAAATCCTCAAGATAATGTGTAATTTTCATATTAGTCACACTAAGAGATTAACAACCATAATTACACCAGTAATTATAACAATATATTTCAAGGAAATTGCCAACAGCACTACTCTTGTGCTCCGGGGCCATTATTGGGTGGAATTACTTGAACACAAACTCTTCGATACCCCAGCAGTCAGTCTGATAACTGAGAGGGTGGCTAAGTGACTCGTGGGCAGGGAGTGTGTAGAGGGTGGATATGCGGTACCAAGGAATGACCCCGCTTCCCAGAATGGGACAGGGTAAGATGCTCTCATGTTGTTCAGAACTGTGTGCCACTTCAGACGTATGGATGGTTTATTTCTAGAATTTTCCATTTAGTCTTTTCAGACCACAGTTGAGCACAAGTGAGTGCAACTGTGGAAAGTGAAACCACATATAAGAGCAGACTGCTGTGCTATCTGCTTGGTGGTGGCCCTACACAATGGTGAGTGCATGTTGATGTCTAATTCCCAAAGTGAAAAGCACGACTTCTGCATGCCTCCAGCGTGATCACAGGTCAAAAATTTCATTCAAAGTGCAAATCCACAAGGAATCAGTAAGGTAGACAGCAGGTTAACCACACCCCGCAAAGCCCTGGGCACTGTTGTGAAGGAATGTTAGAACAGGACTTCTAGGTCAGGTATTGAACTGGTTAACATCCTATAAGGCAAGGCACCATAAATGTAGGGATTTTGGTCCCACCAGACAAAAATAATTTGCATCTGTAATGGACACACATCTATAAGGTGGTGGGTCACGTCACAGAGTCTGGTCTCTTAAATAGTACAAGCCAAATTTAAGCAATGGTACAGTCTCTGCTGGCAGATTTTTTTTCTATAAAAGGTCAGGATAGAAAAAACGTTGGGCTTTGCCAGCCACACCACATCAGTGTCATGTTTTATTTTGTTTTACTTTTTAATGACCATTTAAAACTGAAAAAACATTCTTGGCTTGAGGGCTGTTGGAAGATAGACCACAGGCTGGATTTTACTCTCTGACCAGAGTGTAGTGGCCCCTGTGCTACAGAACGGAAAAGCACTGGGTAGCCAGTTACGTGGGTTTGGAGTGCCATGGGAGGGACGTGCATTGTCCTCCTGCTCTACTTGTTTAAGTGTTCAATAAGTTATAGATGGATAAATATGAGAGCAAAGAGAGTTTGCCTGGGTACCACCCACAATCACCTCAGTGACACCCTGGTACCGCAGAGCATACTTCCAGGTACAGGGTTACCTGTAGCAGCCAGTTCCAAAGAGGCTCCCTCCCCTTCAGGTTTCCTGTTCACTGCTTCTTTAAGATCTAGGATAAAGCTGAGTGCAGCAGCATACCCATAATCCCAGAGGCTTGGGTGATTGAGGTGGGAGGATTGCAAGTCCAAGGCCAGCTTCAGCAATCTAGTGAGGCCCTAAGGAACTCAGTGAGACCCTGTCTCAAAATAAAAAGGGCTGGGGATGTAGCTCAGTGGTAGAACACCACTGGGTGTAACCCCCGGTACCAAAAAAAAAAAAAAAAAAAAGATAAGATTTTAGAACTGCTCAAACCAACCAGGTAGAACAAAAGGGAGATTTGAGATCATTATCCACTTGTGGCAATGTTTCTCCAAATTCTTCTGGAATTTTTTTTTATTCCTTTGCTGGTGGTAATTGTAGGCAGATGGGGTATGACTGGAGGAGGTAGGTCACTGGGGGCATGCCTGAAGGGTGACTCTTCCCTCCCCCGCCCACCCCCTCTCTGCTTCCTGACCTGCCATAAGCTGAGCTGCTTCCTCAGCTGGGCCCTTCCCCAATGATGTTGCTTCATCTTGAACCCAGAGCAATGGAGTGAGCTGTCTATGGACCAAGACCTCTGAAACCATGAGCCTCAGATAAACTTCCCCTCCTCTAAGTTCTTGCTGGGTATTTTGGTCACAATGATGTGAAAACTGACCAAAACAAATTGATACTGAGAAATATTATCTTTGCTGTGACTAACCCGATCTGTGCTTCAGAAGCCTTTGGTGTTGGTTTGTGGGAAGAATTTTGAAAAGTTTAGAGAGGCAAGCTGGAAAAGCTGGCTGAAACACCTTACTACAAAACTTCATTACATAGGATACTAATTCTGAGAAGTCTCGTAGACAGGGTATCACTTAAGACTATTTATAAATGCTGCTGGGTGCAAAGGCACACCCCCATAATCCCAATGACTGGGGAGGTTGAGGCAGGAGGATTGCAAGTTTGAAGCCAGTCTCAACAATTTAACAAGGCCCTTATAACTTAGTGAGAGCTTGTTTCCATGGTGAACTGCCCTGGATTCAATCTCTGGTACTAAAGGAAAAAAAAAAAAAAAATAAAGAAAAAAGAAAAATATTTTAAGATGTTGGTCAAAGTGTTAAAACTTGCATTTGTAAGAGGAATAAATTTTGGAATATGCATAGCATGGCGACTATAGTTAATAATGTATTGAGAACTTAACATTTGCTAAGGGAGCAAATCTTTTTATTTTTTGAGGTCATGGGACCAGAATACAAGGTCTTGTGTGTGCTAGGCAAACATCTACCACTGAGCTACATTCCCAGCCTGAAAACAGACCTTACATGTCCTTACCACACACACAAAAGGTCACTATGTGAGGAGATGGATACATTGATAAGCTTACAGTAGTCATTTTGCAGCGTGTGCGTATGTGATGTTGAACACTATGGACATATATAATATTTTTTCGTCCATTATGTCTCAACAAAGCTGGGGGAAAAGAGACTATTTTAGTTGCGGGTGTCACAAAGCCAAATTCAAACTGGCCTAAGCAAAGAAGGACTTTGACTCCCACATTCCAAAAGTCCTGGGGTGATTGGCTTCAGTTGAGTCCTGACGCAGAGGTTCAAAAGAAGTTCAAAAAGTTTCCATCTTGGGGTTAAGGCTGCAGCTCCATGGTAGTGTGCTTGCCTAGCATGTTTGAGACACTGGGTTCAATCCTCAGCACTGCATAAAAATAAAGGCATTGTGTCCATCTACAAATATATACATATACATATATATATGTATATGTATAAAAGTTTCTATCTCTGGGTTCTGCCTCTGCCATATTGTGTCCATTTTGATTTCTGGTGGGTCTGGATCCTCAGAAGAGCCATCTGCCCTCAAGAATCAAGAACTCCAGCCTCACACCTCACACCCCACCAGGCTAAGGTCCACTGGCAAGGAGAAAGTCCCCTTCCGCTAGGCCCTGCGAGGACCCTTAGATTCATGCTGACTGGTCCAGCCAATGTGACATCCCCCCTCACCTGACCAACACTGTGGCCAGAAAGAGAGGCCTGATTAGCTCAGGCCCAAGTCATATGATCTGCTCTGTGGCCAGGAATGGAGTCCCCAGTCCACCTGGGCTAAGAATGAGGAAGGGCTAGATCCCCAAAAGACAACAGAGGCTGTTGCCTGAAGAAGGGGGTGTGGAAACTGGAGAGTCCCCTACTGATGGATATTGATGCCATTGCATTCTTTCAGTACTATGAACAATGCAGCCAAGAACCCCATTGGGGGCAAATCAGAAAGAAGAGAGATATGTGATTCTTGTCCACTAGACATGTGAATCAGACTCACTGCAAGGAAATAATCTCTTGAAGCGGATTAATGACAAAAGAAGCGTTACCTATGAAGGGTTGTCCATGACATTGATTTTGACAGCCTAAACACTTATTAATCTCCTTGAGCTTGTAGTGACAGAAAGCAATTAGAACTTGGCTGACTGAAGTTAAAACAAGCTTCTCAGGTCATGAACAACCTAATCTCTCCGGGTATTTGGATGTGGGTCAGTCACAGGAGTATCAGGTAGAGCTGCTCTACTGGAGTCAGCCTTCTCAGGTTTCCAAGAGGAAACGCTGGGCTTTCCGTTCTAGAGGACACTGAGCTTTCCACGCAGTCGGATATCCCTGGGGCTGAGGTGCTGCCTCCGTGCCCGCGCCCCCTTGTGGACCATACGTGGAACTACAGTGCCATCCTCTCCGAGGGCTGCTAAGGCGGACTCTGTCCTTAGAAGTGGGTGGCTTTCAAGGGACTCCACCCCTGGAAGGCAGTGCAGTGAGCAATCAGAGGCCAGCCTCGCACACCCGCAAGAACCCAAAAGAGCGACTCCAACAAAAACGTGTGCACTATTCACAACGGCTGATAGGTGCAAACGACCCCAACGTCCATGGTCGGATGAGTGAACAAAATGTGGCTTGTCCAGAGCAGGGACTGTTATCAGTCACATAAGGGATGAAGCTCTGACAGGCTACAGCATGGACCAACCTTGAAATCACCACGCCAGCGGAAAGAAAGGTACACAGAGGCCACATACTGTATCACTCCAGGTGTGTGAAGGGTCCAGAGTCGGCAAATCCAGACAGAGAAAGCAGTCAGGTGGCTGCCGGACTGGAGAAGGGACAAATGCGGGGCACCTGCTCAATGGGCGGGGGGTGTCCTTTTGGGATAACGAATGTTCTGGAACCAGACACGGTAGAGGTGGTAGAGCCACAACATTGTGAACGTACAGAATGCTAGCAAACGTTCACTTTAAAATGGCAAATTTATGCTAGGTGAACTTCACTCCAGTCAGAAAAACACCGTGATCATTACACATTGCATACGTGTATTGAAATATCACACTGTACCTCATAAATAGGTATGGATGTTACAGATATTTGTTTTTGTTTGTTTGTGATGCTGGGGATCAACCCAGGGCCTCATGTCTGCAAGGTAAGCACTCTACCCCTGAGCCACACCCCAACAGCTGGTGCAATTATTATGTGCCAATTAAAAATAAAAATATATATCAGAAACAAGACAAGGGGGCTGAGGCTGGGGCTCGGTGACAGAGCACTTGCCGGGCATGTTTGAGGCATGAAGTCAATCCTCAGCACCACATAAAAATAAACAAATAAAATAAAAGCATTATGTCCATCTGCAACTAAAACAAACAAACAAACAAAAACATGACAAAACAAATAACCCAGGGTCCCAGAGCCGCCCAGAGGAGCCTGAATGAGCTGTGAATCCAGAGCCTCATGGTCCTGGGAGGCCTTCACAGCTGTCATTCGACCATTTTGTGAAGGATAAAAACAAACTGATATTTGTCTATTTACACTGATTTTATTAACCTTCCCCAAAAGGAAAAGATACACATGGTTTAAAAAAAAAATCAGTAAAGAGAAACTTCATGCTGAGGCCTTAGGCCCCAAGAAGAAATAGTTACTGTGCACCAAGGGCCAGGAACTTACTTCTTTTCAAGAGCTTCATTTTAAGGACAAGAAAATGGAGGCTCAGGGAGGTTTAGTGATAGCACATGGATCACATAGCTTTAATTGGCCAAGACAGGACCAGAATCCAGCCTTTTGGAAGCCAAAGCTCACTTACAATGTGGGTCCAGGAGCTCTCCCTGTGGGACCTTTCCTGGTGCCCAAAAAGATATTCTTCTTCTCCTGCAGACAGTACCCAGTCTTGAGCAGGCATCAGAGCCCCTGGGGGGCTTGTGAACCTGACTGCTGGATTCATCCGCCCCTGGTTCAGTGAATCTGGAGGAGGGGCAGCCGCTGCGACTTTGCATCTCTGCCAAGTTCTGGCGATGCGATGCTGCGCATGCTGATGGTTGGGAAGATCCACCTTGAGAACAGCCCCCCAGGAGTGCTGCCTAAGCCATGCTGTGGTCCTCCCACATAGACACCCTCCTTTCCTTAAATGGGGGGATCAAAACTTCAGAAAGCTTTGTGTTCATGTCCTTTCTACTCATTTGAACTTACTTCCAACTTATTACAAAGGTGTAAGAACAGCACAAGAGTCTCACATACTTTGCCCCTTGTTTACATTGTGCCCCATCTGGATCGTACTCCCCACTCTCCCCCCTTTTCTCACCTCCTACCTGCCTGCCTATCGCTTTCCTGGGTTGTCTGCCAGTGGCCTGTGGGCATCATGCCCATCTGCCTGCTATTATTGTTTGAACTTAAACCTAGAATATTCTCTTGTATAACCATAGTTCCCTGACAAATTTGGGAAATTTAATTTGATCCACCCTTACACAACACTCGTGGGAGTGACAACCTTGGAAACATTTGAGGGGCTGGATTATACCAGGGCACGGCAGGTGCGTTCCCTGGTCCCCTCCCTTCTCAGAGCCTGCCACTGAGCTGTAGGAGGTCCCTCTTGCTCATGACTCCCCTTGAACTGTCTTCCCTACCCCTCCAAGAGGGGTCCCATACACATGGGGATTCTGCTCCTGCCCTGGCTCAGGGCAGGGTGGACCCATTAGGACCCCTGACACCGTGGAGTTGGGCACTGGGCCAGGTGGGTGTGGGGTCCATTCTACAACTGAAAGATCACATGGAAAATCAAAATCAGAACAGAGAAAGTGGCTGTGCAGACAGAACAGAAATGAAGGCCATCTGTGCTAGAAGAAACTGATGGATGGGCCTGGGGAGATAGCTCAGCTGGTAAGTGCTTGCCTTGCAAGCATAAGGCCCTGAGTTCAATCCCCAGTACCACAAAAAAAAAAAAAAAAAAAAAAAAAAAAAAAAAAAGAGAAACTGATGGATGGAGTTGTGGCCACCTGACCACTTGGCAGTCCCTGGGAGGCTCATCTGCACTTCCTGGTGTTGATACAACCCACTGATCCCACTCAGATGGCCTGTTTTGCCCGTGTGTGCGTGTACGTGTATGTGTCCAGTTGGTTTCATCACCTTGCATTTTTCAAGTCCATCACCACAGACTGAACGATGCATGAGTTTCATTTTGTTGTTTATTATGGTAAAATACATAATATAAGGTTTACCACTGTAACCATTTTGAACTGAGCTCTGGTCTGATTTGTGCAGAGGTGATATGGCAATTGGAAGGGAGAATGGGGGAGGGTAGAGCCGCAGAAGTGAAGAGCACACAGTGGGCAGTGGGCCAGACAGGCCAGCTGTGTCCCCTGGCTGGGGGGTTGGAGTCCTCCAGCAGAGGTGGGGAGGCAGAGGCCTCGTGCTTCCAGATGGCTACACTTCAAAGGAACAGCTCTTGGGTCCTTGAGAGAGGTGCTTGTGAGACAGGCTCACAGTTGGGAGGCTTTTGACTAGTGTGCCACAAAAAGGCCCATCGCTCCACCTGAGCGGCTGACTAGTACATTTTCTGGGTGGTTTGTGCATTTGAGTGAGCTGGGGTCTCCTGGGGCTGGAGCCTGATGCAGCTGCGAGCAGGGCAGAGTTCAGCACCTTCAGGTTTGATAGGTGCTGCACTAGAAGAAGTGCTGCCAGACCTTCAGGACAAGCGCACTTTTCTTGTCCTGAGTTGGTGACAGGACCCTCAAGGAAGGCAGAGTCACACGCAGAAGCAGCCTGAGCGTCAGTGATGCCATTTGGTGCCATGGAGGGAGATGGGACAGTGGCAAGAGAAAGGGTGTGTCCTGAGTTCTAGGATCAGTGGCTAGATCTGCTACTTAACCAGCTGAACAATCTAGTCCACTGAGGGACATGGGAAGTCAATTATTTTTTTACTGAAAATTATTCAGAAAGTCTAGTTTAAAATTAAGTCTAGCTAATCTCTTTTTATTTTTTGGTACTAGGGACTGATTGAACCCAGGGGTATTCAACAACTGAGCCACATTCCTGGTCCCTTCTTTTGTTTTGTTTTGTTTTTTTTTTTTTTTGAGACAAGTCCTCACTAAGTTGCTTAGGGCCTTGCTAAGTTGCTGAGGCTGGCTTTGAACTTGTGATCCTCCTGCCTCAGCCTCTTGAATCTCTGAGATTACAGGTGTGCACCACCACGCCTGGGTAGTTAACCTCTCTTAATTTTAGTTTCCTCATCTATAAAATGGGGTTGAAAATAACCACAACATCTTCCTCAAAGGGCCGTTATGAGGTTAAATGAGATGGGTAGGCAAAAGTTACCAAGGTGTTCAATGCTGTTATGGAGGGAAGTCTGGGTTTCTACAGTGAACAGTAGTTACATAGAATCATAGCTGCAGGTAAATGTGAACTTGGTTTCAGAGAAGAGTGTCAAAAAGTTAACAAAATCTGTTGAATGGTGAACTTGAAGATTTCCATTTTCTGCATTATTAGCTTCTATGATGCTTAACTTTTAAAAAAAACCAATGACATAGCCAGGCACAGTGGCATGTCTGTCATCCCAGTGACTGGGGAGGCTGAGGCAGGAGGATCTCTAAGAGCTAAGGAAAACACTAAAGATCTTCCCTGTCCCTGTGCCCGCTGTGACCTTCACTCACCCTTGATAGAACATTTAAAGAATGCTGCCTTCTGGGTAGGCGTGGATCACTCCGGGGAACTCAGTCATCATCTCAAGGCTTTCCCTCTCCCTTCAGGGATACACCAGTCCTTGAGGGATGTGCTTGAGGGGATCACTAGGTCAAGCAGGTTGTTAGAAGGATTTCTGTGTTCTAACTTGTATTTAAGGGGCCCTACTGGGAATAAGACTTTGGAGTCTCACCCTTGGAGGGGATGCTCTGCCCAGGACTTACCAGTGGGGACCCAGGAAGGCTGCCCCAGGCGTTTCCCCCCACCTGGTGATGTAGTTCCTTCTCTTTCTCCCTCACCTGTCACTTTAGCTCTTGCTTCCGTATTATTACTAAAATGAATGCTATCTTGTATAAAGTGAGTGTCTTTATTGTCTTTCAGACCTGCCAAATTCAGCAGCTGCACACATATGAAATGCTCTAACGTTACACAGGTTCGAGGTCAGCCTCAGCAACTTAGCAAGACTCTGTCCCAGAAACAAACAAACAAACAAATAAAAACTGGAAATGTAGTTTATTGAAAGAGTTTCCTAGGGCTCAATTCTCAGTATTACAAATAAACAAAAAATAATGACACAATACTTCTGAAATTAGAAAATAAACCCAACTAGAGGGAAAAAATCATGGGTGAGAAAGTAAGACTGTTTGGGTCTTTGGCTGCTATTTTGTCTTGTCTTCAAAAGCTCCACTCTGGATGAGAGCTATCTAGAGCCCCCCGGGAGGTGGGCAATCAGGCTGCCCTGGCAGGACTCAAATAGGTTCTTCAGTATGTCAGATGACCAGGCGTTTAAATCTCAGTTCACTGCTCTTTCTCTAAGCTCTTAGCAAACTCGTCTTAGCATCCTGGGTCTATTAGTTCTGTAAGTAGATTTTAAGTGTGTTATTAAAGAATTTAAAAAGAAAGGATCCTGTAGGGATCCTCCTGTCCTGCTTAAGGCATGCTTCTGTCCCTGTCCCTAATAAACCTCACTTGGTGCAATCCTGGAAAAAAGCAAACACTCCTTTTGAGAGTACTTAAATATCATATTTTCTTTTTCTTGAAGTGAAACTCACATAACACAAAAGTGGTGAACAATTTAAGTGTACAGCCCAGTGGCGTTTGGTGCAGTTACAATACTGAGCGACCATCACTTTTTTTGGTGGTGGTGGGGTAACCGGGGATTGAACTCAGGGGCCCTCAACCACTGAGCCACATCCCCAGCCCTATTTTGTTTTTTAAAAATTATTTCTTAAATTTTTACAGACTGCATTTTGAGTCATTGTACACAAATGGGGGTACAATTTTCCTATGGTTGTACACAACATAAATTCACACCAGTTGTGTACTTATACATGTACATAGGGTAATAATGTCTCAGTTCACTATCCTTCCTTCTTCTGCCCGCTCCTGCCCCATTTCCCTCTACATAATCCAAAGTTCCTCCATTCTTCTCTTACCGCTCCACCCCCCCATTATGTATCATTACCCACCTATCAGAGAAAACATTCGACCTCTGGTTCTTTGGGATTGGCTTATTTCACTTAGCATGATATTCTCCAACTCCATCCATTTACCAGCAAGTGCCGTAATTTTATTTTTCTTTGTGGCTGAGTAGTATTCCATTGTGCATATATACCACAGTTTCTTTACCCATTCATCAACTGAAGGGCATCTAAGTTGGTTCCACAATCTAGCTATTGTGAACTGAGCAGCTATAAACATTGACGTGGCTGCTTTACTATAGTAAGCTGATTTTAAGTCCTTTGGGTATAAACCCAGGAGTGGGATAACTGGGGCAAATGGTGGGTCCATTTCAAGTTTTTTGAGGAATCTTCATACTGCTTTCCAAAGTGGCTGCACCAATTTGCGACTCATACCAGAATATATGAGTGTGCCTTTTCCCCCACATCCACGCCAACACTTATTATTGCTTGTGTTAATAGTCATTCTAATTGGAGTTAGATGAAATCTTAGGGTGGTTTTGATTTGCATTTCTCTAATTACTAGAGATGATGAGAACTTTTTGATCACCTGTATGTCTTCTTCTGTGAAATATCTGCCTAGTTCCTTAGCCCATTTATTAATTGGGTTCTTTGTATTTTGGGTGTAAAGTTAAGTTCTTTATAAATTTTGGAGATTAGTGCTCTATCTGAAGTGTGTGTAGAAAAGATTTTCTCCCACTCTGTAGGCTCTCTTTTCACATCGATGGTTTTCCTTTGCTGAGAAAAAGCTTTTTAGTTTGAATCCATCCCATTTATTGATTCTTACTTTCATTTCTTGTGCTATGGGGGGGTCTTATTAAGGAAGTCTGGTCCTAAGCTAACATGATGAAGATTTGGGCCTACTATTTCTTCTATTTGATGAAGGGTCTCAGGTCTAATCCTTTTTTTTTTTTTTTTTTTTTTTTTTTTTTTTTTGGCGGTGCTGGGGATTGAACCCAGGGCCTCGTGCTTGCAAGGCAAGCACTCTACCAACTGAGCTATCTCCCCAGCCCTCAGGTCTAATTCTTAGATCCTTGATCCATTTTGAGTTGAGTTTTGTGCAGGGTGAGAGATAGGGATTTAATTTCATTTTTATCGCATATAGATTTCCAGTTTCCCCAGCACCATTTGTTGAAGAGTGTATCTTTTCTCCATTGTATGTTTTTGGCACCTTTGTCCAGTATGACATAACTGTACTTATGTGGCTTTGTCTCTGTGTCTTCTATTCTGTACCATTGGTCTACCTGTCTATTTTGGTGCCAAAAATGCTGCCCAGGCCTAATTTATATTTAATTTAGAGACAGGGTCTGACTGAGTTGCTTAGTACCTTGCTTTTGCTGAGGCTAGCTTTGAACATGAGATCCTCCAGTCTCAGCCTCTCAAGCTGCTGGGATTACAGACATGCACCACCATGCCCAGTGTGAGCAACCATCATTTCTACTTTCATTCCAAGACTTTTCCATTAGCTCAAAGGAAAGCCTATACCTGTTAGGCAGTACCTCCCAACACCTTTCCTCTCAGTCCCTGGTAACCACTCTATTCTCTACTTACTGTCCCTTTGGATTTGCCTTATCTGGATGTGTCATATCAGTGGAATCGTTAAATATGGAATCTTTTGTTTTGGCTTGTTTTATAGCACATTACTTTCAAGGTTTATTCATTATTTATTGGTACTTACCTCCTTTGTTCTGAATAACATCCCATTGTATGCTGGGCACCTTGAGGTCCACGTGGGCAATTGAGCAAGACCCCGTCTCAAAACCAGAAAAAAAGAAAAAAAAAAAAAAAAAAAAGAGAGAGAGAGAGAGAGAGAGAGAGAGAGAGAGAGAAAGAGACAAAGAGAGGGCTGGGAGTGTAGCTCAGGGGTAGGGGGTGGTAGGGAGCCTCTAGTTTCAATCCCACTATTGCCAAAAAAAAGATGGAGGTACCACCTGTCATGAGTCAATTCGTTACTACCTGATGCAGGTAATACAGTCACCTGTAAGAATTACTACCCGATGTAGGCTACTTAGCAAGGGAAGAGGTTATTTTGGATCACTGTTCTGAGTGGGTTCTGGAGGTTCAACATCAGGAGACCCTGCTGGTCTGGGCCTCTGGTGAGGGCTACCTCCCAGTGGGAGTGCATGTCAGAGCCAGTACTACCCAAGTCAGGAAGCAGAGGGAGAACCAGATTGGCCTTCTAAGAGCACACCCACCTCCCCGTGACCTAAGGACCACCCGTAAGGCCTGCCTCTTAAAGGTTCACAGCACTCCCATCACTGTCCTTGGGGAACAGCACCTGCCTTTTTTTTATCCATCTATCAGCTCACAGACATAGGGATTGTCTCCATCTTTCAGCCACTGTGAATGAAGCTGCTGTGAGCATCTGCGTAGAAGTATTTCTTCATCTTTTTTTCCTCTCCTCCTTCCTTCCTGAGCTGGGGAGTGCACGGGGTGCCTCACATACTAGGGGAACACTCTACCCCAGTTCTGAGTATCTATTTTGAAACATTGGGTTATATACGTAGGAGTGGAACTGCTGGACTGAGGGGTAGTCTTAGCGTCACTATCTACATTCCCACCAGCAATGCACGAGGGTTCCAATTTCTCCACCACTGCTTGCTTTCTTTTCAATTACGGCAGCATCAGGGGGCTTTTGTTAACGGGGTGACTGGCGAAACCCGTGCTGCTTGAGCACGGTTGTAGAGAGAATGATGGTCAGCGACAGGCTGACTGCTTGCTTTTGTCCGTTCACTGCTGCCTTGCAGTCCCTGAGCCCCTACTGACCGTGCTTGAACCTTTTTTCCTGGTGTGCTCAATCTTAGTAAGTGCACCACTGTCTGCTGGGCTGCCTGTGCCCTGGGATAACGCAGGATAGCTTCCCCACTTCTCTCCCCAACATGTAAGCCCTCACCAGCCCCTGCTGATTCCACCCACAAAACAGATCTCAGATCCGTTTATTCCTCGTTCACAGCAGTCATTTATTTCAGGCCACCATGACCTCTCTACTGCATGCCTCTTTCCCTTTTTTAAAAAACTGTCTATATTAGCTATTTATTGCTGTATAACAACTGACCCAAAATAGCAGCTTCAACCAATCCATATTTATCATCTCACCAATTCTGTGGGTCAGACGCCTATTGCTGCCTTGCTAGGTGCTCAAGGCTTCTGAGGAAACTGCAGTCCTCGTGTTGGTCAGGCTTCCCACTCCTCCTCCTGGGCAAGATCCTCTTCCAAGCTCATTAACATAGCTATTTGGCAGATGTCAGGTCCTTGCCAGCTGCTGGTCAGACATCGGTTCTTTACCACAAGGGCTCCTCTGTGAGGTAGCTTACAACATGGCAGCTGTCTTCCATGAGAGAAGTTAAGCAAGAGAATGAGAGAAGGGGCCCAAAAGAGAAGCCACAATCGCATGAGCTCTGGAAGAGAGATTCCACCACACTGTGGTCTTAGCAGTGACTCACTGGCTCCTGTTCATGCTCAAGGGCTGGAAAGTATGAAGAGGAGGTGGGAAGAATGACCAGGAGCCACTGTAGAGGCTACCTATGACACTCTGTTCCCTGGCAGCCAGTGATCCAGGTCCTCTCCACAGACAAAGCACTCTTTCTCCCTCTGAAGGTCCTCAAAAGCTTCATCCTATTTTGGCACCAGTTCCAACTCCGGAATCTCAAAACCAACTCAAGTCTAGATGGAACCTCATTGAGTACAGTTCCTGAAATAATTTCCACCAAGACAGATCCTCTCTTTTGTAGACCTGTGCGAATAAGGTGACAAATTATTTGTCCCCTACACATCCAACATAAAACAGACCTAGGGTGATACGATGGTTAATTTCATGTCAGCTTGACTGGGTAAGGAGAGATCAGCTAGTAAAACATTACTTCTGGGTGTGTCTGCGAAAGTGTTTCTAGAAGAGCATATGAATCAGGATTCTGAGTAAAGATCACCCTCACCAATGCAGGTGGGTAACATCCAATACATCCAAGTCCCAATTAGAACAAAAAAGTGGAAGAAGGGTGAATTTGCTCCTTTCCTGACCTGGGACATCCATCTTCTCTTGCCCTTGGACACTGGCACTCCTGATTCTCAGGTCTTCAGACTCTGGGACTTATACCAGCATCTTTTCTGGTTCTCCAGTGTGCAAATGGCATATCTTAGGAATTTATCCCTTCATAATTGCACAAGTCAATCCCTATAATAATCTTATCTATTGATCTATAGGCTCTGCCAATAGCCTATTGGTTCTGCTTCTCTGACTGATAAAGGCAATAGCTATAGACGTTCTTGTTCAAATAGAGGCAAAGTGGGAGGTACAAAGGAGTGGCTGGTCCAGTGATTCTGAAATCCAGTTGGGCAAATGCTGCAAGTCCTACGATTAGTTCTCAAGGTCTATGAAAAATAGTTCCTGGCTCCATTCTGAGTGATACTTTTTTCATAAAAAACAGTACATTTAGTCTGGTGCAGTAGCACATGCCTGTGATCCTAACTGCTTGGGAGGCTGTGTCAGGATAGCAAATAGGAGGCCAGACCGAGCAACTTAACAAGAACCTGTCTCAAGATTAAAAAATAAAAAGGACTGGGGTGTAGTTCAGTGGTAGCATAGCCCTGGTTCAACCCCTAGTACGGGAGGCAGGGGTGGGGGTGGGACCACATTTACAGTTGAGTAGTTCTTAGCTTGCTTCCTGCCAGTAGAATTATAATTCCTATTTATCTGTACTGTCTCTCCCTCAGTCAAGAGTCCAAACATAACTTTCAAATACCTTCTGGATTCCCAGCAATCTTCTTGAGATCTACTGATTTAGACGAGAGCCACACCCCAAAATCTCCCTGGAACAAGTTCTTCTCTAATGTCGGATCCTGCTGAGAAATTTGAGGGATAATGAACTTAAGCTTCCTAGAGGCCTTACTCTTTGAAATCTATGAGATGTATCACGAGTCATTCAAGGGTACTTTTCATGACCACAGTTTTCTGAGGCACCACTTTTGATCTTTCTGATGTCTTAACAATGGCATCTTCTACTTTAGCTTCAGAACATTTCTTACATTGAATGCATCTCTCCCACCAACTTCCACCAAATTCACGTTGAAGCTCTGATCTCCAATGAGATGATATTTAGGTAACTGGAAGTCACAAGAGTGGGTCCCAATGACGGGATTAGTACCCTTGTAAGAAAAGAGGAAGCAGAGGCCTCTATGTGAGGATGCAGTGAGAAGGAAGCCAGGTGCAGTGATCTGCAAGCCAGGAAGCTGGCCCTCACCAGGAACCAAATCTACTGGAACCTTGTTCTTGGACTTCCCAGTCTCCAGACTCATAAAAAATAAATGTTTTGAGTTAGCCACCATCTAAGGTATTTTGTTTCAGCAACCTGAGCTAAGACAGACAGACATACCCATTTTATGTGCAATGCTGATTATGATCTTTGCTCAAGAGAGTGTAAAATTTCAAAACCTTCAAGTTAAATAATCCTCACAAATTGTCTTTCTTTTCATATTTTATTATAAGCAGAAGAAAACAGGCAGCAATGTCTTTCCTCCAGTTTGCAATAACATGTTCCTTACTAGCAGTAAGTAACCTTATTTTTACTAAATTTGTCCAAGATAATTCAGGTGTTCTCTAATACTGTCCTCAAGAATCGTCCAGTCTCTGTCTATAACTTGGTTCCAAACTACTACATCTCAGGTACCATTTTCAAGTACCAAATCTGTATTGTATTGCATGGCAAGTTACTCCAAAATTTAGAGCCATAAAACAACTTTATTTTTGGTGCTGGGGATTGAACCTTGGGCCTTGAATGTGACAGGCAAGCACTCTGCCACTAAGCAATATCCCCAATCCTGAAATGACAATTTTAAATCTGTTTCTGTGGGTTAGGAACCTGGGCATGACTTAGCTGGATCTTCTGGCTCAGGGTCTCCCACAGGCTATAATCCCCAAAGTCTCAACTGGGTAGGGTCCTTTCTAAACTCATGCACATGGCTATTTGGCAGGTCACTGGTTTTCACTGGCAGCTGGTGGACCTTTTCACAGCGCACCATTGGAAGAGTGAATATATTGTCTCTAAATTCATGTTTATTCAGAAGCTCAGAATATGATTCTATTTGTAAATTGGGTCTTTCCACCTGTAGTTAATTTGAGATCATATTTAATTAGGGTGGGCTTTAAGCCCAATGACTGGTATCCTTATAAAAAGAGACACAGAGACAAAATCATGAAAGACCATGTGACGATGGAGGCAGAGACTGCAGCTACAAGCCAGAGAATGTCAAAGATTGCCTGCAGTCACCGGAGGGAAGAAGTCTTCCTTAGAGGGAACATGGCTCTGCCAACACCTTGATTTCAGATTTCTAGCCTTTCTAGTGTTGTTTTAAGGTCCTACTTTGTGATAATTTGTCATAGCAGCCTTAGGAAACTGCTCTTGCAGCTCACAGACTGAAAGAGTTGATACATACCTGTAATCTAAGAGACCCAGGAGGTTGAGGCAGGAGGATCACAAGTTTGAGGCCAGGCTCAGCAACTTAGCAAGACCTGTCACAAAAGAAATAAAAAAGGGGTACTGGTGTAGTTCAGTGATAGAATGTCCTGGGTCCAATCCCCAGTACAAAACAAAACTGCAGTGCAGTTTTATTTGCTTCCCTCAGAGCAAATAAGTAAAAAAGGACAACAGGACAGAAGCCATAGTCATTCTATAACCTAATCTTGGACATGACACCTGAGCACTGAAAGCAAGCCACCAGAGCCAGCCATCATGCAGGGTGAGGGGATTACACCAGGCAATGAGCATCACTGGAGGGTATCTTAGTGGCTGCCTACCACAGCCAACTAATCACAAAAAGTGAATGAACTTCAGTGGAAGAAAACCTCTCCTTAGGGCTCTGCCTTTTCCATTCACTGGGTCCTTTAACAAATATTAAGTACTTGCAATGGGCTGGGTGTTAGAGATATGACCAATAAGACAGATAAGATTCTTTCCCTGTTGAGATTATTCACAATTTAGTGGGGAAGAAGATCAGTAAAGATCAAAAAACAAATATATCAATAAAAACTGTGATAAGCACAAGGAGACAAGTTATGAGATTAAAAGAGAAACATCTAATTTATGTTAGGCAAAGGCTAGGCGTGTCCGGAAAAAAAAATCTGTATTCAGAATGAGGTTGAAGAAAGTAGAAATTGGGTTGTGTGTTTTGGCAGAGAAAAGTGGAGTTTCTAGCAGAGGGAAAGCAGGTGCAAATAAGTCAGTAAGTTAAGTCACAAGACTGAGAGCTGCTGGAGGGTTATTCTTCATCTCTATGTCCTGATCATGTAGCACAGTGCCTGGTACGGGGAGGAATCTGAAAAATCCCTCCTTCCTTGGTGAATGAATCAAAGCCACTTTCTATTTCCTATTATGGATAACGTCAATTGAAGTCATTTAGAAAATTTCTCCTAAAGTTCACTGTTCTTATTCACATTAGGCAGGATAGGCAAAGCTGCTATAATAAAGAGACTCAAATTAGATAAAACCTCAACACCACGTAAGTTTATTGTTATTAGCGGTTCCCCCCCACCCCAAATAACAGTACTGAGTGGACATGCAGGTTGGTGGGGTAGGTTCTCCTTCACTCATGAATCTTCAGTCTTGAGGCCTTGTCTTCTCCAGAATCTGGTCATCATTTGCTTCCAGATGGCAGAGTAAGAGCACAGAAGAGCACCTGTTGAAGGCTGTCATGGGCCAGGCCTGGAAAACGTGCACGGCTCTTCTGTTCACTTTTCACTGGAAGCGCACGGGCACATGCCCACACTTATCAGGAGGGCTGAGGAATACAGTGTAGGTGGATGGCCAACAAAGAGAACAATAATTTTGGTGGACAACTATTCTCCACCACAATATTAACTAACTTACTTGACTTATCCTCTGGTATATCTCCCAAGAACCTCAAAGTAAGCTAGACAGTAAAGAAATCTGGACTGCTCACCCTCACCCCCATCAGTTCTTTCATTCACAGAACAGCAGTATCATCATCCACCCATCATCATTAAGCCGAGCTCAGGGGAATTACTCTTATCTCATTTCTCATCCTCACCTTCCACACCTAATCCTTTCGGAAGTCCCGTCAATGCTATCTCCAGAACATATCTTAAATCTACCTCCTCTCTCCAACTGAACTGCCACCGCCTTCTTCAAACATAATGACCTCTCATTTGGATTATTCCAACAGCCTAATAGCTCTTGATGCTTCCGACTTGACTGCCAGCATTCCATTCTCTACATGGCTCAGAAATATGTTAAAACATAAGTTTGATCATATTAATCTCTAATTTAAAACTTTCCCGTGGTTCAGAATGAAGTCCAAAATAAATCCTAATTCCATGCAGCACTTGCCCATTTCTCTACCCTCATCCTTCATCACTTTCCTTTTACTGGCTCTTCTCCAAGTCAATGTTGTTCTTGCGAAAGCAGTTAAGGCCTGAACACAGCTGGACATAAATTCCTTAAAGAACCAGCGCTTAAGATGTTTTTCAAGACACTTTTTTTTTTTTTCAGTTCTGGAGATTGAACCCAGGGCTTTGTACTAATACGGCAAGCACTCTACCAACTAAGCTGTACTCCCAGTCCCTCAAGGACTCTTTGAAACTGGCTTTTCTTTTCTTTTTTATTAAAATATTTTTTATTTTTACAGACACATTTTGATTCATTGTATACAAATGGGGTACAGCTTTTCATTTCTATGGTTGTACACAATGTATATTCACACCATTCATGTATTCATACATATATATAGGGCAATACTGTCTGTTTTGATCTACTGTTTTTTCCATTCCCACCTCCTCCTACCCCTTTCTCCTCTACACCATCCAAAGATCCTTCATTCTTCTCTTCCCCCGGCCATCCCCCATCATTATATATTGTCATACACCTATCAGAGAAAACATTCAGCCTTTGGTTTTTTGGGCTTGGCTTAATTTTCTTAGCATGATATTTTCCAACTTCATCCACTTACCAGCAAATGCCATAATTTTACTATTCTTTACCGTTGAGTAATATTCCATTGTATATATACCACAGTTTCTTTATCCATTCGTTAATTGAAGGGCATCTAGGTTGGTTCCACAATCTAGCTATTGTGAATTCAGCTGCTATGAACATTGATGTGGCTGCATCACTGTAGTATGCTGATTTTAAGTCCTTTGAGTATAAACCGAGGAGTGGGATAGCTGGGACAAATGGTAGGTCCACTCCAAGCTTTCAAAGGAATCTCCATACTGCCTTCCAGAGTGGCTGTACCAGTTTGCAACTCCACCAGCAATGTATGAGTGTGCACTTTTCCCCACATCCACGCCAACACTTATTATTGCTGGGGATCGAACCCAGGGCCTTGGGCTTGCGAAGCAAGCATTCTACTGTCTGAGCTATCTCCCCAGCCCCGCTTGTGTTCTTGATAACAGTCATTCTAATTGGAGTTAGATGAAATCTTAGGGTGGTTTTAATTTGCATTTCTCTAATTACTAGGGATGCTGAGCACTTTTTCATATATTTGTTGATCACCTGTATATCTTCTTCTGTGAAGTGTCTGCCCACTTCCTTAGCCCATCTATTGATTAGGTTCTTTGTATTTTTGGTGTAAAGTTTTTTAAGTTCTTTATAAACTTTGGAGATGAGTGTTTGGTCTGAAGCATGTGTGGAAAAGATTTTCTCCCATTCTGTAGACTCTCTTTTCTCATTATTGATTGTTTCCTGTGCTGAGAAAAAACTTTTTAGTTTGAATCTATCCCATTTATTGATTCTTGCTTTTCTTTCTTGTGCTATGGGGGTCTTGTTAAGGAAGTCTGGTCCTAAGCCAATGTGATGGAGATTTGGGCCTACTTTTTCTTCTATTTGGTGAAGGGTCTCAGGTCTAATTCCTAGATCCTTGATCCATTTGGAGTTGAGTTTTGTATAGGGTGAGAGATACGGGTTTAATTTCATTTTACTGCATATGGATTTCCAGTTTTCCCAGCACCATTTGTTGAAGAGGCTATCTTTTCTCCATTGTAAGTTTTTGGCATCCTTATTTAGCATGAGATTACTGTACTTATGTGGGCATGTCTCCATGTCTTCTATCCTGTACCATTGATCTACCTGTCTATTTTGGTGCCAGTAGCATGAAACTGGCTTTTCAAGAATGGACACAAGCTGGATGTGCTGGTGTGTGCCTGTAATCCCAGCAGCTTGTGAGGCTAAGGCAGGAGGATCGCAAATTCAAAGTTAGACTCAGCAACTTAGCGAGACCTTGTTTCCAAAAAAAAAAAAAAAAAAAAAATTTAAAAAGGGCTGGAGATCTGGCTCAGTGGTTAAGCACTCCTGGGTTCAATCCCTGGTACCCCTCTCCCCTGCCAAAAAAAAATGGACACAAGCAGAAGAAGGCAGTCAGCTTATCTAGTCAATAACTTTTTAACTGCACAAGCTCAAAACCCCACCTGGAACATGGCAACTACCCCTGAAAACAAACACGCCACCTATGAAGAGGCATGTTGACTAGCCTGAGTAAAAGAACCCTAAAACCCCCCTTTTCCTCATCCAATCAGTAAACAGCTTCCCCCCTCTCCCTTCCTATAAATTCCAGGTACCAAAATACTGGGAAGACATCTATCTGAGTTTACAGCTCCTGGTGTCAAGGTCAGATGATCACGCCAAAAAAAAAAAAAGGTCTTTTCGCAAAAAATTGGTGCCATTTTTTTTTCGTTTCTATGCTGGTCAGGCAGTGACTGGCATCGTGTGCTGCTCCTTAAACACCTTTCACTTATTTCCACTTAAAGACTTCTGCACTTGCTGTACCTTCTACCCCAAATCTTTTCCACGGATGTCCAAAGGCCAAGCCCTTCTCCTTTCCTCGGGGCGACCAGTTCCAGTGTTACCTGCAGAGACCTTCCCTGATCATACGAGAAGTAAGGCAGTCCCCGCAGCGGTCGCTCTACTTCGGCGTTCTTTTCATTTTCTTTTTAACACCACACTGCATTATTCCGTTTACCGTCTGCTTACTTGAAAGATGCACACGCGGGTGCCATGCCACGCTGTTGTTTCTCCAGGACCCAGAAGGCCCGGCACAGTGGTGTTCAGTAAGTAAAATAATAAAGTGAGTAAAGGAAGAACCGTCAACAGGTGACGAGCTGAAGCTCCCGGAAGATCCTTGGATAGGTTCCTGGTGTCCAGACACAAACCTAGGTCCCACCTGTCGGCCGTGCGCGAGCGAGTTCGGCCCTGAGTCTCGGACACCTTATCTGTAAATGGGGCATAAAGACATACTTACTCACAGCGCAAAAAGACGAAAGGCGGCAACGAAGGAAGAGCGCTCCACGGGAAGGTAACGCTCCGTAAATGGAGCGATTCCTTCCCTTTGCAGCAGGGCCCATCCAGGCCGTAGCTCTCTCTGTCATCCGCGGCCAGGCTTTCCCCAGGGTGTTTCTGGAAGCGTAATCTCTGCGTAGTGAGGAGATGGAAGGATAAGAGTCCAAGGCCACGCGCAGACTCCCGCGTCGGGCCCGGCCTCCTCGGCCGCGCCGGGTCCGGCCGCCTCTTGCGTCATTAGCGAGGCGCCAGCGCAGCGGAGGGCCCGGGGGCCTGTCTTGCGTGCGGCGCGTCTTGGGGAGGCCAGGCGGGTGCCTGCAACTCACCCAAGCAGTTCGGGGTCGACTCGGAAACCCCAGCGGACGGCTGCGAGGGGCGCGTGGAGTCGTGGGGTCACGAAGCCCGGCGGCCGGAGGGGCGACCCGGAGCACCTGCCGGGCACAGCGCGGGCGGCCGGCCGGCCGGCGGGGCTGCCCGGCGCGGGTGTCCCGGCGATGTGTGGCGCTGAAGCGGCGGCGGGAGCAGCGGCGGCGGCGGCGGCGGCGGCGGCCTCGGCTTCGGCTTCGCGTCGGTGCCGGCGGCGGAGGCGGAGGCGCAGGCTCCTGCTCAGCACCTGGCGAGCCCGGGCCTAAGCCGCGGCCCCGCGAAGCCCTTGCACAGCGCCTCGGGCCGAGGCCTTCCCCGCCTCACCCTGCCCCGGGAGCCTGCTTCCCCGGCCGGGGATGAGGCCGGGAGGCGACCGCGCGGGGCCCAGCACAAAGGCTTGTCCCCAGGGGCCGCCGCCTCCGCCGCTGCCGCCGCCAGCCTAGAGCCGCCCGCCGAAGCCGAGCCGGCGCCGGGCCCCTCATCCCCGCCGGTCCCCACTGGCGGCTGCTGCCCGGCTCCCCGAGGCCCAGGGGCCCGAGCTCCCAGCCCTCGGCTGCGAGGGGACCTGGCAGCAGCGCAGCCTCCGCCGCTCTTGGCTGCGGGCGCCCTGCGAAGCATGTCGGAAGAGAACGACATGGAGAAAGCCATCAAGGTAAACGGGAGCTGCCGACTCCTCCCTCGCTCTTTGCCGCGGCAGTCTCGGCTCCAGCCCGAGTGGAGAGAGGAGGGGGTGAGAGGTTTCCCGAACCTCGCCGACGGCCGCGGGCAGTGTGCTGTGCAGGGTGGGGTGCGCGGCTGCGCCCGCTTGCCTCGGGGCGCGGGTGGCTGGCGTGGAGGGCCTGCGCTTCCCTCGCTCCCCGGCTGCCTCCAGCATTGCTTCCCAGGGTCTGCAGCAGCGTCTGGCGAGTTGTCCTTTACCCACCCCTCCCGATGCTGTTGACAAAAAGCAGCCTCTTGGAAATCTGCAGTTCCTGAAGAAGCGCCTCACCTTCCTACAAAACCTGCCCTGTGGGGGAATCGTTTGTTCTTACTTTTCCGTGCTTTCTCCTCCCCTTACTTTTCCTCCCCAGGGAACATTGAATTTATTTAGGAAGGGCTATCCGTGTCCTATGGCTTAGTGCTGTTATCCAAGAGAGAAGCACGCACCCGTCGGTGTGCTCTAAAATGACCCCGATAAAATGACAAGTTTTCTGAACCTACTTTTTAACTACCCCCCGCTTAACAGGCAAGCTTCCCACTCCAAAAGGTCTGTCATCTGTGTTGTCAGCTGTAGCAGGAAATTAGTTATGTGAACTGAACACTGAAGCTAAACGTTTGATGTATTATTAACAGTGTATTGAGGAATTTCATTTCCCCTTGAGGGACAAGCATCTGTTGGCAGATTTGGGATCCCCCCTCATCCCCTCAAGATACTGTACTATATACAGTCACCGTTACTAGCAACTCTTTTTTCTTTTCTTTTCTTTTGCTACCGGGGATTGAACCCAGGGGCACTTAACCAATGAGCCATATACCCAGTCCTTTTTAATATTTTGTTTAGAAACAGGGTCTAAGTTGCTTAGGGCTTCATTATGTTGCTGAGGCTGGCTTTGAATTCACCATCCTTAAGCCTGAGCTGCTGGATTTATAAGCCTTTGCCACCATGCCCAGCACCATCAACTATTTTTAAAAATGTAATCAAAAACTTTGAGATGTTTTTATAGAAATCGTATCATTCCAAAGCTATGTAATCTTTTTTTTTAATATATTTTTTAGTTGTCAGTGGACCTTTATTTAGGTCTTATTTTTTTATATGGTGGGCTGAGGATCAAACCCAGGTCAATAAAAAAAATGTATACATTAAGGAAGATAAAATTTTAAATAATAAATATGTACAAAAAGACTGCTTTGATAAATCCATTTTTTTCTTTTGAAAGTTATGATTCGCTGCCAGAAATTATATGATTGGGTTGTGCACCAGATCATATGTGGTGGATTTTTATATTCAACCAGTATTTGCTTTTGTGTCAGGTGAGGCACAAGTGGTATAAGCTGTCCCTGCTCTCCTGGAACTTATGTTTTAGAGGGTATATTTAGGTAATAAACATTACTAGGTGTTTATAATTAAGAAATATAGAAAGGATGAGTAGTACTACTTTGAGTGGTCAGGAGTGACACTTGTTCTTACTCAGAAGGAAACGAGAGAGCAAGCCACCGCTGTCTCAAGGAAGAATGTTACAAGCCCCAGGAATAGCAAGTACAAAGGTCCTGAAGTAGAAGCAGCCAATGTGATGTAGGAAGAACAAGGTGACTGGATTCAGTGGGGCAGTGTAGGTGATATTAGAGAGCAGTAATGGGAAGTGGAGCATGTAGGGCCTTGTAGGCCATTAGGAGGGGCGCTTTGGGAGAGTCTTGAGCAGAAGAGGGTCATAGTTACAGAGGACAGGTATACAAATGGGAGGCCATGTTTATGGTCATTAACAGTTTCTCAAGTAGACCTAGGAGTTAAAATCCCAGCCTTGCCACTTATTAGCTGAGTGTCCTTGTGTAAGTTACTTTACTTCTCTGTCCCTTAGTTTCTTATCTGTAGAAAGGAAATAGAAGCACTCCCCAGCACATAGAAATATTTTGAGGATTAAATGGGCAGATGTCCCTAAAAATGTGCTTATAGTAATAACTATGAGTAAGAGCTCAATGAGTATTAGCTCATAAATTTAAGGGTAGTGTAGTTTTTTTGTTTTTTTGTTTTTTTTCTTCACTTGTTGACTATTGCCCCATCTTTCTTAAACTTAAGAGTTTTACTAAAAGTACTTGAGAGGTCATTGGTGAATCTTCCTATTAACCTGGGCCTATCAAACCAACACAATTTGGTAGAATTGTAAATATCCAGTTTGACAACCAGTACTGACTAGGATGCACTCTTTGGGAAGCAAGCCAACAGAACATCAAATCAGAGTCTTTAGGTCTGTTCTGTTGTGTTACCTTGTATTTATTTTGCTTTTTTGAGGCATTCATCAAATGGTGAGTACTGAGACCTGTGTAGTTCAGCTGAAAAAGCTATTTTCCTGAATTCTAACCGTTGCACTTGAACTTCTGTTGCCTGACTTGAGTGGACTGATTGGGCTTTAAGATTTCATCCTATTACTCTTAAAATATTAGAACAGTACCAGATGACTACATCTGAGGACTCTGTCTCTGTTCCCGTATCTCCAAGACTTCACTCCTTCCAAGAAATTTAACTGTACCTCAAGAATGAGCATCTTGGGATTATAGATTCTTATGTATTACCTACTGCTATATATAGTGAATTGTTAATATGTGATGAACTTAGTGAAAATTCATTACCTTAGTTTTAAAAATTATATGATTTGCATATCATAAAATTCCAATGAGTGTATTCATTTATCCCTTTTTAGAAAATTTAGAGTTCTTGACCCTATCAGAGTTCAGTTTAGAACATTTGCATCCTATGTAGGAAATTCCTCCTGCCTGTTTGTAGTTAGTCCTTGCTCCCATTTCTCATCCCAGATGACCACTTGTGTGCTCTGTGTTACTAGTTTGCTGCCTTTAGAAATTCCAAATTAATGAAATTTTACAATTCTTGTGTGTTTGGCTTCGTTTACTTAGCAGAACGCTTTCGAGGTTCACCTCTGTTAACACATACTTTAGTATTTCATTCCTTCCTCTTGTCCTTTTTTTGGTTGTTTTAAATCCATCCTCAGTTCTTAGACATTTAGATTGCTTCATTTTTAGCTGTTAGGAATAAAATGATAAAACTGTACAAGTTTTTGTGTGACTATATGTTTTAATTTCTTCTGGATAGTCACCTTGGTGTGGAATTACTGGTTAGCATATTAAGTTTGTTTGATTTTTTTTTTTTTTTTCAGTACTGGGAATCGAACTCAGGGCCTTGTGCTTGTGAGGCAAGCACTCTACCAGCTGAGCTATCTCCCCAGCCCTATGTTTAATTTTTAAAGAAACTGCCAAACTCTTTTCCAGAATGGTTGTGTCATTATTATACGTTTCCACCAGGAGTGTTTGAGGGTTCGGGTTCTTTGACCATTATAACAAATATTCAGCTTTGTAATTTTCTGTTTTAACCATTCTGGTGGGTACATGGTAGTATCTCATTGTGGTTTTAATTTACATTTCTGAAATGACTGATAATGTTGGGCATCTTTTCCTGTGCTTATTTACCATTTGTGTATCTTTCCTGGTGGAAGATCTATTCAAATCTCTTGTGCATTTTAAAACCAGGTTGTCTTATTGAGTTGTAAGAGTTCTTTATATACTTTGAGTATAATACAGTTGAATATCTTTTTATATACTACTTTGTCATTTCTGAGGTTTTTTTTCTTGTAACTGTATTCAGATCTTTTTGCCCATTTTTTACTTGGGATGTTTGTCTTATTGAGTTTTTGGATTCTTTATAAACTGAATAAAAGCCATTTTTCAGATATATGATTGACGGATATTTTCTACCAGTCTATGCATATCTTACCACTTTTTTGTCATACTTGTTTGAGTTGAACTTGTTGATTGAACCCAGGGCCTTGTGCATGCTAGGTAAGCATTCTGCTACTGAACTACATTCCTAGCCTACCTTGTCACTTTTTAATGGTGTATTTAAAGAGCAAATTAATTTTGATGAAGCCTAATTTAGCAGGATTTTTCTTTTTATGGATTGTGTTTATCCATACACATAAGACTTCTTACCTAAGAAATCTTTGCTTAATCCAAGGTCACTAGATTTTTCTCCTATATTTCCTCCTTCCCTTCTTTCCCTTTCTCTTTGCCCCTGCCCCCTTCCTCCTTTCTTTTTTCCTTTCCTTTTCATGTTCAAGATCAAACCCAGGGCCTCATGCACACTGGACAAGCACTCTGCCATTGAGCTATATGCCTGACTCCCTCACTTTTAATATGGATAGCCAGTTGTTCCAGGAGCAGTTATTCTAAAGATTCTCTTTTGCTCATTGAATTACCTTGTCACCTTTGCTGACAATCAGTTGATCATAAGTGTATACTTTTATTGGACTAGGGTTGTAGCTTAGTGGTACAGTGCTTACCTGGTGTGTGTGAGGCACTGGGTTGGATTCTCAGCACCACATAAAAATAACTAAAAAAAAAAAAAAAAAAGGTATTGTGCCCATTTATAACTAAAAAATATTTTTAAAAATAAGTGCATACATTTATTTATGCATTCTCAGTTCAATTATGTTGATCAATATAATTTACTTCTGCCAGTATCACACTGATTTGATCACTGAAATATAGTAGGCTTTCAAATTGAGTAATATGTAAACCAGCTTTTTTATTTTCAAAATTGTGTTGGCTATTTGAGTTCTTTCTAACTCCAAATCAGTTTTTAATCAGCTTGTTAATTTCTACAAAAAAAGGTCCCTTGGGATTTTGATGTTTATTTGGGGACAGCTGCCATCTGTCTATGAACATAGTATAGCTCTCTGTTTCTTTAGGACGTCTTCAGTTTCTTTTAGCAGTGGTTTTTATTTTTCAGAATGTAGATTTTGCACTTCTTTGACAATTTTATTCCTATTTTATTCTATGTGATACTAATAGAATAATTTTTTAAAAATCTAATTTTTGGATTATTTGTTGCTAGTATATAGAAATATAGTTGATTTCTATATGTCAGATTTTTTTCCTCATAGATTCCTTAGGATTTTTTACCTCTAAAAATCACATCTTCATCAAATAAAGATAGTTTTACTTGTTCCTTTAAAGTAGATGACCTTTGTCAAATTGAAGAAGTTTCCTTCTGTTCCTTGGTTGCTGAATTTTTGTCAGGAATGAGTGTTGTTTTTGTTAAATGCTTTTTCATCTATTTTGTTGATCTTATGATTTTGTTCTTAATTTGATATGAAGTGTCATTAATTGATTTTTGAGTTAGTAAGCTAATCTTGCATTCCTGGTATGATCTCTACTTAGACCCATTTATTCATTTTCTTTTGAGGTGGTGTCTTGTTATGTTACACAGGTTAGTCTTGAACTCATGGCCTCAAGCTATCCTTCCACCTCAGCCTCTTGAACAGCTGGTACTACAGGCACATGTCACTGTACCCAGCTTTCACTTAGCATTGGTATATGTTTCTGGATTCATTTTGTTAATATTTTATTGAGAATTTTTACATATTTATATTCATGAAAGATGTAGGTCTATAATTTTCTTTGAGATGTCTATGTCTAGTTTTGGTATGAGTATAATACTAACCTTATACAATTAGTTGGGAAATGTACCATTTGCTGTTTCCTGGAAGAGTTTATGGAGGATTGATATTATTTCTTTAAATCAGTGGTTCTTGGTGGAGAGTGATTTTGCCTCTTGTGAGACATTTGGCAGTGTCTGGAGAAATTTTTGCTTGTCACCACTGGTAGGAGATGCTTTTGGCATTTACTGAGTAGAAGCGAGGAATGCTGCTGAACATCCTACCTCACAACACAGAACTGACTGGCTCAGGATTAAGCCCTACTTTAAATGTTCGATAGACTCCACCACTGAAGCCATGTGCACGGGACCACTTTGTGGGAAGGTATCTAGTTATTCAATTAAAAAAGTGTTATAGGTCTTTTCAAATTTGCTGTTTCTTCTTGAGTTAGTTTTGATAATTTATGTCTTTCTGGGAATGTGTCCATTTCATCAAGTGGTCTAATCCATTGGCATAAAGTTGTGTATAGTTTTCCCTTATAATCCTTTGCTTCCTGTAAGGTCAAATATGATGTTCCTTTTTTGGGTGTCATAACTTTTGGTTGAAAATTGGACCTTTAGATAACACTTTGTACCAACCCTGAATTTTTGTTTCCCCACTATAGCTTGTTATATTTAGTAAATGCCTAGAATTAAACTGAAATGTATCTTCCCTGTGGTATGCTGATATGTCTGCTCAGTTTTTATTTTTATTTTATTTTTTAATGATTTTGCATGCTTTTATTTTTTCTGTTTATTTTTATGCAGTGCTAAAGTTTGAATCCAGTGCCTCATACCTACTATGCAGGTGCTCTGCCACTAAGCCACAGCCCCAGCCCTCTGCTCAGTTTTTAAATTCTTAATTTCATTTATTAGCCAGACTTTTGGTGGGTTGCCTCTGTGGGTGTTTACCTTGGTTGTCAGCCTGTGATTTTGGCAGAGATCTTCAAACACTTTGAGCTTCTAAGGTAGTTACTTTTTTTTTTTTTTTTTTTTTTTCCCGATGTTGATAGACCTTTTTTTTTTTTTCATTTATATGTGGTACTGAAGAATTGAATTCAGTGCCTCGCACATGCTAGGCAAGCGCTCTACCACTGAGCCACAACCCCAGGCCAGGTTTTTACTGTTGATCCACTTGTGTGTTGTCTTGGAGTAACGCTCCAAGATTATAACTGATGCCAGGAGTGGAGACACATGTCTGTAACCCCAGATACTTAGGAGGATGAGGCAGGAGGACAGCACGTTTGAACCAGCCTGGGCAACTTTGTGAGATTCTGTTTCAAAATAAAGAGGTAGAGCACCTTCCTAGCATGGGTGAGACCCTGGGGTCAGAATCTAGTATCAGGGAGGAACAAAACAAAACAGATATCAACCAGCTCTGAGTTCTCCGTGGGCTTTCAGTTTTCTCTGGCTTGCTCGAGTCTCATGAGCCCATGTGTAGTTTCCCAGTCAGTCCAGGTTGTGTGGAGAGCTTGTCCTGGCTTCTCATTTAATCTCTGGATGTTCTGTGTGCCTAACAAGGACCACTGTCTTGGGGTTAGCAAAGCTCTCCATTCCCACCAACATTGACCATTTAGTTGGCAGAACCATGAATTTTCTTCCTACTCCAAACTGAGTCCACCCCCTAGAGCAGCAAAACCACTAATTTTCCTAGCCAGCTCCATGCTGGGAAAACTAGCATTATCACCAACTGATTGTGCTTTGGGCAGTGGGAATCAAAGGGAAGGGGATTGCGGGAGCCCAGGCTGGAAGGTGGTTTTTATGTGAACCCCTAGAGAAGTTTTAAGAATATGTGCTGCTCAGTTTGTTTAGTTTACATTGTCATGAAGTCATTGTTTTTGACAGTTTTGCCTGATTTTAAATATGTTCTTTGTGGCAAGAAATTGCCTACTTTTTCATACTGTGAGCACAAGAATTTCCCTTTTTCTTCACTGTTGAACTTCAGAGGATGCGTAAGGTTCACATCAAATAGAGACAAAAGTGGGAATAGGATACCAATGTCCAGCCTCCATCCCAAACCTGTTGTGTTAGAATCTCGTGTGAAGGACCTTGGCTCAGGTGATTGTGATGGGCAATTACTGTTGAGAACCAAGGTCTAGAACATGGTCTGGAAATGCGAGCTTTTTCTGTAAAGGGTCACATAGGAAGTGTTTTCGGTCTCATGTGTCCATAGGGTCTCTTTTTCACAGTTCTTTAGCTCTACTGTTGCAGGGTGAAATCAACCATAGATGACTGAAGTAGTCCGTGTGTCAGTGACTTTTTTATAAAAACAGGCAGTGACTGAATTTTCCTGAGGGTCTTAATTTGCTGACCCCTGGCCTAGGAGCATTCTCCAAAGTTACTTCACTTCATATGTCTATATTCATGTTAATTTAAGGTAGTGAAAATGTTTCTTAGTAAAACCTAGCTAATATGTTTGTCATTGATGTTTTTAAAGGATTAGTCCTTGATTTCCTTCAGTAAGGTGGTTTTTGTTATATTGTTATTTTGTTTTTGGTACTAGGGATTGAGCCTGGGGCACTCTACCAACTGATTTATATCCCCAGTACCCCCTCTTTTTAAAAAAAATTTGAGGTGGGTCTTGCTAAGTTTCTGAGACTGGCCTCAAACTTAACATCCTCCTACCTCCTACCTCAGCCTCCTGAGCACTGAGCCTGGCCAGTAAAATGTTTTAATTGATCCATACTTTTCTGTCTTTTCCTTTGTTACTCAAATATGTGAGAAAATGTACCATCTACACACAGTCTGGTTGAGAGGTGTGATTGTGTTGGCTTAATGAAATCTTTGCATTGACTTGTGTTTATGGCACCATTAACAAAGATGCATGAATTAGATCTGGGGCAGACAGGATGTGTACGAAAAGTGGAGTTCAGTAATCAGGAATATAAAGAGGCCTGGCAGTGCTTGTTTTACTGCTACCAGATCAGTGTCAAAACTCCAGTCTCCAAGTTGAGCTTTCCTGGCTTCAGGGAGAGCACACAATTGTAAGTATTGTATGAAATTGATCTAACAACTTATTTTCACTCCCCCCAACTTGAACAATTGTTTAAGAATAGGTCTCTATAGCACAGCAATACCTGGCAGTCTTTCTGCAATCATAGAAAATACACTTGAGTAATTGCTTTTATTTTGTGGTGCTGCAGACTGAACCCAGGTTCTTGCACATGCTAGACAGGCACCCTTCCACGTATCTATAGCCCTGTTTGGAAAGAACCTCTCCCCCCACTTTGAAAAAACATTGTCTGCTCAAATAGACCTTGTAGATGAGCTAAATAATTTCTTTTGATTCCAAAATCTGTGCCTTACTGGAAATCAATGACTATGAATCATTTAAACTAAAATGTGTAATTATAAAACCCTATAAGTTCCTCTTAGAGAATGAGATGTTGAGTCATGATTCTCTTGTCCCACCTCTGCTTAATTATTCAGCTTTTTTAGTTGGGGAATCATTCTCTGCCATCTCCCTTTTCAATTTTAATAGGAAACCTCCATTTTGGAAGAATACAGTATCAATTGGACTCAGAAGCTGGGAGCTGGAATCAGTGGTCCAGTTAGGTAAGAAACCCGTGTGAGAATTGTGACAAATGTTGTTCTGAGCAGGACCATTTGAAATATGTCTTAAATTAGAAGTATCAGGTGTGCCAGATTTGAGCGATGACCTTTATTTTACAAGTAGAGGATTTTTTGGTGCTGAGATGTGTTCTCAGGCATGCTAAGCACATGCTCTACCACTGACCTCACTCCCAGCTTCTACTTGAGGTTTTCTCTTTTTTTCAGGGTCCAGGATTGAACCTAGGGCCTTGGGCATGCTAGGCAAGCACCCTACCACTGAGCTAAACCCCCAACTCCTTGATGTTAGGTTTTTCCCTCATGCATCTAGAAATAGAACAGACTTGTAAATTAATATGCACTGTAATGTAGATGATCGCTGGTTGTTTTTTTTTTTCCCCCTCTCCAAATCTAGAGTCTGTGTGAAGAAATCTACGCAAGAACGGTTTGCACTGAAAATTCTTCTTGATCGTCCAAAAGCTCGAAATGAGGTATGGTTTTATATTGCCTTGACTTGCCTTGAAGTGCCTAAGAATTGTTCTTTTACAATCAAGGCAGCGTCCTGGAGAGAATACAGAGATACAAGAAGCATTTTATGTCCATACTTACCTTCTGCCCTATTCCTGTTATCATAAAGTTACACTAGATCTGTCCACTTGGAGGCTGTTAATAGAGTCTTTTTTCTTCTAATCACCCTGCCATATTCAATTTACTTCAGTTTTTGCTTATTGAAAATGGTGCTTGAAGGATGGTGATAAAATAGGATGAGGAAGGACCAGGTGAATGTTATATAGAAAAGTGATGCTGCAGGAGGACCCTGAAGCTGTTCCCAGTTTTTGTAAAGACACATTGGTTTTAAATTATCTGAATGCAATGATAATGTGCTATTAACATGTGCAGTGAAGGATTTACTCTTTGCTTAGAGAGATAGGAGTGTTTTCTGGAATGAGTTATTTGCCAAATTTTTCATTTGCTAATAGGATGGTAGAAAGTAAGTCTGTTAGTGAGATTTTACTTATGGAAAGAACATTAAGGAGATAATCTGTGAAAACACTAGTTTTTTACATCATTCTAGGTGATAAGCCTTTTTATTAAAATAGGCTTATCCCTTACACCCAGTGTGGTCAGTTTTTGGTGGGAAGTTTGGAGAGAAATTGTTGGCATCCCTTTGCACAGAAACATTTCCTCTGTTCTCTTTAAGGTACGCCTGCACATGATGTGTGCCATACACCCAAATATAGTTCAGATTATTGAAGTGTTTGCTAACAGTGTACAGTTTCCTCATGAGTCCTGTCCCAGGTAAGACAACACAGGATCATCATCACATGTCCATATGTAGGCCAAGGTGTAGCAGAGTCTTCCATTCTTTTATGCATTCTTCCCCCTCCTTTGGTCCTTTTCTTCCCCACCCCCTTTGAATTTTGGGAAAATATCAAACATTTGCAATAGCAGACAGAATTATAATGGATGCCCAAGTAGTCATCCCTTAGCCTGAATAATGATCGTCTCAGAGGCAGTCTTGTTGCATCTACTGCCTACTCTTAACAGCCCCCCTGATTATTTCAGTTTCTTTCTTTTTTTTTTAAAGAAAGCATTTAATGTGGAATTTCTACAGATTGTATTTTTAATCAGTGAAAGAGCCCTAAATGTTGTTCTAGGCAAAGTCATAGACATTGATATAGCAAAAAGCCCTGTTGCTTAGTAGGACTTTCCCTTGAGGGAGAAATAAACAGGATTCCTTTAGCTGCCAAATGTTTGGCAAAACATATTGTGTGACATTCTGAGTCTCTTGGGAATTCATTGGGAAAACCTATACGTAAATCCATCCTCATAACAATATGGTAGGCACCCAGGAGAGGCATCCGTGGAACATTCTGAACTCTATAAAAGGAGGGGAGCTGTCTCGGAGGCTGTGTGAGGTGAAGGCCAGGGCTTGAAAGGAGGGTAGGCATTTTACAGGTGGAGAATGAAGACGAAGTTTTAAAAACAAATGGAAAATCAAGTGGTTATTTTTCACAACTGTGCTCTGTTGGTGAAAGCATTTGGATGGAAGCTGGAAGCATTTATATCAAAGGATGGTAACAAAAATTCATGGTTTTGGTTTTTTTTTTGTGTGTTTTTTTTTGTTTTCTTTTTTTTTTTTTTTTTTTTTTTGGTTTTTGGTTTTTATTATTTTTTATACCTAAGAATTTTTGCTCTTATTTAGTAGTTGTGTTACCCTGGACTTAGGAAGTGGTTATACACTTTGTAGATGAGATCCCTTTAGGTCAGTTTTTTATGTTTCAAGGGTATTTTTCTTTGTTTTTTGTGTTTTTGTTTTTTTTGTTTTTTGTTTTTGTTTTTGTTTTGTTTTTGTTTTTTTTTTTTAACTTAACAAAATCAAATGCTTTCAAACAGGGCTCGACTCTTAATTGTAATGGAGATGATGGAAGGGGGAGAGCTATTTCACAGAATCAGCCAGCACCGGCACTTTACAGAGAAGCAAGCCAGCCAAGTAACAAAGCAGGCAAGTTAACCCCGGGTACCAATCAAACTGCCAACAAAGTTGGTTAACAAGCACAATTCATCAGGGCAAATAAAAGAAAGCTTAAAGAAAAGCTCTATTTGACTTCACATTGCCTGCTTTGTTATGTAATCAGAAAGAATATCTTAACAGGAGAAATGTGACCCCTTTTATTCTTTGGGGGGAGGACTGGATTCTTAATTGTTGTCAGTGTTTCCCTGAGGCCTTTTGTAAGATTTAAGTAAACTCTGAAAGGAAGATAATTTACCTCCTTTATCTGCTTTCAGTATCATTGGCTATGTAGCTTCCAAACACTATTATTGGACTTTGAGTTCAAATGCTGTTGATACCACCTGAAGATCGGATGGTAAAAATCAGTTCTAAGTGGTACAGAAAATGCTTCCTGCACTTGAGTCAGCTTCCTCCCATTTCTGCAAATTTTAATAGTGTTCTAAGATCTTTGTAATTCTGGGTCATTCTTAGTTATTTTCTTTATCTTGACATCACATTTTATTACTATAGAAATTACGTCACAAACAATACTAGAAATCTAACTGGTACTCACCTCTTCTGGAGGTGAAAAGCTTAAAGCTCAAGGTCTATCTTCAGACAGGCAAGCAGGGCAAAGCAAAGCAGGAAGCACAGTCTAATTAGGCTTTAATGAAAGTGCTTCCAAATTTTCTATGAGCATTTTGTAAGCATTTTTGGAACTGATATTTGGATTGCTGAAGATTCTACATAGAATTGAAGAACAATAGAATCTATTCTTTGTTCTTAAAATTACAACTTTTATTTTTCAATATTAGGACTAAAGGATGATCTCTGAAAGTCTTCTGTAAAACAAAAGCCCCTCAAGTTCACACAAACAGACAACATTTTCAACAAGTAAGATAAGCAATTTGGAACATCAGTTGAAAAAAACGGCCAGCTGGTTTGAAGGCAGAGCTTGCCATTCAGCTCCTTAGTGTGCAGCTCTCCCAAGCTGGGTCCTGCTGCTGCCCTGCTAGGGAAACCCGTGCCTGCTGAAGATTGCCCAGCTCAGTGTTTCTTTTGTAGTGCCTGTTACACCTCAGATGAATAAAAATGGGAACATTTCATTTTTTTCATTTCTTACAGGATGTAACCATCAGTTTATTCTGACAAAGAATTGTTTTACTGGCATGTTTTTCTTTTGGTCTAGCAAAATACAGGTTGCAGTTAAACTAAGCTTAATTCATTTCTGTTTCTTGGTACCCCAAGCCTTTCTTAATTTCTGCTTTGAAATGGAAACTGACCACAGTTTTAATTGACTTTAATGAAGGATTGTTTTTAAACACTCTCTTTCTCTACACCAGGGACATTAAAGATTGTTCTTTTCTAAGAGGCGGCTGCTGCACTGTGTCCTTTTTCAGATAGCTCTGGCTCTACAGCACTGTCACTTGTTAAATATTGCGCACAGAGACCTCAAACCTGAAAATCTGCTTTTCAAGGATAACTCTTTGGTGAGAAAACTTGCTTTTCTGCATTTTAGTGCTTCTACTCTTAACATAACTCAGGAGTGGGTATGTCTGTGTTTGGGGTGCTCCTAATCCATGGCAAAGAGGCTTTAGGACAAAGTGCCTCTGACAGTTATCTCTTCCTCTTGTTCTGTTGGAGGAGGAAGGTAGAGAGCAATTGTGCCATACCGCTGGCATGAGTAATTTTGGATGATACCAATATGTGTTTGTGGGACTTATGGTTTTGTATATTATTTAGAGGGTCTTTGGGAAGGGGCAGAGGTTTGTATGCTATTATCTATAACCCTGAAAATTTCAACAGTTTCATTTGTTGTTAACTCTGATAAGGTGTGTGTTTCCCTTCAGTCCTGCCCCTTTGTCCCCTACACCATATACCATACATGAGTTGCTCTGGCTGTCATAGAGCATAGGGCCGATGTTCAGAGTGAAGTAGCATCCTGGACTGATGACAGGTGGTGGGCTCACAGAGCGAGGGGGCAGTAGGCTAAGCCCTGGGTTTTAGAGCTGCCTTTCCAAGTTATAAAGCAGGCTAACTAGGTGAGTAGGAAGAAATTCCTTTTTTCTGTATTACTAAGAATAATCCCTGAATATGAATCATTGTCTCCAGAACTGGATACATGTTATATACTGGCTTAGGTCTCATCCAGAAACCTGTGAGGGCTCAGGGTAACATGTCTGGACCTGAATTTTCCTCTTTTCTTTCTTTTTTTAGGATCAAACCCCCTCATACGTGTCAGGCAAGCTCTATCACTGAGCTACAGCCCCAGCCCTGAATTTTCCTTTAATGTTTACAGAGAACTGTGGAGCAGTGATACCCATTTTTTTAAATTTCAGGATGCTCCAGTGAAACTGTGTGATTTTGGATTTGCTAAAATTGACCAAGGTGACTTGATGACACCCCAGTTCACCCCTTATTACGTAGCACCTCAGGTAAGCATGTGCTCTTCCTTCCCTATGATGTATTACTAAGCTGCCTATAGACTTATGTCCCTCCTGTTCTACAGCACAAGTAGGCATGTGCTGCAGACCTCAGCTTCAGACACCTACAGATGGCTTTGCTTGGTTTAGATACTTCATTCTTTTAAAATTAACTTTTACTGAGATTGATTTAGAGGTATGATCTGTATACAATAAAATACTGTGGTCCCCATTATCTCTGGGGAATATATTCCAGAACCTCCAGTGGATGCCTGAAATCACAGACAGGACCCAAGCCCTATATATACTATGTTTTTTCCTGTACACACACACACACACACACACACACACACACACACACACACACACACACACACCTCTTTGATAAACATTCACCTTTTCACTTAAAGGAAGCACTTTATGGCTTCTCTTTGACATATCTGAATTGCCAGCATCACTACTCTTACCCTTGGTGGCTGTTATTATGTAAAATAAGGGTTACTTGAACACAAGCACAGTACTGAAATAGTTGGTCTAGTAACCAAGCTAGCTACTAAGTTTCTCTAACAGGTGAATGGATAGTAGGTAGGTGTGGATGTGCTGGACAAAGGAATGATTCATGTTGCAGGCAGGATCAAGCAGGATGGCCCAAGACAGAGCAAGATTTCATCACATTTCAGAACTGTGCACAATTTAAAATTCATGAATTATTTCTGGAATTTCCCATTTAATATTTTTGGACTGCGGTTAACCTCAGGTAACTGACATTGCAGAAAACGAAAACACAGATATAAGGAAGACTACTGTACTCTTACTTTAGGTATAGTTTGATGAATTTTGACAAATACATATTCCATTTGACCACCACCACAACGAAGATTTCCATGTAACACTTTTCTGTCACTTCACAAATTACTTTGTGCCCCTGTGCACTGAATGCCCTGCATTAACCTTGGCCCCAGGTAACCACTGTTCTGCTTTCTGTCATCTGTTATGCCTGTTGTCGTATTTCATAAAAATAGAATCATGGACTTTTCATGGTTGACTTTTTTTGCTTGGCATGTTTTGGAGATTGATTTGTCTTGCTCTCCATATCAGTGGTTAGTTTCTTTTTTATTGTAAGTTCATGGTAGGGCTAGGCTACATTTGTTTTTGTATGCAGGGATTGATGGCCATTTTGGATGTTTCCTGTTTTGGGCTATTATGAATAAAGCTGCTAGGAACATTCATTTGCAGGTTTGGGGAGCCACAGTTTTCTACCCTAAATGAGTATTTTTAACAGTTTTTCAGTACTGAGGATTGGACCTAGGGCCTTACACATGCTAGGCAGGAGCTCTACCACTGAGCGACATCCTCAGCCCTTTATACTTTTTAATTTTGAAACAGAATCTTTCTAAGTAGCCCAGGCTGGACTCAAGCTTGCTCCTATTTCAGCCTCCTGAGTAGCTGTGATTACAGGCATCTGCCACCACACCTGGATTTTGGGGAGCTACTTTGACTATGATTTATCCATGTCGTTGTATCACTAATTCATTTCTTTTTATTGTTGAGAAGATTGATTGTTATATGGTATTACCATGATTGGTTTATCCATTCATCTATTGATGGACATTTTTTTCCCATTTTCAAATGGGAAACAAAAAAGGCTGTTATAATGTGTATAGTTTTCTTTCTTTTTCTCTTGAGCAAATCCATAGAAGTGGAATGGCAAGATCATGTAGTAGGTGTATGGTTAACTTGTTTAGAAACTACCAAATTGACCAGGCATCATGGCACACATCTGTAATCCCAGCTGCTCAGGAGGTTGAAGTAGGAGGATGGCAAGTTGGAGGCCAGCCTGGGCAACTGTCTCAAAATAAAAATGTCAAAAGGTTGGGGATGTAGTTCAGTGGTAGCATACTTACTTAGCATGCTCAAGTCCCTGGATTCAAGCTCCAGTAATCCAAAAAAAAAAAAAAAACTAAATTGTTTTTCAAAGTGACTATCATTTTACATTTCCACCATCAATATGAAAGTTTTAGGTCTTCTGTATTCTCACCAGCATTAGTAATGGTGATTCTTTTTAATTTTAGCTATTTTGGTGGATATGTAGTATTATTTTGTGTGGTTTTAATTTACATTTCTCTAATAACTAAGGATGTTGAGCATCTTTTCTTATGCTTTTTTTTTTCCTTCTCTATATTTGTTTCCTGAAGTATGTTTTCAATTATTTTCTTTTTTTTTTTTTTCTGTGGTGCTGGGGATTAGAATCCAGGGTCTTATGCATGCAAGGCATGCATTTTACCAACTGAGCATATCCCCAGTCCTTTTTTCCCATTTTTTAAGTTGAGATTTTTGTTTTCTTCTTGTTTAATTTCAGTTATTTATATATGTTGGACATAAGTCCTTCATTAGATATATGCTTTGCAAAGGCTTCCTTCCAGTCTGTGGCTTATCTTTTCATTTTTTAGCAGTCTTTTGCAGAGCAGATTTAATTCGTTGAAGACCAATTTATTTGAATTTTTTAATGTCATATGTTTTTGGTTTCCTATATAAAAACATTGTTTAACTCAAGATCACAAAATTTTTTTCCTATATTTTCCTCTAGAAGTTTTATATAGTTTTAGGTTTTACATTTAGATATATGATCCATTTGAGTTAATTTTTACATAATGTATAAGGCTCAAATCCAAGTTCACATTTTAACATTCATTTGTTGCAAAGGTTGTCTTTGCTGTATTGTTTTTTTAGTCTGTCAAAATCAATTGAACAAGCCGGGTGTGCCACCACACACATGCCTATACAGTGACTCAGGATGATGAGGCTGGAGGATTGAAAGTTTGAGACCAGCCTCAGCAGCTTAGTGAGACAATGTCTCAAAATTTTAAAAAGGGCTGGGTCTGTAGCTTAGTAGCACACCTCACACCATCACCCCCCCCCTCCCAGTTTAATCTCCAGTACTGCCCCCATCCCCAAATAGGTTGAACAGTTGAACACGAATGTGTGGGTCTATCGGGTTTGTTCCTGGATTCCCCATTGATCTCATTATCTGTCTTTACTCCAGTATTGCAATGTCTTGATTACTATAGATATATAATAATCCTTGAAATCAGGTAGTCTTAGTGCACTTCTTTTTCAGAGTTGTTTTGGCTGTTCCGATTTGTTTATATTTCCATATGAACTTTAGAATTCACTGTTAATTTCTATTTAAAAAGTCTGCTGGGACTTTCGGGTTGTTTTAAAGTGACAGTTTGGGAGCACTGACCTCTTCATATTAAACCTTTCATCCTTGAGTAGACTGTATCACTTCATTTGTAGGGTTTTTTTGGCTGGGGGAGGTATGGGGTAGTGAACTCAGGGACACATGACTGCTGAGCCACGTCACCATCCCTGTGCCTCCTGAGCTGCTGGGATTACAGTGTTGTACCCTGTGACATCACTTGTTTTTGTCTTTTCATTTCTTTCAGAAATATTTGTGTAGTTTTCAGTACAGTTTTTTTTTTTTTTCTTCTCCCTGTACTGGGAATTGAACCCAGGGCCTTCCACGTGTTAGGCAAGAGCTCCTAGGATGGCACTACATTCCTAGCCCTTTTGATTTTATTTTGTGGCAGGATCTTGCTAAGTTGCCCAGGTTGGCCTTGAACTTGTGATTCTCCTGCCTCAGCCTCCTAGGTTGCTGGGATTACATGTGTATGCCACCATGCTTGGCTTTTCCCATCTTTTGATTGTTTTTTTTTTTTTTTTTTTCTTTCTTTCTTTAGTTATAGATGGACACAATACCTTTATTTTATTTGTTTGTTTATTTGGTGCTGAGGATTGAACCCAGTACCTCACATGTGCTAGGCAAGTGCTCTGCCACTGAGCTACAACCCCAGGCCCTGATTGCTTTATTCTTAATGTTTAATTTTTTTTTCTTTTAATATTTTTAAGTTATAGGTGGACATACTGCCTTTATTTTTATGTGGTACTGAGGATCAAACCCAGGGCATGTGAGGTGTGCTAGGCAAGTGCTCTGCCACTGAGCTACAGCCCTAGCCACATTTAATGTTTTTATACAGTTATAAATAATTTCTTTTCAGGTTTAATTCATTCATTTTTTTTCTGTGCACTGACCACAGGTAGACACTGGATCCTCTGCACAGAGATTCTAGTGTAAGTCTTTACAAAATGGTCAGTGAATTCCTATTAGGTGAGAGAGCTGTAGGTCTTGGAGAGAGCATTGAAAGTGACCTTGTCAGAGTTGCCTTGAGTTGGTAATGCAGCCCTTGGTCAAGATGTAGTACTTGCCAGCATCTGCCACTAGCAGCAGTTAAGCAGACACAGGGGCTGAGATAGTGCCAGAGGGTCTGGTGTGGGGATAAAACACACTAGCACAGAGCCTTCGCCTCCAGTCACTTTTCAAAGAACAATGTGGGTTTGCCAGTCTGGTCCCTCTTACCCTGTAGCCTGTTACATGAAACAGTGGGGAGCCCATCCAGGATGATAGCCCCACAGATGGCAGGGCTCTCTCTTTGGAGTACTTAACACAAAAACTGGTGTGACTGGTACAGTCCCTGATGGTGACAAGTGCCTTGACTTTCTGCTTTCTGTGGGTCAGCTTTTCTATAGGCATGGGGACATCCCAGAAAAAAGTCAACCTGAGACTCCTTGATAGACAGAAAGAAGAGAAAATTTCTTCTAAGATTAGGGACTTGATCTTACGTCCTTGATCTGCATGATGGATTACTGATTGTAAAAAGAAAACTGGTTTGTGAAAATGCTGCATTGATGCTGAGTAATTCTGCAGTTGTCGACTGGCAGTCCCTCTTCAGCCTTCCAGGAGTCTGTCTCAAGCGGCAGGACATTGGTCGTGTGGTTTCAGTATATTTCCCTTTGGTCTGACTTGACAGGTACTGGAGGCACAGAGAAGGCATCAGAAGGAGAAGTCGGGCATCATACCTACCTCGCCAGTACCCTACACGTACAACAAGGTAGGAGGAGATGCTCGTCTTCACCCTGTGGCAGAGCCCCCTCTCTTTGGGGAATGTGGCCATCCCAGTCACACTCCTTCTCATTCCAGCCCCGAAGATGGGAAGCGGCCGGAAATGCAGAAAACAAGTTGGAATTTAAGTTTTTGGCTAAAGAATATGAAATCAAATTTTTACTCATTTAACTTTTTGTTGTTGTTGTAACAGGGATCTAAAATGTGTATTTATTCAGCAGTCCTTTTATTTGGTCAGTGTCTTTTTTTGCTGAGGCTGGCTTTGAACTCACAATCCTCCTGTCTCAGCCTCCCAAGTGGTCAGTGCCTTTTTAAAAAAAATTTTTTATTTGTTCTAATTAGTTAAATATGACAGTAGAATGCATTTTGACACATCACACAATACTTTTCATTCTTCTGGTTGTACATGATGTAGAGTTACACAGGTCACGTAATCATGTGTGCACATAGGGTAATAATGTCAGGTTCATTCTGTTCTCCTTCCTATCTCCTCGTTTAGCTTTTGCAGTAGGACCCAAGGGCCATGGTCACCTGTCAGGTTATTTATTTGGCTGGCTGTATAGCCCACTAATAACTTTGAAAGGATGTGGTTCCTTGCTTTTTTTGAAATTGGAAGTCATCCTGAGGTACCAACGCTAGAGACTCTGTGGTCGTTCGTGGTAAACAGTCTTTCTTACCTCATAAGACATACCCAGTCAGCACAGGGTCCTGTGTACACAGGCGTTCCTGATGCTACTTGGCGCTATCACAGTTCCTCCTCGGTAGCCCCCATATCTAGCATCTCTAGTCTAAAGAGCTTTGGCACCTCTGGAAACGGGTCCTGAAATTGCTGAGTAGGTCAGAAAAAATGATGCTACTTGGGAACTTAAGGCCAGACATGGAGACAGAAGGAGCTGAGGTTGGCAAGAAGGCTGGGAGGCCTGCTATGGCTCCACCACTCTTGAGTGGCATGACACTAGTTAGGTCATTTCGTTTCTTTTTTTTTTTTTTTTTTTTTTTCATTTTTAAATTTTGTTTTTAGTTGTAGATGGACACAATACCTGTATTTTATTTATTTTTATGTGGTGCTGAGGATCACACCCAGTGCCTCACACGTGCTAGGCAAGCACTCCACTCCTGAGCCACAGCCCTAGATTCATTCTTGACTCTGCAGTATCAGTTACCTCATCTATAAAGTTGGGGGTTTAAACTTGGTCATTTGAAAGATTTCTTTTCACTTCTGTTGTTAAGTAATAATCCACAGCATACGTCGTGACGTCCACAAACACCCGCTAGTGTGGGGCCACAGGGGCAGAGGTGTCTGAGCTAAACTCATCTTCCAGCTTCTCTCTGAGCAGCACCCAGCTGTGGTGTGACGGGGAGTACCGTCTCCAGGGGTAGGTTCCCAGGGTCACCCTGCTCAGGTAGACACCTCTTCCGTCCCACAATTCAAGAAACCTCTGCAGACAGAGCTTCATTTAACTAAAGTCGGAATTCTTTCTCTGTTAGTAATGTAGTGATTCTATGCCATGTGGCACCTTACTTCCTGCAGACGTGGTACTTGGCGATGTTCTTTTGTTTCGTCATACCTTTCCCCAGAATTGGGAAAGGTCTTGCAAATGGGCTGAGTCTTTTGTGGCCAAAGGAATTCTTTTAGACCTCCTGTTCTTTCTTCGAGTGCCCTTCCCTGAGCTGTGTGGAACTGTATTAGCTTTTTTGTGCAGTGTTGTGGGGGCAGCCCGTATATCTTAGCTGGTTTTTTTTTTTTGGGTACCCTCAACCCTGCCTATGGTGACAAAAAACTTGATTCATAGCTAGTGGTTTATATCTATTACTTTTCTGACTGGGGGTATAGTATCCTACATATATTTAAGGATCAGGGCCTAGAGGTCACCCGCGCCGGTGTTTCCCCACGTGTGTTGTGAACCTGCGGGCATCAAGTTATGAAGAGATGGGGGCCCGGGTGACCCGCGCGATCAGGAATTTCAACCTAGAGAACCGAGCAGAACGGGAAGTCAGCAAGCTGAAACCCTCTACGGCTCCCAGGCACCCTTCCACTAAGAGCCTCCTGCGAGAGCAGATGAGCTACAACTCAGAAATTAAGGGAGAAATTGCTAGAAAAGATGACAGGCTGCTGTCGTTACTGAAAGAAGTGTATGTTGATTCCACAGATCCCGTGTCTTCCCTGCGGGTGAAAACTGCTGAAACACAGCAAGAATCAAAGGAGTTCAGATTGCCAAAAGGCCATCACTTTGATACATTGAATGTTAAGAACATTCCCAAAGGCAAAATATCTGTTGTAGAAGCATTAACACTTCTGAATAATCATAAACTTCATCCAGAAACATGGACCGCTGAGAAAATAGCTCAAGAATACCAGTTAGAACTGAAAGATGTAAATTCCCTTCTCAAGTATTTTGTTACTTTTGAAGTCAGAACTTTCCCTCCTAAAGACAAGAAAGCAATGCATTCAAAATGAAGAAAATCATGAAATGAATTTTCCTATGTGTACTTCCCATTCTCAGGTCCTGTTTATTTCCTCATTTTTAGCATATAAAATTATATAAATTACTGAGTATTTAATGCTCCCTGCTTTGAGAGCATACTATTTATTGATCTTGCCTTTCCAGATTGGTTATAGAATTTATTTTATTTTATTTTTTAAATTAATTTGGTTTAGGCATAGTTCCCATGTGTGTATGTCAGCATGACTAATCAGCACATCTATACTTTACTGTAAATGAAAAAGATACTGTGTTATTTTAGGCACATGATATCAGCTTTTAAATTGGTCTTTTGACCTGAATCCCACATTTAAAATTAAGAAGTTTCACCTTCTAATTTAAGTGGTTTGTTCATTCTGTAAGGGATATTGGAAGTAAGAGGCTTCTTGACTCCTCTAAGACTGACATTTTCTTTTGGGAAAGAGTAGAATAATTATATTTCCCAAATAAAGACAGGCAGGAGACTGGGTATGAAATCAGTGAAAAATATATTTTTATTACTACTCTGGTGAATAAGAATTGACAAGGATTTCTTTCTTTTTTTTTTTTTTTGAAGCAGTTATAAGTCTTCAAAGTTATAAGAAATAATTAGTGATGTTTATAAAATATTAGCAATCTGCTTTAGGTAGAAATAGGTTCTGTTAAGCAAATGTGTAATCATTTCTCTCAATGAATCTACAAAAGGAATTTATTGATTGGAAGGTAAATGTTGATACTCAGCCAAAACCTGAGCCAAGTTTTGTTCTATTAAAAAGTCATGCAAAAGAAAGAAATAGGTAAGGCCAGAAGCTGTCAGAGGGTCAGTCAGCTTTGGGAACTATTGCAAAAAAACAAACTTTTCTCTTGATTTAATTTAGAAATACAAGAAACTTTTAAACAGTTAAATCAAAGAACCAGGGTAAGGGCAATTTGGTGATCAAATTTTATATATATTCCAGCTTTAAGGCTCCTTGAAAGAAGAAAGAAAAATAGCAAGTGGAAGCATAAAATGTGATCACTGGAAGGGAGCTGGGAAATTGCTGCCTCATTAATGTAATAAACTGAAGAGAACAGCAAATGTCTATACTAGGATATGAAGTGAGATTTTGTAATTTTAGCTAAGCCTAATAGATTATCACCTGTAAGAGCTTGGGTAGATTGTATAACCTCTTGAGATTGAATTTCTACTATAAAATGAGTATAATGCTGCCTTAAATCTCAGGCTTACTGTGAAGATGAATGAAATAGTAAAGGACTACAAAGGACCAAGCAAATAGGAATGATTTTTTTTTTTTCAGTTGAGAACATACATGACATAGATATTTGTAGTTTATGACAGCAGACTTGGAATTTAGGTTTTCAAAATCATAGTGTATTTTTTCCTGTTAGGCTAAAAGTTTATTTCAAAAAGGGCAGTAGGAGGGCATAGTGGGAACTGGTTTGTCAGTGTGCATCCAAGGAAGGAAGGCATCAGTACTTCCCAGAGATTCCCATGAAAATGGTATGGAAGATACTGAGGAATTCAGCATGATGAGAGAATGAGACATCTGTAATAATGCTGAAACAGAAAATGGGCAGAGATAGGCAACTTGTAAACTTGTTTCCAAATGCTATACCATGTGAATAAACTATACCTATATTATTGTGTTCAACATGGTGTTTTTAAAGAAAATATGAAAGAATTCTAACCAATAAAAATTATTTATTTTAAAACTCCTTTTAATCAGTCAAAATTATTTTCTTTTCTGTAAAGATCAACACTTGAATCACTGTTATTGCTATTTTTTGAGCCATCTTTTGTGTTCAAAACTGTATTGTGTGGTTAGGCATCTGTAAATATGGGTTCTCATATAGTGTTATGTGGTAAAATAAAAGTACTTCCCATATCAAAAAAAAAAAAAAAAAAAAAAAGGATCAGCAGTGAGAATAAAAGTGACTATCGGACTCCAGACTAACCTTGTGTGAAGAGAAAGGTTAATTCTCCTAATATGTTCTGAAACTGTTCAGTCTCTGTTAAATGATTCTTGAAAGTATCAGTCTGTGTATGTCAGCGTTATTCCCAATCTTGTCCTGGAGGCCTTATTTTGGGTCTGTCTGTGCTGTGAGTGATCATTTTCTTTCTTGCTTTCAGAGCTGTGACTTATGGTCCCTGGGGGTGATTATCTACGTGATGCTCTGCGGATACCCTCCTTTTTACTCCAAACACCACAGCCGGACTATACCAAAGGACATGCGGAAAAAGATCATGACTGGCAGTTTTGAGTTCCCAGAAGAAGAGTGGAGCCAGATCTCAGAGATGGCCAAAGACGTTGTGAGGAAGTAAGCCCCTAGGCTGCTGGGAGGGTGGTACCCGAGGACATGCTAGGTAGAGAAAAGAGTAGGCTCCTTCCTGTTTTAACATCACAGACGTCTTATCCCTGACACCTGAGGTGAGAGTTCTTAGCACCTGCACCTCAGTGAAAATGGAGCTTTGTTCCCTCCTATCGCATCCAGGACTGTGAACCCAGGTTCCTCTGTCATCAGTCTCTGACTGACTTGGACGTAAATGGCAGACTTTCTGATGTGCCCTTCTTGCATGTAGGCCAGGCACTGGGACTGACCCAGTGCTAAGAGTTGAGCTGGGGCGCTCAGAAGACCATAACGTGTGGCTTTTCATTCGTGGGGTGTTGAAGTTCACTTTCCGGCCTTCCCACTACCAGTTGACTGACATATAATAAACTGGGAGGATTTGGTAAGAATTAGGGCCAGTGAGTGGATGGCAGAGTGTTGACACTCAGCGACCTGTGGTAGCAGGAGAATTGAAGGAAGCAGATCTAAATTTGAGGTATGTTTGCTGGAAGCTTGGCTGCCTGTGGCGTCGGGTATTGGCTGCTGTTCTGGCGTTCGCACTGCTCGGTCTCCATTGAGCAGTCTCTCGCCCGCAGATCTCAGTTTCTTCCTCTGTGATGGGATGAAGGGACGCGTTAAAGGGGCAGGACTCGGAAAACTGTCTCCCGACAGTGCAGCCTTTTCTCTGTGGTGATTACTCCTTTTCAGAAATTAACTTGTGCCAGGTACGGTGGCACATACCTGTGATCCCATCACTTGGGAGGCTGGGGCAGGAGGATTGCAAGTTCAGGGCCAGCCTTGGCAATCTAGCAAGACCTGTCTCAAGAAATAATGAAAAACAAAAGGGCTAGGGGTACAGCTCAGTGGTAAAGCACCCCTGGGTTAAATCCCCAATATGGGGGTAAGAAGTAAGCTTGCCCTGTTGGTTAGGGAGTCAGTCTGTGTGTTATAAAGAGGTGCTATTTTCTACACTATGCAAGTAGACATTTTTAGGAGGGAAGGGGCAATGTGTGAGTCTCCATCTCTTCCTCAGTATCCCATCAGTGGTTCTTTGCCACCTTTCTAGATAAACACTTTCTTCTGGCCTTGGGATTCTTTTCTAAATAATCCTTTTTTAAGATGTTTGAAGTTGTTTGTTGAGAATGATCCAGAAGAAGGTTGCAAAGAATCTGAAAGGGCAATTAGGTGTGTTTGTCCTGACTGACTTTTAGAGTAGGAGGATGTGCAGTTGGAAGGAGGCCGTGCTACAGAGTGCCCGGGAGCAGCTGACGTGAGCTAGGAACTGTGTCGCATGAGTGAGAAGGAGGTAGAAGTGAGGTCAAAGAGCACATGGTACAGAAGTGATACCTTAGGCCTAGAGGGAAATGTCACCATGTCACCACTTCTCAGAGACTCAATTTTTAGCTTTTTTTTTCCTGGTACTGAGGATCGAACTCAGAGGCACTTAACCATTAAGCCATATGCCCAGCCCTTTTTTATATTAGAGACAGGGTCTCACCAAGTTGCTGAGGCTGGTTTTGAACTCCCGATCCTTATTTCTCAGCCTCCTGACCCATTGGGATTACAGGCACGCCACTGGGCCTGGCAGTTTTTAGCTTTTGAGTGTCTCTGGAGTAAAGGTAGGCTCATGTCTGTCACGTGATGGCATCTAAGAGTTTTATCATGGGTAGCAACCTGCTTTTTCAGAACTGCATGGCCCCTCAACTAATTTTGTAGCCACTAGCAGCTGAAAGATTACTTCTGTTTCCTTCTAAGTTAGAATCCATTGTCCTGGAAACTTCAGTATGGGGATTCAAGGTCTCAGGAAGCCACGCAGGATTACTTTATTGAACCCTAGGACACAGTCCAAAGTATCACTGGATTAAGCTTTTTTACCATTTTTTTTCTCACTCTTTCCAGTACAGAAAGGACCACCTCAAGGAACCGTTCCCCCACAAGTGGTTGGGGACTAGAATCTCACTCCTTTCCTTCAGGTAGAAGACCCAGGCCTGCAGGACTGGGTAGAAAATCAGAAGAAGCCAGATCTTTTCGAGCCAGACTTCAGACCTGCAGGCTTCCTGTACTTCCTTTTGGGGCATGTGTACATGGCAGCCCTGTTGGTGTTTTCTCCACAGGCTCTTGAAGGTCAAACCAGAAGAAAGGCTCACCATTGAGGGAGTATTGGACCATCCCTGGCTCAACTCGACTGAGGCCCTGGATAACGTGCTACCTTCTGCTCAACTGATGATGGACAAGGTTCTGAATGATGTGTATTTTGTTGGCTGAGAAGGCTATGTTGAGATGGAAAGCTGGGGCTTGACCCAGCGAGGGGTTAAAGGGAAAACAATGGCAAGCATGTCTTTTCAGAGGAATGTCTCTAGTTTCCTGAAAATCAGGATGTGAAATAAAGAATTTTTTTTCTATAAAACACCAGTCCAAGGCCTGGTAAATGTGCACTAAGGGAATGTTCAAAGGAACGCCCTCCATGTGCTGTGGGTTTTGGGGGCACACAGCAGTATGAGATACCTGTTCCCAAGGGGTAGAAGAGCCTGGTTGGGAGGCATGGCCTGGGCTCATGGAACGTGGCACATTCAGGCCATCGGAACTCTGCCCGTTCAGCCTCTGTGAGTGCTGTGGGAATTCAGAACAAGAGACCATCTCCATGAGCCATGAGAAGGCAGGACGCTCGCACTGATTGCCGCCTCCCGTGGCACCTCTGAGCTCTTTCACAGCTTCAGGCACGAGATGCCCTTGGAGTTTTTAGTAGACAGAGTAAGTGTCATGTGTAGTGAACAACGTGAACAAAAGGTTAGAGACCAGAATGTGTCCGTGGGAAAAGCGACCTGGCTTCAGTAGTGGGAGGTCAGTGAGGTGGGTGTCACAGGGCCGTGCTGCGCATGAAGACAGAGGGGTCTAGTTCTTGTCAGGTTGAAGCTGAGAGGCCACGGTGCATTTGTTTTTGCAGGGGGCATACTGGAGAGTGAACCAAGGGGTGCTTTACCTCTGAGCCACAACCCCAGTCCTTTATTAAAAATATTTTTATTTAGAGACAGGTTCTTGCCAAGTTAATTAGGGCCTCACTAAGTTGCTGAGGCTGGCTTTGAACTCACAATTCTCCTGCCTTAAACTCCCGAGCCACTGGGATTACAGGTGTGTGTGCCCAGCCATGGTGGATTTTTGAAGAGCTTCGCCACTGGGAATGTACAGGTGGTCAGTCCAACTTGCAGACATGCTAAACTTTGATTTCTGCAGTGATGTAGAAGCTGACGGGGTGGCTCAATGTTGGTAAAGAAAAATTTCTAGTTTTTGCTGACTCAGTAGATACCAGGACACATGGCAGGCCATGCTATTGACAGAAAGAAATGAGGAGGGAGGCTGCTTTGGCGAGGTGGAATTTCTTAGACTTTAGATATTATTTGAGGTGACAGGGACATTCAAATGAATGAGATGTATAGTATGGGACAAGAACATGACTGAGCAGCTGGCCAAAGCAGTGACACAGACTTCAGAATTACCAGCCTCAAAGGGATAGAGTTGAAGTTTGAAAAAGAATAAGTAAATGGGGAAAAGAATGCTAAGTTTTGTTGGAGCATGGGAGAAAAAGGAGAGCTGGAAAGAAGAGAGTTTTGTGGCATCTCTGATTTATGGGTGGTTGTCTTCCAGGCTTACCTATAGCCACTTGTCCAGTAATGGCTTGGTCAGTCCAAAGTCCAAAAGAATTACTTACATCCTGTTGTCAGCCACGTGGAGGTTATAGTTTCAGTACAACACTCCTCAAGATCTTGGAAATGAGAAGAGAAAATTGCCTTCTGGAGTTACTTAAAAATCACTACACAAAAGCAGCCAAGTCTGGATATACAGAATTTTCTTAATGAGAAAGAGAAGTTCCCAGACCTAGAAGATGACATTGCAATGTAACTGAGTTTTCCCATTTCTAAAGCAACTGTGTGGTCAGGAAGGGAGTTGGTCAGCTCTGGATGTGTGAGTGTTGAAGAGCATCGCCTCCTCCCTACGTAGGACCCTGAGCTCATGACCTGGAGCTAGTTCCATCACTTTGGTTGGCTCGTTTCAGGTAGCTGAAAGGGTGTAGGAGACTGGAGCCAGGGCTGGCCATGAGTGTGTGATGCCCGTAAATAAGCTTAGAGTGTTCCCTTAAATAAGCTTAAAGTTGTACTGCCTGCTCACCAAGGAGCTACTTTTTAAAGTTGTTCAATTTTTTTTTTTTTTTTTTCTTAGAATCAGACAATACAGCTGGGAGTAGTGCCGTATACCTGTAATTGTAGCTACTTGGGAGGCTAAGGCAAGAGGATGGCAAGTTCAAAGCCAGCCTGGGCAACTTAGCAAAACTCTGTCTCAAAATAAAATTTAAAAGGGCTGTTCACATACTTCAGTAGTGGGGTGTTCCCCTAGCATGTATGAGCCCCAGGACTGGGGCTGGGCTGTGGCTCAGTGGCAGAGCACTTGCCTAGCATGTGTGAGGCCCTGGGTTTGATCCTCAGCACCACATAAAAATGAACAAATAAAATAGAGGCATTCTGTCTGTCTACAATTACAAAATAAAATAAAATAAAATAAATGAAATAAAAATCTTCAGAACTGGGGAAGGGCGAAAAAAAAAAACACACCATACTCTGTGACTGTTTCTTCTCATTATAAACCAACTGATGGGCTTATCCATTGGGATGTGGCCTTAGTTGGTGAGGGTCTGCCCTTATGGTTGGCCGTGCCCAGGGTGCTGAGCCAGCAGGACTGAGGTGACTGTTTGCGTGAGGCAGTGAATACAGGGCAGTGTGGGAGCCTCTGGGGCAGCAGCTGGCCAGCTTTTCTCCTGAGGTTATCAGTGCCTCCTTCGCATTTGCTTGTGTCTGTAGCTGTGAACGTGAGCCTCGTATTTCTTACTAGTATTTCAGTTCCCACTGCCAGGAAAGAAGGGCTAGCTGTCATATGGCCTTTGGCCTGCTGTTCCCTGGGCCCTACCGATCTAGGGGAAGAGTCTTGCCTTGTCCAGATTCATACAGAACCAGTAGAAGAGTGCAGTTGCCTTCGACATACTTTGGGCTTCTCCTTCCTACTTTCTTAGATTGGCTTTTCAGGTTCCCAGCAATGACTGTGAAAAACTGATAATTGTTTTGTTTGCATTCAGGCGGTGGTTGCCGGAATCCAGCAGGCTCATGCCGAGCAACTGGCCAACATGAGAATCCAGGATCTGAAAGTCAGCCTCAAACCCCTGCACTCGGTGAACAACCCCATTCTAAGGAAGAGGAAGTTACTTGGGTAACTGAGCTTCTTTCTTTTGATTGTTCTTCCTGGCTGGTGTGGCTGAGCGCTGACAGCTTAGCCAGGGGTCTGCCCTTTCTCTGCCTTTTAAGAGGATAAGTTCTTTAAATGGTACCAGAGGTTGGACACACTCTCTGTGTGTCTGAGAAACCTGTTGGCTTGTGTTTGGAGTTGATGTCTGTCTAGAGCTGGGTTCTGAGGTTTCACCTTGTTTTCACCTCTCCCCCAAACCTTTCAAGCACCAAGCCCAAGGACGGCGTCTATGTCCATGGCCATGAGAATGGAGCTGAGGATTCAAATGTTGCCCTGGAAAAGCTTCGCGATGTGATTGCTCAGTGTATTCTCCCCCAGGCTGGTAAAGGTCACGCCATTTACTAATGCTCTCTGTACGTGTGTGTGCGTAGATATGTGCACATGGTGTATATGTTTGACAACAGTGTGTTTAATTTGGGATTATCTGTTTCATCTTTGTATTACAAGAAAATAAGTACATTGTATAGTCTGTGCCCACTAAAACAGTGAACAGTGGGAATTCAGAAATGTGGTAAGTTCAACCCTTCTTTTCATTTTCTGTGAGATTTTCTTGTTTAGGCTGAATTGTCAGCATTAGGTACAGCATGGAATTTTGTGTTATCTTAGTTTGACAACAAGGGCCCAGAGTAAAGATAATGGAGAATGAAAATACGGACAGGGGCAAGATTAGGTGTAGGTCTTGAGTACAGAGACTACCACCCTCGTTTTGAGGTAGTTCCTGCTGCTACTCTGGTCGTAGACAGAGTGACTTGCACATGGCCCCTGCATGGAAGAGCTTTCTTTCTGAATGTCTTTACTTCCCTCGGAGGGGTGTGATATGAAGCGTGTTCTCAGTTGATGAATGAGGTGCTTCACCCATTAGGCCAGAAGATGTTAAGGTGAACTATTTTCCTTGATTCCATGGAGAACCCACCTTCCAAAGCAAGGAATGGGCTTAAGAGAAAGAGGGCAGCCCACTCAGTCTTGTATTCCCTCCCACTGCCTCTGGGTTTAGGTTGACCAGGTATATTTGCTTAGTGACAGGTTTTGTCATAGCCTATTTCTCGTCCCCAAGTAGGACTCTGAAGCTGTCAGAGCATCTGTGTAAGAATGTCAGAAGAGTAAACTAGGAGTAAAGCCCTTCTCTGGTGATTTTGCACACATACTCCTCATTTCTTAACCAGTTGGACATCATGTCCTCCCAGCTCAGACACTAAAATCCCATAATGGTCAGGAGAAATGCAACTTCCTCTTCATCCTCACCAACAGGAGAGAACGAAGATGAGAAGCTGAATGAAGTGATGCAGGAAGCCTGGAAGTATAATCGGGAATGCAAGCTCCTGAGGGACACTCTGCAGAGCTTCAGCTGGAACGGTAGGAACCACAGCCACTCCTTTGCTCTGGACCGTACAGGAGGGATTGTTAGAACTTGGTGGGTGTCTTTGGGGCCCGAACTGGACCTGCTTCCTGTGAAGTGAAGCTGGAGAGTGACTGGAATTTTGAGGGAGCAGTGTTAGCTGTGAGGTTAAGTGCTCAGGTGTATCTGGTCCTTTGGCTTCTTTTCAAGAGTTCAGGTAAAGCAAATTCAGCACTAAGGAGTCCCTCTCATACACCACTTGGGGGAAAGAAGGAAAAAAAACAAAAACTAGATCTCAGAATTCCTCCCATGTCACCAGATCATGAAGGAGCAGCACTCATTGAAAGGGAAAAAAGAGGACAGAGTGCCAGGAAGTTCACCCTGAGCAGCTTAGAGAAGAGCATTTCACTGAAGAGTAGGACTTTGCCAAATTTGCTGGTTGAATTTTTTCCCCAGGCAAACAAGGTAGAGAGGGTCAATCCTTTTTTTTTTTTGGGGTTCCGGGGTTTGAACCCAGGGCCTTGTGCTTACAAGGCAAGCACTCTACCCACTGAGCTATCTCCCCAGTCCCTGGTAGTCACAATCCTGACTTCTAGCACCACGAGTTAATTTTGCCTAGTTTTATTGTAATCACAATCAAAGTCTGTGTTCTTCTGCAAGTGACTTCTTTAGGCAACATTATGGGTTCCAGTGCTGCCGTGCATAGCAGCAGATGATCCACTCCCATTCTGTCAGTATCCCGTTTGTCCATTCTGCTGTTGAACGGACATGTGGGTTGTTGCTAGGTTTTGGTAATTAAGGAAAGGGCTGTTGTGCACACCCTTGTGTGTGTCTTTGATGAACATTTTGTGAACTCATTTCTCTTAAATATTTAGGATTGGAATTGCGAGTTCATGAAGGTATTCATCTGTTCGGCGTTTAGTAGGCATGCCACATTTTGTGAATTGGTCATTTGAATTTATGAACTCCCGCTGTAGCGTTTGCTTTATCTCTGTATTCATGCGCAGTCTTGCCGTTGTCTCCCTCTTACGTCAGGCACTCTGGTTAGCACGTGATAGTGCTGCAGTGTGGTTTTACGTGGCATCACCCTGATGACAAATGAGGTCATGCACATTTCGAAAGTGCCTATTCACGTCCTTTGCTTATTTTTCTACCAAGTTGTAGCTTTTTAAATGTGTGTTGGAGTTCTTTATATATTCTGGATGTGAGTCTCTTGTCAGATATACATATGTTACAAAGATCTCTCATTTTGGTTTGATTTTTTTTTTTTTTTTAATCTCAATGTTCCTTTATGAATCAGCAATTGATACAGGTTTCTGTCATTTTCTAAACATAGCTGAACATGGGTTATATAGGCATGGAGCAGAGAACTATTTTATTGGGGACATAGAATAAAAGGAGGACAAGGAGAAACATGTTAGTTGTACCACCTTAAACCACTACAGAATTAGAATCTGGAATTCAGACAAGGAAGACTCAATCTTTAAATTCAGGCATGTGCATGACATGGGTGCCTACACTGAAAAGGTCATTACAAGATTTGAAAGAAAATCCAAGTGAGTGTCAGACAATGGATCAACAATTAGTATCTGCATGGTGTCTTCCAGGTTTTTTGTCCAGCTGTGGGCCATAGCACATACATATATTGGTAGCCTCCATAAAGCACATTATCCATCTTTATCTTTGAAAATTATTCCCATTGTAGAGATGAGAAAACACAGGTTTCTGGACATTAAATGGTAACACAGCAGCACACAGAGATCTACCCAGAGACAGAACTATATGAAATCCCTTCAAAGCTTCTCAAAGGCTGGTTAGTTCTTGATATGAGGATGTTGTTCTGAAGAAATATTATTTTCTTCCCATTTTCAAGAGAGTGCCAAATTATTTTGAGGAAATATATTCATTTTCCTACAGCCATGAGGAAGAGAGGTTTTCCTTATTCATCTTTCCATTTTCTGGTGCTCAAAAACCAGGCCTGCTCCCTGGGGATCTTCAGCACCCCCACAGCAGAGCAACCGGGGACTAGAGAGAGTGAGAGTGAATCCTAGTGCCGAATGACAGTTTGGTTTGATTTTGTATTGTAGTGAACTTTGGATTTTTATTGCCATATAATAGAACTGCTTAATGACCACCTGAAAAACAGGCGATCTGAACTGCTTTTTTGACTAGTGTTGGGGTAGTTCCTCCATCGGCAGGGTGCATTAGACACTGGTAAGGTCTGCCTTATTGGGTTCCTCTCAGAGAGTGTAGGAACTGACCTTATTCTTTCTTGGATTTCAGGTCGTGGATTCACAGATAAAGTAGATCGACTAAAACTGGCAGAAATTGTGAAGCAAGTGATAGAAGAGCAAACCACTTCCCATGAATCCCAATAATGACAGCTTCAACTTTTTTTTTTTAAGCAATTTGAAAAATTATTCTTTAATGTATAAAGAAATTTTTATGTAAATTAATAAATCATAATTTCATTTCCACGTTGCTTAAAGTTGCTATATAGATTTATGTACAGGATTTACTAATAGCATAGTTATTATTTGTTTTAGAAAAGCTCAGTTTCTAGAGACATACTATTATTTTAGGACATTTGGTCATCTGTTAAGGTGATAGACGGTATTCCCAAGCAGGACTGTCTGATTTCTAATAAAGGAATCGGAAGCCACCTGCAAGGGGAGCCAGAGGACCGACTGTGCTGACCTCTCCGCGCGTCAGCAGCTCTGCTCACGATGGTTCCCGGCTGCCTGGTGGGAATCACAGGATGCATGCAGGGTGCCTCCGTGGTGGAAGAGGCAGGGAACTGTGCTGTCGCTCCTCTCACTCCTAAGGCCCCAGAGAAAAGCGGCACTGGTCCCTTTTGTCGTGTTTGTTTAAAGGGTCTGGGTGCGGAGTTCGCTTTGGGGTTCGTTCTTTACAGGTGTGGCCACATCTTCTCTTAACCCTTCCCTGAAGTCCCACCTTGTCCTCTGGTTCCCTCCACGACCCTCACCACCTCCATCACTGCTTACTTCCTTTCCCTGTTCTTCTGGCCCCCATTTTGGGATGATTTTTCTGAGAAAGTCATATGTAATATCAACTGGACCATTAACATTGGCTTTTAAAATGAGCCACTTCTTTCCTCTGAAAGCTGCCTAGTTTTCGCTAATGTTTCTGCCTGGATTTCTTGATGGCATCCTGTGGGCTGTATTTCTTTTCTTTAGTACCCTTCATTTTCAGAAAACAGAGTTCTGGCCCAGAGAGCAGCTGTTTCAGTGAAAAATAAGGCTAGATGCATATCTAGTTCTCTTTTGTGCATATGGGCACAAACTGGTTTTTTTTTTTTTTAAAGCGGTTTTGGTGGGTAGCTGTGTCAATTAATAGAAGAGCTTGTAGACAAACTCCAGCCCACTCACGGGGGACCAGGATGAGTAGTCTCAGCTATTTGGTTTTATCGTGTCATGTTCTTTGTAATCAAAATTGATCCCACAGAGCTCACTTATTTTCTGACTCTTCGGTTTTCTGAGTATGCCTTCAGGATGACATCTGGTCAGTGTGCCTCTTAAGAGTGCATCTCATTTTGCAAATGTGTGATAAAAACACCAAAGTATCTTTTACTTTACGACACTGATTCCTTTTTATCTTAAAGAATATGTAATTTGAGGTATTTTTTGAAGTTAAGTTTACTAATGTTAGGTGACTGATAATTTATAAATAAAAACCTTGCAAAAAGAACTGAGTACTTTTCAAGGTAGCAACATCTAACAGAGAAAAGAACAAAATTTTTATTTACTACCAGAACATTTAGCCGAGAGTTGAATTCGGGGCCGATTTAGTTTTTCAGTGAAGTGCATCATTTCTTGCAGTGACTCTCTGAACCCTTCCAGTGTTTCTACCTTAGGGCAGAAGTTCAGCTTTCCACAGGGAAAGGAAGGCAGTAATTACCTTTGTTACTCTTTTCTTTAAAGGAGCCTTCTAGCATACCCAGTCTACCACTACCTTCTCAAATTTTTTATCAGGTGTCTTCTAAAGGCTCAGGCTGATTTTTTTTTTTTTTTTAAGTGTATGCTCAACTTTAGGCCTTGATGTAAAATGGCGTCCAAAATGGCGTCTTTTTAGTCTGAGCTTCAGTTTCTTGTGTTTTAGTCACTTCAGGTTGAAGAGCTGCCTCCAGTCACATCCAGATGAACACCATGCTGGACGTCTGAAGCCCTTCAGGATGCTCCAGTTGTTGTAACTCAGAAGCGGGTCCTGCCCTAACCAGAGCTCCTGAAAATGCAGTAGGCTCCCCAGAGACTCATCACTGTTTGTCTTCAGAGTGTTTCACTTGTATATTCCTAGGCCAATAGTAAATTGTATTTTAACATATGAGTCAGGTTTCGTAGTGATACAAAATCCACACATAACTGAAATTGAAACCATATCTTCCTTGTATTTCATAGACTAACGTCTACAACTGTGGAAACTTAACATTGTAAGAACAGTCCTTGTAAAGCAGCAGTTTACAAACTATAGTTTTCCCACGTGACTTGCTAACCCTCTGCTGATTAAGACCGTTACTCAAATACCTTGAAACTTCAGGTAGAATGACAACATCATGTTTTTCTGGCTAATATACTGTATGATCATAGGCGATGCCTGTGAGAAAATTATTTTTTGAAACACGGAATTGCTTTTTTAAAGGAGCTTGTGTTGTATCCCTGTGAGAAAAGCAAACTGAAAGAATAGTAGGTATTGTTGGTCAAAGAAGTTAAAAGATTTCAATCAGATCTTGTGTGTCAGTATGTGTGTGCACATATGTATTTATTGAGAACTGGAAAAATTGGACATTTCATTTTAATTATATATTTTTTAAATTTAAAAGTTACAGTGTTCTTCCATGATTGACTCTTGGTTCTTTCATTCCACCAAATGACAAAACAGGTAATGAAAAAATAGGTAGGTTATTTTCCCGTATCTATTTTGGTTATAACACAGGGAAACACCCTAAAATTTTAAATTTCCAAACTCTATAATTTGAAGTGGCCTTGCTGTTACATAAACTGCAAGAAAAAAAGAAATCCAACTGGAAATCATTTCTCTTTTATTGCTGTAAATTTTCTAATGAGTTTATGATGTGACAGTTTGAATTTTCTTATTATATGCTAATGAAAGATTTTATCAACTACATTAAGAATTAAGTATTATTGAGGATCGATAATAAATTCATATACTCTCATGGTGATATCTGAGACCTTTTGGTACCATTAGCATTCTATTCTGAATTAGAGCATTTCCCCATTTGCCAAGTGTTCCCTGTAGTCATACCTTGTAATTTACAGGTTTTATGCTGTAAATATTTGACTTAATATAAAATTATTTTTATGCAAGATAAAAAAAGTAGTCTTATTTTGGTTACCTTTAGAATGCACAGAGAATGAATGAATAAATGGGCAAAAAATCAGTAGACAGAGCTTCTCTTTCCTTTATACTGCTAAAATCAACAGTGAAAAAATTAACATCAAAACCAAATCCAAGGACTTTCACAAACATTACACAGCTCAATTTTAGTTATAAAAGTGAAAAAAAGTTTTAGAAGTCTTAGCCTATTTTTAAAAATTTTGGTACCAGGGATTGAACCCAGAGGCATTCAAACACTGAGCCATATCCTCAGCCCTTTTTTATATTTTATTTAGCGACAGGGTCTTGCCGAGTTGCTTAGGGCCTAGGTTGCTGATGCTGGCTGTGAACTTTCAATCTCTTGCCTCAGCCTCCCGAGCCACTGGTATTACAAGGCATGTGCCACCATGTCCAGCTATTTTTATTTTCTTGATGAAATGGTAACTAGATATCTGATTAATCATTTTATTTTTACCACACATTTTTATATTGAATCGTGGAGGAATTAAACTTTAAAATGTACATATATATTTTAGTTGTCAATGGACTTTTATTGTATTTATTTACATATGGTGTTGAGAATCGAACCCAGTGCCTCACACATGCTAGGCAAACGCTCTGCCACTGAGCCACAACCCAGCCCCTACACTTTTTTTTTTTTTTTTGCAGCTCTAGGGATTCAGTGCAAAGCCTGGCCCATGCCAGGTAAGCACTCCCCAGCCCAGTAATTGGACTTTGATCCTAGTCCCTTAGATACTTCAATAGTGAAAATAAGATCACTTAACCTTATGTCTTGCCTTAGGAAAACTTCTAGGCACAGAAGAATTACTTATAAACAGATATAAAATGTCTAAACTCATCTATTATGAACAAAGGATAATGAGTGAAAACTTGGACATCCATGAACATTTTTTTCTTGAATTAAAGGAAAAAATGAGTCACAGGCAAAGAGCTGAAGTGAGAAAGAGTACCCTGAATAATATAGAAATGAGGTAAAGTGGGCAGGAGAGGACTCTGTGTGCTCAGAGATGCCCAGGGAATCCCTGTCCCCTCCCCCGGTCTCCTGCCAGAATGTTGGGTTTCAGAGAATGAACAGATCAACGGATATCAGTACTAATGCGGTCTTGGGAGGATGAAGGGTCGCTGGCCTGATTTATAGTACTGGCTGAATCTTATAGGCCTTCTCCGTGGTTCATCTCTCCATGAATGTCAAAGAAAAACTTAAGAAACATAGCAGCTCTGGCTGTTGAAAGGAATTTCTGCACTACGGTTACCATTGAAGACCAGGAGAGAAACAAGAATAGAGAGACGGCGCCTGAAGGCCAAAAGATTCAGAGCTGGATGGAAACTACCCAAAAGGGAGCTGGCACAAATGTGAGGGTGATATGTAAGTCTCTGAGAGTCATGTCGGGGAGCGCTGCCACGGAGAGACACAGACCCTGTGTCATCATTTGGGCTTTGTCAGTGGCAGCATCATTGAGAAACTCCGCCTCCATCTTATCATCTCTACAGAAAAATCAAGTGGCCTTCAAAGACGCTAAGATAAAGTTTCTGACTTCGGCTCCCCAGAAGTGGAACTTGAGGCTGGGGCTGGCGCCAGGACAGTCACGTATCAGGTTAGGGACCTTGATGCTGCTGGTGATTTTTCTGCCAAGCATGTACTGTTATCTGGGATCAGTAACCCACTCTTTCTTTGAAATAACTGTTCCTCAGAGACTGACAGTGCAGGAAAGCAATAAGCCAGTGGAAGAGACATCCTATATTCTATTTCTACAGGGCCAAAAGCAAGTGATTCATCTCAGAGTGAGGAGAGACTATTTTGTAAGTAACTTCCCCATCTACACTTACCACAGTGGCATCCTGGGGCAAGAAATGCCTCCCATCTCACATGACTGCCACTACGAGGGCTACATAGAAGGAGCGCCAGGCTCTTTTGTTTCCGTCAACACCTGCTCGGGCCTCAGGGGCATCCTGATCAAGGAGGACACACCGTACAGCATCAAGCCCAAGCTCTCTTCCAAGCAGTTTGAGCACGTGCTATTCACCACGGCCCGACGAGCTCCCGTCTCCTGTGGCGTCCCTTCCCAAGACAGACCGGCGTCCACCAGCCAGCAACAAGGGAGGAGGAATCCTCTTCAATTCCAGGCGCTGTCCTACCTGTGGTCACTCACCAAGTACGTGGAGATGTTTGTCGTCGTCAACAACGAGCGGTTCCAGATGTGGGGCAGTAACGTCAGTGAGACCGTCCAGAGAGTTGTGGACATCATTGCTCTGGCCAACAGCTTCACCAGGGGCATAAACACAGAGGTGGTGCTGGCCGGAATGGAGATCTGGACCGAGGGGGACCTCATAGAGGTCCCGGTGGACCTGCAAGGTACACTCAGGAATTTCAACAGCTGGAGACAAGAGAATCTCTCGAGTCGCGTGAGGCACGATGTTGCCCACCTGATCGTTGGGCATCATCCTGGCGAGGACAAGGGCCAGGCATTCCTCAGCGGGGCCTGTTCAAGTGGCTTTGCGGCGGCCGTCGAATCCTTCCCTCACGAGGATGTCCTCCTGTTTGCGGCGCTCCTGGTCCACCAGCTCGGGCACAACCTGGGCATTCGGCATGACCGTGCGGCCTGCGTTTGTAAAGATAAGCCGTTTTGCCTCATGCGTGAAAATATCACCAAAGCAAGCGGCTTCAGCAACTGCAGCTCTGAGGATTTCCACCGTTTCCTTCAAGAACACAAAGGGACCTGCCTCTTTAACAAGCCGTGGTACCGAAGCCACAAGCGCAGGGCATCTCGCTGTGGAAATGGCGTGGTAGAGGAACAGGAGGAGTGTGACTGTGGTTCTGATTGTGACAATCACCCATGCTGTGACACAGTCTGTAAACTGAAGAGGCAGGCCCAGTGCAGTGATGAAGCCTGCTGCCGGAACTGTGTTCTCAGGAGGCCAGGCAGTTTATGTCGTCCGTCTCAGGATGAGTGTGACCTCCCTGAATACTGTGATGGTCGATCTAAAAACTGCCCTGCAGACAGCTACAAGCAAGATGGCACACAGTGTGACCGAATTTTCTATTGTGTTGGGGGGCGGTGTAAAAACCCCGATATTCAGTGCAGGAATATATATGGGCATTCCGCCAGATCTGCCCCAGAAGACTGTTACCTGTCAACGAACAGGCGCCCAAGTCGATTTGCAAACTGTGGCCGTCCCACTTCAGCTTCCGCAGGATACGTTAAGTGTAAGGGTGAAGATATATTTTGTGGAAAACTTGTATGTACAGGTTTTATGCTGATGCCAAGAATCCGACCCCATCATACACTGGTCCAGGTTCCTCACGGCAGTGACTGGTGCTGGGTCGTGGACGCCTATGACGTCACCGACATCCCCGATGATGGTGATGTGCAGACCGGCACTTACTGTGCTCCAGACAAAGTTTGCAGGGGTCACTCCTGCAGTAGTAAAGAGGTGCTCAAGTACGACTGTGAACCGGAGGAGCTGTGCAATGGGAAAGGAGTGTGCAACAATCTCAAGCACTGCCATTGTGAGGATAGCTTTGCCCCTCCTGACTGCAGGAGCCCAGGAGCTGGGGGCAGCGTGGACAGTGGCCCTCCTAGTAAGCCACACCATATAAAAGAAACCATAAAAACAAATAGAAGCCGTAAAGACAGGAATGATGAAATAAGCCCTAAAAAGTTGCTTCTCTTCATCCCTCTGGCTCTCTTCGGGTTATTGTGCACTCTCATGCTAATTGCTTACCTCTGGTCTGAAATTCGAGCAGCGATGGCATCATCAGAGTCATCAGAGTCTCTCCCACGAAAGGAGCCCCAAAAGGCCGCACCTCCACCTGCACCTGCACCTGCACCTGGGGAGGCCGCTCCTCCACCCGCACCCGGGGAGGCCGCTCCTCCACCCGCACCCGGGGAGGCCGCTCCTCCACCCGCACCCGGGGAGGCCCCTCCTCCACCTGCACCTGAGGAAGCCCCACCACCACCACCAGTGTAGGCCCACCACCAGAGGTCAAAGAAAAGCCTCCACCAAAAGAGGATGCAGATGGACATGAAAAAGCAGAGGCAGAAATTTAGTGGAAGATGAAGCCACATTACTGAACTCCCCAGGCATGAGTGGGAAAGAGTTCAGAAGCAGATGTGAAGGGAGAATGTTCTGCACTGACCGGACTATATCATACTAATGTGGGAGAAGATATTACTCCACCCTCAATATTCATTTTAGTAAATTGATTATGCTTTCACATATGAAATCACATATGAAATATTCTATTTTTTTCCTTTAACTCATTCCCTGAAGTAATTTTATTTAAGCTCTTTTCATGGATCATTGCTATCAATGTCTTTTACCAATAGGGCCAATTTTGAGACGCCTGAAATGGTTTTTCAGGGTTTTCCATCTTCCAACTGCGTTGTGTGACAATGTATACCTGTACCTATACTGCTATCTCTGGCTTATCACAACATAACCATCATAACCACTGTGAAGTTAGGAATGTTATATTTATGATTAGAGTATTTTAATTTGCCCTGTCAGTTTCTGTTCATGAGATAATAGAAGTGATTTTAAATAAAAGGACTTTTTTTTTTTTTTAAGATGAAGCATCACTCTAGACTCCAGGTAGCTTAGAACTTGGGGCTCCTTTGTTTTGGGGCCCTGTGGAACAGCAAGGTCTGATCCAGGGAGGTCTAACTCAGCCAAGCCAAGTGCTTGGGGAAGGGAAAGCAACCTACCCAGAAAGCCCCTTCAGGGTTGAGCTCACATTTCAAGTACTTTATTTTTCATTTGATTTCTTAGTTTTTCTATTAAATTTGGTATTTTGTGTACTCAAATACTGATAACATCTTTATATATGAGAGCTTTAATGTGATTATTTCTCTGGAAAGTAAGCACAGAGCAAGTATAATATAATATTACTGTTTCTTTACCAAGCACTATGTTAAACACTGCATTCCTTTTTGTTGTTGTTTGTTTGTGGTGCTGGGGATTGACCCCAGGGCCTTGTGCTTGACAGGAAAGCCCTCTACGAACTATAGTCTCAGCCCTGTGTTCATTTCTTAATCTTCCCAATTGCCCTGTGCAAACCCCATCTTGTACATAAGGAAACACACAAGAGCTTGCTGTGGAACTAGCTAGTAAGTGGTGGAATCTGCATCCCTTCCCAGATAAGACCAAAACTACAATCTCTGCAGCATTGTGAGCCTTTTTATTCAGCAAAAAATAAGGGGAAGACATTTAGTACCTACTTAATTGCCCAATACATGGACTACTGAAAACAACCTTCCAAGTGGATATTGACTTCTACCAAGAACTCACTACATTGTATAGGCATTATGGACTAGAATGTCTTTAAAATGGGCAATTAACTGTAGAAGCAGAGAACCCTAAACAACTCTCATGCTTTGCTAAGCAGGTGGTGGTGGGAGCTTTTAGGGGGAGGTTGAAGTGAAAGGGACGGGAAGAGCCTACAATCCTGGCAGCCTGTGAGGTGGAACTATAAGGATCTGCTGACAGGACAGATGTAGAGGAGAGAGAAAGGCAGCTGAAAAGGTTGCCTCTGGTGGCTTTTCCCTGAGCAACTGCAAGAATGGAAGTGGCATTACTGAGTTGGGGATGAGCATGGACAGCACAGGTACTGGACATATTTAGTATGAGATGCCTGCCTAACACCCAGTGGGCAGTGAGATGGTTGGGGCTCCCTAGGATTCAGGAGAACCGTCAGCCAGGATGTGTAACTGAGAGCTGTCTGGGTATAGCTGATATTTCAAGACGGGACAGTTGACCCTGCCCAAGAGAGCAAGTATAGCTGGAGAAGGGATCTGAGAACTGAGTGAAGATTTAGGCCCTGGGAGTTTTTCAAGATGGCAGAATAGAGGAGATTGCTTTCCTGGCTGCTCCATGGAGTGAAACCAAGAAAGCAAATAGATTCTCAGGAGGTGGGTGAACCAAAAGAAAAAAAAAAAAAGGGCAGGGGAGAGGGAGAGGGGCTTTCCTGGAAGCTAAAACTGGACATGTAAAGCCAATCAGGGACTCGAGGTTGGATATAGTACAGTAAGGAAGAAATCCCCAGAGACACAGCCACTGCTGTGGCCAGGTTGGAAGCACCAGCCAAAGCGGTCCCTCTGCAAGCAAAGTGGAGAGACAAGGGAATTAAAGAAACCCACATTTTTAGGAGACCTGAGGCCTGTCTGGGTACAGTGTGTTTAGAGATCAAGGACATTGCCTGACTAAATTGAAGGGCACATTGCACAATATCCTTGTGTGGGAAAAAAGCTGCCCTCTCTCCAGGTAGTGTGCAGAAGACAAAAGTGGAACCATTTTGCAGCTGCAGCCCGGGGAGTCAGCAGCTGAGGGTTCTGATTTCTGGCAAACCCAAGTTTGGTGGGAAATACAGGCCCAGTAAACAACACTGCACACCACAGAGTTTGCTTAAGTGACTAGGAGAAAATCAAACATGGTGAGAGGTTTACACAGTCCTGGAAACCCACCTGGCTCTATACTTTCCCCTCCAAGCTGGTTGCTTGCAGGACGGGATGGGAGAGACTCTTCTGGATGGGAATTTGGAAGGGTAGGGGTGGGAAGAATATTTGGAGACCAGGAAACGTGGGGTCTGCAGGTGATGTAGGAGACTAAGAATTGGCTCCTCCATCACAAGAGTGGAATCAAGGGAACATACTTGGCTTTCCAGTCTTGCAGTGTGGACCAGCAATTACTGGGCCTGGAGGTGCACTGATTTAAAATCTCCAGGCCAATTGGCATTCAGTGAAGACCCTATGAAGCAGACCAGAGACCCCCAACAGGAAGATCCTTACAATAATTAAGCAGAACCCCCACCATATTTGTAACATGTAAGTTCCTCTTCTTGTTAGAAAGCTTTATAACAGAATATCAGCGCAAAATTTTCTGCAGAAAACTCAATGTGGGGGCTGGGTTGTAGCTCAGCACTAGAGTGCTTTCCTGGCATGTGTGAGGCACTGGGTTCGATCCTCAGCACCACATATAAATCAATAAGCAAAATAAAGGTCTAGCGACAACTAAAAGTATATATATATATGTAAAAACTCAATATAGGATAGGATTTCATAGTTTTTGTGAGGACTAAATTGCAAAAACTGTTTGGCTGCAGAATTGATGATGTTACTTCTGATTTTGATAAAACTTGTAAAAACCTCTGACTAATCTAAAAAAAAAAAAAAAAAAAAAAAAAAGGGACAAAACCCACTTGACATATAAACCTTCAAATCCCTCCTCACACTGGGAATAAAGTTCAAAGAATGTCCAGACTCGAGGCCCAGAGAAATTTTAGGTGATAGCCCCTCTGGACCCTGCAGCCAATAAAATTGCTTCCTGAAAATTCCTCAAGTGTCCAGCCTCTCTCCACCTAAGCCTACACCCTGCCTTCCAGGAACTCTGCCTACGGGATCACCTCTCTCACTCCAGCAATCCGGAGGTTGGAGCTTCACTCTCCAGACAACCCCACCTGAAACTGCTGAGAAGAGAAGCTGAGACTCTTGAACTCCAACAAAGAATTCTTTAAATTTTCATGGAGATTCCCCCACCCCTTTTTTTCTTTACTCTCTTTACTTGTGCTCTTAATGGTACATGGACATTTATACGTGCTCATATTTGTTTTTTCCTCATTTCAAGCATTTTTGAAGTCAGTTATTTTTCATGAATCAGTTTTTTCAGAACTAGGATGTTTGTTTAGTATATTTTAGTTTTGTATTTTTATTTTTAATTTTTTTAATTTCTAGTTTTTATATATATTTTTTCTCTTACCTGTTTCCCTTGATTCTCTTACTCTCTGTTCTTCCACTAATAGTCAATCTCTATTGTTCTCTTTCCACCTCCTTTAGTTTTTTACTTGTCTTCTCTCCTCCCCGCTTACAATCATCACATTCTATAACACTTTCGTTCTCTCCTTGTCCACCATTTGAAATTGTCAACCCTCTTGCAAACTTGCTGTTTTTATTGTAGGTAATAACTGATCACATCATTTCTGTTTACTGTGATAATTAACATTGTAGATGTCATAGTAGGAACTATTTGGTTTAATGCTGTATATTGTTTACATTCTTTGTTATTATTTGTCTCCCCCTAAAGAGTGAGGTACTGGAAACCTTCAGGGACACTACAAGTCCACAGGGTATAAACTCTACTACCTCATATTCATACTGCTAGATAGGCAGACACACAAATAACATGAAAAAACAAGGAAAAATCACCCCAAACCAATATATTTCAATAACAGAATCTAATAACACAATGGTGAAAGAAATGGGTAAGAGAAGGAATTTAGAATGTACATAGTAAAACTGATCTACAAAGTAAAGAATGATGTAAAGAGTGAAATCATAAAGAAAATACCGGAAGTAGGGTGGGGGTTGTAGCTCGTAGGGGAAAATTTGCCTAGCAGGTGTGAAATACTGGGTCTGATTCTCAGAACCACATCTAAATAAATAAAATAAAGGTCCATCAACAACTAAAAAAAAAAATGTTTAAAAAGAACAGGTAGTGAAAGATCACTTCAAGAGCAGAAGTGGTAGCTCAATGGTAGAATGCTTGTCTAGAATGTATGAGGCACTGGGTTTGATTCTCAGCACCACATATAAATAAATAAAAGACAGGTCCATTGACAACTTAAAAAAAGTGAATTGTTAATGGCATTTAAATAAAGAGACAAATTTAATACAGAGATAGAAATTTTGAAAAAAAATCAAGCAGAAATCCTTGAAATGAAGGAATCAATAAAATAAATTAACTCAATGGAAAGCATCACTAAGATCACTTATAAAACAGTCTCAGGCAATGAAGACAAAATATATAATCTTGAAAACAAAGTTGACCATAGAGAAAAGATATTAAGAGGCCATGAGCAAAACTTCCAAGAAATATGGGAAAACACAAAAAGACAAAATTTAAGATTCATTGGGATAGATGAAGGCTCAGAGATACAAACCAAAGGAATGCACAATCTTTTCAATGAAATAATATCAGAAAATTTCCCAAACCTAAAGAATGAAATGGAGACTCAAACACAGGAGACTTACAGGACCCCAAATAAACAAAATTACAACAGACCCATCCAAGGCACATTAATACAAAAATGCCTAACATATAGAATAAGGATAGATTCTTAAAGGCTGTCACAGGTAAAAGGGTAGGTAACATTTAGAGGGAAACCAATCCAGACCCCAGTTGATTTATCAACCCAGACCCTCAGAGCTAAAAGTTCTTGGAATAATATATACCAAGCTATGAAAGGAAATTAATGCCAGCTGAGAATACTATATCCAGCAAAATTAAGCTTGAGAATTGATGATGAAATAAAAACCTCCCATGATAAACAAAAGTTAAAAGAATTCACAACTAGAAAGCCTGCACTACAAAACATTCATAATAAAATATTTTGCAAAGAAGAAATGAAAAATAAGAGTGAAAACAAACAAAGGGAGGAACTACACTAGAAGATCAGTCAATCAAAAGGGGAACTAAAAGTAAAAACCAGAAATAAATCAAAATGGAAGGGAATGAAAATCATGTCTCAATAACAAAACTGAATGTAAATGGCCTAAATGCATCAATTGAAAGACATAGACTGGCAGACTGGATTAAAAAACAATACCCAACAATATATTGTCTTCAAGAGACTCACCTCACAGATGAAGACATCCACGGACTGAAGGTAAAAGGATGGGAAAAAAGTGTATCATTCATATGGATCTTGTAAACAAGCAGGGGTTTCGAGTTTCCTATCACATAAAGTGGACTTTAAGCCAATGCTAATCAGAAGGGACAGGAGGAAATTTCATACTACTTAAGGGAACTGTACATCAATAAGACATGACAATCATAAGTATTTATACCCCAAGCAATGGAGCATCTACATGCATGAAACAAACCCTTCTCCATTTCAAGAATCAGACCACAACACAATAATATTGAGTAACTTTAACATGACTCTGTCACTGGATAGATCCTCCAAACAAAAATTAAATACAGAAGCTATAGAACTAAAAAATGCAATTGATAATTTAGACTTTACAGACATACATAGATTATTTCATCTATCAATGACCGAATACACTTTTTTCTCAACAGCAGATAGATCCTTTTCTAATATAGACTGTGATATGTAAGCTATCACATATGTGGGCATGCAATTGTAATACTACCTTAATATATTTTTAGCATCTGTATGTTTATTTTGATTGCCCCCTTTCCATTGATAATAATTTTTGTGTTCTTCCTTGATCAGACTTGTTTGATTTTTATAAACTTTTAGTTGTATTATTTCTTCTCTATTTCATAAACTTCTGTGGCTACTCTTATTTTTTTCCTTCCTAATACCTATTTTGAAAATAATTTGTTAATTTTGCTTCTTTCCGATACAAGTACTTTAAGTTATAAATGTTCATCTGAGGGGCTGAAATTGTGATGTGCCCACCTGGCATATGTAAGGCACTGGGTTTGATCCTCACCACTGCATAATAATAAATGAATAAAATAAAGGCATTGTGTCCATCCACAACTAAAAAATTTTTTTCATGTTCATCTGAGTACTGTTTCATCCCAAAGATTCTGATATCTTAAGCTTTTATTATCACATAGTTCAAAGCCCTTTTTATTTACTTTTCTTGTGCTTTCTTCATTGACCTGTGAGATATTTATAAGTGTGCCATTTAATTTTGAAGTAGTTGACATGTGGGAATTGGCTTCTATATATCTTAAGGTGATTAATTTCTAATGTAATAATGTAGAAAAAAAAACAGTTTGCATGATTTCAAATTTTGAAAAAGTAATGGAAATGCTTTTTATATTGATTGTATTGGTTATGCATGTGTCAAAACATGTCAAAACTGATCAGATTGCATATTTCATATATGTGCATTTTATTGAACTTCATTTTTACCCCAATAGTTATGAAAAAAAAAAAAAAAGACTTAGGTCCTGGGGACATTCTGAGTGTACATGTTGCCAAGATGAGGAAAATTCAGAGAAGAGGTCAGAGAAAGAGGGTCTGGTATGGTAGGAATACCACCAAGGGAGAGCTCTGTCCTGAAAAATCAAGAGAAAAAGTGTTTCTAGAAGAGTCTTACACTACTAATCTAATCTACCAGCAAGTCCTCTTGTCTGGATCTTCAACAGATACCTAGAATGTGGCCTCTCAGCAGTACCCCAACCCTTCAGTGCAGTGAGAGTCACCCTCAATTCCTGTTCGGACAACAGCAGAAGTCATTCACTGTTCTGTCCTTCCACCCTGGTCCCCCTAGTAACCCATGAGGCAGAGGGGTTCTTAAATGTGAGATCACAGATGAACTTTTAAATGTTGCTGATAGACAGGATTAAAGGATGCTCACATAATTTGATAAAGGAGAGTCAGACACTGGCAACCTGCAGTTTGACAGTTTGGTTGGATGGCCAGGGATGAGAGCATTCTCAATAGTAATCACCCTTTAGTAGCATTAATATAGAGATCAACATTTGGAAAGGTGTTGCGAGAGATGCAAAGTATATCACTACATATCATGAACATTGCAAAATGTAAGACTCAAACACCAAACATTACTGAGAATGTATATGTTAGAAATCCCCGCAGTGCTTTGGGACTAAACTGGTGTATAACTGCGAAATACAAATTATATTCTAGTTAAATTTACACTTTACCTATCCCATGACCTAGCATTCTACTTCCTGGGACATACCTGAGAAGTCATGGTATGAACATTACTGGCAATAATGTTCACAGCAACATTGTTCATAGTCTTTCCTAAAGTAGAAGGATACAGATAATAGAATCATTAGTGAATTGTGAGAGATTTGTATAGACACCAGCACAGAACAATGGAAAGAAAGCAACTATGATCTCATGCAATAACATGGTAGAAACCTAAATGAAGTGTGAATGAAGGAAGCCATGAATAAAGTTGTAATTATATATATACATATGATATCTAAAGACGTATACAACGAGATCACGTTACAAGCTGTGTATTTAGAAGGTAAAACTACAAAGAAGTGTGAAAAAGCAGTTACCATAAAAGACCACAATTACTGCTGTACAAGGAGGGCTCTGTATATAAATGGGCATGGAGGTCACTTCTGTGGAGGTTACAGGGTTAACTATCTGACGAAAATTAAGGTCACACAGCTCTTCCATTTTAATAGTTCCCCAAAAATCTACATCTGATTTTAAATTCCACATAGCAGTGAATGTGCTACATTTCACAATTTTAAAAATGTTAGAGCAGAAGACACCACTACCACCTGCCCACACTGTGTCCAGCAGCTTTAGGGTCAGTGGTTGCCATAGTCACAAATGTGAGTCCTGTCTGTGCTGGCCCAACAGGAACTAGGGATGGTATACCTCTGTACATCAAGACCTGGGGAAGGTCTCAGACATGTCTGCAGCTCCAGGATGGCAGCCACCAGGGGTCTTAATCCCTGGCACCACCTGGTACTCACCCAGTGGGAAACAGGGAAAGACTCCTCCCCAACCCAAACCCTTGGGACTGTGGCTGCTGGTGCAAAAAGCCTAGCATCAACTTTGCCAGTCCCTTGGTATCTGGGGAAGGTCCCAAACATGTCTTATAGTGCCAGACAGGTATTAGCACCCCAAACGGCAGCATCACCTGCATTCACCTGGTTGGAAGTAGGAAAGAGCTCCTTCCCAGTCCATTGTCTTGGGATTGTACCTACTCACAGAAAAAGTCCCAGCCTCACTCAAGCTTTTTCCTGGGGTCCAGAGGAAAGTTCTGTCTGTGCCCTGTAACTCAAGGACTGTGGCTACCGATGTCACAAGACTGGGCTCCACTGGAACTCACCCTGTGTGTAGAGACATCCCTGTCCATGTCCTACAGCTCCAGGGCTACTCATACTAAAGCCACAAGGCCCAGTGCCAGCTGCACTCAACCCTCAGGACTTAGTGGAGTAGTCCATGTGCTACAGCGCCACATGACCAAATGTTTTTTTTCACTGCACATGCCCTGGGGGACCTGGGGGTGAGGGGGTCTCCTCCAAGGTCCCAGTCTATGGACTCAAGGTCATACATGTGGATGCCGAAAGCCCTTGTGTCACTTAAACTTCTACCTTAGGACCTGGAGAAGATGCCATATGGGTTCTCTTGCTCCAGGAATGCAGTTACCAGCACCAGAGGCCCCAGCACCACCCACAATCACCCAATGGCACTTAGGGAAGGTCCCCTTTGTATCTCACAACCTGGAGTCCATGGTCACCAGTGCCACAGTCTCTGAATATACCTGTGTCCATCCCACAGTCCTGGATAAAATCCCAACCAATCCTGTGGCTCCAGAACTGTGGTCCCTGGTATCACAGGCCTAGGCATTTCCCGCATTTATCCTTAGCATTCTGAGGAAGTTCTCCTTCACATTCTGTGGTTTGGGTACCAGGGCTACCAGTGCCACACACAACCCTTGGGGTCACCAGGACTTATCCTGAGGGACCTGCGGACAGTGGTGCACCACTGATCTGTGGCACCTGCCACCACAAGCCCAGGGCCATTAGTGCGCAGCTCTGTGGGGCCTGAGGAAACCTACTGCTGGATGTCTTTGTCCACTGCAAAGTTGTAACTACCTTCATGAACCACTACACTCTCAACTAGAGTGGTACTTGAGGTGGTGTCAACACCAATCAAAGTTGAAGAAACCATATAGAAGCTACACATTTGAGTTTACCTACATTCAAGCCAAAGCATCTACCTGATACCTTGGGTCCCATCTAAATGAAGAGTCCTTTCTACAAAACCTAGTCCACCAAACTGCAAGAGGCAATTATTACACCAGATGCACAGACATCAACACAAGGACACAAGAAGCATGGAAGGAAACATGATATATCCAAAGGAAAACAATAATTCTGTGGAAATAGATCCCAATTTGAATAATCTATGAAATGCCAGAGAAAGAATTCAAAATAATGATCCTAAAGAAATTTGGTGAGCCAGGCGCAGTGGCATATGCCTGTAATTCCAGTGGCTTGGGAGGCTGAGACAGGAGGATCACAAGTTCAAAACCAGCCTCAGCATTGGTGAGGTGCTGAGCAACTGAGTGAGACCCTCGTTCTAAATCAAATACAAAACAGAGCTGGGGATGTGGCTCAGTGGTCCAGTGTCCCTGAGTTCACCCCCATACCCCTCCTCAAAAAAAGAAACTTGGTGAAATGGGAAAGAATACAGGCAGATGATATGAAGAAATCAGAATAATAATTACAGGGTATGAGTGACAAATTCGCCAAAGAGGCAGAAACTATAAGAAAAAAACCAAAAACAAGAAACAAAGAACAAAAGAAAAAGAAAGAAAGGGTGAGAGAGAGGGAGAAAAGAACTAAAACGAGAGTCAGGAGTCCCTGGGAGATCATGGGACACGTTAAGGAGACCGAGATCCACATTACGGGAATTCCAGGAAGCACGCACACCAACACGGGAAACGCATCGAAGACATTTTTCATAAAAAAAGTAGCTGAAAATCTCCCTCCTGAATCTTCAGCACTGTGTGTGTCCAGACACAAGAAGCTCAAAGCACCCCAACCAGATTAAACTGAAACAGAGCTTTGCCAAGGCATGATATAGTCAGAATGTCAGAATCACAAGACAAAGAGAATCTAAAAAGAGCAAAAGTATCAAGTCAAATATAAGGGAATGTCCATTAGACCAGAAGCAGATTTCTCAGCAGAAACCTTACAGGCCAGAAGAGAATGGGTTATTTTCAATGTCCTGAAAGAAAAAAAATATATATATACCAAAAAAGAATACTCTACCTAACAAAATTATCCTTCAGAAAAAAAAAAAAAAGAAAATCTTGTCCAGATCAGCAGACCAGCCCCTCAGGAAAGAGTTAATAAAGTCCTACACTAGCCACAAAAGGATGATAATCAACATCATGAAAACACACTGATGTATAAAACTCATTGGAAAAAAATACACAAGAGAAAAATTGAAGAGAATCCAATCTTAGCATGACAGAAAACTACCAAATCATAACAATAAATAACGTGAGAAATGGACAGGAACCAACAAATAAGAAAAAATAGGCAGAAAGTAATTAACAAAAATGATAGAAGACAATTCATACCTATCAATAATGACCTTGAAAGTAAATGGATTAAATTTACCAATCAAAAAACAAAGACTAACTGAGTGAATAAAAAATAAAAACAGGATGCAACTATATACTGCCTACAAGAAACTTACTTCACTGGTGAAGATACACATAGACTAGCCAGGCATGGTGGTACATGCCTGTAATCCCAGTTACTCAGGAGGTTGAGGCAGGAGGATCAGAAGTTTCAGACCTGCTGGGGCAACTCAGCAAGACCCTGCCTCAGAATTTAAAGAGGGCTGGAGTATAGCTCAGTTGTAGAATGCTTGCCTAGCATTTGCAAGACCATGCACTTCAAAGGGGGAGGGGGAAGGTACACAATGACTGAAAGTGAAAGGTTGGAAAGAGATATATCACACAAATGGAAACCAAAAGCAAGCAGGAATAGTTGTGCTCACACAGGACAAGCTGAACTTAAATAAAAAGCCATAAAAAGAAACAAAGAAGGTAATCATGTAGTGATAAAAGAAGATAGGATAAATATGTATGCACCCAACATGGGACTGCCCAAATACTTAAAGCAAATAATATTAGATCTACAAGGAGAAAGGTTCTAATACTGCATTTTCTTCAATGTACAGCTCATTCAGACAGAAAATCAACAAAGAAGCTGCCACGCTGAACCATACTACAGAGCAAATTGACTAACAGATATTTATAGAGCATTTTACCCAACTGCAGCAAACACACATTCTTCTTTTCATCACTGGGAACATTCTCCATGATAGATAAGATGTCAGGTCACAAATCAACTCTCGATAAATTCAAAAAAGTTTGAATCATATGTACCACAACAGGACAAAGGTAGAAATCAGCAAGAAGAAAGGAAAGTAAACAAATACATGGAAATTGAATAACATGAATAATGAATAATTGAAGAAATTAACAGAGAAATAAAAAAAATTCTAGAAACGAATGGCAGTGACCATACAACATATTAAAATCTGTGGGATATAGCAAAAGCAGTTCTTTTTTTAATTTTTTTTATTTTTTATTTTTTTATTGTAAACAAATGGGATACATGTTGTTTCTCTGTTTGTACATGGCGTAAAGGCATACCATTTGCGTCATCATAAATTTACATAGGGTAACGTTGTTTGATTCATTCTGTTATTTTTTTCCCTTCCCCCCACCCCTCCCACCCCTCTTTACCCTCTATACAGTCCTTCCTTCTTCCATACTTGCCCCCCTCCCTAACCCTAACTCTAACCCTAACACTAACCCTTCCCTCAAAAGCAGTTCTGAGAGGAAATTTTATAACAATAAATGTGTACATTAAAAAAATAGATTTAAAATTAACGACCTAAGAATGTACTCAAGGACTCAGTGGTAGAGTGCTTCCTTAGCATGTATGAGGACCTGAATTTGATTCCTACACTGCAGGAAAAAAAAAAAAAAAAAAAAAGAAAAAAGTCATGTACTCAATCAATGACTTAGAACAAACCAAACTCAAAATTAACAGGAGGAAATAAATAGCAAAGGTAAAAGCAGAAATAAATAAAATCAAACCTTAAAAAAATTATAAAAGACCAATGAAAGAAAGAAGCTGGTTCTTTGAAAGGATAGACAAAATTCACAAATCTTTAACAAGACTAAACAAGAGGGCTGAGGCTGTAGCTCAGTGGCAAAGTGCATGCTTAGCACATGTGAGGCACTGGGTTCAATCCTCAGCATCACATAAACATGAACAAGTAAAATAAAGGCACACTGTGTAGGGGATGACCCACAGGCATACTTGGCAGCAGTCACTGAGTCAATGGTGTGAGCAAAGGCCTACCACTCAGGCTGGACTGGAACACCATCCAGTGGACTTGTGATGCTTGACTGTAGCTTTGGGAACATTGGCAATAAGCGGAGTTAATGACTTTTTCGTTCGTTGATGAAGAAGGAGCCTCCTCTCACGTAAGCAGCTGCATAGTCTATGTAACCAAGATTGGTACAAAATAAATGGATTTTGCTTCATCACCACCACAGGCGAGTCCCAGGTGTCTGTGTGTAGGTGACGCTGCTGCCCTCACCCCTCCAAAGAAGAAACCCCTTTCAATAAATACTGTCCATCTACAACTATAAAATTAAAAAAAAAAAAAAAAAGACTAAACAAGAACAAAAACAGAGAAGTCAAGTAAATTCAGAGATGAAAAAATAGACATTACAATGAATATCACAAAAATATGAAGGAGTATGGCGGGTAGAGGAACGGCGGAGATCACACGTTGGCTGCTGGAAAGAATCGGATTCTCATTTCAGATCACCATCAGGAAAGCTAAGCTTGCCATTCAGTAAGGATCAGGAGATCTGATCCTGCTTCCAGAACCATCCCTGATTATGGAATTTGGGGTCGTGTCTCCCATTTCATCTTTCCAGACCATCCCAGAAGATCTGTAAGACTCCATCTGGGAAATCACTAGGAGTTCTTGGAAGGGAAAGGAGGGGGATTGTTGGTTGGAATAAAAACAGGGTTGAATGAGTTCCAGAAAGCAGGGTTCTCAAACTCGTGGACAACAATCTGCCCAAGAAGACAACTTTAAAAAACCAACTTGAAGCAACATGTAGAGAAGTAAGATGAGAGGCAGTCCCTCAGGAAAGAAAACAGCTGGTCCACAGCCAAAGAATCTTGAGCCTGCTCTCCCAGGAAGATGCGCGGGGGTGGGGGTGGGGTCGCTCTGCAGAAAACCCCCTTCAGGATCCGTGAGGAAGACAAGGAAGAACAAACAGAAGACTCCTGGAAATGGAGATGGTGGCAGTACCAGCGAAGAAAAGGGCCCGGGCAGACCCCACTGCGGAAAGTGAAGAGGCATTTAAGAGTAGAATGGAAGGTAAAGTGAAGATTCCTGAAGGATTGAAACCGTGGCTTGTCGAGGACTGGGACTTGGTAACCAGGCAGAAGCAGCTGTTTCAGTTCCCTGCTAAGAAGAACGTAGATGCCATCCTGGAAGAGTAGGCAAATTGTAAGAAAACACAGGGGGATGTTGCTAACAAGGAATATACGGTTAATGAAGTTGTGGCAGGAATAAAAGAGTACTTCAATGTGATGTTGGGCACTCAGCTGCTCTACAACTTTGAGAGGCCCCAGTATGCTGAAATGCTTTTGGCGCACCCTGATGCGCCAATGTCCCAGGTTTATGGAGCGCCACATCTACTGAGATTATTTGTACGAATTAGAGCAATGTTGGCTTACACGCCCCTTGATGAGAAGAGCCTTGCATTATTGTTGGGCCATGTGCATGATTTCCTAAAATATCTGGCAAAGAATTCTACATCTCTGTTTACTGCCAGTGATTACAAAGTGGCTTCTGCTGAGTACCACTGCAAAGCCCTGAGAGGGTCTACTGACCCCTCACTATTATGTCTGGTATCTGTAAACACTTTCTATTCTTAGTCTTTTCCTTGTATAATTGATGTTCTTTAAAATCATTAATGTATAACAGGGCCTATGTTTCAATTTGTTTTCTGTTTTGTTTAAACAAAATAAAAGGAGTGAAAGCTCCTTTCCTCATTTCAAAGTTGCTATCAGTGTATGCAGTAATTAGACAAAGAAGAAACATTCAGTACAACATTTTATTGCCTAGTTGACAACATTGCTTGAATGCTGGTGGTTCTACCCCTTTGACACTACACAATTTTCTAATATGTGTTAAATGCTATGTGACAAAATGCCCTGATTCCTAGTGCCAAAGGTTCAACTTAATATATATACCCAAAAACCCAAGCATTTGTGCTTTTTTTTTTTTTAATGGTGCTTGAAATAAAACAGCTCATCCTCTGCAAATCCATCTATGTTGTTCCTTAGGCATTCTATCTTTGCTCACATTGTTGAAGGATGGTGGTTTGATTTATGATTTTTCTATTTGAGTCTAATGTACATTCTAACATGATAGAGGCAATGCATTATAGTGTAGCCACAGTTTTCTGGAAAAGTTGATATTTTAGAAATTGTATTTCAGATTTTAAATAAAATTTGTTTCTAAATTTCAAAGCAAAAAATATATAAAGAATCACAAGAAACAACTATGAATAATTATATACTAAAAAAGTGGAAAACCTATAAGAATTGGATGAGTTCCTGAACACATACAACTTACCAAAACTGAATCAAGAAGGAGGATGTGAGGGTGGTGATCTGGCTGTGACATCTGTCACCCCATTGATCTCCAGGGTTGATTTGGCTGATCTGGCTGGCTAGGTGGGTGTCCCCTTCCTCCCTCACTACCCCATGTGCGTCCCTCCAGAAGCTGCATGCTTGGTTGAAGAGAGCGACCTTCCCCGATAGAGGACGACGGTTCTTCAGTCAAGAGTATATGAGTAGCTGTGCTCCCCTGCTAGAACCTCCAAACAAGCTCTCAAGAAGAAAGACAAACTCTAAACATAACAATAAAGAGAAATTAGACTGAAGGAATGAATAAAAATCTCCCATCTAAAAAAAGGTCAGGACCTGATGGCTTTACTGGTGAATTCTAAGAACATTTAAAGAAAAGACTAGGGCAAGGCCCTAGGTTTGATGCTGAGTATGTGTGCACACAACACACAGAATAAGGAGAAGAGGAGGAGGAGGAAATTCCAGTTCTTCAACTATTCTGAAAAACTGAAGTGGAAGGTATGCTGCCAAATTTTTTAATGAGGCCAATATTACCCTGAATCTAAAACCACACACAGACACCAAAAAATGAAACTACAGAGCAATATCCATGATGAACTTGGAGGCACAATCCTCAGTGAAATACTAGCAAACAGAATTCAGCAGAACATCAAAAAGATCACACATCATGGTCAAATGGGAATTCACCCCAGAGATGCAAGGATGGATTAACATATACAGATCAAAAAACATGATGCGACACATCAAGAGAATGAAGGACACAAACTGTACCCACCTTTAATAGGTGCAGAAGAGCATCGGTAAGATTCAACATCTCAGAGCTGGTGGCATAGCTCAGCGGTAGATCATGTGCCTAGATTCAACATCCCTTCATGATTAAAAAGTCCACCAATTAGGTAAAGAAGAAACATACCTCAAAATACTGAAGGCTATATATATTAAAAACAAACAAACAAACAAAAATCCAATATTATACTGAATGGGGAGAAGCCGAAAACATATCCTCTAAGATGAGGAAGGACTTCCACTTCAACCACTCTCTTTAATATAGTACTCAAAGCCTTAGCAAGAGCGATTAGGCAAGAGAAAGAAAGAGAGGGTATCCAAATTGAAAAGGAAAAAATTACATATTATCCATTTTTTTAAAATTTATTTTTATTGTAAACAAATGGGATACATGTTGTTTCTGTTTGTACATGGAGTAACAGCATACCATTTGCATATTCATACATTTACATAGAGTAATGATGTTTGATTCACTCTGTTATTTTTTTCCTCCCCCCCCACCCCTCCCACCTCTCTTTTCCCTTAATACAGTCCCTCCTTCCTCCATTCTTGAGGGTGACATAATTTTATGCAATGAGAAACCTAAATGTTCCATTAAAAAGCTGTTAGAATTGATGGATAAATTCAGTAAAGTTGCAGGATACCAAATCAACATAGAAAAAAACAGTAACTTTTTTTAACAGTAGTATTTTTACACAATAGTGAGCTTGCTTAAATAGAAATTAAGAAAGCAATCCCCTTAGCAACAACTGCAAACAAAATTAATGAGGAATAAATTTAAACAAAGAAATGAAAGATCTCTACAACAAAAAATTTAAAACACCAATATAAGAAATTATAGAAGACACCAAAAAAAAAAAAAAAAATGGATAGACAGTCTGTGTTGAAAAAATTAACACTGTTAAAACAACCACACTGTCCAAAGCAATCTACAGATTCGGTGTGATTCCAATGAGAATACCAGTGACCTTTGTCACAAAAAATAGAAAAAGCAATCCTAAAATTCATGTGGAACCATAAATGACCCAGGATGGTTTAAGTAATCTTGAACAAAAACCAACCAACCAATATAGGTGCACCATAACACCTTACTCCCAAAACATTCTACAAAGTTATAGTAATCAAACAGTGTGGCACTGACATCAAAAAACAGACACAATGGACCAAAACAGAGAACTCCACAAATTAATCCATGTTAGTTGTGCAAAGTGATTTGACAAAGGTGCCAAGAACACACAGTGGAGGAAAGAGAAAAAACGGTCTCTTCAATAAATGGTGCTGGCAGAAATTGGATGTACATATGCAGAAGAATCTAAGCAGATCCTTTCCTCTAACCAAACACAAAAAACCCAACTTGAAATGGATCAAAGATCAAAATGTAAATCCTAAAACTTTGAAATCACTACAAGAAAACATAGGGGAAACACTTCAAGCCACTGGTGTACATGGTGAACTTTTAGATAGGAGTGACAACGGGACAAATTACAAGAGGAAAAATGGACAAAAGGAATTTGTCAAGCTTGTGAATAGGTAAGGCATCAACAGAGATAAGAGAGAGCCTACAGAATGGGAGAAAATACCTGCAAGCTATTTATCTGATAAGAACTTAATATCCAGAATCTATAAGGGACTAAAAAAGCTGAACAACAAAAAAACCCAATGACAACAACAAAAAGTCAATTTAAAAATGGGCTAAAAGAACTACACTCACTTCTCAAAAGAAAACATAGCTGGGCACTATGGTACACACCTGTGATCTGAGCAACTGGGGAGGCTGAGGTGGAAGGATCACAAGTTTGAGGCCAGCCTCAGCAATTTAGCAACCTTAGTGAGGTCATCTCAAAATAAAAAATAAAAAAGGGACTGGGGATGTGGCTCAGTGGTAGAGTGCCAGCCTGGCATGCATGAAGCCCTGGTTTTGATCCCGAGTACTGCCAAAAAAATTAAAAATTAAAATAAAAAGGGCTGGGAATGTGGCTCAGTGGCAGCATGCTCCTGGGTTCAATACTCAGTACGGGGGGAAAAAATAACCTGAAAAGAAAACAAAAAAACACACACAAAAAGCCAAGGAGTACATGACTCCATGTGCAATCTCACTAATCATCAGGGAAATGCAAATCAACATGACCATTATCACCTCACCTCCATTTGAAAAGATAAAACATAACAAAAACTGGCAAAAATGTGGGAAAAGGGGAACTCTTTTGTTGGTAGAAATGCAAATTAGTACAGCCATTATGGAAAACAGGATGGAGGTTCCTCAAGAGACTAAAAATAGGACTACCATACGATCCAACAATTCTGCTACTAGGCAAACAGCCAAAGGAGACACCAAAAAGACATGTGTGCTCCTGGTCCTTGCAGCACTATTCAAAACAGCAAGAATGAATACAGAAAATGTGGTACATACACACAGTGGAATGTTATTCAGCCACAGAAATGAGATCCTGTCGTTTACAGCAACATGGATGGAACTGGAGGTCATTATGCTAAGCACCATGAGCCAGAGAGAAAGAAAAGTGCCACATGTTCTCACGCATTTGTAGAGAAAGTAAACTCATGGAAGAATGGAATGGAAGAGTCACTAGGCTGGGAAGGACAAACAAAGGGGGAGGAAAGAAGTTAAATAAGGCACTGAAATCACTAAGAGAAAGAATTAGTTCATTTTTCTAGAGCACAGGAAGGTAACTGTGGTTTAAAATACTCAATGACATACTTCAAAACCAAAACATAGAAATGACAAATGTGTGAAGAGATGGAAATGCTTATCACCATGATTTGATTATTATACACTGTACACATGTATTGAATTACCACAATCTAACCCAAAAGATGTACAAACATTACGTTGCAATACAAAATTTTTAGAAAAATGTTGAAAAATAAGAATGTTAATAATGTTGAAAAGAGGAATGAGGTGATGAAGAATAGAGAGAGCAAGTATGTGAAGTTTTAGAGACTCATTACGAAACAAAGGCAAGATGTGGATCATTATTGGAGAGTGACATAGGCTGAAAGGAAAGGTTTTATTAAGGAAAGATATTACAGCACACCAGTATGTTCAGCCAATGGACAAATGTTTAAGATATAAAAGAGAAAAGGGACCAGTGTAAAAGTGAAGCCCAGGAGAGACAGAAATGAAAGGAGACCCTCACATGCGAGTGAAAGGACCACCTTAAGAAAGGGACCAATATAATGGGGAAGATTTAGGCAGAAGTGGATCCCTCGAGGGTCTACACATGGAAGTGCTTTCTAGGGGTTTTCAGTGAAACACGAAGATGAGGGCTGGGGCTGGGGCTCAGTGGTAAAGCACTTGCCTAGCACACGTGAGGCACCGGGTTCGATCCTCAGCACCGCATAAAAATAAATAAAATAAGGGTATTGTGTCCATCTACAAGTAAAGTAAAAAAAATTTAAAAGAAGAAATTAGATGACTGAAATGATCCACAAACTATAGTAGGAGGGAAATTTGGAGACCATGAGTGTGTATTAGTCAACAGTAAGTGGCATGTGAGCCTTTCCGAAGACCTTTTCTACCCATCTGGACAGACACAAAGCAAGTACAAGCAACTGACATTCAACAGATGAGACGCTGTAGCACCCACACCTAGGAGTACTTCATTCATTCAAAAAACAATTCCTGTTCATCCACTCTTTTTTTTTTTAATGTATTTTTTTAGTGGTAGATGACACAATTTATTTTTATGTGGTGCTGAGGATCCAACCCAGTGCCTTATACTTGCCAGGCAAGTGCTCTACCACTGAGCCACAACCCCAGTCCCTGATCATCCATTTTGGATAAGCAGTCTTCTATCTCTTGGGGAGGGAGAGAGTGGGGTCAGGATGAGCAAGCAGAAGTGGCCACTGCAAACGTGGAGATTATGGTCTAACACAGGAGAGACTTCCAGGATACAGAGCCTTCAACAGCCATAATCAAGGATACCAACATTTCAGGGCGACACTAAGAGGGTATGGTCCTGGAGATACCAACCAATGTGGCATGGTAATCACACTTAACAGAAGGCTGCTCAGCTGGCATTTCCCATACACATCTGTGGACAGCATTATAAAATCAACTTGAGAAATTGATGATGATGATGTTACAGAAACAGTGCTACTGGGCTGTAGTACAGCCAGTGGCGAAGTGCTTGCCTCACACGGGTAAAAGCCCGTGTTCAATTCCCAGGGCCACAAGAAACAAAAAGTACTATTATCCCTTTATCACAGGTCACCAGCTCACTGGGCTCTACAGCAGGTGCAGGGCAGCCACCCTACTAGCTGGATCTAACAGACTGGTCTTTGAGATGTGTACACATCTATAATGCTTCACTGAGCAGGAAAGATCACCCTGGGGTCAGATGTTCATGTGCTACAGAGCAAGGGATTTAGAAGAGAGGAAACGTGTGATGGAGTGTGCCCACTAGAAAGAGATCACCAAGCCCCCTGCTCTGGAATGTTTGGAGGTAGCCGAGCAACTGACAACAGGAGGGGTGGGGGAAGGGTATTCCGTGTGGCCCGGTGGAGGAAGGTATGGAGATTTTGTTTCCTCTCTCAAGATAGTCCTCCAATATACAGTTTGTAGTTCTTCATGATACATCCCTCCATCATGTCAAAAGGACTTTGGTGACGGAGCACTGAAGCTGACTCTGAAAGAGGACATCGCCAGAAATGGAACGTGTCTGAAAGGTATCAGAGAGATCAGAAGGACCAGTTGAGACCGAGCCACAAAGCTAAGCTTTCAGAGGTGGGAAGTAACCACTGTGTAGGCAGCCCATGTAGATCTGACACTCAGACCTGCATCTGAGAGTCTGCATATCAGGAAGGGCTGCCATCGATGGACAGAGGCTCCACAGTATCAACTGACTCACTGGGGCCATGTCAGTGTTAGCCTTGGTGAGAGACTCTGACGCTTCCCCATCTTCTCTACGGAAACCCCACATGGTTTGGCGTGAGGCTAGAAGAGTGCTTCAGACTTGGGCTCCCCAGATGAAGGGTCTGAGGCTGGAGCCAGCACCTGGACTTTTGTGTGTCAGGTTGGTGACCATGTTGCTGCTAGGGATAATTTTTCTCCCACGCATATGTTGTGACATGGAATCCACATATTACTCTTCTTATGAAATAGTCATCCCCAAGAGTCTGACAGTCGAGGGGAGTGAAGACCCAGAGGGAAAGGCATCCTACATGCTGTTTATGCAAGGCCAGAAGCAGCTGCTTCATTTGAAGGTGAGGAGAGACTATTTTGTAAGTAACTTCCCCATCTACACTTACCACAGTGGCATCCTGGGGCAAGAAATGCCTCCCATCTCACATGACTGCCACTACGAGGGCTACATAGAAGGAGCGCCAGGCTCTTTTGTTTCCGTCAACACCTGCTCGGGCCTCAGGGGCATCCTGATCAAGGAGGACACACCGTACAGCATCAAGCCCAAGCTCTCTTCCAAGCAGTTTGAGCACGTGCTATTCACCACGGCCCAACGAGCTCCCGTCTCCTGTGGCGTCCCTTCCCAAGACAGACCGGCGTCCACCAGCCAGCAACAAGGGAGGAGGAATCCTCTTCAATTCCAGGCGCTGTCCTACCTGTGGTCACTCACCAAGTACGTGGAGATGTTTGTCGTCGTCAACAACGAGCGGTTCCAGATGTGGGGCAGTAACGTCAGTGAGACCGTCCAGAGAGTTGTGGACATCATTGCTCTGGCCAACAGCTTCACCAGGGGCATAAACACAGAGGTGGTGCTGGCCGGAATGGAGATCTGGACCGAGGGGGACCTCATAGAGGTCCCGGTGGACCTGCAAGGTACACTCAGGAATTTCAACAGCTGGAGACAAGAGAATCTCTCGAGTCGCGTGAGGCACGATGTTGCCCACCTGATCGTTGGGCATCATCCTGGCGAGGACAAGGGCCAGGCATTCCTCAGCGGGGCCTGTTCAAGTGGCTTTGCGGCGGCCGTCGAATCCTTCCCTCACGAGGATGTCCTCCTGTTTGCGGCGCTCCTGGTCCACCAGCTCGGGCACAACCTGGGCATTCGGCATGACCGTGCGGCCTGCGTTTGTAAAGATAAGCCGTTTTGCCTCATGCGTGAAAATATCACCAAAGCAAGCGGCTTCAGCAACTGCAGCTCTGAGGATTTCCACCGTTTCCTTCAAGAACACAAAGGGACCTGCCTCTTTAACAAGCCGTGGTACCGAAGCCACAAGAGGGAGGAGCCTAGTTGTGGCAACGGTGTGATTGAACAATCAGAGGAGTGTGACTGTGGTACTCAATGTCAAAATAGCGAATGCTGTACCACGGAATGCAAACTGAAGGAGGGTGCTCAGTGTAGTAATGAACCCTGTTGTTCTGGATGTAAATTTCAAGCTAGTGGACACTCTTGCCGTGCTGTGTCAGGAGCATGTGATCTTGCAGAATACTGTAATGGTAGTTCTCCAATGTGTCCTGGAGACAGGTATAAGCAAGATGGCTCAGTATGTCGAAAAACATTCCAGTGCCTTAAAGGTTTATGCATGGACCCTGATGTTCAGTGCTCAAATGTTTTTGGGAGTACTTCAACATCAGGCCCAGCAGAGTGCTACACATCGATAAATGGCAGAGGGGACCGGTTTGGAAACTGTGGCCATCCTACTAGTGAAAATCCAAACTACGTCAAATGTGCAGACGAAAATAAGTTGTGTGGGAAGATCATTTGTACTGGTCTTCTGTCTTTACCAGAAATAAACGAGCACTTCACAGTGCTCCAGGTCCCTCATGGAGATGACTGGTGCTGGAGCATGGACTCCTTCAAAGAGACTGACACCATCGACATCGGGGATGTGAATAATGGCACTTTCTGTGGTGCAAAGAAAAACTGCCAGCAATTTAGTTGTACAGATGCCACTGAGGTCAAATTTGACTGTCAGGCAGATGTAACTTGTAATGGGAAAGGAGTCTGCAACGATTTAGGGAACTGTCATTGTGACTTTGGCTTTGAACCTCCTGACTGCACAAAGGTAGGAAATGGGGGTAGTATTGACAGTGGCCCTGTGGGTGGGGCAGAAGTGGAAGCTCCTCCTCCAGGAAATGACGAAAGTGAACAAAATGAAACCATTAATCGAAAGCGAGAAGAGGCTCTAGACCAAACACTATTAATCTTTATTATATTAATTGTTATAATCCTACTAGTTCTACTGATTTGCTGCTTCTGCATGTTTAAAAGCTCAAAAGCTGCACCAGCACCTGCACCAGAACCAGCACCAGCACCTGTACCAGAAGCAGCTCCCGCAGAAGGACCACCTCCAGAAGCAGCTCCTGCAGAGGGACCACCTCCAGAAGGAGAGGCCCCAGCAGAGCCAGCCCCAGGAGAGGCCCCAGCAGAGCCACCACCGGAAGAACCCGCACCAGCAGAATAGGAGGATGACTCCATATGTATCAAACTCCTCATGCACGGAATGGGAATGACAGACTCAGTAAAACAAAAGTTAAATGAGAACTGAGGGCTTCAGTGGCTCTGACTGCAACTCCACAGGCTGAAACTACACTAACGTGGGAGTATGGATTCCTCCATTTTTATTATTCCTTTAAATAAATGTTTATTTGATATTAAATATTTTAGTACTTTTTGTTTTTACACCTTTTGTTTGAACTTATCACATGTGCCTTTGGACATCAATGTCCTTGTCTCTTTGGGTCAGTGTTTTTCAGTCACCAGAAACTGTTTTTCAGGACATGCTCTCATGTACATCATTTGTACATGTACATGATTATATGATACAGTAAGTTTCTGAATTTATTACCATCACTGGGATTTTCATTTCAAGCAACAACTATCTATTGTGCAAGGACATTTGGTCATGTGCTTGATTGTTCTAACTTGCCTAATAAATGTGCATTTGTTCAGCAGGCAATTTTAAAATTCAGGAAAAAAGTTGCATTGTAGTCATGTTACACATGTCTTCATGTTCTGAATAGGGTAGTTATTGAATCCACTTTGTTCTGTGGCTCTGTGGTAAGGGCTGTATCTGAATAGGAAGAAGATGCTAGTGGCCCCTGGGTTAAGAAGCCAGCATTGAACGTAACCATCTTTCTAAATCTGTAGATGTGTGACATGATGTATATATGTCCAGTTTATTACTATATCCCAGTATTTCTAGATGCTTCCTACAGCCATACTTCCTAATTACCCAAAATATCTTTTTTCTTCCAAAGTATTTTTCCTAAACCTCCTTTGTTCTAATTGTCTAGTGATGAATTTCACACCCCCAGACATTTCATGGTCAAAGAACATCACCTAGAGCTAGGTAATTGTGTTTATACTAATTTTATAATAGTATAAAGATACCTACCTACCCACAGTACTGAGTATGTGTATAAAATTAAAATTTTTCTCTTCTATTTTTCTTTTAAAAATATTTAAATTAATAACTTATTGATTGACCATTAGAAGAAATCTTTCCTATAAGGTAACAGAGTTCTGGAAGTAGCAATTACTTCTCTGGGGAGAAAGTACAAAGCAAAATATTTACATTATTCATTCTGTACCAAGTACCGTGTTAACCATTTTACATTCATTGTCTTAATTTAACCCTCTCAGGATTGGGAATGGCTCAGTCCTAGAGTGCTTGCCTAGCATACGCATATCCCAGGTCCAATCCCCAGCACTGCAAACACCAAAAGGATGTCTTTTAACTTCCCAGTGAAACTTCCATCTTGTCCATGAATAAACAGAGATCAAAGAACTTGCTGTCTTGGGCTGGGTTTGTGGCTCAGTGGTACAGCACTTGCTTAGCATGCATGAGGCCCTGAGTTTGATCCTCAGCACCACATAAAAATAAAATGAAGGTATTGTGTCCACCTATATTTTAAAAAAAAAATTGTAATAAAAAAATTTAAAAAAGAGTTTGCTCTCAAGCTAGATAATAAGTGGTGGAACCTGTACAACTCCCCAGGTATGACTGAACTTATTTTCTATTGCCCCATGAGTACTTCCCTTCAGTAAAAAAATGAGAGGAAGATGTTTAAGTCCTTAATAGCCTAGAACATGGCTTTTTTTCTCAGTGAGTACTGAAACAAGATCCTTTCAAGTGAACACCGACTTCTATGAGGAGCCTACTGCAGGTTGCTTGCTTGCTCTCGGGGTCTCTCACTCTTTCTCTCTGCTTCCTGACTGCTATAAGATGAGCAGCCTTCTTGCATCATAATGTTCTACCTCACCCCAGGCCAGAGAATGGAGCTGGCCAGCCATGGACCCAAATTAAACTTTTCCTCCTCTTAAAAAACACAAGAACCCACTACATTGTGTAGTCATTATGGATTAAAGAGTCTTTTCCCCTTCCAGATCCTGACAGTATGGAAAGGAAGGCTGGCATCTCACTTAGATCTCAGGTACAACTAATTGTAGATGTTCAATAAATGTTGAACAAGTGAACAATTTAAGCAAAGCCAACCTTAAAATATGGACCATGGCTGAGAATGGTGGCACATGCCTGTAATCCCAGTGACTTGGAAGGCTGGGGCAGGAGGATCATAAATTTGAGGCTAGACTGGACAGCTCAGCGAGACCTTGTCTCAAAATGAAATCAAAAGAGGGTGGGCAGAGGAAGTAGCTAAAAAATGGAGCCCCCCTGGGTTTAATCTCAAGTACTGAGGAAAAAAATGGTGCAAGCTGGCACAGTGTGCACTGCCCACAATCTCAGCAATTTGGGAGGCTGAGGTAGAAGGACCACAAATTCAAGGCCAGTTTCAGCAATTTGGCGAGGCCCTCAGCACTTCGTGACACACTGTCTCAAAGAAAAAAAAAATGAGGACTGGTGACGTAGCTCAATGGTAAAGCACCACTGTGTTCAATCCCCAATATATAAAAATAAAACTAGCATATTCATGCAAGGGACCATTATTTAGCAATAAGAAAGAATGAGGTACTGATACATGTTACGATGTAAAAGAACTTTGAAAACATTAAGTGGGAAAAGGCATATATAGTATGATTCTGTCTATACTAATGTTCGTAATAGACATACCCATAGAAACAAAAAGATCAGTGATTGCCTAGAGTGGGGACGTAAGAAGCTGGTGGCAACATCTGAGTAATTGCTAACTGGCATATTTCTTTCTGGAGTGACATAAATGCTCTAAAATTTAGTGTCTTTTCAGACCTTCTTCTAGGTAGAAACTATACAGAATTGTTTTATTTGTACAATATAAGTAACACTATGCTTTTTTTAAGACTCATTATACCTTGGAGAGGGGTCCATGTCATACATAAGCTCTTCAAAGGAAGTGATTTATTGGGATTCCAGGGATTATAAATGATGACTATATTTTAATGCAACCCAAATAAAGCATCAAGATGTTGAGAGAAAAGTACTGTTGTCCCATGAAAAGCAATTCATGTCTCACTAATTCTATGATGGGTTAAATAATTTTAATGATACAGTAGGAAAATTTCTATAATCTTCAAATAAAATTTGATATAGATTTCACATCATGTTCTATGGAAACAAACTGATTCACCACAGATGTCATATTCTAATTTTTAATGACCAGACACATACTTAAATAGGAAAAAGTAAGGGAGATTTTGGAGAAGGTATCAGCAGGAGTATAGTTTTTATAATCTCAGATCACACCCATAAAACCAGAAAAAACTAGGATGGCAAAATCAAACCCTGCAAACAGCAGCTACAATAAAAGCACTGATAAACCTCCAACAAACTCAGAAATATGGGTGGATGAGGACAAACTATATGTAATTTCAAGACTTGAGTGATATTAGCATTCTTAAGTGAGGAAGCAGAGATAAGTAATGAGGTATTTATTGGATCGTAGAACAGAATTCCTGAACATTCAACAGATACTGGAAAATATAGCAAGCCAATGTGAAAATAAGCGCCAAAACTGGAAAGGTTTTGGCTCTTTCTTTCTTTCTTTTTTTTTTTTTTTTTTTTTTTTTAATTGGTACTGGGTATTGAACCCAGGGGTGCTCTACCACTGAGGTATATCCTCAATCCATTTTATTTCGTAATTCTATATGCTTTTTAATCACCAAATTTCAGTTCTTGCAAATGTATTTTTTGAGACTCATAAGTCATCCAGGCTGTCCTTAAACCTGTGACCCCTCCTGCATCAGCCTCTTGAGTAGCTGGGGTTACCGGTATGTTCTACCATGTCCAGTGATATTTTCATTCCTAATGCAAGGGGTTCACTATAAGGTCTGAAGAAGCCAGAGAAATCTAGAGTCCATGAGCTTTTCAAATGAATGTTTCAAAGAAAAAAAAGTCTTATACTATAGAGAACCTACTGGGAGCAGAATTCAAACTAATGAGGACAAAGAGGTAAGGAAAGAGATTTTAAGTAGAAATATTTTCATTGTCTTATTAATTAATATGCTGTTTATCATTAGGTCTTGGGACGTGGTCTTTACCATGTCTACATAGTATCTTGGTATTCCCACTGTCCTTAATGTAGCCATTGTGAACTGTAACCCCATGATGACTGCTGAGTAACCCAAGCTGGTTTTCCCTGCATACTTTCCAGCACACTAAAAATAAACAAAACTAATGTGGTATGTGGTGCTTTACAACAGGGACTCTGGTGATATCTGCATCAGGAATGTACCTGATATCTCTGATAATGGCTTGATATAAACTAGGTACTTTCTGGCTTGGGGATAAAGTCACTTTTGTCTGGACTACTACATAAAACCCCTTCTCCCAGCCCAAATTGTGGGAGTTCACTGGTCTTACTGTTGCCTGGGACCAAACTTGTATCAGTAAGTCTCCAAGAAATTGCAGTATGTGCAATACTGGATCCACCTGCTTCTTTATTTATCCCATGGCACCTTAGGGCTGGTTCTCATACACTGGGACTGGGTATTTCCAGAACAACCGATAAGCCAGCCAGAAGACCAAAATGAGCAAGAGGAAGTAAGTTTCTGCAGGGGAAGTCCTGGATTGGCCGCTTAACTTTTTATGTGGAGTGGTGACCTGTGTATTTGGCCTATATATTACATGTTTTCAGCCTGCCACAGGAGTATGGGGAAGTGTAGAAATGATCCCAGAAGTCTAGTATGATTCCTCCCATAACGAAGAACCAAAATAAAACTGGGTGTGGTGGTGCTTGCTGACAGTCCCAGCTATGCAGGAGGCTGAGGCAGGAGGATCACCCAAGCCAAGGAGCTGAAGGTCAGCCTGGGCAATAGAGTGTAATCCTGTCTCAAAAAAGAAAAGGAAGAAAAAGAAGAAAAGGGAGAAGGAAGGAGGGGGAAAGAGAGGCAAAGACGAGGAGAAAGAGGAAGAAGAATGAGGGGCAGGAGGAGGAAAACAACAGCTACCTCACTGGAGGGTCTGAGACAGCAGTGGAGTGCAGTGGGAGTACTGCATAGATACTGCAGAGCATGAAGATACACTATGGCCTTAAAAACAAAGGACTTAAGCACAAAATACTACTGTTAGGTCTCTCAAGATCCATCCTGAATCAAGAGGGACTTTGTTCAGTGGGGAGAAAAGGTGGTCCCTGGAAGTTACCACTCACACTACAGAGCCTTGAGGCATTTACTAATGGAGAATCCTGTGGTCCTTATAGGCCCTGAGTGTAGTTTGTGGAGCTTCCCTGTTCCATACCACTGCATTCCCCTGGAGAAAGAGCACAGCCTTTATATAAGTTATTCCTTCTTCCACTCAAGCATGGAGGTCATCTTGATACCCACTATTCCCTGGGTCCTATGAAGCAGCTGAGCAGCTTCCCCTACCAGACAGGAGATCCTAGAAACTGCCCTTTCACAGTCCCAGGAAGTACCTTGGAAGCCCACCTTGAGTGGCTCACCTGCAAAGGCCCCAAGAAAACAATTTGGGGGCACTACCCACCCTCCTGCTGCATTGGACACACCCAGGTAGCCCTGCCCATCCACCCCTGGCCTAAGGAAAAAGTCAGGTGACCCTCCACACTCTTCCACTATCCCAGAAGCAGCCAGGTGGCCCCATCCTTGCCTCCTCAGCCCCTAGAAGGTAGCCAGGCAGCCTGCCTTGAGTGACTCAGCCCACAGAGGTCCAGGCAGGCAGATAAGCAGTCCCATCCACCTGTGACCCCACAAATTGAGCAGACTTTTCTGAGTGGCTTGGCCCAGCAAGGCCCTCAAGAAGCAACTGTCCCACCCCAAAAAGCAGATGAGCAGCATATTCTCAGAAGCTCAGCACAGTGAGACCCTGAAATAAATGCTTATCCCCACAAACCCACTCTGGCCCCTAGGAAAACAGGCAGACCTCCCTAAACAGGATGGCCACCAGAGATCTTGTGAAGACATCTCTGCAGCCCTCAGACACTGAGAAGTGACCAATCTGGGCATGTTGGTGTGGTCTGGTTCCCATGAAGCCCTCAGACACCAACAGGCACCCCATCTCACTATAAGGAACATTATTACACCATACCCAGCTGGGCCCACCAAGGCGGCCCCACCCTCACACAACCTGCAGAAACTGATAGGCAACCCACACCCACAGCTTGGTGCAGCTTGCCCAGAAGTACAAGTGAACTTGTCTTACCTAAGGGAGCTGCATCCCAGTTGGCAATGAAATCCTCCAACTCCTGTTAGCCTAGGCCACTGAAACACGTACATACATCAACAATGTTGACTATAGCTAAATAAGCTACATGGATACTACATTAAAGAACCCATTAGGAACCAAAGTCAATGCAGCACATACTGTCAGCAGAAAGACAGCAAACATATTTCCAGCAATAAGTATTTATTTATTTATTTATTAACTATGAGAGCCATCCTGTAAAACTGGTAGAGGCAAATGATCTACCAGATGCACAAATACCAATTTAGGACACAGAAAGCATAAAAACAGGTACCATGACACCTCCAAAGGTGCACAATAACTCTCTAGCAACAGAACCCAAAGAAAAGGAAACAGACAAACTGACAATGAATTAAAAAAATGATTTTGGGAAAACTTCATAGATACAGGAGAATACAGGTAGACAGTTCAAAGAAATTAGGAAGGCAATTTATGACATGAATGAGATATTCAGAAGAAAAGAGAGATCATAAAAAAGAACCCATCAGAAAACTTGGAGCTGAAAAACTCAATAAATGAAACAGAAAATACAGTCAAGATACCCCAGAAGCAGAACGGATCAGCAATAAGAAAAAATTTCTGAACATGAAGAGAGGGTGTTTGGAATAACCCAGTCAGGTAATTTCAAAAGGTTGGGGATGGGGGACAGGAGGAGAAGAGAGAAGGAAGGAGATGTATAAAGAAAAGAAGGAATGAGAAAGAGATGGAGAGGAGGAAAAGGAGGAGAGGGAGAGAAAGAGGAAGGGAAGGGGGACATGGAGAGAGAGAGAGAGAGAGAAAGGAGGAAAAAGGAAGATAAAAAAGAATGAAGAAAGCCACTTAAACTCTGGGACACCATTAAGTGAACGAACATTTGCACTGTCAGGATTCTAGGAGAAGAGAAGGGCAAATGCATAGAAAACGTATTCAATGAAATATCTGCTGAAAACCTTCCAAAGCTTGGGAAACAGATATCAAGTCTAGGAAGCTCAAAGAACCTGTAATAGTTTTAACCAAAAAGATCCTCTCCCCAACATTATAGTCAAACTGTCAAAAGTACAAGACAAAGAATTCTAAAAACAGCAAGAAAAAAACATTAGGTCACTTATAAGGAAATTCTCATTAAACTAACAGTAGAATTCTCAGTAGAAACCTTATAGGCCAGGAAAGAATGGGAAGACAAATTCAAAGTCCAGAAAGAAAGCAACTGTGAACCAAGAATACTATACCCAGCAAAGCTGTTGTTAAGAAGGAGGGGGGGGATTCAAGATGGCGGACTAGAGGGTGGCTGCGTTTCATGTTGCTCCAGGACTCAGGACTCAAGAAGAGGAGATATAGAGAGACTTGGGACCAACTCAAAGCAGCCGGGTGAGTCTCTCCCATTGGGGAGGCGTCCCAGATGGGGCAGTAGTCCCCGAACGCAGGGAACTTTGTGAAGTAGATTTGCCCGACGAAGACACCCCTCCCCCCGCTGGAGCAGTGAACGCAGACAACTGGGAGCATCGGAGAGGAGGCCGCTCAGCACAGCACTTGGACTCGGCACAACCCACCCGGGCTCTGGGAGGCTGCCCAAAGGAGGGGGTGTGCGGTGAGCTGTTTGGACTGAAAGCGACCACCCCTGAGCACAGGGGGCTGCCCAGAGGAGGAGAAGCATGGGCTCGGCACGTCGCTTGGACTTGGAGCAGCGGGCGGCTATCTGAAGGAGCAGTGTGGTGAGTGGTTTGGACTCAGAGCAACCGCTCCTAAACACAGGGGGGTTGTCTGGAGGAGGAGGAGGAGCGCAGCGGGGTGCTTGGGCTTGGAGTGACTGCACCAGGGCTACGGGTGGCAGTCAGGATGAGGAGGTGCACACTAAGTTCCTGGGACTCGTGACGAACACACCAGATCTCTGGGTGACTGCCTGGTGGATGAGGTGTGCGGTGGGTCACTTGGACTTAGAGCAACCACACGGAACACCAGGCGGCTGCCGGAGGAAGAAGAGTGTGGCGGGTCACTAGGACTAAGAGTGACTGTAAGGGGCTCCAGGTGGCTGCTCAGAGGAGGGGCCGCATAGCCAGGCGATTAGGTGCAGAGCAGGGTCCCAGGTCCTAGGCGGCTTCTTGGTGGAAGAGCCGCACAGACAAACTGAGGGGCGGAGCGAAGGCTCCAGGACTGCAGGCAGCTTCTCTGAGGAGAGGCAGCCGAAGGAGATTCGTCTGCGAAGGGCGAGGCTTCCAGGCCCAGGAGGTAGGTCCAGGTCCCTGGGAACATTGCAGAAGAAGGCTGCCCAGCCCAGGCGGTAGTTGTGAATTGAACGGAACCTCTAGGAGGGGAACTGACCAGCGAGACCTCCCCATCGGGTGAGTCCTCCCTGCTGGGTGAGGTTCTCCCACAAGGACTGTAAAACCAGAGACACAGGCCCAAACTGGCCTTGCATCAGCCCACATCCTACTTCCCCTTTGGATGACCATTCGTCAGCAAGTGAAGGTACCTCTGCCCACTAGCAGGGAATATACCCCACCGGAAGGCCACCACCCCTAGGGAGTCAGCTTCCTTGTGGAGCACTGCATTATCAACTTCCTCCAAGACTTCAGGCTACTGAAGGCTAAGAGGGGATATACTAGAAATCTTCAGGGACATTATAAGTCAATAGAGGAAATCTGCAATATCACAGCGGTCAACTGATACCTGAACAATATGAGAAAACAAGGAAAGAAAATGCTGCAAACAAATCTAGATGTTACATCAATGAAACCCAACGAAAGCATGGCAGAAGAAATGACAGAAAGGGAGTACAGAATGTACATAATTAAAATGATCAGGGAAGCAAATGACGAGATGCAAGAGCAAATGCAGGCACTGAATGATCGCACCAATCGACAGTTAAAAGAGCAAATACAGGAAGCAAAAGATCATTTCAATAAAGAGTTAGAGATATTGAAAAAAAAACAAACAGAAATCCTTGAAATGAAGGAAACAATCAACCAAATTACGAACTCCATAGAAAGCATAACCAATAGGATAGAACACCTGGAAGACAGAACCTCAGATATTGAAGCCAAAATATTTAACCTTGAACACAAAGTGGACCAAACAGAGAAGATGGTAAGAAATCATGAACAGAATCTCCAAGAACTATGGGACTTCATGAAAAGACCAAATTTAAGAATTATTGGGACTGAGGAAGGCTTAGAGAAACAGACCAAAGGAATGAACAATCTATTCAATGAAATACTATCAGAAAATTTCCCAAATCTGAAGAATGAAATAGAAGATCAAGTACAAGAGGCTTATAGGACTCCAAGTATACAAAATTACAACAGACCGACACCAAGGCACATTATAATGAAAATACCGAACATACAAAATAAAGACAGAATTTTAAAGGCTGTGAGAGAAAAGAACCAAATTACATTCAGGGGGAAACCAGTACGGATATCAGCAGATTTTTCAATCCAGACCCTAAAAGCTAGAAGGGCCTGGAACAACATTTTTCAAGCCCTGAAAGAAAATGGATGCCAACCAAGAATCTTATACCCAGCAAAACTTACCTTCAAATTTGATAATGAAATAAAATCCTTCCATGATAAACAAAAGCTAAAAGAATTTACAAAAAGAAAGCCAGCATTACAGAACATTCTCAGCAAAATATTCCATGAGGAAGAGATGAAAAACAAAGAAGCAAATCAGCAATGGGAGGAACTATCCTAAAGGAATTGTCAAATAAAGGAAGAACCAAGTCGTGTCAAAATAAATAAATAAATAAATAAAATGGGCCAAATGACCGGGAATACAAATCGTATCTCAAAAATAACCCTGAATATTAATGGCCTGAACTCATCAATCAAAAGACATAGACTGGCAGATTGGATCAAAAAGTAGGATCCAACAATATGTTGCCTGCAAGAGACTCACCTCGTAGAAAGAGATACCCATAGACTAAAGGTGAAAGGATGGGGAAAAACATACCATGCACATGGACTCAGCAAAAAAGCTGGGGTATCCATCCTCATTTCAGATCAGGTGGACTTCAAGTCAAAGTTAGTCAGAAGGGACAAAGAAGGACATTACATATTGCTTAAGGGAACCATAAATCAGCAAGACATAACAATCATAAACATCTATGCCCCAAACAGTGGCTCATCCATGTATGTCAAACAAATCCTTCTCAATTTCAGAAACCAAATAGACCATAACACAATAATACTAGGTGATTTTAACACGCCTCTCTCACCACTGGACAGATCTTCCAAACAAAAATTGAACAAAGAAACCATAGACCTCAATAACACAATCAATAATTTAGACTTAACGAACATTTATAGAATATACCATCCAACCAAGAGTGAATACACTTTCTTCTCAGCAGCACATGGATCCTTCTCTAAAATAGACCATATAATATGCCACAAAGGTAATGTAAGCAAATACAAGAAGATAGAGACACTACCTTGTATTCTATCAGATCATAATGGATTGAAATTAGAAATAAATGAAAGAGTAAAAAACAGAAGCTACTCCAACACCTGGAGATTAAACAATATGCTATTACATGATGAATGGATAACAGAAGATATTAGGAAGGAAATTAAAAAATTCTTAGAGGTAAATGAGAACAAAGAGACATCATATCAAAATCTTTGGGACACTATGAAAGCAGTACTTAGAGGAAAATTTATTTCATGGAGCGCATTCAATAAAAGAAGTAAAAATCAACAAATAAACGACCTAACACTACAGCTCAAAGCCCTAGAAAAAGAAGAACAGACCAACACCAAAAGTAGTAGAAGACAGGAAATAGTTAAACTCAGAGCTGAAATCAATGAAATTGAAACAAAAGAAACAATACAAAAAATTGACAAAATAAATAGTTGGTTCTTTGAAAAAATAAAATTGATAAACCCTTAGCCACTCTAACAAAGAGAAGACAAGAGAAAACCCAAATCACTAAAATTCGGAATGAACAAGGAAATACCACAACAGACAGGATTGAAATACAAAACGTAATTAGAAGCTATTTTGAAAATCTATATTCCAACAAAATAGAAAATTTCGAAGACATCAACAGGTTTCTAGAGACATATGAATTGCCTAAACTGAACGAGGAGGACACACACAATTTAAATAGACCAATTTCAAGTAATGAAGTAGAAGAGGTCATCAAAAGCCTACCAACAAAGAAAAGTCCAGGACCAGATGGGTCTCAGCCGAGTTCTACAAAACCTTTAAAGAAGAGCTCATTCCAATACTTCTCAAAGTATTCCATAAAATAGAAGAGGAGGGAACCCTCCCAAACTCATTCTATGAAGCCAATATTACCCTGATACCCAAACCAGACAGAGACACATCGAGGAAAGAAAATTTCAGACCAATATCATTAATGAACATTGACACAAAAATTCTCAACAAAATTTTAGCAAATCGCATACAAAAATATATTAAAAAGATAGTGCACCACGATCAAGTGGGTTTCATCCCAGGGATGCAAGGTTGATTCAACATCCGGAAATCAATAAATGTAATTCACCATATCAATAGACTTAAAGTCAAGAATCACATGATTATTTCAATAGATGCAGAAAAAGCATTTGATAAAATACAGCACCCCTTCATGCTCAAAACACTAGAAAAAATAGGGATAGTGGGAACATTCCTTAACATTATAAAGGCCATCTATGCTAAGCCCATGGCTAATATCATTCTAAATGGTGAAAAACTGAAAGCATTCCCCCTAAAAACTGGAACAAGGCAGGGATGCCCTCTTTCACCACTTCTATTCAACATCATACTTGAAACGCTAGCCAGAGCAATTAGACAGACCAAAGAAATTAAAGGAATACGAATAGGAAAAGAAGAACTCAAACTATCCCTATTTGTGGATGATATGATTATATACTTAGAGGAACCAGGAAATTCCACCAGAAAACTTTTAGAACTCATAAGTGAATTCAGTAAAGTAGCAGGTTACAAGATCAATGCTCATAAATCCAATGCATTTTTATACATAAGTGATGAATCCTCAGAAAGAGAAATTATGAAAACTACCCCATTCACGATAGCATCGAAAAAAATAAAATACTTGGGAATCAATCTCACAAAAGAGGTGAAAGACCTCTACAATGAGAACTACAGAACACTAAAGAAAGAAATTAAAGAAAACCTTAGAAGATGGAAAGATCTCCCATGTTCTTGGATAGGCAGAATTAATATTGTCAAAATGGCCATACTACCAAAAGTGCTATACAGATTCAATGCAATTCCAATTAAAATCCCAATGATGTACCTTACAGAAATAGAGCAAGCAATCATGAAATTCATCTGGAAGAATAAGAAACCCAGAATAGCTAAAGAATCCTTCGCAGGAAAAATGAAGCAGGGGGTATCGCAATACCCGAACTTCAACTTTATTACAAAGCAATAGTAACAAAGACGGCATGGTATTGGCACCAAAATAGACAGGTAGATCAATGGTACAGAATAGAGGACATGGACACAAACCCAAATAAATACAACTTTCTAATACTAGACAAAGGTGCCAAAAATATGCAATGGAGAAAAGAGCCTCTTCAACAAATGGTGCTGGGAGAATTGGAAATCCATATGCAACAGATTGAAACTAAACCCATATCTCTCACCCTGCACAAAACTCAACTCAAAATGGATTAAGGACCTTGGAATCAGACCAGAGACTCTGCAGATTATAGAAGAAAAAGTAGGTCCCGATCTTCAACACGTCGGCCTAGGACCAGACTTCCTCAACAGGACTCCCATAGCACAAGAAATAAAAGCAAGAATCAATAACTGGGATAGATTCAAACGAAAAAGCTTTCTCTCAGCAAAGGAAACTATCAGCAATGTGAAGAAAGAGCCTACAGAGTGGGAGAATATCTTTGCCAATCATACTTCAGATAGAGCACTAATCTCCAGAATCTATAAAGAACTCAAAAAACTCTACACCAAGAATTCAAATAATCCAGTCGACAAATGGGCTAAGGAAATGAACAGACACTTCACAGAAGAAGATGTACAAGCAATCAACAAACATATGAAAAAATGTTCAACATCTCTAGTAATAAAAGAAATGCAAATCAAAACCACCCTAAGATTCCATCTCACCCCAATTAGAATGGCGATTATCAAGAATACAAGCAACAGGTGTTGGCGAGGATGTGGGGAAAAAGGTACACTCATACATTGCTGGTGGGGCTGCAAATTAGTGCAGCCACTCTGGAAAGCAGTGTGGAGATTCCTTAGAAAACTTGGAATGGACCCACCATTTGACCCAGCTATCCTATTCCTTGGTCTATACCCAAAGGACTTAAAATCAGCATACTACAGAGATACAGCCACATCAATGTTCATAGCTGCTCAATTCACAATAGCCAGATTGTGGAACCAACCTAGATGTCCTTCAATTGATGAGTGGATAAAGAAACTGTGGTATATATATACAATGGAATATTACTCTGCCATAAAGAATGATAAAATTATGGCATTTGCAGGCAAATGGATGAAATTGGAGACCATCATGCTAAGTGAGATAAGCCAATCTCAAAAAACTAAAGGACGAATGATCTCGCTGATAAGTGGATGATGACACATAAGGGGGAGGGTGGGAGGAGTTAGTGTTAGGGTTAGGGTTAGGGTTAGGGTTAGGGAGGGGGGCAAGAATGGAGGAAGAAAGTACTGTATAGAGGGTAAAGAGGGGTGGGAGGGGTGGGGGGAAGGGAAAAAATAACAGAATGAATCAAACAACATTACCGTATGTAAATTTATGATCATACAAATGGTATGCCTTTAACCCATGTACAAACAAACAACATGTATCCCATTTGTTTACAATAAAAAAAAAAAGACAAATTAAAAAAAAAAAAAAAAAAAAAAAAAAGAAGGAGGACTCATCACCAGCAGAATGACCCTAAGGGAGTCCTGAATCAGAAGTAAAACGATGACTCCCATCATGAGAACATGCAGAGGTATAAAACCCAACAGCAGTGCTGAAACACAAAAGAGAAAGAGTCAAACCCTATCATTATTACAGATAGCCACCAAACCGCAAAGATGAACAAGAGAAAGAAAGGATATACAAAACAACAGAAAAAATTAGCAGAATGACAGAAGTATGTCTTTATGAATAATAACCTTCAAAAAATTTTTTTTGAGATGGAGTCGCTGTGTTACCCAGGGTGATCTTGAACTCCTGAGCTTAAGTGATCCTCTAGTCTCAGCTTTCTTTTTTTTTTTTTTTTTTTTTTTGGTGCTGGGGATCAAACCCAGGGCCTTGTGCTTGCAAGGCAAGCACTCTACCAACTGAGCCATCTCCCCAGCCCTAGTCTCAGCTTTCTGAGTGCTAAAAATTCAGGAATGTGCTACCACACTTGGATCATAAGTTTGAATGTAAATGAATTTAATTCCCCAATGACCTGGACTGGCTGAATGGTTTGGAAAAAAAGACACAATGATGTATTGCAAATAAGAAACTTTCTTCGGGGGGCTGGGGTTGTGGCTCAGTGGTAGAGCGCTTGCCTGGCATGTGTGAGGCACTGGGTTCCATTCTCAGCACCACATGTAATAAATAAACGAATAAAATAAAGGTCTATCAACATCTAAAAAATATTTAAAAAAAAAAAAAAAAAAAGAAACTTTCTTCGGCAGTAAAGGCATACATGGACTTAAAAGTGAAGAGATGGAAAAAAATATATTATACACATGAAACCAAAAGTGAACAGCTATACTTCTATCAAATAAAATATACTTTAATTCAAAGCTGTAAAAAAAGTCAAGAAACAATGACAGAGGGATTAATACAACAAAAGAAAATAACAATTATAAATACATATATGCAACAAATGCTGAAACACCCAATTATATGAAGTAAACATTATTAGATTAAAATGAGAGATAGGCTCAAACATAATAATAGTTGGGGACTTCAACATCCCACTTTCATCAATGGACAGATCATCCAAACAAGAAAAATCAACAACAACAACAACAAATTAGAGTTAAACTATACTATGGACCTAACAAACATTTACATAATATTTCATCCAATAGTTATTGAATACACATTCTTCTCATCAACACATGGAACATTCTCCAGGAGAGACCATATGTTAGTCCACTAAACAAGTCTCAACGAATTTTAAAAAACTGAAATCATAGTACGTATATTCTCTGACCACAATGAAGTAAAACTAGTAATAAACAACAAGAGAACTTCAGAAATTGTGCCAATATATGGAAACTAACATACTCTTGAAAAACCAATGGGTCAATGAAGAAATCAGAAGGGAAGTTTAAAAATTTCTTGAAGCAAGCAGGACACAGTGGTGCATGCCTGTAATCCCAAGAATTTGGGAGGCTGAGGCAGGAGGATTTCAAGTTCAAGGCAGGCTTGACAATTTAACAAGATCCTCAGCTGCTCAGTAAGATCCTGTCTCAATATAAAAAATAAAAAGAACTGGGGATGTAGCTCAGTGGTAAAGAGTTCCTAGGTTCAATTCCCCGTACCAGAAAAAAAACTATTGAAGCAAACAAACATGAAAACACAATATGCTAAAACTTGTGAAATACAGGAAATACAAGAAAGCTGTCCTAAGAGGGAAGTTTTAGAGAAATAAGCCCCTCAGTCAAAAAAGTAGAGGGCTGGGAGATGGCTCAGCTGGTAGAGTGCTTGCCTCGCAAGCACAAGGCCCTGAGTTTGATCCCCAGTACCACAAAAAAAAGAAAAAGAAAAAAAAAAAAAAAAAAGTAGAAAGATTTCAAAGAAACAACTCAAGGAACCAGAAAAGCAAGAACAAACTAAACCCAAAACTGGTAAAAAGAAAACTAGGTTTAGAGTAGAAATAAATGAAACGGAGGCTAAAACAAGAAATACAAAAGATCAATGAAACAAAGAGATTGTTTCTTTGAACAGAAAAACAAAATTGAAAACGTTTAGCTAGACTGACCATGACAAAGAGAAAACGCAAACAAATGAAATCAGAGATGAAAAAGGAGACATTACAACTGATGCCACAGAAAGAAAAGACCATCAGGGATACGACTGTATGTCCCCAAACTGGAAAACCTAAAAAGTGCATGAATTTCTGGACACACATAACTTACTAAAACTGATGACTTAGAAACTTGAACAAATAACAAGAAGAATGAATCAGTAATAAAAATTCTCTCAAAAAGAAAATTCAGGACCTGATGGCTTCATTGCTGAATTTTACCTAACTTTTAAAAAAAATCTAAAACCATTCTTTTTAAACTATTACACAGAACGGAAAGGGAATCAACTTCCTTATTTTACAATGCCAGCATCACTCTGATACTAAAACCAAATAATCCCTGATGAACACAGACACAAAAATTCTCAACAAGATAGTAGTAGATACAATCCAACTGTACATAAAACTGTTGTACACCATGATCAAGTGGGGTTTATTTCAGGGGTGCAAGGATGGCTCAACATACACAAATTGCTAGACATGACATCTCATGTTATCCCGCTGCTCACATTGACTCTTTTTCAAGGTTTATAAATGGAATCTCTTTATTATCAAAAAGCTTTCCCTAGGAACCTGATGGTGTTCATAAGACTAGAAGAATAAGTAGAAAAGGTGGCCTAGACTCTGCTCAGATGAGGAAAATGGAAGATCATTAATTTTAAGCAAAAGAAAGGACTGTTGGTCAATAACTTCCCTGTCACACATCAAACTGAGCTTGATATGCCTTTTATGCAAAATGACTGCTACTATGATGGTTATTCAGAGGGTTATACAGATTCTCTTTTGATTATCAGCAGTTACTCAGGGAAAAGGGGAATTGAGATAGATAAATAGATAGATAAAAACTATTTTGGGTATGTGGTTTACATATGGTTTATGGCCTACCAATAAAATCAGGTGAGTCCTGTGCGGTCAGTGGGGATGAACAAGAGGGTCTTCCAACCACTTCACAATTTCAGAGCAGAAGAGAATCAGTCCCCATGTCATCTATGTATGGTCACTTCCCAAATATACAGAACTGTTTATTGTCAATCACAATGTGAATAATGTGAATAAACAACACATGGTAATAGATATCCACACACTGGTCAAGTTTTAGATGAAGGAGCCAAGTGTGCAAGTAGTATTTACTGGGTTAAAGACATGGACAGATAGAAAACCAGTGAAAATACCCCTAAATCTTCCAAAAACATTGCAGTATATCTTTTGGGAAGTGTGAAACATGTTGTTGTTCATATGCCCATTGACCAAAAGCTAAGGAAGCAGCTGGGCCATGCAATTTTCCGTGATATCCTACTAAAATGCAACCACTGTTGAATCTTTCTCTCATGAAGAAATAACTCATTTTTCAGTTCTCCTGGCTCATGAGCTTAGCCATAGCTTGGGAATAAAGCATAACTGTGTGGCCTACAAGTTCCAGGGCCAGAACCTGTGTACTACACAATAAATTTATTACTGTAAATAAGGACTTCGATCAGATGTTGTATGAGCACAATGTTGACTGCTTGCTTAATAAAATGACCTCCAGAGCTCCTTTGGAAACCTATATTGTGAGAATAAGGCTTCATCATGGATGAGTGGCCTCCCAGAGTACTGTAATGGCACCTCCAAGTGGTGACAGACAGACTCGCACAAGCAAGACCGCACCCCTCGCAAAGAACAAGGTTACTGTTACCAGGGCCAGAACTGGAGAAGCATTGCTATAAAATCTTTGGAAAGGGTACAAGAGTTGCCTGGAAAAGTTATCATTACCTATGGAATATGGTTGGAAACCATGGCAGTGAGTCTAAAGAAATGTTTAAGTTCTGTGCAAAATGGATCTAAGGCTCCACACATTGAACAACATCGAGCAACCAGTACCCCATGAAGAAATGAAATGTTGAAGGACTGATGTTTTTGAAGCCACAGAAAGGGCTGATGAGAGGGGAAGTGAAGGATAGTATTCCACATGGTCCACAGAAGATTTGTACCATCAAACCTACTTAGATATCGCTCTATTCTACTATGACCACAAACTTAACGAGTGTCCTGGGAGGGATGTTTATAATTTTAAGAACTGCCTCTATGTCTACGGCTATTGTCGCTTCTAGGGTTAGTGGGATAATTTGAATAGTGGCTCAGCTGCACATGTCATCTCTGACTCTCATTATGACCAAAAAGCCCAAAACCCCCGGTAATTCTTTTTTAATTGGTTTATTTAATTGTTGTGTTACAGTCATACATAAAAGTAAAATCCATTATGAGTTCATCCACACACGACAGCTTGGTTGATTTCACCCTGCTGCTCTTCCCCTTTCCCTCGTTCCTCCTCGACTCCACTGTTCTCCCTTCTGTTCTCATGAGACTCTTTCCCAACACCCCCTCAACTGTTAAGAGCTTATTTTTCTCTAACTTCCCTTGACTTTCTGAAACTGGCTTATTTTACTTAGCATGATGGTCTTCAGTTCCATCCATGTGCCAGAAAATGTCATAATTTTATTATTCTTTATGACTGAATAAAACTCCAGTGTGTGTGTGTGGGGGGTATGACATTTTCATTATCCAATCTTCTATTAAGGGACACCTGAGCTGGTGATGTAACTTCAGTATTATGAATTGTGCTGCTATAAATATTCATATGCATGTGTCACTATAGTATGCTTTTAGCTCTTTTGGATATATATCAAGGTGTGGGGTAGCTGGGTTATATGATGGGTTCATTCCTAGTATTTTCAGGAATCTCTATATTGCTTTCCAAAATGGTTGTACTAATTTGCAGTTCCATCAACAATGCGTAAGTGTACCTTTCCCCCCATGTCCTCACCAATATTTATTATTATTTGTATTTTTGATGATTGCTAGTCTAATTGGAATGAGGTAAAATCTCAGGGTAGTTTTGATATGCATTTCCCTGATTGCTAAGGATGTTGTACATTTTTTACATACGCTTCTTGCCATTTGCCAACAAATTTCTTCTTTTGAGAAATGTCTGTTTAGTTCATTTCCCCATTTATTGATTGGGTCATTTGTTTTTTTTTTTTTTTTGGTATTATGTTTTTTGAGTTCTATATATAGTCTGGATATTAATCTCCTGTCAGAAGAGTAGTCAGCAAAGATTCTCCTATTCTGTAGGCTCTCTCTTCATGCTCTTGTTTCCTTTGCTATGCAGAAGTTTTTTTATTTGAAGCCATCCTACTTACTCTTGATTGTATTTTTTGAGTTTCAGGGGGTCTTGTTAAGGAAGTTGGTGTAGGATATGGTTACCCAATATTCTTCCCAATTCATTAGTGATAAATAATTTCAGTTCCTGGATATTCCGGCATTGTAATTTCAAAGAATGGTGGAGGAGCTAGTGGCAAAAGTAACGGTAGACTCTAATGGATCTAGGCCTCTGCCATAGACTCTCTTCTGTGAGCATAATAATGGTGTCTGGGTATCGACATCACGTTGCGCCTCTTTCTTTAGCTGGTGGAACTTGTGCTGTGTCCATCCATGTACTGCACAGTGGAGCAGACCCTGGGATGCCACTGTTAGAGCCTGGAGGAGGGGCAGGGATGATGGAATCCACTCTTCAGGTTTTGCAGAGACCCAGGAATAAGCCCCACAACCCTTGTTTATGAAGCATGGTTACACTTCCTCTATCTGAAACATCAAGATCTGGTATCTATTTTTTATATTTTTCTAGCTCTTTCTAAACTCACTCTTTACATCTTAACATATTGACTAACAGCTCATCATATTTCTTAGTATATATGTGAGGACAATGAAGTGGCTTCAATGCCCCCCCTTACTGATCCATTTCTTGGAGATAACTTTATCAATTATTCTTTCGTCAGTCTGATAAATGAGGAGAATCATTCCATTACCTCCCACCCGACACGTTCACTAAGAAAGGTTAATTAATCTCATTCAATCACTCTGGATTGGAGAGCATCAAGACTACCAGTGTTTCTTAAGAATGTGCCTGGTAGACCTTTTTTTGCTGCTGTTGTCTTTTCGGTCTACTCATCTCTTAAAAACACATCAATAAGATGAAGTTGACGAAAGATACACATGCTCTGGAGCCCACAGCAGCACTTCTACCAAAGCATCTGCCCTGCTCTGAGGAAATTTTCACATTTGTCATAACAGGGCATAAATAATACACGTTCTCTTTTCCTTCGAGGGTGGGGAAATTGTGCTTACTGAGTAAAGTCTGTGTAAGAGAGTAGGACAAGAGGGTACAAGAAGAGAAATCCTGGATTTTGAAGGTGTTACCTGGAGAACATAAAGGGCCATGTGTAGCTTGGTGTCCTGTGGCTTGGTCAGCTTTATGATTATCAGCACAACAGCTGTGAATATAGAATGTGTAAATTCTGTTGTTAGCCCTCACTGCCTGAAGCATAAACTTCCTCAGTACACATGTCTGAGCATTATTAGAATTGGAAGGTATGAGCTTACTGAATATCAATAGTGAGATTAACCAGTTATGCAAACCACAGGCCTCTGACTTCTAGTCCTTATTGATTAAGGACTAGATCACCAAGGTCTTTCACAAACTTTGCAGATGATTAGTGTGACAACAGTGGCAAGATATACTAGGAAGATGATAAACTTTTTTCTGTACTAGAGGTTGGACACAGGAGAGCTTAACCACTGAGCTATGCACCCAGCCATTATTTCATTTTATTGGTACTGGGGATATCCAGCCCTTTTTTAACTTTCTGTTTTGACACAGGGTCTCATTAAGTTGAGGCTGACCTGGAACTCATGATCCTCTTGCCTCAGCCTCCCAAACCACTGGGATTACAGGTATGCGCCACCATGCCCAGTCTTTTTATCTTTTGAGACAGGGTCTTGCTGAGTTGCCAAGACTGACCTTGAACTTGGATCCTCCTGCCTCAGCTTCCCAAATGGCTGGAATTACAGGCGTGTGCCATCGTTCCCAGAAAAAGATAATAATTTACACTACTTAGAGTATCAGAATTTACCAAGGTCTTTCATAAACATTATCCAATCTTATCCTCACTATCAACTTAAAAGGCAGGTGTTAATAGATGAATTCTGTCATTCTCATATCAGCTTGCACCTCATGCCCAATTACCTTAATTTCAATATAAAAAGGAAAAAGGGTTGGGGGGTCAGGGAAACTGGAAATATGGGTGGGGTCAACATAAATTTTATAAGCTGAACAGGAATCTACAGTTATCTGCCTTGGTGAGATCACTTGGCTTGATCAGAACCCAATATACTATTGCCCTTTTCACTCCCATCTCTTCCTGTTACGATACCTACCTGGGCCCCAGCAGCATAAGAAGGCCACTGGATAGAAGCGCACTCGCTGCTCCCCAATGTAAGTCACTACCTGCTGTTCAGTTCCCAGAAAGTCAGATGATTTCACAAACTTCTTACACACTGCCTGGGCTTGGATGAGTAAGACCTAAACATAAGTGTAACAGTGAAGAGTTTGCCTAAGGCTTAGTAAAAATTCCCATCATTTTAGAAGGATCATTCTCTAAGTATCTTCCAATAGGACAGACCAGGTTTTACCAGCTGAGAACTCATAATCCTCCTGTCTCAGTTCCCAAACAAGCTCTTTTTCCCACTCATCATCTGATTTAGGATACCCAAAAAACTGAGGTGGTGTAATTATATTGTCAAGATCTCTTGGATACTTTCTTGGTGCTAGGACCTTAGGAAGTGCCTCTTGGTCCTATCTTCCCCAGGCCCTGGGAATATTAGTCTGTCTCCTCCAGTCCCCACTCTTTCCACAAAGGTGGGGAGAGCAGTACCATACCATAATAGTTAGGAGGCTGAGTAAAAAGCTAGCCAAGAAAATGGTGATACTATAAAAATAAAGTGTGCTGCAGACAGATGTGTTGGCAGAAGGCAGGAGTTCGGCCATGACTGATGGTGGTGAGAGCATCAGGATACACCTAGGAAACAAATCAGTGAACAGGAGTACTACAATAGCTGTCAGACATGAGATAGTCACTCAGTGCGACAAGTTAATGAAAATGTAACTGCACTTATCATTTTGCTAACTCTTATCCATAAGATTTCGTTCCTTCTCACAGACACATTATCTTGTATTCACTTTGTTATGTTATGTTTTTATTTGTATAGTTTTAGGCTTGACTACACCTTGTTTCACAGCCCTTTTCCAGTACAAGTACCTTGGACAGAAGGTATGTAAAAAGTCTTTTCTCTACATTTATTATAGAAAAGAACAGATGTAATTCATGATAAAAATGACAGATTTGGTTCTTTCTTACCTGTTGCTCTGAAAGAAGTTGTGGAAACATTCACTGACATTGCCCAGACAGAAAACAGGTGTCATCAATAGTAGAGGTATCAGGCTGGGAGGAAAAAAGTTACCATCCCAATATCCAGCATTTTTCATGCTTTTCTCCCTTTGCAGAATTTCTTCCCACCCACAACCACATCACCCCGCTGATCTCCACAAATATACACACTTAATTATTCAAGAAAATACCTGAATATCTTAAGTATCCTTACTTTCCAGTTCCTGGGGAAGTATAGCAGGAAATGGATTTCGTACATTGGTTAATGAACCCTAACAGAGTATCCAGAGAATCTCTGATATTATATGGTTGGATAAAATTCTAAGTGGGTCAAAATGAAAGGAAAATCTACCAAGGAGCTCTGTGTGCAGCCTGTTTCACTTTTCATGGTAGCCAGGAATAACTTCATTCTCATTAGCCCCTTCCTGAGTGCTTTCTCAAAGTATACCATTAAATAGACAGCGAGTTATCTAGTCAAATATAGCCAACTCCCTGTAAGAGATAAAGATTTAGGAGCAAATGTTACAAAGGCTAAAATCAACCCTGATGTGACTGTCACTTGAGGTGAGATCCAGACCCTTTCTGGACTTTATAGTTCTTATAGTCTCACCTAATGTTATAAAGTGGATAAGATCTTGAAGACCTTGTATTACAACTCATAAGAACAGGAATTTGGAGATCCAAAAACACAAAGGAATTTGTTCAAGGTCACATAGAGTTGATGATAGAACTGGGGCTAAAACCCAATTCTGTAACAGCAAATGGATTCCCCAGTTATGTGGGAAAACAGAACTAATGATCACATATTTATTGCTTCCTACTCAATAAGGGTCTGTGAGGACTTAGGAGTGACAATGGACATAAAGGACACCCAACTATTTCTTCCTACCTGGGCACTAGAAAAATGAGAGTCTATACCTTAGTAAGAAGAAAAGAAAAAAAAAAATCTTACCTTGACAAAATGAGGGTGATTTGACCAACTCGACAAGTATAATCTACTACCTGTGAAACAAATAAATGTAAAAACTGTCTTACGACATTGCCAAACACATTATAATAAATACCAGATCATCACATAACACTCTATAGAACAAAAAGGTTTCCAAGAGCCAATTTACTCTCTCAAGCAACGTTTGCTATAGAATTCATGAAACAGATAGCTCCTTAGCATTGTAGATGATACAATTTTATCTGTATTACTATATTCTAAAAAAAAAAAAAAAAAAAACAGAATAAGCTGGCACAGTGGCACAAGCCTGTGATTCCAGTGGCCCAGGAGGCTGAGGCAGGAGGGTCACGAGTTCAAAGCCACCTGGGGATATGGCCCAATGGTTAAGAGGCCCTGGTTTCAATCCCTAGTACCAAAAAAAAAAAAAAAAAAAAAAAAGTGAGGCTGCAGGAAGTAGTTTAATATAAGATTTGAGTACCCAAACAAGTTTTCTTAGGAAGAAAGACAAATATGAAATCACACAGTAACCCTGCATTATTTAATAATAGTTCTTTTTCTCTTTTAGTTTCAGAAAGGTGTGGATTTTTTCAGAGCCTATGAAGCTCTGTCTATAAGATGACCAGCAGAAATTATAATAGGCAAGTATTAATAAAATAGTGCAGAATCAATCAGCTCTTTGGATATAAGACTCTCAGAATCTAAAAGATAGAACACTTTAAGACTCTACTTGTTGCACTGGGCATGTAACACAGTGGTAGTGTCTATGCTCAGCAAACACAAGGCAAGCACTGCAAAACAAACAAAAACTCCTTATTTAGATCAGACACTGTAAAACTTCTAAAAGATTAACCCATCTAAAAGAGGAATCATTTCTCCCAATGGGACTTTAGGATGAAAGATTTTGAACAAAACACTTTAAGTAACAGAATAGAAAACCTTTTTCTTTCTATTTTAAGGTAGAAACCATATCCTACTGTGGAATGGTCATTAACAAATATGCACTAAGTGAGCAATTAATCATAATTAGAGAATGGTCACTGATCTTCCTTGAGAAGTCTGGATCAGGAATAGCAATGATTTTAAGTAGGACAGCTGTTGTTGACTTGAGGGAAATGTGTAAAATTAGTTTTCAGTGACCTCATCCACCAGCTTCCCATCTCCTCTTTTTATTCTGTCAGGTGGTTATCTGCTTTTTAATTATTGTTCTTACCTGACAATGGATCTCTAATAAAAAGCTTACTGCTAATAGTTTATGGGAGAAGTCTTCCTAGGGCATTTAGAAAAGAATTCAAAGATGAAAAAAAGATCTTTGCAGTTCTTAGTATACAGCTATAATGGCAGAATAATAAGCACTAGGGTAGTATTTTAGACTAGAGTTTGACTCCTTGAAACTAATGATATCACCTAGGTTAAAAAGAGTAGTATATGTATCTGTGAGTACAGAAAAGAGACTATCATATATGAGAGCTAATCTTATGTCTCTCCAATTTTCCTTCAAAGATTAATTTATTCCTCTCAGAAACATTCCCCATGTTGTCTCCATCCTTGGCTTCTGGTCTTGGAGCATTTTCTTCAGGAAATTACTTTGTGACTGAATAAGTGCTCACAAATTCCAATCAGTCCCTTGGCTTTTGAATGAATTAGTAAATTAATTAATGAAAATAAAAATGTGAAATACTAACCCTATAAGGCTTTTGAACTTTTTAAGCATTCATCTACCTAAAGAGAGGAAAATGAACTATTTCTTTGTAGTGTCTTCTAGTTCCAGGATTCTAGGATTATGCAGACAAATATGTAAAAGGATAAACAGCCATGGGTCCTTACTAACTTGTAGGGAGCAAGGAAACCATACAAACTGAAGATACAGAAGAATAATTATAAGTGTTAAATGTCCAGAGGTAAACATAAGAAAAAGGTCCCAGAATATAGTCTGGTTGCTTGCAGCTAAACTAAAATGAAGATAAAATAAAATTTAAAATACAGTTCTTCACTCTCACTAGTTACATTTCAAGTGCTCAGTAGCCACATATGGCTAGTAACTACTTAACTGTACAGTGAATAAAATTTTGGGTATTACAAAAAGTTCTATTGATTTCCTCCTGCCCTTTCTCCTTACAGCAGAGAGAAAGAAGCGGGGAATGAGGGAGGAAGAAAGAAAGACAGGAAGGGAGGGAGGGATTTTAAAAACATTCTCTACCCCTGCCCTCCTTCAACAGTGAGCATCTTGAACAAGGCTACCAAAAAGCCAGATAAATATCTTCTTAAGAAGTAAGTTGGGTTGGGGTTGTAGCTCAGCGGTAGAGCGCTTGCTTGGCATGAGCGATGCACTGGGTTTGAGTCTCAGCACCACACATAAATAAGTAAAATAAAGGTCCACTAACAATTAATAAATATTTAAAACAATTTTTTTTAAAAAAGAAGCGAGTCACAGGGCTGGGGTTGTAGCTCAGTGGTAAAGTGCTTGCCTCACACGTATGAGGCACTGGGTTTGATCCTCAGCACCACATAAAAATAAATAAATGAAGGTATTGCGTCCATCTAGAACTCTCTCTCTCTCTCTATATATATATATATAAAGAAAAGAAGTGAGTCAGCTCTCCTGCTTCCTAGTTGCCATGTCCTGAGCTGCTTCCCTCTGCCATGGCCCTCAGTCATGTTCTACCTCACCTTGGGGCCCAGAGCTATGGATTTGGTTGACCATGGACTGAACTTCTGAAACTGCTGTAGTCAAGAAAAGTTGGATAGTCACTACTACAGGTTACCAGAACTTCACAACACAACTAAGATATTCCTGAGTCCTAGAACAAGGTAATATCTTTTGTCATACAAAACAATTCTTTGAAAACTGAATTATAATTATTTATCTATTTGGAAAAATGTAGTTACTAAAATAAGTATTTCTTCTTAAAAATAAATTTCTTGAAATTAAAAAAAAAAAGAGATGAGGATTTCATAGAATCATAGCATCTTAGCATTGGAATGAATATTAAGGACCACATAGGCCAATTCTTCATTTTATGATGAAAAACAGGCCCAATAAAAGGAGATGATGTGCTCAAGGGTCATATAGAGGGGTAAGTGGCCAGAACAAGTGGCTAAAAAATAAATCTCCTGATTTACTTCAAATGTCCTTTCTTAAGATTCTATATGCAGACAAATATGTATAAGGATATACAGCCAGGGGTCTTTCCTATTTATTTATCTAAATATTTACTGAGTTTCATCATGTGCCTAAGAGGATACCCCTTTCATTTGTTCTAAAAGTCATCTACAGGATCTGGAGAAAGGTGTTGGAAGGTCTTCCAAACAATTTTAGTCTATCATGCTCTTTTTTAAAAATTTTTTTTAAAAATTGTTCATGGACCCTTATTCATCAAATCCAGCACCTCACACATATGAGGAAGCTCTCTACCACTGAACTACAACCCCAGCCCTCTACATGCTCTTTTTTTTTAAATTTATTTTTATTGTAAACAAATGGGATACATGTTGTTTCTGTTTGTACATGGAGTAACAGCATACCATTTGCATATTCATAAATTTACACAGAGTAATGATGTTTGATTCATTCCATTATTTTTTTCCTTCCCCCTCACCCCTCCCACCTCTCTTTTCCCTCTATACAGTCTCTCCTTCCTCCATTCTTGTCCCACTCCCACCCCCCATTATGTGTCATCATCCGCTTATCAGTGAGATCATTCCTCTTTTGGATTTTTGAGATTGGCTTATCTCACTTAACATGATATTCTCCAATTTCATCCATTTGCCTGCAAATGCCATAATTTTATTATTCTTTATAGCTGAGTAATATTCCATTGTATATATATACCACAGTTTCTTTATCCATTCATCAATTGAAGGGCATCTAGGTTGGTTCCATAGTCTGGCTATTGTGAATTGAGCCGCTATGAACATTGATGTGGCTGTATCTCTGTAGTGTGCTGATTTTAAGTCCTTTGGGTATAGGCCGAGGAGTGGGATAGCTGGGTCAAATGGTAGGTCGATTCCAAGTTTTCTAAGGAATCTCCACACTGCTTTCCAGAGTGGCTACACTAATTTGCAGCCCCACCAGCAATGTATGAGTGTACCTTTTTCCCCACATCCTCTCCAACACCTATTGTTGCTTGTGTTCTTGATAATTGCCATTCTAATTGGGGTGAGATGGAATCTTAGTGTAGTTTTGATTTGCATTTCTCTTATTACTAAAGATGGTGAACATTTTTTCATATATCTGTTGATTGCTTGTACATCTTCTGTGAAGTGTCTGTTCATTTCCTTAGCCCATTTGTTGATTGGGTTATTTGTATTCTGGGTGTAGAGTTTTTTGAGTTCTTTATATATTCTGGAAATTAGTGCTCTATCTGAAGTATGAGTGGCAAAGATATTCTCCCACTCTGTAGGCTCTCTCTTCGCATTGTTGATAGTTTCCTTTGCTGAGAGAAAGCTATTTAGTTTGAATCTATCCCAGTTATTGATTCTTGCTTTTATTTCTTGTGCTATGCGAGTCCTGTTAAGGAAGTCCGATCCTAAGCCAACAAGGTGAAGATTTGGACCCACTTTTTCTTCTATAAGATGCAGGGTCTCTGGTCTGATTTCAAGGTCCTTGATCCATTGTGAGTTGAGTTTTGTGCAGGGTGAGAGATAGGGGTTTAGTTTCATTCTGTTGCATACGGATTTCCAGTACCATTTGTTGAAGAGGCTATCTTTTCTCCATTGCATATTTTTGGCACCTTTGTCTAGTATTTATTTGGGTTTGTGTCCGTGTCCTCTATTCTGTACCATTGATCTACCTGTCTATTTTGGTGCCAATACCATGCTGTTTTTGTTACTATTGCTTTGTAGTATAGTTGAAGTTCTGGTATTGCGATACCCCCTGCTTCATTCTTCCTGCTAAGGATTGCTTTAGCTATTCTGGGTTTCTTACTCTTCCAGATGAATTTCATGATTGCTTGCTCTATTTCTGTGAGGTACGTCATTGGGATTTTAATTGGAATTGCATTGAATCTGTATAGCACTTTTGATAGTATGGCCATTTTGACAATATTAATTCTGCCTATCCAAGTACATGGGAGATCTTTCCATCTTCTAAGGTCTTCCTTAATTTCTTTCTTCAGTGTTTTGTAGTTTTCATTGTAGAGATCTTTTACCTCTTTGGTTAGATTGATACCCAAGTATTTTTTTTTTTTTTGAGGCTATTGCAAATGGAGTTGTTTTCCTCATTTCCCTTTCAGCTGTTTCATTGCTTGCGTATAAAAATGCTGTAGATTTATGTGTGTTGATTTTATAGCCTGCTATTTTACTGAATTCATTGATGAGGTCTAGAAGTTTTCTGGAGGAGGTTTTTGGATCCTCTAAATATAGAATCATGTCATCCGCAAATAGTGACAGCTTAAGTTCCTCTTTTCCTATTTGTATCCCTTTAATTTCTTTAGTCTGCCTAATTGCTCTGGCTAGAGTTTCGAGGACAATGTTGAATAGAAGTGGTGAAAGAGGACATCCCTGTCTTGTTCCCGTTTTTAAAGGGAATGGTTTCAATTTTTCTCCATTAAGAATGATGTCGGCCATGGGCTTAGCATAAATAGCCTTTACAATGTTCAGGTATGTTCCTACTATCCCTATTTTTTCTAGTGTTTTCAGCATGAAGGGGTGTTGTATATTGTCAAATGCTTTTTCTGCATCAATTGAAATAACCATATGATTCTTATCCTTAAGTCTATTGACATGATGGATTACGTTTATTGATTGACGGGTGTTAAACCATCCTTGCATTCCAGGAATAAACCCCACTTGATCGTGGTGCACAATTTTCTACATGCTCTTAATGAAAAGTCCCCCTTCAAAAAAAAAAAAAAAAAAGGGGAGCAGAACAAATACTGCAGAAATATTTAGTAAGATATGTATAAAAAGATTAAAGTACGCAAGACTTTTAAAGAAATGAAAATTGAGCCAGGTGCAGTGGCCCACACCTGTAATCCCATGTGCTCAGGAGGCTGAGACAGGAGGATCATAAGTTCAAGGACAGCCTCAGCAACTTAGCAGGGATCTAAGCAACTTAGTAAGACACTGTCTCAAAATAAAAAATTATTAAAAAGATCTGAGGATGTGGCTTAGTGGTAAATTATCCCTGGGTTAAATCCCCAGTACTCCCTCAAAGAAGAAATGATAACATCATAAAAAGTGTCATCTACTACTTAGTGATATTGAAAGAATTAGAAATAAACTCAATTTTTATTATACAAGGAAATACCATTTGGCAGTAAAAAAAGATGAATTATTTATACCTGCTACATGAACTTCAAATGCACTATGCTAAGTGAAAGAAACCACAGAAACACAAGAGACCACATATGGTATTACTGAATTTATATGAGAGGTCCAGAAAAGGGTGGTCTAGAGAGAAAGAAAGTAGACTACTGATTACCTAGAGCAGAGAGTGAGAAGGGCATGGTTAAGGGCAAGAAAGATTTTATTGGGGTAAAGAAATATTCTGAAATCAATTTATGATGATTACACAACTTGGTAAATTTAATTAAAACATCACTAATTGTACACTTGAAATTGATGAATTATGTGATATGTAAAATATGCACAAACATGAAAGAATCCAGATGTACTGACTTAGCATTCTCTTCTCTTTTATCATTGTCATGCTGGAGAGTGCCTCCAACTCTGAGAATTAAAGAAGGAAAGACAAGTGTTTTCAGGATTCATCTTGTTTTTGGACTACCACACATTCAATTCCTCTGCACTTCAACAAGTTAATACCTTCACCCACACATAATGAAGAAACAGAACAGTGCAGAACACTTTCCCTAATACCTGTAACCCCAAATCTCATGTTAGTAGACAGCAGCACCTCCTTGACTCTTATCCAGGACCTTCCCCCACGCAGCTTCTTACGCAGTGCTAGGGATGGAACGCAGGGCCTTTCCCATGCTAGGCAAGTTCTCTACCACTGAGCTATACTCCAGTCCTCCAAGACCATTTTCTTTACTCTGCTAACAATGATGGATGGCATGAAGCCAAGGATTTCCCACATTGAATCAAACAAGGCAGGAATGGCAGTACTGTAAATAATGTGTCTCATAATAAAACCTTTTACGTGTATGTGTAAGGAAATGGAGGAGAGGAAGTAACATCAATAAAATGGAAATTCTGTGGAAACATGGTTTTACCTTCACTAACCTCCACAAATTCACTCAGCTAGTGTTCAGTGGTTACACTGTTTATCAGAGATGTATATTTTAGCACACTGTTCTTAACTATCCGCTCTGAATAAACGTACCAGTGGAGATGTGTTCTGTCCACTCTGGCTGTGTTCCATCCTTAGTTCTGTGCACAAATACCAGATGTAATTGATGGTGTAGAGGAATGAGGAAACGTAGAATACCTAGGTTAAAAATTGAAACAATCCATCATATCTGTCCCTCTCTTCCTTAAATTTATTTCATTATTTTCCAATATAAGAATCCTACCTGCAGGCTTATTAGTAACATACCATCTAGTATCCCTACCATTGTAAATCAGTCACATCCAGGAATTCTACTCAGGCCCACCTACAACATGCCCAACATCTTTATTTTATCCTTTTGATTGTTCAGAGGACCCATAGGATTATCTACCTCCTCTCATCTAATTGTTTCACTTTACTTTCTTTTTTTTTCAGTATTAAGTACTGAAACTAGGGGCCTTGTGCATGATAGTAAATACCACTGAGCTTTTTTTTTTTTTTTCCCCCCATTATCTCATTTCATTTCATTTCATTCTGATACAGGTTCTCATTATGTTGCTGAGGCTGGCCTTGAACTTGCCATTCTCCTGCCTCAGTGAGTCACAGGAATTATAGGCATGTACCACTGCGCCTGGCTAACTGTTCCACTTTTATGAGGGTATCACAGAACCTTTTTCTATTATATTTTAATTGAAAAGGCAATAAGAATTTCTATTTTTAATAATGGTAGCTTTGTAAGTCTATTTTTCATCACTATAATAACATTTTTGAGGTGAGTTACTTTTAAAGAAAAGAGATTTATTCTGGTTCATAGTTCTGGAGGTAAAGGGTCTAGGGACCTCTCATTTGGTGATGACCTTCTTGGCGGCAGAGTTTGGGGGAGGCTTAGAGCAAAATAGCAAGAGACAGGGAACACTTGTGTCTGTGTCTGTGTCCCTCTCCCTCTACTTATAAAGCCAAATCATCTCCTAAAGGCCTCATCTCTAAATATCATAGTCAAAGCCATGCGCAGTGACACATGCCTGTAATCCTAGCAATTTGGGAGACAAGAGGATTCCAAGTTTGAGGCCAGCCTCAGCAACTTAGTGAAGCTCTAAGCAATTTAGCAAGATCCTGTCTCAAAATAAAAATGAAAAGGACTGGGGATGTGGCTCAGTGGTTTAGAGCCCATGGGTTCAATCCAAAATTACAGAGTATATTTCCACCCTCTTACTACCATTAATATATATATAACTATGGTGATTAAATTCTTGCTTGAGTTTTGGGGAACCCATATTAACAACCTGAGTTAGGCTATGGAATCAAAATTTCCATTCAAAGTATTAAATATGCAGGATAAAGTATTTTTTAAAGATAAATATATATGTGTGTGTCTGGGTATGTGTGTGGGTGTGTGGGTGTATGAACATGCATGTGCACACAGTGTTGAGGATTAAACCCGGGGCTTCAGGCATGGTAGGCAAGTGCTCTACCACTAAGCTACTTCCTAGCCCTAGAGAATCTTTTTTTAAAGGCTCTTTAAAAGCATCAAAGAATAGACATGATAACAAACAACCAGCAGGACAAAATGTAAGGAAATGAATTTCTACTTTCAGTATTGATAAATAACAGGAACAGAATTCACCCTCCAGGCTTAAGCAATTAAAAATTGAGCAAAATATATGAAAACATTTAGTTGTTAAACAGCAGACAAGAAATAGTGCAGAACAACAATCCCTGAAAGAATAAGGGGAACAGAAAGGGGACTCACTGAGTTCCCCAGCACACTGACTGGAAAACACGTGTGTGTGGCAGGGAGGGGGGATCCTAACAGATCGTTTTCTTGGTTGAGTTCAGTGTTGGAGGAGGAGGCTGCTTAAATCTGTTAACTAGAACATCAAGGAAGAGGTAACTACACGGAGTTACAATGCTCTGGAAATCAGAGATCTCCCAAGACTTTGAGTATTAATCTATGCATGCCCAAAGAAAAGAGCCACCAGAAAAGACTAGGTAGGGAGCTGGGGCTGCAACTCAGCGGCAGGGTGCTTGCCTAGCCTGCATGAGGCACTGGGGTCAATCCTTAGCAGCACATATAAATAAACAAATAAAATAAAGGGATGCTGTTCATCTACAACTAGAAAAATCTTTTTAAAAAATAGGTGGAGCACCTACTCCTAACTTTTTGATTTTTAAATTAAATATAAATTGATCAAGCTTATCTTCCTTAATCATGTGAACGGAAAACAGGAGTACAGTGGTTGTGAGGAGAAGCCTCTAGGGAAATTAGATTGCAAGTAAAAGTATGAGCATGCTCTCTTCTACAGAAATTTTCAAAAGGTTCCCAGGGCTGGGCAGCGGGGGGGGGGGGGGGGGGGGGGGGGGGGTGTTTGTTTTTGTTTTTATTTCGTTGTTTTTCTTGTCATTGGGTTTGATTTTGGTCCTCTGCCTTTCCTTCCAGTTCTCCTTCTTTTATTAATAGGAAAACAGGCAAAAACCCTATTTATGTGTGAGTTTCCCCCTCAGACACCTTTCATCCTGTGTAGCTGCTCTGCACTAGAGTTGCCCAGATCATAATGGTGAGCAATTTTAAGATATTTTATTGAAAGGTAGAAGTTACTTCAGAACTCAATTTCTCTGGTCCTTTTTATTTTTTATTTTTATTTATTTATTTTTTTAGAAATCTAAAAATATTTTAATTAAATGGAAATGAAAATACAACAAAATTTATGAGATATAGCATCAATGATGTTTAGAGGAAAAATTACAGCATTGTATATATACATTAGAAAAGAAGAAGGATCTAAAATTAATAGTCTAAGCTTCCAATTTAGGAAAGTATGGAAAGAAGTATAATCTGAAAGCAATCAGAAGAAGAAATAATAAAAATTAGAGCAGAAATCAATGAAATTTAAAACAGTAGAGAAACATCAATGAAACCAGAAGTCAGTTCTTTGAAAAAAATTAATACAATTGACAAACTTCTGCCAGACTAAGAAAGAAAAATAAAGATACAACATATATTACTAATATCAGAAATGAAAGAGGAGCTATCAGGATTGATCTCATCGACATTAAATGAATAATAAAAGAATGTAACAGAGAAACAAGATGTATCCCATTTGTTTACAATAAAAATAAATTTAAAAAATAATAAAAGGATGTTATGAACAAACTCCAGGCCCACATATTTGATAATTAGGATGAAATGGACACTTCCTTGAAAGATACAAACTATTAAATCTCACACTAGGAGCTATAGAAAACCCACATGGGCATATGTGCACTGAAGACATTGAATCAAGCATTAATAACCTTCCAAAATAGAAAGCATCAAGTCAGCAGGGTTCACTGGTGAATTTTACTGCACACTTAACAAAGAAATCATATGAATCTTCTAAAATCTCTAAAGGAAAAGAGAAGCAGGAAAAACACTTCATAACTCTGTGAAGTCAGCATTACCCTGATACTAAAATCAGACAGAGGAAGGAAAACTACCGATCGATACCGCTCATGAACATAGATGCAAGCATCCTCAATAGAGCAAACTGATCCAACAATGTAACAAAAGAATTATATACCATGGTGAAATGGTATTCCAGGTATGCATAGCTAGTTCAACATTCAAAAAATCAAATGTCATCCATCACATATCAGGCCAAAGAAGAAAACCCATGTGATTGGATCAAAAGGTGCAGAAAAAACATTTGAGAAAATCCAGTATTTATTCATTATAACACCATCTGCAGACTTAGAGGAAAATTCCTCAACTTGGTAAAGAACTAAAGAACACAAACCCCTCCAGCTGACATCATGCGAAACTGGTCCTTTTTATTAATAATATCATTTGGCTTCCCATTGCTCTTTGGAGTTGCTTATTAAATATGTGGTTTTTGACAACCTCCTCATTAAAATTTAAATGAACACTGGTTTGTAAATAATTAGCAACATTATCCATTTCATTTATGAGAAAGAGGAGAACAGCTAATAAACTTTATTGTAAAAAAAAAAAAAAAAATAGGTGGAGCAATCCCCAAAGCTCAATTAGGGGCAGGAATAGCTCATATTCTCATCTGGCAGGGTGGTGAGACTTACTAATACACAGAGCATGATCACAAGAAGAGTTCTGCCTCAGTAAGAGAGATCTGTACATGAAAGGTTGTCTTCTTAAAGCTTAAAGGCTGGCTGGGTGTGGTGAGGCACACCTGGAATCCCTGCAATTAAGGAGGCTGAGGCAGGAGGATTGCAAGTTTGGGGCCACCTTGGCAACTTAGTGAGAGCCTGTCTCAAAATAAAAAATATAAATGACTGGGGATGTAGCTCAGTAGAATGCTTGCCTAGCATATACATGGCCCTGGGGTCAATCCCCAGTACTGCAAAAACAAACAAAAGCAAAAAACACAGGCACAACTTGAAACTTGAAAGGATCAGACTCTGTTAACTGCATCCAAGACAACCACGCCTTCCAAATTAAAGAAATATATTTAAAAATTGGATAACAAACAATGTAAAATCTGCAATTTCTGGCATCTAATAAAATAATGTTAGACACGCAAAGAAGCAGGAAAATACGACCCATAAATAAGAGAAAATTAATCAACAAAAATGGACCCACTCAAACTGGGGTTGTGGCTCAGTGGCAGAGCACTTGCCTAGCATGTGTGAGGCACTGGGTTCAATTCTTGACACCACATATAAATAAATAAAATAAAGGTCCACTGACAATTAAAAAAAAATTTTTTTTAAATGGACCGTGAAATAACACAAATTAAAACTGAGAAGCTGGGTGCAGTGGCACACATCTGTAATCCCAGTTACTTGGGAGGCTAAGGTAGCAGGATCACATATTCTTAGCTAGCCTGGGCAAAATAATAAGACACTGTTTCAAAATAAAATAAAACTGTACGGGGGATGTAGCTCAATGTAGTGTTTGCCTAGCATGGGTAAGGCCCTGGGTTTAATCCCCTGTACTACAAGCAAAAATGTTAAAGGAACTATTAACAATCAATCTCCTATGTCCAAAAATGCATAGAAAATCAGAAAGTATGAGCATAACAAGAAATACAAGATATATATTTAAAAAATCCAAACTGAACTTTTTAGAAATAAAAATGAAATGTATGAAAGAAATGTGGAAGACTAGAAACTTCAAAAAGAAAAATTTAGTAAACATGAAGACAGAAACACAGAAACGTCAGCCATTTAAACTGGACCACCAAGAGAAAAAAAAAAGACTTTGAAAAATGAACAAACTCTCACTGAGCTGTGGAATGCAAGTAGGATAAGAAACATGATATTAGAATTCCAAAAAGAGTCAAGATATAGAGAGAGAACAAAAACAGAAAAAAAAAATTTAAGAAATTCAAAAAAGCGAAATTAAAAAAAAAAAAGAAAAAGAAAAGAGACGGGGCTGGGGCTGGGGCTCAGTGTTAGAGTACTGGTCTAACGTGTGAGGCACTGGGTTTGATCCTCAGCAACACATAAAAATAAATAAATCAAAATAAAGGTATTATGTTTATCTACCAAAAAATATAAAAAAAGATAAAAACAAAGCAGAACAAAGGCCAAGTGTTTCCAAATTTGAAATAAATCATTACATCTGGAGAAGCTTAACAAAATCAAGCATAAGAAATATGAATAAAATGCACCAGAGTAGACTGTAATCAACTTACTGTAAGCAATGATAAACAGAAAATCCCAAAAGCAGAGTAAAAAGACACATTATATACACAAGAATAAAGATAAGAAAAATAGCAGACTTCTTATCAGAAACAATACAATCTAGAAAACAAGAACATCTTGAAAATTCTGAGAGGGAAAAAAAAAAGTCAAACTGGAAATTTCTACATAGCAAAGATGCCTTTCAAGAAAAAGATAAAAACAAACACTTTTTCAGACAAATAAAAGCTGAGAGAATACACTGAGGCAGACCATTACTATAAGAAATGTTAAAGGAAGTTCTTCAAGCAAAAAACAGACGATACCAGATAGAAATCTGGATCTATGCAAACAAAAGTACCAAAAATGGGAAAAGTTTTACCAGATAATTCAGCAATTCAGTCTCAGGCATATACCCAAAAGAACTGAAAACAGGAACTCAAACAAGTACAAGTATATGCATGAGATCAGCCCAAATGTCCATAAACAAACAAATGGATAAACTGGGGTATACGCATATAATGGAATATATTATTCAGTTCTAAAATGAATAAGAACTGATACATACTACAAAATGGATGAACTTTCAAAATATTATGCTAGATGAACAAAGCCAGACACAAAAGTTTTTGAATGATTCCAATAACAGGAAATATTCAGAACAGATAAAGCCACAGAGATAATGCTGACTGATGGTTTCTAGGGGCTGAGGGAATGGAAGATAGGGGGAAACCACTTAAAGAGAAAAGGCATTTTACTTTGAAACTAGACAATATTTGCACAACGTGGTAAAAGTACTAAAGTCACAGAACTCACTTTAAAATGGTTAATTTTATGTGAATTAAAACAATTTTTTTTTCAGAGTTCATGATCAAAAAGTATCACAAGAAAGTGAATGGGCTGGGGTGATAGCTCAGCTGGTAGGGTGCTTGCCTCACAAGCACAAGGCCCTAGGTTCGATCCCCAGTACTGCAAAAACAAAACAAGAAAGGGAAAAGGTCCTACTAAATGGGAGAAAATACAATTTGCAAATGTTATATCTTTTAACAGTCTAGTATTCAGAAAATATCAAAAAATATACAACTCAACAAAAAACAACCCAGTTAAAAATGGACAAAGAACTTGAATAGACTTAGAGTCAAAAAAGGCATTCAAATGGCCAATAAACACAGGAAAAGATGTTCAACATTACTAATCATTAAGAAATACAAATCAAAACCAAAATGAGCAATAAATAAATAAACAAATAAACAGTGCCAGAGATATAAAGTTCCCTGGGTTTAACTCCTCATACCCAAAACAAACAAACAAACAAAAAAACCACCCAGAAAGGAAATGACATAAACACACACAATGAGATACAATGAGTGCTGGGCATATAGCTCAGTTGGGAGAGTGCTTGCTTTGCAAGCACAAGGTCCTGGGTTCAATCCCCAGCACTGCAAAAAAAAAAAAAAAAAAAAAAAAAAAAAAGATACAATGAACATCAGAGAGAATGTAGAAAAGGAGGAATCTTGGTACATTACTGGTGGGAATATAAATATTAGCTGAACTGCTGTGGAAAAGTTAGGTCATTCCTCAAGTAGCTTAAGAGAATACCAGTAATTCCATTTTGAAATGATAGAAAGGAATTGATGAAAAAGTTGGGCATGATGGCACACGCCAATAATCCCAGTGACTTGGGAGGATGAGGCAGGAGGATCACAAATTAAAGGCCAGCCTCAGCAACTTAGTAAGGCCCTAGTAACTCTCTCTTAAAAAATAAGTAAGACTCTCTCAAAAAATAAAAAGGGTTGGGGATGTAGCTCAGTAGTAAAGCACCCCTGGGTTAAATAACCAGTACCAAAAAAAAAAAAAAAAAAAGAAAAAAAAGAAAAAAAAGAATTGACAACAGGTACACAAACACATATGTTCATAGCAACAATATGCACTGTGGAAAGCCGTCCTTATTCAGCAGAATCAGACTAGGTTGAGCCGTGGGACGCAGAGGCCTGGCTTCCAGGAACTAGCAGCCACAGAGGTCTGTCCCAGACTGCCAGGAAGCATGTGGCGCTGCATGGGGGGTGTTCCCTGTCTCCTTCTGGAATATTTCCCCTAAGAGAATGGCTCCCCTAACCCTATCCTGTCCATCACAGAAGAAGCACCTCCTGGTCCTGGACCCCTTTACCTGTGTATTATAAATAAAAAAGAGTTGGGTGCCTTATTTTTGTTGTGAGAGGTCAGAGGTGGTATGATGAGACCCATCATGCCCCCTCTCATTTAAAAAGAGTATTGGCTCTTATGTGTTTATTGAGTAGATAAGTTTTTGGGTACTTGAGTGATATACAGCCAACATCCTCCTCCGGCAGTTAATCCTTTTCTCATCCACGCGGGATGTGGATGAGAGGCCCCCTACAATGCACAATGACTAAAAAGGTAGAAACAGATTAAATATTAATCAACAGATGAATGGCTGGGTTAAGTAAATAAACTGTGATATATATATATATATATATCACATCATATATATATATCACATCATATATATATCATATATATATCACATCATATATATATCACATCATATATATATCACATCATATATATATATCACATCATATATATATATCACATCATATATATATATATGTGTGATGGCATACTAAATTATGAAAATGCACGTTACACTGAAGAAAAACCTTCAAAACATTAGACTAAGTCAAAGAAGCCAGACACAAAAGGTCTTGTATTATTTCAAGTCAATGTTACTCCATTTATATTAAATTTTCAGAATAGGTAAATTCATAGGGACAGAAGGCAGATTTATAGTTGGGGGGAAATGGGAGTAAGGAGCAACTGCAAACTGCTAACAGTCTCTCTCTCTCTTTTTTTTTTTTTTTTTGGTCCTGGGAATTGTGCACTGAGATACATACTTAACCTTTACAATTTTTTATTCTGAAACAGGGTATCAATAAATTGTCCAGGATGGCCTTGAATTTACAATCTTCCTGATTAAGCCTCTGAGTAGCTGGGATTATAGGCAGTGTTACCAAGTTTTGCAGTGCTTCCCTTCCTTTTGAATGATGAAATCATTTTGGAACTAGATAGAAGTGGTAATTGCTCAACATTGTAAATTCATGAAACATCACGGAATTATTCAATTGAAGTGAATAATTTTATGTTATGTCAATTTTGTCTCAATAAAACAATTCTTAGGCAAAAAAAGGTACTGTTAAGCAAATGAAAATACAAGTGACAGCTTGGAAAAAAGTATTCATAAATCACATCTTTGCTAAAAGAATCGTATCCTTAAAATACATTTTATTTTTTAATTAATTCAATTTAACTTTCTGTGTGTGTGCTGGAGATTGAACACAAGGCCCCACACAAGGTAGGCACGTGCTCTACCACTGAGTTACATCTCCAGCCCTGTAATAAATAGTTTAAAACAGCTCTTCCAATACAATATAATGATACAACCCATTTTAAAATAGGTAAAATATGTGAAAAGATATTTCACCAGAAAAGACAGAGTGAAAGTAAGTAAGCACGTGAAAAAAAATGCATAATATCATGAGACATTAGGGAAATAGAAATTAAAGTCACGAAATACACTATACATCTATGAAAAAGGTTGATACTACCAAGTTTTTGTGAGATATATAGCAACTGAATCTCTCATGTACTACCTATAAAAGTCCAAATGACATAATCACCTTGAAAAACAACTTGGCAATTTCTTATGATATCAAAAATAAACATATTAGGATTGGAATGAGTATGGAGATCAATAGTAAAGCACTAGTATGTACATGTCCCTGGCTTTGATGCTCAGAAAAAAAACAAAAAACACAACCTTTTGGGTTATCATATGATCTATCAATTCCACTCCTAGGCATACCAAGTGACATGAAAACATGTATCCAGCTGGTTGTAGTGGAATAGGCCTGTCATCTCAGTGGCTCAGGGCAGAGCCTGAGGCAGGAGGATTGTGAGTTCAAAGTCAGCCTCAGCAATTTAGCGAGGCCCTAATCAACTTAGAGAGACCCTGTCTCTAAACAAAGTATTTTCAAAAAGGGTTAGGAATGTGGATAGGTGGTTAAGTGCCCCTGGGTTCAAGTCCTGGTACCAAAAATAAAAAGAGAAAAAAGAGAAATATTCATATGAGAATGTCCACAGAAGCTCTATTTACCAACTGATGAGTGAATAAACAAATTAGGCATCTCGAGTATCTCTATGCAATGGAATACTACTTAGCAATAAAAAAAAAAACAAACTATTGATCATATCACAGTGTTGATGTACCTTAAAAGTTTTATGCTGCTGGGCATGGTGGTGCGCATCTGTAACCCTAGCAACTCAGGAGGCTAAGACAGGAGAATTGCAAGTTCAAGACTACCCTCAGCAACTTAGTGAGGCCCTAAGAAACTTAGGAAGATCCTGTCTCAAAATAAAAAATAAAAAGGGGTGGAGATACAACTCAATGACAAAGTGCCCCTGGATTCAGTCCTGAATATACACACACATTCAAGTTTTAAGTGAAGAGAAAGAAACCAGACAGACAAAAAACTGCATACTGTAAGTTTTTTGGTTTTTTGTTTTTGATACCAGGGATTGAATCCAGGGGCACTTTACCTCTGAGCCATATCCTCAGCCCTTTTTTAATTTTATTTTTTATTTTGAGATAGGGTCTCATTAAGTTGCTTAGGGTCTCACTAAATTTCTCAAGGTGGCTAAGAACTCTCAATCTTCCTGCCTCAGTCTCCTGAGCCACTAGGATTACAGGTGGGCCCCGCCATGCCTGCTTTTTTTTTTTTTTTTTTTTGATAATAGAAAAAAGCAGTTAGTGACAGAAAGTAGGTAAGTGTTAACTAATTTATGTAGTGTTAATACCATAACTGGTTAAGGATGTAACTTAGTGGTAGAGCACCTGTGGGTTAAATTCCCAGTATTCACCTCCCCCCAAAATTAATTGACAACAAACAAGTATATACATGCACACTGATACGGGCTAGAGGCAAGAGAATTGTGATACATAGTATTTTTACCATACAGATACAATGGACACAGATAACCCCAAAGTAAAGGTGATAGGAGATATAATCAGAAAATTATAGCTCTGAGTACTTATCATGCTTGTTTTAACATAGTATACTTAATTATAACTTTATATAGCTTAATTTTTAACCCTAATTGTTTTTAAAATTTTTTTTAGTTGTTTATGGACTTTTATTTATTTATTTATATGTGGTGCTGAGAATTGAACTCAGTGCCTCACACATGCCAGGCAAAGCTCTACCACTTGAGCCACAATCTTAGCCCTCTAATTGTTTTTAATTTGGCTCATAAAATTCCAGAAAACTTAGTAATTGGTAAAATCAGCTCCAATACACCACTGGTTGCTGAATCAAAAAGCAAGAACTATATATTTCTACATAATGGCAATAATCTGTTATAAATGCCATATATTCATGTTATATATAAAATGCACATATTTTATATAATTTATTTAGCATATAAAGCAAAATATGCAATGTATGTGTGATATATATGGTAATAAGATATATAACATAAATACATACTTATATAAATAAAACATAACATATATAATATGATCGACCTAGGAATAAATCTAAAAACACACAGTCTCTACAAAGAAAATTAAAGTCTGTTGAAAGATATTAAAGAATACCTCAGTAATGGACAATCAATTTCATGAACTGCTGTTAATGCTCTACAAAATGATTTACAGATTTAGAAGTTTTATCAAAATTCCAGCAAGTTTTGTTATTGACTTTCACAAAAAAATTCTGAAATTTACAAGTAAGAACAAGGGCCAACAGTGAAGATACTCTTGAAGAAGGAGACAAGATAGGAAGACTCACCCAAAAACATAAAATAATTATAAACCCATACCATTTAGACTATCATACTGGCACAGAGATAGACAAACAGGTTAACGAAACCAAATAACCAAGAAACAGACCCTTCCATATATAAATCCTTGACATGTGACAAAGTTGGTACTGCAAATTGGGAAGAAAAACTGTACTTCTCAATGGTTTGGGGATAAGTGTGAATCCATATAGGAAAAAATGAAACTTGACTCCAATCTTATGTCATACAAATGACCATTCCAGTATCATTAGAACCTAAACATGACCTAGAAAATAACAGCAAAAGTGGTAGAAGACAGGATATAATTAAAATCAGAGCTGAAATCAATGAAATTGAAACAAAAGAATTGATTCCAAAAATTGACATAACAAAAAGTTGGTTCTTTGAGAAAGTAAACAAAATAGATAAACCCTTAGCCACACTAACAAAGAAAAGGAGAGAGAAGACTCAAATTACTAAAATACATGATGCAAAAGGAAATATCACAACAGACACCACTGAGATACAGAACATAATGAGAAGCTACTTTGAAAATCTGTATTCCAACAAAATACAAAGTACTGAAGACATTGACAAATTTCTAGAGACATATGCTCCTCCCAAACTGAACCAGGAGGACATACATGATTTAAACAGATCAATATCAAGCAATGAAATAGAAGAAGCCATTAAAAATCTACCATCCAAGAAAAGCCCAGGACCAGACGGATTCTCAGCTGAGTTCTACAAGACCTTCAAAGAAGAACTCATTCCAATACTTCTCAAAGTATTCCAGGAAATAGAAAAGGAGGGTACCTTATCAAACTCATTCTATGAAGCTAATATCACCCTCATACCCAAACCAGGAAAAGACACATCAAGGAAAGAAAATTTTAGACCAATATCCTTGATGAATATAGATGCTAAGATCCTTAACAAATATTGGCAAACCGTATCCAAAAACATATTAAGAAAATTGTGCACCACGATCAAGTGGGGTTTATTCCTGGAATGCAAGGATGGTTTAACACCCGTCAATCAATAAACGTAATCCATCATGTCAATAGACTTAAGGATAAGAATCATATGGTTATTTCAATTGATGCAGAAAAAGCATTTGACAATATACAACACCCCTTCATGCTGAAAACACTAGAAAAAATAGGGATAGTAGGAACATACCTGAACATTGTAAAGGCTATTTATGCTAAGCCCATGGCCGACATCATTCTTAATGGAGAAAAATTGAAACCATTCCCTTTAAAAACGGGAACAAGACAGGGATGTCCTCTTTCACCACTTCTATTCAACATTGTCCTCGAAACTCTAGCCAGAGCAATTAGGCAGACTAAAGAAATTAAAGGGATACAAATAGGAAAAGAGGAACTTAAGCTGTCACTATTTGCGGATGACATGATTCTATATTTAGAGGATCCAAAAACCTCCTCCAGAAAACTTCTAGACCTCATCAATGAATTCAGTAAAATAGCAGGCTATAAAATCAACACACATAAATCTACAGCATTTTTATACGCAAGCAATGAAACAGCTGAAAGGGAAATGAGGAAAACAACTCCATTTGCAATAGCCTCAAAAAAAAAAAAATACTTGGGTATCAATCTAACCAAAGAGGTAAAAGATCTCTACAATGAAAATTACAAAACACTGAAGAAAGAAATTAAGGAAGACATTAGAAGATTGAAAGATCTCCCATGTACTTGGATAGGCAGAATTAATATTGTCAAAATGGCCATACTATCAAAAGTGCTATACAGATTCAATGCAATTCCAATTAAAATCCCAATGACGTACCTCACAGAAATAGAGCAAGCAATCATGAAATTCATCTGGAAGAGTAAGAAACCCAGAATAGCTAAAGCAATCCTTAGCAGGAAGAATGAAGCAGGGGGTATCGCAATACCAGAACTTCAACTATACTACAAAGCAACAGTAACAAAAACAGCATGGTATTGGCACCAAAATAGACAGGTAGATCAATGGTACAGAATAGAGGACACGGACTCAAACCCAAATAAATACTAGACAAAGGTGCCAAAAATATGCAATGGAGAAAAGATAGCCTCTTCAACAAATGGTACTGGGAAAACTGGAAATTCGTATGCAACAGAATGAAACTAAACCCCTATCTCTCACCCTGCACAAAACTCAACTCACAATGGATCAAGGACCTTGAAATCAGACCAGAGACCCTGCATCCTATAGAAGAAAAAGCAGGTCCAAATCTTCACCCCGTTGGCTTAGGATCAGACTTCCTTAACAGGACTCCCATAGCACAAGAAATAAAAGCAAGAATCAATAACTGAGATAGATTCAAACTAAATAGCTTTCTCTCAGCAAAGAAAACTATCAGCAATGCGAAGAGAGAGCCTACAGAGTGGGAGAATATCTTTGCCACTCATACTTCTGCGGGGGCGCCTGGCAACCCAACCAGTGCTTGACAAGGATCCACTGGGGGAATGATGTTTGCAAGGATTCATCGTCCCGGGAGATGCCAGATGCTTGCCTCCGGGCTCTGGTGCTTTTTCTGCATTATGTTTCTAATATTATATTACTCATACTATTCCTTGATAGTAATCACTGAGGGTGAAGGGAATACTACAGAATTTCCCAAGAATATTAATAAAACATTAGGGACTAGAACTCCTTCTCAGCCACAAGTAGTAAAAAATCTTTTATCACTGTGTGATGTGTCTTCTTCCTGGGGTGCTTGTTATGAACATGTAATGCAGTACATAAATTTGGCCACGGAACCGTCTGCCTTTCCAACCATGAGTATGCAAAAAGCACCTCCCACAGTAGCTACCAGATATGGACTAGCTTATTTTATCAATGGCAAGCCTGCTACCCCCCTAAAGGCAAGCCCTTAGAGAAGGTAGATATAGATCTCCCCCTGTTTCTTACAGGGTGGTTTAATCCAGATGATGGTTTTGTTTATGTGTGGTGGTAAGGTAAAAGAATAAGGTTTCACAACATTCTTTCCTTCCTACAAAGAATAGGTCACTCCTATAATAAACATTGTACACATGACCTGTTCTGGGAAAAAGAGCTACATAAGACAATGTAATCTATTCAGTAAAAAAACTTAGCCATGGGAACCATTGGGACTGTTGCCTTCCTGTAACTTAGCAAGTTAGATATTAATCAGATGGACCTAGTAGAAATGGTCATGTGAGATTATTTGTCTATCGCTTTAACCGTGAGAATAATAATAGTCTTAGGTCACATAGAGTTTAGATATTAAGGAAATAAACATTGTATTAGCTCATTGACTTAGTTAAATATTTGTAATCTGTACGGTTACTGATTTCTCACAATCTTTCAGTAAAAACAATTTCTGCCTATGCTTTGGAAACTTCTTTGATTTTATTAATCATAAGCCTGTCATCATAGCCTGAAGAAAAGTGTATATAAACCCAGCCTTCCCCAGAATAAAGTGGGATTGATTGCACCAGAACTAGAGTCTGTGTCTTTCATTCTCCATCCATCGCCGACGCTGTCTCCCTGCGCCCCGTTTACCAATGTGGAACCCATGGACTCCTGCTAGGGCTGGACCCCGGCATACTTCAGATAGAGCACTAATTTCCAGAATATATAAAGAACTCAAAAAACTCTGGAACTAAAATGAGTTAGAACTCAAAAACTAAAATGAGTTGGGATGTGCCAGGTACGGTGGTACATGCCTATACTCCCAGTGGCTTGGGAAGTTGAGACAGGAGGATCAAAAGTTTGAGGTGTAAGGTCTTTAGGCCAAAGTAACTCCATTTGAAAATTAGCACCTACCCACCCAGGCATGACCTTCCTGGTAGGCCCACCACAAAAGAGTCCCTAACTACCAAAACCACAGCAAAGACATCAAGTAACAATCACAAAGCCAGACCAATTTTTTAACTACTCCATTGTACATGACTATACAGTTTAGAAGTTTTTCCTGCAGACTGCTGTGCCTTGCAGAGGGGCAGCCTGGCAGACTCCCTCTGTCAATAAACCTTTGCTTGAACTCAGAGCTGTGTCCCTCATGAATATTTGCACCAGTTACCCTAATACGAGGCTACCCTCAATAATTTAGCAAGGCCCTAAGCAATTTAGTCAGTCCCTGTCTCAAAATAAAAAGGTCTGGGTTGTAGTTCAGTGGTAAATTGGCCATGGGTTACAACCCTAATACCCGCCCTCCGCAACCACCCCCTCACCCTGTTAGCACAAAAAGACTGGGCAGGATGCAAACTTCACTGATCATCTCAGTTTTTTATTCAGGAACAGGATTACACCCCCAATGGAACCCACTCTCCTGGTGGAAAATAAGCCACTGGCCAAAGGAGGACTTTGGCCTTATACAGGTTATACTAAAAGATGATTTAGTGCGGCGTATCAGTTTAGGCCTCAGGAATTTGGGTTTTGGGGTTGGGGGTCTGTGGTTAGCACCTGGAGAGGGTTTATCTTGGAGGAGATTAATGTTTCTCAGAGACTATCATTCTAGGTTTGATGAAACACCTGCTCCCTACCTGTGGCAAGCACCTGAAAAAGGATTTATCTTGAAAGAGATGAAAGTTATCAATGTAGGGGTTTCTTTTTTGCGCCCTTTTCCCAGGCTGTACTCTCTTGGGGTTTTTCATTTTCCATACCTAACACCCCACCACCACCAACAAAAAAAGGGCTGGGATGTAGCTCAGTTATAAAGAACGCCTGGGATTAATCTCCAGTACGGTCAAAAAATAAGAATTAAAAAAAGAGCCTCAGGGATGAGGGTATAACTCTGTGGTGGACTGTATGTTTAGTATATGAAAGGCCCTGGATTCAATTCCCCAAAACTAAAAATAACTGTTAAAATGTTATTATTTTTAATTAATTAAAATGAGTCATATTTCTGTATCTAACCATAAAACAGCAACTGGTAGTGAAATTGGTTTTCTTTCCTTTTTAGTTGTAGACAGACACAATTGAAAGCACATGGCGCACAAATGACAGGTGGGAAGCAGACCTCGGATCAGCAAGCTCTTCTTTGTTCAGCGGGGTCAATCAATTAAACACCCCATGTATGTGGCTCATCTTCAGGGGTAAAATGGCTGCTGCTCACCACCAGGTTCTGGGCTTTATATAAAGCCTTAGCAGAGCCAGGCTATGGGAGGAGTTAGTTACTTTTGGCGGCAGGACCTTTTTGGCAGGCAAGGGGCAGGGCCAGGTCATGGGAGGAGTTGGGGTGGCGGGATCATTTAGGGCGGGTGGGAGGACAGGTAGGTAACCATATCCTTAAATTCCTTTATTTATTTACTTTTGTGTGGTGCTGAGAATTGAACCCCATGGCTCACACGTGCTAGGCAAGGGCTCTACCATTGAGCCATGATCCCAGCCCCGGACTTGATTTTCTATCAGAAATAATGAAAAACTGAAAAAATATGTTTTAAAACTGTCTTTATACATGACAATAAGCAGCACAGGACTATGATCCTTAGGAGAAGTGAAACAAATAAACGGAGTCCCGTAATTGTCCCAGTTCCCTTCACGAGGGACCTTTCAGACCACAGTGCAAGAATGAACAACTAAGCAGAGCATAATGGTCTCACGAGGCCGACAAGACAGAGGTTGGAGTTTGAGGAAAGTGAGGTGCTCAAGATTTCAGCACAAAGTATCAGTGAGAAGGGAGTTACACAGAGAGAGGCCTCCACACATCTGCATAAGGATGCCTTTGAGGGCTGGGGAGATAGCTCAGCTGGTAGAGTGCTTGCCTCACAAGCACAAGGCCCTGAGTTCAATCCCCAGTACCGCAAAAGAAAAAAAAAAAAAAAGGATGCCTTTGAATCTCACCGTAAGCTGTTGTGCCTTAATATGTCATAAAGGTGAGCAAAGAGCACCCGTCTGAAAAGCTGAACAATTCCCAGAGTTCGAATATGGCTGGAAAATGTTGGCACACTGATAATTCAGATATAGAGTGTCCTGGGTTCAACCCCCAGTATCACAAGAAAAAAAGAACAAATGACACAAAAAGAAATAATACATTTTTACTAATTATCTCTCTATAAGGAAAAATCCAAATGCAGATGTCACTGATAAATTATATAAAATATGTAAGAAGGAAATAACAAAAATAATGCATGATCTTTTTTTCTAAAAGAAAAAAAAAACAAAGAAGCAACACTATTATTTGTGGACAGAGAATTATCCTGATTGTAGAGCCAGACAGAAATATTAGCCCAAAAAAAGTGGGGAGGAGAGCTGGGATGTAACTCAGTGGTAGAAAGCCCTTAGTTCAGCCCATAGTACCACCAAAAAACAAAACAAAAGGGAAAAGAGAGAAGGAGCGAAAACTACAGAGCAATACATCAATATACCTCATAGACTCAAATCCAAAATATTGCAGTTGAATAACATCAATAAGTAAAAAGGAAAACAACAGGATCAAGTAGGGTTAATGTGAGGAATCCAAGTGTAGACTGCCATTCAAAGTCAAACAGTGAAAACATGATGATCTACCATTCAATATCTATTAGTATGGCTATGATCAAGAGAACAGATAATAAAAAGCATTGGCAAGGATGTGGAGAATTTTGAGTTTTCATACATTACTGATGGGAATGCAAATGTGCAGTTACTTTGGGAAAAAGATTCAACAGAGTTGAATGTAACCCAGCAATTCCATTAGTTATATATTTGAGATAAAAACATGTCCACACAAACACTGTGCACAAATGTTAAGAGCAGCATTATCTGTAACAGTTGTAGGTGGAAACACTGATTCAATGTCTATCCACTGGAGAATGAATAAATAAAATGTGGTATACAATGGGATATTATTCAGCCAAAAACAAAAGTATTCATTTGTACTACAATGTGGATAAATCTTGAAAATATTATGCTAAGTGAAAGAAATCAGTCATGAAGGGCCACATGTTGTATGATTCCTTTGTATGAAATTTCCGTAATAGGAAAAGCTATAGAGACAGAAAGTTCATTAGTGGCTACCTAGGGCTGGCATAAGGAAGAAATAGAAGGATGATGGATAAGAGGTAAAGGGTTTGGGGATAATAAAAATGTCTAAAATTGACTGTGGTGATAATAAGTGTGGGGCCTATAACATACACAAAGGTAATACAGTTGACAACAATATCATAAAGCATGGAGTGTAAATAAAGATAAATTGCAATGAAAAATTATTCCATATAGTAACTCAAATTCACAAAAATAAAGAGAAAAATAGTAAATAAGAAGGTTAACACTGTAACTATAAATATCTTTGTGCTCCACTTTCTTCTCTTAGCTTCCTTAAAATGTATAATATAGAAAGAACTGTAATACTTTATTTGGAGGTTTGTAACATAATATAGACATAATATGTATAAAAAAATAACACAAAAAGAAACAAAATGAAGCCATGCAGATGCTCTTTGATTTAGATCAGGGTTACAGCCCAATAAGCCCATTCTTATGGTTGAGATATGTAGTGTCCCCCCAAAGCTAGATAATATAAGAATGTTCAAAGGTGAAAAGATTAGATTATGAGCTGTGACTTATTCAGTGGATTAATCCACTGATGGATTAACTGAGTGGTGATGGTAGGCAAGCAGTGTGTGGCTGGAGGAGGTGGGTCACTGAGGGTGCGACTTTCAGGTTTATGTTTCATCCCTAGTGAGCAGGAATCTCTGCTTCCTGGCTGTCAAGTTCCGAACTGCTTGCCTCTGTCATGCACTTCTGCAATGATGTTCTGCCTCACCTTGGGTCCAGAGATATGCAGTTGGCCAACCATGGATGGAACCTCTGATACCATCAGACGAAATAAAAATTTCCTCCTCTAAGTTGTTTTTGTCAGGTCTTTTGGTCACAGTCATGCAAAGTTGACTAAAACACCCATCATAAATTGAAAATATCTGTATAGAGGACTGTATAGAGGGAAAAGAGAGGTGGGAGGGGTGGGGTAGGAGGAAAAAATAACAGAATGAATCAAACATCATTACTCTATGTAAATGTATGAATATGCAAATGGTATGCTATTACTCCATGTACAAACAGAAACAACATGTATCCCATTTGTTTACAATAAAAAATAAATTTAAAAAATTTTTAAAAAATTAAAAAAAAAAAGAAAATTGTGCCACAGAGAACACATTTTGAAAGTGGAAGTTTAGGAATATTTCCAATCTATTTGTGATTTTTGTTGACCAAAAACTATGGTATCTATAAAAACTGATGAAACTGCTATTCTAAAACATTAGAAATAGACCATTTCTAGCCTTCCAAATGTAAGGTGAAAACATAAAACTATAATCTGTTTCTAAGAACTGCTTGTCTTCATAGAAATGTATCACCCTTTAAATGGAATTGAAAAACAAGTATCATGATCTAATAAATAGATTGAACAATGCAAAAAAAATTGAAAATATCATAACTGGAAAATACATTTAATCTACATAACCTATTGACCATCGTAGCTTAGCAGCACTGTACACTATAGATAATTGGTTGTTTACTCTTGTGACTGCATAGTTGAATGGGAACTGCAACTCAGTGTTGCTGCCCAGGATCACAACAGTATTGTACTATCCCAGAAAAGATCAAAATTCGAAATTTGAAATAGTTTCTACCCAATGTATATTGCTTTCTTCTTTTTGGGGGGCGGGCGGTGATGGTGGTGGTACTTAACCACTTAGGTGCTTAACCACTGAGCCACATCCCCAGCACTTTATTTATTTATTTTTAATTGGCTAGGTTGCTGAGGCTGGCCCACACTTGCATCCTCCTGCCTCAGCCTTGAGTTGCTGGGCTTCCAGGTGTACGCTACCATGTTTGGCTGCATGTTGCTTTCACATCAACTGAAGGATCGAAAATCAGGGCTGCACAGTGGGTGAGGCACTGGTGTAACCCCAGCAACTCGGAAGGCTGAGCCCAGAAGACTGTAAGGTCAGGGCCAGCCTGGCAAGTCAGCAAGACCCTGTCTCAAAAAAAAAAAAAAGAGTTGGAGATTTGGCTAAGTGGTAGAGCACCCCTGACTTCAATTCCCAGTACCACCGAAAGAAAAAAAAAAAGTTGAACTACCATAAGTCAAGGACCATCTGTATTCTTCTTTTGATACTTTAGATATGTTATCCCACTGCCTTCTGGCCTTCGTTGATCTTGATAAGGCAGCTGTTATTTCTTACCGAGGATCCTCTGTACTGAAAAACTTGTGTCTCTCTTGCTGTTTCAAGATTTTTTTTTTATCTTTGGCTTTCTACATTTTGATTACAATATATCTAAAGGTAGATCTCTTTGCATTTATTTATCCTTCTTGGGAGTTCCTTGAGCTTCTTTTGGTAGATTAGTATTTTTCATCAAATTGAGAAGATTTTAGCCATTGTTATTTCAAATATTTTTCCTATTCTTTTTTTTTTCTAATACTCCTAGTATGTATATTTTGGCATTTTAATAGTATCTTTGTTTTTATGAACTCTGTTCATTTTCCTTCCTTCTGTTTTCTTCCTGTTCTTCATATTATACAATCTGTATTGATCTGTCTTCAAATTCACTCAATTCTTTCTTCTGTCAATTCAAATCTATTGAGTCTCACCAGTGAATTTTTTACTTCAGTTATACTTTTAAACTTCAGAATTTTCACTTGGTCCTTTAAAAGATAATTTCTATGTTTTTATTGATATGTTCTTTTTTAAAAAAAATTGTTCTAATTAGTTATAAATGATAGTAAAATGTATTTTGGCATGTTATACACATATGGAGTATAACATCTCATTCTTCTGATTGTACAAGATATAGAATTATATTGGTCATGTATCACATATGCACATAGGATAGAATGTCCAGTTTATTCTACTATCTTTCCTTTTCCCATTCCTTGTCCCTTCCCTTTCATTTATATGTTCTATTTGATGAGTCTGAGTCAATGTTATCATAACTTCCTTTATTTATTGCTCCTCTTAATGCTTAAAACCTTTGTGTATTAAATCTAAATTTAGGCCTCCTTAAAAGCAGTTTTCTTACTCTCTTATACTATCATAAGCATAATCCACCCTACTTCCCAGCAGTTTAGCACAGAGTTTCATGTGCAGCAGACATCATACAAATCAAGGTAAATTATTTCCAGAACTGTAAATTCCATGAGGACAGGACATTCATCTATCATGTTCATCAATATGTGTTACAGGGTCTAGAAGAATGACTAATACATTGAAAACATTCAGTAAATATATATTTTTTGAGTTCTTTCATCTGAGGCCATGAGCATATGAGTTTAGTTATTTGAGAAAATTCATGGAGAAAGATTCCCAAAACTTTTCCATCATAGTTAAACATCATCATTTCATCATTATACATGTGAGAGAGGTACTGGTCTATAGTAGGAAGTAACATTCTCTAAACTACATGGTTCTCCAAACTAGCATTAAATTTGAAATGTAGTCTGGTTGTCTTACCTTCCCCTCTTCTCTTGTTGACACTTACAGACTGACCATTCTGTGCTAAGAAAAGATGCCTGAAGAAACCAGGATGTCATTATATGTCACAGATTCCTCGCCCTTGCACCAGACTAATATAAACATTCTAAATTTGACCTTTCCTGAAGTTCTCAGACTTAAAACCTTGTAAAAAGTCTGAAAGATACTGTTGGCAACTTTGGTCACTGCAATTAATATAAACATTTTTTATATCAAAGAGGAGTAATTAATCAAATTTATTATCCTATTTTGTATTCTTTTGAGACTCGAGACTCACCAAATTCATCATCTTTAGTCTCCTAAATCCCAGTAAGGCAAATATTTATTTAATGGCTATCATATGTAAGGAAGAATCTATGATATAGAAGATAGATAAAAACTTTCGTGGGCTGGGGAGATACCTCAGTAGGTAAAGTGCTTGATTTACAAGTACAGGGCCCTGGGTTCGATCCCCAGCACCGCAAAACAAAAACAAAAACAAAAACAAAAACAAAAAACAAACAAACAAAAAAAACCCTTTCTACTCCATCTTATATTAGTATTTTATTAGTATTTTTAGATTTTATAAATTCTAAATGTATTCATGCTAACATTTCATTCTGTTTTTATAAGAAAGCCAAGATCATAAGTAATATTTTTTAAGTGACTTATTTAAGGTTCAGTTAGTGACAATTTTCTTCTACTGTTAAATTAATAAGGGAAGGGAAAAAATAACAGAATGAATCAAACAACAATACCCTATGTAAATTTATGATTACACAAATGGTATGCCTTTACGCCATGTACAAACAGAGAAACAACATGTATCCCATTTGTTTACAATAAAAAAAAGAAAATAAATAAATTAATAAGAAACTAAAAAATTAATTAAAAAGTAAGATAAGGAGTTATTTGTTCCAAACCTCCCCTACACCAGCCTAAAGCAGAACCACTAAGGAAACTACAGAGTCTTGGTTTTCAATCAGATCTTTAAAAAAGAAGAAGAAGAAGAAGAATCTTGAGACTAAACAAGACCTTGATGGCTTATTTAGTTCACTCTTTCACAAGATGAACATACCTAAAACTAATTCTTAGGGGGCTAGGGTTATAGCTCAGTTGGTTGAGTGCTTGCCTAGCATGCATAATGCCATGGGTTTGATCCCTAGCCCCACTAAAAAATAAGTAAGTAAATAAATAAAACTAATTCTTGGTCCGCAGCCACCGATGCACTTCGGCCTCGGTGCAGGTAGCAGCCACCTTCGCCATGGAGACAGCTGCGTGGGCGAGCATCCCCAGGCAGCAAGAAAAAGCTGTTCCCAACGGTATCCAACCCTTGCCAATTACATCTTGTTCTCCACTCATTCAGTGTGAGGTCCCTCCAGCTATAAGGTGGGCACTATGGCTGAGAAGTTTGATTGCCACTACTGCAGGGACCCCTTGTAGGGGAAGAAGTACGTGCAGAAGGATGGTCACCACTGCTGCCTGAAGTGTTTTGACATGTTTTGCACCAACACCTGTGTGGAATGCCGCAAGCCCATTGGTGCCGACTCTAAGGAGGTGCACTACAAGAACCACTACTGGCACGACACCTGCTTCCAGTGCCAAGTGCCTTCACCCCTTGGCCAATGAGACCTTCGTGTCCAAGGAGAGCAAGATCCTGTGCAACAAGTGTGCCACTTGGGACGACTCCCCCAAGTGTAAAGGGTGCTTCAAGGCCATTGTGGCAGAAGAATAGAACGTAGAGTACTAGGGGACCACAACTGCTTCACCTGCAGCGCCTGCAAGCAAGTCACTGGGACTGGAAGCGTCTTCCCTAACGGGGAAGACTTCTACTGCGTGACTTGCCACGAGGCCAAGTTTGCCAAGCACTGTGTCAAGTGCAAGAAGGCCATCACAACTGGAGGAATCACCTACCAGGATCAGCCCTGGCATGTAGAGTGCTTTGTGTGTGTTACCTGCTCTAAGAAGCTGGCTGGGCAGCGTTTCACCACTGCACAGCGTTTCACCACGCAGTATTACTTTTATAAGAACTTTGTGGCCAAGAAGTGTGCTGGATGCAAGAACCCCATCACTGGGAAAAGAACTGTGTCAAGAGTGAGTCACCTAGTCTTTAAAGCTAGGAAGCCCACAGTGTGCCACAGGAAACTCACCCTGTTTCCCAGTGCCAACCTCCGGGCAGGCATCCAGGTGTAGAGAGGACTTGTCTCTCGTGGATGATGGCTCTTTATAGAAAAAATCGAGGCTTAGCAGCTCCTCAAGGCCCGGGTTTGGTAAAGGCTCCCATGTGGTGGCCTATGAAGGACAATCCTGGCATGACTACTGCTTCCACTGTAAAAAATGCCCCATGAATCTGGCGCTTTGTTTTTCATGAGGAGCCAAGTGTATTGCCCTGACTGTGCCAAAAAGTTGTAAATCGACAGGAGCCCCTGTCCTGTAAAACGGAATTTGCATCATGTTCTTTGTGTCCTTGCCCTCTCCGTCCAACACCAGCCGTAGGGGAAGAGTGGTCTTTCACCTCTTTAAAGTTGCTCCTTCTGTCTTTTCTCCCATTTTACAGTATTACTCACATAAGGGCACACAATGACCATACTAGGATTTAGCAAAAAGCAACCTTGCAGCAAAGCTCATTTCTCTATGGCTGCAGTGAAAACAACCAAAAAACTTAGATAGATTGACTCTTCTGCATGTTTATCATACAGCAGAAAAGTGCTAACCATTTAGCTCCTTCATGATGTAAGCAAGAAGCACAAATGATGAAGCCCCCACTGAGATATCTTTTGTGGCTCAGCTGGGATCCACCGTGTAGTGACACAACAGGCAAGAGTTGCAGCGGCTGCTCCAACTCACTGCTCACCCTCTTCTGTGAGCAGGAAAAGAACTTGCTGGAATGCATGGTTTAACTTCCTCATCAAAATTCTGACTTTCCTTCTGTTCTTTTGTGCTTTCACATGACTAACACAAATTTCCAGAAAACTGACATTTGAACTTAATGGTAATTCTCACCTGACCTTCCCGTACTAATGTTTGGTTTCCTGGTGTGGCATGTCTTCTGAGTGTTCCTACTTTAAAACAGGGAACGTATGGGTGATTTGGAAAGTGTAAGCAGACCTGAAAAAACGAGCCTGTTTCAGAGCAACAGTGTCACAGCAAATACTTATGGAAGCTTAACAAAACTAACCCTGCTGTCCTTTTTATATTTTTTAACTAATGATATTTTTGTTTTAATTAATAGTAAAATAGTTTATGGGTTTGGTAACTTGCATGACAATATTTGAGCCCCCTCAGACATACCTGTAGTCACTTCCTGCAGAAGTGACTATGAAACTCTAGAGGGGTAGCTGAGAAGGCGCCAGGGCTGTCATCAACGTGGTTAGCACATTTCAAAACCGTGACAAGTTGAATCTCTTGTAACATAGTAGTTGTCTGCTCTTTGTCCGTGTGTTCAACAGGACTGCAAAGTCCCTTCTTTTGTGATTCTTAGGACTTTTCCTTAAGAGTTTAGCTGGATCTCTGGGGCAGTGAGGAGGCCACTGTCCTCACTGGCGGATCCAGATTTCCACTTCCTGCTTCCCTGAAATGCAGGATCACCTACTTACTGTATTCTTCATTATTATATTACATAGTATAATGAGACAATATTGAAAGTAAACATGTAATGACAATTCATATTAACATTCTTGTAGAAGTGGTTATAGAAGCCAATGCCTCATTTCTACATTTTGTCATTAGATATCATCATCTAACATTTCAGTGTATCCTTACAGAAATAAAGCAGCATAGAAAGAAAAAAAAAGACTAATTCCTTGTAAAAAATCTTAAACAGATAATAGCAGCTCAAGTTTATCACAGAAAACAGTTTCCATCAAGTATAAATATATTCTCATTATTTTTATCAATTATATGTGAACAAACTAAAATATTCTGCTTTTGTTAATTTGCAAAAGTTTGTTTTAAACCCTTTTATACTTAAGGCATTAGAAGATCCTTAAAATCACAAAAGTAATGTTATATATATCCCTTGTCCCTGTAAAATTTAAGCCTTGGAATTAGAAGAGATCCAAGAGATCAGAGAGGCCATGAGAATACATTAATGAGCAAAAGTCATGAAATCTGTCCTAGATGGGATAATATTTTCAATAGATCATGTTTTCTATTGCCAGGCATATGCAGAAAGTAACAGAGGAAATTTCACCTGAAGGAAATAAAAAGCCTGCAGGTGAATCTTGTTTTTGGAGGAGGTAGAGAGAGATTCTATTTTACCTCCAAAAATAAGAAGGGTTGGGGATGTAGCATAGTGGTAGATTACTTGCCTAGTATGCATGAAGTTCTGGGTGCAAACTGCATCACTGTAAAAAAACAAACAAACAAAACAAAAAACTGCTATGGGCAAACACTTTTCATTTGTTATCTAATCCTCACAACTACCCTAAGAATCTTACCATTATTCCTATTTTTCCTGAGAAAATTAAGACTTAGAAAAGTAACTTGCTTAAAAATCTCAATTATTTCTGTTAAACTGAAAACACAGCAAAACTCCCAAACCCTCTTGAAGAAAGCAGGGAATTTGTTCCTAACCCCAAGACTTATTTGGGGGACAATTATATACAACCAAATTAATTTTCTCAGTGCAAAGCCAGCCATTAAATGAGATTTTAAAAATCTCCGTTGCTTAGACTATGGATCAGAGACCATCTTTCTGGGCAATATGCTCTACTGCAGACAAAGCTTTCTGAGTCAAATGTTATCCCAGCTGTTACATCTGCTTACTGGTTGACTGTATTAATGGAAGTAGGAAGACTCCAAATCTTCATCTACTGATCAAAAGCTGATAGCTTGGTTCTCAAACATACTTAGAGTCTCAGATAAATTCCAGAACAAAAGACTACCTCTTAGTAAATGATTAATTCTTGCGTTCCAGTTCAGTAGTGACAAGTGGCTTATGGGTACTCCAGATGAACTAAGTCCTTTCTCCTACCTGACAGCTCTGGGTATTCTACAAAACTCTTCATTATCTGAATCAGACAGGAACTCAGTAACTGCAGGCACATAATGAAGTTATAATGATATATGAGATGAACAAGCCTAGATATAATTTGTATCCTCTCAGAGAAACAAAAATTCAAAACAAAAATATCCATGCTTCCTGAAACTTTAGCACCTAAACTTGGAAGGACTTTAAAAAACTATTTAGTGCAATAATTTCCAAGGGTCAATTCACAAGTTAGTGCCAATCCCTGACCCTGGTCTAAGAAATACTGAAAAAATATAGGCAATATAATGAGTTTTTCAAATGACTAAATTTAGTAATTTTAAGAATTCCTAAGTATTTTAAGATTATATTTTATCAAGGTTTTTGTCTCCAATGTTATTTCTTTCATGGAATTAGATGGTAACTGTTTTTTAAATGTTCTTAAGAAGAGAATTTTCATATATAGAAAATATGAAATTAGCAACATTATGACAACTTCCATTTATTTTACTTTTCGTTTGACTTGTTTATAAAGTCCTGACATCTAGGAACTACTGAGCCATTTCTCTAGTGTATCACCTATGTTTTAGGGAAAAAGATCTAATCTATTTTGTACAAGTGAAAATTATGGATACAACTGATAAGGAAATACCAAAGTGAATTTCATGCTCTATTTTTATCCTAACAACCCTCAAGGTTTCTACCCAAGCTGAATTCTTTCTATAACTGTGTTGGCTCATTCGCTTAATTCTGACTCAGTAGAAATGACTACTGCTAACCATTTTCTAAAAAGTTTAGCAACTGTTTTCACAAATAGCAAAGATTTTTCTAAAAGACTTTCTTCCTGCTCAAAGAGTGGAACTGGAAATCTAGATTCAGACACTCGAATATCCTGTTTGTTTAGATCCGGTGACTAGCCCTCTTTCTTTATTATGACTCTCTAAACATCTAGGCCATCTCCTTGTGAATGTACAAATAAGAGAATGCCCTGCTGCTCCCAACCCCCAATTTTTTTTCCCTCAAGAACCAGCTAGAGGTTAACTTGGAAGAGTAGAGATATGACTTTGGAACTGGCCAAATTGAATTAGGCTTGGTGATGTACACTGGCAATCCCAGCAACTCAGGAAGCTGAAGTAGGAAGATAGCAAGTTCCAGACCAGCATCAGAACTTAGCAAGGCCCTAAGCAACTTAGCAAGAACCTGTCTCAAATAAAATATAAAATGGGCTGGGGATGCGGCTTAGTGGTTCAGTGCTCCCTAGTACAAATTTTAAAAAAAGGTCCCGGCATGGAGCTCAGTGGTAAGCCTGGGTTCAATCTCCAGTACCTAAATAAATAAATTGGTGAAATTATAGAAGTAGGGGGTAGGAAAGGGAGGTGAACTTTTATATAGGAATATATCCTATTCCTCTTTAGGATTTTGATTTTTATCAAGAACATGTATTCGTTTTATAAAAACACATATACAACTGGGGCTGGGTTGTGGCTCAGTGGTAGAGCATTTGCCTGGCATGTGTAAGGCACTGGCTTCGATCCTCATCACTGCATTAAAAATATATATAAAAATAAAAAAGCAAAGGTATTGTGTACATCTACAAGTAAAAAATAAATTAAAAAACACATACACAATCTTTTTTACTTAAATTTTTTTTTATTTTTGTGATACTGGGAATTGAATTCAGGGATGCTCTACCTCTGAGTTCTATCCTCAGTCCATTTTATTTTTCATTTCAAGACAGGTTCTCACTAAATTTCCGAGGGTCTTGTTAAATTGCTGAGGCTGGCCTCAAACTTGCCATCCTCCTGCTTTAGCCTCCTGAACTGCTGGGATTACAGGCATGCATCACTGTGCTAGGCTTATTTTTCAAAGTTTTTTTTCCAGCTGTACTGTCTACATTGTAACATAGTTACTATAATATAATATAAAGCTGCACCCCCACCCTTTATGCTGCAGTCATTTCCTCCACCTCCCAACTTACAACCTAGCTGGTCAGTCTGTGATCATCCTAGCTAGCTACTGGTTCATCAGTCAGCTTGCAAGTATCCTTCTCGGTTACTGGTCCCCTGTTAGCCCCCGGAATTTGACTGCTTAAGAATATCTCCCCTGCCATTCTCTCTCTCTCCTCCAGTCTCAAACCAAGAAAAAAAAAAAGTGTCCATTTTAAATTTCTCCTGGGCTGCATCACAGAACACTCTATCTCCCTCTCACCCTTCTCTCTGCCCTTCTCTTTCTCACTCTCTCATGCTATAATTAATGGCCATTATCATTTTTCTTCCAGGTTTCTTTACATTTAAAATGCTAATTATTAAATGACATTGAGTACTCTCAACCCCTTAAATTCCATGGAGTAACATATTTGAACATTATTGGTGCTTTCATAGGTTGGTAAAATTTACTTTTTTTTTTTTTTTTGATTTAAAAAAAATTCATTTAGCAATTTTGACAATCTAGAACAAAAGTTTTGACTAGATAACAGACATCATGATTAAGTAGAAAACACAAGAATAAGTAATTACTTTGTAAGTAATTATCACTGAAAATATTGCACACTTCAGCTGTTTCCTCCAAATTTGCTTTATGTAATTGGATGGATATAAATTAACAAACAGAAATTTAAGCAAGATACATTAACATTTTAACAAAATCCGATAATCTAATTTCTTTCAATTTTTCTCAAATTCATTTGAGTGTTTCCATCATGGTGCTCATAAGGAAATTAACAACATACGGCTACTATAGTTGAATGTCAAATTAAGTACTTATGACATACTAAATTCTTCTATAATACAATTATGAAGAATCTTTAAGTGCGGGGGCGCCTAGCACATAAAACTCATGCCAGGGAAGTGTGCCTGGTGCATAAAGACCCATGCCAGAGGTTGGTAATCTTCCTCTGGAGGACGATAGCAAGGACTCGTCATAAGTTGGGTGCTGCCAAGGCCTTCCCTGGAAGACGATAGCAAGGACTCGTCGTAAGTTGAGTAAAGCTGGAGCCCCTTCCTCAGAGTGTTAATCTCTCTTCCTTTTTTGTTTTTCACCAGAACTCACAATATCACGCGGATTAATCATGTTTAATAAAGTTCTTCGGTTGAAGGATGATGGGAACACAAACAGTTCATATGAGTCAACTCAATTCCAGTAAAATAAAGTTCATTAGTTTACACAAAGCACTAATATTCCTATAGGGAATGGTGGACATTCTGAAGCAATATGTCTTGTGATGCTTTTGTTAACTTTTACAAGACTCCCAGACATCTAGTTGCATATAAGTGATTCTCTTAGCTTCAGTGATCAACATATTTATTACATCTGGTTTCTTCTGCAAAGTAATGAGCCTCCCACAGAAATACATTATATTTAGTTCAAAAGAAAAGTTTTAGTTCTTTTAGATAAAGATTTTTTACTCTAAAGATAATAACTTGGTTCTTAATAGTATAATATGATTTAACATAGCATAGACATGTAATTATAGTCATGAAAAATTAATAACAAATTACTAGAAGTTATAATTAATCTTAGCGGTAAGAAATCAAATAGAAGTTAAACTTCAAGGAAAAACAAATGGTATACATCAACTTGCTTTTGTAAGTTTCGAGTCAAGGATAGTTCATTGTGGGAAAATGTCAAGTAAGATGAATGTGCCAGATGGCGCTAATTGGCTAACTGTGCAGACCTAACTTCTGTTATCTAAACTTCTAAGAACTTTCTTCTTCATATGAAGTCATAAATATTTTTTAATGAAAAGTGTAAGGGTATATAAACTGTAAGAAGAATTCAATAAACTTGTCAGCAACCTAACACCGACCTGAGTCTGTGTGGTTGCTGTCCATCGCCGACGCTGCGCCGCCTAATCTTTTGGGGCTTTTACATTTCAGGCCATCAAGGACCCTTGGACTCTGCTGCTAGGGCTGGTCCCCGGCATTTAAGGAACTTATGTTTTGTATGTAGAAAAGTGTTAAGAGTCAAACATTCAACTCAATAAAAACAAGAAACATTTCTGATTCCTTTGTTAGGTGGAGACTGCTTCTCCTTTTGCTAATGAATGTTTTTTAGCTGTAATATCACTGAGCTGAACAGATAAATCACCTTGAGTACATAAGGAAAAATAAACACATGCTAAATGGATAAACATTACTATTACATCTTTACTAGACCATCTCTACCTCTAACACTTTAGAAGCTTAGAGATTTAGAGTATTCTTACATTAACTGCAAGAAAAATTAAAGGAGAAATTCCTTTTTTGAAATCACAACTATGAAGTCATGTGGTTATACAAATTTTGCATTTGTGTGCAAAACATGAAGCACATTTACCTTTATTCTCCCTACTGAGTCTTGTCAATCACCTAGCAAGACTTAACAGATACCTTTCCAAGAAACAGAGACTAAGATGTATTTATATAACTTCAATTACCTCATCACTACAGTAATGAGAGATGCAGTATCCTTTTGCTATGGTTCAAGACAAAAGGGAAGGAGATCACAAGAAAGAGAAATAAAAATTATTACAACTGAGAAACTACTTCTCATTAAGTTTCACCGGGGTGCCACCTTCATTTTTACATAAGCATGGTGGCATAATTAAAGCTCAATAAATCAGAAATCTTAATATTTAAAATTTACCTTGACTTTCATTTATCACATTAACAACAAAAAGAATTAGATAAAACCCATAGGAAAGGGTAATATTAAACCCACTCTACTGAGTTGATTTATTGACACATTTAACTCAATTTTTATAGAAAAGGGATAGTGCATCTCAGTTTGCTTACAAGCTAGGAGATCACTTAAAATTCTGCATTTCCTAACTGCAAACAGAATATGGCACTTACAACAGGTTATAAATAAACTGGTTTTCAAGCATAGAGCCAGCCCCAACGATAATACACTATTTAAAGGCAATGAATTCCATTTCCAATGGAAAAAAAGAACTGTGCAAACAAGCTTAAAACTACTTTTTTTGTGCCAGTGTTATAAAATGTAGCTTTTAATAAAACCTTGACCCAAATGCCAGTAACTTCAGAAAAGAATTTGGTGGAGAGAAGAAAGTTATTTCATTTAGGAAAAATAACCACTATCTTTTTCCTAATCTTCAACACACACAATTTAACATATACAGCTGCTTTAACACTTTACACAATTCCTATGTACTGGAGCAATAACAAGATCTAAATACAATTATATTTTTACACACTGGGTCAAGGCTTTACATAAAAATACCATCCTACTTTTTCCCCCCTAAGTTTCTAAAATATCACATACTTTCCTCAACATCTGTAGCCATCCAGGAATTTTTAGGAAACTTTTGTGCATGATCTTAATTCCTAATCCCTGGTTCTTTGGGCTCAGTGACGAAAGATCAAAACCACCAAAAATGATGGTTCACTTGAAGTCAGACGGAGACCCTGGCTCAGTCAGTCTCATAGGATGAAAGCAGTGCTGCATCAACTGGCTCCATGCAGGAGGGGCACGTGAAGGATCTCGTCACCCAGTCATCTGTACAGTCCAGGTGATAGATGTGCATGCACGGCAGAAATCGAATTGGGTCCCCATAAACAAAGTCCATCATACAGATCACACACTCCCGGATCTTTTTTTCTGATCCATCTCTTCCAGGGTCATAAACTCCTTTAGGCAGATGCTGTATAAGGCCTATTCTCTGAGCTATCCTAATTTGTTCCTCTCCAGTCAGCTGAGTTGCTAGCCGAGTCTGGCTAGGTGTTGGATGATAAACTGGAACTGGAACTTGTTCCTGATATGGCGGCGGCGGCTCCTGATCCGGCTCCATCCCCTCGCCAAAGCTAGCCCGGTCGGACTGAGACTCGTGAAGCAGGGAGATGTCATCCGAGGTGGGGGATTTGAGGCAGTTCCCCATCCTCCGGAGCTGGGGCGTGTGATCTTTGTACTGTTCTGACAGTCTTCTCCAAAATTTACTCTTAATATTAAGTCTGTTATGTTCTATTCTTTAGAACAACTAGTCTTAAAAATTGGGGTTTATACAATTATGGTTAAACAACAACTGTTAAGAGTTTTGTACTATGTTACAGAGTCTAAATTTTTCTTTAAAAACTAAATTTGGTAATAATTTTGAAATGGTCATTCTTTGTATATACAATGTGTTCATATTTTCCAGGAATACAAGCCTTTAAAGCAGAGAATTTATCAAGCTGCTATTCTCCAAATTAAACTTCTCTGTAATGGTAAGTTTAAACTTATAAGAAGAGTAAAAGTTATTGGGAATTTATTTCTATCATTTAATGTTCTATTATAGGACCTGTCATCAATATAGTATATGTAAAATTTGTTACTTTTTACACCAAGATAAAAAAATGAGAGCCTGATTTGTTTAAAGGTTACTATCATGAAACATGAAAGCATTTTGCCACTTTGCCACACAAAAGGAAAGTTAAAAGCTCTCTCAGCCTTTCTTTAATTCATGTTTTAGGTATAACATTAAATTGTGTTAACTAATGTTCATATAGACTCAGGAATCAATATATGTAAACATATTAAAATGACATTTAAAAAAGAAGCAAAGATCAACAGCAGAATTAAAACACTTCACTTAAGATTTGTAAAGAGCCACGCCTTACCTGAGATAAGGCTCTGTCTCCCACTTTACTGCATGTTAGAGTAGCTTCAAAATAAGCCAGACTCCAGCTTCTTTAAAGTTATAGTCAAAAGATTGATTTTTGTTGTAGAATTACTGTGATCTCAAAAAGAGGAGATATAATGTATACTTCAGCCAAAATTCAAGATGGCTATCATATAAGCTGAATATATTTTTACTCTTGCTAATTTCATTTTGTAAAACTGTTATCTGTTAAAGTTTTGCAGCAGTAGTTGCTTCAAGAACACACAACCTTGGTTAACTTGTGATAATAAACCATCACCTACAGAACAGGTAGTATATAGTGGTAACTTCCAGTACTAATACAGACTCCAGTTAAATAAAAGGGTGAATAACTGTAAAGTAATAGACACTGAAGTTAAGGCCCAGCACTCTTACTTTATGACTGGTGAAAATGGCTTGCTGGATGGTTAAGATCAAACTTAGAGATTGAAATTAAATACCAGTATCTTGCCCTCAAAGTCAGCCTGAACCCAGGGAACAAGAGGACTTCTCTAAGGCGCTTTGCAACTCTGGGTCACACAACCTCCCAATCAGGGAGATTGCTGAGACCACTAGAGGATAACCCGCTGCAGAGGAGGGTCATTGGAAAAGGGAGACATCCCTGATGCTTCCAAGGGAAGCTACCTCATCAAGGAGACCCTGCCTAATGAATGGCACTAAGAAGCCAAGAAGCTGCTCTCAAGTTCCCCATGAGTGATCCCTGTGGGAACTCAGCTGACTCTTTAGGAAGACAGGAACAGGCCAATTAGACCAGCTTGATCTTAGACACCTAGCAAAACAGTTAAAACTAAAATATAGCCATTTTTGGGCATTTAAAAGAAACAATAGTTAAATGTAACTTAAATATATACTTGTGTTAGCCCACTAGAATAAAGACTGGAAGCTACAAAAGAGAGATTCTTAGGCAAATGTGCCTGATAACTATCAAGAGAAACTGCCAGAGTCAGAAGTTTTTAGTCAGTTTAAGGCCTACAGACACAGGTAGGCTTAATCTGTTTGCTAGTAACATAAATATAGAGATCTCTACTATTGTGTTTATATTCCTGATAACCTGGACAATGTTAAAGTTCCCAAATAAGGGCTTTGTCCTCTTCAGCCTTTGTTAGGCCTTGTTATGGTAACAATTTCTCAGTTCTTCCACCTCATGGTGAGAGATTATTGACTTCTGTCATCTTCATGATATTCATTGACATGTTCCAGATTCTGCAACATTTTCTTGTACCAATCTCATTTCAGTACTCATGTCTTTTTGTTCTTCTCTCATAGAAGCACCTACCCCCAGATGCCTTCACAATCTGCTCTTCCCCAACCAGACTTCTACCATGGACCCCTCGATTGACCCAATTTCTAAAAGGGAACTCCAAACTGCTTGCCACATGCTGCCCACTTCCAGCTCAAGGAAGCTAGAGTGGCTGTCGCCCCCTTTCCCTACAGCAGTAAGGAGTTCCTAGAAAGGGGAATGAAGCCAGAATTGGGGACAGGCAGTTAGTGTACAAATAGGGGATTGGGTCAAATTGAGGAAATACAGGCCATAAAAGTCATCTGCCTCTGGAAGTTGGAGACTGCCCCTGGGAGAATGGAATGTCAAGGATCTTCGGAGTCCATTGATTTTCAAATTTACCTGTGTTTGTCAGGGACTATAGGCAGGGAGCTGCTAATTAATGCCTCCTGGGCCCTTGCTTGGATGAATTACTTTGGCTCTACCCCTGCCCTATCCGCTTCTTACTTTTTACACCTCGCCTGTAAAACCAGGCCTAGTGGTGTAGGTAGGAAGGAGAGATAAGGGGGGAGAGAACTGGAGAACAAAAGATCTTATAAAAACAAAAACAGGGAAATATAATATAATATAAAGCTGCTCCCCGACCCTTTATGCTATAGTCATTTCCTCCACCTCCCAACTTATAACCTAGCTTGTCAGTCTGTGAACATCCTAGTTAGCTATTGGTTCATCAGTCAGCTTGCAAGTATCCTTGTCTGTTATTGGTCCCCTGTTAACCTGCGGAATTTGACTACTTAAGAATATCTCCCCTGCCATTCTCTCTCCTCCTCACTTTCATGCTCTCTCTCCCATCCTTGCTTTCATGCTCTCTCCTCCTGGCTTCTCTCTCTCTCTCTCTTTCTCTCTCTCTCTCTCTCTCTTTTTCTCTCATTTTCTCTCTTACCCTGCAGGGAGACACTCTGTTTGCTTAATGAGCTCTCTTATGTGAGTTCCCACATCCAGAGTGGTTTCTGGGTTCTTACAGTTAGTTACACTTAAGTATACATGTATGTTCTTAGTTGATGGAATATTACTGTCTTTTAACCTATGTTCAAGATTTCTATAGATCTGTAAAAAAGTACCTAAGTTCTAACGCTTTTTGGAACATGGGTTAAACCTTCTACCAAAACAATGATTAACTTTGATGTACATAAGGACTCTAAGTGACAGGCACTCTTTACTACAGATCAGACAGGACTACTTTTACAGACAAGTTGCTCTTGTTTTACTGAAGAGCTAAAAAAAATTGTATCTATTAGTTTAAATCTGGATTGCTTTGCTTTTATTAATGACTTACTTGTATTAGTTCTGGCCTAATCTTTCCAAAAATCTTATGTGGCTTAAAGTTGTCTAAAAAAGGTCTTCTGACGCTGACTCAAACTCATGTCCCCTCCTACATGAAAGCATTCAGATCACAGAACAGGACTGGGCTCCCACAGTGCAGCATGGAACAAAGATGCTTCGCAAATAATCAGTAATGTTCTCAGAGGAAACTGTTGAGAAATAAGGGATAAAAATCACAAGGAGTCACTTGGCAAACCCCAAGATACAGAAACAGCTAGGGCGTTATGGAAAGAGTGTTTACATAAATCAATGCTAAAGCCCTTCTGCTAGACAGAGATATTAAATACTCAGAATTTCCCTCTTTCAGGAATAAGCATCTGACTCCTTATGCTGGAGTTCTGTACAAGGACCCAGATTAACATGGAGCCCAATTCTTCAAGACTGAGTGATGAACAAAATGGAAGATTTTAAGTAGACTCCCTATGAAGTGGGAGGTCCCTCTGAAATTGAAGACAACTTCCTCAAGCTGCCAGCAAAGACTGAAAGGCTGCTTGCTCACCTGAATGACGCAAAAAAGCTGAGAAGGGAGACTGCCCCATCCCTAGCCAGTCTAGCACAGGTTAACTAAATCTGCATAGGTGTATCACCTTACTTTTGTTGTAATAAATTATAACTAATTCGAAGGGACAGTGAAGAAGCAATCTAGTTGCTTCTCCCCAGTTCAATCAAACTGCATAAAAGTTATTTTTCCCTTTTCCATCTTCTGCCTATTTATTATGTGGGTGAGCGGACAAATCTTCCAGCTAGGATCCAGGCAGACTCCCTGGGCTAGAAGACAGTAATACCAATGCTGCTGAAGCCAGAATTGGGGATAGGCAGATAGTGTAGAAACAGGGGATCGGCTCAAATCAAGGAAATGGAGGCCATGAAAGCCATCTGCCTCTGGAAGTTGGAGACTACCCCTGGGAGAATGGAATATCAAGGATCTCCAGAGCCTATTGATTACCAAATTTTGTGCTTGTCAGGGACTACAGGCAGGGAGCTGCTAATTAATGCCCCCTGGTCCCTTGCCTGGCTGAATCACTTTGGCCCTCCGCCTGCCCCATCTGCTTCTCACTTTATGCACCTCACCTGCAAAACCACATAGGCAGGAATCTATAGTCACATAGGCAGGAAGGAGAGATAAGCAGGGAGAGAACTGAAGAACAAAAGAGACCTTAACCTATAAAAGATTTAGGGTGCGCTCACTTCTTGGGACTTTAGAACATCAGCCATGGCCCCTTCTCCCCCTCGGGAGAAGTCTGTATTATTACTACTTTTAAATAAAACCTGCTTAATATGCTTGCCTTGGCGTGCTTCTCTGGTGTTCAAACTTCAACATTAGAGGGAGAACTCGTCACTTGTAAATGGCGGTATCATTGCCTGACTTCAAGAATCGCTGTACAGTTAAAATAATCAAAATGAGGAGCAAGGACTTTGGTTTCATTTCCAACACGGAAAGAGCTTGAAGGTCATCACTTCTCTCTCTCTCTCTGTTTTGTTTTGTGGTATTGGGAATTGAACCCAGAGGCACTCTACAGCTAGTTATATCCTCAACCCATTTTATTTTATAATTTTGAGATAGGGTCTCACTAAGATGCCCAGGCTGCCCTTGAACTTGCAATCCACCTGCCTCAATTTCCTGTGCAGTTATGATTACAGTTGTGCACAACAATTCCAGGCACTCTTATTCTTACAACAGGAAAAAAGCTAAACTTACTAAAAATCATTGACTTCTTAGATCTATCAGACACTTGAGATTATAGGACAAACTGCCACCCTAAAATCTGCAGAGGGGTAAAATATACAGAAATAGAGAATACAATTGATATCAGTTTGTTTAAATAAAAAAAAAAAAAACAGGGGCTCTGTACTCGTTAAGAACACTTTAGTGATAAACTGGGTACAGTGATGCATGCCTGTAATTCCAGCCACTTAGGAGGCTGAGGCAGGAAGATCTCAAGTTTGAGGACAGTATCCGCAACTCAATGAGAATGTCTCAAAATAAAAAGGACTAGGGATGTATAAGAGCCCTGTGTTCAATCCTTGGTTCCAAAAGCAAACCAAAAAAAAAAAAAAAAAAAAAAAAAAAAAAACCCTTAAGTGGTAATTTTGACAAATTTTTGAGAAATAAATGCCAATGACCTAATGACCTGGATAAGGAAACCTCATGGTGCCCAGTCTTAAAGAGGTCGCAGATTTATGTGGGTTTTACCTCCAGGAACTCTCCTGATCTTAGGGTAAAAGTTTTCTTTTCTTTAAACTATAGGAAGATTTCACCTATTCAAAATAAATTTAAATATACTGTTTGCGCTGGGTTGTGGCTCAGTGGTGGAGTACTTGCCTAGTGCGTGGGGGTGCTGGGTTCAATCTCAGCATCTCATAAAAATAAATAAATAAATGAAATGAAATGAAATGAAGATAATGCATCTGTCTGTAACTAAAAAATATTTTTTTAAAAAAATTAATACACTTCTTATCTAGTCACTTCCAACTGCCAATAGTTGAAGTAGCCTCTGTATTCTCTGGGTACTGCGCAAGTCTGTTTATGTATATAGTCTGCCCTGTTTATCTCCCAGGCTTTCTGTTTTTTTTACAGTACTTGAGATTGAACCCAGGGCTTGTGCATGTTAAGCAAGCACTTTACCACTGAGCTATGTTCTCAGTCCTTTATATATTTTTTTTATTTTGAAAAGGGTCTCACTAAGTTGACCAAGAAGCCTCGACCTTGTGATCCCCTACCTCTGCCTCCCAGGTAGCTAGGACTAGTGTGTGCACCATACCCAGCCTCCTGGTATCTTCAAGGTGGGATGGCATCTTTGTCATTTTCAAATCTTCCCAAGTCAACTTCAGGGAATATTTATATTCTCAATACAGGTTTTATTTTTATGTTCTGTGTATAGAACCCACGGCCTTGCACATGTTAGGCAAGTGCATTACCACCAAACTACATTCTAGCCCCTTTACTTATTTAACAGTTACTAGTCCAATGCAGGCGCTAGAAGAACCATAGAGTCTGCACTCTTGTAGCTTATGGGCATTGGTGGAGATATGGTGGCCGAGCCGAGGATCAAGTTCTCACAGTAAAGATCAGAGAAAAATCCCCTCATGTTTTAGGCAGGAGAAGGGGAAAGTAAACATTTTTTAAATACACCTGGAAGGTATTTCATAACAAAGACTTGCCTTGCAGAGAAAACTACCTTCCCAGGGCCTTATATGGCTTGGGGGAAGGGCCTTCAGTCAACTCCAGACCTTCTAGGCTTCTAGTCTCCTCTAAATCTCTAAATGGATTAAAAAAAAAAAAAAAAAAAAGAGCTATTTCTGAAGATTCCAGTCTAGGAACGCAGGCCTATGAAAAACACCCTGAGATTTAATCATGAGATTATAGAATGCTTCCCTTTTCCAGTACCTTACCATTACAGTCAGATGGTCCAAGCTCCTCCCCAGGAAGGAAGAAGGCAGGCCATCCACCTTAGAAATATTCAGGGTCAAACTGGTAGGAAAAGAGGTTTTAATCGAAGCCAGCTTTGAAGAAAGTTAATTGTTTCCAAAGTTCTTAGGTAGATAGGAGATTGGTATTTAGAACAAATAGAGAGATACACTGAAAGGAAATGTTAGGGAACAGACAAATGAAGATGGTGTGAACACAGGTTAAGAGAATAATTCTATAAAATGGGTCCACTGTGCTGACCCCCACCCACATGCTTTCTTTGACAAAAAGCAATTTACCTGCAGCCCTGCCTGGCCAATATCACATTCCTTAGCAAACTACCTGTTATCTGCAAGGAAATGCAGGCAGGAAATAACTGATGAGAGGAACTCAAGTTGCTTTGGAGGGAGAGGTATTTGTGACCCTTTTCACAGACCAGATTCCAAAAGATAAGGATAATTCCTTCTAACCATAAAACCTGTAAAAAGGATTAAGACTCCAATTAGGACTGGTCAGCATGGGCCAAGGTGAAATTGAATTGTCATAGAAGTTTGGTCTTGAAAGTCTTAGGTCACCCTGCTGTTAGTCAAATCAAGAGAGGTGGGTCTCTCTGGAAACTTCCCTGGGGCCCCCAATAAAACTGGAATGCAGGAGAGGCACTGTCCCACTCCTGAGAGGACCTACTTTCTCCCTTGAGAATATCCCCTTTACCTTTTGCTGTACCTTCAATAAATCATGTTACTCTGAGTGATATGTCTGAAATCTTTCTGACTTGATGGCAAGAATCAGGGTTGGGGGGGTCTTCGCAATGCCTCAGGTTTTTGGAAGGCCCCAATTCTGTAACAGAAACACAAGCCACTGAGATGCAAAAAGAACAGTTTTAAAATTTTGAATGGCATGCCCTTGTAAAATGAGGGGAATGTGCGAGCAAAGAAAGAAAGAAAGAACTGTGCAGGTCCACCTGCACCTATCTCTAGTTAAGCCCCTCACATTGGCCCTCCATAAGTGTTAACACCGGTGAGTGGCTGTCTCTCCCTCTGGAGATGGCCTGCATTCTCCCTTGAGTGTGTATTCCTGTTGACATTGCCCCTGTTCTCCTTTTGTTGGCATCAGATCTGCTATTTTGCTGCCGCCATTATTCTGCACCCCCACACCACTTTACAACCCAGATCGTTAGCCCGCAAACTTCCTAGCCAGTAACTGGTCCAGACTGTTAGCCCACGAACCTCCTCACCAACCCTTGGTCCGTTGTTATTAGCCCGCAAAATTCCACTGTGTAATACAAAGCTGCTCTCCCTGCCCTTTGCATCACAACCTAGCTTGTCAGTCTGAAAGCTGCTCTCCCTGCCCTTTCTGGTGCAGCCATTTTCCCTGCCTCCCAACCACTTGTCAGTCTGTGAACATCCTAGCTAGCTGTTGGTTCATCAGTCAGCTTGCAATTATCCTTCTCCGTTATGGGTTCCCTGTTAGCCGGGCGGAATTCAACTGCTTAAGGGTAGCTACTGTTAGGTTGGAAAAAAGAGGCGCGCATTTATGGTTCGTCACTAGCTCCCAGGAACGCTCCACAGATACAGGTCTCATACAAGGAACCATTTATTTGCGCAGACAAATTCACGTCTGCTCGGGGAAAGGGGGAAAAGCAAAGAGGGAAGATGGCATACGGTTCATCTCAGACATAGGAATTTCGCGGGCTGAGAGGAACCAATTGCGGAGGAGAATTCTTACAGACTGACTGATGGGCCAATGACATAGTGGGACGTAATGCTGGAGGCAGGAAGCAACGTAAGCTGGAAATTCCTGTAACGTGAGAGGCGGGCTAACAGATTGACAGGTGGTGGGGGAAGCCAGATTCCTTACATTCCCCCATTTCATTTTATATTAAAAAAAAGGTTCAATTTTAAGGTTTAATAAGGTTCAATTTAAATTGGGTAAACTAATAAAAGTAAAATGTCCTTAAAATTAACTCACAAGTCTCTAAGTGGTCAAACTAATAAAATATTAATGTTTATAAAATGTCTAACATCAATTTTTCTAGGACATTTTTTTCAACAGGAAAGAGACGGCAAATACTATTGCCACACTTGTCTAATGTCTTGGTTTTTCTACAATAAGCAACATGTATGGGATTACTCAAATGTGTTTGTTAGAGACATCTGATTAATTTATAAAGCTATTCCATGGAGTAACATATTTAAAAACATTATTCTTTGTATATTAAATGTGTTCATATTTTCCAGGTATACAAGCCTTTAAAGCAGAAAATTTATCAAGCTGATGTTCTCCAAATTAAACTTGTCTGTAATGGTAGACCTATCATTTAATGTTGTATTACCTGTCATCAATAGGGCATACATAACCTAACATTGCACACATATAAAGATTGCTAAGATTGCTAACAGCTACCCTGCCATCTTTTTCTCTTGCTTTTTCTCTCCTACTCACTTGCTTTCTCTCTACTCCTTGCTTTTCCACTCTCTCTAGCGCGTGCCCTTTCTCTTCCTCTCATTTTCTCTCTTACCCTGCAGGAAGACACTTTGTTTCCTTAATAAACTCCCTTATGGGATCTCCCTTCTCTGGCATGGTTTTCGTGGGATTTCTTACACACTGCTTAAGAATAGCTCCCCCGCTATTTTCTCTCTCTCTCTCTCCTCCTGGCTTAAAACTCTTTCTCTCTTGCACACACTCTCTCTCTCACCCTGCAGGGAGAACTCTGTCTATCTGCTTAATAAACTCTCTTGTGTGAGTTCCCGTGTCTGGAGTGGTTTCTGGGTGCTTACACCTTTACTGTGTGCAACAGTGGTCCACTTCATGCTTTGAATATAGCCCTTGCTGTTCTGCCACTGATACTTCTTTTTAAGTTGTTTTTTCCTTATGTTTTTACTACTTCTTCCTCTCCCAAATTAGCAAGTGAATTTCCACACCTATCTGGGCACCCCTGGAATGTAGCCTGTGAATCACCTCTTTAAAAACCCTCTGTTCACCCCTGATGTGCAGAATTGTGAGAAACAGTACAGTGGTCCATTTTCAGAATATAGTATTTAGCTTCAAATGTAAAAATTTCTGGGGATATAAGAAAAGCAGCAAGAGAGAAAATAAAGCAAAGTAGTTATCAGAAGTTAAAACCTGAGTGTGACTGACTGCACCTTGACAAACAGGTGATGGGGGAGGGGCAGGCCTGAGCAACAGAGACAAACTGAGTATGAGCCAAGATGTTCTTACCCCAAGAAGGCCTTCCCACCACAAGAGATCAAAGGGAAGTGGAGACAACTAAAGGTACTGTACCAGTGGTCCACTTTACCTTTTGAATATAGCCCTGACTGCTTATTTTAAAAGGGACATGTTTTTCTTTTCCTCTTCACCTTCTCCCCATCCCTCACCTGGGGGATGGAGAACAAGACTACCTTGAATTATCTGTTCTCCTAAGGAAGGAAATGTCACCAGAAGATCTAGGAAGCGATTAGCTCCCAAATTAACAAGTAAATTTCAACACACCATCTGGGCCACAAGCACTCTACTGACCGAGCTATCTCCCCAGCACCAGAAGAGCTTCTTTAAAAGCCCTCTGTTTTCCCTGATGGGCAGAATCATAGCCTCTGGGACAGGAGTTCCCCATGTTTCTCCTTTGCTAGCAAAGCAATAAAGGTTCTTTCTCTCGAAAATGTGTCCTCATAATTAGATTGGCATTGGGGATAAGGACTGAGCTTTCAGTAACATTTCTTTAAATATTCCAGCAGGAGGCAGTAAAACCTAGGGAATGAAGCCAGAATTGAGGACAGGCATTTAGTGTAGAAATAGGGGATTGGCTCAAATCGAAGAAATGGAGGCCATGAAAGCCATCTGCCTCTGGAAGTTGGAGACTGCCTCTGGGAGAATTGAATATCAAGGATCTCCAGAGTCGATTGATTACCAAATTTACCTGCCCTTATCAAGGACTGCAGGGAAGGAGCTACTAATTAATGCCCCCTGAGCCCTTGCCTGGCTGAATCACTTTGGCCCTCCCCCTGCCCATTCACTTCTCACTTTATGCATCTCACCTGCAAAACCAGGCCTAGTCACATAGGCAGGAAGGAGAGAAAAGGGGGGAGAGAATTAGAGAACAAAAGAGACCTCAGCCTATAAAAGATGGAGGGCGTGCTACTTCTTGGGATTCTAGAACATCGGTCACAGCCCCTTTCTCCCTCCCAGGAGAAGTCTGTATTATTACTACTTTTAAATAAAACCTGCTTAATATGCTTGCCTTGGTGTGCTTCTCTAGTGTTCAGATTTCAACATTAAAGGGAGCAGAACTCATCACCGGTAAATGGCAGTATCAGAAACATCCAGGAAGACTGTGCATCCCATAGTACTCAGCCAACAGAAGAACTGGGGAGGGACCGTGTGCACTAGGGGATAAAATGCTGATCGTAACTGCTCTTCGTGGGCTTGTTTCCCCAGATACAAATCTGACAAGAACATCAAAAAAGCCTTACTTTCTCTGAAACTAGTGGCTTTCAGTCTTTTTGGCATCAGATCTGCCATTCTGCCACCGCCACATTTGACAACTGAGATCATTAGCCCATGAACTACCTAGCCAGTCACTGGTCAGATGTTAGCCCGCATAATCCCACTACTTAAGAACAGCTCCCCGCCATCCTCTCCCTCTCCCTCCCCACCACTTCAGTGCACTCTGCTCATCTGCCTAATAAAATCTCGTGAGTTCCCGTATCCGGAGTGGTTTCTGGGTGCTTTCAAGTCCATTCTTTGGGTTTGTTACTGTAATATAATACAAAGCAGCTCCCCCGTCCTTTCCACTGCAGCCATTTCCCCGTCTTCCAACTTCTTGTCAGTCTGTGAACATCCTAGCTAGCTACTGGTTCATCAGTCAGCTTGCAAGTATCGGAATTCGACTGCTTATGGATATCTCCCCCCCATTTTCTCTCTCTCTTCTCACTTTCATGCTTTCTCTCTCCTATTCACTTTTTTCTCTCTCCTTGCTTTTCACTCTGTCTTGTGTGCACTCTCTCTCTTTTCCTCTCATTTTCTCTCTTACCCTGCAGGGAGACACACTGTTTACTTAATAAACTCCCTTATGTGAATTCTCATGTCCGTAGTGGCTTCTGGATTCTTACAGTTACAGCCTCTGGGACAGAAGTTCCCTATGTTTCTCTTTTGCTAACAAAGTAAAACTTTTTCCTTTTTTTCCCCTCAAAATTGTATCCTTGTTATTGGATTGGCTTTGGGAACAAGGACTGAGTTTCAGTAACAAATTGGCACCCCAGATGGGACCTGAGAGCTGCCTTCCCTCCAGATTTCTTGGGCAGGACTGGCTTTCCAAGCAACCCCACTTCCATGCTGAGGATACAAGGTGGCTGATGAGCTTAAGAGCTGACTCCTAGAGAGTTAGAAGACTTTGTCTCTGTTGAACCAGAGGATCTAATCCTGTGAGTAAAGGGAGGGACTGAGGGACCATCTCAGCAGTTGCTGAAGCACCTTTTGCTTCAGGGAATGCCTGCTTTCTCTTCCTGAAAAAGATTGTTCCATCTTGGTCTACACTGAGAAAAAGGAAACTGAATGCAGTAAATTTGCAACACCTTGGCCCTCTGGTAAGCTCCCCTAGTGTGCACACAGAGATTCTTGAGTCTACAGTCTGTTCCCTCTTTGTGGGGACATCTGTGGTACCACTGCTGTAGGAATAATGGTTATTTGGGCATAAGGAACGTAGGGATTTTGCCCCTATCTGGTCTGTTTTAAAGGGTCCCATCTGTCAACTGTGGTTTTGAGGAATCCTCTCGGAATATCTGTCTCTGTATTTTGGTTAGTATCTATTATTGACCCTTTAAGCCATGAGCAAAACTATGTTGATACAATAGGTAGTCTCTTAGGAAATATCTTGACTGAAAGGACCACCTATAGGTGTAAGCCTAAGAAAAAGATGATGTTTTACTGTAACATTATGGTCTTGAATGATTTTCTGAATTATTGTACAATCTTGTCATTGGAGTTGGTCTGTCAGAGATAAAGTAAGTGGAAGAAATTCTGTATGTACAGGCATTTATGCACTTGAATCATAGGCTGTCTGAACAGCTAGAAACAGAGTTGATAGTGCAAAAAAGCACTGCTTCTGTCTGGCCCCAAGCAGTTGCAGATCATTCCACTGTGGGTCAGGAACATCAATCCTGGGCTCAAGAAAAAAAATGCCAGGAAAGCTACCCAGGTTACAGATAAATGGGCAAAGAGGACCTGGCCTCTGCCCTACCTTCTAGCCCCTTTTGCCCACAGGGGGATGGAGGTTTTGGCCACAAATGGTACGGTATTAGGTTCCAGCATAAAATATGACCCAGAGACAAGAATGATCTCCCCTTTTAAGATCTGAAAGGATACCTCATTTGGCCAGGGGACATTCATTGCTGAGGCAAAGCAATTCTTACTATAACAGTACCCATCAAATTAAATGCATGGGGCAACTGGAAGAAAAAACAGCTGCACCCAGAAAAAACAGGAACTAAAGTCAATCTGTGTTTATTGACAGCCTCTGCAAAGGGATCTCCAAGGAATCGATATATCTAAAGAAAAGGATGGAAAGGGCCTCCTCCATTGAATATTAATTTTCCTACAGAGAAAAAGGTCCAAAAGGAGACTCTGGATAAAACTGACAGTGGGGAACTCACTTAAAGTTGATGGCATTGTGATCATGGTAAGGGAGACAGATGAGACTCAGCAATATCCTGTGCACAAACCGCCTGAATGCAACCTGGGAAGGAAAAGATTAAGGCACAATTTTTTTATGTGTTAGATTGTCTGATCACTCTGAGACAAAATTTGTTGTGCAAATTAAATGTGCAGACAACATTCATAGAGATTGTTTCAGAATATAAATTTAAGAAAGGGTCTAAAACTAGAAAATATAAATAAAGTTATAGTCATGGAAATATATCTTAGGAAAATTGAAGGGAAAAAGTAATGTTTCTGGATAAGAAAGTATTTTGCATGATAAAGTAACATTTTTGTGCTAAAGTCCAAGATGAAAGAGGATAAAACTAAGGATGCAAAGAAGCTGCAGAATGTCTAAATAAGTTGCAGGTTTATGGAACCCAAAAAGTTTGTGTATGTGACTAAATTGGCTACAATTATTCCAATTTTTATGTACTGATATGAAGCAAAATCTAAACACTGATGTACTCTATCAAGATAATTTTCTTGTGTCCATTAGGTTTTATTACTTAGGGAAACTCAGTCTTAAAGAAATTAGGTTTGTATTGGCTTTAAAGTCTTTTAAATGATTACTTCATAACTGGTTAAATAAACAGCTATTATTTAGGTTAATACAATACAGTCAACACCCTAAATTTATGTGACTAGAGATATGGATACATCTGAGAACTATGTTTGTCTGAGCCTTGTCTAAGTGTTATGTAAAAGTTTGTGAAATGAAAGTTTATGTAGGTTTACAGGCCAGGAAACCAATGAGTTCCCTCTTTTATACATTGTATCTGACATAAAAGGGCCACACTTTTTTTTTTTTTTTTTTTTTTTTTTTGGGTACCAGGGATTGAACTCAGGGGCACTTAACCACTGAGCCACATCCCCAGTCCTTTTTTGTATTTTATTTACAGACAGGGTCTCACTGAGTTGCTTAGCAAGACTCACTTTTGCTGAGGCTGGCTTTGAACTTGGGATCCTTCTGTCTCAGCCTCCTGAGCCACTAGGATTACAGGCATGTGGCACCACTGCAGCCAGCCACACTGCCATTTAAAACAAAACAAAACAAAAACTGGCTTACATCTGTTTGTTTTGACTATTTCTGATCATTAACACTGTTTCTTAAATGTATAAGAGATTTAAAGTTATCCTTTGCTACCTATACAGACCTGTGATTATAATTACTGTACACTATGGATTCTAAATTATATTTTAAAAGTTACTTACTTTTAAATTTTACTTTAAAAGTTAGACTTAGTTAATATAAGACTACCTGTTTAACGATGGTGCTAACCATTACTGGCTTCTCTGTATATCAGATGAGTTCATGTTCTTCAAGGATATAAGCCTTAAAATATAAAGCTTAGGAAAACATACTTTACCAAGGTGGTATTCTCCAAACTAAAGTTTTCTGTAGCAATAGTCTCTTTCAGATTTATGTAAAAATAACAAATTTGGTTGGTATTTATCTATGTCATTTACTGTTTTGTAACTGGATAAAGGTAAACAGTTATCAATAAGTTGTATATAAAATTTTCTTTACACTGGGATGGGAATTTAAATGTATTTTTGAAAGATAATAAGGACAGCTTGATTTGTTTAAAGGCTGACAATGTGGAACATGAAAACATTTGCTACTTTTTCCATAAAAATAAAGTTAAGTTTTAGTCTTTTTGTTTGATTCATGTTTCAGATACGTTATGTTAACTGATATTCAGATAGGTGCCTCCTGAGTTAAGGCTCTGTCTCTCATCATTCTCCATGTTAGGATGGCTCCAAAGTAGGCTAGAATTAAGCTTATTTGAAGCTATGTTCAAAAGCTAGATTTTTTGTTATAAAAATTACTATGATCTCAAAATAAACAGGGGACATAATGCCACACTTAAGTATATATTTGGGTAAATTGTATAAGGTATTTAGGTTTGTTAAAAAAAAAATTTGTAGCTGTAGATGGTCAGCATGTCTTTATTTTGTTTGTTTTTATGCGGTGCTGAGGAATGAACCCAGTGCCTCACACATGCTAGGCAAGCACTCTGCCACTGAGCTGTAGCCCCAGCCCTGTAAAAGAATCTTAAAAGAGAGTAAAACTTGTACATAGTTGAGTTGATAAATAAATGGATCTTTTTAGAGGCTAGAGACCAAAGATACACTAATGTTCATTTTGTATTTTCCTTGTAAAACTTTATAATTATTGCCTAATTAATATTTTGTAGATGTACTACTTCTAAAAGAACAACCTGAGTTAATTTAAGACAAGTCATCACCTACAGGACAGATAGGATATATGCTGACTTCCAGTAGTAATACTGATGCCAATCAAATGGAAGGGGTAACTAAAATAAACACATTGAAGTTATAACCCATTACTCTCTCTTTAAGACTGGTGAAACTGGCCTGCTAGATGTTTAAAACCCAAAACTTGGAGGCTAAAGTAAAGGAAGTAAAAGTGTCAAGAAAAAGCAGCTAACATTCTAGTCCTTGCCCACTAAGGTCAGCCAGGATCCAGGGAACAACAGGACCCCTCTAAGGGTCCTAAAGCTCCTGTGAGTCACCCAACCTCCCAATCAGGCAGGACTGAGAGGATCTTAGAGAACAGGAAGCTAGTATACATTTTGCACAGAGAAGGTCAGAGAGGAAAATATCTCTGATGCTTCCAAAGGAAGCCACTTACAGTCAGCAGACCATGACCCATCCTGGCAGATGGCCCAACACATAAAATAAGACTAAAGGAGGCTTCTTATAGGTTCACAAGAGCAATCTCTGAAGACTCTTAGCAGACCCAAAGAGTAAATAAGAGCAAGTTCAATTTTGACCATCTTGGTCTTAAATATCCAGCAGGAGAGTATAACAAAAGCACAGTCATATATTGACATATAAAAGAAAAGAGATTTTTTTTTTTTAATGTAACTTAAGATGAACACTTGTGTCAGCCAAAAGTAAAACAAAAAAGCTGGAGCCTACAAAGGAAGAGTTCTTGTGTGGGAATGCCTAATAATAACTATCCCAAAAGTTTCTAGTGTCATGAGTTTGTCCTAAGTCAGTCGAGCCTAATCTCATAGACCTACAAATCTTCCTAACCTCCTACATAAACTCAATCTGTTTTTCACTGGCATGATTATCTAGCCCCAATATTCATCCATCAGAATGGCCTAAAACATGCAATGCGGCACACAAAAGCCCTAAAATGACACAGTTAAAAAGATCCTTCCATTAAACATAGAGGTAATGCTAGTAAGAAAGCTATTTTACAGAAAACAGATGACTTAGTGTTTTAGTCAGGTTTTTTTTTTTTTTTTTTTTTTTTTTTTTTTTGCTGTTGTGACTAAAGGGACCCAACCGGAACAATTTTAGGGGAGGAAAAGTTTATTGGAGGGCTCACAGTTTCAGAGACCTTAGTTCACAGAAGGCCAGCTCTATTCTTTGGGGCTTCAGGTGAGGCAGAACATCATGATGGAAGAGTGTGTCAGAGGAAACCAGTTTACATGATGATCAGGAGGCAGAAAAAGGCCTCCACCTACCAGATACAAATATATACCCCAAAGTCATGCCCCAATTTCCACCTCCTCCAGTCACACCCTACCACTTCAATTACCACTCAGTTAATCTCTATCAGAGGACTAATTCACTGATTGGGTTAAGACTCTCACAACCCAATCATTTCTCCTCTGAACCTTCTTGCATTGTCTCACATGAGCTTTTGGGGGACACCTCGCATCCAAACCATAACAATTAGATTAACAATTAACAACTACACCACAAAGGGACACCTGCCAAAAACTAAATGTTGTGTATATATTTCTAACAACTCTGCTAATGTTTCTAAAGTCTTAGATGACCTCCACTCACAAATCAATGGTATGTTGGATTCTACCTTCAGCTTTAATGAGTTACTGTCTTCATGGTTTTCAGAGACTGGCTGAAATACTAATTGCTTTGTGCTAATTATTTATAAAACAGTAATATTTTATTGTCTTGTTTATTGTTGTCCTAGTATTATCCCTGCCCTATGTATGCCTTATCCAGTCACCTGCCAACTGCCACCATGGACCTCTATCTTTGTTCCCTCTCAGCAGGAAGCAACTTGGAGATGTCATTGCCCATTTTTCCAAAGAAATGGAAGACAGAAATTGATAGTGGGGGGAAATGTAACAGTGGCCCACTTCATGCTTTGAACATAGCCCATGCTGCTCTGCCACTGAGGCTTGTATTTTTTTAATTTTTAAATATATTTTTTAGTTGTCAATGATCTTCTTCAATTTTATTTATTTATATGTGGTGCTGAGTATCAAACCTAGGACCTCACACATGCTTGGCAGGTAGTTCTACCACCGAACCACAACTCCAAACCCAATTGAGGCTTATTTTTTAAAGGACATGTTTTTCCCTCTTCTCCCTCTCCCAAGTTAGCAAGTGAATTTTGGACACCCACTCCCCCTCAACCCCCAGTCCCCATCTGGACACACCTCAAATGCAGCCTTTCAATCACCTTTTAAAAAACCCTCTATTCCCCCAGATGGGCAGAATCACAGCCTCTGGGACAGGAGTCCCCTGTGTTTCTCTAGCAAAGCAATAAAACTCCTTTTTTCTTTTTCTCAAAACCCTTTCCTATTTTTGGATTGGAATTGGGGACAGGTACAGGAAGTCATCTCTGAGCCATGTGTGAAATGAGCAACATTCAAGCCATTAGACAGGGAAGCCCTGTTTTGGGAACTCCCACGAGGAACTCCTTGGTGAGAAAATGCCCAACTCACCCTGTTCTAGCCCACAGTTCAAGTTCAAACACAGCCCAGGGACCAAATAACCTGTTTACTGCAAAACCTCTGGTACACTGAGAAGTAAGACCCGGAACAAGACTCTTCCCACACTGAAACCTTATACCTGCTGTGCCGCTGTAAATAAAGCAAGCACGGGTTCTTCTTTGTTAGAGCCATATCCTTATGGATGGCTCAAGTGGTCACACCCCTGCTTTAAAAATATTCTTGCCTTTTTGTCTTATTTTCTGATATATTACTTTCATAGCTTTTATTTCACAGTCAGCCCATCCCTCCAATGGGACCCATTCCCTTGCCTACACAGGATGTGATCAAGAAACAAGGACAGAGTTTTTGGTAAAATGTATAGCTATTTTCCTAAATAAACTTCTGTCTATGCCTTTGACAGGTGCATGCTGAGATGCTTTTTCTTCACATATACCAAAACCCTGATGATCCTGAGTCAAATTTCACCTTCTCTCTGGGAAATCCTTGGACCTTTGTTAGAAATACTGGCGTGCTGCAAGGAATCAAACATGCTCAGAAGCAGCTTACTAAGGCAAACTTCACTTCTGCAGAAGGGTGTGCTACCAAACAGTCTGGCAAGCAAGCATACTTGGGCAGGCACCTGTTTTTACCCCTCATGCAGCACTGCCCCTTGCTCTGATAGGAGGAGCTCAGGGTTACAATCTACAGGACAGGCAAATTTCAAACTTGGGGAGGGAAATGGGAAAGGCTATAGTTAAAATGGCTATGACTAGATACAGGTTGGGAAGCTCAAAATGGTTACAACTGGGTCTTACCTTCCAATTAAGGTTAAATACCATATTCTGAAAATGGACCACTGGACTTTCTATTTCTCACACCTTCTCCCATGACAGGCAGCCATGAGCAGGTGAATAGGGGGAGGGCAATGAAGGGTGGTAGCTTACAAGGAAGATATATCAGACATACATCAAAGAGAATCCAGTGGTCATAGGATTGGGAATTACAGGGAATTCTGTCAAAGCAGACAGGTATCTGGAAAACAGGAGCTGGTATGCCAAACTTCCCTAGCTACAGTTAATTACAGTTCCTTAAGGGAATTATTGTTTCAAGACCATGTCACATCTGTGCCTTATGACCAGGTCATCTCTAAAATCATGTCACACCTACCTCTCATGTCCAGGTCATGAAGACCCTCTCACAGAATAAAATTTGCAGTGGGCTATACAAAGGGTAATAAACTACTTCAGGAGAAATGAGAAACTAAGCAAACAACAAAGAAACACAAATTTCTCAAAAACCCCAAACTCGTAAGAGTTAGGCCATTTTCCCCAGAGTTCCACTCAGTGCCTGTACTGGGCATCTGTAGTCTCACTTTTTTGTAATAAACTCCTGTCTGAAATCTTGTGACTTGACTAAAATCCTTCTGCAAGATCTTAAGAACTGGCTGCAAGGACCCCCCTGAGTTTCATCTCAGAAAACCCTGAAAATTAGAAGAACTTTTAAAGGAGAAGAGGTAGGAAGAAAGAGATAGTCTGGGTTAGTGAGACAAAAGACAGGAAATGTATATATGAAGAGTTAGCCAGCCTGTGCTTGGTGAGGTGGGGGAGTGCGGGGGCGCCTGGCTCTCCTTACAGTGTTTGACAGAGTTCCACTGAAGGATGATTGCAAAGACTCATCCTAAAAGGATTGCATGCCAGATGTATGCCTCCCTAGCTCAGATGTCATTCTGTGGAGTTTTCCTAATAATATATTACTCACTTCAGTCTGGGGATCTTGCTAGAGGTGATGGGAATAATTCTACAAATTTCCAGAAAAACATCATGGAGACAAAACACACATTGAAACCCTGTGATGATTAACCTCACAACAGCAGAATGTTTTTATTATGTCAAAAACCAAACACTACATTTACTGGCATAGCCAGAACCTGTTGGGGCACAGAAACTTATAGAAAACAATGTTTTCCTAAGTTCTAAGCACAAAGTACCTCCCATAGTAGCTACTAGATATGGACCAGCTTATTTTATCAATGGCAAGCCCTGGTGATTAAGTAAGGATAATCTGTAAGGTTACTGTTTTCTCATAATCTTTCGGTAAAAACAATTTCTGCCTATGCTTTGGAAACTTCTTTGATTTTATTAGTCACAAGCCTGTCATCAAAGCCTGAAGAAAAATGTATATAAACCCAGCCTTTCCCAGAATAAAGTGGGAATGATTGCACCAGAACTAGAGTCTGTGTCTTTCATTCTCCATCCATCGCCGACGATGTCTCCCCACGCCCCCTTACCAGTGTGGAACCCATGGACTCCTGCAGGGGAGAAAGGGACAGAGGTGCATTAGGGCAAAGGGCAGTAGTTTCAGTTTTTATGACTGAAAGGAGTTTCACAGATTTCAACTCTTCCTGAGTTCTTAGAGCTTCCTGATTATACAAAAAGGAACTGGGAATTCCTGGGGCTAGTATTTGTACCTTCCTAATTTCAGGGGTTAGGATGCTTCCAAATTCAGTCTGTTTCACCAACACACTTAAAGGGCCTGCAGTATAATTACAACTGAGAGAGATGGAAACACAAATTCTACTTAAGATGAAGTTCTTAAGTAAACCCACAGTAAAATCAGGGAATACACTAAGTTAGGACACTGAATTTGGCACCAAAAAATCTGGCATACATTAAACAGCCCAGTTCCTAGTATCATAAACATAAAACCTCAAATTGAAAACTTAATTTCCTCATTTCATATTATATAATACATCACATCCAGCTTTCGTCAAAATATAAGGTAGGCTAAAAAGTCAGAAAAAGTTTGATGAGATAAAACAAGTATAAAATCAAATTAATATAAATCAGATTTTGTAATTGAAGGTAATTAAAAATAATCATGATTAATATGTTAAGGACTATAATGGAAAAAGTACACAACATGTAAAAATAGAGGGAAAATGTAAAAACAGAAACTATAAAGAAGACTCAAAAGAAAATACCAGATATTAAAAATATCAAAAAAGGGGGATCGAAAGTTCAAAGCCAGGGCTGGGGATATAGCTCAGTTGGTAGAGTGCTTGCCTTGCAAGCAGGAGGCCCTGGGTTCAATCCCCAACATCAGGGAAAAAAAAGAAAGAAAGAAAGTTCAAAGCCAGCCTCAGCCATATTGTTGCTTAGCAAGGTCCTAAGCAACTTAGTGAGACCCTGTCTCAAAATAAAAAGGGCTGGGGATGTGGCTCAGTAGTTAAGCACCCCTTGGTACAATCCCCAATTCCAAAAAGAAAAAAGAGCTATAGTTCAAAGGCCCCCTCCAAAACTTATGTTTCTATTTAATTGCCATTTTAAGCATATTAAGAGGTGGAACTTTGAATCGGTCATTTTTTCAGGAAAGCTCTGCCGTAATGAATGACTTAGTGCTATAATCCAGGTGGGTTAGTTATCATGAGAGTGGGTTTCTGGTAAAAAGAATGAATCAAACCCAGTTTTTCTTTCTCTGTCCCTTGTCTACTTACCAGCTCTTCCACCACTGGTCTTATTCTTTGGAGAGGTAAGCCTTCCCCTTAGGTTGTCTCATAAATAATTTTAAGAACCTTAAAATTGGACTCCTCATTAGGCTTAGAACTCAGATCTGGCCTTATCACTAGCCAGGATCAAATCGATCAATATTGTTACTGTTTCCAAATATGCCTATAACATATTCACTTTAACATCTTAATTTGGAGAAAGTGAGGTTTTCTAACTCAGGGAGGGACAACCGTCCTCAATACTAGCCAAACAAGCTGCACTCTCTCTTGCCACCACTCTCAGTCATCACAAACTCCTAATCAGGTCTTATATTCTACTCCCATTAAATTCCAACTTCTCCCTGAAGAAACTAAAGCTCTATTATCCTACTTTCATGATCTGTTCCATCCCAATCTTTACTCCCTTCAACTATTCCTAAAGAATTCCCTAAACCTGTCCTCTTCAGAGTTACTGTACCTTCAACAAATTTCTCAATCTTACACCACTTGTCTCAAGGCTAATTCCAACTCCAATGTGAGACCACCCCCATTCCCACACACCAAGCTAGGGGAGTCCTTCCTGCCATGGACTAGCAACTTGACTTCACCCAAATGCCCCCTATAAGAAGATCTATCGCCTGGTCCTAACTTTAAAATTAGACTATCTTCTCTTAACTCTTATTAGACATATTTTCTTCTGTGTTCCCTTCATCTGGCAGGGAAAAGACCAGAAAATCTCTCACTTAATTTCCTGTATCCAAACCTGGCCTGATTACCCTTACAAGGCTTGCAGAGGTGATTGCCCAAAACCAGTCTGAGATCAAAGGAAAAAAATAAGTGTCACTTTTAAAAGACTGGCTCTCTGATCTATCCTCTTGGCAATCTACCATGCTGCTTTCTTAAAACTTCCTCCCTAAACATTACAGAACAGGGAGGAAAGATGGAATGATCTCATATATACAAGGCTTCTTTATGCTGAGAATCTTTACCCAAGGCTTTCAGGGCTGTCTCATTATTTTAAGTCTGAATGGACTCCAATCTAACCCAAAAGTGCACTCTGATCTGATAAAGATGTTCTGCATGTCCCTTTAATAATTATGGATGTATCTTTTTTTTTTTTTTTTTTTTTTTTTTTTTTTTTTTTTTTTTTTTTTGTGGTGCTGGGGAATGAACCCAGGGCCTTATGTTTGCAAGGCAAGCACCCTACCAACTGAGCTATATCCCCAGCCCTATGTCATTTTTTTAGAACTCCTGTTTTTTAAAATTCTATATTTTTGAGCTCATGATTTTATGGTGAATTCACATTTGATCCTGCATGCCTACATTAAAATATTTTCCTGATCAGTCTTATTTTATAACCGCTTAAAACTAATAGAGGTTTTAATAAACATCTGTAGCATTGCCTCCTACCTGTGGAGATCTACCTACAAACACCTACCAGATCTCTGTTTCTTGTCTGGTTTATGTATGTTTACACACCTGTGCATTGTGTTGTTGCATCTACATATGAGCTTGTATCCATATATCATGTACACAATAACGAAACTGACATATATATAAACGAGCAATTCATAAATTAAAATTTCAGAGAGAAATGGATCCAACTATCTTTTAGTTCACACGACTTAAAAAGTTCAATTTAAATTAGGTAAACAGATTGGAGTAAAGACGTCTTTAAAATTACTAACTCACAAGTTTTTCTATGTGAACAGATAATTAAGAGTGTTGGGTTCTATAAAATGTCTAGATTTTCTTTGAACGGGGAAGAGATAGCTAATACTGTTAAATATACATATCTGATAGCTTGGTTTTTACAGTTAAAATAAGTAAATTAGATTTAACATGAACAATGGGACTAATCACAAAAATGTTTGTTAAAGGAGACATCTGACTAATTTATAAAGTTAAATGCTTAAAAACATCAATTGCTAAATATAAAATCAATCACTCCTGACTTCTTAAATTCAGTAAGATAATATATTTAAACATTAAATGTATTTTTATAAATTGGTAAGTGAAAGAAGAGTTTAAGATTGCTTTGTTTCTGGGTTTTCACTAACACAAGGTTTCTAAGAGTTTAACATTCTAACAGGTATCTGCAAAGAGTCCAAAACGTTTCAGCTATGTTTTCAATTCTAGTAGTGTAAATAGCATAAAGTATTTCATATTATTAAGATAATTAACTGGAAAAATTTAGAAATTTCATAATGAAACTTTTTTTTTTTTTTTTTTTTTTTTTGGTACTGGAATTGAACCCAGGGCACTTACCACAGAGCAACATCCCAACACTTTTTCCTATTTTATTTACAGACATGGTCTCACGGTGTTACTTATGGCCTCACTAAGTTGCTGAGTCTGGCTTTGAACTTGTGATTCTCCTGCCTCAGCCTCCTAAGCAGCTGGGCTTACAGGCATGTACTACAGCACTTGGCAAGGATGGCTTTTCCCTAAGGTCAAATATTAATGTGCTGATATAAATCAAAGTTTAATTCCCTATAGGCTGAAGTAATTAGAATTTCTTAAAACATTAACTTGCTCTTATCTATCAAGATAATTTCTTCTGTCTGTTAAGAGAAACTAGTCCTAAAGAAATTAGTGTTTGTACAACTCTGGTTAAAACAACTGTTACTTTAGAGTATTACACTACAGATTCAGAAGTTTCCTTAATGTATTCATATCTTCCAAATAAACAAGTCTTTAAAGTATAAAGTTTAGGAAAACATTTTACCAAGCTGGTGCTCTTCAAACTAAAGTTTAAAGTAAAATTTGGGATTATAAGAATTATGCTTTTTAGTTCATAGCTATTTATAAACTAATTATGTTTTTACTCTTGTTAATTTCATTTTGCATTTTCCTTGTAAGCTTTCATAACTATTATCTGTTAATGCCTTACAAAAATACAATTCCTAATATTACAACCTGAAATAATTTGAGATAATAAGCCATCACCTACATTAAAGGTAAAACCTAGTACTCTAACTTTAAGACTGGTAAAACTGGCTTGCTGGATGTTTAAAACCAAAGCTTGGAGACTAAAATTAAGAATAAAATGGCCAAGAAAGAAAATAGTCAATATGTGGCTCTTGCCCTCTGAGGTTACCTTGAACCCAGGGGACAAGGGGACTTCTCTAAGGGCCACATAACCTCCCATCAGGGAGATTAATGAGACCCTGGAGAATGGAAAGCCAATGCTGCAAAGAGGAGGGTCATTGGAGGAGACATCCCTGACCCTACCAAGGGAAGCCACATAATCAAGGAGAAATTGACACGTCCTGGGCAGATGGCACTAAAAGAACTTAGAGGTTGCTCACAAGTTCCCAAGAGTGGTCCCCTGAGGGAACTCAGCTGACTCTTTACAACAGACAGGAACAAGGTCAATTTGAGCAGCTTGGTCTTAAACACTTAGCAAAAATAGTTGTAACCAATGTACAGCCATACCTGGGCATTTGAAAGAAGAGGCAATAGTTCTTTTAATGGAACTTAAGATGTACACTTGTGTCAGCCTCACAGCCCTGGTGTCTGGCCAAATTCTGAGGCATTTTTCCTGCGAGGCTCATATTTATTCTTGCCTATTAAAACATGGACTGCTTCTGTACCTTGGTCTCCCTTATTTCTCAAATTGACGTTTTACCTAACAACCAAAGCCTACCCATTCCAAGAACAGCACACACCAAATGTAGGAGCCCTCCAAATTACTGCCTTACTTATAGGGTTAGAGATTTCCACTGGGATTGGCATAGGACAAGAAGGATTGGGGGCCTCAATTCATTACTCCAAAAAGTTATCAGAGGGCTGGGGTTGTGGCTCAGTGGTAGATCGCTTGCCTCACATGTGTGAGACACTGGGTTCAATTCTCAGCACCACATATAATTAAATGAATAAAATAAAGGTTCATCAACTAAAAAAATGTTTTTAAAAAAGTTATCAGAACAGGTTATTGAAGACATCCAACAGGTTGCCATCTCAGTACTGACTTTATAAAATCAACTGAACTCCCTGGCATCTGTCCTCCTGCAAAACTGGTCAGGGAAAAATACCATTTCTATATAAACTAATCAAGATTGGTAAGAGACAAGGTTAAATAGCTCCAGGACCACCTGGAAGAGTGGAGATGAGAACTAGCTGATTTTTGGTAGTGCTCACTGGGAGATCTAAAACGAAGGACCTCCTGGTCACTTCCCTTTATGTCCCCCTTAATATTCATCTTTCTCATACTAACCTTTCTTCTCTGTATTCCTAATTTCATACAGAAACAGCTTCTTCATAAGGTGACCCATTTAGCTCAAAATGCCTCCCAGGAACCCATCAAAGCTATTCTCCTCCAGTGCCTCATAATCTGATTCTCCCAAACCACAAAAAAGGGAACTTCACTTATAATGACCTTAAGGTTACTTCCATACACCTCTTTTTAGCCTAGACCACTGGGATCTCCATATTTTCTCCCAGAATTCTGAAAAGGAGGGATACCTCTACTTTGCCCCTTCTCAGCAGGAAGTAGCCAAATGGGATATCTACACCCCTATTCATTTTTCCCTTTTAGGGTCTGGAATGAAGGATATGGAAAACAACTTCCAAGGAGAAAGGGAAAACAACAAACCTCAGGGCGAAAAGGAGGACACTGGGCCCCAGGGAGAGAAGGAAAACAATGGGCTCTGGACTTCCACCATTTCCCAGCAACAATGGGCTCTGGACTTTCACAACTGTTCCCCCTGACTCCCCAACCGACACATTGTTATGATTCAGTCTAACTGAACCCTATAAAACTCAGACCCCTATAGTAACCAGTTGCCATTTTCTCTCTTGAAAATGTGTCCCCGTGCAGCAGGGCTAAGAAACCGAAGACATAAGCCAGGTCTCATCGAGGTCAGGCTGATCCCTGTGTACGCAGAAAAACTGATAGTGAGACATCTGTTGCCTAGTACTCAGAAAAAAAAAAAAAAAAAAAGGGCATGTAACCTGACTGGACTAAAGGGCACATGAAAAACCGATGGATGCTGGGTGCCTTACCCAGGACTGGGTTGGGGGCTAGCTTCCTTAACACTATAGATTCACTTAAACCCCTAAAATAGACACTCAGTGGCAACCCTCTCTTGGGACAGTTTCTGCTTCAGGAGCTCTGCTTGCTGTGTATTCTAATAAATTCTGTTACTCCACTCTCACCCTTGCATCCATAGATTTGACTGAATTCACAAGATAAAGAACTCACCCAACTCTGCCCAATGCTACATCTTTTGGAGGCCTGTCTGGGATCTACAGAAAGATGAGTAAAATAGATTAATGACTCCATTCAAATGCTTAGTCCTCTTTCTCTCTGAAACAATACCAGGCATCTGTCAGCCACTTAAGAGCATACAGTGCATCTACCAATCTACAAGACTCAAATGACAGGCTTGGTGGGCAGATGGGGCCAATCTAGGCATAGGGAATGTCAGTTCTGACTTGCTTCAGTTTCCTTTCTTGTAGGAGAGAATTCATGCATGCTACAGAGGAAGGCATGAGAAAACAGAAGGCAGAAGACAACTCCCCAGTGCTGCACAAAAGTCTCATGTCCCAAGACAGACCCCAACAGCCCTCAGGGCTATCAAATGTGGATTAATAGCAGTCTTTCTGCTCTTTGCTCCTAGTTTCTGACTCACTTGGCCTGATGGTGGAGGCTGCCTATACCTGACGAATCTTGGTTCCTGAGACCAAATCTTAGGTGTGCTCTGAGGTCTTGGGGAAAGAGATGACCCATTCATCCCTTGAGTATGAACCAGTCTTTCTACTTCTCTGCAAAAAATGTCACTTTTCCACGTACGCCCTAGTGCACAGGCTGATCCCAGCTACCTCATATGTCCTAATGACCCTTAATTCTTTCATCTTTTCTCTCTAAAGTGCCTCAATAAAATCTCTAGGGATCTTCAGGCTTTATAACACTTTTTGAGACCTAAACACCAGCTCTGTTCCTAGTGTCCACCCTTAAACATTGGAACATTACCAAAATTGAGCTCCCTTAGCTTCAAAATTAGACTGCCTTCTCTGGACATTCACACAACACCTTTTCTTTTCCCCTCATCCTGCAGGAAAAAGACCAGAAGTTCTATCTTAACTATAGCAAACTACCACTTATCTCTCCTAGTTTAGGTACCCAGATTATTGGCCTTTTCAATTGGGAATATTACCCAAAGCACTACTGGGCTTGCCTTCTTATTTATATTGAGGAAAGTAACAACAGGCCATGGTCTTATGAATGGAAGGGCCCAAAAAGAAAACAGGAACATTTATGACAAGGGTTACAAGTCACACTGGTAAGGGCAGATAAATTTGGAGGCTTGCACCTTAGTTATAGAGATCATTCCCAGTTTTGGGTTCCCTAGGAGTACACAAAGTGACAATGGTCCTTCCTTCAAGGTGGCTGTCACACGAGGAGTCTTCAAGATATTAGAAATGCAATGTCACTTACTTTGTTCCTGGAGGCCCCACTCCTCAGGAAATGTAGAAAAGATCAATAAAACCCTAAAAGGACATCTAAGGAAATTAATCCCCAAAACACACCTCCCGTAAGCCAGGCATGGTGGTGCACGGCTGTAATCCCAGTGGCTTGGGAGATGGAGGAAGGAGGATCAAGGGTTCAAAGCCAGCCTCAGCAACTTAGCAAGGTGCTAGCCAACTCAGTGAGACCTTGTCTCTAAATAAAATACAAAAAAGGACTGGGGATGTGGCTCAGTGATTAAGCTCCCCTGAGTTCAATCCCCAGAAAACAACAAAATAACATACCTCTCAAGGCTTACTTTACTTGCTATGACCTAATTACACATTAGAAATACCAACCAGGGGCTGGGGTGCTAGCTCAGTGGAAGAGCACTTGCCTAGCATGTGTGAGGCACTAGGTTCAATTTTCAGCACCATATATAAATAAATAAAATAAAGATCCACTGACAACTAAAAAATATTAAAAAATAAAGAGAAAGAAACAGAGGAAAATCTAAGATGGCAAACTAGAGGGAGGCAGCATTCCTTGTGACTCTGTGACTTGGATTTAAGCAGAGAAAATACTGTTCCTCTATGAGGCAGTCATTGCTAACACCGATTTCCTGCTGTTTATGCCTCATTTGTCCACAGTGATCATCTGCCATTTGCCAGCATATCACCTGCCTTTTGAGCACAGATCGCTTGCTGACTCTACCTATCATCTGCCATTTGCCCGTTTGCTCCCCTCTTGCCTGCCCATCACCTGCTTTTCACCTACCTATCACCTGCTGCCTGACATCCACCCACTGATCACCTGCCATTAGCCTGCAAGTTGGGATCGCCTGCTGCCCACCGCTCACTGCCTGCTGTTGCCTGGAAGTCCACTGTTACAACTCACAGGTTTGGTTACATGCAGCTGCTGCCATCTAGGGACACCAGCTAGGGCCTGAAGATATACTGGGGTACCTGCAGGTCTGGTTGTACCTGAGGTCTTTCTGCTAGGTATGCTAGTGGCCGCCATTTGGTTGCTTCTTTGCAGGGTCACTCCTTTGTGCGAGCATATCCCTGGTGGTCTCTTTGCAAGTTGAAAGGGCATTGAAATCTTGGAACTGCAGCAAGGCAGAGCCTGCAGAAGCTGAAGCCCAGGTCCGTCAGATTGCAGCTGGGTCTGTGTAGGTCAGTCTTGGCCTGACAAGCCTGTGGAAAGCTGGAGACTAGGGAAGTTCTCCAGGGAAACACAGGTTGAAGAAACCAAAGAAAACTGGGCTCTCTCCAGCTTAGTGAGTCCAGCTAAAATGGGTGGGAAGACTGGAAAAGGGTGTGAGGGCATCTTGCTATTGGCTCACCCACCCAACTGGTCTGGCACCCAGTGGACTGGAGCTAACATCAAACTTCAGACAACCTCACCTACTGATGGAGAAAGGAAGCTGAGAAAAAAATTTTGAAAGCCAACAGAAGCAATTGGTCAGTTTTCCATTGAAACTTTCTTTTTTCTTTTTCCCCCCTCACACATCTCTACCATCTTTAAATTCAAATATTTTTCATGCATCAATCTATTGAGGAATGGGATGTCTGAATAGTATATTACAGTTGTGTTGGGCATTCTTATATTTTTACTTTTTAAAAAAAATTCTGTATATATTTTTCATTCACCTATTGTCCCCCTGGATTCTTCCTCATTTCTCTCATACTAACAGCCAAACTCTATTAATTCTTCCCTCACTCTTACTATAAATTTTTAACTCTATCTTGTCTTCTCCCTCATAAACATCACATCTTACACCACCTCAGTTCCCTCATTGCCCTCATTTGAAATGGCAAACCCTTTTAGCAAACTTACTGTTTATATTGTAAACAACTGAACACTTCATTTCTGTTTATTGCAACAAAACTGTAGACACGTTAATAGGAGACATTTGGTTTAAGGTTGTATGTTGTTTGCATTGGGTGTTGTTAATATTGGTCTCCCCCTTAAAGGTGAAGTACTGGAAGCCTTCAGGGACACTATAATTCTACAGGGTGGAAACTGTACTACCCAAGATCCATACCACTAGATGAGAAGACAGAAACAACATGAAAAAACAAGGGAATAAAGTTCCTCAAACAAATCAAGATGGTTTAACAACAGAATTTATAGACAACACAGAAGAAATGTCAGAGAAGGAGTTTAGAAAATACAGTTAGGAATTGTGTTAGCAGCCACTGCCACTGTGCTGCCGTCACTCTCTAATGCTAGTGCCGCCTCTAGCTCACAAAGCTCCTGTCAAAGAAGTGGGGTACGGACGTCTTTCTACATGGATCATATAAAGCAGACTTCCCACAAACCAACTAGTGGTAAAGCACCCAGAAACAACTGGCTACAAAAGCCACTTGCAAGAGTGCACCCTCTACTGGAGGGGTGAAGAAACCTCATCATTATAGGACTGATACTATAGCACTCTGAAATTAGACGTTATCAGAAGTCGACTGAACTTTTGATTCACAAACTCCCCTTCCAGGGTCTGGTGTGAGAAATTGTTCAGGACTTCAAAACAGACCTGTACTTTCAGAGTGCAGCTATTGGTGCTTTGCAGGAGACTAGTGAGGCCTATCTGGTAGACCTTTTTGAAGACAGCAACCTGTGTGCTATCCATGCCAAACATGTAACAATTATGCCAAAAGACATCCAACTAGCATGCTGCAGAACGTGGAGAACATGTTTAAGAATTCGCTATGATGGGAAACATTTCATTCTCAAAAATATTTTTTTCTCTTCTTCCTGTTATTGGTAGTTCTGAACATTAGATTTTTTTTCCCACGGGGTCAAAAGGTACCTAAGTATATGATTGTGAGTGGAAAAACAGGGGACAGAAATCAGGTATTGGCTGTTTTTCCCATTTTCATTTGTGTGTGAATTTTTAATATAAATACAGGAATGCAAAGTATTAATGCAAGTCAAAATGTTTCAGTGAATAAATTTCAGCACTTCAAACGTTGTAACAATTATAAATAAAACTGTTAAATTTTTCTGGACAATGGCAGCATTTGGATTTTGTTAAACAAGTAAATTTTTTACTGATGGCAACTAAATGGTGTTTGTAGCATTTTTATCACACAGTCTGATTTCATCCATTCACTATACTTTTCTGAGTTGTCCTCTACGCACGTACATGTTTCTAATGTTGTCCATCTTCTGTGCTGTTCCTGTAAGTTTGCTATTAAAATACATTAAACTTTAAAAAAAAAAAGAAAATAGTTAGATTGATTTTAGAAAAAAAGGATGGTATCAGAGAGAAAATGCAGGAAGTGAAAGATCACTTCAATAAAGAGGTAGAGATTATAAAAGGGAATCAAACAGAAATCCTCAAAATGAAGGAAACAATAAAACAAATTGCAAATTCAATGGAGTTGGGCGGTGGTGCACACCTGTAATCCCAGCAACTTGGGAGGCTGAGATAGGAGGATCTCGAGTTCAAAGCTAGCCTCAGCAAAAGCGAGGCACTAAGCAACTCAGTGAGACCCTGTTTCTAAATAAAATATGAAATAGGGCTTGGATGTGGCTCAGTGGTCAAGTGCCTCTGAATTCAATCCCCTGTACCCCCCCCCAAAAAAAAAAAAATTCAATGGAGATTGCAGTACACTGAGCTTCACAGAGACAGCACCGAGGCAAGTGAGAGCAGGACCGGCACTGGGCGACTCTGTGCCTCGCTGACTCTGTGCCTCGCTGAGTAAAACAACTAAACATGGGCAAAGGAGATTCTAAGAAGCCAAGAGGCAAAATGTCATCAAATGCATTATATGTGCAAACTTGCCGGGAGGAGCACAAGAAGAAGATGCTTCAGTCAACTTTCAGAGTTTTCTAAGACGTGCTCAGAGAGGTGGAAGACCATGTCTGCTAAAGAGAAAGGAAAATTTGAAGATATGGCAAAGGCGGACAAGGCCCATTATGAAAGAGAAATGAAAACCTATATCCCTCCTAAAGGGGAAACAAAAAAGAAGTTCAAGAATCCCAAAGCACCAAGAGGCCTCCATCGGCCTTCTTGTTCTGAGTATCGCCCAAAAATCAAAGAATATCCTGGCTTATCCATTGGTGATGCTGCAAAGCCACTGGGAGAGATGTGGAATCACACTGCTACAGATGATAAGCAACCTTATGAAAAAAAGCTGCTAAGCTGAAGGAAAAATATGAAAAGAATATTGCTGCCTACTGAGCTAAAGGAAAACCTGATGCAGCAAAAAAGGGAGTTGTCAAGGCTGACAAAAGCAAGAAAGGAAGAGGAGGAAGATAAGGAGGATGAGGAGGAAGATGAAGAAGAAAAAGATGATGATGAATATGTTGGTTCTAGCACAGTTATTTTTTCTTGTCTATAAAGCATTTAACCCCCTGTACACAACTCACTCCTTTTAAAAAAAAAAATTGAAATGTAAGGCTGTGTAAGATTTGTTTTTAAACTGTACAGTGTCTTTTTTTGTATAGTTAACACACTACCAAATGTGTCTTTAGATAGCCCTGTCCCAGTGGTATTTTTAATAACCATTAACCTTGCCTGGTACAGTATGGGGGTTGTAAATTGGCATGGAAATTTAAAGCAGGTTCTTGTTGGTGCACAGCACAAATTAGTTATATATGGGGATGGTAGTTTTTTTATCTTCAGTAGTCTCTGATGCAGTTTATACAAAATAGTTGTTGTTCTATTAACTGAATACCACTCTAATTGAAAAAAAAAAGTTGCAGTTGTTTTGTTGACATTCTGAATGCTTCTAAGTAAATACAATTTTTTTAATTAAAAAAAATTCAATGGAAAGTATCACCAACATATTAGACCACTTGGAAGACAGAATCCCACACAATGAAGACAAAATATATACTCTTGAAAATAAAGTCAACCACACAGAGGAGATTGTAAGAAACCATGAACAGAACTTCCAAGAAGTACAGGATAACATGAAAAGAACAAATTTCAGATTTATCAGAATATGCAAAGGTATGGAGATACAAACAAAAGGAATGCACGATCTTTTCCGTGATATAATATCAGAAAACTTCCTAAATCTAAGGAATGAAATGGAAAATCAACTACAAGAGGCTTACAGGACTCCAAATACATAAAATTACAGCAGACCCAACCAAGGCAGATGATAATGAGAATGACTAACATACAGAACAAGGATATAATTTTAAAGGTTGCAAGAGAAAAAAAATCAAATGCATTATTTGTGCAACATATAGGGGTAAACCAATTAGAATTTCAGCTGATTTCTCAACCAAGACCCTCAACACCAGGAGGTCCTGGAATAATATATATCAAGCTCTGAAAGAAAATGGATGCCAACCAAGAATTTTATATCCAGCAAAATTAAGCTTCAGATTTGAAGACGAAATAAAAAACCTCATGATAAACAAAGTTAAAAGAATTCACAACTAGAAAGTCTGCACTACAGAACATTATCAGCAAAATATTCCATGAGGAAGAAATGAAAAACAAAAACAAAACAAACAAACAAAAAGAAAAAACGGAAAATCAGCAAAGGGAGGAACCACATGAAAGGAAAGGTCAACCAAAGGAGAAATTAAGGCAAGTTAAACCAAAAATAAACCAAAATGACTAGGAATACAAATCATATCTCAATAATAACCCTTAATGTTAACAGCCTAAACTCATCAATCAAAAGACAGACTGGCACACTGAAGTTTCAGAAAAGACCCAAAAATATGCTGTCTTCAAGAGATTCACCTTCTAGGAAAAGACGTCCACAGAGTGAAGGTGAAAGGTTGGGGAAAAAACATATCACTCACATGGAGTGTGTAAACATGCAGGGGTTTCCATCCTCATGTCAGACAAAGTGGACTTCAAGCCAAAGTTAGCCAGAAGGGATAAAGAAGGACATTTCATACTGCTTAAGTGAATCCTACATGAACAAGACATAACAACCCTAAGTATTTATGCACCAAACAACAGACCATCTACATATATCAAACAAACCCTTCTCAATTTCAAGTATCAATAGACCACAACACAATAATACTGGGTGACTTTAACACACCTCTCTCACCACTGAATAGATCTTCCAGACAAAAACTAAACAGAGAAACTATAGAACTAAACGATACAATCAATGTTTTAGACTTAACCGACATTTATAGACTATTTCATCATCATCGAGCAAATACACTTTCTTCTCAGCAACACCTTTCCTTCTCTAAAATAGACCATATGTTATGCCATAAAGCAACTCTCGCAAATACAAAAAAATAGAAATACTACCCACCCTGCATTGTATCACATCATAATGGAATAAAACTAGAAATCAACCATAAAATAAAAAAATAGAAGATACTCCAACACCTGGACTCTAAATAGCATGCTATCAAATGACAAACGGATAGCAGAAGAAATCAGGGAGGCAAAAAAAAAAAATATTTAAAGGTAAAGGGAAACACCAATACAACATATCAAAATCTCTGGGATGCTATGAAGGCAGTGATAAAAGGAAAGTTCACTGCACTGAGCTCATACATAAAAAGAATAAAAAATCAACAAATAAAAATGACCTAATATTACATCTCAAAGCCCTAGAAAAAGAAGAACAAATCAACACCAAAAGTAGTAGACAACAGAAAGTAATTAATCAGAGCTGAAAATCAATGAAATTGAAACAAAAAAAAAAACAATTGAAAAAATGTTGGTTTTTTGAACAAAAAGTTGGTTCTTTGAAAAAATTAAAATTGATAAACCCTTAGCTACACTAACAAAGAAAAAGAGAAAATTCAAATTACTAAAATTCATGATGAAAAAGGACACTACTGAAATACAGAAGATAAGTAAAAACTATTTTGAAAAATTATTCTCAAATAACATAGAATATCTCAAAGACATTGACAAGTTTCTAGAGACAAACGATCTACCCAAACTGAAGCAGGAGAACATACATAATTTAAACAGTTCAATTTCAAGCAATGAAATAGAAGATACCATCAGAAGCCAACCAAGAAAAGCCCAGAACCAGATGGATTCTCAGCTGAGTTCTACAAGACCTTCAAAGAAGAATTACCACCAATATGCCTCAAATTATTCCATGAAACAGAAAAGGAGGGAACCCTTCCAAATTCATTCTATGAGGCTAACATAACCCTGATACCAAAACCAGACAAAGATACATTAAAGAAAGAAAACTTGAGACCAATATCCCTGATGAACATGGACACAAAAATTCTCAACAGAATTCTTGCAAATTGCATACAAAAACATATTAAAGGGCTGGGGATATAGCTCAGTTGGTAGAGTGCCTGTCTCACATGCACAAGGCCCTGGGTTCAATCCCCAGCACCACAAAAAAAAAAAAAAAAAAAAAAAAAAAATTGAAAAGATAGTACACCACAATCAAGTGGGGTTCATCCCAGGGATGAAAGGTTGGTTCATCATATGGAAATCAATAAACACAGTACATCACATCAATAGACTTAAAAGACAAGAATCATGTGATTATCTCAATAGATGCAGAAAAAGCATTTGACAAAATACAGCACCTCTTCATTATCAAAAGACTAAAAAAACTAGGGATAGTGTTAACATACCTCAACATTGTGAAAGCTATCTATGCTAAGCACAAGGCCAACATCATGCTAAATGGAGAAAAATTAAAAGCACTCCCTCTAAAAACAGGAAGAAGACAGGGATGCCATCTTTCACCACTTCTATTCAACATCATCCTTCAAACTCTAGCCAGAGCAATCAGAGAGACGAAAGGATATGAATAGGAAAAGAAGAACTCAAACTATCACTTATTTGCTGATGACATAATTCTATATTTATAGGAACCAAAAAATTCCACCAGAAAACTTCTAGAACTCATAAATGAATTCAGCAAAGTAACAGGATATAAAATCAATACCCATGAATCAAACGCATTTCTATACATAAGCAATGAATCCACTGCAAGAGAAATTAAGAAAACTACCCCATTCACAACAGCCTCAACAAAAATAAAATACTTGGGAATTAATCTAACAAAAGACCTCTTGAAGACCTTTGAAGATGGAAAGATCTCCCATGCTCTTGGATAGGTAGAACTAATATTGTCAAAATGGCCATACTACCAAAAGTGTTATACAGATTCAATGCAATTTCTATTAAAATCCCAATGACATTCTTCAGAGAACTAGAAAAGGCAATCATGAAATTCATTTGGAAAAATAAGAGACCCAGAATAGCCAAAGCAATCCTTAGCAAGAGGCATCACAATGCCAGAACTTAAACTATACTACAGAGCACTAGTAACAAAAACAGCATGGTATTGGTGCCAAAACAGACATGTAGGCCAATGGTACAAAATAGAATATACAGAGACAAACCCATATAAATACAATTATCCCATACTAGACAAACATGCCAAAAGTACACATTAGAGAAAAGATAACTATTCAATAAATGGTGCTGGGAAAACTGGAAAACCACGTGCAGCAAAATGAAATAAAACCTCTCTCACACACTGCACAAAAAATCAACTCAAAGTGGATCAAAAGCTTAGGCACTAAAACAGAGACCCTAGTAGAGAAAAAAGTAGGCCCAAATCTTCATTATGTTGGCTTAAGAACTGACTTCCTGGCTGGGGAGATAGCTCAGTTGGTAGAGTGCTTGCCTTGCATGCACAAGGCCCTGGGTTCAATCCCCAGCACAAAAAAAAAAAAAAAAAAAAAAAAAAAACTGACTTCTTTAACAAGACTCCTAAAGTGCAAGAAGTAAAAATTAAGAATCAATAAATGGGATGGATTCAAACTAAAAAGCTTCTTCTCAGCAAAGGAAACAATAACGTGAAGAGAGAGCTTACAGAATGGAAGAAAATCTTTACCACATGCACCTCAGGTACAGCACCTATCTCCAGGATATATAAAGAACTCAAGTAACTTAACACCAGAAAGTAAAAAAAACAGGTGAATTGTAGAAGTTAAACTTGCAAAGTACACAGAAGTCAATCTCCACAATTTATATACCCCTCCACCCCACGGCATTGCCTCCAGCATAGACCCTAGTCAAGACAACTAAAATTCTAATGAACACTTACCTTTAGACCTTTAGGACATAGAAACATGGAAAGAGTCCGTCTTATTTATTTATTTTTTGTGTGCTAGGGATTTCACCCAGGAGTGCTTTACTACAGAGCCATATCCCCATCCCTTTTTTAATGTTCTATTTTGAGACAGGGTCTTGTCAAGTTTCTTTAGGCCTAAGTTGCTGAGGTTGGCTTCAAACTTGTGATGGTCCTGTCTCAGCCTCCTGAGTCACTAGGATTACAGATGTATGCCATAGTAGAAAGAGCCCTTTTAGGCAGCAATGCATAGAAGGAATCCCACAAGTGAGAAATTCAGAAAAGGGGATGCCATAATTTTGTATTTGAATCCACACAAGTCTCAACCCAACCCCTCTATCATGCATGTGCATGACAGTACCAAACAAGCAAAGTCAAGGCTTACAGGATGAGACAGAGTTGAAACATTGTCCATATATGAGGATGTGAATTTACATTCTTGACCTCATCAGGTTAATGCCTACAAAACAAAAACACCAGCAATCTCCACAAAGTTACAAAAATACCAGAGTGTATGCCACACTCAGTACTCAGTGTCTAAGATGTAATCTTAAATTACTTTAACATACAATGAACAGAAAAATGTGACCCATTATCATGAGAAAAAACAATCAACAGACATCAGCTTAGAAGTGATATTGGAAACAGATATTGGAAACATCCAATAAGTATTTTTAAAAGCAACTATTATAATACATATACTCCACGAGGTAAAGGAAAACACATTAGAAACAATTTTGAGGGGTGATGAAAATAGGAATGTCAGATAACTTGAATTATAGTGATGATCTCATGATGTTATACATATATCAAAACTGATCAAATCGTATGCCTTTAATACATATCATTTATTGTACATGTAGCTCAGTACAGTTGTAAAAAAGCAATGTAACAGGGGCTAGGATTATAGCTCAGTGGTAGAGCACTTGCCTACCATGTGTAGGCACTCGGTTTGATCCTCAGCACTGCATATATAAATAAATAAAATAAAGGTCCATCGACAACTAAAACATATTTTTTAAAAAACAACAAAACAGTGTACTATTAGTCAAATCTATACCAAAGAAAAGGTAAATGTTATTAATGGTCATTTTACAGATTAGGAGACTGAAATTCGGAAAGATTGAGTACTTACCCAAAGTCACAAAACTTATCAGGTCTGAGATTCTAATCAGGATTTTTTTTATTTTTAAAAATTATAATAATATTTCTTTTTCTGAAAAAACAATATGGTTTTAGCTCTAACTCATGAATTTATTGGCAGGATTGAGTGGCAAAGAATGTCTCTAAGACATTTTAAACTCAAAAGACAGTAACATATCAATGTACAAATTTCATACCACCAATTACAAGTTATAGGTTCAGTGTCCCATATCTAAAATACTTGGGGATGTTTAGGATTCTGGATTTTTTTCAGATTTTTAGAATATTTATACATGTAAGAAGATATGTTGTGGACACACTCAAGTCTAAACATGAAATTCATTTATGTTTCATATACACCTTTCATACACAGCTCAAAGGTAATTTTATACAAAAGTTTTATATATTTTAATGTATCTGCATTTTGATTGCAAACTATCACATGAGGTGAGGTGTGGAATTTTCCACAGTTTCAGATTTTGGAGCCTTTCAGATTTCTAACTAGGAACACTCACCTTCCTATTAAATTGAAAGAAATCTCTCCTCTACTAATAAATTTCATTAAAAAATACCCAACCATGGGAATAAACTGTATTTTAACCTCTAATTTTTTTACAATGTCAGTTTCAGAATTTAGAAGTATCATATACCGAGAGTACAATGTAGGTTAAAACATTGATAAAATTCATAAAAGGGGCTGGGGCAAAAACTCAGTGGTAGAGTACTTGGCCTAGCATGCATAAGGCCTAGGTTTGATACCCAGCACTTAAAAAAAAATTCATGAAGATACATTTATAAACCACATGTGATTACCTGTACTATTTTTGAAAACTGATGTGTATTATATTCCAATAACTCAAAACCAGTCATTTCAACAGATGTAGAAAAATATTTCCTAACAGCTAGATGTAGAGGCACATGCCTATAATCCTAGCAACCTGGGAAGCTGAGGCAGGAGAATCACAAGTTTGAGGATAGCCTCAATAACTTAGCAAGACCCTGTCTCAAAATAAAAAATAAAAAGGGCTGGTGATGTAGTTCTGTGGCAAAGCACTCCTGGGTTCAATCCCTAGTATCGGAAAAATATTTCATTACATGGAATTATGGTTAAAATATGTTAACTCATAAAAGTAGATTACAAAAAGTATTAACATATTATTGTATACATATGTATCATATATTTTATATATAATGTATTATTTTATACACGGATATGTATTTTATACACATAGAGTTTATATATATATTTTATGCATATGTATATATTTTGAGACAGGTCTTGCTAAGTTGCTAAGGGTGGCCTCAAACTTGCAATCCTCCTGTCTTAACCTCCCAGGTCATTGGGATAGCAGGCATCTGCCACCATGCCTAGCTTAATTTGTATATTTTTAAGAATGTATATTCAGAAAATGATTATAAGGATATATATTTAAAATATTAAAGAGTGCTTATAGCTGTCTGATTTTCAATTATCTACCTTTGTGCTTCTCTGAATTTTCCAAAATTTCTATAATAAATCAATAGTTCTTTTTAGACAAAAAAGATAAAAGATATTGTTTCAAAGGGTTACAATAAACAAATTGGTCTCCATTCCCAGGATGGATCACTCTTGCTTCCTACACTGAGTATGCCTTCCTTGCAAGGTGCTGTCACAGTCTAGGATTGCTTACCTGTCCAAGTACTTGCAAGTTATAGCAGATGATGTCCTTACTGGCCATTGAAATTCCATAGAGAAGTGCCTCAGTAAGCCCACAGATTCCCAGTAGCAGGTCAGACAAGCTCAGACAAAAAAGTGGCCTTATCTGTCAAAAGTCACAAAATTCTCATTTCATAAGTAATGTAACTATGAGAACAATGAATTATTTTTACACTTTATGCTTCAAGTAGAAAACTGAGTGTTAATTTGCCAGGGCAGCAGTCATTGGTTGACTGAAGGGAATGAATGTAAAGGAAGACTCTAGATAGGAATGAATCTGTAATCACAGTTATCCCAACCATCCTGGACTTGAAGTACTTATAGATGAATCAACACTGATCTTCTTACTCTTAGGGACACTTCTTTCTCAAGATATACAGGGTCCCACCATTTGACACAGCTATCCCACTCCTCGGCTTATACCCAAAGGACTTAAAATCAGCATACTACAGTGATGCAGCCACATCAATGTTCACAGCAGCTCACTTCACAATACCTAGATTGTGGAATCAACCTAGATGCCCTTCAATTGATGAATGGATAAAGAAATGTGGAATATATACACAATGGACTATTACTCAGCCATAAAGAAGAATAAAATTATGGCATTTGCTGGTAAATGGATGAAGCTGGAAAATAGCATGCTAAGTGAAATAGGCTGAGCCCCAAAAATCAAAGGCCAAATGTTTTCTCTGATAAGTGCATGACAATAAATAACAAGGGGAAGTGGCGGGGGGAAGAGAAGAATGAAGGAACTTTGGACGGTGTAGAGGAAAATGGGGTGGGAGGGAATGGGGAACAGAAAGATAGTAGAATGAAACAGACGGTATTACTCTATGTATATGAATGATTACATGAATGGTGTGAATTTACATTGTGTACAATCATAGAAATGAAAAGTTGTAACCCATTTGGGTACAATGAATCAAAATGCAGTCTGTAAAAATAAAAAAGATTTTAATAAAAAAAAGATATACAGAGTCAAAGAAAGAATGGAAAGATGAAAAATTCTATGGTGAGACACACCACAAAGGACAACTGAGAGAGCTCTATATGTATAGCCAACATCTAAAATTTAAAAATGAGATCATAGGCTAAGCATTTAGGTGTGTAGCTGAGAACCTAAAAGAAATGAAAATATTTTCCTTTTCAACTTCTGACCACATTGATGAAGTTTGTCCTCTTACTTCTAAGTATCCTTCTCCTTTTAGCCTACCCATTCCCATTTATTTAAAAGTAATTTTGATTTTCCTATGGGAAAAATTATAAAATATTTATTGAGAGGCACTGAAGATCTAAAGTGGTAAAGAAATACATTGTGCTCATGGGGATATTAAGCTTACCCATTTAAAAATTGTTGGAAAGACAGACAAAAAGCACAGAAGCTCCTTAAAACAGCGCAAACACGTATGCCTATAATTCCAGCAGCTCGGGAGGCTGAGGCAGGAGGACCGCAAGTTCAAAGCCAGCCTCAGCAAAAGCGAGATGCTAAGCAATTTGGTGAGATCCTGTCTCTAAATAAAATACAAAATAGGGCTGGGATGTGGCTCAGTGGCCAAGTGCCCCTCAGTTCAATTCCCAGAAAAAAAAAATGTGCAAACAGCTTAAAACCAAATTGTGAAAAGTTGAGCTGGGGATCCACCGCCATCTTGTGGAGACATTAGCTAACTAGTGACCCTCTAAATGGGCATCTTCCCATGCCCAGATAGCTGCAAACTAAACCAGAGGAAAGGCCCCTTCAGTGGCACCTCTTAAATATCCAGCCAGAAAGAATTTCTAGAAGGACCACTACCAGCTTGAAATCGCTGAAATTGCCCTCCCTCTTCCCCCATGGCAAATAAGGGGAACAGAGTGGGCTGGAGGGGAACTGACCCCGGGAAGTGTGCATCTAGCCCTGCTCTGCCTCTGTGACCCAGGCAAGGGCAAAAAGCTCTGCACAGCCTCCAGTTGCTTGCTCAACTCAGACAGAGGCAGCAAAACTTTGGCCCTGAACAAAGGAAGGCAGATTCACCAGGCCCCCAATCACTGACACTGGGGGAAGGCACCATAGGAGGTCAAGGGACAGTCCCAAGGATCTGGATTGCAGGGTCAGGATCACAGGGCCTACCGGAGGGATAATTGTCTGAATATCCAGTGGCATAGAGATGGAGCAGAAAGGGACTGATACCAGCCTTAACAGGTAAACAGCCTGAACTGTAATCACAACAGGCAAGTGAGCAGAAATTATTTGAATACTTAAGGGTCCTTGCATCAGGCTAAGTAAGCAGACGGAATCAACACACAACATTCACAACCTAGGCAGTGGAAAATGGAGTCCAGGTGAACCACTGGAGACCCTTAGCTATGGTACCCCACAGAGCATCATTAGCTGGGAAAATACTTTTGCACCACAGATCATGGGTGGAAGATCCACAGCCAGAGTTCCTGCACCCACATCCAAGCATCAGGACCTTCAATACCATGAAAAAGATCCAAAGGGGGGAACAGGTACACAGTGACACAGCAATCACAGAGACAAGACAGAGCCTACATCCTAAACTACTACACACAGTAGAAACACTGTCCATCTGAGCAGTCAGCTGCAGGCCCTCAAGCTGACAAACCAGAAGCTGATGGTAGGACACTCATAACAACTAGGAGTGGGTCTCTGTCCCCTGCAACTTGGAAGAGATCCACAGCCAAAGATTGATGGACATCTGCTAAATATTCAAACCCCAATGAAATCCAAACCCAGATTCAACAAAAATTTTCTACATCTAGACATGGTATACTGCAAACAACTCTAACATCAACTTTGATCATATAAATAATTCCTTAATCTGAAAAAAATTGTTAACCCAACAGCCAACACTGTACCTCACTGTACCTTCAACCCATTGGAATGTATTTCATCAGATGGTTTAAAGCATTAACCTGAATCAATTTTCCTATGTTTGTTTTCCTAGCTCTAGTTTGTACCTGCTTCTCTTGTCCCCTATTCACCCCCTTGCACTATCTGCTACAATCTCAAATAACACCCATTCATCTCTCTCTCCTTTCAACCTTGGTGTAAATTGACCTTTTACGACTTCTTTCTCTCTTTTCCCTCTCCTATTTGCCCAATCTTATTCTTCCCTCCTTTTAGCCCTCATTTAAGGGCATAAATACGTTTCCTAAATTTAACAACTAATTGTTTGACCTATTCCAGAACTTTATTATAGGTATATACCTGAATATGAGATATAGCAGAAATCAACTGTAACAAGTTTTTGTTCTTATAAGGTTGAACAGAATGAGGTCTGGCTCAAAAGTGACTATAGTAAATAAGGCTCAGTGGCATCACTTAAAATGGGGCTGATATTGGGATCAGCAGAGGTCATACATTGAATTAAAATATCATATCATTATCTGGATATTTACCTGACACGAAGCTCTTAAGAAAAAGGCTCACAAAGTAGTCCTTCACTTAAAAGAAGTCAGACCCATACTGCTAGATGGGAAGACATGTAAATAATATGATAAAGCAAGGAAAAAAAAAAATCCCAAACAACCCAAATGCTTCAACAACAGAATTCACCAACACCACAGGGGAGGAAATGTCAGAAAAGGAATTAAGAAAGTTCATAGTTAAACCATTCTATGAGAACAACAACAACAACAACAACAAACAATGTAAGGAGTGAAATCAGAGGGAAAATACAGGAAGTGAAAGGTCACTTCAATAAAGACATAGAGATACTAAAAAGAATCAAACAGAAATCCTTGAAATGAAGGAATCAATAAACCAGACTAAAAATTCAATGGAAAGCATCACCAGTAGACTAGACCAGTGAAGACAGATTTTCAGGCCTCAAAGAAAAAGTATATAAATTTTTTTTTTTTTTTTTAGTGCTGGGGATTGAACCCAGGGCCTTGTGCTTGACAGGTAAGCACTCTATGAACTGAGCTATATCCCCAGCCCCCAAAGTATATAATCTTGAAAATAAAGTCAACCATAGAGAAAAGATGTTAAGAGACGATGAACATAAAAATCAAGAAATATGGGATAATATTAAAAGGCCAAATTTAAGACTCATCAGGATAGATGAAGGTTCTGAAACACAAACTAAATGTATGAGCAATCTTTTCAATGAAATATCAAAAAATTTTCTAAACTTCAAGAATGAAATGGAAATTCAAATACAGGATATATATGGTACTCCAAATATACGAAATCACAACAGATCCACTCCAAGACACATATTTTGAAAATGCCTTCCATACAGAATAAGGATAGAAGTCAGAGAGTGATGTACTCCTGTAATCCCAGAAGTTTGGGAGGCTGTGGCAGGAGGATCAGAAGTTCAAAGCCAGCCTCAACAACTTGGCAAGGCCCTAATAAGCAACTAAGTGAGACTCTGTCTCTAAAGAAAATAATAAAAAGGGCTGGGGATGTGGCTTAGTGGTTGGGTGCCCCTGAGTTCAATCCCTGGTACCAAAAAAAGAAAAAAAAAAATCAGATTGGCCACAACACAATAATACTGGGTGATTTTAACATACTTCTGTTATCACTGGATAGAGCATCCAAACAAAAACTTTATATAAAGATGCCAAAAAATACAATTAATAATTTGGACTTAACAGGTATCTATAGAATATTTCATCCATCAATGACTGAATTCACTTTCTTCCAGGAACACATGAAACATTTTCTAAAACAGACCATATTTTAGGCCACAAAGAAATCTTAGCAAATACAAAAGAATAGAGATAATAACATGCATTACATCAGATTGTAATGGAATGAAATTAGAAACGAACAAGATAAAAAAAACAGAAACACCTGGAGACTAAATAATACACTTTTGAATGATGAATGGATAGCAGAATAATCAGGGGAGAAATAAAAAAATACTTAGAGATAAAGAATAATAATGAGGTCTGGGGATATAGCTCAGTTGGTAGAGGGCTGGCCTTGCAAGCACAAGTCCCTGGGTTCAAATCCCCAGCACTGCAAAAAAATAAAAAAGAATAATAATAATATAACATATCAAAATCTCTGGGACAGTATGAAAGCAGTTCTAAGAGGAAAGTTCACAGCATTGAGCTCATACATTAAAAGACTAGAAAGATACCGAATAAATAATCTAACATTAGGTCTCAAGGCCCTAGAAAAAGAGAAACATATCAACACCAAAAGCAGAAGAAGATAGGAAATAATTAAAATCAGAGCCAAAAATCAATGAAACTGAGGTTAAAAAAAAATTAAAAGATCAGGGAAACAGAAAGCTGGTTTTTTTCTGAAAGAACAAACAAAACTGACAAACCCTTATGCAAGCTACCAAAAAAAAAAAAAAAAGGGAAAAAACTCGAATTAAACTCAAATTATTAAAATCAAAGATGAAAAAGGAAATATACAATTGACAGTACTGAAATCCAAAGGATTAGCAGAAACTATTTCAAAAATTTTTACTCAAAGAAGCTAGAAAATCTTGAAGATATGCACAAATTCCTAGAGATACAAATTCTATGACCTACTCCAATTGGACAAGGAGGATATAGAAAACTTTAACAGATCAGTCTCAAGAAAAAAAGCAGTCATGAAAAGTCTTCCAACAAAGAAAAGACCAGGACTGGATGGATTCTCAGTCAAGTTCTACAAGGCCTTTAAGGAAGAACTAATACCAAGCCTCCTCAAAATTTTCCATGAAATAGAAAAGAGGAAACTCTCAAACTCATTCTATGAAGCCAGTATCACTCTGATATAAAGATCAGACAAAGACACATCAAGGAAAGAAAACTTCAGACCAATGTCCTTAGATGAACACAGATGCAAAAATTCTTTTTTTTTTTTTTTTTTTTTTTTTTTTAGGAGGGGTGGCCTGGGGATTAAACCCAGGGATTTACCACTGAGCTACATCCCATCCCTTTTTGCTTTTTATTTTGAGACAGGGTCTCTCTAAGTTGCTTAGGACCTCACTAAATTGCTGAGCCTAGCCTTGAACTTGTGATCCTCATGCCTCAGCCTCCTGAATTGCTGAGATTACAAGTGCGCACCTCAACACCTAGCAATGCAAAAATCCTTAATAAAATACTGGCAAGGGCTGGGTTGTGACTCAGTGTTAAAGCATTTGCCTAGTATGTAAGAGGCACTGGGTTTGATCCTCAGCACCATATAAAAAATAAATTAAAAAAAATAAAGTTTTGTTTTTTTTTTTTTTAAACTCAGAAAGAGGTTTCCTAAAAAAAAAAAAAAATACTGACAAACCACATACACAAACACATACAGGCCAGATCCAAGATGGTGGACTAGAGAGAGGCTGCATTCCTTGTCACTCCGTAACTCCAGTTTCAAGCAGAGGATATCTGTTTCTTGGTGAGGCAGTTTTTGCTGCTTATCGATCCCCTGGTGTTTACCCCATTTGTCTGCTGTGATGACCTGCAGTCTGCCAGCATATCAACGCCTTTTGTGAGTGCAGATTGCTCACTGTCAGGCATCTATCATCCACCATTTGCCTGCCTCTCGCCTGTCCATTGCCTGCCTTACCTATCCATCACCCAACACATGAGGCTCACCTCCCGATCATCCGACAACAGTCAGCAAACTGATCGCTGACAGCCAGTGGAGCACCAGCTGCCTGCTGTTGCCTGAAAGTTCTCTGTCACAGTACCTGCAGGTTTGATTACACGTGGCTGCCGCCATTTTGAGACAACAGCCAGGACCTGTAGGACACCTGGCCGGACTGACTGCGCCCCGTCTCCAGGATCCCTCAGCCCGACCAATCACTCCCTGCCTCTGGGGCCCTCACATTGACTGACTGCTCCCTGCCGCCAGAACCCCCAGACCAACTGACTGCGCCCTATCATCGGGAACCCAGACCGACTGATTGTACCCGGCCTCCAGGATCCCACAACCACACCAAACACACCCGACCTCCAGGACCCCTGCCTGACCAACCGCATCCTGCCTCCAGGACCTCCAGCTGACCATGTCCACACCCTGAGCTGCAGCTCCCCATTTGCCAACACATTTTGAAGCCAGAGCGGCCATCTTGGATAATTCTGGAAGTGGTAGCTCCGATCTTCAGGTGGAGCAAATCCCCATCCTGAGACTTCTGCTGGAGGCTTGAAGCTCATTGTCAGGTACCTCTTATGCATCAGGCTACTGAACACTGGGAGGTTTCATTACTATATGACTGTTATACTGCAGATTTTCTTTTTTCTACTTATTGAAAAAATTTAAGTTTTTATTTCTTTACTTTTCTTGCTCTCTTTTCCTTTTACCTATTCCCTCAGAGTCTCTTTCTCCCTTTTTTGCATGCTAACATCCAATTTCTTTTGATTACACTCTCACCCTATTATCTAGAACTTCTGTATATTCTTTTCTTATCCCATTAACAGCCACATTCTACATCCCTCTGCATCCTCTTTGTCCTCCATTTGAAACTGCAGACCTTATTGCAAATCTGTTTGTTTTACTGAAGATAATATATGAACTCATTCTGTTTATTATGACAATTTTGTTATTGTCCCCATAGGGGCTATTTGGTCTAGGATTGCATAGTGTCTGAATTGGGTACTGCTAATATTGATCCCCCCTTAAAGAAAGGGTTTTGGAAACCTATAGGGTCACTATAAGCCTATAGGGGGAAATCTGAAATACCCCAGATCTGCACTGCTAGAGGGGAAGATACTTGAACAACATGAAAAAACAAGGGAAGAAAATAATCCAAACAAATCTAGATTCTATAGTAATAGAATCCAATGACAGTATGTTAGAAGAAATGTCAGAAAAGGACTTCAGATTATACATGATTAAGATAATTCACGAAGCAAAGGATGAGATAAGAGAGCAAATGCAGGCAATCAATGATAATACCAATAAGCTGAAAGAGCACCTGCAGGAAGCAAAAGATCATTTCAACAAACAGATAGAGATTCTCAAAAAAAAAAACAAACGGAAATCCTTGAAATGAAGGAGACAATAAACCAAATAAAAAACTCAATGGAAAGCATCACCAAAAGACTAGACCACTTGGAAGACAGAACCTCAGACAATGAAGACAAAATATTTAATCTTGAAAATAAAGTTGCCAAACAGAGAAGATGGTAAGAAATAGTGAACAGAATCTCCAAGAACTATGGGACATCATGAAAAGACCAAATTTAAGAATTATTGGGATTGAGGAAGGAACAGAGATACAAACCAAAGGAATGAACAACCTGCCAATGAAATAATATCAGAAAATTTCCCAAACCTGAAGAATGAAATGGAAAATCTGTAAGCCATAAGAGGCTTACAGAACACCAAATGCACAAAAATCACAACAGATCCACACCAAGGCACATTATAATAAAAATGCCTAACAATCAAAATAAAGATAGGATTTTGAAGGCCACGAGAGAAAAGTATCAGATTACATATAGGGGGAGACCAATACGGATAGCAGCCAACTTCTCAACCCAGACTCTAAAAGCTAGAAGGGCCTGGAACAACATATTTCAAGCTCTGAAAGAACATGGTTGCCAACCAAGAATCCTATACCCAGCAAAACTAACCTTCAGATTTGAAGATGAAATAAAATCCTTCCATGATAAACAAAAGTTAAAAGAATTTACAAATAGAAAGCCTGCGCTACAGAATGTTCTCAACAAAATATTCCATGAGGAGGAAATGAAAAACAACAATGGAGGTCAGCAAAGGGAGGAACTACCTTAGAGAAAAACCACTCAAAGGAGAAACCAAGCCAACTTAAAAACCAAAAATAAGCCAAATGACTGGGAATACAAATCATATCTCAATAATAACCCTGAACATTAATGGCCTAAACTCATCAATCAAAAGACAAAAACTGGCAGAATGGATTAAAAAGAAAGACCCAACAATATGCTGCCTGCAAGAGACTCATCTCATAGAAAAAGACATCCACAGACTAAAGGTGAAAGGATGGGGAAAAACCTACCACGCGCATGGACTCAGTAAAAAAGCGGGGGTTTCCATCCTTATATCAGATAAAGTGGACTTCAAGACAAAGTTAGTCAGAAGGAATAAAGAAGGACATTTCATACTACTTAAGGGAACCATAAATCAGGAAGACATAATGATAGTAAATATTTATGCCCCAAACAATGGTGCATCCCTGTACATCAAACAAATCCTTCTCAATTTCAGGAATCACATACACCACAACACAATAATTCTGGGTGACTTTAATGCACCGCTGTCACCACTAGATAGATCTTCCAAACAAAAACCAAACAAAGAAACCATAGAACTCAATAACACAATCAATAACCTAGACTTAATAGACATATATAGAATATTCCATCCATCAACGAGTGGATTCACTTTCTTCTCAGCAGCACATGGAACCTTCTCGAAAACAGACCATATGTTATGCCACAAAGCAGCCCTTAGGAAATGCAAAAAAATAGAGATACTGCCTTGTGTTCTATCAGATCATAATGGACTGAGAGTAAAAATCAATGACAAAATAAAAAAGAGAAATTACTCCAACACCTAGAGACTAAATAATATGCTATTGAATGAAACATGGATAACAAAAAACATCAGGGAGGAGATTAAAAAATTCTTAGAGGTCAATGAGAACAACAATAAAACATATCAAAATCTCTGGGACACTATGAAAGCAGTACTAAGAGAAAAATTCATTGCATGGAGCACATTCCAGAAAAGAATGAAAAGACAACAACTAAATGACCTAACATTACAGCTCAAAGCCCTAGAAAAAGAACAGAATAAAAGCAAAAGTAATAGAAGACAAGAAATAATTAAAATCAGAGCTGAAATCAATGAAATTGAAACAAAAGAAACAATTCAAAAATTGACAAAACAAAAAGTTGGTTCTTTGAGAAAGTCAACAAAATAGACAAACCCTTAGCCACACTAACAAAGAGAAGGACAGAGAAAACTCAAAAATTACTAAAATTCATGATGAAAAAGGAAATATCACGACAGACACCACTGAGATACATAACATGATTAGAAGTTACTTTGAAAATCTGTATTCCAACAAAATAGAATCTATCGAAGACATTGACAAATTTATTGAGACATATTTTCCTCCCAAACTGAACCAGGCGGTCATACACAATTTAAACAGATCAATATCAAGCAATGAAATAGAAGAAGCCATTAAAAACCTACCATTCAAGAAAAGCCCAGGACCAGATGGATTCTTAGCCGAGTTCTACAAGACCTTCAAAGAAGAACTCATTCCAATACTTCTCAAAGTATTCCAGGAAATAGAAAAGGAGGGTACCCTACCAAACTCATTCTATGAAGCTAATATCACCCTCATACCCAAACCAGGAAAAGACACATCAAGGAAAGAAAATTTTAGACCAATATCCTTGATGAGTATAGATGCAAAGATCCTTAATAAAATATTGGCAAACCGTTTGCAAAAGCATATTAAGAAAATCATGCACCACGATCAAGTGGGGTTCATCCCTGGAATGCAAGGATGGTTTAACATCCGTAAATCAATAAACATAATCCATCATGTCAATAGTCTTAAGGATAAGAATCATATGGTTATTTCAATTGACGCAGAGAAAGAGTTCGACAAAATACAACACCCCTTCATGCTGAAAACACTAGAAAAAATAGGGATAGTAGGAACATACCTGAACATTGTAAAGGCTATTTATGCTAAGCCCATGGCCAACATCATTCTTAATGGAGAAAAACTGAAACCATTCCCTTTAAAAATGGGAACAAGACAGGGATGTCCTCTTTCACCACTTCTATTCAACATTGTCCTCGAAACTCTAGCCAGAGCAATTAGGCAGACTAAAGAAATTAAAGGGACAAATAGGAAAAGAGGAACTTAAGCTGTCACTATTTGCTGATGACATGATTCTATATTTAGAGGATCCAAAAAACCTCCTCCAGAAAACTTCTAGACCTCATCAATGAATTCAGCAAAACAGCCGGCTATAAAATCAACATGCATAAATCTAAAGCATTTTTATATGGAAGCAATGAAACAGCTGAAAGGGAAATGAGGAAAACAACTCCATTTGCAATAGCCTCAAAAAAAATAAAATACTTGGGAATCAATCTAACCAAAGAGGTAAAAGATTTCTACAATGAAAATTACAAAACATTGAAGAAAGAAATTGAGGAAGACCTTAGAAGATGGAAAGATCTCCCATGTTCTTGGATAGGCAGAATTAATATTGTCAAAATGGCCATACTACCAAAAGTGCTATACAGATTCAATGCAATTCCAATTAAAATCCCAATGATGTACCTTACAGAAACAGAGCAAGCAATCGTAAAATTCATCTGGAAGAATAAGAAACCCAGAATAGCTAAAGCAATCCTTAGCAGGAAGAATGAAGCAGGGAGTATCACAATACCAGAACTTCGACTATACTACAAAGCAACAGTAACAAAAACAGCGTGGTATTGGCACCAAAATAGACAGGTAGATCAATGGTACAGAATAGAGGACACGGACACAAACCCAAATAAATACAATTTTCTAATACTAGACAAAGGTGCCAAAAATATGCAATGGAGAAAAGATAGCCTCTTCAACAAATGGTGCTGGGAAAACTGGAAATCCATATGCAACAGAATGAAACTAAACCCCTATCTCTCACCCTGCACCAAAATCAACTCACAATGGATCAAGGACCTTGAAATCAGACCAGAGACCCTGCATCTTATAGAAGAAAAAGTAGGTCCAAATCTTCAACTTGTTGGCTTAGGATCAGACTTCCTTAACAGGACTCCCATAGCACAAGAAATAAAAGCAAGAATCAATAACTGGGACAGATTCATACTAAATAGCTTTCTCTCAGCAAAGGAAACTATCAGCAATGCGAAGAGAGAGCCTACATAGTGGGAGAATATCTTTGCCACTCATACTTCAGATAGAGCACTAATTTCCAGAATATATAAAGAACTCAAAAAACTCTACACCAAGAATACAAATAACCCAATCAACAAATGGGCTAAGGATATGAACAGACGCTTCACAGAAGAAGATGTACAAGCAATCAACAGATATATGAAAAAATGTTCACCATCTTTAGTAATAAGAGAAATGCAAATCAAAACTACACTAAGATTCCATCTCACCCCAATTAGAATGGCGATTATCAAGAATACAAGCAACAATAGGTGTTGGAGAAGATGTGGGGAAAAAGGTACACTCATACATTGCTGGTGGGACTGCAAATTAGTGCAGCCACTCTGGAAAGCAGTGTGGAGATTCCTTAGAAAACTTGGAATGGGCAGGCCATTTGACCCAGCTGTCCTACTCCTTGGCCTATACCCAAAGGACTTAAAATCAGCATACTTCAGAGATACAGCCACATCAATGTTCATAGCTGCTCAATTCACAATAGCCAGACTGTGGAACCAACCTAGATGTCCTTCAATTGGTGAATGGATAAAGAAACTGTGGTATATATATATATATATATAAAGAATATAAAATTATGGCATTTGCAGATCAATGGATGAAACTGGAGAATATCATGTTAAGTGAGATAAGCCAATCTCAAAAAACCAAAGGACAAATGATCTCGCTGATAAGTGGATGATGACACATAATGGAGGTGGGAGGGGGGGCAAGAATGGAGGAAGGAGAGACTGTATAGAGGGAAAAGAGGGGTGGGAGGGGTGGGAGGAAGGAAAAAATAACAGATTGAATCAAACATCATTACCCTATGTAAATGTATGATTACGCAAATGATATGCTGTTACTTCATGTACAAACATAAACAACATGTATCCCATTTGTTTACAATAAAAATAAATTTTAAAAAACCACATACAAAGATAATACACCATGATCAAGTGGGTTTCACCCCAGGGACGCAAGGTTGGTTCAACATACAGAAATCAATAAATGTAACTCACCACATAAACAGACTTAAAGACATTAAAGACAATAATTACATGATTATCTCAATAGATGCAGAAGAAAGCATTTGACAAAGTACAGAACCCATTCATGATTTTTTTTTTTTCAGGAGGGAGGGTACCTGTGATTGAACTCGGGGCACTTGACCATTGAGCCACATCCCCTATTTTGTATTTTATTTAGAGACTCCACTAATAGACTTCTAGAACTCATAAATGAATTCAGCAAAGTAGCAGGATACAAAATCAACACCTATAATCAATTGTTTATACTCCAATGAATCTGCTGAAAAAGAAATTAGAAAAACTATACTATTCACAATAGCCTAAAAAAAGTAAAATAAAATACTTGGAAACCAATTTAACAAAAGAGATGAAGGACCTCTACAATGAAAACTATAGAACACTAGATAAAGAAATTGAAGACCTTAGAAGATGGAAAGACCTCCCATGTTCTTAAAGAGGCAGAATTTATATCAAAATGGCACTACCCAAAGTGCTATACAGATTCAATGCAAATCCCATCAAAATTCCAAGGACATTCTTCATAGAAATAGAAAAATCAGTCATGAAATTCATTTGGAAAAATAATAGACCCAGAAGAGCCAAAGCAATCCTTAGCACGAAAAGTGAAGCAGGAGATATCACAATCCCGGACCTCAAATTATACTACAGAGCTACAGTAACAAAAACAGCATGCTACTGGAATCAAAACAGGCATGAAGACCAATGAAACAGCATAAAAGAGATAAACCCACATACAGTTATCTGTGTTTATGGTGCCAAAAACATAACACTGGAGAAAAGATAGTGTTTTTAACAAATGGTGCTGGGAAAACTGGAAAATATAGTAGAATAAAATTTAGGTCTTATATCTTACCCTGCACAAAACTCCACTCAAAGAGGATCAAAGACCTAGGAATCAGATCAAAAACCCTGCACCTGCTGGAATAAAATGTAGGCCTAACACTCCAACATATTGGCTCAGGAACTGATTTCCTTAACAAGACTCCTATAATGCAAGTAGAAGAATAAAAGATCAATAAATGGGACGGAATCAAATTTAAAAGCTTCTTCATAGCAAAAGAAACAATCAAGAACATAAGGAGAGCCAGGCGTGGCTCACCACGCCTGTAATCCCAGCAGATCAGGAGGCTAAAGTAGGAGAATCACAAGTTCTCCTTACTGAGGCCCTAAGCTTCTCAGGTAGACCCTTCTCTAAATAAAATACAAAAAAAGGGCTGGGGGTGTGGCTCAGTGGTTAAGTGCCCGAGTTCCATCCCCAGTACCAAAAAAAAAAAAAAAAAAAAAAATTGCCACCTGCTCCTCAGGGCATTAATATCCAGAATATACAAAGAACTCAAAAAACTTAACACCAAAAAAAAAAAAAAAAAAAAAAAAAAACTCAATCAACAAATGGGCAAAGGAACTAAACAGACACTTCTCAAAAAAAGAAATATGAATGGTCAACAAATATGTGAACAAGTGTTCACTCTAGCAATTAGAGAAATGCAACTTAAAACTACACTGAGATTTCACCTCACTCCAGTCAGAATGGCAATTATTAAGAATAAAATAACAATATGTGTTGGCAAAAGATGTCAGGAAAAGGGTACACTCATACATTGTTGCTGAGACTGTAAATTGGTGCAACTATTCTGGAATGGGTTTGGAGATTTCTTAAAAAACTAGGAATGGAATGCACTGGGGTTGTAGCTCAGTGGTAAAGCATGTGCCTTGCATGTGTGAGACGCTGGGTTCAATTCTCAGCACCACACATAAATAAATAAATAAAGGTACACTGACAACTAAAACTCTTTGAAAAAAAAATAGGAATGGAATTACCATTTGACATAATTATCTCACTCCTCAGCATATAGACAAAGGATTTAAAATCAGCATACTACAATGGCACAGCCACATCAATGTTTCCAGCAGCACAATTCACAACAGCTAAGCTGTGGATCCAACCTAAGTGCTCTTCAAAAGATAAATGGATAGGGGCTGGGGATGTAGCTCAGTTGGCAGAGTGCCTGCCTTGCAAGCACAAGGCCCTGGGTTCAATCCCCAGCACCACAAAAAAAACAACAAAAAAGATAAATGGATAAAGAAAATGTGGTCTATATCCACAATGGAGTATTACTCACTCATTAAGAAGAATGAAATTATGACATTTGCCAGTCAATGGATGAATCTGGAGACTATCATGCTGAGTGAAATAAACCAGTCCCAAAAAGTCAAAGGTCAAATGTTTTTTCGGATATTTTGAAGCTAATACACAATAAGTGGGGGAGGGCATTAAAAAAGAACAGAAGTTCAGCAGAGTAGACAAAGAGGAATGAAGGGAAGGGAGGAAGGATAAAAGGAAACAGTAGAATGAATCTGACATATGTACATATATAGATTCACCACAGTGAATCTCACTATGTATACATTCACAAGAAATTGACTGAAAAAGCAAACCCTATGGATTTGACAGAAAGATCAGTGCAGCAGAGGGAAGGGAGCAGGTGGTTGGGAAATGGAAGGGAAGCAGAGGTACTAAGGACTGAATTAGAAGAAGATATAGTCCATGCTTTTACAATTATGTCAAAATGGACTCTACAGTCATGTATAACTAAAAAGAACCAATAAAAAATTCAGCCACAGTAAAATTAGAATAGAAGGCAAAAGATACCATGAAGAGCCAGGTGTGGTGGCACACATCTGCAATTCCAGCAACTGGAGAGGCTGAGGCATGAGGATTGCAAGTTTGTGGCCAGCCTCTGCAACTAAGTGAGGCCCTAAGCAACTTTGCAAGGCCCTGTGTCAAAATAAAAAATAAAAATGACTGGGGATATAGCTTAGTGTTAAAGGGAAAAATAACTTAATAAAAAGGAAGGTTAAGGGGAATATATATCTTTTGAAGGATATAAAGTACTATTAACTAGAGGAAACCCTGTGGAGGTAGCTCAGTGGTAGAACTTCCCTGGGTTCAATCCCCAATCAGAAAAGAAAAAAAAATTTTTTTTTGTAGTACTAGAGAGTATAGTACCAGAGAGTGGTAGGGATACTCTACCCCCACCCCTTCTTTATTTTTATTTTGAGACAGGGTATCACTAAATTGCTGAAGTTAGCCTCAGCCTTGCAATCCTCCTGCCTCAGTTTCCCAAGCTGCTGGGATTACAGACATGTGTCACCATACCTGGTCATTTCTCTGAAAATCTTTACAGAGCTAGCAAATATAACACTCTACCTAGTTCTCTATGAGCCAGGAAGTTATTAACTTGGTTTTTTTTTTTGGTACAAATGATTATTTTTGCTCAAAAATAAATTATAATTGCCTAGAAGGACAGAGCAAAAAAACAAATATCTTTCATATATCAAAGTCCTATGTTCAATCTCCTAGCCCCACTAGCAATTTTCCTAAGTACAGAAATCAGAAACTCACTTCTGTCATCCTTAAAGTGAATACAGGTTTCAGACAACACTGTTTCCTTAATCTTAATTATTTAAAAAGATACCAAAAAAAGATATCAAAGAAATCTACACTTAAGAATTCATCTTCATCTGGATATGGCATCATATGCCTATAATCCCAGCAACTCAGGAGGTTGAAGGATAAGGATCATAAATTCAAGGACAGCCTGGGCAACATAGCAAGACATGGTCTCAAATAAAAAGGGCTGGCGAAGTAGCCACATGAGTAGCATGCATGAAGTCCTAGGTTTAATCCCCAGTACTACAGGGAAAAAAAAGTTCATCTCTAAGAATTCAAAATGATAGCTAAAGACAATTGCCTGGAAGATAAGGGAGCTCTATTGACAAGTTTAAAGCATCTCAATTTATTATAGTGAGGAATTAATAAATTATTTGTAGAATTATTCCATCATTTGCAGGAACTACTTCTCTGTGATTTATTTTAAAGGATTAGTCACTAAAAGTTCAAATTCAAAGAGTGACTACTCACCTCTGAAGAATTCGGTCTATTCTTGAATACAGCATAGGTAATAAGTGAACTTGAACCTATAATACTGAGAGACAGGGTGATGATCATTAAAACAGGACAAGAAGTCTCCTTCACATGTGCTGATTTTTTTTTTTTTACTAATTAAATTGATGTAAAATAAACTGCACATGTGTTTTAAAAGTATGGAATGCTTCATGAATTTGAATGCCATTCTTGTTTAGGGCCGTGCCAATCTTCTCTATCATTCCAATTTTTAATATGTGTGCTGCCAAAGTGAGCATGTTGCTATTTATTGATTTTGCAACCACTCCTGTTGACCAGACTGTCCACTGATTTCGGATGTTATTCCTCAATCTGCTTTTGTTGTTATTGTTGTTTATGTTGTTACACTTTCTTAGTCAGAAAATATCAACAAAGTAAATGAAGAATATAATTTTTCTCTAACTAAAAAGCAAAATCAAATCCCCAGGAGGAAAATGTAGAAATTGCAGAATGTTACAATTTTACTTATACTAGTTTATATAGTCATATTATGTGAGATTAAATAAACATACCTCAGAGTAGCCATAATAAATTGTATCCACTGTATTGCAGAAAAAACCTAAGAAAGAAAAAATTAAACCTTTACATTTAATATTCAACCTAATTTCAATTTTACTGTTTATTAACCGTCTCCTCAGCACAAATGCTTCTTCAAAGACTAATCAAAACATGCTACAAGTCTGAGAATGAGTAAAAAAGACTTTGAAAAGGCCTCTGGGAAGGAAGGATGGCTCCATTTTTCCTTTCTTCTACTTCTCTGGGAAACAGTAAAATAAAAGAATAGAGAGGTGGGTAGAAAAATGACTGAATGAAAAAATAAAACTGAATGAGAAAATTAATAAAAGGAAGAATAAAATGTAGAAGAGATAAAAAAGTTTGAGAAGGGACAGATTTATGAAATAGGGGTAACAATAAAGACAAACAAAAATAAAGTTCACTAAAAGAACAATAAATGATACAGAAACAGAAGAAAGTGGAGAGGTACTGTGAGTGAAAAATACAGAGCACAAAGAAAGGAGAGGGGGCAAAAAAGACAACTTCTGACCTTACCAAATCCCATTTGTCCTCCAGGGTGCTAGTTTCCAGTAATAAGGCCATAAGGACTTCAGTCCCAGCCACCTTTATGCAGTGATCTTTCTCAGACAGGTTCCGATTCCCAAAGAAGTGAACAAGGAGCTCCACCCCTGCCCCAGCCTGGCTCCTCCCCACCTAATCATGCACTGTACCTTGAGGGCGACCAGCCAAGAGAAAAAAGTCAAGCTGAAAGCCCAAAATAGAAAGAGCAGGTGACAAGGAAACAAAGTTTAAGAAGCATAAGGAACTGTAAGAAGGAGCAATCGGTAGGAGTTATTATTTATTTTATTAAAAGAAGCAGAGTGAGTCATAGTACAAAGATAAAATACAGTTGTAAGAGGGAAATGAAACAGCAAAAAAAAAAAAAAAGAAAAGAGAGAGTTAAAGGATGGTCTGTTTAAAATTTGCCCACTTAGAGACAGAAGTCTTTGTGGGAAAGAGAGACTGCATAAAATTTTAATAATACCAGTATAAAGTTAGCAAGATAGGAGGTTATTAACGTTTGTCATGTTTGATACTAACATCTTAAATATTCTGAACCCAAAATTTCCACCAGAAATATAACCATATTACTCTATTCATTGAATGCACTTCATTGATGCTTAAATATCCATGTTGTACAAAGTAGTGTGTCACTGAAGATACAAAGATAAATAAGAGAAAGACCCAGCCTTTCAGGAGCTTACAATATAATAGGAAAAATGGCTTGAAGACCTAAAACTCAAATGATTTGCATATAGTAATAATATATACAGAATGGCATTTGTGAACACAATTTGGAAGGATTGGTAAAATTCTAATAAGCAAAGACTCAGGGAGTGGATGCAGGAAGCTGATGTAACCATTTGTCTTTAATCACATTTTTGTATATTATACAAATATTTATTTTCTTTCTTTTTACATTTTTGGGGAGGTGGTTCTTGGAGTGAGACCCAGGGCCTTGCAAATGCTAAGCACATACTCTACCACTGAGGTAAGCCCCTGGGTCCCAAATATTTCTTAATAACATTTATTAGATCATTTGTATGGCTGGAGTAATTTAAAAATATATGTATATTAGGTTAAGATTATAGTATAGAGCTGGGTGCAGTGGTGCATGCCTGTAATCAGAGTGGCTTGGGAGGCTGAGGCAGGAGAATCTGAGTTTAAAGCCAGCCTCAGAAATTTAGTGAGGCCCTCAGCAACTTGGTGAGACAGTGTCTCAAAATAAGAAAATAAAAGGGCTGGGAAAAATTTTTTAAAAAAAGGGCTGGGGATATGGCTCCATGGTTGTGTCTTTGGGTTTAATTCCTGGTATCAGGGGGTGTAAAAAAAATTATAGTATGGAATGGAAGAGTAGATGTTATAAAATGCAAAGTTTTAATAACTGCTTAAATTATTAGATAAGCAAATAAAATACTGACTTCTGGACTAGAAATTTGCAGAAGGTCTTAGAGAATTTTAAGGTCTCTAATCATAAATCTGTCTAATAAGGGTGAGGAGACTAATGACAGTCTCACCAACCAAGTGATAAGAAAATGATTTTGGACAAAAGACTCTTGTCTCAGTCCAGAACAATTCTGTAATTGTTCAGAGAATAGTCATGCCAAATTAGTCTGCTGCTCTTGGTAACATAATCGACCTCAGAGAACTCTTCTTTTTGGTATTTCTTATAAAATGTCTATAATACTACTGCACCTGGTTTACATACTTTACTTTTACAGCACTTTAAAATCTATAGAAAAATTGGTCAGATAATACAGAGAGTATTAGTTCTTCAAATATTTCAGGTTTCCTATCCTAGAATCTTTCTACAGACTGTTTTTCTTCCTAAACTGATTCATAAAAATCTGAAATTTAAAGCTGGATGTGGTTTGCACACACCTGTAATCCCAGCTATTTGAGAGGCTTAAGGCAGGAGGGTCACAAATTTGAGGCCTGCTTCGGCAACTCAGTGAGATCTTGTCTGAAAGTAAAAGAGTATACAATAAAGGGCTCAGGGTGTAGCTCAGTGGTAGAATTCCCAGCAAGTGAAAATCCCCAGTACTACAACGGAAAATAAAATTTTACAAAAATAAATTAAGTTTTACAAAAAACAATATTTTTTGCCATTTTACATTATGATTAATGACTTGTCTCTTCACAAAAGTATAACTTTCCTTTATTATAAATTATTGTAATTCATAATTATATGTTTGTCTGTATAATTATTTTATGTTGGTATCCTCTGTTAAACAGTTAGCTCCAAGATGGCAGGGAGCTATCTATTTTGCTCACCAGTGTAATCCTTACCCACAGGAGGATATAACACATGGAAGATATTCAGTAAATATCTGTTAAATATGGAAATAATTCTTAGAGGAGAAAATAAAAATATAAATCTTCCTTCCATAACAATTTTTGGCAGATAAAATATGCTTCATTAAGACATCTGTATCAGGTGGACATAGTGGTATACACCTGTAATCCCAGAACCTGGGGAGGCTGGGATTACAGAAGGCTGAGGAAGAAGGATCACAAGTTCAAGGCCAGCGTGGGCAATTTAGTGAGATCCTGTCCCAAAATAAAATAAAATATAAAAAAGGCTGGACCTGTAGCTTAATACTAAAGCCCCCCACATTCAATCCCTAGTACCACTAAAAAAACAAAAAAGACATCAATGTCAAAAGAACCAGTGTTACCATCAACAAAACACTTCAGGTAAGGGAAATACAATTAGTTCTAAGGAAAGGAAGTAATATGTGGTCTAAAGAGGGAATGTAAAAAAAGTCAAAGGAATTTTGAGAGACAGCCTAGTTTCTCCTCATTGACTTGATTCACTTAGTCACTGAACAAATATTTACTGAATGGACACCATGTGCCAGTCACTGTTCTAGATGCCATGGATATCACAGTGAGCAAAACACAAAAAAGAAAAATCTATCCCTCATGAGAAACAGATAACAAGCAAAATCTATACTATGTTACAAATTGGAAAGAACTGAGGAAAAATAACAGGGAAGAGAGATGGAAAACAGGGCAGTATCAGGAAGGAACAAAAAAACATTTTTAAAAATAGGATCTCACTATTTTGTCAATGCTGGCCTCAAAGTCCTGAGCTTAAATAATCCTCCTGCCTTAGTCTTCCAACTAGCTGTGACTATGGTGCACACCACCTCACCAAGGAGACGGAATTTTTAAAGGGATGGTTAGGATAGGCCTCAGTAGAAAGGGTGACATTTGAGGAGACGTCAAGGAAATGAAGAGGCTAGCCATTTGGATATCTTAAAGAAAATTGGTCTATAGAGGGAGAAAATCAATGCATAGGCTCTGAGGCAGGAACATGCCTTGTGTGTACAAAGAACAGTCAACAGGTCAGTGAGGCTTGGAAAAAAATTGATGGTGTTAGGAAAAAAATTATGAACTATATTAACGTACTATGCTACTTTCCTTTCTCCTCACTCCAGTTGCTAAGTGAGTCATATGGACACTCAAGTAACATGCCCCTTCTTCTTTAACTCCATACAAGACCAAGGTGAGCCTTTTGATTTTCAACATGAGTGTCAACTGTAAAATGACTTCTGAACTATGCCAGAACTATGCTTGACTTATTTTTGTAGATTACTGTCAGAGTCCTAAAGCCAAGAATTTAATCATGTGAAATTAAAGACGTCCAGGACATTATTCAAAGAAAGCACTCAGACAATTACTTTTGCAAGTCATAGCAAAAGTGCCAATATTTTCCCCTCCTAAATCAATTCACTTTCTTCAAAATCTGCTTCTAAACCAACTAAAATTTGGCATACACCTATTATCCCAGTGATTTGTGGGGCTGAGGCAGGAGGATTGCAAGTTCAAGACCAGCCTGTCTTACAATATAAGGAGGATGTAGCTCCTTACAATATAAGGAGGATGTATAAGGGGATGTAGCTCAGTGGTAGAGTGCCCCATTCAATTCCTAGTACCCTAAGTAAATAAACAAAGAAACATACATACACACATACATAAAAAATTAAAAAGAAAATAAAGGCCAGGGACATAGCTCAGTGGTAGAGTAACCTGGGTTTAATCCCTAGTACTGCAAAAGCAAACAAAACAAAACTAACTAACAACAACTATTAAGTCACTGCTGATTGACCATTGTAAATAAAAGTATTGAAAGTATTTATATACTCAGAATTGAATAGTTTAAATATCTTATAAAGTTGTCTGAAAGTTTTTCTTTTCTTTTCTTTTTTTTTTTTTTTTTTTTTTGTGGTGGTACTAGGATTGAATCCAGGGACCCAGGGGCACTCTACCACTGATGTATATCCCTAACACCCAGCATTTTTTTGTTGAGACAGGATTTTGACAAGTTACTATGCCTGGCCTCAAACCTGCAATTCTCCTGCCTTAGCCTCCAGAGTCTCCGGGATTATAAGCATGCACCATTCCACCTGGCTTAAAAACCTTAATAGTCCTTGTTGATTACAGAACAGAGCAGAACCATCTTGGTCTGATTTTCAAGATTCTCCCATACTTGGACTTAAAACTGCCCTACTATGTACTATTTTGAGAATTCCTATAGCCAAGTCAGTTATTCCCCAAAGTATGTTCATTACCACACCTGCTCCTTTTTCAATTGTTTTCCACATACAATGATCTTTCTTCCAAGACTTCCCCTACTTCTAGGGAACAGACAGATGCAAACAGTGAGAATGTGAAACTAAAAGAATGATTCTATAAAATGGGCCTACTGTGCTTACCCTCATATGCTTTCTTTTCCAAGAAGCAATTTAACTACAGTCCTGCCTAGCCTACATGGACAGGCTATGTCACATTCCTTAGCAAACTACCTGTTGTCTACAGTGAAATGCAGGCCCAAAATTATGTCAATAAGAGAAACCCAAGTTACCCTGAATGGGGAAAATTTTGTGACACTTTTCATATACCAAATCCTGAAACTCTGGGAGATAAGGATAATTCCTCCGAACCATAAAATCTGTAGGAATGTATGGTTAAGGATCCAATGAGGCAGGGCACAGCGGCACATGCCTGTAATTCCAGCAGCTTGGGAAGCTGAGGCAGGAGGATCTTGAGTTCAGAGCCAGCCTCTGCAATTTAGTGAGGCCCAAGGCAACTCAGTGAGACCCGGTCTCTCAATAAAATATAAAAAGGGCTGGGATGTAGCTCAGTGGTTAAGTCCTCCTGAATTCAATTTCTGGTACAAAAACAAAACAAAACAAAACAAAACAAAAGAAAGAATACAATTAGAACTGGTCAGGATGGGACAAGGTGATGTAGAATTGTCATGGCAATGGATACTGGAAAGTCTGATGTCATCTTGCTGTCAGTCAAACGTCAAGAGGTAGACCTAGGTAGGACTCTCTGGAAACTTCTCTGGATCCCCAGTAAAACTGGAGTGCAGAAGAGGAACATGGTTCCTCTCCTCTCTGATAGGACCCACTATCTCCCTTGAGTGTCCCCTTTCCCTTTTCCTATCCCTTCAACAAACTCATGCCTACTACTCTGAGCCATATGTCTGAAATCTTTCTGACTTCATGGCAAGAACTGGAGCTTGAAAGGGGATGGAGATCTTTGCACTGCCTGTTTTCTAGAAAGCCCCAATTCTGTGACACTACTACATGAAGCCTTCCTTTTTTATTAACAGGTATTAATTGCACATATGAATGGGATTCACTGTGATATTTCCATACATGCATACAGCATGTAATGATCATATCTAAGCACCCTTCTTCCTCCTTGACCTCCCTCCCCCACACCAACTCCCTAGTAATCACTAATCTATTTGATGCCTTCTAACACATTAGTTCATAGCAGTTTTTTCCTCTTGTAATTTCTATTATTTCTCTCAGTAGCTCATTCTATTTACTAATTCATTCAGAAAACTCAAAATAGATTTTTCTGAACTTCCCCTAAAAACACACACATATCTACTGGACTTTTTCTCTCAAAACTTCTAATCAATCAAACTTCTTGTCCAAGATTACATTGTTATCTTTGAAGACTATTTTATAACACACACACACATTTACTGGATAAAGACAATAGTTAATTATGGTGCTAAGCCCTTATAATGCATTATATAATTTATTCTTTTATCCTCAATTTGTTTCTTCATCATAGCCTTGTGAATTCTATCCTATGTGCATTTCTTAATTTCATCATTACTTCTTCAACCCTACTTTTTTTTTTTTTCTTTTCAGTGCTGGGGATCAAACCCAGTACCTGGAGTGCAATGAAAAATCACTCTACTTCTGAGCTACACCACCAACACCAAACCTACTGTTAGGTCCTATTGCTAGACCTTAATTTCTCCCTGCTAGACTACTGCAACAAAGTCTTAACTGGGCTCCCAGGCTACAGATTCTCCTTTCAATCCATTCCCTTTGTTCCCGATTTTTTTTTTTTTTTTTTTTTTTTCAGTGCTGGGGATTGAACCCAGCACTTGAACCCAGGGCCTTGTGCTTGGCAGACAAGCCCTCTACCAACTGAGCTATATCTCCACTCCCAAGTGATTTAAAAAAATTTTTTTGTATTTATAGATAGCATGACTTTATTTGCTTATTTTTGTATGTGGTTCTAAGGATCAAATCCAGTGCCTTGCATGTGCTAGGTGAGTGCTCTGCCACTGAGCCCCAGCCCAAAGTGATGTTTATAAAAACAAATCTGACAACATTCTCCTGGTTAAAACCTTTGTGGCTCCAAATCCTTTAGCTTGGTAAGATGCTTTAAAATCTGCTCCAGTTTACCTTTATACAGATTCATCTAGTTCTCCAACACGTCCTAGAAATGCTTTTTCCCTTTCTAGAAATATCCTGTTTCTCTTTGTCCCATGAACACCTCCACTAGTCTTTTAAGACCCAGCACAGAAGTCAGCTCCTGCCTGTTAATATTCCCACAGTCCTGAGCAGGACTGACTTGTAAATATAGGATCTTTAAGATGGATAGTACTCCTGCAAAGATTAAGAGGGACGCAAGGTGGAAATAAAGATTTTAATACTTACAGATTCTGGGGAATACACCGCAGACCGGGAGACTACATAACACAATGGTCAGGAAACAGGCAGGGAGAGAGGGAGCTGCCTATAAGATCAAGACCTTTCTGGGAACTAAGGTATCCAAACAGGTTTCCTGTGGAGGGTTTTAATTGGTGAGTTTAAAGCAAGAAGACATCAGTTCCATATTACACCACGACCAAGAGATGTTCACTATGCCATACCTGCACATACTGGGTGTGAAGGTCAGCAAGGCTAGTCAAGTGGGTTACCTCCAGCTGTCCCCGAGGGAGGTAGACAGCATAAGGTAGAGATATTTGCATCAAACGCACTGAGAACTGGGAGGAGGTGTAGAACTGGAAACCATCACGGGTTGCTGACCTCCACTTCTGGGACCAGAAAACGCCATTTACGTTCAGCATGGATGCCCAGAAAACGTAAGATGGTAAGACCTCACTACACGAAGGCATCTCAATTTGTGCTTTCACAATACTATAGTCTTACTTCGTGCCAAGGACCAGGTACTGGTTATATTATTATTCCTGTTTCTCCTCCTTCCCCAGTACTGAGTTCCTTCGGCACAGAACACTGTCTTGTTCATTTCTGCGCCGGATTCCACGGGCAAAACAGGGACCTGGCATCGACTGTGCCGTGAGAAAGCAGGTGGACTGCCAAACTTTTCAACCAGGATGGACAGGTATTCGTCCAACAGTAAAGCCCGTCGGACAGACTCCAGCGCCTGTTAGCCCGGCTCATCCCGGTCTGGGTGGCCTGACCCCTGACTGAGGCCCACAGCTCGCGTCGGCCCAGGGAAATGGCAGTCTGACCGACAGGCCTGCCAACCGAGGCCAGTAGCAGGTCCCCACCAACTGCCTGACCGACCGAGGGCAGCAAGACATAATGGTCGGCCTTGTCTTCGAAGGGAAGTTAAAACAGCAAAGAAACTGCGGAAGCTCCGCCACGCACGCGCTTCGCGCCTCTGCCTACGCGAAGAGACGACCCGCGGAGAGCCTCGCAGAGTGCGCGTGCGCGGCCGGCCCGGTTTTCCCGCCCCTCCTCTCACGTGACTTCACCTTCCTGGGACCGGCACGAGCTTGGCCGAGTGCGCGTGCGCGACGGTCCCTTTCCCTCCTCCGCTAACCCTCTGGACACGTACACTCTCACGTGACTCCGCCCCCCGAACGACCCCTTCCTTTTGCCGTAGGCCGGCGTGACCCTCCCGGGTGTCCTCTTGCGCGCGCTCGGGCCCGCCCTCCGAGTCACGTGGCCGCTGTAGTTCCCCACTACGGCCGTCCAACCTCTGACTCTTAGTATCCGGCGTTATGGCTGCCGCCCTGCCCTGCGCCGCTTCTCTCTCCCCGCTTCTTCCCTTTCTCCTGAGCCTCCTGCTCCTCTCCACTCCGCATGGCAGCAGCGGCCTGCACACTAAAGGCGCCCTTCCCCTGGATACAATCACTTTCTACAAGGTAACGGGGTTGGGGGACATTGCGCGCAGGTGCAGCCAGCGTGCCCAGGGGCGCGCGAGCCGGTGGGGAACCTTGGGCACCGAAGGCTGGCGGAAGGCGGTCTCGTAGCGACCATCTGAGGTTTTCCTACCGTGCGGTAGGCCCGGGGGAGCCTGGGACAGGGGCTTACCGCGACTCCGGAGCGCACACGCTCCGGGGTCCGGCCCACTCTTGCCTTTGCATCATTTATGTTTGTTTCCTCTTTTTGGCAGCAGAGCTGCGGAAGGTGCAGCCGAGGGAACGAGGTGCTCCTCTAGGGAACGAGGACGGTGCCGGGCGATGTCCAATCCTTGAGTCCCGAGTGGGAGACTGGAGGGCGGGGCGAAGTCGATGCTACCTGGCTCCCACAGTGGGTGGGGGTGGCAGGAAGAACTCAGCGCATTAGTATGCCTGTCTGTGCCTCTCCTGAGGATGGATTGCAGGCTTGGCAACATGCAAAGAGTACGCCTCTCGCAGAAAAGTGCTGACGTTAAGACTAAGCTACAGGGCTGTTGTAGCTCAGTGGCAGAGGCACTTGCCTAGTACATGTGAGGTACTGGGTTCGATTCTGAGCACCGCATAAAAGTAAATAAAATAAAGGTATTGTGTCCATCTACAACTAGAAAATAAATATTAAAAAAAAAGAATAAACTACAGAAAAGCCAACCTTTAGGATATATCTCAGGAACAAAATGAATAAAATCGGGTCAAAGCATAGACTTTGTCACTACCCCTCCCCGCCGCCCTTTAAAAAATTTGGAATCCTGGCCTAGGTAATGAACCGTGGAAACGTTGAAGGCTTAGTGCAACACCATAGTCCCACTCCTCTTCTCCTGCACCTGTCTTTTAACTTCCACTGTTTGGGCAAGCTAAATGTTGAGAGAGAGGCAGTCGTTTTATTTTCTAATTTTGTACCCTTTGCAGGGAAGTGAAACCAAGAAGTGGAACTCTAAATGTGTCTGTCTCAAGTGGTTGAACTCTTCTGTTGGTTTTTGTTTTGTTTTGTTTTCTTTTTTTTGTAGTTGTAGATGGACAGCATCCTTTTTTTCAGAAATATTTTTAGTTGTGGATGGACACAATACCTTTGTTTTATTTTTTTATTTTCATGTGGTGCTGCGGATCAAACCCAGTGCCTCACACATGGCAGGCAAACAAGCACTCCACCACTGACCTAAGCCCCATCCCCTGCTGTTTTCAAAAGAGTTCCTGTGGTGAACTTCACACTTGTAGCTCACTGAAGGCAAAGTTCCAAGAACTTAGATATGGCTGGTTGGTTGTGGGCACCACATGGCACCTGTGGGTTTTGGTCCTTTATTGGCAAAGTGATGCACCTATCCCTCCCCACTGCATGAGAATTGGGTTACATCACAGATCAAATGTGACTCAGAGAAACGTAGTACCATAAGGTACAAAAAAAAAAAAGGTGCTGTGCCATCTTCACGACTACCACCGTGGCCTAGGCTGTCCTTGGGGTAGACTCCTCATGTCCTCCCTGCTTCCACCTGAGACACCACACTGTGTGATCTGTTCCTTGGTTCCCTCTGCTATTTCCTGACAGTTTTCCCTCATTCTGTCTGCTCCAGCTATACAGGCCTGCATTCTATCCCTGGAATATTCCTAGCTCGCGTCTGCCTTCATACATTTGCACTAACCTTTCCCTGTGACTGGAGTATTCTCGGCCCAATCTTTGAAAGGCTTATTTCTTCCCATTGTTTAGGCTTAGGTTCAGTGTTACCTCTCAGAACCCTTCCTTGATTTCCCCCACCCCCAGGCTGACGTGCCAATCATTCCCCTGTTGTTGTTACTCTATAGAGCACTCATAGCTGATTTTGTTCCTTGTCAATTCTACCATCTGTCTCTCACCCTAGAATTTCATATGCTTGTGATCATATTCTTTCTTCCTGATTATCTGCAAAGCATAACAGGTTATATGTCACAGAGAAGGTGCTCAATAAATTATTGGCTTCATGAACAAATGTTTTCTCCAATCTCTTTCCAATTCTCTCTTCCATCACCACTGAATGTAATGGGAATTTCTTAGTGTTTTGTCCAGCAACCTTGTTCAACATGCTGTGCTTTTCAGTGATTTCTAACATTTTGGTTCCTTTCTCTTCACCATCACTAGAATGTTAGCTTCGTTTGATAAATGACCTACTGTTTTGTTCATTGCTGTGTTCACTTAGAATAGTATCTAGTAAGTAATGGGCCCTTAGCAACTTTATTATGAATGAGAAAAGAATTTATCTCTACTTTGAAGAAGCAAGTTGCCTCATTGTAGATACAGTAGAGTTGATTCCTCAAGGATGAGTGAAGGAGAGTTATAAAGCAATTAGAAGGTCCCTATCTACCTCATAAAATAGCAATTTTTATGCAAATATTTGCCATTCAAAACCATTCTGTCTTACCTAGTAGCTAAGAATGGTGAAAGTAAAAGATGGAGATCTCTCAATTCTATTTCAGTGTTAAACCACTATACAGTTATTAGCATTATTACATAATACAAGTGTAGGCCCCTTGAAGATAGGAATACTATGTTGTGCTTTTAAACTTTCTTTTTCCCCCTCCCCATCTCGAACGCGTAGCATTTGCTACTAAAGGCTCCTAGAGTTCTGTTCATTTAACATGTTTTCAGAGCATCTGCCATATGCAGGTACTGTGGGGTCTTAGCCATGCAGCAGAAAATAGGTCAGACAAGGTCCTTGTTTTCATGAACGTACAGTCTACTGGGAAGGACAGAAAACAGGCAAATAAGGATTTCAGAGAACAGTCAGTGTATGAAGAAAACACATCAGTCTCATGGTAATGAAGCAATCTTAGATGGTTGAGGAGGCCTCTCCATTAGTAATGAAGGGACCATTTAAATTGAACCTCGAATGTAAAGAGATAACCATAGAACAAGTGGAGCCAGGAAAAGGAAGTTCCAGCCAGGAGAGAACAAATACAAAGGCTGCAAGTGGGGTCAAGTGTAGTGTGTTGAACTGAAACAAGGCCACTTGGGCTGGGGGGATGTGATCTGATTTATATTTTAAATCTTCCTTGCCTTTAGACCCTCAGAGCTCAGACTTTATTACATCAATGGCCACTTAAAGATGACCTGTTCTGGTGGCTCCTTTATGTCCCTAGGCACTGTTAAATATTCTTAAAAACCTGAAGTCAAATGGACATCAGTATACAGTAAGAGACACAGACTAGCAAAAATGTTGAGTTCTCTGATGCATTTGGAGTTCTGTGAGCTTGACCATTTATGGACAGTGATTTCCTGTGATGAAAATCTGAGTGAGGTCATCACTGAATTAGAAAAGCAAAAGGTTGTGAGACAAGGGGAAGACAACATTACTGACCAAAGTCAGCTTATTTATTTGTACATTAAAAGAAAACATCAAAAGGAAGTCTTTGGTTTACCCTGTACGTATAGCTTACTATATGACCCCTGCAGTTCCACTCCTAGGTATATCCAAAAGAATTTAATGTGGCTGTTCAAACAAAAACATGTACACATCTTCAGGGCCACACTATTCACAATGTTAGCCAAAAGGTAGAAACAACCCAAACATCCTTCAACTAATAAATGGTTTATTTGGGCAGAAATATGAGTGCAGTACTGATAACACGCTACAACATGGGTGACCATAAGAACATTATGCTAAGGCAAAGAAGCCAGACATAGGAGACTACAGATTTTATTATTCCATCAAAATAGATAAATCCATGGAGGTGGCTGGGGCAAGGAAGAGGATGGGGAGTGACTGCTTAATGGATGTGGGTTTCCTTTGGGGGTGATGAAAATGTGCTGGAGCTAGGTAGTCATGGTATTCACATAATACTGTTAATGTACTAAATCCCACTGAATTGTATACTTCAAAATGAGTTTTGTTTTTAAAATTAAAATCTTGTCCTTCACAGTTTAAGAACCAGAGATCTAGCCAAAGCATCCTTCAAGGTGTCTACACCTTTTTAGATATTTTTTGTTTGATTTTGTCAGATTTACTGAGAAAGGCTTCCTAGGACGATGGGCATGATGGGATATGAATTGCATGCTAAGGGTCTCCTCGGCCTTACTGAAAGGAACAGTGGAGAGGAGGGCCTTAGCTTTATTTACTCTAGATTGAGTTGTATGTTTCTCTTAGTGTGAACATGTACCTAATGGGATGCTCAGTGCAGAGCAGACAGTTGTTTAGTGAATCACAGGGTGAATAAATGAACATTATCTTGTAAGAGCTGGTATCCTTTGTGGGCTTGTTTCCACTGTTTTTTAAACAGGGGCCCCTTGGGAAGGGGAATTCACCCCAAATGTCCCTGGAACGCCCCACTTGCTCAGCTCTATGCGCCCTCAGGTCATTCCCAAAAGCAAGTTCGTCTTGGTGAAGTTCGACACCCAGTACCCCTACGGTGAGAAGCAGGATGAGTTCAAGCGTCTGGCTGAAAACTCGGCCTCCAGCGATGACCTGTTGGTGGCAGAGGTGGGGATCTCAGGTATGCACAAGTTCAAGACCACCGGGAAGGGCTGGGGGAAGGAAGTTAGGTATTCTGCTTGGTAGGGGAGTGCGTGGTGCCTTTCCATCTGAACTGCACACAAAGAGTAAATGGGTTTATGGCCTCTCAAGGAATCTAGTATCTACAGCAAGGCTGGTCTCAGCAGATTCTGGGACGTGGGAACCTCATCTCAGGCTTGAAGGTGCCTAAGGGAAGGGAGCCCCTCTTCCCTCACCCTTCACCCACCTGACATTTATTTTACTTGAGACCTTTGAGCTTTCCTTGCAGGGGGATGGGCACAGGGAGTTCCAGGCCTTCTAGGGGACAACATGGTCAGATCTTTTCTATCTTCGTTTCAGCTTTTATACCAACACTGTTGGGTTTTGTTTTTAGTTCAGATACCCTACTGGTGCCACCACTAATCCAAGGGTAACTCTTAACCACAGTGGCAGCTTTAATAATATGTCGTGTTTATTGGTTTATGGTCTGTAAAGATCTATAGACATTAAAGTTTTAATCTTCACTTGAGTCCTGCTTGAGAAGCAAGAGGTATTGTCTCCAGATTACACTTAAAGAACTGAAGCTCAGGAGCTTACATGACTTCCTAGGCCATGCGGTATGGAATGGCTGAGCCAGAGCTCCACCTAAGGAAGTGCAGCATCCTCCCAACTAGGATGCCTCCATTCCTGAGTGAAATGGGAATTTACTAGAGTCTCTGTCAGTGGATCACTGCCCACCTGTCCATAGCAGTCAGTCATTTTTGTCTCAACTTCAAGTTCCCTTGGGGTTTTTTGAATAATACTCATGACAGTGGCTTACATTCATGTTTACTGTGTGCCAGACCACTGTGCTAAATATTTTACACGTATTTTACCCTTGTGACTGGTACTGTTACCCCTTTTTTCAAGTTAAATTGATGCTTAAGAGTAACTCACTCAAGTTAATAGAGCTGTTAAATGGCACAATTAGGGTTAGAACCCCAGGTTTTTGACACTGTTACCCAAAAATAGTTGATCTCAGCCATTTCTTCTTGCCAAGGGTTAAAAAAAAAAAAAAAAAAAAAAAAATTGTCACACTGGGACTGCTGCTGCTTTTTAGAAAGAATATTGGAGACACTCATGGCAGCTGCCACAGATTAAGCACTGAACTCTAGCTGAATCTCTTGTACATAGTGCCTCCTGGAGTCTGGTAGCAGCTCTCATGTGGTAGGGACTGCTTTCCTCACCTACCACACACTCCCCTTTCTTACTAAACTCCAGCCAAACTGACCCTGGTGATTTTTTTCCCCCTTACAATACTGGGGCTGGGCATGGAACCCAGGGTCTTGCATATGTGAGCCATGTGCTACCACTTGGCTACCTGCCAGTCCTTGGCCTTTGTAATCCTTAAATATTCTCAGCTCAGGCCTGGCACAGAGCTCTTGCACTGGGGTCCTTTCTTCCTGAAACACTCTTCCCAGATCTTCACATGACTGGCTCTGTGGCATTTCAGTCCCCCAGCTTATGTCATCTCTACAAGGTGGCTTTCCGTGACCACCTGAAGTGGGCTTTCTTACCCACTCTGTCACATCACTGTTGATTTTCATCATGGCACTAATCATTTATGTTCACTTGTACACTGTCTTCCTTCTCACCCTTTGAATATAAACTCCTTGCCAGGTGTGGTGACACATGCTATAATCCCAGCAACCCCGGAGGCTGAGACAGGAGAATAGCAAGTTCAAAGCCAGCTTCAACAAGTGAGACCCTAAGCAACTTAGCGAGACCTTGCCTCAAAATAAAAAGGGCTAGGGATGTTGCTTAGCAGTTAAGCACCTCTGGGCTATACCCAGTTCATACCCCACCCCCGGAAATCCTTGAGGTCAAAGAACGATACTCTGAATCACTCTTGGATCCTTAGCACCTCAAACAGGATCATTTAGTGGACATGAAGAATCCCTGCTTTACAAATCAGGACAGTTCAGAGCAGTTAAATGACTTGACAGATGCCACATGGCTAGGAAGTGGCAGAGGAAGAAGTCAACAAGGTCTGTGTAGATAAACCTCACTGAGCCATTACACAGCCAAGAAGATGATTATTCTCCACTCAGGCCTTGTGATGATATCTTACCCCGAGTTTGTCGTGGTCTTACTCATCTCTGCTTTCTGTTCACAGATTATGGGGACAAGCTGAACATGGAGCTGGGTGAGAAATACAAGCTGGACAAAGAGAACTACCCAGTCTTCTACCTCTTTCGGGACGGGGACTTTGAGAACCCAGTTCCATACAGTGGGGTAGTTAAAGTTGGAGCCATCCAGCGCTGGCTAAAGGGACAAGGAGTCTACCTGGGTATGCCTGGCTGTCTGCCTGCGTATGATGCTCTGGCAGGGGAATTCATCAGGGCCTCTAGTGTGGAGGCCCGCCAGGCCCTTTTGAAGCAGGGGCAGGACAACCTCTTGAGTGTGAAGGAGACTGAAAAGAAGTGGGCCGAGCAGTATCTGAAGGTCATGGGAAAGGTCTTAGATCAAGGTGAGGACTTCCCAGCATCAGAGATGACCCGGATCACCAAGCTGATTGAGAAGAACAAGATGAGTGATGGGAAGAAGGAGGAGCTCCAGAAGAGCTTAAACATCCTGACTGCCTTCCAGAAGAAGGGGTTTGAGAAGGAGGAGCTGTGAAGAGGCACGTGGGTGTTCCAGGGTTTGCTAGGGTGGGAAGGGGAGAATTACCTGCAGGCTGTGAGACCCTTAAGGGGGTGTTGGAATTCTGAGCCTGGAGTATGCCTGGACATGGATGCTGATGTGGCCATACTTGGCAAGTCTCTGGGGATAGCTGAAGCATTTACTCAGGTGGCCACTGAAGTACCCCCTCAGAAGGAACTGGTGCTATGAAGGAGGGTACTGCCAAGGTCCTGGACAGGTGTAATTCTGACCTAATTAAAGTTCAGTGTTTTGATGAAGTGGACCTGAAGCCATTCAGTTTATTTTCTATTTTCTTCACATTTATGTTGGCCTATAACCTGCTTACTTCTACTTCTCAGTCCTTTTTTGAATCTAAGCTGGTATGGACTCCACTCTACCAGGGAAACAAATTATCCTGATAATACTGGAAACTGATCCCAGCTTAAGGTAAAACCTTTATTTTTCACTGATGTCTAAACTCTGGTGAATTAACTGGATAGTAAAATGTGTTAGCAGTGTTTTTAGTCCTTAAAACTCAACAGCGGCACCATTTAACCAATATTGAACAGTGCTGCTCTATGAGATGTGTATAGTAAATTCTTAGTTTTACTGACACAATGTTTTTAGAGTTTAGAAAACAAAATGATAGGATTTAGTCATGTTTGATAGTTTAAAAAAAATTGTTTTCAAGCTCAGTCACCCGTCACAGTTGGTTACTCAATAAATACCAACTTTTAAGAAGTGGAGAGGGCTGAGGTTGTGGCTCATTGGTAGAGCACACACGCCTTGAATGTGAGGCACTGTGTTTGATTCTCTGCACCACATATAAAGAATGAATAAAGGTTCATCAACAACTAAAAAAATATATTTTAAAAAATGGGGGTGGAGGGCATTGTATTGACTTCCAAATAGTCTCGAGAAGTGATAAGTAGTTATCTGCACAGTCACATTTCACTATTTGAAAAAATACTGAACTGCTACTCCTGAAATTTCATCTAATTGCATGCCTGCAAAGAAAAGTTAAATGAAGGTGGCAAATAACATTGTTTTGTTTTCCTCCATGTCAGCCACACTGGTATTTAAAGTGTCATTGTGAACAAAACAAAACAAAAAACAAAAAAGGAGAAAAACCCATGTGTCGAATTGGAGAAAACAAAAAATAACCATAGTTGAGGCTAACAGTTCAATCCAATTAGGTAAAAGGTATTCACACCTGAATCCCTGCCAGCCCACAGGTCGCAGCCTGCATATGGTTTCCACATTTGAGGAAATAATGTAACTTTTTTTATAACCTAATAATTTTAAAGTTTCCCCTGCTCACTATTTAAACTTTTTTATGGGGGGGAGTGGGGAGGAAGTTACCAGGGATTGAACTCAGGGGGCACTCAACCACTGAGCCACATCCCCAGCCCTATTGTGTATTTTATTTAGAGACAGGGTCTCACTGAGTTGCTTAGTGCCTCAATTTGCTGAGGCTGGCTTGGGGCCTGCGATCCTCCTGCCTTAGCCTCCCAAGCCACTGGGATTACTGTGTGGGCCACTACCGGGCTTCATTATTTAGATTCTAATTGAAACTCTCAGACAGTCTCTTGGGATGCTTTCAAAACTTCCAAACTTGCTTTAGCTGTTACTGCTTCCCATCTAAGCTGGATTGCTTCTAAAAAAACAAAGTAGTACTCAACTGGTTTAGGGAAATCAAGAGTAAATAGACAGGGCTGTAGCACTTGCCTGGCACATGTAAGGCACTGAGTTCAATCCCTAGCACCACATAAAAATAAATGAATAAAGGCATGCTGTCCAACTACCAAAAAAAAATTAAGTAGACAAATGGCAGACAAGGACTCAAACCAAAAAGCATCCTCAGTCCCTGAATGTGGCTTAATCTTGTTTCTTAGTATGTCCTTGGATGGGTTCAGGCTAGGTATTACTTCTAAAGCCAGGGTGGACTAGATGATCATGTATCAGAGGACTTTTGTTCTTAGCATCTAATAAATATTGTGACTAAAGGCTACATGGAGTGGCTTCCTAGAATCAAACAACTGGGTACAATTTTAAGGGACTTTCTTGATAACCTGAAGCAGAGCAAACACCATATCCAACTTGAAGAATTTTGTTCTAAGGAACTTGGAAATTTCTCAAATGGTGCCAAGAATGATTTTTTTAAAAATAAGTTGTGGATGGACATGATATCTTTATTTTACATGGTACTGAGATTCAACCCAGTGCCTCATGTGCTAGGCAAGCACTACCACTGAGCCACAACTCCAACCCAAGAATAATTTTAATTACCAACAATTCTCAGTAACTAATGCCACAAAAAGTATTGGCGTTATCACATTAGGAGACAGTATTCATACAGAACTAAAAATCTGGGAATTTGTGACCATCAAGAGTAAGAATGAGATGGTGTTGGAGAATAGCTTTTCACTTATTTTTGGGAACCCATGTTTCCTGGGCTATATGTGGACACTAGGTTGCAGAAAAGCTCTGTCCCTCAAGCACAAAGTGCAGTAGGAAACCCACACACAATTTTTATGAGCTTTCAACTTATATTAGCTTTACCCTGCAATCTTCACTGTGAAATATGTGTCTGCATCAAGGCTACACCATCCAAAAATAAGGGGAATGTTAAAAAAATATAAACTGGAGCTGAACTTTTAAGAAAAGCAAGTTAGGTACATGCAAGGACCTGCCTTTAGTTAAAGGAAAAGAGAATACTGGGAGGGAGCTAACTTACAGCTGAAAAAATAGGCCAAAACTGACCTTTCAGGGATACATAAAGGGATTTAATATCACAGGACAGAAAGGATACTGGAAAAACAGCTATTTCCATTGGGTTGTCAATCTGCCCAAATCAAATGTGAACCTCAGCTTGTGGGTACCCTTGGGTAAATCATGTCATCAGTCTGCCTGAAATCCTCCAGTAACTTCCCATTACATTTAGAATAAACTCAGCCCTTCCCCTGGCTATAGGTCCCGACTTGTCCCCACTCTAGTTTCTATCTGAATGCTGACCCCTTTTCACTCCTTTCCCTAAGTTACTGGAACATGCTCAGCAGTTCCCTACCTTAGGGCCTTTCCAACTGTGTTCCTTTTTCTATGACTGACAGATATTCATCATTCATGTCCAGTGTCACCAGTGAGATCCTCTCCTGACCCAATCTGAAGTGACTCACTCAACACTATCACATACCCTGATTTACATTAAATAGGTCTTTGCTACATAACTATTATTTATGGCCTTTCCCCACTTCAACAGCTAATAACTAGGATAGAGGGTTTCATTTCCCTTATATTAACAGAGCCTGAAAGTTAGGAATCTGACGCATGGTCAGTAAGTGCTCAGTAATAATTTGAGTATGGAAGGTACTACTTTTAAGCCAAAAGGAATGGTGGCCTTGGAATACAAATTTTTAATTTTCAAATAATAAAATTTTGCTGAAGATATAGCACTTCAATACAAAATTGAGATGAGTTACACCATTTAGAAGGTTGTAGCATCTAAGAACCTGAACAAAAATGAACCAGGCAGAAATGCCAACATAAAATGAAAATTTTATATAAATAACCCAGTTTAGATTTGCTGTTTCACTTAATTCTGAATAAGGAAGACTATAGACTTCCCATATTAATAAATCACATCAAATAAGCAGGAAGAGTTTCAATAACAAGCCTGTAGATACACTGAAACCCCCTTTTATATTAAAAATGAAAGACAAATCCAGATTGAACATAGTGATTGCAAAATATAATGCAATTTTGAACAATTAAAATTATGAAAATATACAAAATTGATGGGCAACACAACTAGGCATTTTTTTTTCCCATTATGTGGAGAACACTAAAAATTTATCTACCTTTTATCCAGGTAAATGACTTAAACCAAATGTTTAGTTTGGAGAATCTTAACTTAGGGATCTCAGTAGTATAAAAGGCAATAATTTTTCAGTCTGTAAACAGTAGTTGTGGTTTTTTTCTCCTTTTTTTTTTTTTTTTTTTAAATATCAACTTACCACACAAAAACTAAACAAAAAACTCATACAAACCAAAAGCAACAGCAGCAGTGGATTATTTGGGAATTCTCTTCAAATATCAATGACATACAACTGATGGGAGAGGGTGCTTTTTACTCATGTAAGAATATATATATATATGTATATATATATTTTAAACTGTACACAATTTATAGTGCATGACAGTTTCCCAAGGAACAGACTGATAAAAGATATTGGCCATTTCTGCATAATTTCATTCTTTTTACAGTTATCTCAAATGTGAGAGTTGGATCTAACTGAAATGCTACATTTAGTAGGAAAATCAGCAAGTAACAAAGGAAGCATAACTTCAAGGTAACATTATTTGTCAGTAAAACCAGTAGAGGTCCCAGATACCCCAAGGCAGGAGACCAGTTAAGCAGACCATTAGAGTCACAACAGTCCCTGACCAAGGCCAGTCCATTAAGCGTGTATGCTAGATTGATCATAGACTTGTATCAAAGAGCATTTCTATTTCTTTGTACAGTACTTTTTTGGATATGCAAAGAAACATCATTCCAAGAACATAGCCATATGCACACCCTCCCAAATACACACAGTTCCATCTAAAACAGGCCATAGTTACATGAACTAATGATACATTGTCATTAAAGGATATTCAGAATCAATCAGTATGTTCAGTTCATCTTATTCAGCAAAGTTCTTTCCTTTAGGATGGGGTGTGTGATCCCTGTAGCTACTAATTTATATAAAATATATTTTGAAATTACTTGATGGACTAGGTTTCCCAACAAGTCTTACTTTGAACAGGTAATATAATTCTAAAAATTTTCTTGGAAGTTCCAACAGTTATTAACCACTATATCAAATTATGAATAATAAAGTCAAGAAGGAACAAAATGCAAACTTTGCATACACAGATTTTCCCAGTTCTTTTGGTTGCTTTAAAAAAAGTATCACATTTCACTGGAGCAGTGCATAGGAAAGGACTGTGAAAAGGTCTTTAAGACCAATCCTCCATCAGATGCTTGAATTTCCTCATCAAAGTCATTTCTTTGCCCTTACAGAATTACTAACTTTAACTGTATTTAGGTAATTTATAGACCAAAAACAGTAGCAGGAATTCAAACACCAAAAAAAAAAAGTTATCAACGAAAGTGTGAAAATTGTGTAACGTTTTCAAGAGTTTTTATCTTTTTCTACCAGACCAACCTCTGAAGGGACTAAATGTCCAGGTGAACAAAGTAAATACAATCCTGGTATAATTTTTAAGTTTCAAGAAATAGACTGAACATTAAACCCACTGGATAACATTTCTTTTGCCAGCCTAAAACTTAATGCCTAGGTTAAATCCATAATATATATTCCTTCCTCACCAACCCCCCCCCCCACTTGAAAACACTAAAATAGTAATTAATTTTCAAGCATATATATATATATATACACACATATATATATATGATTCATGAATCGAATGCAGTATATAACACAAAACTGATGAAGTAAGGATCAGTATTGCCTGCATAAATTATGTACACATCTCTTGAAAAACAGTGATTCCCATATTTCCCAAATGGATGAATGACAGCAAGCTAGTCCTCAGCAGGCTTGTTAAATGGTCTCCTTTAACTTTCCTCTTTAAACAGCTATAAATTAACAAGAGTCTTCCTTGCCTCCCTATCTGAGATTTAACTTTCACAGGAATGAGGATGGGACTATCTTGGCTATCAGGATTATTAAGCCAAAAAAAATCAGCACCTGTGGTCATCTGAGTGGTGCCCTTCAGGGCAAGTGATTATGCTCAGTCTCACCTGAGGTCTGCTGTGGACCTGCCTGGGGGCAGTGGAAAAGGGCCTGCTCTTGGTCATATCCCCCTCTGCTTCTCCTTTCTGCTTCCTATGGCTCAAGAACAGACTAAACTCCCACTGCTATAATGGGAGGGCCATCCAGCTGCTTTGAGGTCAATGCTTTATGCTTAATTTCTATTGCTGCTTTTAAATAGAAACCCCCTCCCTCCCAGATGTTTCTGGTGATGGGAGGGAAGAAAAGTAAGGGATTCTCTTGTTGCTGCCATATGCATATGAACATTTATAAAAAGTGGTCAAACCCAGATGAGGGTCCTGCTTCTGGTTTATATACAATAATTTAATCAGCTGTATATATTTAATACCTAAAAAAATTAATTCACGATCAAAGTCCTTCATGCATTTTATGAGGAAGTTCTGGATTAAAATGATGGTCAACTAGATGTTGCTTTCGCCTGGGAAGATAGTGTCGTCATTTTCTGCTATAGAATCATCAGTGCCTGTGGTCCACACTTCCTTAAATTTTTAGTTTCTTTGTGGTCTCAAGTCTTTTTTTCAGCAGCTCCCCCATTTCCAGAAGTGAGTGTAGGTAACTGCTCTGCACTTTCCCTTGTACAGTCTTTGAAAATTTTCTTTCTTCCTACAAAGGAAGAGACAAAAATAAGTGGTGTTGCTCAACAATCATTCTCCCAGATTAGAGTTCCTCAGATAAAAGTTAAAACTACCATTACCTCAATGCAAGCTCCATCAGAATAGAATGAGTAATTTTCAGTATCAAAATGCAGAGGCTAGGACTGGGGTTGTGGCTCAGTGGTAAGAGCACTCACCTAGCATGTGTGAGGCACTGGGTTCAATTCTCAGCACCACATATAAAATGAATAAAAATAAAAGTCCATCAACAACTAAAAAAAAAAATCATTTTAAATGCAGAGGCTAAAGCTATTCACAGATGTATATTTTTCAATGTGTTTTTCACCAAGACCCTGTTGCTTCAGCAACAGCATTCCATCAAGTACCTTTGTTATAAGTTATATAAAGTAGGAAAACAAATTTCTTACTGCTAACTTTTCATCAAGAAAAAAGGTGGTAAATTATTACTAAGTAGTTTGGACATAAAATTATTCCTATTTTGTTATAAGCTGCACAAAGTGCAGAGATGTCTGATTTTTTTTTTTGTTCACATCAAAACAACAAAGTAGAAATTTATTACTGTCTTAGACATCATCATAGCCACTACTGAAAGGCCTGCTTTACCAACTATATCTTTTCCAGACTGACAAGTCTCTCTCCACACTGACGGTCTATAGGTATAAGAGATCAAATGATAAAAGACAGAGCTCTCTTAAAGCCTTCTTAAATGTATGAATTAAAAATTTGCTGCCACATATTTGCTATGGTAGAAACCACAAAAAATAAAGGGAAGGAGTGTTCAAACACAAATGAAGATGGCTGAGGACTGGGTATGTTTATATGAAGTTGGCAGAATTGCAAAGCCCAGGACTGCAGAAGAAACCAGGTAACACTTTCTCACCCATGGATACTGCTACTTAAGATCTTATCTAACTTAGAAGTAGAAAGGTTTGTATGAAAAATTTTCACTTAGTATATATAAATGCAAATAAAGCTGGTCCTACACATTCACGGGTTCTGCACTCCATGCATTCAACCAACTGCAGATCCAAACCTCAGAGAGAAAAAAAATCGGTCTGTGTTGAACATGGTAAGACTTTTTATTGTCACTAATATCAGAACAATATAACAACTGTTTACATAGCATTTATATTGTATTAAAAAAGATAATCTAGAGATAATTTTAAGCATACAGGAAGATGTGTTAGGTTTGATACAAATGCTACACCATTTTATATAAGGGCCATGGAACTTGGGTATCCTCAGTGTATGTGTGCATGCATTGCATGTATTCTAGAGAAAGAAAAAGAAAATCCCACACAGATACTAAGGAATGACTGTATAAAGAAACATCCTGCTGGGTGAGGTGGTGCAGCTATATCCCAGCTACTCGGGAGGCTAAGCCAGGAAGATCTCAAGTTTGACGTCAGCCTGGGCAACTTAGCCAGACCCTGTCTCAGAATAAAAAATAAAATAGGGGCCAGGGTTGTAGCTCAGTGGTAATGTGTCCTTGATTTCAATCCCCAGTACCCCACCCACTGCCAACACACACACAAGAAACAAGCTAAAAATGTTCAATGGTTGTGGTGCATTCCTATTTGGAGTACTATGCAGTTACTAAATGAACAAGATTTGTCCATATTAGTTAGCCTGAGCAGATTATGTATGTGTATGGTACTGGGGATGGAACCCAGGAGTGCTTTCACCACTGAGCTCCATCCTCAGTCCTCTTTATTTTTTGCTTTGAGATTCACACAGGGTGTTGCTAAGTTACCAAGTCTGGCCTTAAACTTGTGATTCTCCTGCCTCAGCTTCCAAGTCACTGGGATTACATGCATGTGAGACTGCACCTTGACCTGAACAGATCTGAACAGATTTTGCAGCCAAGCTACATAACAGTAAATCATTTACTTTTTAAAAAGTACAAAATACAATAATACTGTACATTTTCTCCTTGACTATAAATATACACAAAAAATGGTCTTGACACACAACTAAAGGTAGAGTCCAAAGACCTTATACACTGGATTTCAAGTTTAGAAAAAGGAAGGAAATAAGAAATAAACCTAATGGAAAGTGAATTGAAGAGGGTTGGGGGTTTTTTTGTTGTTAACTCAAAAGACTACTCAACACTATATGGAAACTATTTGGTGACTAGTACTCCTCAGTGTACCACATGTATCATGACTTTAATAAAGGATAATTTGTTTAATCCTCACCATGATCCTATGAAATAGGTATTATCATCATCTTCATTTATAGATAAAGAAATTGATGCCCAGAGAGTAACTTCCCCAAGGTTATACTGCAAAGTTAAGGAGAACCTTTAGAATACTGAAACTGAGAACTCTTAGTTCTCATTTCAGAAGGCAATGGTCACAAATCAGCAGGGCTGTTGTGTCCATCACCCATGCAATTAACAGTCCTTCCCACATTCCACATTCTATGCCCCTGCCAACTGACTCACCATGCCAAACATATTTCACTTTCCACCTCTGTGCTTTTCCTGACAACCTCCTACTTGGGATCCCTTTCCTCCTTTTCTGTGTGCCTGGTGAAAATTAATCACCTCTAAAAACACCCACTCCAGTAAGACTGTCTCTCTCACTCATTTATTTCATTGTGAACAAGACTGCTTTCTCTCATCAGTCTTTAGTAATGGCAAATGCTCTGGGCTCTCCTCACAGTAAGCACACTATCCAAAGCTCTAACATGTTTAAGTTTACAAAAGAGAGGCTGACAGTCTTTTAAGGTTGGTGTACCAAGCAAGATTCCATTTATTCTCTCCCCTAGGAAAGTCTGAGTCGAGGTCTGAAACTAGGCTGACATTTGTCCTCAGATTACTGGATGAGTTCCCTCATCAGCAAAGATTCAGGTCAGACATCTATTAGAGGGAAGCATTCTCTAAGATCAGAATTTCATTATCAGAACAGCTGGCTAGAAACAGATTGCTCTACCACTGCACTGCTGACCCCTACCAAAATCCTAAGCCAACTCCAGGGGCTGAATTCACATTCTCCAGAAATAATCCACATATATATATTTTTTTTTAATGAATCACTATTTTAGGAGCTAAGGGTACAGTCTGGTGGTAGGACAACTGCCTACCATGTGAGGTCCTGGGTTCAATCCCCAGCACAAGGGGAAGGAAGGGGAGATCCATATTTTAAAGATAAAACTTTACAGGGATTTTGCTAATAATTAGCAGAATTTTAAGAAAAGGTCCTAAAATAATATCAGGAGACACCTGATGGTTGTAAACACTGATTCATTCATTCCCTTTTTGGCTGGTGTGTTCTAGCCTAATGATCAGTGACATAATTATTTCTGATGCCCAGCATCTCTTTCGTCAGGTGATAACTATTGGGGTAGAAAGAAAGGCAGCCTACTCGGCAGCATGTAAGTTCTTACGGAAATTGTTCCTGAATCCTAAGAGTATGTCTGATTCCATCTGGTACTCAAAACAGGAAACAATTAATAATGCTGGCATTAGTTTTAATGGTATAGGCATAACCCCAAAAATATAAAGAAAGGGAGAAAAACCCCAAAACCAACACCACAACAGAAAACTTGCCAAAGCACCTTCTAATGACAAGTCTTTGTCTTATGCTTTCTGGGTTTTGTTTAGGTTTTGGTGGTTAGTGGTTGGTTTTGTTGTGGGATATAGGAGTCAAGCCTAGAAGTGTTCTACCTCTAAACTACATCCCCAGTACTTTTTAAGACAGGGTCTCATTAAGTTTCCCAGGGTAGCTTGAACTTGAGATCCTTTAACCTCAGTAGCTGGAATTACAAGCATGTACCACCACACCCAACTAGCAACAGGTCTTATAAGGAGAAACTGATGGATTAAAAATTAAATTGTACTTTTGATAAAGATAACATTTTAATGTATATATAAAAAACATTGCTGATTGTCTATAATCTCTTACCGGAGAGAAAGAAGAGTCCTCTAAAATAAGTTCTTCAAGCTTAAGTGTAATTAGATGTGTTTCAAGTCCCTTAATATGATCCACAGCATTAGAAATTAAAGTCTGAAGTCCAGAAACATAGTCTTGGAAACTGGTGAAGACAGGTGGCTGGGAACAGGATTTGAAACATTTTTTTAAAAAATGAACTACTATTAAACACATTACCAATGCTTATAACACATAGGTATTCTGACTGCATGCTATACCATGACTTGTGCTATAACAGGAAAGGAAATAATTTTGGATATTAAGACAGTCTCATACCACCAAACAATATAACTGCAAACTCAAAAAGGATAACTTAAGCATTTTTAAAAGTGAGATTTGATTATATTCTGGAGAACTGGAGAAGAAATTCTACTAGAAAATATGGTAGTTTGTCCTTCAACCCACAGCCAGGAAACTCTACCACCTCTCTTCACATCTTTAAGATTTCCTATAATGTTAATGAATAAAGAAACATAATAGTTTAAGTTCGAATAGAAAAAAGCAAAGGATGGCAACAGACCAGAAAATTCAGAAAAAAGAACAGAGAAGGGGAACAGTGCTCTAACAGATACATTTTGAAGTTATATTAAAGCCAGGTGGTTTTGTAACTAAATTGTATTTATGAATAACCCTTTATAAGTAAATTAACAAAGTGCTGGGAGTGCAGCTACCATGGTAGAGCCCCTAATTAGCATGCACAAAGTCTTGGGTCTGATCCTCCAATTCATGGGTGTGGGGCATGGGGTGGGGCAGGCACAATGAAAGAAAAGAAAAAAGGCCCAAGATAAACTGAAGGATAAGAGGGAAATTAAATGATAGTCAATAAATCTAGAAAGAAGGAAGGGAAGGCAGGAGGGAGGAGGGGGTGGGGGGAGGGGGATAGGGGAGGGGGAGAGGGAGGAAGAAAGAAAGCTTGCTCCAACAAAGCAGCAAAGAAGATCTGGTTAACAACTTCTATAATCATGGGTTGAAAATCCTTTCTAAACATGACACTAAACTAGAAACCATTAAAAAGATATTCTTGTTTTTTAAAAAATTACTATTTTGACCAAAAAATCATTCATTAAAAAACAGATGACAGGGCTGCGGTTGTGGCTCAGTGATAGAGCGCTTGCCTAGTACATGTGAAGCACTGGGTTTGATTCTCAGCACCACATAAAAATAAAGATATCATGTCCATCTACAACTAAAAATTAAAAAAAAAAGCAGATGACAATTTTTTCTTTAAATTGCTTTTTTTGTGATAGAGGATTAATAACATTATTAAGAACCCAAAAGTGTAATAGGTCAGGAACAGTGTGGTAATAAAGCGTACCTAATTTTAATTTCTAGTGAGGTGTGGGGGAAGTTGAAGAAATATGGACATAACAATAAGAAAAATACTTCTACAAGAGGAAATTTGAGCAAAGAACAGAAAATATATCATCAAGCCAGGTGTAGTGGTACACACCTGTAATAGTAGCAACTCAAGAGGTTGAGGCGGGTGATTGCAAGTTCGAGGCTAGCCTCAGTAACTGAGCAAGACCCTAAGCAACTTAGTGAAACCCTGTCTTAAAATTAAAAATAAAGAGAGCTGGGGATGTCCCTCAGTGGCAAAATATCCCGGATTCATTCCATAATACCAAAAGAAAATATCAAAAAATTTTTCAATTTTTTTTTTTTTTTAATTTTTTTTTGCGGTCCTGGGTATTGAACCCAGGGCCTTGTGCTTGTAAGGCAAGCACTCTACCAACTGAGCCATATCCCCAGCCCAAAATTTTCAATTTTTAAAGACACATAAACATGTCATTCATATGTGTGTGTGTGTGTGTGTGTGTATAAAAACATGAGAGACTTAATCAACTAGGAAGGCTAACTTTTCATTCAAGAAATATCAGAAATATCAAAACCATGCACAGTGGCATATTCCTATAATCCCAGCAATGTGGGAGGGTGAGACAGGAAGATTGCTTAAGTCCATGAGTTCAAGATCAGCCTGGGCAAGTGACTATCTAGTAAGATTCTTTTAAAAAGGAAAAAAAAAAAAAAAATTGACGGAGAAAAAGAATACTTATACGATCCTAATGACTCTTAAAACATACAGGAAAACTTTTGAAAAGAAAAAGCAGTCTGTAGCCAGATTATTACTTGTGTTTTTCTGTTATTACCATGATGATGCTGGTTTCTTTTTTCTTCTTTTTCTTTTTTTGTAAATTTAATTTGTATGGTCGCAAGACACTCTCACAGTAACTGGACACCCAAAGGATAATGGAAATAGTCTGAAAGTGGAAAATTTGCAAATTAATCAATCAAGATTACAATATGATCAGGAAGTTAAGAGCAATGGATTAAAAAAAGATATTCTAACTGGAAGTTCTATTTGAATCTCTTCATTTTTTTCTTTTTGGGGGGCGGAGAGGGCATACAGTACTGGGGATGGAACCCAGGGCCTCGTACATGTTAGCCAAGTGCTATAACTCTAAGCTACATCCCGAGACCCTATGCAATTCCTTTCAGTTTCTCCCCTGAATTTATTTTCACTCTCATGTCTTTATTCTTAATTCTTTTGTGGGCATGGGGAGGGGTGGGGAGGGTAGGAGCTGGGGATAGAATCTTAGCCTTTACGCAGCACCAGTCTTTCTTTTCTACAGTCACATGTCGATTTAGCACTTTTTTATCTGCTCAGAATACTTCAAATACCCTACCTACGTCTTTATTCTTTCTTCTGGCTCTCTCAGCTAACTCCACACCCTCCACTCCATTCTACTTCTCTTTCACATCTCTGTAGAATTGGGGATCTATTAACATCCTTTTCGCTTAGTGTAAAGTCCAAATTCCTAGGCCTTGAATCCAGTGATTCTTTATAACATGCCTCTCTCCATATGCTTTGTCAGCCAGGTAAGACACCATTTCACTTGGAAATCTTGACTGAAGATATATGGAGACAGGCATGGTGGCAGATACCCAGAATCCCAGACACTTGGGGGACTGACCTAGGAGGATAGCAAGTTCCAGGCCAGCCTCAGCAATGCAGCAAGGCCCTAAGCAACATAGCAAGATCCTGTCTCAAAATAAAAAATAAAGAGGGCTGGATATATAGCTCAATGGTAGAGTACCCTTGGGCTAAATCCCTAGTACAAAAAAAAAAAAAAGATCCCTCAAGTTAACACAAATCCTGCATTGTATTACATTAGCAATTTACCAATCTTCTCCAGCAGTGTGTGCATATATATGTATGTACAGTTATTGCTCATCTCGGGCACTTCTAATGCTAGTCATCAGAAAAGACGATATTGCCTTCAGGAAATTGGACTAGTAGGGAAGGAGAAGTAAACAACTGTGTGACAGAAACAAAAGAAAAGGGGCTGGGTCATGTATCAGTGGTGGAGCACTTGCCTAGTATATGTGAGGCACTGGGTTCAATTCTCAGCACCACGTATAAATAAATGAATAAAATAAAGGTCTATCAACATCTAAAAAAAATTTTTAAGTAAAAAATAAAATGAAAGAAAAGATAATGGGTTATGAGTATATGCAATCCTCCTTTTTTCTCTAGCTAAACAAAGACAGATGGGCTGTATCAATCCCTGGACTCCTTCATAATGCAAAATATCTCAGTAATTACAAACAATAACAAAAAATGTAAGAAACTGAAAGAATCAATTTAAATTCCAGAATAAAGAGTGAGTCAGTCAGGCGTGGTGGTGCACACCTGTAATCCCATTGTTTCAGGAGGCTGAGGCAGGAGGGCTGTGAGTTGAAATCCAGTCTCAGCAACTTAGCAAGGCCCTAGCAATTCAGTGAGACCCTGTATCAAATTAAAATATAGGAACTGGGGTTGTGGCTCAGTAGTAGAGTGCTCACCTAGCACATGTAAGACCCTGGGTTCAATCCTGAGCAACACATAAAAAATAAATAAATAAAGGTATTTTTCCCATCTACAACCAAAAAATAAAATAGTTAAAAAAAAATAAAATAAAATGTAATAAAAGAGGCAGTGCTTAAATACCACGGGGTTCAATCCCCAGTATAAAAAAAAAAAAAATAAAAAAAATAACAAAGAATAAGTCAGAAATTAGAATGGAGAGAAAATAGCTAGATTTGGAATGGTTCTGGGGAACCTGAGAGATCGTTAAAATAACTTTTTAAAGAAATTTTACCTAAGCATTATGAATTACATCATTGTAGTATTCGTGGAAGGATTTGATTTAAACAGCTTTTCAATGAACAAAAGCAGGATTAGCCAGGCAAGGTGGCCCAGCAGCTCAGGGAGGCCGAGGCAGGAGGATCAAGAGTTCAAAGCCAGCATCAGCAAAAAGTGAGGTGCTAATAAGCAACTCAGTGAGACCCTGTTTCTAAATAAAATACAAAATAAGGCTGGAATGTGATTCAGGTTGAGTACCTCTGAGTTCAATCCCTGGTAACCACCCCCCCAGAAAAAAAAAAAAAAGAAAAAAGAAAAAAGAAAAAACAACAAGAAGCAGGATTAGGAAGGTTAAACTGCAGGTATAGGCTGGATATAGTAGCATGAGCCTATAATCCCAGAAACTCAGGAGACTGAGGTAAAACATTTTAAGTACATGGCCAATCTAGGAAAATTAGGGACACCTTGTCTCAAAAAGAAGCGTGGATAAACTGGGGATGTAGCTCAACAGTAAAACACCACTGGGTTTTCCCAGTATCTACCCCCCATATTATATTTAATTAATTAATTAATTGTAGGGATGCAGTGCCTATTACCTGTTCATTGTTAAAAAATGAATCCTGCATACCATTAAGGAAAATGAGAAAATCATGCTTTCACAAAAAGAACAATAACTTACCTCAACAAAGAAGACAAGATTTTCTAAAAGAGTAGGATGTGTTTTCAAGTTACCATCTTTAACTTCTAAGAGGTCACCTTTACATTTACTGAAGACATCTGAAGACAGAAAAATATCTTTATGGTTTCATTTGCCTTTTGTTCCAAGGCTATTTTTAGGAATAAAATCTACATAATCTAATAGAGAATTAATATAAAAGTTTTAGTTCAGGGGCTGGGGTTTGTGTTTTGTGGTTCAGTGTGCTTGCCAAGCATATGTGAGGACCTGGGTTCAAGCCTCAGCACCACATAATACAAAGTAACATAAAGGTATTATGTCCATCTAAACAAAAAAATTTTTTTTTAAAAAGCTTAGTTCAGAAACTTTTTTTTTTCATTTTCCACAGAGAACCAAAAACCAGAGAATAACTATTTTAAGCCTTTTTATAAAGTCATATTTACTTCTGCTATACAGCCTTCAAAATGTAAATAGTGGCCTTAAAAATAATAATATATTCTATTCAGGTGTAGTGACATAAACCCGTAAACCCAGTTACTTGGTAGATTAAATCAGGAAGGAGCACAAGTTCAAGGACAGTCTAGGCAATTTATTCTGACTGTCTCAAAATAAAAATTTTTAAAAACCAGGTAACAATATAGCTCACTTGTGTACAGTGCTTGCCTAGCCTGCACAAAAGCCCTGAGTTCAATCCCCACAATAAATTAATTAATTATTAACTAATTAGTTAATTAATTCTAGGGTCTAAGACATTTCAAAAACAGGTCATGTATGGTCTCAATAAAATTAAAATTTTGAGTGACTGATTTAGAAGAACTTGTATCATTATGTACTGAAAGACCAAGAAAATACACTATAGAAATGCACCATCACAACAGATGCTATGTGTTATTCTTATTCTCTCAATCATGTTTTAATTTTCAGACATCCTTCATATGAGCAATAAAAGACCATTTAGGTGCCTGAGAACAGACCCTTACAAATTTAAAATGCATATATACCCTTTTAGGAACAATTCCATTTCAAGGAAATTTAATCTCAAAGATAAATAATTACCCAAATATTGTGTCCCAAGATATGAATTTCAATATTATTATAAGAAATAACACATGTATGTGATATGTTGTCAACACAGGAGCACATAAGTAAATTTGGTACACCAATACTTCAGGATATTATGTATTATTAAAAGTGAATATATATACATATGGATAAAATATACACACGTATCCAAGATAACAAAAAAATTAAAATTAAAAAGCCTATATTAGGTGTGGTGGTGCATGCTTTTAATCCCAGCCACTCAGGAAGCCGAGGCAGGAGGATCTCAAGCTCAAAGACAGACCCTGACTCAAATTAAAGAGAGATGGGGAGTGGCTCAGTGGTTAAGTGCCCCTGGATACCTGGGTTCAATCCCAGTATTAAAAGGGGGGGGCTGTGTTATACCTTTTGATATGTTAAAAGAAATTACCACTATGTATTTTCATATATAAGTGAATGACTATAGGTGACATCTATGTGTATTGGCTCCAAAGCATTAAAAGTCTGGACAACTGCCTGGCAAAGAAAGAAAGATACTCACTTGTGTACCAGTTTATAATAGGTATCTAATACTTTTATAATCAGAAATTAAAAGTTAATAGTAAAGAATTGGTTTTTAAAAATTCCAAAATATGCATCATTCTTTTCAAATCCTACTTTATGTATACAAAAATTGAGTTACTGCCAGACAACCAGATACAAAAATCCACAGTAAAAATACTTACCCTTTAACTGTTCTAGTAAAGACTTAAGGCTATTCTCTATTCGCTCCTGTATCTCCACTGTATCCTCTAAAATTGAAAAAGAAAAAAAAATGAAAAACTTTCATTTTTCTTTTTCTTTTTAGTTTTGTAAGTAGTGCTGAGGATTGAACCCAGTGCCTCACGGTGTGAGGCAAGCGCTCTACCACTAGGCCACAATCCCAGCCCACTTTCGTTTTGTTATTAACATAAGAAGGTATAATCAATACTTATACATCTAAATTCCATTATTGAGACAGAGAAAAAGATGAAGGAAAGAAGAAATTAAAAAAAAAAAAAAAAAAGAAGGAAAGAAAGAAAGAAAATGCATTTAATTACCTTTTGCCATAGGTACTATCTGAAATTCTCTTTGAGGATTTGAAACCTGCCCCGGGTGCTTAAAAATATGATAGGGTCTATAGACCTTGTAATTTTGAGAAACAGACAAGGTACATGGAATATTTGTGATTCTCACTGAGTTGAGAGCTTAGAAAAAATTCTCCACAAAATTTGGAACTTAATTTTTAAATCCAATTCAATCTAAAATTTAATAATCTTTCAATTCGTCAAGGATTTCTTCAACTTTTGGATGTAACAAGTGCCTTTAAATACGGAAAGAAATCAGGATTCTAAAACATTACTTTGAAATCTATGCCCTCTTAAACACTAAACCAGACAATGCCAGAGCAGCTTCCAGCTTTCATCTACTCCACATTTCTAAATGTATGAGCTTATGGATATTTCACTACATTTATTAAGTTTTCAATGACAAAGACCCAAGAAATTCACATGCAAGAATATACTTACCTAAACCATTGGTATCCAGCTCATAAATATCATTAACAAGGTAAAAGGAACTTATCTGGCATTGAGAACAGCCAGAATTAAAGAATCCACCCATTCTGGTAGGTACAGGACCAAGGAAAGGATACTGGAAAGAGAGAAAATGATTTCCTTTAATTCATTCAAAATAAGAAAACAAAGCATTGTAAATTACTGGATAAAACCTATTTAGGTGAAAAGCCATTAATCAGCAAACTAATATCTGATCATTATAATAAAAATAGAAAAGGCATATGAATTTGTTGATAGCTATTAGAAATTTATCACACACACACACACACACACACACGTTCTCATTATCCAGTATGGATGTGGAGAAAGCCTCTGCAACTGCTTCTCCATCTAAAATATTTTCCAGATGCCATAAATTGGATTAAAAAAAATTCAATTCTTTACTATTTGACCAACCCCAAAGTCCTATTTTTTAAATGACAGTCATAAATGTAATCATTGCAGCTTTGATGACAAATATTTATGGATGATACCTGAATTTCCTTTTCAATAAATCGCTTTCCTGTCTCCACGGCCACCTCTAGCTGTTGAAGGAGCAAACGAAGAATATCAATGGGAGAGGAAACACCATTCTCGGCAGTCTTCTCAGAGTTCTTTGGCTCCACAGGGTGGTTAAGACTTGGTAGGCCACTGATCAGCCTCAATGTTAAGGAACGGATTCTTAGCCACATGGTCTCCTCCTCCAAGGAAAGTTTCTTATGTTCTTCAGAAACATCCCTTAAACAGAAACATCCTCAGACCATCCATTTTATTCGACCTGTTTGCCTTCAAATCTTTCAACATTCACTTTCACCAGTCAAGATACGACTGAATGGTTCCAATCTTCATTTACTATCTGGATGATCTTGGACAAGCCAAAAATTTTCTGAAACCCCACTGCACTATCAATAAAGGGCGTGATAACCTACCTAACATAATTTTCTTGAGCCTTTTTCTGTAGTAATTTAAGTACTACATGAGACAAGAAGTTTAAATGATAGCTGGATGTGGTAGAGCAGACCTGTAATCCCAGCAGCCTGGGAGGCTAAGACAGGAGGATACCAAGTTAGAGGCTAGCCTCAGCAATTTAGCCAGGCCCTAAGCAACCTAGCTAAACCGTATCTCAAAATAAAATATTTAAAAGTTTAGGGATGTGGCTCAACAGTTAAGCACCCCTGGGTTCAACCCCACTGCTCCTACCTCTCCCAAAAAATTCAAATGACAAAAAGGTAAAAATTAGGAAGGAAAAGTGCCCTAATAACCAAACACCAAGAGTATTAACAAGTTTGGTATATATCCATTCAGACTTTTTGCAAGACAGATGTATAAAGTGTAACTGAAGTAGCTAGGGGTGTAGTTTAGTGGTCCAGCACATGGAAGGCCCTGTGTTTAATGCCCAAATTCAAAATATATATCTACATATGCAAATAAAATTAATATTTATGTGGGGTGGGATTATATTGTTCAGTGGCAGAGCATTTGCCTACCAGGTGTGAGGCACTGGGTTCGATCCTTAGCACCACATAAAATAAACAAATAAAAAAAGGCATTCTGTCCATCTACAACTACAAAAATTTTTTTAAATAACAATAATAAAAATATTATTATTTATGTAACCCAAGACAAATCTGGTTTCAATGTTTATAATACTTTGCAAACTGTAAGTTTTTAATGGAGTGTGGACAATAAAGAGTAAACACCAGGTCTTCGGTCATTATGTTCAGAAGGGTCTACATGCAATGCTGGTCACTGGCTGGTATCTGGGAACTGTACTCCAACCATGCCTTAAATGTCAAGAATGGCAAGTGGTAGAGTGCTTGTCTAGCATGTGTGAGGCACTGGGTTCAATTCTGAGCACCACATATAAATAAATGAATAAAAAATAAAGGCCTATTAACATCTTAAAATGTTTTAATTTAAAAAAAAAAAAAAAGGAACATGGCTCTTTATTAAAAAAAAAAAAAAAAAAAAAAAAAACCTTAGGCATAGAAACACTACACGTTACATTTTTCCCTGCTGAACAAAGAGTGCCCTCATTGTGTTCCCTCACAGAAGACAGCACAGTGGAAATCTATGTATGGAATTCTCCACCGCCTGTTCCTTTTTCCTTGTCATCTATGAGCCTCAGCCATGAGTGACGCTACATGGTAAGCCCCTTTAATCATTCTAGCATATCAGTGAATGTGGTTTTGGCAACCTAGGAGTCACAGTATCTGCAAAATGACCTCATATATATACATACACAGACACTTGGATGCTTGTCCACTTACTCCATAAGGCACTACTTCCCCAGAAGCAGATCTGCTACAGTACAAGATACATGGCATTTGAAATCTTGATACTTATTACCAGAATTCCCTTCATGAAGGCTCTATAAAATTGTGCCACTAAATAAATACATAAGAACAACCATTTCTTCACACAACCACCCATTCTTTTTCTTAGAAATAAAATCTTAATCCCTGTGAGATGCATTTCTTTGAACTTCTTGTTAAACCCTCTACCCACACTGTTTCTTAGTCATCCTCTCTACAGATCTATTGAGTCCTTAGCCAGGTGTGGTGGTATACCACTGTAATCCCAGTGGCTCAGGAGGCTGAGGTAGAGGATCCAAAGTTTAAGGCCAGCCTTGGCAACTGAGCAAGACTGTCTCAATTTTTTTTTTTTTTTTAATTTAAAAAGGACTTTGATGTACATCAGTGGTAGAGTATTCCTGAGTTCAATTACCAATACTGAAGAAGAAAATGGGGGAGGGGGGATTCTCCATACAGATAAGGGGTATTAATATGAATGAAATCAGGGACTAGGGACCCAGCTCAGTGGTACAGCACTTGCCTAGCATGTATAAGACCCTAGGTTTCACCCTCAGCACTAAAAAAAAGTATATGTGTAAATATACATAAAACATGTGTGTGTACATCACATACAAAGAAGTTTACCAATTTATTTACCATAAATTTTTAGAATGTAACAAGTTTGTCATTTTATTTAGAGGTTAAATCCTTTACATTTACATTTCCACAGTTTCTATTAAGAAAGGTTTTCCCTACCAACTTAAAAAACATCTTCTAGCTTTTCTCCTAGAATTTCTAATGATATCTGGCATATAATCTTTAATCCATCAAGAATTGGTTCTCACATGCTGTGAAGTACCAAAGGGGTGAGATGAATTTTCTTCTGGCTTGACTATGTTTTTTTTTTTTTTTGGTACCAGTGATTAAACTCAGGGTCACTCGACCACTAAGCCATATTCCCAGTCCTATTTTATATTTTATTCAGAGACAGGGTCTCACTGAGTTGCTTAGCGCCTTGCTTTTGCTGAGGGTGGCTTTGAACTCACAATCCTCTTACCTCAGTTGGGATTACAGGCAGGCGGCATAGCACCCAGGCAAGTGGAGATTTTTTTTTTTTAATATCAGATTGAACCTAAATCTTCCCACCCACCTGGTACTGGGGATTGAATCCAGGTCTCACACATTAGGCAAATACTCTGCCACTGAGCTACATGCCCAGCCCTTTTTATTTTGCGAGAGTCTCACTAAGTTGCCCAGGCTGGCCTCAAACTTGCAATCCTTCTGCTCAGACTCCCGAATAACTATAGACAAGCACCGCCATACCCAAATGGATTCATTCTCATTCTTTACAAACAAATGGCTTGGCCAGACACAGTGACCCATGCCTGTAATCCCAATGGCTCTAGAGGCTAAGGCAGGAGGACTACTAGTTTAAAGCCAGCCTCAACAACTAAGTTAGGACCTAAGCAATGGCAGAGAGGGAAGGGAGGGGAGTGGAGGGGAGGGGAGGAGAAGGAAAGGGAGGGCTTGGAGTTAAATTCCAGTTACCTGTCTTTTGGATCCCAGCTGAAGAAAACATTTAAGTCTCTGTTGTCTCGCAAATCTTCCCATGGAATGTCATCTTCTTCTGGCCTAAGATTCATTGATTTTATACTTTCTGCTAAGCTGGTTGATCTGCAATATAGAGAATTTATTTTTGCTTTATTTCAATAGGAAAATAGTCATAAAAATGTATTTGACTTTGTTTTATGAGAAAGGAAGGAAGAAAGAATTTATTCTAAAAAACAAGGGCTCTGGGGCTGGGGAGATAGTTCAGTCGGTAGAGTACTTGCCTTGCAAGCACAAGGCCCTGGGTTCGATCCCAGCACTAAAAAAAACAAAACAAAACAAAAGAAACAAGGACTCATGTAAGGTGTAATACAACCAAATAAGGATCATGCTGACTTACTCCATGGCAAGAGAAAACCAAACAAAGTAGTAAATCAGCACTAACTCCTGAAATCCCATTTGTAGTGCAAAAGGAAACTTGTAAGCATAATATGGATCAAGAGAACAATGACCACGGATAAGCTGATTTCTGCAGAGGATCTGAGATGGTTCTGGCAATACTCTACCATTCTTCACATCAGCCAACGTTCTGTTTTTCTCTGTTTCCACCGCTTTTCTCATTCCCCCCATTTTTTCCTTATCCTAAGCCTGTTAATGACATCCATAAGTCTATTAATGGCTCTCAGCACCTGATTTACTCCCTTCATTTGTTTTTGGTTTTTTTCCCCTCTTATGTAATACTTACATATTTGCTTCAAGTAGAAGGTCTAACAGCATCCGTTCAGTACGGACTTGTGCAAAATGAAGAGAATTATTCAGCCTGTTCCTAAAAGCGATAAACTCTGGGATCTTCTCAAACGCACCATATTTGTAAGCTTGAATAATATATTCTGAGGTCTGGGAAGGAAAGACATCATCTTGGTATAAATATTTCACAGGTCAGACACTGTAAACAAACCTTGCCAGCCAAAACAAAATATTGAAGCTAAAATTAAGTAAAGCTTTGAATAAAATCTTTAAAAGTCTTGATTATCAAGTAGAACATCTGTTCCTTAAAGTGTTATTCTTCCTTTCCGTACCTGAGTCAAATGTTTTCTTTACTAATATTACTACTCACTACCATCCCATAGACCTTCTTTTTTCAGTCACATCTCTCAAGACAACAGGACTGGAAGTTTTGTGAGGTGACATCAGTCAAAAATTTGGTTTGTGCCATTCTGGAAGGGATATTACCCCATGTTTTTCTGCTTCTAAAACAAACTTTTATATAAAGGTTCCAAAGATGCCAGAACAATGGAACCACCTCCACAAACCCAAAATAAAAATTTCTCTTTCAGAAAAAGGTTGCTCCTTGGTTTTGTTTCTTTCTGCATACTGTACCACACACATAGGACATATGTGTATTACACCAGAATAGAAAAAGACACCAAAGACCCATAAAAATTGATGTCACAATCAATTCTGAGGACTGAACAACTTCAAGAGCCAAGTTTCCTGTCCATCCAAACTACCTAAGACCTCTTCTAGAAATTTCCACAGACAAGTGAAGGAAACAGCACATGTGTATTAATTGTAGATTAAAGCATATGTATATACAGATGAGACGTTTACAAAACAGAGGCAAGATAAAGAATTCTAACCTGAAATCCTGGCCCAATAGAAGAAAATCTCAGGCAAGAACATTTCAGAAGTGTAGGCCTATGCCAACAGGAATGAAAGACAGAAGATCATCCCTTAGGGTCAAGGAAAGCATTAAGCTAAAAGCTGATGTCTATCCAAATAAAGATTCGTCCTAGAAAAGCCAGTCTTTTTACACAGCCTCAGTTAGTCAGCTCTGCCCCCATCTCCATTATGACTGAGAAATTTGCCCAATAGGAAAATAGGCCAATAGTCAACAACATACCCTCTGATACACAGCCTCGCAGGGTTCATTTCAGGCCGCGGGATTGCGCCACGGGCGCTAATTCAACTGCATTCGATGCGGCTTTTAAACCCCCATGGGACACCTCGGCGAGCTGTTTGCCTGCAGTATCTGGAGAAATTAAAGACGGACGGACACAAGAAAATTAAAAAGATTACTTGTGATCCTGCAGGTTTAAAGAAGGACTATCCAAAAAACTTGAATGTACCTTCTAGCTTGATTAAGGACAGTGATATGCCCCCATCAAGAAGAGGCCAGGACACTAATCATATATGCCTATCCTATGGCCCTCTGGCTGAGAAAACACATGGAGTTTTAGTAACAGCCCTTGCAATAGGAACGTACAGCTTGAAAAACCAGGAACATATAATTCAGCAATTAATCAGGACAGAAATATGACTTTGGTAATTCCAAGCAAATTTATAAATTCCAGTTAAAAATATGCTATGATTAAAACAGAGAACCCAGTCTTATTAAGTGGTCCATGGAATAGCACTTTAGGGAAAAAAATTTTCAAAAAAGCTGTAAGGAAGGAATATAGTTTTCAACAAGCCAATAAAGTGGATGCAGTTCTCTGTGTGCCTTGTTTAGACAGTCCTCCTTAAACACCACAGTGAAGCACTAGTGCAGGGCTAGACCTGCATCTGGCAAAACCAGTAGAACAAAGGTTATGGGAGTATGTTATTTGAGGGACAGCCCCCATAATAGAACCGCAGGCAAAACTGGAGGCCACAGGCACTTAAATTCTGTATGTTGTCCGTACATATTTCTACTCATTTATGTACTAATGTATGTATTTAGATCCCATATGGATTCCTGAAATGAACCCTGGTCACTGTAAAAACTAGCAAAATATATTGAACTCCAACTAATGATCCTGATTACCTAGATAGAAAATTTTAAAGGAAGCTTTTTAAAGTTGTGCAAACATTAAAGGATGTTAGGAGATAGGAAAATCTAGCTCTGATACTCATATTGTAAAAAAATCTATTCCAAAGTAAGATGACAGTAGGCAACACCATATCTAAAAAGAAAGTCCCTGTGCAGACCCTCTAAATAGAACTTTCAGTCCCACAGCACAAAACCATCCTGAGAACCCTGGATTTCCCATTCAAGGAGTAAGTACTCTTCCGAAGAGATAGTTGGGAAGTAAAACACATCAGTCACCCCCAAAAAAAGGCATCTGGGGATCCCCAGAACTACCAAGAATAAAAGCTGTAGAACATGGACCATGGATTTAACGCACAGTGTGACACTACAATCACGACCAGTCTCAGATTCCTTTAGGAGACCTTCCATGCTACTATTTCCTTATTTGGGGATGGAGCATCGAGATCAAGGTACATTTTTCTTGTGTACTGTGTTTTTCTTTTGTCTCCAGAATCCCTTAAGATTATCTATTTTAATATGATACATTAGCTCCATATCAAACTAATAGCAAAATATCCTAGTCCAAGATCAATGCTAGAGTCTTATCAAACTCAACATCACATACATTAAACTAATTAGTCACCCCCTACACACAGCAATCAGCAAAGAATCAAAGAAGGACACAAAAACTAGTACACTAACAAAAAAACACCCCTCACACTGCTCCTGGAAACATTATTTCCCTTTATTACAAAACTGTACATTTTTATTTTGGGGTTGATTTTCCCCAGAAAAAATTCTTCAGACACAATGTTTAGAAAAAACTAAAACTTAATTTTTTTCTTTTTTTGGCAGGGGGAGTACCGGGGATTGAACTCAGGGGCACATGACCAATGAGCCACATCCCCAGACTTATTTTATATTTCATTTAGAGACGGGGTCTCACTGAGTTGCTTAGTGCCTTGCTTTGGGTGAGGCTGGCTTTGAACTCACGACCCACCTGCCTCAGCCTCCCAAGTTGCTGGGATTACAGGCATGTGCCACCGCATCCAGCTTAAAGTCTAATTTTTATCATTATAAAATAATGTGCCCTTATTGACCAAATCTCTATGAATATGACTCTTCAAGAATGCATGGCTGGGGCTGGGTTTGTGGTTCAGTGGTAGAGCACTTTCCTAGCATGTGTGATGCACTGGGTTTGATTCTCAGCACCAAATATAAATAAAATAAAGGTCCACTGACAACTAAAAATAATTTAAAAAGAAAAAAGAAAACTGCATGGCTGATTAAAAACAAGAGAAAAGCCAAGCACTGGGCTTTAAGGATTCCCTTATTTATTCCCACTACTCTAAAGCTAGTTGAGAAACAAAATTTTAAAAAGCATTCTTCAGTAAATCAGAGATGTCTTTATCCTCCCTCCTGGTAAATAAATTATAGCCAAAACAATGAGACTTGAGAAAATTAATTCAGTTGATTCTGAGTTAATGGCATCCCTTAAAAACAGAGAAGAGCAAGCAGAGATAGTTAATATACAGTGAAAACTCACACTTAAGAGATCTAAAAGCCTAGGGCCTAGAGATGCTCTTTCAGCCTCTAAGCACACTCTAAGCAATGTGCTCAGTTGCTGAAAGCCACTTCCCTTCTCTTTCTGATCAGAAGTTATGTCACAATATGAGGTCTGAATATCAATGCCAATCACTGGAAGGTACAGAAGACAAGCTAAAAGTCAACCGATAGGGTGCACAGTTCAATATCTAAGCAGAGAACCCTCCATCCACCTTCTCAGAGAGGTCCTCTCCTACTACAGTCCTCTAAGCCATGCCAGAACCTCATCAGAACATACTACCAGAAGCTAAGAATAACAAACCTTTATTCCATTGTTCAGACACAGTTCTGCCCTGCCTTCCATTTAATATACCCTTAAAGAATTATATGGAAGACACATTAGCACTTACGAAAGGGTTTTTTTGTTTTTGTTGTTATAGTGGTTTTTGATCCTTAAGAGTGTCTGCTAAGAAGAACCCCAGATTATAATTTCCTTGTCAAGTTCCTCAGCTACTGATGGACCATGAGAATGGAGCTTTGGGCAGGCATCTGCCCAGCCAGATTTCAGGCAATGAGTCTTCGAAGAATGTGAAAACCAAGTAGGCAGTGACCATTCTAAAAACAACCTTCTCTCCCCATATTTCTCTTGGGTAGTTCTGCAAGGTTGATCAACTGAGTAGAGACCATATGGTTTTTCCACATAAAATTCTGCTTCACCAAGTGGAGCCCCAGTCCATTTGCAGTGAAAAATATGGTGCAAATCCCATCCTTTCATTATGGCACATTTTTTGCTACTGTACAAAACATACTATTGACCAAAGTTTCTAGAATGTCCTTCAACTGGTCAATTCTATAATTCTAAAATACAAATATATTCACTGTTGGCACAGAGAACAGTGAATGTCAACGTCAGAAATAAAGGTGACAGAGTGTCTGCTATCCTAGACTCTTACACAGCACACGAGGCTATCAACTCTTATGGACTATTTCTTACTTCCTAGGAAAAGTTCTTAGATATCTAAAGACAGCTCTAAGAGGTATAACGCGTCTTAGTCTATTAAAACCCAGTTCTAAATGCCAGCTTTCCAAGGATCCTATTAAACACACCCTCATTCCAACAAACATAAATAGCTCTACCACTAGCTTGGACAATAAGCTATGGGGTAAGGGCATTTGCCAGGAGAGTATGGTGCTCCTCAACAGGTGTGACAGGAGGTAGCACATTCAATCATGTACAGTCAGTAGTCAAGACCACAGTAAGAAAAGGTTTTCACTTACATCTTTCTGGTTGGAGTGGAAAAACCTGAGTGCGAAGTTACAGGATTGGGATGCAGCAGCATACTGACCTAAAGATTCGGCATATCGAGTCAAAAGATAACTAGGTTGGAAGAAAAGAAGAAAAATATATGTTATACTTACCCACCTCTAGTATCAAATGCTATATCTCAAATTACTATGCCAAAGAAATAGTTAAGCATAAGGAAAAATTAAAACATCCTGCCACTTAAAATAACCCAATCAATAAAAACAAAGTATATTCAGTCTTGTGAGAGGATAAAAGTTCTACCCCAGGCTTTCTTTATACCCTGACAATGGAACATAAAAGGTATAAGAGCACATAATAGTCTTCCTAAAACAGCACCAGAGGTGATAAAAATCTCCTAAAGTAATCATAAAAAACAGTCAAAACACAAATTCAAAATGATGTATCAGGTCAACAAATAAAATACACAAGAAAGACTTCAAAACAATGTGTGCTAAGAATAAAGGTTCAAAATACACAGCTGGTTGGCTAGAAGTATAGCTCAGTGGTAGAATGTGTGTTTAGCATGCTTGAGGTGCTGGGTTCAACCCCTAGCTCAAGAAAAGAAAAAGTAAAAACAAATTTAAAAAAATAATTTTTAAAAATATTTTTTAGATGCTGACAGATCTTTATTTTATATATATACATATGTATACATATGTGTATATATTTTTAAGTTGTCAATGGACGTTTATTTCTTTACATGCAGTGGTGAAAATAGAACCCAGTGCCTCACACATGCTAGGCAAGCGCTCTACCACTGAGCCACAACCCCAACCCTGTTAGACCTTTATTTTGTTCATTTGTTTATATATGGTGCTGAGAATCAAACCCAGTGCCTCACACATGCTAGGCAAGTGTTGTACCACTGAGCCACAACACCAGCCCATGAAATTTTTTTTTTTAAAAAGGAAAGTATATAGCTTGTTGCCATCTCTGGGGGAAAACTTTCTTAACATTTAAGTGCCAATTTTAAAATTATCAAAAATTACTAGGTCATATATAAACTCATTATGCTTTGCAATGGGTCATAATAGATATTTATTAATGTCACAAAAAAATGTACTGAAAAAACCTAGAAGTGAGAGTTCCATGTTCCACTCCAGTATAGCTGCTACTCATTATTCAGAGTGTATACTACCAACCCAATAGTGTCGTGCTGGATGTGCTTAGCATCAAGGCTGGAGTAAAGATCCACCACCGGTTCAAATGCACCCAGCATACAGTAGATTCGAACAAGCAGCAATTTGAATTGAGCATTGGAAGGACTATGGGTTAATCCTTCTTCTAGCAAAGTCAGGGCCTGCCACACAGCGGTCTCGTCACCTAAAATCAAAAAAGAACATTGTCCATTTGATAGTAATAAGACTTTTCAAAAACAAATAAAACCTACTGATGTTATTGCCTCCTATAACTATTCTATAAATAATGTCAGGGAACAAATTTTCCATACATACCCGTCAAGTAAACAAAATAGGGAATTCCCTAAATTGTCCCTCAATAGTTATGCTAGTTCTTAAACATGTCCTCTGGAAAAATGATAGAGTTTAAGTGGCCAGATCTTGTAGATAGAAATTATGGAATCTCACAGAATTTCAGATTCTGGGAAGAGATGGACTTTGAAGAACTGGAGTCCACCTGCCTTCCCATTGCAGGATTTTCTCTACAAGATTCCAGAGATATTCTTCACGGATATCATTTTTCTCATATGTAACCCTCTCAACAGGATGTCCTGTATGATGCTTTAAAACACTGTTCATTAATAATCAGCTGGGTAGGGTGGCACATGCCTGTAATCCCAGCTACTTGGGAGGCTGAGTCTGGAAGACTTCAAATTTGAGGCCAGGCTTGGCAAATTACCAAAAACCTGCCTCAATATAGAAATAAAATGGGCTTGCAAGGGCTGGGATTGTGGCTCAGTCGTAGAGCACTTGCATAACATGTGTGAGGCACTGGGTTCGATCCTCAGCACCACATAAAAAAATAAATGAATAAAATAAACAGGTATTGTGTTCACCTACAACTAAAAATATTTAAAAGGGGGGACTTGGAATGCAGCTCAGTGGTACAACACCACTGGGTTTAATCCCTAGTACCATGGTGGGAGCCAGAGGAATCAAACTAAAAAGCCACATTTTTTTAGCCTACTGAATTTTCATCTTAAAGATTAAGTAATTTGAACACATAAAGAAATTATGATACATATACACAATGGAATATTACTTAGCCTTAAAGAATGAAATTATGGCATTTGCCAGTAAATGGACAGAACTGGAGAACATCATGTTAAGCACAATAAACCAATCCCAAAGAACCAAAGGCCGGTTTTCTCTGATATGCAGATGCTAACTCACAATAAATGGAGGGCATGTTAGGGAAGAATAAAAGTACTCTGGACTAGACAGAGGGGAGTAAAGGAGGGGAGGGGTTTGCAGGTAGGAATGTTAGTAGCATGAATCAGACATTATTATACTGTGTATATATGATTACAGGACTGGTATAACTCTACATCATGTACAACCAGAAGAGTGAGAATTTACACTCTATGTCTGATGGGTCAGAATGCATTCTACTGTCATATATAACTAATTAGAACAGATAAATAATAATTTGCCAGAGTCAGCAAATTAAAAAAAAAAAAATTTGTCTTTAAAATCTATTTAAAGAAGGTACTAAGATATACAGATAAATCTATATGCAAAAATATTATTGTGCAATCTAATAAAAGGATGATTGTGAAAATTACAGTAACATACACACCTGGAAACATCATACAGCCATTTGACATAAAGGATTTAATTACAAGGGAAAGTGCTTGCACAATAATGTTCAGTAAACACACAGAAATAAATTTAGGATAGTGTGAAACATTGGCCTCAAAACTACAAAATATGCACAGAAAAAATAAGAAAATATATAAAGATGATAGCATATGATTGGGGTCTGGAGAAGTGAAATTTTAAATTGTTTCCCCAAATTTTATAAGCTACTTTTTTTTTTAAATAAATTTTTTAGTGTAGGTGGATACAATACCTTCATTTTTATGTGGTGCTGAGGATTGAACCCAGGGCCTCATGCATGCTAGGCAAGCGTGCTACCACGGAGCCACAACCCCAGACCTATAAGCTACTTTAACATTCAGTAAAAATAGCTAAAAGGAGCTATCAGTGGTAAAGCACTTGCCTGGCATGCTTGATGCCCTGGATTCCATCCCCATCACCACATAAAAAATAGACAATAAAATGATTTAATAAAAGTAAAAACAGTTAAAAGATCCATGCATTAAAAAAGATTTTAAGATTATTTTACATGCTTTTTTCCCCAAAAGAAATTTAAAAATTAGAATCTTTAGAAAAATATCACTGATAATCCAACCCATACAATGCTAACTACCCATATTCTACTCAAACTATCATTTTTATTTTAATGTATTTCTTCTGAACTATAATCATTTTAACCCAAGGCTATCCCCAAACTTTTTTTAAAAATATTTTTAGTTGTAGATGGACACAATACCTTCATTTTATTAATTTATTTATATGCAGTGCTGAGGATCAAACCCAGTGCCTCACTCACACTAGGCCAGCACTCTACCACTGAGCCACAATCCCAGCCCCTAGGATCAAACTTTTGATCCTCCTGCCTTAAACTCTTACAGGTGTGCACCACTGTGTTGAAAAAAGAAAAAATTGTAAAAATATTTGAGTATTTCCTAAAGCACTCTTATTTATTTATTTATGTATTGATTGATTGATTGATTGTACCAGGGATTGAACTCAGGGACACTCAACCACTGACCCACAGTCCTATTTAGTATTTTATTTCAAGACAGGGTCTCACTGAGTTGCTTAGCACCTCACTTTTGCTAAGACTGGCTCTGAATTTGCAATCCTCCTGCTTCAGTCTCCAGAGCCACTGGAATTACAGGCATGGGCCACTGCACCCAGCAAAAGTACTCTTCTTAATCCTTTTACATTCAAATCAATCTCTTTCAAAACCTTCACTAACTGTCCAATAACTTCTAAATTCCAACAGATCTGACTGGGATTGGGTGATAGCTTAGTGGTAGCATGCCTGCCTGATATACACAAAGCCCTGGGTTCAATCGCCAGGGCTGCAAAAACTAATAATAATAATAATAATAACAATAATGACTATGTCTATGAGTAGAGCACTTTAATATCCCTTTCATCACTGATCTCAAAAAAATTCTGCATCCTTATAAGTTCTGCAATTTCATTTTGCAGATAGTTATGTTTTGAATAACCTCCTGTGGGAGTGCAGGAATGTTCACAGGTGAAATGACAGTGACATCAGTCTAACCTACTTTGAATAGTAACTGCAAGCAGGTGGGGCAAGGCTGGTGAAGGTGATCACTGGAGGCATGCCCTGGAAGGGTTCATTTTCCCTGTGGTCCCTCCTTCACTGCCTCCCAGATGCTGTGAGGAGAGCAATTTCCCTCTGTCAGGATGTTCTGCCTCCCATGGTCCCTGAACAATGGAATTGGCCCTCCATGATCCTCTGGAATTGTGAGCCAAAATAAACTTTTCTTTAAGTTGTTCTTTTTTTTTTTTTTTGAAAGGGGAGGTGAGGGATGGGGGGAACCAGTGGTTGAACCCAAGGGTGCTTAACTACTTGAACCACATCCCCGGCCCTTTTTATTTTGAGACAGGATCTTGCTGAGTTGTTTAGAGCCTTCCTAAGTGGCTAAAGCCGGTTTTGAACTTGTGATCCACTCGCCTCAGCCACGCAAGCTGCGGGATTACAGGAGGGCACTCCTCGTCTCAGGGAGTGGGACCTAGAGAAAAGACAATCCTAATACCCTCTTCAGAATCATCCTTCTCTTCCTCGGTGACTCATAATGCTGCCTTTACCATGAGTTCTATTTTTGTCTCAAAAAGGCCAATCAAAACCTATTTTTTAAAAAATGTTTTCTTGTATATAAAAAAATTGTTTTTAAATGACTACAAAGGCCTATTCCAAGGTTCTATCCATCTACTTTGGAATCAGTTTCATTAAATTCTAACTATTATAGCTTTATAGTGGATTTTTTAGTCATTATTCATTATTCAGAAACATTTAGAAACAGAATGGATATTCACTGATTCAAGATTATCCTGATTACAGGGAGTATGATAAATTAGAAACTTGAGTTCTTCTAGAAGCATCCTGCAGAAGGAAAGGAAGAAAGACCTAAAAGCATAAATCAAATTGATGGATTATATAATTACAATAAGGAAAGAACACAGTAATTCAAATTAATAAAGAATGAGGTTGAATAGAAATCGCTATGACTCACCTGTTTCTCTCCATATATCAATAAGCACATGAACAGCAAGGAGACAGTAATAGTCTGAAAACTGCAATTCTGTTTTCAAACAGGATTTCCCTACAAGAAAGAAAACAATCACATCTTTTAAAACGTCTGTTCAACTATTATTGTCCCAAAGGAGTTTTTTAAAGCAGGAAAGTGACAGGGGCAGAAGAAATAAAGAAAACAGAAATAAGAATAGGATAAATACCAGAAAAAAAATATAAAGACATATATCAAAGGAATCAAAAGAGGGTTGATTTTGATTTTGTACACTCAGCTGGTACAGAAGGAAGGGTTCCAACACACAGAAGCTATCTATGATGATCCCAAAGAAAAATATTGGGAAGGAGGTTTTAGATAAAAAGCATAAACCAAGGGCCATGTATAATGAAAGTAATATTATACTCTTTACTTGGCCTAATATTTTTAATATAGTTAAAGAAATACTGATATTTACTAATCAATTTATATTTCTTTTTTTTTTTATGTTTTTTAGTTGTTGATGAATCTTATTTTTTTTATTTTATATGCAATGCTGAGAATCGAACCCAGGGCCTCATGCATGCAAGACAAGCACTCTGCCACTGAGCCACAACCCCAGCCCATCAATTTATATTCCTATCATATACATCTAGCAAAGTCTAGGCCACTCTGAAAATCATCTACTTTTAAACTAAATATCTTATAATTTATAATATTCCTTTGATTCACTGACATAGTCTATATATTAAAGATATTAAGGCAGGGGCTGGGGTTGTGGCCCAGTGGCAGAGCACCTGCCTAGCATGTGTGAGGCCCTCAGTACCACATATAAATAAAAAAATAAAAATAAAGTTCCATGAACAACTAAAAAAAAGCAAAACTTAAAAATTAAGGCATATTGGCAGAAAATGGACAATTATCATAACTATGCAATTCATGTAAGTCCCAATATAAGAGAGAGCTCATCGAATGAGAATACAAAGAGGAAGTCAACTGCAATTATTTAAAACTCCAAGCTTCAAAAAGTCTTTGTCACATGTAATGTAGTCTTCCTACTTGACAAAATATTCTCCTTAGAAAACTATAACAGGATACTACAGGTGCTTTAGAAACTAACTCCTAAGGCTTAACAGATCAAGGACCTACTGTACATTCTGAAGGATTGCTTACCAAATTCCAGTCCATGTTGGTACCTTAGCATCAATTCCCTGACCACGCTCAGTTTCTGATTTTTATCCATAGTGTGGTACAAGCCAAGTAACCTCGTCAGCTGCACCACACACAAATGTTGCTGCAAAGCTCGGATGTCAGCAGGCAGTGCCAACTTATCCTCTGTTGGTGTCGACAATGGAACAACTCCAAGTAACTGATTAATAAACTGTGAGGTGAGGGGAAAAAAAGAACACAGGTCTCAAACCTCAACTAGCCCTCAGTACGCCATAACCAGAAATTGAAATGGTCTATAAAAGGACATCAATAAAAAACTTTAAATTTCTTAAGTACAACATTTTCTTCTTTTATTATAGCAAATTTTTTTATTTGTTCTAACTGGTTCACATTTTCAATCTACCAAAAAATATTTGTGATAGCACATAATAATTATGAAACTGACACACACATTCATTGCTGGACAAAAGAATACTGTCTGGGGATGGGGTCGTGGCTCAGTGGCAGAGCACTTGCCTAGGACATGTGAGGCACTGGGTTCAATCCTCAGTGCCACATAAAAATAAATAAAATACAAGGTATTGTGACCATCTACAGCTAAAAAAAAAAATGTTTTAAAAAGTATATTGTCAATACCATGTACTATAAACACTAAAGATTTAAAAGATTATGATGTTCTATAAATTATAGAAATTAACAATATATATTATATCAATAAAAAGATTTAATTAGGAAGACTGCAAAAGAGTAGGCTGCCAAAAATTTAAAAAATAAGAACTGAAATCCACAATTACATTGATTTACTTCCCCTTTTTTTTTTTTTTTTTTTTTTTGGGGGGGGGTAATGGGGATTAAACCCAGGGGTTTGCACATGCTAGACAAGCACTCTATCCTTAAGCTACAACCCCAACACTTTTGTTTGTTTGGTTGGTTTTGGGCCACAGTCTTCCAAAGTTACCCAGGCTACCCTCCAACTTTCAATCCTTCCTGGCCTCCATCTTCCAAACTGCTGGTATTACACATGTGCCACCACATCAGGCTACAAATAAATTATTAAAGGAAAGGTCGTACACTGAAGGGATGGTTATCATTATCAGTGATCTTATTTTAAGTTTTTAAATTTAGATAATTGTAGATTCTTGTTCAGTTGTTAGAAATAACAAATCCCATGTAGCATTCACACTATTTCTCCCAACAGTATCATCCTGCCTTAAACTGTCATAGTTCTTTAAGTTTGGTAAGAATTAAAAAAACAAAAACAAAAATCGCACACCAGTTCCAGTTATGTATTTATTAAACACATGCTCATTGTACCTCACTTTTAAAATCCTACTAAGAGGACATTAAGGAATAAAAAAGGAATAAGCTCACAAAGATATTAAAAAAAAACAGTGTAACTCCACATCATGTGCAACCAGAAGAATGGAAAATTATGTTCCATGTATGTACAATATGTCAAAATACACTGTCATGTATATCTAAAAAGAACAAATCAAAAAAAATTTTAAAAGATCAAAACATGTGAAGAGATGACAGTAAATTAAAACAACAAAATTTCAAAGGACAAAAGCAGGAGAGCAGGTGGTAAGCAGTAACTGATTGATAGGGCCACACAGGCTGAAATCTCAGTTTGCAGTGGGAAGGGCATCAAGAAGCACTAAGCTTATTCCAGTACCAGGACCTCAGAAAACTTAAGAAATTTTCAACCACAGAACCTTCAAGACTCAGGAATTAAGGGTACCAAGTGTCTCTGAAGACTAAGGTACCCATGGGATGAAAAGAGAATTTAGTGAATTTGGTCTAAGAAGTTGATCCTCTCTCCAAGGTCACAGACCCACTTCCTGAGGATGAACAGAAGCTGAACCAGAGACACTGTAGACCTGGGCAGAGGTGGCAGAGCTAAAAATAGGGGATAAGGTGAAAATTTGCTTATTCATTGATGAAAGCCCCATCCCCTCCCATACTTCTAAACTAATCCCAGAATACTTAAGCCCAAAATATAAATCCCGAAACAGATGGTGGCAAAAAGGCTCTAGGGAAAGCATTTCTAAGAGGTAGGAGTGGTGGCACACACCTCTAATAGTCGTAACTCTGTCGTTACTTCCATAAATCTAAATTATAGACATATAGAAATTTGTTTATTTTCATAGTTATAGTCTTGATCTACTGGTTCTACTGTAGAATCAGGATTAGCTCCTTTTTTGTACAACCTTCTTTCTATTAGGGTTAATATTTTTTAGGTCCACTAACTCCAATCAGTCTGGCAATACCATAAAAGTGTAAATCTCCTCTTGGTCTGATCTATGACATGAGGTTCTATCTCCTCTACCACACCCCCACCGACCCATGCCTTATACTGGAAAGGGGGAGGGTTTCTGAGAATTGAACCCAGAGGTGCTCTACCACTCAGCTACATCCCCAGATCCTTTTATTTTTATTTTGAGAGAGGGTCTCACTAAGTTGCTGAGGCTGGTCTCAAACTTGGGATCCTCCTGCCTCAGTCTCTGCACTGTTATGCTTACAGGCGTGTGCCACTGTGCCCATTTGCATTAATGGTTTTCATGCTTTTGATTACATGCCTATGTAGTTTCTACGGTCAGCTCTGCCATTCTTAAAAGTCATTTTACATATTAGTTATGTTTATTCTTAATGCATTCCTTAGTGAATCCTTCAAACAGATTTTATTATGAAATAACATGCACAGTTTTAGTCTGTAAAACATTTTTAGTTCTTTTTTTTTTTTTTTTTTTTTTTGTGGTGCTAGGGATCGAACCCAGGGCCTTGTGCTTGCAAGGCAAGCACTCTGCCATGAGCTATCTCCCCAGCCCACATTTTTAGTTCTTTAAAAACTAGAATAATTGTTTGATTCTAAAACACCAAGGCAAAGAAAACAAAAGATTAATATATCATCCTGCATGAACCACTTCAGGATTACTAGATTTGATGGTTCATTCTTAGTGGCTAGTCATACTTGTAAGATCGGGTTCATAATCCATTCCAACAGCAGTTCTCAGTTTGAACCTATTCGGGTAGTTTGAATCTCCAACAAATAGACTTGCTGAGTGACAGAATTTTTCGCTACTGAAGTCATCCTGATAAAAAGTTAAAAAGCTATGACAGCAAAATTAAAATGCACACAGAATAAGGTTACAAAGTAAGATTGCAACAGCTTAATCCTTAGTGTCACAGAACAATGACCATCGTTATCACTGCTAGTATTCCAGCAGGGTTCCTGTGAATAATCTACTATATGGGGGTCACATGAGATGACCTAAGATTTCTGAAAAACCAATCAAGTAGAACTGCTCTGAAAAGTTGCTAGTATTTTAAACTTTATAGTAACAACCTTCATAAATCTCAGCCAAAGCAAACCCATAAAGTCCTCCTGCAACAGCCACCATAAGATGCTTCAACTTATGAGATGATAAGCACAGCAGAACACGATCAGTTGCTTAGGGCTTGGCACCTAATTTGCTTAACAAGCGCTCAGTGAGTCCATTCTACATGGTTAACTAGATTCTGCTTAAATTCCTCCAGAAACCACAAAACTCACATACTGTACTTTTAAAGAATTCTGACTACTAAAAAGATCTTTTGCTCATACTCCAAACTCTGAATTCCCTGTAAAAAGTTCTTGCTGATCCCTATTCTCCTCCCATTTCTACAAGATAGCTTTTTTTAAATATAGATTTTTATTTACTGATGAACCTTTATTTTATTTATTTATATGCGGTGCTGAGAATCAAACCCAGTGCCTCACACATAAGCACTCTACCACTGAGCCACAACCCCATCCCCAAGATAGCTTTTAAGTTTGTGAACAGAATACTACTCTGTCATCACCAGATCAAACTTCTTTTCCACACAACCATTTTTCTCTCTCACAGGCTTTTAAATCCTCCTACAACCCAGAAACCTCTTTTCTGGATGTGTTACAATTTATCCAGAAATTTCTAGTCTTGGCATGAGCTCTATAAACACAGCATCTCAAGATGCAGGGGCTCCTTGCCAGTTAAGGGAATACACTGTTCCATCTGCCTTAGATATGTCACCTCAAGTCTGCTAAAGTACTGAGTCCTGGTGGACTCAAGATAAGACTTACCAAAAAAAATACTCTAGTCATCGTCTAGACCTATGCTCCCAATATGCATCATTCATTCCCCATTTATTAGTAGTTGCCCAGAGAGAGAGAAGCAGGAACAAGAGGTACAGATAGGTAGCTATGGGTCAAAAGGGGCAATGTGAATCTGGACATGGAGGCACATGCCTATAATCCAAGCGATTCAGGAAGCAGAAGCAGGAGGATCACAAGTGAAGTCAGTCTTGGCAATTTAGAAAGACCCATCTCAAAATAAAAAATAAAAAGGACTGAAGATGTAGCTCAGCGATAAAGCACCCCTTCATACACATATACACACAAATAAATGCTTGTAAAACTGAGTAAGATCAATAGATTGCATCAATGTCAATTTCCTAATTATATTACACTATAGTTATTGCAATATGTTACCACTGGGGCAAAATGGATGAAGGATATATGGGCTCTCTCTGTTATTTCTTCAAATCCCATGTAAATCTACAATTATCTCAAAATAATTGTATTTTTAAAAAGGAGAATCCAGTTATCTGCCACAGCTTTCTTCCCACAACAGCTCAATTTGACAAGAAATCAAGCCAGCTACTCCAAAGGCTGAGGCAGAAGGCAACTTCAAGGCCAGCCTGGACAACTTAGCAAAACCCTGTCTCAAAATAAAATAAAAAGGTACGCAGATGTACCTCAGTGGTAAAGTGCCCCTGGGATCAATCCCCAGTACCAGGGGGGAAAAGGAGAAATTGAGCTTTCACTGTGATAGTACCTGGAGTACTTAGCTTGCCAGGGCAGTTATAGTGCTATCTCATATCCACCAGTCCCACACAATACAGGAAGGAAACCCAAACAGTTAACCTACTTTTAGTAAATAGAGGCACCCAATGGAATTCTGACATATACTTACTTTTGTACCCTGTGTAGCAGGCAAGAGGTCAACAAACACCTTAAGGTCTGTAAAACAACATGGTTTATCTCCAAACTTTTTAAAATACTGGAACATTAATTCTTCTGGGTCACCTAAGGGTAGGGGAGAGAGGACATTACTAAATTATTCATAACTAAAGAAATGCCTAATTTAAGTGAAAGGTCTAATTTGGAAATATTTATTTCAATTAAAGTGTCGCTTAACACTTGAATGACAATGAATGAAAATAAGAGAGGACTGAATGCTTCTCAGTTTAAAAATTATACTTTAGAGGTGAATCTTACAAGCTCAGCTTACCTGTTATTGTACCTAGGAAATGTGAAGCTGTCTCATTCAGTTAAAATTTAAACAGCAAATAAGTTTTGGGCTGGGGAGATAGCTCAGTTGGTAGAGTGCTTGCCTCACAAGCACAAGACCCTGGGTTCAATCCCCAGCACCCAGGAAAAAAAAAAAAAAAAAGGTTTGCATTAAATTAACACTAGAATAAAGACAAGTTTATATGCAAATATTAAGCAAACATGCTTCTCTCCACATAGTTCTTTTTTTAAAAGGTGGTGCTGGGAAATGAACCCAGGGCTTGTGCATGCAAGGCAAGAACCCTACCACCGAGTTATATCCCCAAATCCTCTTCACAACAATTCTTGAACTACTTAACAAGCATTAAAAAATGCTAACTGAATGAAAGGTAAATCTTGTTGACCAGCACACCAATAGAAGAGAAAATAAATGGGAAGAGCCACCAGGCTAAATACTGACTGTGGAAAATTTAAACCTGGATTTACAGAGAACTACCAGTTCATTTTATTTTCCTTCCAATTAGAGTTCTCAAACTGACATAAGATTTAAGAAACAAGAATTTTTAATGAAGGGTTTCTGTAAGATTTTAAGACTAAGAATCATTCACTGGTCTGGCAAAAAAAAAAAAAAAAAAAAATTTGGTGGCTACTAGACAAATTCACATATGCAAAGGGCTGGCAAGTGGGAAGCAGAGCCAGGGGATAGATAGAGCAGGTATCAAGACAGATTCAGACACTTTAAAATCCAGCTTTGCAAAGAAAATATGAGCACTTTGATTTGCAGATCTGGAAGTAGCACAGATTGAGGTTACTGAAGTAATCCCAAAGAGAGAAGCCAAGGCTGAGGAGGTAGCTTAGGTAACTCAGTGGCAAAGCACTTGCCTAGCATGTGGAAGGTGCTGGGTTTATGCTCAGCACCACCAAAAAAGAAAAAAAGAATAGGAAAGAGAGAGAAGCTAGCATGGAATTCAAAATTAGCTGTGAATAAGCTACAATGAGAATGCCAGAGGAAGGAGCTGCCAAGAACACTGAATGATTAAGGACGGAGATGTTCCAGGCCAGATTTCAAATACTGGAGGTGCTTATTACATCAGGACAACTGGGCTCCCCCAAAAACCCCTTAAATAACTTTCAACAAGCACCAAACTTTCATATCAATGAGGGGGTGAAAAGTGTCTTTGGAGCTTTCTCCTTAAAAATAAAGCTGAACAATGGAGAGTTCATTATCTTAGATTCAGCGAAAGTCAGGTATGATAAAGACTGTAAGGTAATTTTCAGTATGAGAAGTAGCTGCTTTTGGCGGAGGGGGTCATTTTTTCCAACAAAATCATGAACTAGCACAATATAACACCTTACATTAAAATAGTTAAGAAACTATTTTATAAAAATATCTAAAGGCTTCATCAAATTTCCTAAAGATATCTCTTAATGCTTTACTATTTGTATCATTCTTTTCTTCCTGTATTAATCTTTATAAATTTAAACTTAAAAAAGAAACTTTAACTTTCTCTTCAGATAACTCCTCTAATTCTGTCCAATAGTCCTTATTTTTAAATTTGTTTTTTTAGTTGTAGATGGACACAATACCTTTGTTTATTTATTTAGTTTTTAGAGTAGTGCTGAGGATCGAACCCGGTGCCTCACGCATGCTAGGAAAGCATTCCACCACTAAGCTACAATCCTAGCCCTCCAATAGTCTTTTGTCAAAAATTTTTTGAGTGTTTGGAACAGATTTTCAAGACAACTTTCATCTACCTCATGAAATCCTAAAACTCTTACAAAACTGGCAATTTTTCTTTGGAACTGATTTGACTTTATCGTGTTAGCAAAAGGTCTGGTAGAACAGGGAAAGATGAAAATGTTAGGCCAAATTGAATGTGTGACAGAGGACTAATTTTGTAAGTGATTCATTCATTAGTAAATATTTTCAGATAATGAAGATGTTTCCTTCCTGAACATGATTTTGTCACTATAGGTCTCAGATAATGAATACTGCACTCGGGTACTAAGGTATCCTTGTATCTTCTCCAGTTCCCAAATATCATGTTTTCTTACCTAGTTTGTATTCATCATTACAACCTTGACTTCGTAAGCGCCTAATCAGCTCCAATTTAGCTAGATGTGGTCCTCGGAGATGGCGAGAACTTTTAGATTCTTCTGTTATTCGATCTTCTATAAACTTCACAGCCTCTTCTGCAGAATAATGTACTTCTCCTTCTAAAGAGCTAGGTATAAACACATGAAAAAGGTATTTTATTGCCTCTACCACCCTTCCCAAAGTTTAAAGTCAGGTTAAGAAAATATTTTCAAACAAGAAACAACACTTTGATAATAATAAAACAATAAAAATGGTGTGGTACAGGGTGGTGGCACACACCTGTAATCCCAGCAACTTGGGAGGCTGAGGCAGGAGGATCACAAACTTGAGGCCAACATAAGCAATTTAGTGATACCTTGTATCAGTAAAAAATGAAAAAGGCTAGAATGTAGGTTAGTGGTACAGCACCCCCGTGTTCAACCCCCAGAACTACAAAAACAAGGGGGAAGGGGGATAAAGGATATCTATCAGCATTCTCTAACAGATAATATACTAATAAAATTACTCCTAACTTTGGCATTTGACTATTGTAAAGTGACTAATCACATTACGTCCTTCTTTATAAAAAAAATTAATAATTGTGTATATATCAAACATTGCCTAATAAAAATTAGAAAATTACTTGAAAAACAAAGGCTGAGGGCTGGGGTTGTGGCTGAGTGGTAGAGTGATTATCTAGCACGTGTGAGGCACTGGGGATGATCCTCAGCACCACATAGAAATAAATGAATAAGGACTAGGGATATAGCTCAGTTGATAGAGTGCTTGCCTTGCAAGCTCAAGGACCTGGATTCAATCCCCAGCACCACAAAAAAAAGAAAGAAAGAAATGAATAAAAAATAAAATAAAGGCCCAAAGGTTCATCAACATATTTAAAAAAAAAAAGGCTGAGAAAAATTAGACAACTGAGTTAATATTATGAAGTATGAGCTCATAGTTGGTATCTTTTTTTCCTTTTTTTGTAGTGCTAGGATTGAACCCTAGGGCCTCATGCACACTAAGCCCTCATTCTTCCACTGAATTACACTCCTAGCCCCCATAATTGGTACCTTAAACCATCATATTTCTGCATTCACATTTTAAAAAGATCTCATTTGGACTGGAGATGAAGCTCATTGGTAGTGTGCTTACTTAGCATGCACAAAAGGTCCAGGCTCAATCTGCGGCACCACATTAAAACCAACGAAGAAAAGAGCTCACAAGAATATTGTAGGGCTGGGGAGATGGCTCAGTTGATAGAGTGCTTGCCTTGCAAGCACAAGGCCCTGGGTTCGATTCCCAGCACCACAAAAAAAAAAGAATATTGTATTTATGTCTGTATTATTATCTATATTAGGGAGGGAAAGACCAAAAAAAAATCTAAAACACCCACCTATCAATAGAGGAAAAGTTAAATCAATTGTATCTCCAAAACAGACCTCTCAAGCTACTGAAAGACTGAAACAGATTTATAGGTACAATATACAGAAAGATACCAAAAAAATATTTGAAGGGAGAAAATATCAAGTCGCAAACTATTATGTCTAATACAATCCCATTAAGTTATAATTAGGTTAGTATATAGACAAAAAATAAATTTAGTGGCTGGGATTATAGCTCAGTGGTAGAGAGAACGCTTGCCTCGCATGTATGAGGTACTGCGTTCGATCCTCTGCACCACATAAAAATAAATAAAAAACAAGGTACTGTGTCAAGCTACAACTAAAAATAATAAATAAATAAATAGAGGGAAAAACACCAAATTGTTACCAATAGTTATTTTTGGAAACTAGCATCCTGCACATTTCTGCACTAATAAGATTTTTACAATTCTCACATTTCTTTCATAATTTAAAAAATGAGGGGAAATTTTTACTTTGAAAAGAACATATTATTAAGACAGAAAAGGAGAATTCAATTGGCTTACAATGAAATCCTTAAGCTAGCACCTATTAAAAAAGTGCCAGTAGGGGCTGGGGATATAGCTCAGTTGACAGAGTGCCTGACTCACAAGCACAAGCCCTGGGTTCAATCTCCAACACCGCCAAAAAAAATTTTAAAAAGTGCCAGAAGAGCAGGGCATGGTGGCACATGGCTGTTCTCCCAGCAGCTCAGGAGGCTGAGGCAGGAGGAGTGCAATTTCAAAGCCAGCCTCAGCAACTGAGCAAGGCCCTAAGCAACATAGGGAGAACCTGTCTCTAAATTTTAAAAAAGGGTGGGTGGATGGGGGGTGGGGTGCCTGCCCTGTGGGGATGCAGCTCAGTGGTTAGGTGACCCTAAGTTCAATCCCCAGGACAAAAAAAAAATGCAACTGTAATTCAGAAAAGAAGATGACTTACTGTTCACCTTCAGCAGGAGGAGTCCAGGCCTCTTCAATCAGTCGAAAGACAGAATCGAAATAAGTCAGATAGAACTGCCAGTCATCTGAGCTAAAATCAGATTGAATGATGCACACAGGATTAAACCCAAGTTGTGACAAATCTGCCTTAGGAACCATGATGTCAGCTTATTCATATGTCCCAAGAATAATCAATCCACCACCCCCCCCCCCGCACTTCCTTGGCAGCCCTGAAAGGGCAGCACTCCAGTCATTTTCAAAGTAAAAATTTGTAAGAGACTACACTTTACTTCAATAAAATGACCAAATGTAGAAAACTAATGTTCTAAACAGAAATCTCCCCACAGAGCACTATCAAAATTGAAGGAGGCCTAGGTAGGAGGTAAGCCTTATATTAGGTTTAAATTTAATTTGACAAATGATGATTTTCAGCGTTCATTCTCAAGACCTAACTAATATTCAGCATCATGGTGGTAAAAGTAGCATTATCTCTCTTTACTAAAAGATGAAGGCTGATTGAAAACTTTAAGAAAAACATCCAGGACACAACTACTGTAAGAATACTCTATACCCAGCAATCTCAAAATACACACAAAACAATGTCAACAGGGAGGTCTTAAAGCCTCACTGCAGTCTGATAGCACAAAAAGCAGCATCTACTCACTTTTTTAGTAAGAGGCGCCTGGAAAGGGCATTGCACTCTGGCCACCTGCTGAGCTTCTTGTACATAGCCATGCATTTATTTTCCCGACTCTGAATCTCACTTGTCAGTTTCTCTACAATTAGAAGTTATTAAAGTTGGTGAGCTGCTTTCCTTTCTATGTACAACCAGAATAAAGTCCAATTACAAGAAAAATGTCACATTTTTTTCATTCACACTCCTAGAAAATAGGACTACTATTAGCTACAAACTACTATTTATGAAGGTTATTTTGCTAAAGAGAAAAAAGTACATTTCTGGATTGTTTTTGTTACTGTTTGAGACAGGGTCTCAATGTTACCCAAGATGGCCTCAACTTCCTGACCCAGTCTTATAAGCATGCACCACAGCATATGTGGAAAAAAGTTTATTTCCCGCCCTTAATTTTTATAACCTTCTCAGTAAAATACAAGGATCCACAATACATTAGGCTGAGGATCGAGTATGTGGAATATACTTATAAAACCCCCACAGTATCTAAAGATTGGTAAATTAAGTCCTAAAACAACAAAGAGGATTGGACTGATAGGATAAGCAAAGTGAAGTGGAAGACAAAAAAGAGAATAAATCAAAGACCTCCAAACAATTAGGAACAGAAAGAATGGAACTACAGTTCTGATCAGATAATATCTACCCTGTTCTTTGATCAAAGTTTAGCAGGTTAGGATTATAATAATTACATTATTAATTTCCTACACAGAATCTAAATTTTAACTATCCATAGAATTATAAATAATCTAGTTAAATAAAAACAGAATGGCATTATTTTATCCATCTGTAAGAACACTAAAGTTAGAGAATATGTTACATTAAAAATAATAATTTCTCAGGGATGCAAGGTTGGTTCAACATACGGAGATCAATAAACACAGTACATCACATCAACAGATTTAAAGATAAGAATCATATCTCAATAGCTGCAGAAAAAGCATTTGACAAAATACAACACCTCTTCATGATCAAAAGACTAGAAAAAAATGGGGATAGTAGGAACATACCTCAACATTGTGAAAGCTATCTATTTTAAGCCCAAGGCTAATATATTCCAAATGGTGAAAAATTAAAAGCATTCCCTCTAAAAACAGGAACAAGACAAGGATGCCATCTTTCACCACTTCTATTCAACATCATCCTTCAAACTCTAGCCAGAGCAATCAGAGAGACGAAAGAAATTAAAGGGATATGAATAGGAAAAGAAGAACTCAAACTTATCACTTATTTGCTGATGACATAATTCTATAAGAACCAAAAAATTCCACCAGAAAACTTCTAGAACTCATAAATGAATTCAGCAAAGTAGCAGGATATAAAATCAATACCCATGAATCAAATGCATTTCTATACATAAGCAATGAATCCACTGCAAGAGAAATTAAGAAAACTACCCCATTCACAACAGCCTCAACAAAAATAAAATACTTGGGAATTAATCTAACAAAAGACCTCTTGAAGACCTTTGAAGATGGAAAGATCTCCCATGCTCTTGGATAGGTAGAATTAATATTGTCAAAATGGCCATACTACCAAAAGTGTTACACAGATTCAATGCAATTCCTATTAAAATCCCAATGACATTCTTCAGAGAACTAGAAAAGGCAATCATGAAATTCATTTGGAAAAATAAGAGACCCAGAATAGCCAAAGCAATCCTTAGCAAGAGGCATCACAATGCCAGAACTTAAACTATACTACAGAGCAATAGTAACAAAAGCAGCATGGTATTGGTGCCAAAATAAAAAGGTTCTTCTCAGCAAAGGAAACAATCAATAACATGAAGAGAGCATCTACAGAATGGAAGAAAATCTTTACCAACCACACCTCAGATAGAGTGCTAATCTCCAAGATATATAAAGAACTCAAAAAACTTAACACCAAAAGAGCATATAACAGAATCAATAAATGGGCTAAGGAACTGAACACACTTTGCAGAAGGTATACAATCCATTAACATACAAAGAAATTTTTATCATCTCTAGCAATTAGAGAAATGCAAATCAAAACTACTCTAAGATTTCATCTCACTCCAGTCAGAATGGCAATAATCGAGAATATATGGGCTAGGGAGATAGCTCAGTTGGTAGCTTGCTTGCCTTGCAAGCACAAGGTCCTGGGTTCAATCCCCAGTGCCACGAAAAAAAAAAAAAACAAGAATATATAAGTAATAGTAAGTGTTGGTGAGGATGTGGAGAAAAAGGTATATTCATACATTGCTGGTGGGGCTGCAGATTGGTACAACCACCATGGAATGCAGTTTGAGAAATGGGATGCAGTATGGAGAGTCCTCAGAAAATTTGGAATGGAACCACCATTTGACCCAGCTCTCCCACTCCTTAGTCTATGCCCAAAGGAGTTAAAATCAGCATATTACACATTAAAGTTTATAACAGCTCAATCCACAATAGTTAAACTATGGAACCAACCTAGATTCCCTTTAACAAATGAATGGATAAAGAAAATGTGGTACATATACACAATGGAATATAACTCAGCCTTAAAGAAGAATGAAAGTATGGCATTTGCAGGTAAATAAAGGGAACTAAAGGATACCATGCTAAGTGAAATAAGCGAATCCCAAAAAAGCAAAGGCTGAATGTTTTCTCTGATAAATAGATGTTGCTCCATGGGAAGACAAGGTGCTTAGGAAGAATGAAGGAACTTTGGATTATGCAGAGGGGAGTAAGAGGAGGGGTGGGGCAGTAGGGATGAAGGACAGCAAATGAGAAAGACATATTGCCCTACATACATGTATTATTACACTACTGGTGTGACTCAGCAACAGGTACACCCAGAGGAATAAGAAGATGTTATGTTCCATTTGTGAAGAGTGTGTCAAAATGCCTTCTACTATCATGTATAACCAATCAGAACAAATTTTTTAAATTGCTATAAATCATAATAAAAATAATTATTTTCTGGGCTTGGGTTGTGGCTCAATGGTAGAGCACTCTCCTAGCATGCTTGAGGCCCTGGGTTCTATCCTCAGCACCACATAAAAGTAAAATAAAGGTATTGTGTCCACCTACAACTAAAACAATATTAAAACAAAAATCTTAAAAATAATAAATAATAATATTTTCTCCCAGGCATGGTGGCACATGTCTGTAATCCCAGTGGCTTAGGAGGATCACAAGTTCAAAGCAAGCCTCAGCAATAGCAAAACGAGACCCTCTCTCTAAATAAAATACAAAACAGGGATAGGGATGTAGCTCAGTGGTTGACTGCCCCTGAGTTCAATCCCTGGTACCAAAAAAATAATAATAACTTCTACATTTCACAAAATTTAATAGCATTACAGTTTTATGACTGTACATAATCTAGTAAAGTATATATACTTGTACAAAACAGTCGTTTTATGTTTGCACCTAATGAAAGATCTGGGACTACTCATATACAGTTACTCCCACTGACTAGGAGTGAAAAATTTAAAAACATATGTTTAAAAAAAAAAAAAAAAAAACACACACAGGCTAGTGGGAGGCTCAGTGGCAGAGCACTTGCCTAGCATGTGTGAGACACTGGGTTCGACTCTCAGCACCACATAAAAATAAAGGTTCATTCACAACTAAAACTATACATTAAAAAAAAACAAAAAAAACAAAAAAACAAAAAAACCCACATCAACAAACCCAGAGGTTCAGGAGGCTGAGGCAAGAGGATGGCAAGTTCAAAGCCACCCTGAGCAACTTATCGAGGCTCTTAGCAACTTGGTGAGAACCTGACTCAGAATAAAAAATAAAAAGGATGGGGATGTGGTTTAGTGGTAAAGGGGCTCTCGGTTCAACTTCCAGTACCAAAATTTAAAAATTTAAAAAAGAAAGACAGAGGGGAACATATATCTTTTGAAGGACATAAAGAAATATTAAATGGAAGAGAATCTGGGGTAGGGGTTACAGATCTAGGCTATCTTTCGTACTCCTTGAATTTTCTGAATCAATGAATTATTTTCAATTAAAAAGTAGTTTAGCCAGGCATGATGACACATGCCTGTAATCTCAGCATATTGGGAGGATGAGGCAAGAGGATCACAAGTTGAGACCAACCTTGGCAACTTAGCAAGGGAGGTCCTAAGGACTTTGTGAGACCCTGTATCAAAATTAAAAACAAAAAGGGCTGGGGATGTAGCTCAGTGATTAAGTACCCCTGGGTTTAATCCCTGGTACCAAAAACAAAAACATTTTTTAAAAATAAATTTACAACATGAAGAATATAACAAGGTGAAAAATCACAAGTGATGCTTTTATGTCTTCGTATCTCTGTTTCACATCTTCCTATCTTTGTATAAGGAAGGACTTTCTTCATACACAGGATTCAATTAACAATTTTCCTATTTAAATAGAAAAAAAAAAACCTCTAAGAAAACTTTAAAAGTTACCTCCTAATTTCCCTCTAATGACATCCAAGGCTTCTTGGTACTTTCCCAGTCGTTCCAGGATCATGTAATAAAGTTCAACCTTATAGAGAAATAAACAAGTGCAATCATTAAAACTTTTCAATAAGATAGTCATATGGATGTTTTCAAAAATTATTTAATAGAAGAGAATACTATCTTCAAAGGAGATGAAAATGATAGTGATAATCAGACAAAGGTGTCTTCCCCATCCATACACATCTCAGCTTACAATATTTGCTAGAAACAGCTCAGTGTTCATTATACTTAAACAGAGGGCTTCCAAAGCTTCACCTTTACACAAATGACAAGACTGAAAATCCAGCTATACAACTGGAACAAAGCAACAGTACATAATATTGTAATATAAAATAGTGGTACAATCAAAATAATGAAATCACAAAAATTGGGCTTCAAACACTCACTTCAGCCTCAGCTTCTATTTTGTCCTCTTTCACCATTTTTTCTACCATTCTCTCAGCAAGGGGCAGAAACATCGTTTTTGAGAGGTTTTCATCCTGTGCTGATATAGACTAGGAAAGGGAAAATAAATGTTTAATTCTAATTCTCTGCTTGAACTATTAATGTTACTCTGCATTACTGTGACACTGGCCCATACTTATCACTCTACTCTGTCAAACATCAGATCTAATCTAAATTTTCCAAGTAGATACATTACAGAGTAGTTGGCTTTACAAGAGATTTCTTTACTAAAGATTCATCATCCTGCCAGGTGTGGTGTCCCCAGCCTGTAATTCCAGCTACTTAGGCAGCTGAGGTAGAATTCCAAGTTTGAAACCAGCCTAGGCAATTCAGTGAGAAAGTATCTCAAAATAAAAAATAAAAAGGGCTGAAGATGTAACTCAAAGGTAGAACCTCCCCTGAGTTGAATTCCCAGTGTCACCAAAAAGAAAACAAGATTCATCACCCCATGCATTCTTGAAATACAGAACTTCCACTATATGACATAATGTTTAAATAGGTTATTCATACATTTCTCTAGAAATATATAAAGATCAAGGACATCATGAAGTATTTGAAGAAGAAAGTCTTTTGGATACTTCTTTTTCCTCAAGTCCTTTCAAGTATCTTTATTTTTTCCTTAAGATGTTAACATATTGAGAAAGAAAATGCCAATTTCTCCTATTCATACACTTCATTACTAGCTATACTTCAGCTGATAATTAAAATTAACATGTTAATAATTTTAATAGTGTTGGAGATTCCACTCAGAGCTCACTTATCCCTTGCAAACAACTTTTCAAGGTAAATATTATAAAGAAATGAAGGTTAAGAGAGTCTCCCAAAAGCTCTCTAAGACATGTGGTAAAGCCATGTGTATCTGAAGGCTGACATGTTTGACCCCATAATATCTGTTCTTTATCACCACATTTTATCTCTTTCCTCCCTACACTCTCCTACACAAAAATCTCACTTTGGTCCTTACAGCAGTTCTGGGAGATAAGTGTCTCCATTTTGGAAAAGAGCAAACTGAAGTTCAGAAAGGAGAAATGCTAAAGTAAGACCACCCAGTTCAATACCCTGCTCACTAACATAGTGTCTTTAAAATAAACATCAGATTAAAATACCAAACATTTCAAGGTAACTTGATCCAATAAACCCAGCAATGGATCAAAGATTCAGAGGAAATACACTCCATGCTGCATACAAATAAACTGATATACCAAGTCTGAAAGAACACTAAATATCCCCAATTTAAAAAGTCAACTGACAGGCCAGCACAATGGTGCATGCCGGTAAACCCAGCTGCCAGTGAGGCTGAGGCAGGAGGACTGCAATTTAGAACAGCCTCAACAACTTAATAAGGCCCTATCTCTAAATAAAAATAAAAAGGGCTGGGGATGTAGATCTGTGATAGAGTACCCCTGGGTTCAATCCCAGTACTGGGATTTAAGAAAAAAAAGTCAACTGATAATATGTAAGTCCTTGTTTGACATACACTGCAACTCATTATTACCCAAGATATTCAGAAGACATTAATTATAATGATTTTAAAGACAAACCTCAATTCCATTCTGAATGCCATACTCACTTGCATAATTAAGCTCATCACAGACCAAAAGTAGTAAGGGTTTTTGGGGACAATCTTATACAGAGCCATGCCAGCCTGAAAGACAGAGAGCCATAAATACTTATTTCAGAAAACATCATACAGAGACCAGTTAATAATCTAGATATGTGGCAAGAAGTTTCCCAAGGGAACTGCAACACAATTAAATATCCCAGTTGGTTTAAGTGCCTAGTAACTTCATGGCTACAGCAACAGGGGTAATCACAAAGGTGATATTTCACCTTTGAACAAGATTTTTCTAAAATTAAAAGTCCAATATTTCTAGAATACACTGCAATTCAGTATAGTTCTAGAACACAACCAAGCAAACACAAAATTTGAATTCTAAATGTATAACAATAAGCAATCTTTACTGAAGACACCACATTAGCCAGTTACAGTAAAACAAATGAGCAAAAAACACCAGATAGTATATTTGAACTTAAATATCAGAAAAGATTTACTGGGACATAATTTTTAAAAATAATTCTTAGGAAAATACTTGGATTCTTTCAAGATATCACTAATTAAGAACTAACCTTTTCACAGTGAAATGTATAATATGCAAATACTTCAAAGCAGGGACAGCACAATGGAGTGAAATACATCTATTCAATAACTGAGAATCTGTCCATTATTAGCCAACTAGTAATTGAATCTAAGAACTCCATCAGCTATAATAATTGCTACTTGAATATCTTTTAATCTTTCACCAATCATCAGTCCATTTCCAAAATTACAGGGAGCCCTATAAGGCAGAAGAAACTATCCCTGCCAAAGACAGAAAGATTGAGCCTCTGTCCCAAAGGTTTAGCATGCACAAAGCCCTGGGTTCAATACCCAGCATTACCATTAAAAAAAGAAAACACTAAGAAAAGAAGTATACAAATATACTAACGATAGCAATATAAATCAGTAGTAGAGTGCTTGTTAGCACATGATAGGCCCTGTGTTCAATGTCCAGTGACCCCCCCAAAAAATAAAGAATTTTTTTTAAACAGTCATATACAAAAATGCTATGTTAGGAGCTGGGCATGTGGTACTTGCCTGTAATTAAACAGCAACCTGGGAGGTTAAAGCAAGAGAATTCCAAATTCAAAGCCAGCCTCAGCAATTTAGCAAGACCCTGACTCAAAATAAAATTTTTAAAGAAAGGACTTGGGATGTAGATCAGTGGTACAGCCCCAATACAAAACAAACAAACACCATGCTAGGTATTTCCAAAAAAAGTTACGTTTATTTCCTTTCCTCTTTGTGGAAAAATGGGCAGTCCCCAAGAAAAGATTACAATTATTTTAACAGACTGAGTTGGTATAGTGTATTCTTGGTTATCAAAAATACTCAGTTTTGAGATGTAGCTTTGGGATTTTGAACTGGTGAATACAATATGTGGAAAAGCATGATACACACTATAATCTTAATCACACAAAATGGGATGTTGTATATGTATATGCACAACCTGGAGGGACACATCTAACTAAGGTGCTTGGAACTGGATGACTTTGTTCTTTGCTTCTGTTTTTATTTTTCCTTTAATGCACATATTAATTAAAAAAAAATAAAAGAAGCTATTTTAAAGACCTGTTCCAGGGCTGGGGAGATAGCTCAGCTGGTAGAGTGCTTGCCTTGCAAGCACAAGGCCCTGAGTTTGATCCCTAGTACCACAAAAAAAATAAAATAAAATAAAATAAAAAATAAAGACCTGTTCCTCTCCAAAGCAGCACTCCTCCAGATGGACCATGAACCTCAAACAGAATGTCTCTCCTAGGCAAAGATGGCAGGGTGAGGATAAGTAGGCAAGTACATTTGGAATAAATGGGTGAGTATATAAAATCTGAGTAGGGAAAAAACAAGTCTGAAAAAAAAATTAAAGAAAGTAAGTCAAGAGGGCTCAGTGGTTACAGAGCTTGCCTAGCATGCAGGAAGTCCTGGGTTAGAGCCCCAGAATAGAAGGGAGGGAGGAAGAAAAGAAGGAAAAGCAAAAGACATCTGAGATTAAGGGGAAAGGGTTGAAAGGTAGAGAGAGGTACCTTTGGTGTAAGGATTTCAAAAAGGAGTCTCCAGAAAGTAGGGAAATGATAAATACAAAACTATACTCCTCGAGGAAGAGCACATCAGAAGTACAGTGAAAAGACAAAATAGGAAGAAAGAGGAGAGGGGAGGAGGCTCTAAACCAGGATGAAGTAAATCAAATAGAGAAGAGAATTAAAAGCACTGTGGAGGCAGAATCAAGATGATATGCAGATGGAATGGACATACAGGATAAGACAAAGCACCTGAGAAAACGAACACTAGGGTACACATACTCTGGAGGTAAGGAATAAAAAGTGTTGGAAAGCCAATTTTACTTATTTAAGAAAAGAAAAAAAATTTAGGGGGGTGGTGCCAGAAATGGAACTCAGGTGCACTCAACCACTGAGCCACATCCCCAGCCCTTTATTTTGTATTTTATTTAGAGACAGGATCTCACTGAATTGCTTAGCTCCTCACTTTGCTCAGGCTGGCTTTGGACTTGTGATCCTCCTGCCTTAGCTTCCCAAGCTGCTGGGATTACAGGCATGCACCATTGTGCCCAGCTAAGAAAACATTTTTTATAATGACATTCAGTGAAAAAAAAAAGACTGTATAATATCAGAAATGAATATAAAAATGTAATATAAAATAAAACAAAACTCTCGGGCCCATACCCTATCATCCTGCAGACTTGTAGATACAGAAATTTTTGATGACAGACAAGTTTTAAAAATATAGCTGTAAGTTGGTGACTCAGAACAGGAATGTCATTTACAGGAAAAGGAAAGTCTAATTGTACAAATGAAGGAATGACAACTCTTCATTTACGATGGTTTTAAATATTACCTGTCAAGGATATGATTTAGAATAGAAGACATGTAAATCTTCTGATTCCCTGGCTTCCCTTCCTCAACATAAATCATTCATTCATTTAACAAATATTCAGTATGCAGATGCTACTCTAGGAACTGGGGACTCAGCATTAAACAAAACAAAAGCCTTTATTCTCATGAAACATGACATTAAATTTGTTAAATACCTGTTACCTTTGACACATCACATTCAAAATAAATGTTAAAAATAAATAAAATAAATATGTGTGTTAAAGAATTATAAACTACCTTTTAAACAATAATGAAGGTAGTATAAAAATTACACATTCCAGACTGGGGATGTGGCTCAGTGTAGAGCACTTGCCTAACATGAACAACGTCCTGGGTTCCATCCCAAGCACCACAAAAGTAAGAAAGAAAGAAAGAAAATTAGACTACTTCATTCTTCCAATATAGAATAGAATAATGCAGGCACCGGGCACTGTGGCACACGCACACGTGTAATCCCAGTGGCTTGGGAGATGGAGACGGGAGGATCAGAGGCAGGAGGATCGAGAGTTCAATGCCAGCCTCAGCAAAAGCAAGGCACTAAGCAACTCAGTGAGACTCTGTCTCTAAATAAAATAAAAAGGCTGGGGATGTAGCTCAGCGGCCAAGTGCCCCCAATTTCAATCCCCAGTACCCCACCCTCCAAAAAAAGAAGAATGGAATAATGCAAAAGCAATATATGGTTAAACCATATTAAACACCTTAATTCGTTAAACCACACTAAAGCAAAAATCTCCAAAAATCAAGATTGGCAACATGTCAAGTTAAGATATGCAAGAATGAAAACTGGCTCTAAGTTAAAGCAGTATGGATTCCTTTTCCCTTTTGTCAAAATTTATGTGAGTATCACTATTGTATGAACTTATCTTTTTTTATGAATGTGTGTATATATACAGTATACATGTGTGTATTTTCTGTTGGATTATAAAATTAACATATGCTTTTTAAAAAATGGAAGCAGCTATAGCTCTATACCCTGGTAAAATTTTGGTGCATATTCTTAGAGTTATAAACTTTATTAAGGAGGATGTGAGGGGACTGGGAGAAGGCCATTTACAACCTGTTTCTCTCATTTACATATATTGGGAACATCTTTCTATGTCAATAAAGTAGATATAACTATATTAGGGGGGAGGATATGATACTGCATTTCATAACTGAACTGCATAACTTCTCTTAACAATATCCCTATACACAGGCATTCAAGAAACATTGTTGGGGCTGGAGATATAGCTCAGTTGCTTATGGTGGAGTGCTTACATTGCAAGCTGCAAGGTCCTGGGTTCAATACCCAGCACAGAAAAGAAAAGAAAAGAAAAGAAAAGAAAAGAAAAGAAAAAGAGAAAAGAAACATTGTTAAAATATATTTCCAGCTAGGTGCAGTGGTGTACACCTGTAGGTGGTGCACACCTGTAATCGCAGCAGCTCAGGAGATCGAGATAGGAGGATTACAAGTTCAAGGCCAGCCTCAGCAAATTGGCAAGGGCCTACACAATTTAATGAGAGCCTGTCTCAAAAATAAAAAATAAAAAGAACTGGGGATGTGGTTCAGTTGTAAAGCCCTGGGTTAAATCCCTGGTACCCCAAACCCCCCCAAAAATTATATATTTTTTCCCCAGAAGTAGAAATGTTAAACATTTATATGTTTATATATTTATATATATATTTATACATACATACATTTATACATACATACATTTTTATATATATGTATGCATTGACAATTTTTTTAAATTCCCATTTTACATAAAAATAAAATGATAATCTCTGAATACTTGTTTTGAAAATATTACTAAATAAATCAATGATAGATTTTTTTAAAAGGAATTACATTTGGGCAAAAAATAAATTCTTCGAATTTAAGACCTGTATAAAGAAATATGAATATTGATTTTAAGGAAGACAGATTTATAGTAACATGGTATCTTTCACCCTACCCCAGTTTATCTATTATTATAGTTTAATATTTCAGGTAAATAATAAGATAAAATAAAAAAGCTTTGCTTTCAGAACACATTATACCCACAGAAAAGCAATTCTTTTTGGGGGGGCCAAGGATCAAAACGAGGGGCACTTAACCACTGAACCACATCCCCAGTCCCACCCCCTTTTTGAAATGATATATATATTTTTTTATTGTAAACAAATGGGATACATGTTGTTTCTCTGTTTGTACATGGTGTAAAGGCATACCATTTGTGTAATCATAAATTTACATAGGGTAATGTTGTTTGATTCATTCTGTTATTTTTTCCCTTCCCCCCACCCCTCCCACCCCTCTTTTCCCTCTATACAGTCCTCCCTTCCTCCATTCTTGCCCCCCTCCCTAATCCTAACTATAACCCTAAAACTAACCCTTCCCTCCCCCCATTATGTGTCCTCATCCACTTATTAGCGGTATCATTCAACTTTTGGTTTTTTGAGATTGGCTTATCTCACTTAGCATGATATTCTCCAATTTCATCCATTGATCTGCAAATGCCATAATTTTATCATTCTTTATGGCTGAGTAATATTCCATTGTATATATATACCACAGTTTCTTTATCCATTCATCAATTGAAGGACATCTAGGTTGGTTCCACAATCTGGCTATTGTGAATTGAGCAGCTATGAATATTGATGTGGCTGTATCCTTGTAGTATGCTGATTTTAAGTCCTTTGGGTATAGGCCAAGGAGTGGTTGAAATGATATTTTAATGTGATCGTATTTTTATACCTTTATTTTATTTATTTATTTTTAATTTTTTTACTTGTAGATAGACACAATACCTTACTTTATTTTATTTTTATGTGATGCTACATTTATTTTATTTTTATGTGGTGCTGAGGACCAGACCTAGTGCCTCACACATGCTAGGTAAGTGCTTCACCACTGAGCTACAACTGCAGTCTCCCAGTACCTTCTTATATTCTATTTAGAGACAGGGTCTCGCTAAGTTACTTAGAGTCTCGCTAAATTGCTGAGACTGGTTTTGAACTTGCAATCCTCCTGCCTCAGTCACTCAAGCCACTAGGATTACAGGCATACAACACCACACCCAACTATAAAAAAGCAGTTCTTAAAATATACTAGCTTAAACTAGTCCTAGCAACACACGTTTGTAATCCCAGATACTTGGGAGGCTGAGGCAGGAGGATATCAGGTTCAAAGTAAGTCTCAGCAACTTAATGAGACCCTGTCTCAAAATAAAAAATAAAAAGAATTCAGGCTAACGATAGAGTACTCCTGGATTCAATTCCCAGTACTTGGGAAAAAACAAAAACAGAAACACTAACTTGACTTCCTAACTTAATGAGCTAACAGTACAGGTTTCATTTTTCTGGGACATCAGCTTTACCAACACACTAATTCAAACATGTCCAAAGGAGGTTCCTTCGAATGCATACAAAGAACTCCTATATAGGATAATTGGCAAATATGTCATCACAGGCAGAGAAATAACAAAAGAATACCATCCCAACAATGAGGCATTTTCCTCTGGTGGATGTAAAAATCGCAGCAGGCCAGGAACAAGTTAAGTTTATAATTTGGATATAAACTTTAAAGTTTCTGTAGTCTGTTCACTTTTTGTTCTGGGATTTCTGCCCATTTTCTGAAAATTTAATAGGAATCTGACACAGCGGGACACTTTGACACAGACTTACCAAATCAAACAAAATATACCATCAAGCCACAAAAGAAAAATCAGTTCTTTTAGTTCTTTTTTTTTTTTTTTTTTTTTTTTTTTTTTTGCGGTGCTGGGGATCGAACCCAGGGCCTCGTGCTTGCGAAACAAGCACTCTACCAACCGAGCTATACACCCAACCCCACAAAAAATCAGTTCCTTACCAAAAAAAATTTAAAGAATTTATACAATACATAACTGTTGATCTCCACACACAAATATATAAATTCAGTTCTACACTCACACACACACGCTCACTCATAGCAGTTTAACATTAAAGAGATTTTTACCTAATAGTAAATCCCTTAGCCCAGTAGGTTTGAGGGATCAAGTTACCTGTTGCATTTTCTTGTATTCACCCACTCTGGCATAGGCCATGAAGAGATGGGAGTGATACTCCTCACTATTGGGCACTTTCTTCACAGCTGCCTCATAAAGTTTTGTAACCAACTCCGCTAAGATAAAAAGAAATAAAATTTAGTCATACACCAATAAATTAAACCCTAACAGCATTTTAATTTGTCTCTTATTTCATGAAAAAAAAAAAGATTTACTTTGCCTTACCTGGTCATTACTCTTCCCTTGCTAGATGTTGTTGGGATGAAGCATATATTAGATCAGGCCTCATCACATTTACAGCATTTAGGACCCTGCAGGACCTGGTCTCTCTCTCTCCTCCCTTCCCCCCAGGACTTTATCCTCTAGATACATCAAACTATTTATAATTTCACCAGATTCCCTGTGATGTACCATAACTCCATGCCTTCATACTCTTGCCTCTGCACAGATTCTTCTTTCTTCTTTTCTACTCAGTGAGCATGATCCAACACCAATTCAAAAGTAATCCTCTCTGTAAGACTTTCCCTGAACACCATCTCCGCTTCTCCAGTCCAATTGGATCACTGTCTCCCTCTGTAATCTTAGAATCTTATAAATAACTCTATTGCAGCATTTATTAATATACAAAGCAGTATACAGCCTAATGATCCATTTTCCATTATAAACTATGAGGAATATCAAGGCAGAAAAGAGTATCCTTCATCTTTGCCTCATATCGATATAATACCTGGCACAGAGAGACATTTGTGAAATGTATTTTTTTTTTTTTTGCAGGGGTTGGGGTGGGTAACTGGGCATTGAACCCAGGGGTGCTTTATCACTAAGCATTCCCAGTCCTTTTATTTTATATTTTGAGACAGGGTCTAAGTTGCTAAGAGTCTTGCTAAGTTCCTGAAGCTGGCCTCACTTGAAATTCTCCTGCCTCAGACTCCTGAGTTACTAGGATTACAGGTGTGCACCCATGTGCCCATAATAAACTATTTTTCTTAAACACTGGGGGAGAATCCATATATCTAATTCAATATAGTATCTAAGTAATCAGATATAATACTTCAACTCTTAAGTTTTGTCTTTTATAAAGACTAAAAACAAAACTGAACCATAAAATAACATTTTATGCCTAGTAGGTTGGCAAAAGTTTTAAAGGTTAAGAATACCAAAGAGGGGCTGGGATTGTGACTCAGTGGTAGAGCACTTGCCTAGCATGTGTGAGGCGCTGGGTTCAATTCTCAGCACCGCACATAAATAAAGTTTCATCAACGACTAATAAAAATTTTAAAAAATTAAAAAATAAAAATATCAAAGATTCCGCCAGGCACAACAGTACACACCTATATTCCCATCAACTGAGGAGGCTGAAACAGGAGGATCACCAAGTTCAAGGCCAGCTTTTAGCAAGACCCTGCCTGTCTCAAAATAAAAAATAAAAAGGCCTGGTGATATAACTCTGTGGGAGAGTAGTACTCCTGGGGTCAATGTCCAAAAAAATTAAAGAATGCCAAATATTAGCTTGAGTAGAATGCATGCAGAGAGCATGCATACAACCCTAGAATAATAGAACAAAGAAAACATACCAAGTGTTGACAAGGATGTGAAAAAAATCATAAACTGCCATACAGTTAGAAAATGTTGACATTCATCCTATGACATAACAATTACATGCCCAGAGTCCTCCAATGAAATATTATCTGGCAATGAAAATGAACTGAGCACAGTCACTTGGATATTCAATAAAAAATGCAAATCATAGAGTACACTGTAAAAATCATTTACATGAAGTTCAAAATCAAGTAATAATGTATTATTACTTAAGAAAATAAATGTGGTAAGTACATAAAGAAAAGCAAGAGGGCAAGGGATGTAGCTCAGTGGTAGAGCACTTGCTTAGCATAAGGAAAAGAAGGGAGGAAGAAAGGGAGGTAGGGAGGGAAAGAGGTCGGAAATGAATGAAAGCTGTTCAGGATATAAAGTCTTTCTTGGGGGAACTGAGAAGTCTTTCTAATATCAATAGTGCTTTATAAGGGACTAAGGTTGTGGCTCAATGGTAGAGTGCGTGCCTAGCATGCATGAAGCACTGGGTTCGAGCCCCAACACCACATTAAAAAAAAAAAAACACTAAATAGTGCTGTATTTCTTAAATTGGGGGGTAGGTTCATGAGCATTCATTATTATGCATGAAATTTACTAGTATGTTACATGAAATATACTTTTATAATATGTATTATGAAAAAACGTATTATTTCATAATAAATTATATAAGAAATCAACAATAAACTTTATTTAATAAATATAGTTTAAATAAAAACTTTATTTAAGGCAACTTATTTACCAAATGATAGATATACTCTGAAATACTGTGGAGCAAGATATGGACAAAATAAAATCAGCCATGTGTTAATAATTGCTAAAGATAGACAATCGGTACAATGGGATTATTATGCTATTCTACTTTTGTTTGTTTGAAATTTTCCATATTAAAAAGTTAAAATACCCAGAAGGGTATCCAAAAGATAAAAATTAAAAAATTAAAGCTAAAACAAGGATAAGGACTTTATTTAGCAAATCATAAAGTCACAAATGAATTTGCTTTAACCATTTCAATTCAAGAAACTTAATACAGTAAACTAACCTCTCTGTCTAAAGTTTTCACAAATCAATCATGCTTAACATATCAATCCCTTACTATCAACCATGCAAATCCTGAGTGACAAGTAAATCAGACAAAAAGCAGAACTGGATCAGAACTATGTGAAAACTGCTAGCTGTGGTAGTGGCACACCTGTAATCCCAGCTACTCAAGAGACTGGAGGGTCACACATTCAAGGTCAGTCTGGGCAATTTAGAGAGACCTTGTCTCAAATAAAAAAGGGCTGTGGATATAGCTCAGAGACAGAATGCTCCTGGATTCAATCTCCAGTACAACGAGAAAAAAAAAAAAAACTAGCCAAAACCATAAACATGTGGTATATATGCACACAATGGAATATTACTCAGTCATAAAGAAGAATAAAAGTATGCATTTGCCAATAAATGGATGGAACTGGAGACTATCATGCTAAGTGAAATAAGCCAATCCCCAAAAACCAAAGGCCAAATGTCCTGATATGTGAATGCTAACTCACAATAAGCAAGGGGGGTATGGTAAAAGTTAAATACATTAGACAAAGGGGAATGAGAAGGGAGGGAGTTGGGAACAGGAAAGAGTAGAATCAGACATAACTTTTCTATGCTCTTTTTTTAAATACTTTTTAGTTATTTTACTTATTTATTTTTATATGGTGCTCAGGATCAAACCCAGTGCCTCACACGATAGACAAATGCTCTATCACTGAGCCACAACCCCAGCCCCTTTCCTATGTTCTTATACGAACACACAACCAGTGTAATTCCACCTCATATACAACCACAAAAACAGGAACACTCCATGTATGTATGATATGTCAAAATACATTCTACTGTACATAGCTAAAAAGAACAAATAAATAATAAAGAAAAAAACTGTAAAATTCAGGTTTAAAAAGCAATGGAGGGGGCTGGGGAGATAGCTCAGTCGGTATAGTGCTTGCCTTGAAAGCACAAGGCCCTGGGTTCGATCCCCAGCACCGCCCCCCACCCAAAAAAAAAAGCAATGGAAAGCAGGGTACAGTGGCACATGCCTATAATCCCAACAGCTCAGGAGGCTGAGGCAAGAGGATTGCAAATTCATCAAAAGCGAGACACTAAACAACTCAGTGAGACCCTATCTCTAAATAAAATACAAAACAAGGCTAGGGGACATGGCTCAGTGGTTGAGAGCCTGAGTTCAATCCCAGTACCAAAAAAAAAGCAACAAAAAGAAACTCACGTCGATGCATCTCCCGGTAAAGAATAGTCAGTGCCTGCAAGGAGTTGTCATCTGTGGGCTCAAGGGCTGCCACCTCCTGTGCCAAGGTGAAGGCTTCCTCTTGCTTCCCAGTTCTCTGTAAACCAATTGCCTTTAAAACCTGACAGGAAGGAGAGAGAAATCAGTTTTTACCAAGGCCCTAAAGCAATTTAGTGAGACCCTGTCTCAAAAAAAACCCAAAAAAAACAAGCTGAGGATGTGGCTCAATGGTTAAGAGTCCCTGGGTTCAATCCCTGGTACCAAAAGAACTACAGAAATGTGTAAATAAATACCACAGAAGGCAAATTTATTTTTGTTTTTTCTTCAAAAAAGGCAAATTTGAAATAAGTTGAAAGGTATGCCTTCGATGCTGCTCAATTAAACCTATCTTTACTAAAAGTATAAGCAGGGCTGGGGAGATAGCTCAGCTGGCAGAGTTCTTGCCTTGCAAGCACAAGGCCCTGGGTTCAATCCCCAGCATGGCAAAAAAAAAAAAAAAAAAAAAATAAAAGTAAAAGCAAAGCAAGATTCCTTCCTATTTCAGTCAAACTAAGAGTAAACAATATTGTTTAAAAGAACTATGTGAAAATAAAGTATTCAAATTAGATAAGTAATATCCCAAATATAAACAACTAATTTTGAATTAAACACTATTTATGGCATGTGAAGTGATCAGAAAAGTGCTACTAAATACGCTGAAAAAAAAAACAAACAAAAACATAGTCCCTTAAAAAAAAAAAAAAAAAAAAAATCAAATGTCCTAGGGCTAGGAAATTAGCTCAGTGGTAGAGCACCTGACTAGCATGAGCAAGGTCCTGGGTTCAATCCCCAGTACCAAAAAAACAAAAACCAGAAAACATCCTTTCCTTTTAAAGAATTACAACTATCACACACAAATGAAGTAACTCAAGCACAAAGGTATTACCTTGGCGCAATGAAGATCCTTATGCTTCTTCAATAGTTTATCTGCTTGCTGAATTGCCATTTTGTTATTACCATTATCAAGATAATCTGTGGGGAAAAAATTATATATTATTATATTCTTCAACAACAATTAATGAAAATGCACAGGCTGCTTTCATTTGTTTCAGAAAGTATCTTAATTTGCCATTAAAAAAACACAGTGGGCCCTGGGGTACAGCTCAGTAGGGATGGAGCTTGCACTGGTCTAGCATGCAGAAGACTCAAAAAAAAAGGTTCCTGGAGGGACTGGGGTGTCGTTCCACAGTAAAGTGTATTTAGTACATATAAGGCACAAGGCCCTGGTTCAATCCCAGCACCAAAAACAAAAACAAAAAACAGATGACTTTAATTCTAAAGGGCTAGAGTGGCCCAGAATACGACTTTACATTCCCATAGTCCTTACTCATCCAACAGCAATAAAATCAGGTTATATTAGTCCTTAATGAAGATTCAAGACTACAAGGATGACATATGACATGGGTTTTTAATCTACGAGAAATTAAGGGGTAAGTCACCAAAAAATTGAAATATTTTAAAAATTTAAATATAAATAAACCCTTTCTAATATTCAGGCTTCAAATCTACCAAGCAGATCATTTTTCCTCAATAAAATGTATTTAATAAGTATTTACTTTGCCACAGAGCTAATTATGACTCCATGAAGAAGAAACTAAATGTTTGGTCAAA